>NC_037356.1:36688717-37938717 GCF_002263795.3 Bos taurus
CACTGTATCAGGTGGCCCTTTCTTCCTTGAAGACGCTTCAGTGCAATGATGCTTCTACTGCTGTTGGTTGACAGCCTGCCTGTTTGGCTTTCTCTGCAATGGCACCCCACTCCAGTACTGTTGCCCGGAAAATCCCATGGATGGAGGAGCCTGGTAGGCTGCAGCCCACGGGGTCCCTAAGAGTTGGACACAACTGAGCGACTTCACTTTCACTTCCACTTTCACGCATTGGAGAAGGAGATGGCAACCCAATCCAGTGTTCTTGCCTGGAGAATCCCATGGACGGAGAAACCTGGTGGGCTGCAGTCCGTGGGGTCGCAAAGTCAGACACGACTGAAGCGACTTAGCAGCAGTAGTCCCTTTGAAACAGAAACACTGCTGTCTGAATCTTAATTCCTTTTCACGTTTTTCTCCGACCAGAGCAGAAAGATCAAGTTCTGTATGATCTGGCTCACCCTGCTTATCAGGTGTGACAGCATCTTCAGGTCTTAGAAGGAGAAGACTTTTCTCGCAATCCCTGAAGCAGATGCCAGGGACTAGGGTCAGGATGATCCCGTCTTTCATGACCTGGACAGAGTGGGATGTTCAGAGGAAAGGGCATTAGTCCTGCTTTTTGGTTTTCATCACATGTTAGTTGAGATAGCACAATCCAAGCCAGCTCTGTACTGAAAAGGGAGCTTGGACTTGAGAGTAACATCTTGCCTGAAGCCATCAGTTGGGTTAGTTTCAAAGATGAAGGGACCAGGACTCATCTCTGGACGAGTTCTAGCATTTTTCCTAGAATATGACATGGCTTCTTTCCTTCTTCCTTCACTCCCTTGCCATCCCTCCCCATCCTTCCCTTCACCTTTGGCCTTCTGCTTACTTTGCCAGAGCCCACTTGCTGTAGCTCTCAGGGTGGAAAATTTTCTGAGTGTCTGGGGCAGGCAGGCTGCTGGGCAGGGTTGAGTGCCTTCTAAGCAGTTGGGGTATATTCTCAGGAGGTTACTTCACCAGGGAGCACCCAGAGCACCACTTACTACACTGGCTTCTTCCCAGAAATCCCGGAGATATAGCTTGTGGAGACCCCATACACAAGGCTGGGGGGTCCCAGATGCCTGCTGTGAACTAACTGGATTCCATTGTGGCAGCTGCCCCCTGCGCCACCACCCCACCCCCCCTCCGCTGACACAGACTGAACCCCCACAGCACCAAGGCCAAGACCTTCTCCCCGCACCCACCAGTCCCCACCCCTGCCCTCTCACCTCTCTTGGGGGCATTCCATCCACTTGCAGTATCTCCAGAGTTGCCCGAATAGCGCTGGCCCACGTCCCAGCATCCCTGTCAGCCCAGATCCACACTGCCTTGGGAGGGGTGTACACTCCGGGCAGGTTTCACCTTCTGGCAACAGCTGACTCTGTTTATTCAGATGAGAACAATTTTCTCCCCCTTGCACTTTCAACAAGTTCGACCTCAAGCCTCCCCCACCCCCTACCCTACCTTACTCTGCTGCCAGAAACAACACAAGGCAGAAGGAGAAGGTGCAGGGCGGGGGCACCATCTGCTCTAACCGAGCTGTCAGCTGAGCCCCACCTTCCTAGATCTGGGGTGTCTCAGGCCCCAAATGGGCCTGTGTACAGCTAATGGGGAAGGGAGCTGTTTTATTTCCTAATCACTCTTAGAGATAACTGCTCAGCGCATGTGGGAGAGGCCTCCCCAGGAGACGCTGACTGGCAACCCCATCCCTGTTCTTCCTCCAGGGCTGGGCAGGAGCCAGTTCAGCAGGGAACGATCACTAGGGGGCGGGGCCGGGGAGCCTCAGGCTGGCCTCAGTGCCCTGTCCTTGATGGGTGATGAGTCACAATGGACAGGTCAGGATGCCAAGTCCAGGCCCAGCCCGACTCGAGTCTGCAGCCTCCACTGGGCACGGTTACCTCTTCACTCCCAGCCAGTAACTCCCCTGAGAGGGGCTATGGGCTCAGAGTCCCTCCCCATAGAGGAGAAGTTGGGAGAGTCACTTTCTCTGACCTTCTAGAGTTTCATGTAAGAAGACAAGTGTGTGCTGGTTGATGTTCTGATTGGACTGGGCCATCTGTAGTGTTGAGGACACCTGGGTGCAGGGCCGGGAAGCTGGGCTCATTCCATCCTGTGGATGGAACATGATGTGACAGCTGGGATCTGGTCAAGTATGGGAGGCCGAAGGGCAGGGTGGTGAGCAGGTTCCTTCAGGTGTGCAGGCAGCCCGAGCCGACCTCACTGTCATCTGAGAACAGTTTCTTCTCCCCAGCTTGGTGTTCAAGCCTCTCAGCTCTCTCCCAGCTTGCCTTCCCAATCTTGAGCCCTTCTTGTCCTGCAACAGCCCTCCCCCAGATTCATCGCTCCACGAACGTTACCAGGACTTCAGGACCCCTTTGCTACCCTTGTTCCTTCTGCCTCCACTGTCCCTTCCTCTTGTCCCAACCACACCCGTGGATGAGACCTCGATTATACATTTCTTCCCTGATTCCTTGTGTATCTCTCTGAGGCCTTTCCCATTCCCTCTGGAGCATTTTTATCCCTCTCTCATAGCACTAGGAATAGATCTTCCAATTGTTGTGAAGGGTGCTGCCTCTCTCACTGGACTGAGCTTCATGAAAGATTTCCTATTTCTTCACGGCCATGTTTGCACATGGACTGGCTCATCAGCAGGTGTGAGATAATGGCCTGTAGGGATGAACCATCCTACAGCGTTTATTACCATAAATTTGCATATAGCACGTAGCACATTTACACAGAGTTCCTGCTCTCCATGCCTCTTCATCTTTTTTTCTTTTTTTAACTTGAGGATAATTGCTTTACAATGTGTTGGTTTCTGCCGTACAAGGTTACAAATCAGCCATAATTATGCATATATCACCTCCCTCTTGAACCTCCCTCCTCTCCGCTCATCCCTCCCCTCCCCTCATCCCTCCCCTCCTAGTCTTCAGCAGAGAGATCGGGGAGGGGGAGCGGGAAAGTGGCAAATAAAGAAATGAAAGGGCTCCAGGGCTCCAAGTTAGGGTGAGAAATGTGGAATGTCAGGGCTGGAAGAGCTGTTAAAAATAATGTAGCCTCATCTCTTTGTTTATTGTACTATAGTTGACTTACAATGTTGTGTTATTTCTTCTGTACAGCAAAGTGATTCAGTTATACATATGTATACATTCCTTTTTATATTCTTTTCCATTTTGCTTTATGGCAGTATTTTTTTTAATCTATCAGATGGATTTATTATGGGCTGATACGATTGCTTGATAACCTTTATGGACCTTTCTTGAATGTTTTTTCTGCATGTTGCTATGGTCGTTATTAAATGCTAATAAAATAGTAGCAGTTATTAATGTTAATAAAATAACATTAATGTTATTAAAAATGTTATAGAATAAATGTTAATGAAAAGAAGTAAAGGGTTATTACTCTTGACAGTGTGAATATTGGCATAATCTCTCTTTTTTGCTCGGACAGGATATAGAATGTAGTTCCCCATGCTCTACAAGTAGGACCTTGCTGTTTATACATTCTCCATATACTAGCTTGCATCTGCCAACCCCAAGCTCCTAGATCTCTGATTTTCTAGACTAAGAGACAGAGGTTCCTAGAGATGACTTGTTGACCATCATATAAGCAGTTAACTACACAATGAGATCGGCTCACTGTGGTCACTTTGTCTGGTGGTTGCTGGAGAAGACTGTCCACCGGTGCTCCCAGGGTTTTCAGTGTTTGCCTGGATTCCCCCGTGTGTCCTTGTCAGTCTCACTCGCTGCATTCTTGTCTGAAAATCCTGGGAAGCCTGCTGTAGACCACTCTATGCCCAGTCCTGGGTGGGGGAGCCAACTTCAATTCAAAATACCACTTGCGCTGGAACCCCAGGTCCTTAGCACCTTCCATCAGGACTGCTGGCTTCCTAGCTCTGCCTAACTCTGGGGTATGACCTCGCAATGGGTTTTAGATTGTATTTGATCAGGGAAGAAAAAGAAAATTGAAATTAAAACTAAATGAGAGCAGCACACAGAAACACGGGGAGAGGAGTTCTGCGAGCTGGGAGCCTGGGCTCTTAAAGGGGAAAAATGTTTTTCCCGTGAGAAAATCGTGTGCCGACTTCCAAGGAGCTTCCTGTAGGGGCAGGAACTCCCATGTCCCCAGACTTTCTCCACTAAGAAAAGGAGAAGGTTCTGGATTTCAGCTTTCTCCAGATGTTGGGCTGATGGAGTTGGGCTCAGGCTCAGGGCTGGTGAATGAGGTATCCCATTAGGAACCAGTTAGGGTGAAGGGGAGAGATGCAAATACCCCCTTCTCCCCAACTCAGCCACCTTTTGTGAGCTGCATTCTCAAGCTCTGTGAAGAAGTGATTTCTGTCTTCTCCCTGTTCAGGCCTCTTTGGAGAAAATCAGACAAACGGGGTCAGAGGAGGGCAGCCCAGACAGTTGGGTGTCCCAGCTGGGGAAGTGCCCACAGAGCTGGGCACCAGTCTGACAGGCACCCTCATCCAGGTGGGCCTGGGCCAGCCCAGATTTTCTCTCATCTGCTGTAAGGTGGTGGGGGTAAACAGGCAGCCTGGGGGATCCCTGGGTGCTGTCCCAGACTCTGCTTTCTCCCTTTCCATGAAAATGTTTGTCGTACATACTTTGAGAGACTTGGAACATACTTTGAAGAGACTATAAAATCCAAAGAAAGTCTTTTATCTGCCAGTCAGGGACTTACTCGGAGGGTCCCAGCCTTAGGGGTCAGAGCTGGCCAGAGGCCCAAAAGCGATCTCCCCTGAATCTCAGATGTGAGCTGTGCCTTCCATGCAGGGGCCGAGGTTTGGACCTGCCGTGTCCCCACATGGCTTTCGGCTGCAGGGCAGGGACTCCTGTTGCCAGGAGGAACTTGCTTCCACAACCTGGCTGGCTTGGCATGCTGGCCCTGTCCAAGAAGCCATGGGCTGTGGACAACAGGAATAGTCAGATGTTGTGGTGTGGGCCTGTTTAATCAGAAGCATCGTTGGTGAGAAGAGTTTTCAAAGTTTCTCCATCGCACACGTCCACCTTGGATTTTGTCTCACTCTGCCCTCAGTTTCTCAGGGTCACTAGCATTTGTTCCCCATCTCTGTGCTCAGAAAAGAAACTCTCAGTTCTATTAGCTATATGAAGTGGGGCAGGGTTTCCTAGATACCTGGCGCTCAGGTCAGGAGAAGGGATAGAGAAGGAGGTCTTGAGCCTCGTGTTACTTTGTGTCTTCAGACAGACATTGAAGAAACTATCAGGTCCCGATTTTCCAATTACTGTGACACACAAACACTCTTCTTAATCTTTTTTTTTTTTTTTTTGGACTGTGTATTTACTTTTGGCCCTGGATCCTTTGCCTGGATTTCTTTCCATTGGCTATGGAAACCAAAGCACAGGGAAGTTAGTGATATTATTTCCAAAGCCTGCCATAGACTTGTTTTCTGATCTTAGGTATAGCTGAGAGAGTCCATCTCTTAAACCCTCTTTTGTTACCTGAGGGGAATCAGATTGGCTACTTTTTCTAAGATCTCTGCATATGAGGCAGAGAAGCAAGTGGGCTAGATTCTGCAGGGCTTCAAAAGGCCAAACTGAGAACAAGAAGACTCAGCTGGGTCCAGAGTTGGCGAGGGCGATGAGCTGTTAGGCGTCATTGGAACCAGGCTAACTGGAGTTCCTGGAAATTTTCCTGAGGGCATCGTGTCCCCAAATTCCACCTTTTGCCTCATCGGAGAGGGTCTGGCTTGGCAGAACAATTTTCCAGAAGTGAAATTCCCTCTTCCTTTTTACCCCTCTCTCCCTTCCATTTAAAGTCTTGTCTCTACTCCACTGATTTCTCCAGGTTTTCCATTTTAGAAACAAGGGCCTATTAAGAATAAGAAAACAAAACATCTGCTGGTTGTCATGTGTGCTTCCAGAAACAGTGCTCAACTACTATTTAAGACCCCAAAGTCAGAATTTCCAAAGAAGCATCTGAAATGGGCTCTAGGAGAGAGGTGGCCTCTTGACTCCACACAGGGACCTTGTGTTCCTTGGGAGGTTGGGCCGTGCCTTCCTCTGTATTCCTCTGACTAGCCTGCAGTGCATCAGCCCCAGAGGATGCAGAGAAAGATTTGTCCCTTAACTGACCAGAGATGAGCCACCGCCGCTGACTGCAAGAGACTCAGCGATCTGGTGTGGCCCAGAAGTCAAGAGCAAGCGCTGTGCAGCCAGGCCCCCCTCTACTGTGTGACCTCACTGTGTGACCTTGGGCAAGTTTTTAATGTCTCCAGGCCTTGAAATCTTCATGAATGAGTGGGATGATAGGATCTGCCTTAGAAGGTTGCTGTAATGATTCAGTAACATCGAGGAGATGCTTAGCAGAGTCCTGGCCCAGAGTGAGCACTCGCTACATGGTCACTGTCAGCAGATGTAAATTTGCCTACACGAGGCTCCTTTCTTGGCGTACAATCTCTAATGTGACGGAGGAGGGCTGGCTTTCTCCTCTGTGTCAGCCCCTAGGCGGTGAACTTCTTATCCCTTTCAGTGCATTTCCAGTGTCTAAATCCACAACTCCTGGGCCCTAGGAGATGCTCTCTGTTTGATGAATAAATTAATAAATGGACTCATTCATTAGGTGCAGATGGACACAACTCACAGGGTGAATGTCTAACTGCTTCTTTGGAGAGGGGAGGATAATGCGACCTGCCAAGACCCTCAGCACTGACTTGCTTAGAGCCTCAGCAGCTGCAGACAGTGCTGAAGACAAGAACTCACCGGGAATTGTGGGCTTGGGAAGTCTTGTGGTTTCCATTCTGCCCTTAACCTAGGAAGGCCCTTTCCCTGCAGTGAAGACACTCCTAGGGCTTCACTCCGTACCAATCTTGGGGGTCACCATTCATATCCAAGTCCCTGTGGATGGTGCCATGAGAGCCGTGCCCTGCCTGGCTGAGTGGCCATTTGTGGCCACCCAGGACTCTCCTAGCGTTGAGAACCTAGATTCCTTGATGCTAGGACTCACCTTCCAAAGGATGATTCACTTTCAATGACCTGGAAGAAACGAGGGAGGTGGAAAGAATAAGGGCAATTGTAATATCTCTCTAGAGACAGGACTACAGGACTGTAGCGGTGGGCTGGGGGAGAGATGATGAAGGCTCTGTCCTGGGGCAGGCTCTGTGTCCGGTGTCACAGGACCTGACCAAGGTCATCTCTTTTCAGCCCCATGGTGAAAGCATTTCCATCATGGAAAGCAGCACATGATAGCCAGTTGTTACCTATGCAGAGTACACCCCTGATTTCGGCTGAAGGCCAAGGACATCCGCAAACGCAGGGCAGAGGATGGTGCATAGGAGGGTGGAAGGAAGTGGGGGGGTGCTGTCAGGAGCCTAGGCAAGCACCAGCTCCTCCTGGGACTCACCTTGACAGATGGGGGTTGCCTTGGCAACTAGACTTTTCCAGGAAGCAAGGAAGTGGAGAAAAAGGTGGGAGTGAAATTGACCAGAATTCTCAAAGAAGAAATTCAGGCTAGGCTTTACTGGGCTGGAGG
Organism: Bos taurus; assembly: GCF_002263795.3. Taxonomy (NCBI): domain Eukaryota; kingdom Metazoa; phylum Chordata; class Mammalia; order Artiodactyla; family Bovidae; genus Bos; species Bos taurus. Next base: position 36,696,224 of record NC_037356.1, read on the forward strand.
AGGGATTGAGAAAAAGTAACTGGTTCCCTTGTTAGCTGGCTTCCAGAGGAGGGGGTGAGCTTGTTACTTACATGGGGTGAGGATAGGGGTGGGTCCGGGGTGGGTCCAGGGTGGGGTTGAAGGGGTGGGTTAGGCGGATTGCCCACCCCTTTGTGGTGCTGGGAGCAGAGGGCAAGCCCAGTATGCTGCTTTTGCTCTGGATACCCAGTTTTTTTTTGTTCTAGGCTCTTCGGAAGTGGCAGTTGGAGGTTTTATTTTGTCTTTGTACCTTTCAGGTCAGAATTTGCCCCAGCTGCACATGTGGGTTTATTCTTAGTCGCCTGTAGCCTCTCTGTATTTCGTTGCTGGAGGAGAGGTGTGTCCAGGTGCCAGTATCACAGCAGAGGGGCCCAGGTCCCAGTCTGTCTCAGGAGCAGTTTGTGCTGTGCTCCCACTCCCGCCGCCTGGGGGTCCGCACGAATGTCCCACGCTCTGTGTCCGTCCTGCCTGGTGCCGCAGCCACACACTTCACCCTACAGGTGCGGGGAGCACCTCCCAACAGGTGAGACCCACATAATCGTTTCAATTTCACTTGGCTGTGTCTGTGGACGCACCAAAAAGAAAGGAAAAGCCCTAATATGGATGGAGGGTTTGGGTAACCTCTGGACTGTATGCTTTATGTATATTTAAGTCTAAGAGCCCTGAGAATCAAGCACTATGGTTCTATCCCCATGGTCGTAAAGAGGCCCTGAGACACAGGGATACCACCCCCACCACCTCACCCCGGAAGTGACACCCATGATGCCGGCACAGTCCCCGTTTTTAACTGCTGTGCCAGATACTTGGTCAGGATTGAACACATACTGGGGAGAGAGGCAGACCCAGTGTAACCTGTGCTGTCTCTGATTGGCCTGGCTGTGAGGCTTCGTTTTATTTGGGGAGCTCTGACACCCCCGGCACAGGCAGGCCCACGGTAATGCCCCACCCTGCTCTTGGAGGTTTTAAAAAACACCCACTGGTTCTGTGCTCTGGCCCCCAGATTTTCTGCTTCTCATCTTCTATTTGTTCATCCAGCCGCTCTCTGAAGCCAGCTTATTCCCGTATATGTGTAGGGGTTGTGTGTGTGTGTGTGTGTGTGTGTGTGTGTGTGTGTGTGTAATAACAATAAGAAACCCAGCTCCTAAGCCACATGTTTCATTCTGCTGCTTGTTAACTTTAACAAGGCAGCTGGAGGTTTGGGCTGAGAGCTTGCTTTTCTATTAACCAGAGCTTCTCCTCCCCCTGGATTTCCTGTTTGTAGTTTTGGAGGTAAAGCGTCGTTCCAGACTGACGCACACGCGGGTGGCTCCCAAGACCTGGGCAAAGGGAGCCTCACTCTGGGCCAACCTTGGTCCCTTAAAATAAGATCCTTTCACATGGGTCGTGGGCCGGAGCTATGCTCAGCACGGGGGACACAGCGAGATGGCACTGATTGGGCCTCCGAGGAGCACAGTCTAGGGGTGGGGGTTAGACCAGCCCCTCCCAGGAGTTGTTATAGCACCAGGTCGGTGCTCCAGAGGTGGTACAGGCTGCGGCCAGAACGCGGAGGAAAGAGTAGATGCGGGATCTGCAGTCTTCATGGAGGAAGTCACATTTGAACTGGCCTTTGAGGGGTAGGCAGGTGGGGTTTTTTTTTTTTTTCATAAGAGGATAATTTCTTTACAGTGTTGTGTTAGTTTCTCCTGTACAACAATGTCAATCAGCTGTACTGTACACATATCCCCTCCCTCGTGAGCCTCCCTCCCCTCCCTCCCACCCCTCTAGGTCATAACAGAGCACCGAGCTGCACTCCCTGTGCTGTACAGCAGCTTCCCACTAGCTGTTCATTTCACACATGGTGGTGCATACGTTGTCAGTGCTACGCTCCCATTCATCCCACCCTCTCCTTCCCTCGCTGTGTCCAGCAGTCTGTTCTCTACATATGGGCAGGTGCTTTTATTTGTTGCTTTAGTTTTGTCTTTTACAAGCAGAGAACAGCCCACTGAGCAAAGGGTCAGAGATGAGCAGTCGTGGAAGCACTGACTCCCCCAGGAAGAGAAGACTGCAGTGCAGGTGAGAGTAGAGGCAAGGTGACAAAGGCCCTGGGAGCCAGGCCGTGGGGACCACATGCGTTCACGTGAGCGGATTGGATTCTTTTTAGGCCAATAACGGCCACTGTGGACTATTATGTGTTGGAGGGACATGAACAGAACTGTTATAGAAAGACACCTGGTGAGTGGTCCCTTGGGTCTGGAGGAGGGGGTCACGTAGGAGGCTGTTGGGATGCACATGAGAAGGAGTAAGTGCAGGGGATAGAGAGGAGGGATTGAGTGCAGGAGACAACTCGGGGGGAGGCCGGGAGATGCTGATAGTCACTCTGAGGTTTTGAACCCTAGGTGATATTGACATTAACAGACAACAGAGATGGGGGGCCAAGGAGGACTTATCATTGTGACCAGTTGGCTGGGCAGTGATTTAGGAAAGTGACCCACTTAGGGCGTGGAGGTATAATTCCCACAGATCATCCATCTATCAAGCTATCCCTTCCGTGATTCCACCCATCTACCCACCCACTTATCCACCTATTTATCCCTTCCTTCCTCCCTCACTTCCTCCCTTCATCCATCCCTCCAAATATCCATCCACCCATCCATCTATCCTATCATCCATCCATCCACCCTCCCATCATCTATCCATCTACCCTCCCATCATCTATCCCTCCCTCCCTCTATCCACCCATCTATCCATCTCTCCATCTCCAGTAAGCATCCCCCCTGAGCCAGGCACACTGTTCCCATCATTATTAAGGCAAAGCAATTAGGGTTACTCCCTCTTCCATACATAACTCTGTCTGAGGTTTTGCTGACTTCCTTCCCCTTCTTTGCTTTGCCTTTGATGTTCATGGTAATCAATCTTCCTGGACTTAAAAGTTTTGGTGGACAGAAAACTTTGGACCATCTTATTTTCCTCCCTCCTCATCCTTAAAAGGACACCTCTGCTCATGTTCCAGACAAGGAGTGAAGATACAATAGTATCATCTCTACCTTAAAATAAACGTTTCCTGCATTTCACAGGAAGAGAGCATTCATCCATGCTGGTGATACTGTCCTTTCCCAGATGCCAGGCCTGTCAAGAAATATGACAAGGGCATCTCATGAAAACAAGGCATATTGTTTTTCTTCGTGTGAAGGAAATTAAAGAAAGGCCATTAACTCAATGGTTTTAAGATTGTGAGATTCTTCCTTTAGGTTTTATACTCCATATGCTTATGTTTTTCTTAAATTTCACTGTGGTGGGTTAAGTGGCATCTCTGCTATGAGCAGAACTTTGGAAAGGATGTGAGGAGAAACAGAAATCGTGATGCTGGAGAGTGCAGCCAGACTGGAGGTGGACCAGCCCCCGCTTCCTCTTGTCCTTCTCGCTCTTGTACCTTCTCTCGCCTCCTTTACAGCATCCCTGGGCCAAGCCACAGGCCCAAGATTACTCCTATCAGCGTGTCTCCTGCTCATTCTCAAGCATCTCTGGGCATCTATGTCTGTGTGTGTGAAGGCCAGCTTTCACATCATTCAAAGAAAGGAATGACGAGGTTCATATCTCTGAAGGCTTTGCTCTCCTCTTGTGACCAGAGAGCATCTCTGGACAGATTGCTCATCACAGCCTTCTACCCAGAAAAGTGACTCTGTCTGAAACGGAACCCGTGGTGTGTCCAGCGCTATGTGACCTGCCACTGTCCACATGGTTTCCATTTTTAACTACACCTCAGTGTTTCTTTTGGAGAAGGCAATGGCAACCCACTCCAGTGTTCTTGCCTGGAGAATCCCAGGGACGGGGGAGCCTGTTGGGCTGCCATCTATGGGGCCACACAGAGTCAGACACTACTGAAGTGACTTAGCAGGAGTAGTGTTTCTTTGAAACGATTATTTATCCTCCCCCAACTTGCCTTGCTCATCTGCTCTCTTTTTATTTCTAAAAAATATTTCTTTGTCTGCACCAGATCTTAGGTGGCACATGTGAACTCTTAGTTACTGCATGTGGGATCTTAGTTCTCTGATCAGGGATCGAACTTACACACCTTGCATTGGGAGCTCAGAGTCTTAGCCATGGGCCCTCCAGGGAAGTTCCCCTGTTTGCTCTCTTATTTGCCCCCTCCTGTTGTCGTTTTTCTTCCACACTTTTCCTCACAGGCTAACATCTCTAGTCTTAACTGAGCTCCCAGGGTGTCTTCATTTAGGTGAAAGTTCTTTATGGATGCTTTTTCCTCCACTTCCTTTTCTGTGGTTTTTCTCTTTTAGGTAATCCTGGCTTTATGCAGAAAAGCAATCAGTAAATACGTACTTGGTGTGTGTGTGTGTGTGTGCGTGTGCAGGATACTGGTGGGTGTCTTGGAGGAAAGAAGAGGAAATGTGACTTCTATCCACATGGAGCTTGCAGAGTATTTGGGGAGAGGAACTGGGCATTAGGAGAGCTTCCCCCAACAAACCTCCAAACAAACAAAGACCAAAAAACCAACGACCCTATGGTTTGGTGTATTTCTGTGGTGATGTCTCTTAACAGCTGAGCCCCCCATGGGGGCTCTCCTCATAGGAAGAATCCCTCTCTACAGACCCACTGAGTTCTGAGCACACTCGCTTATTCATTTGGAGGAAACTTTGTGAGTGCCTCCTGTTTGTCGGGCACTGTGTGACTCTGGGAAGTGGTACCAAAGCTGGTCAAACCAGGCAGCTGACCTGTTACCAGATTTCAGAAGGAGAAGGAAGACGTCACTTTAGATTGGGGTGGATAACATGGCAGACATTAAGGATGTGAACAGTACATTTATGGGCAGAGGGATCCCACAGAGATTTTGCAGGTGAGAGAAGCAGAGCTAACAGGAGCCTTGGCACTGGGTTGTGTTAACGCAGGTCCCAGGGTGGCAGGAGTGAGTGGGGCAGTCTGGCCAACATTTAAGGTTTCTGTTTGTGTCCGGATGTCTTGGTGGACCAGGTCGGGGAGGACGGCTTTTGTGTTGGGGATCCTGGCTGCTCACCCCTCCTTGCTCTGTTGCCCAGCTTTCCACCTGCTTATAGCAGTTTTGGTTCCTCCCTGGCCCCTTCCATGCTGTTTCCCTGAAGGATGGGGGTTTTCTGCAGACATATCAGATTGCAAGTCCTAATGTCATGTTTGGATCCGGTACCTTGCTGTGCTTTTAATGAAAACGACTGGCTTACCTCCACACAAGCCTGCCTACTCTCGAGGGCCGAGGCCTCTAGGTTACTGAAGACTCTCAGCGACTCTCCATATTTACAGCTCTCACTCGGTTTCAGTTCTCGCACAGAGAAGCCCAGGCCCGGCTCTCTCTCAGCGCACCCTCATAAAGCCATGCAGTGTCAGGCCTCCACGGGGGTTTAGGAGCTCCAGCCTCCTCCTTGCACCGATGACGCCACCGAGACCCACAGAGGGTGGTTGTTTATCCGAGTGCACTGCCAGCTTGCTTAGTCATCGGTTATCTTAGTCTGTTCATGTCTTTAGTGAAACATTGAAGAAGTGCTTATAAAGGCTACATTCTGAGGCCAACGTGATTAAAACCACAAGGAGCAGACTTAAGGGACCCACATTCTAGTGGGACAGACTTGGGAAGAAAAAATCACAGCCCATGATCAGTGCTGTAATAGTGAAATGAGCAAAGTGGGGAGGAAGGGGTTGGCTTTGTCTTGCGGAACCAGGGAGAGCATCACGGAAGAGGTGGCTTTAGAACTGGACCTTGAGAGATGCGGAGGGGTCACTGGGCACAGATGAAGCGAAGGCACCCTAGGCAGGGGGGGAACAAAGCCAGCCAGATCATGGAAGGGGATGGGGAGGCCTGGTCGTGGCCTGAGGGGCGGGTGACACAGCCACGTGAGCAAGTTAAGGGTGAGACTTGGAAGGGCCAGGGCATGGTCCCCGATAAGGTAACTGTGAGCTGGTGCAGGTCTTTCTTTAGGAAATGATCTGATCTGATTTTTTTTTTCTTTCCTTTAGTACAATGTCATCTTTGCTGGTGTGTCTGATGATGTGGACTGTGAGAGGTTGATGGTAGAGAAACTAGTAAGAGAAGTGACACTTAAAGTCAGTCCTGATGTGGTCCTGACGGACCCGATTTGGCCGATATGTCTAAGTAGACAGGACAGGGGCTGGTCACCAAATGCATCTGGGGGATGAGAGAGAAGGAAAAGAGGAGGGTGGCAGAGGTTTCTAGCTTGATGGGCTGGTCATTCATGATGGAGGCAGGGTTGCAGAAGGATGGGTGGATGTGAGTGGGGGGTGAAGGGAGAGATGCAGTGACTGTGCTGATTATGGTTCTCTCAGGAGGAGAGGGGCAGTGGAGGGTCTTGACATTTAGATCTGGGTGTCATCACCTCACAATTACGTGTGCCAAGGCTGTCACTCAAAGTGAGACTGACTGATTCCCACTTCCAGACTCTGATCCAATCGCCAGGCTGCTCATCCTCCCTTTGTCTGTCCAAATCCCAATTCTTGTCTGAATCTGACTGGCATGAGGGAATTGTCTAAACACCTCTCTCATTTCAGTCAGGACCTGGGAATCTCTGTTGTGTTTCTTTCTTTTTTTTCATTTTCCAAGTCATTTCCCAGGACTCATGGCACCTCAGGACTCCAGGGGAGGGCCTGTCAGATGGAGTTTATTTATTGAATGAAAAGCACTTAATAATTTGGTTCTGTTTTCCCTTGTCCTTTTATTTTTCTTTCTACCTCTCTCTCTCCTTCCCTGGGCTTTGCTGAGTGGGGAATGGGTCAGCAGTTTGGCCAAAACATTCTTGAGTACTTAATTCTTCAGCTGTTTTACAAGCCTGCCTGGTTTATGTAGCTAATCTTTCTCTCTGGTGCTTGTTCCTGGAGGAACGTGTGTGTGTGTGTGCATGTGTGTGTGTGTGTGTGTGTGCATGTGTGTGTGTGTATGTGTGTTGGGGCTGTGGGAGGGCTGGGATGGCCATGGGGCCCTGCTCAATCAAGAGAACTAAGAGCATGATTAAGTCTGAGGTGTCTGCCTGTGCTCAGCTCTTGCATTCTTGTCCACTGGCTCTGGGTTAATGTACTCAGACCCCTTGAGCATTCTTGTTCAGTCTGGGGAGCTTGGTGAGGTCATTTGTCTCAAGGTTTTTGTGAGATCTGGAGACCCTGCAAAGATATAGAGAGATGTGGCCCCAGGGTTTGGCTGTCTCTGGGCATCCCTGGGTCCAGATTGGGTCACACTGTGTCCAGAGTAAACAGTGAACAGCCACTTGCTGAAGAAGGGAAGTCACTCCCAGGCTGCCCCTTTCTTCCTTAGACACTGATTACTAAGGAGTTTTCTGCTGACCCACATCTCCAGCTCTCCACTGCCCTGCTGCCTTGCACTACTGATATATGTATAAGATAGATAACCAGTGAGAACGTATATACAGCACAGGGAACTCTACTTAATCCTCTGTGGTGTCCTGAACGGGGAGGAAATCCAAGAAAAGAGGGGATGTGTGTATACAGATGGCTGATTCACTTTGCTGTACAGCAGAAACTACCACAACATTGTAAAGCAACTCTACTCCAATAAAAACGAATAATAAAGAGCTGTAACTGACTCTCATATGCAGCATCCTCTGAATTCCTGAGTTCAGGGCCATCCCTCCCAGTCAAGTCAAGCTAACTATTAATCACAACTCTGATAAAGGATCCCCAGTCAAGGAGCAGAGGGCAGGGAGCTCCAGCAGAGGACAGGCTTGGGTGTCAGAAAAACACAGGTGGTGATGGTGGTGTCTCCACCCTCGCTGGCCTGTTTCTCTCTGGCAGAAAAAGCAATGACTCTGTGATTCTGACATTTCCCAGGCATCTTGGATTTCATCTTAGGAACGTATGTACATTCCTGATGGGTGGACAGTGGAAAAAGAATGGCTTTTGATGCATCTTCTGTGCTAGGTCTTCTGTGAATGCTCATATACATCATGTCACTGTATGTGAGAAATCCTTGAGAAATAGACGTTATGATTATGATTATTATCATTATTTAGTGAAAGTGAAAGTGTTAGTCCCTTCAGTCGTGTCCGCCTCTGCCACCCCATGGACTATAGCCTGCCAGACTCCTCTGATGACAGAGTTCTCCAGGCAAGAATCCTGGAGTGGTTTGCCATTCCCTTTTCCAGGAGATCTTCCTGATCCAGTAATTGAGCCTGTGTCTTCTGCATTGTGGGCAGATTCTTTACCATCTGAGCCATCAGGGAAGGCCATCATTAGTTACATTGTAAACATGAAGAAACTGAAGGCCACAGGGTTAGATGATGTGGCTGAGGTGGTTCTCCTGAGTTGTGGAGAGCCAAGCTGGGTTCCCTAGACCCCACGCTGTAGTACTGCGAGATTTTTACTGCATTTTCTCATACACTCATACATCAGATTCCGTACCATGAAAATGCATGACCAGGCTACATATGATCATCCCCACTTGACAAATGAGGAAGCTCTGGCTAAGAAAGGTTAATTAGGAAGAGAAGCAGCCTTAGATCCTGATCTGACTCTTAGTCCAGACTTTTCTGACAACCCTAAGCTGCCTACTTTTTCCTGTCACTGCTATACTCAGTCTTATTCCTGGCTCTTGTGTTTTGAAGGCTGGAAAATTCCCCTGGTTGAATCTCCAAATTTAAAGTGTAACTTAAAGAGCCCCAGGGAAAACAAATCAACTGCAGTGCTTTCCATCAAGCTTACAAAGTCCACCCCAAAATTAATGGGACAGTTATTGTTTATAAAATGCGAACCTGATTAAAAACATATTTATTGAGGATTAGCACATCTGCAATAGCTACAGATCTCCTCATAGTCATTAAAATCTTAAAATATGTTTCTAGTAACAACGCAGTTATTTATATGATAGTTGCCTGAGTAAAACAGAATAAAATGAATATTTGATGAGTATAGATTTCAATCTGTAACACACAGATGGTCTGGGGTTGTGGGGCTGGGGCAATGGGAACAAAAATCGCCTTAAAAGAACAGTGTGAGGTTGATTTATGTTGATCAAGTGGTGTTTTCCCGCTGAATAAAATCCACTGGAGGTGTGCTCCCTCAGGGAAGTGGCTTCCTTAGATCAAATGAGAAGAGTAGGTAGTACCATGGGTAACTCTGTAACCTTACGGATTTTCAGAAGTGCGTCCAAGTACAGTAAGAAACGCCTGTATTTCATATCATTCAAATCCAGTAAGAGCAGAAAAATTACTAATCTTGAAAATAAGACTCTAAAGAGTAAACTTCTGTTTGCAGTGACTGTTTTGATTGTTGTTGAGGTATAGTTGCTTTACAATGTTGTGTTGGTTTCAGGGGTACAATTTTTAAAATTTTTTTGGAATTTATTTGTTTCTGGCTGTATCAGGGCCTCGTTGCTGCCCATGGGCTTTCTCTAGTTGCAGCAAGTGGGGCCTGCTCTCTAGTTGCGGTGTTACAGACTTCTCCTTGGGAGGGCTTCTCTTGCTGCAGAGCACAAGCCCCAGGGCACTGGGGTCTCGGTAGTTGTGCTGCGTGGGCTTGTTTGCCCCCTGGCACGAGGGATCCTCACAGACCAGGGATCAAACCTGTGGCCCCTGCATTGGCAGAAGGACTCTTAACCACTGGACCACTGGGGAAGTCTTCTGGTGTACAATTTTAGTGATTCAAGATTTTTTATAGATTGTATTCCATTTTAGGTTATTATAAAATATTGGCTATATTACCTGTGGTTTGCTGTTTAGTTGCTAAGTCATGTCTAGCTCTTTGCGACTCCATGGACTGTAGCTCACCAGGCTCCTCTGTCTGTGGAATTCTCCAGGCAAGAATACTGGAGTAGGTTGCCATTCCTTCTCCAGGGAATCTTCCTGATCCAGGGATGGAACCTGCACCTCGTTCATTGGCAGGTGGATTCTTTACCACTGAGCCACCAGGGAAGCCCTGTGCTGTACAATATATCCTTGTGGCTTTTGTTTTTCTCAAAGTCTGACTTTATTTTCCCCAGATAAGTACGATCATAGAGTCATCATTTTAATAAAAGTGGACATAATAAATTATATACAAAAAAAAGAGCATGAGAGAAATAGGCAGGGCCCTCCAACCTCCTACTCTCTGTGTCCCAGACCTTCCTGGACCTCGTGGGCTATTCACATGGTGTCCATGCCAAGTATTCTCACTGCATTTCCAGATGCACCTGAAGTATGTCCTGGGTGAGAGTCCAGGCTGAAGATGCAAGGGGACAGGGCCAGCAATTGGCCTGCACGTCCAGCCTAGGTGACTTGCCATCCATTGCCCTGCCCAGCCAACTCTTGAGTTGCTGTTGAAATGATATGAATAACAGGAATTACACAGCAGTATCATTTTAACAACCACCACAGAACTGTTGGAACTCCAGTGACAGAGTTTTGTTGTCACTGTGATCTTAGGGGTGGTGTTTATCATTCACTGGGATGGAGTTGATGGCATATTAAGCTGTTGGACAGATGATGTTTCCTATACCAGAAGTGGCCACGTGGTCTTAATTATGCACCCCCCATATGTCAGGCTTTACATTATTTATTTCTTCACTCACCCATTAGACATATGTTTATGGAGTGCTCATTAATCGTGAGGCACCAGGCAGACATAAGTGAATATATCTATATATGGGATAGAGTAAGCCACGCCCACCGCCCCCCTGCCCCCGCCCCATCCCCAGCTCCATGTAGTTTTAGAGCACAGGGAAAAGCTCTGGACTAAACTATCCCATTACTTTAAAAATTATTTATTTATTTACTTTTGGCTGGGCTAGGTCTTTGTTGCCGTGTCCTGTGGGCTTTTCTCCAGTTGTGGTGAGCAGAGGCTACTCTCTAGTTTAGCTGCACAGGCTTCTCATTGCAGTGGCTTCTCTTGTTGCAGTGCATGGGCTCTTGAGCGCATGGGCTTCAGTAGCTGTGGCTCCCAGACTCTAGAGCACAGGCTCAATGGTTGTGGTGCACCGGATTAGTTGTTCTGTGGCATGTGGGATCTTCCCAGATCAAGGATCGAACTTGTGTCTCCTGCATTGGAAGGCAGATTCTTTACCACTGTGCCAAGAAGGAGGCTACTCCCCCCATTACCTTTTATTTCCTTTATTCAACAAATATTTATTGAAATCTTAAATATTAGGAATGAGTCTAGATGCCAGGTCTATGGCAGGGAACAAAACAAATTCTTGTTCTCATTGGGCATACATTCTTGATGCCTAAAATTAGTTTATAAAGGATAAAATGTTCCATGGCACAATAAGGAAGAAGCCTTGTAAAGGTTATCATATTAGAAAGAGAAAAGTAAAACTATTTCTGTTTGCAGATGATGTGATCTTGTATATAGATAATCCTAAAATATGCACCAAAAAGCTATTAGAGCTCATCAATGAATTCAGCAGAGTAGCAGGATACAAGATTGAAATGCAGAAATAGATTATATTTTTATGTATTAGCAATGCATGATTAAAAATAAAGTTAGGCAAACAGTTCCACTTACAGAATCATCAAAGAATAGTAAAATAGTTAGGGATAAATTTAACAAGAGAAGTGTAAGACTTGTACATTGAAAATTATGAAACATTCTTGGTGGTTTAGTCGCTAAGTCATGTCTGACTCTTTGCGACCCCATAGACTGTAACTCACCAGGCTCCTCTGTCCATGGGATTTTTCCAGGCATGAATACTGAAGTGGCTTGCCATTTCCTTCTCCAGGGGAACTTCCCCACCCAGGGATCAAACCTGGGTCTCCTGCATTGCAGGCAGATTCTTTATCAACTGAGCCACCAGAGAAACCTTGAAACATTACTGAGAGTAATTAAACAATAACTATTGGAAAGACACCTTGCATCTATGGATTGGAAGACTTAATATTGCTAAAATGGCAATAGCCCCCCAAAGTGGCCTGCAGATTAATGCAATCCATATAGTAATCTCAGCTGTCTTTTTTGTTTGCAGAAATTGACAAGTTGTTCCTAAAAGTAATATGTAAATGTAGGAGCCCCAGAAGAGCCCAGACAATCTTGCAAGAGAAGCAAAGTTGGAATATTCATACTTATCAGTTTCAAAACTTATGATAACGTTTCAGTGATGAAGATTGTATAGTACTGACATAAGGAGAGACTATAGATCAAAGAAATAGAATTGAGATCCAGATAGACCACTACATTTATAGTCAGTTGATTTTCAGCAAGAGTGCCAAGACTATTGAATGGGGAATGAATAGTTGTTTCAACAAATGGTTCTGAGGCAATTGGATGCTAAGTCGCTTCAGTCGTGTCCAACTCTGTGTGACCCCATAGACGGCAGCCCACCAGGCTCCCCCGTCCCTGGGATTCTCCAGGCAAGAACACTGGAGTGGGTTGCCATTTCCTTCTCCAATGCGTGAAAGTGAAAAGTGAAAGTGAAGTCGCTTAGTTGTGCCCGACTCTTAGCGACCCCGTGGACTGCAGCCTACCAGGCTCCTCCGTCCATGGGATTTTCCAGGCAAGAGTACTGGAGTGGGGTGCCATTGCCTTCTCCAATTGGATATCCACATGCAAAAGAATGAATTTGGGTCTCTACCCTACATCATATACAAAAATTAACTGCAACTGGATCATAGACCTAAATGTAAGCACTCAAACCATAAAGCTCTTAGGGAAAACATAGTCATGTGGGACAATGATTCCTTTTATATGACATCAAGAGCACAAGCAACCAAAGGAAAAAAGTTAATTAGACTTTATCAAAATTATAAATTTTGTGTTTTAAGAATTACAATCAAGAAAGTGAAAAGACAACCCACAGAATTCTAGAATATATTTTCAAATCATATATTTGATAAGGATCTAGTATCTATAATAAGGACATCCCTGCTGCGTGCATGCTTCATTACTCAGTTGTGTCAGACTCTGTGTGACCCATGGACTATACCCGCCGGGCATATCCCATGTCTGTGGGTTTCTCCAGGCAAGAACACTGGAGTGAGTTTCCATTTCCTCCTCCAGGGGGACCTTCCCGACCCAGGGATTGAACCCAGGTCTCCTGCATCTCCTGTATTGCAGGTGGATTCTTTACCAGTGTGCCACCTGGGAAGACCCATCCTTAGTCCTGGTACCTAACAAGATCCCAGTGAAGACTTGTTTAATAAATGATTGAAACTTGAGGGACTTGTCGGAGCCTCCTGGGTAGTTTTGGGGCGAGTCGAGGCTTGAGAGAAATTGCAGTTCTTAGGATAGAAAGCTAGGTTGACCTTTTGAAACGGGACCCTTCTATCAGACAGAACACTAAGCCCTGACCCCTCTGCCCTCCGCATAACTCTGCGCTAGGCTTGGAATCATTTTCTGTGTTCCCAGCTGACATGGCCTGGAGCTAAGCCAGGCCTTTGGAGGGAACGGATGTCCCAGAACAGGAGATCCTGCAATTATTGGAGGACTTGACCTGACTTCATGGTGAGGAAGGCTGTGGGTTCCGTCCTATCTCTAAACTGTGCAGGTGAGAGTTGACCAGAGGTTATTGCGAGAGGTTGTCGGGCATGGCCATAGTCAGCTGACGACTGTACTTGGTCAACATTCACATATTATATGAATGGCTTCATATACCTATGCTGTTAAAGAAAGGATTAACTGTACAAAACAGACATTTATGTGTAGAAGAGAAGCATGTATTCATTTAACAAATACTTCCTTCCATACCTTAAAGAATATCTATAATAAATTCATTTAAAATAAGGTAAGAAGGACAGGACCAATGTTTTTGTCCTGCTTTGTCACTGCATGTGGGACACATAACCTTACCCCCTTTGTCCTGGTTCCCATGTTCTCATCTGCAGAAATTCAAAGTTTCTTCTTAGTTCTTGTGTCTGCCCTTTTCTACTTATGTGATAGACATGATAAAGGCAGGGAACGCGAAAGTTGAAGCCTTTAAAAATAATTATTACCAAATAAAATCAACATGAAATGAAATTCTCCTGTAAAATCAAGAGGCAATAATAGTAATAGATATTACTGTGCTATAAACTAAGGCATGCCTGGGGTCAAAAAGTGAGATCCAAGAAAAGCCTTTAACTCATGATGGGGACACATGAGCCAGCCCTTCTGCCATTAAGCTTCTGCTATTGCAGGGCTGGTCTATGAGCCTTTTATTTCTCAAGTTCTAAAATAATGTGATAGTAGCTAACATACTTTGAGTACTTCCTGTACGGCAGGCATTGTGCTAAATAGTGTGCTGGTTTTATATCATTTAAGTTTCCTGACACTCTGTGATGACCTGGAGGGCTGGGATGGGGGATGTGGGAGGGAGATCCAAAAGCCAAGGGATATGTGTATACATGTAGCTGATTCACTTCACTGTACAGCAGAAACTAACACAGCATTGTAAAGCAAATAGACTGCAATCAAAAATAATGCATTAAAAAGAAGAGAGGGAGATCTCAGACCCAGGCAGAGTCACAGCAGACCCGGCATTCTCTTAACTAGTAGACACCACTGTTCCTCTCTTGGGATAGAAATCGTGAGTTGAACATCCTGTGAGCATCCCTCCCAAAGCGATAGAGTAAGATATAGGTTAAGAGCAGAGTTAGTGGTTTATCGTCACTGAAGGAAGGACCATTTCTTGAACTGTATCATGGCTTTGCAAGAGGATTCATTTTGGCAAGTAAGATGGTTTAGCAGGAGCTGGCTCACTCATCAGCATGGGTCATGCAGAGCCCAGTAACGGGATGTGGACTCCATCCGCCATGACTGTCTTAGTTGATGACAAGCCACAGGGCAGTCTCCAGAGTCTTGGTTTGCTATGGTGGTCTGTCCCTTGGCTCTGATTTGGTTTCTGGGCACAGAGAAAATGAACAGAGAAGGGAAGGGGAGCGTGGAGTCCTTTTAGAGATGGAGCTGAAGGATGTTTGGGGGAGACCACTTATCGTTCTGTCTGTTATTCAGAGGCAGAACTGGCCCATGAGTGCCCATGACATGGGAGAGCAGGCCTGAGGGAAGCTGGGTTGATCCCACTCTCCATGGCGAGGTTCCCAGGCTTTGGTTTATGAGCAGTAAATTCCTCCATGAGGTTTGTCTTTTCATTTTATTGGAGAAAGTTTCCTCATAAAGTTCTCCTCCAGACCATCAAAAACCCCCTCAGACTCTTGAGAACTACATTCCATCTGCATGCCTTGTGGTTTCCTCCCCCAATGTATCTTCTTCCCTCTTCTCTTAGTAATAATTCTACTTCATTGTCCCTCTTGATTCACTTTATCCCAATGAGTGATCCTAAGAAGCTTTGTTCTTCCAGAGCTGCCATTTTGAAAATCTTGCTTCCTGGGCTAGGAACTGCATTAAGGGCAAGACAGGATACTTCTCCATGGATCCGTGAGATGTGAGAACCATCTTTCAGAACCGGGATTCTTAGCACAGAGGCTGACACCCACTACTAGGCACTAAATCTTTGTGAACTACGTGTGTGCTAAGTGGCTTTAGTTGTGACCAACTCATCTGCAGCCCCATGGACTGTAGCCCTCCAGGCTCCTCTGCCCATGGAATTCTCCAGACAAGAATACTGGAGTGGGTTGCTGTGCCCTCCTCCAGGGGATCTTCCTGACCCAGGGATCAAACTCACATCTTTCACATCTACATGATTGGCAGGTCAGTTCTTTATCACATGAACTATTGTCATCATTAAAAATCAGATGGGTTTCCTAGAACTGAGTTAACCATTCTCAAACATTCTGAATCTCGAGGATCTGAGAGTATGTGGGGTTTAATGAATCACTACCAAGGAGTTCTACAAAAACCCATTTTGTTATTCTTATTCCTGACCGATAGCTCAGCACAAAGTGACTTCCTGAAAACCCCACAGAGCATTAGCAAAGGCCCTGGGAAAAGCACTGGGAGCCCCGCTCGTCCCTTGCTATGTTAGGCAGCAAACCCTGCTTTCCCTGCCAGGAACAGCAACCCAACGATGCTCCCGCTGCCAGATACTGGCTTCCCTGCCGAGTCAGGCAGGGTTGGAAAGGCAGATGTCAGCCAAGTGGGGCTCGACTTGAGTCATATCCTGGGAAATGTGTGTCAGCAGCAGGTGAAAGATGTTAAATTTCGTACAGACCATGCCCCAGATGAAAGGTGAGGTACACAGGAGCCCCCAGCTTCACCTTCGTGCCCAAACCCTCTTTCTGTTATGTGGGGAAACCCACAGTGAGGTCTCAGGCGGAACACAGAGCAGTCCTGGGGGACAGGAATCAGGATGCAGGGGGCAGTGAGAGTATTGGAACCCAGCTTCCACCAGTCGTAGGACTCAGAGGCCCAAAGAGACAATAATTGCACAGAGATGTGAATGTGCTTAATACATTGAAATGTACACTGACAAATGACAAAGATGGTAAATTTTATGTTATGTGTATTTTTACCACAATTAAAAAGAACAAACAGAAAGCATAGACAGTAAAGTATTAAAGAACATTACCAACGGCAAAAAAGGCCATCATTTGCTCACATTTCTTAGGCACAAACATCATGATAGGGAGGAAAACAGCTGACCTTAAGGATCAAGAGGGACGGTGTGTGTAGGTCCTGTGTGCAGACCATTCCAGTGTGCACTTGTGATTATTACGGCTCTGTCTGTGCCTCTGACCACTCCTCTTGCCCTGTGTCATCCCTGGGACCTAAGAGGAGGCTTTTCCCCATAAAAACAGGCTCCTCCCTGGTTGGAATTTTTCTCCAGGGGTTCTGCTTAGGAGCCAGCTGTCAGCACATGACAACTCCCAGATATGTATCCTGCATGGCTCCCAGCACCACAAAGCTCAGGAAAACATCCATGCCTTCCTGCTCCTCACTGAGACAGCCTGATATTTCCAGAGAAACATTGTTAAAATCTAACAGAAATCAATGAGGAAATAATGACCCAAAGTACAAATCGCATTAGAAGAAAAATAGTTTGACTTTACTAAACGCATACTATGTGTGAGTCAGAAAACTAAGTGCTTGATGTGTCACTTTTAATCCTTGCAGTACTCTGGATGGAAATTCAGTTCGGTCGCTCAGTCGTGTCCTACTCTTTGGGACCCCGTGGACCCTGCAGCACACCAGGCCTCCCTGTCCATCACCAACTCCGGAGCTCGCTCAGACTCAGGTCCATTGAGTTGGTGATGCCATCCAGCCATCTCATCCTCTGTCGTCCCCTTCTCCTGCCTTCAATCTTTCCCAGCAACAGGGCCTTTTCCAATGAGTCAGTTCTTTGCATCAGGTGGCCAAAGTATTGGAGCTTCAGCTTCAGCATCAGTCCTTCCAACGAACACCCAGGACTGATCTCCTTTAGAACTGACTAGTTTGATCTCCTTGCAGTCCAAGGAACTCTCAAGAGTCTTCTCCAACACCATAGCTCAAAGCATCAATTCTTCAGTGCTCAGCTTTCTTTATAGTCCAACTCTTACATACATACTTGACTACTGGAAAAACCATAGCTTTGACTAGACGGACCCTTGTTGGCAAAGTAATGTCACTGCTTTTTAATATGCTGTCTAGGTTGGTCATAACTTTTCTTCCAAGGAGCAAGTGTCTTTTAATTTCGTGGCTGCAAACACCATTTGCAGTGATTTTGGAGCCCCGAAAATTAAAGTCAGCCACTGTTTCCATTGTTTCCCCATCTATTTGTCATGAAGTGGTGGGACTGGATGCCATGATCTTTCTTTTTTCATTGTTGAATTTTAAGCTAGCTTTTTCACTCTCTTCTTTGACTTTCATCAAGAGGCTCTTTAGTTCTTCTTCACTTTCTGCCATAAGGGTGGTGTCATCTGCATATCTGAGGTTACTGATATTTCTCCTGGCAATCTTGATTTCAGCTTGTGCTACATCCAGCCCAGCATTTCACATGATGTAATCTGTATATAACTTAAATAAGCAGGGTGACAATATACAGCCTTGACGCACTTCTTTCCCTATTTAGAACCAGTGTGTTGTTCCATGTCCAGTTCTAACTGTTGCTTCTTGACCTGCATACAGATTTCTCAGGAGGCAGGTAAGGCGGTCTGGTATTCCCATCTCTTTAAGAATTTTCCACAGTTTGTTGTAATCTACACAGTCAAAGGCTTTGGGGGTAATCAATAAAGCAGAAGTAGATATTTTTCTGGTATTCTCTTGCATTTTCGATGATCCAGCAGATGTTGGCAATTTGATCTTTGGTTCCGAACATCTGGAAATTCATGTACTGTTGAAGCTTTGCTTGGAGAATTTTGAGCATTACTTTGCTAGCATGTGAGCTGAGGGCAATTGTGTGGTAGTTTGAACATTCTTTGGCATTTCCTTTCTTTGGGATTGGAATGAAAACTGACATTTTCCAGTCCTGTGGTCACTGCTGAGTTTTTCAAATTTCCTGGCATATTGAGTCCAGCACTTTAACAGCATCATCTTTTAGGATCTGAAATAGCTCAACTGGAATTCCATCACTTGCACTACCTTTGTTTGTAGTGATGCTTCCTAAGGTCCACTTGACTTTGCATTCCAGGAAGTCTGGCTCTAGGTGAGTGATCACACCATTGTGGATATCTGGGTCATGAAGATTTTTTTTGTATAGTTCTTCTGTGTATTCTTGCCACCTCTTCTTAATATCTTCTTCTTCTGTTAGGTCCATAACATTTCTGTCCTTTATTGTGCCCATATTTGCATGAAATATTCCCTTGGTATCTCTAATTTTCTTGAAGAGATCTCTAGTCTTTCCCATTCTATTATTTTTCTCTATTTCTTTGCATTGATTGCTGAGGAAGGCTTTCTTATTTCTCCTCACTATTCTTTGGAATTGTGCATTCAAATGGGTATTTCTTTCCTTTTCTCCTTTGCCTTTTGCTTGTCTTTTTTTCTCAGGTATTTGTAAGACCTCCTCAGACAACCACTTTGCCTTTTTACATTTCTTTTTCTTGGGGATGGTCTTGATCCCTGTCTCCTGTACAGTGTCACAAACCTCCATCCATAGTTCTTTAGGCACTGTCTATCAGATCTAATCCCTTGAATCTATTTCTCATTTCCACTCTATAATTGTAAGGGATTTGACTAAGGTCATACCTGAATGGTCAAATGGTTTTCTCTACTTCCTCAATTTAAGTCTGAATTTGTCAATAAGAAGTTCATGATCTGAGCCACAGTCAGCTCCCGGTCTTGTTTTTGCTGACTATGTAGAGCTTCTCCATCTTTGGCTGCAAAGAATAGCATCAATCTGATTTCGATGTTGACCATCTGGTGATGTCCATGTGTAGAGTCTTCTCTTGTGTTGTTGGAAGAGGATGTTTGCTATGACTGGTGCGTTCTCTTGGCAAAACTCTGTTAGCCTTTGCCCTGCTTCATTCTGTACTCCAAGGCCAAATTTGCCTGTTACTCCAGGTATCTCTTGACTTCCTACTTTTGCATTCCAGTCCCCTATGATGAAAAGGACATCTTTTTTGGGTGTTAGTTCTAGAAGGTCTTGTACATCTTCATAGAACTGTTCAACTTCAGCTTCTTAAGCATTACTGGTTGGGGCATAGACTTGGATTACTGTGATATTGAGTGGTTTGCCTTGGAAATGAACAGGGATAATTCTGTTGTTTTTGAGATTGCACCCATGTACTGCATTTCAGACTCTTTTGTTGATGATGATGGCTATCCATATTTTCTAAGGAATTCTTGCCCACAGTAATAGATATCATGGTCATCTTAATTAAATGTGTCCATTCCAGTCCATTTTAGTTCACTGATTCCTAAAATGTGGATGTTCACTCTTGCCATCTCCTGTTTGACCACTTCTAATTTACCTTGATTCACGGACCTAACATTCCAGGTTCCTATGCAATATTGTTCTTTACAGCATCGTACTTTGCTTCCATCTCCAGTCACATCCACAACTGGGTGTTTTTTTTTTTTTTTTGCTTTGGCTTAGCCTCTTCATTCTTTTTGGAGCTGTTTCTCCACTCTTCTCCAGTAGCATATTGGGTATCTACCACCCTGGGGAGTTCATCTTTCAGTGTCTATCTTTTTGCTTTTTTATACTGTTCATGGGGTTCTCAAGGCCAGAATACTGAAGTGGTTTGCCATTCCCTTCTCCAGTGGACCACGTTTTGTCAGAACTCTCCACCATGACCTGTCTGTCTTGGGTGGCCCCACACCGCATGGCTCATAGTTTCATTGAGTTAGACAAGAAATTACCAGTGTGCTTTTGTCAAGTCAAGAGTACTTCTGCTCAGACATCTTAGGTACAGAGTGAGGCTAAGCCAGGACTCAAACCTTGGTCTCACTGGCTTCAAAATCTTCACTTTCCCCTCCATGCTGTTCCTAGATTTCCCATCCAAAGGGTTCTTCAGAAAGGTCAGAGAGCTTTGGCTGATGCCCTTGTGCTCATGGTAACCACACGTTACCCTTGGGCTTCCCTGGTGGCTCAGTGGTAAAGAATCTACCTGCCAAAGCATAGATGCAGGTTTCACCCCTGGGTCAGGAAGATTCCCTAGGGAAGGAAATGACAACCTGCTCTAGTATTGCCTGGAAAATTCCATGAGCAGAGGAGCCTGGTAGACTACAGTCCATGGGGTCACAGAAGAACTGGACATGACTTAGCAGCTAAACAACAACAACAACTGCTTCCCTGAGCTCCTGTCTCTCTGCTCTGAGCTCATGGGGACAGGGCTTTGCTTGCTTGCTCACCGCTGCACACCCATGGCCAAGAATAGAGCTTGGCACAGAGTAGGTGCTCACAAACACTTGCTGAATGGAAGAATGGGTGACTGACCACTTAGTGACATCACATTTTCCCAGCACTCAAGGTCTGGTCTGTCCATCTATCTTGTCCTGCTAGCCAATGACAGATATCAACTTTCATGTGTAACTCATTATTCAGACCCCAGAGACCTTAATCAGCTTCTAAGAGACCCTGTTTGCTCTCAATAAACAGTGATGTCTATCCAATGTGCAAGTCTTTTCATAGCCCATGGGACCTTCTTTAACCACTTTCAGCACACTATGGCATGTTTTATTTACCCAAGGGAAGAGTGATGTTAATTCTCAGCACAGTGATGATGCACAAATTATTTATGGAGCAGTTAATACACTATAGGTGCCAGGCTAAGAACTTTCCATGCATCTTCCAGTTTAGTCCTTACGATACTTTTTGACATAATCATCTCCATTTCACAGACAAAAGAAGCTGAGACTTAGTGGGGGTCAATGAAATGCCCAAAGTCATGCATGGTTCCGTCTACCTGCAAAACTTTAAACCATATTTTGTTTTACTTTGCAACCCTAAGTTTTTCTGTCTCTCATCTCACGAAGTGCACTTAGAATAAACTCCACCTGTTACGGCAAACCCATGCCATCACAGTACCCTACAGCGGCCATACCATCTGCACCATGAAAATCATCCTTTTGCATACAGACTTGGAACAGCCCATTGGTCAGTGACAGTGTCCCATCCCCCCTCCTTCTGGGATCCTCCACCAGTGCTGCCTTTCCTAACCTACTTCCTTCCTTTCAGAGAACGCAGCCCTTCCAGAAAGCCCTCAAGCTGTATAAATATTGGCTGGACCCCATTCAAGATCAGTATTTTACACTTAATCTGCTTCTGGATGGAGCAATCAGGATCAAGAGAATTTACGAGGAGTGTCTCCCCGGAGCCTGACCTTTCTCTCATGTTCTGTCATTTATTTATAGTCTTATGTCTTCCATCAACTTCAGCCCCATCCTGGGGCCTCCAGTTGTCTGATGCTCTCGGATGGCCCCTCACTGCTGGAGTGGATGTTCTTGGCAATGAAAAGAAGAGGCAGCGGCAGAGGGACAGTATGGGGCCTTGATGCCTCTGGCAGCTCAGTCAGGGCAGGGGGATGTGACTTCTCTGGAGATTATGGTCAACTGCTCCTCCACCGCTTGCCTTAGTTTGATTCTGGTTCTTGGTGGTCAGTTTCCTTGGGATCTGTAGAGCCCAAGCCTTACCCGCCTTTGTACCTGGCTGACTCATCTTTTGCATCGAGTTCAATACTGGAGATGAAGACGGAAGTAGGGATAAGAGGAGACATATCAGCTCCATATGGATTCAGTTGGAAAGAAGCACATGGGATTTGAGCACATCTCTGTATTACATCTGGGATGGTTTCAGGTTTTTATAAAACGTGAGCAGCATCCGCTGATGCCCCCTCTCTTGAAGGTCCAACGTTCCATGAGTTCATCTCCCTCACCTGGAGCCTGCCCGGTCCTGAAGGAGGCTCCCTCTGCAGGCTCTCCCAGGCTCACATTCTTAGGGCTGGGGCTGCCCAGTTCCTTCCCTCCTGCTGTCATTTTGAGATCACTGCCTCGCAGGGACCAAATCTTTTCTCCGGAGACTGTTTTCTTTTAAAGTTCATGATGTTCACTTTTTTGTTTGTCTTTCTGTTTGCTGTGAGGAGAACTCTAAATCTGACTGAAATTCTGCCAGTTGGAAAGATAGTTTTCCAATCTTCCTGAAATTTTGCAGGGTCACTCAAAGTTTTGGGAAAATTGGATACCAGAATCTTGTAAGACCCCTGATCCACCAAGGGGCCTGGACAGAAAGTAACGTGGTCTTCAGAAGTCTCACAAGATCCCAGAGAGAGACCCTTATGACAGCCCTTGGGAACATTCCCCTTTAAATGCTTCTGTTTATTTTTAATAAAATATTTCTGCACATACCGAAATAAAATATAATGTATGTAATATATGAAAGATAATAAATACTCCTGGATCATCATCCAACTTGAGAAATAGAATGTTGTCCAAATGCTGAAACACCCCTAAATGCTTTCCGGTGGTTGTCTCCTCCCTTCAGGGGAATTTAGTGTTTACTGTTCTTTTGCTTTTCATTACAGTTTGAAAGCCTATTTAGTGAAAGGAATCTGTTTTTTAATTTCATGTGTGTTTGACCTTTGTATGAATACTATCACATGGGGTAGTTTGGGTGCCTTCTGTTTCACAGATTCATCTGAGTGCATGCATGTGGCCATAGTTAATTCATCTTTGCTGGGGTATATGACTACACCATGCTTTTTTGCCACCCCCCTGCCCCTATGCATTGGGTTGTTCTCCATCATGTTATTAAAGGCAGTAGTGGGATAAATATTCTGAGCCAGGTTTCCTGGGCACATGGGCAGGATTTTCTCCTGGGTCACAGTATTTCTCTGTGTGGATCCTCCTCTTCTCCAGTGACCTTTTTCCTGGTTGTTAACTCTTAGAGCCTGTGATGCATTCACTGGTGGTGTGAATGTAAACAGAGCACAAGGCCTTCCGTGGGTCACTCCTGCTTTGGTGGAACAACCAATCCCAGAATTCAAGGCACTTCCCTGGTGGTCCAGCGGTTGTGACTTTCAATGTAGGGGGTGTGGATTCCATCCCTGGTTGGGGAGCTAAGATCCCACATACTTTGTGGCTAAAAAACCAAAACTTGTAAAAACAGAAGCAACATTATAACAAATTCAACAAAGAATTTAAAAATAGTTTACATCACCAAAAAAAAAAAAAAAAAAATCCCAGCTTTCAAGCTGATCACCCCTAGAATCCTGGCCCTGAGTTCTTGGAAGTCAGATGGCCTCTCTCTGCTGGTCACCTCACCACCCCTTCCCTGCCTCAAAATCACTGTCTTTACTTATTCCTGTCCATGCCGCACCACTGCCCCTCCCACTCCCTCCCCCGCCCCCCCCCCACTACCCCGGCCCCTGACATCTTTTTGGATCCCAGATGGTCTCTGTTTCCCAGTGACGTTTTTGACCTGTCCTTTTGATTCTTCCAGTGGACCAACCCCCACAACCACTCTTTCACATGTTTTCATTTTCAGTCCACCATTTTTCTATAAAATTGTTGTAGAATTAGGCTCTTAGTAGACACATCCCAATCTTAGTTAGGATTGGGCTAGAGACAGGACAGGATGACCCAAGAGGTTTCTGGACCCAGCAGCATGGCTTACCCCATGAACTTAAGTGCTGTCAATTTCAGATGAATTATCCTAGCCCTGGTCTGCCTGCCTGCCTGTCTGTCTCTTTCTCTTTCTCCCTCCTTCCACTTCTCTTTCTCAAACTTGCAGAAAGTTTGCAGGAATACTAACAAGAACCTTTTGCTCCTTGACTATTGGAGAGTAAGTTGGTGACATGATACACCATGACCTCTGAATACTTTCATGTCTGTTTTCTGCAAGCGAGAGCACTCTCATGCATAAGCAAATACAGCCATCAAAGCTAGGAAATTGACACTGTACATAGAAAACCCTAAAGATACAGTCAGAAAATTAGAGCTAATCAGTGAATTTAGCAAAGTTGTAGGATACAAAATCAATACACAGAAATCACTTGCATTTCTATATACTAACAATGAAAAATCAGAAAGACAAATTAAGGAATAGATCCCATTCACCATTGCAACAAAAAGAATTAAATATCTAGAAATAAGCTTACCTAAGGAGACAAATTACTTTGCCAACAAAGGTCTGTCTAGTCAAGGCTATGGTTTTTCCAGTGGTCATGTATGGATGTGAGAGTTGGACTGTGAAGAAAGCTGAGCACTGAAGAATTGACGCTTTTAAACTGTGGTGTTGGAGAAGACTCTTCAGACTCCCTTGGACTGAAAGGAGATCCACCCAGTCCATTCTAAAGGAGATCAGTCCTGGGTGTTCTTTGGAAGGAATGATGCTAAAGCTGAAACTCCAGTACTTTGGCCACCTCATGCGAAGAGTTGACTCATTGGAAAAGACTCTGATGCTGGGAGGGATTGGGGGCAGGAGGACGACAGAGGATAAGATGGCTGGATGGCATCACTGACTTGATGGATGTGAGTTTGAGTGAACTCTGGGAGTTGGTGATGGACAGGGAGGCCTGGTGTGCTACAATTCATGGGCTCGCAAAGAGTCGGACACGATTGAGTGACTGAACTGAACTGAACTGAAGGAGACAAAAGAACTGTACATAGAAAAATGATAAGACACTGATGAAAGAAATCAAAGATAACATAAACAGCTGGAGAGGTATTCCATGTTCCTGGGGAAGAAGTATCAATATTATGAAAATGACTATACTACCAAATGCAATCTACAGATTCAGTGCTATCCCTATCAAATTACCAATGGCATTTTTCACAGAACTAGAACAAAAAATTTCACAATTCATATGGAAACACAAAATACCCAAAATACCCAAAGCAGTCTTGAGAAAGAAGAATGGAGCTGGAGGAATCGACTTTCCTGATTTCAGATTATACTACAAAGCTACAGTCATCAAGACAGTATGGTACTGGCACAAAAACAGAAAAATAGACCAATGGAACAAGACAGAAAGCCCAGAAATAAACCCATGCACCTATGGGTATCTTATTTTTGACAAAGGAGGCAAGAATATACAATGGGGCAAAGATAGCCTCTTCAATCAATGGTTCTGGGAAAACTGGACAGCTACATGTAAAAGAAAGAAATAGAACACTTCCTAACACCATACGCAAAGATAAACTCAAAACAGGTTAAAGACCTAAATGTAAGACCAGAAACTATGAAAGTCTTAGAGGAAAATATAGGCAAAACACTCAATGACATAAATCAAAGCAAGATCCTCTAGGACCCATTTCCTAGAGTAATGGACATAAAAACAAAAGTAAACAAGTGGGACCTGATTAAACTTAAAAGTTTTTGCACAGAAAAGAAAACCATAAGCAAGGTGAAAAGACAACCCTCAGAATGAGAGAAAATAATAGCAAATGAAACAACTGACAAAGGATTAATTTCCAAAATATACAAGCAGTGCATACAACTTAATACCAGAAAAACAAACAACCCAGTCAAAAGTGGGAAAAAGAGCTCAACAGACATTTCTCCAAAGAAGACATGCAGATGGCTAACAAACACATGAAAATATGCTCAACATCGCTAATTATTAGAGAAATGCAAATCAAAACTGCAATGAGATTTACCTCACACTGGTCAGAATGGCCATCATCAAAAAGTCTACAAACAATAAATGCTGGAGAGGGTGTGGAGAAAAGATTGTTGGTGGTAATGTAAATTGATACAGCCACTATGGAAGATGGTATGGAGATTCCTTAAAAAACTAGGAATAAAAACCACCATATGACCCAGAAATCCCACTCCTAGGCATATACTCTGAGAAAACCAAAATTGAAAAAGACACATGTCTCCCATTGTTCATTGCAGCACAATAGCTAGAACATGGAAGCAACTAGATGTCCATCAACAGATGAATGGATAGAGAAGTTGTGGTACATACACAC
The DNA here is from genome assembly GCF_002263795.3 of Bos taurus. Classification (NCBI taxonomy): domain Eukaryota; kingdom Metazoa; phylum Chordata; class Mammalia; order Artiodactyla; family Bovidae; genus Bos; species Bos taurus. Next base: position 36,722,393 of record NC_037356.1, read on the forward strand.
AATGGAATATTACTCAGTCATATAAAGGACTGCATTTGTGTCAGTTCTAATGAGGAGGATGAACCTAGACCTATCATACAGAGTGAAGTAAGTCAAAAAGAGAAATATAAATGCCGTATACTAATGCATATATATGGAATCTAGAAAAATGGTACTGAAGAATTTATTTACAGGGCAGCAATGGAGAGACAGACATAGAGAATAGACTTATGGACATGGGGAGAGGGGAGGAGAGGGTGAGATGTATGGAGAGAGTAACATGGAAACTTACATTATCATATGTAGAATAGATAGACAACGGGAATTTGCTGTATGTCTCAGGAAACTCAAATACAGGCTCTGCATCAATCTAGAGGGGTGGCATGGGGAGGGAGATGGGTGGTGGTGGAGGTTTAGTCGCTAAGTCATGTCTGACTCTTGCAACCCCATGGACTGTAGCCTGCTAGGCTCCTCTGTCCATGGGATTTTCCAGGCAAGAATACTGGAGTGGATTACCATTTCCTTCTCCAGGGGATCTTCCTGACCCAGGAATTGAGCCCCAGTCTCCTGTATTGCAGGCAGATTCTTTAATAAACTTACTGGAAACCTAAGATTTTTCAGTTTCTGGAGGAGTCAGATAGAGAGAAAATTTAATTGTTTTATTTATAATGTATAATTTTACCAAGTTATTGTCATAATTAGTTTTAGAGGAAGGTTTTCCCTACTCCTGGAAAGCATAGATTCAAGCCATAATTTTTCAGATAGAAACCATAAAAGTTATAAACATATTTGCTGGTTCATTCAGTCCTTTGTTATTTTTTGTGAAGTCGTCAGGTTTTCCATTAGAATACCAGGACATATCAGAATGTTAAGAACTCCATATAATTTCTAGGATATCTACATTAGTAATATTTACCATACATTATAACATGAGAGGATTTATTACTCATTTGATAATATTTTTCATGTAATTTAACCAACCAAATAAATACAATTAGTTTAATACCTCTCTTTGGGATGTTTCAGGGGCCCTCTGCAGCACCCCAAAGTTAGCTAGAGGTCAAAAGAACTTCAAAAGAATTCGATTTAGGAAGTTTTGTCAAAAAAATCAGTTAAAAGGGTTTAGAACATTTGGTCAGATTTAGTCAGTATCGATGGGTGTATCATTTAGCTTGTTGATACGTCACAATGGGTACATATACTGAGGCTCAAGGTCTAGTGCAAATCAACTGCCGTCTTGGACCTAGTTGGCTCTAACCAGTTTTTCTATGGCTGTGTCATTCCTGACAAAATCTATTTATCTAACTAATTATAATCAAACTTTAGAAAATCCTGATCATGCATAACTCTTTTTAGTATTTTTTCATACCTTTTTTTTTTAATTCACTGAAAACACACCTCCTACTTTCCTTTAGCAACCAAGAATTAACTTTTATATTAGCATTTTATAGGTTGGTGGGCATAAATACCAGTGATAATTTCTAAAACCCTTGCTTTCTTAGACCATTTAGGATGGCACCAAACATTATTCATTTATAATCCCAGAACTCTTCAGTTTCTCTGTAAAAGGAAATCAGTGTTTAGTAGTAACTGTTTCAAAATCTTATTTTATTTGGAAATGACTTAGCTATTCAATAGACTTCCAACACTTTTTTTAGCACAGCCCTTAGAAATTCAAGTTACACCAATCTGGAGAGGTTATTTCAGACAGATATTCTTAAAGAATAATTATTCCTAATAGAGTTTATCTAAAAGCTCATATCTCATTTATGTTTTTTTTTTTAGAAATTTCTTCACTTGAGGTAATTTCCTTGTTGACAAACTTGTAACAGATAGGATAATATTTAACTTATACTAAACCTAGGTACAATGAAAATATTCTGCTGCTGCTGCTGCTAAGTAGCTTCAGTTGTGTCCGACTCTGTGCGACCCCATAGACGGCAGCCCACTAGGCTCTCCCGTCCCTGGGATTCTCCAGGCAAGAATACTGGAGTGGGTTGCCATTTCCTTCTCCAATGCATGAAAGTGTAAAGTCAAAGTGAAGTCCCTCAGTCGTGTCCGACTCTTAGCGACCTCATGGACTGCAGCCCACCAGGCTCCTCGTCCATGGGATTTTCCAGGCAAGAGTACTGGAATGAGTTGCCATTGCCTTCTCTGGAAAATATTCTACTTAATGTTAATTACTCTAAGACATGTCTATATTAGATAGGTCAACAAACAAACATCAACATTTGGTATTTAATATTGAATATTTCCCAATTCACATGAACCTGGAATTTATTGTGTAACTTAGAATTATTTGATTTGTAAGCACTTACTTTCTTTAGGCCAATTAAATAGAGCTCATTTACAAATTAATCTCAAAAATATTACCCAGAGACAAAGACATACCAAGACATATTTAGACAGACACAAAGCAAGATCTAGCTTCATTTTCTAAGCTTAGTCATGAATTAGATATTACAATATAAAATTTACTAGTTTATAAAAAACAATTGGAATAAATAAAAATTTTAAAGGCTTTCCCCCCATTTTCCCCTCAGTCTCAGGAGTTAGAGATGGTCTAGATAAGAGTTCCTGAGAACCCTGGTCTCAAGGCACAGGGACAGAAAATCAAATTCTAACAAATTGGTGACAGGTCTAAACCAAATGGTGGCCAGACAAAGCAAAATGGCCATCAAAATCACAACACAGAACACAGAGTTAAAACACACATATAGACTTGGCAGTCCTCATCAGACACTCCCTTAAATACAAGAATACAGTCTCTCAGAAAACCTCCTATAGAGACACAGAACTTTGGATCCAAGTACTAATAGAATAAATGAAAATATCTCGGGTCTTCAAACATTTCAAAGAGAGGAAAGGAAGCCAGGTTGAAAGAACAAGGGGGAGGAGGCAGGAGAGGGGGGCAAAAAGGTTGGCCTTACAGATGTCTCCTGCCACCTGCAGACACCCAGGCATTAGGGGACTTTACCCTGGGCCTCCAGAGAAGGGAGGACTGGAACTCGGTCCTACCAGAAACCTGACCAGAATAGAACCAGAATTCAAGTTCTCTGCCAAGAGGAGGTGATCAGTCTCCAATCCTCAGCTCAGGCTGAAGCCCTTTGACCAGATTCCTGCGTCCAGGACCGGGGGACTAGAAAAAAAGGGGAAGGATAGGAAGGGTTAAGGAGAGGAAAGAGAGAGGGAAGGAGACAGAGAGTCAATAAAGTCTCTTGTTCCTTACCGGTCGGGGCACTCTGGCCAGTTGTCTGTGTCAGGAGAAGACCAGGGACAAAAGGGTCTCAGTTGCGGCCTCTGGGTCTGGTCCATTGGCAGGCAAGCTAGCCCCTGAATACCCCAAGTGGTCAGGATGTCAGTTGCAGTGAAGAAGAGTCCCCTCCAGAGTTGCCATTTACTGCAGCAAGGGGAACCCCTTCCAGGGCCCAAAACTGGGCTTTTGTCTAACACTTGGAAATGAATTGTCCAAGGAGACACATGTGTTGACAAAGCAAGAGACTTTATTGGGAAAGAGTGCCGAGGTGGAGAGCAGTAGGGTAAGGGAACAAAAGGGAGGGGATATATGTATACCTATGGCTGATTCACATTGAGATTTGACAGAAAACAAAATTCTGTAAAGCAATTATCCTTCAATTAAAAAATAAATAGATTAAAAAATAACCTAGGAAATTGAGTGATAGGGTACCGCCATTTAACCCCCAGGTCCCTTCTGAGTTCTTCTTATTGTCCCACTGAAGTCTGTTAGAGCAACAGGATCTGGTCTAGAACCAGTCACGTCTCATCTCCTTCAGCCTGGAGCAGTTGAACCTTGACTTCATGCTCTTGCATTTTGAAGATAATGAGTCCAATCACTTTGTAGAATGTCCCTCAGTTTTGATTTACTGCTGTTTCCTCATGATTAAATTTGAGTTATATATCTTTGCTAGGAATTTTCCAGAAGTGATTTTGCATTCTTCTCATTGTATTACTAAAGGGCATATCGTTTAAATTCCCTTGCTGAGGATATTAATTTTGATCACTAGATTAGGATGATATCTCACAGACCTCCTTGCTGTAAGTCACTTTCTTCCTCTTTATAATTAATGAGTACTTTATGGAAAGTTGGTTTGAGACTTTGTAAGTATCCTGTTAACCATAAACTTTCAATTTATTCATCAGCTCATTTATGTCAGTATGAACTCATAGATTCCTATTTTATTCCACAGATTTTTAATCTATTGCTATTTATTATCGTTATCTGTTTTGCTACCAACTTATCAAGTTGGCTTTTGTGTTCTTGTGACATGTTCCATCATTCTTTGAAGACTGCTTCATTTTTTGGCACAAAAAGTCATTTCAGGCTCATCTTTTATTTTTCTATTCAGTCTTAGAATCAGCCATTCTTCTAAGGAATCCTGGATTCTTTTAGCATAAAAAAGAGTACTAGGAAGCCAAATTCTGGGTATTAGGTGAGCTTACCGCTACTGGGAGTAAACCAAGAGCAGTAAGACCCCTCTCACAGGGAAGAGTCAGGGAACACACACCTGTTTACACCTATATCTCTCTATGTATTGAACCATGAATTCACATTTATATCTCGAATTCTAGCCCACAGGGTTCATTTCAGTTTTTCTCCTTTCCATGTTGGTAGCTGTGATAGTTAATTTTATGTGTAAATCTGATTGGGCCACGTGGTCCTCAGATATTTGGTTAGACATTATTCTGGGTGTGTTCATGAGGGTGTTTCTGGCTGAGATAAACCCTGAATTGGTAGGCTGAGTAAAGCTGATTGCCCTCCCCAGTGTGGGTGGGCCTGAGCCAATCCACTGAAGTCCCGAGTAGAACCTCACACTGAGTGAGAGGATTCGCTCACTCTCCCTGACCATCCTCAAGCTAGGACGTTAGTCTTCTTCTGCCTTCGGACCCAGACCTGGACTGACACTTGCTCTCCTGAGACTTGCTGAGACCAGTAGTTCTCCTGTTCTCAGGTCTTTGGACCAGAACCACGCGTCAGCTCTCCTGGGACTCCAGCTTGCTGACTATAAATCTCAACACTTGTCAGCTTCTATGATAATGTGAGCCAGTTCCTTAAATCTTGTTAAATAAATCTTGTTCTCTGTTTCTCTGTGCGTGTCTACATCTGTATCTACACATCCTACTGGGTCTGTTTCTCTGGTGAATCCAGGCTGATACAGAAGCGCAACGGCAAGCCTGGCTTCCATAACTCTCAATATATTTACTTGTTTATCTCTCATCCTGACAGCCTGTGCTGACTGCCCTTCTGCACACATGACCCTTTGCCCAGTGTGGGCTCTAAGACCCCACACCCTCTTGTGCTGACAACCTGGCTCGGGTGGCTGTCCCTCCCGCACTGCGTGAGGGTCCGTCTTGCTCACCTTTGCCAATAGCTTTAAGACAGAACTGTTAGGAGGGCTAGGTAAGGGGAGGGAAGAGAAATGGTGAAACTAAAGAAGAGGAGTAACGTGAAGAGAGACCTGATCTTTCTTTTAGAATCTGGTTCCTTCCTTCCCAACTATTTACTTGCCTTTGTCACAAGTGTGTCCTCTAGATGCTTTAAAATCTACGTATGTGAAGCTGTTCCTGTTTCTTCTCTAGTAAAAACTTTTCTGTCTTTACTCTTCTGTATTGCTGAGGGGAGTATAATGTATTCTTCCAGAGGACAATTTGGCAATATGGTTCAAAAGGCTTTAAAAAAACCCTATACTTTTTGACCTCAAATTATACTTTTAGGATTTTTTTCCTAAAGAAATAAAGACTTACAGCTTTAAAATGTTAATTAGAGCTAAAATTGGAATCATGCAGAATGTTTTGTATCAAGGAAGTAGATAGAGTAAATTGTGGTAAATCCATAAGGTGGGATATTATGTAATCAGTATAATAATGCAGAATTATAACTGTTGTGTGGAAAGACATTCATTGTTTGTTGTTAGGTGAAAAAAGGTATAAAATGGAATCCTAATTATAATGAAAAATTCATTATTATTTCATTGTTAATTAATGTTAATTGATATTATCAATTAATTAGTCATTGTAATTAATTCATTATTGTTATTAACTATCAAGGGAAGCCCATTATAATGAAAACAATAGAAATCTGTGTATGTAGGGAAAGAAAAAACTCAGAGGGCTTATCAAAAGGGAAAGTTAACAGGGACATTATGGACTTCCAGGTTTTTCTTTCCCCTTAATTGAATTTTCAGGTGGGTTTTTTCTTTCACCAAATACTTTTGCTTATACAATAATCAAAAGCTATGGAAAGAAACGACATACACTCTTGTCCTGACTCTGCCATCTCTGTTAATGGTACAACCATTCTTTAAAAATTTTTTTTTGTAATTTGATTTATTTATGGATTTTTGGCTGTGCTACTCTCTGGGTGCAGTGCGCCTGCCTCTCTTTGCAGTGGCTTCTCTTACTGAAGAGCACAGACTATGGGGCACTTGGGCTTCAGGAGTTGTGGTTCCCACGCTTAGTTGTTCCACAGCATGTGGGATCTTCCTGGACCAGGGATCGAACCTGTGTCTCCTGCACTGGCAGGCAGATTCTTTACCACTGAGCCATCAGTGAAGCCATTCTCGAAGTCATCGAAGACTTTGGATCATCATGAATGGCTCTGTCTCATCGGTCACAGAGGCCTGTTGATTCTCCTTTCACAGTGCTTTATGAAATTGGGGTATAATTACTTACAGTGTCGTGTTAGTTTCTGCTGTACAACGTGAAACAGCTGTAAGTACACATATATCCCCTGCCTCTTGAACCTCCCTCCTACCCCCACCCCATCTGACCCCTCTGGATCATCACAGAACGTTGGGCTGAGCGGCTCACATTGTACAGCAGCTTCCCGCTAGTTGCCTATTTTACACGAGGTGATGCATATGTGTCCGTCCTAATATCCCAGTTCATCCCACCCTCCCCTTATGCCCTGTGTCCACATGTTTGTTCTCTTTGTCTGAGTCTCTATTCCTGTCCTGGAAATAGGTTCATCTGTACCATTTTTCTAGATTCCACATATTTTCATTAATATGCAATATTTGTTTTTCTTTTTCTGACTTACTTCACTCTCTATGACAAACTCTTGGTCCATCCACGTCTCTGCAAATGGCACAATTTTGTTCCTTGTGGTGGCTGAGTAATATTCCATTGTGTATATATACCACATCTTCTTTATCCATTCCTCTGTTGATGGGCATCTGCATTGCTTCCAGGTCCTGGCTACTGTAAATAGTGCTACAGTGAACATTAGCATGCATGTGTCTTTTTGAATGACTTTTTTCTCAGGGTATATGCCCAGGAGTGGCACTGCTGGTTGTTCTCTTTTTCTTGAAGTGTCCCTTCCTGTCCTGTGTCACACTGCCCCAGCTCAGACTGCATCACCTCACCCCTGGGCTGTGGCACTGGCAGTGCTGATGGAGCTCACCTCCACCCTGAGCTGGGCAGCAGGTGAGCAGCCTTGGGGCAATGCTGTGATCGCATTTTTCCCTGCCCAGGGATCTCCAGTGGTCCTCTGTGTCCTGAATAAAGGTGGGGCATCTTTGCTAGCCTTCTATAACCTGGTTCCAGCCTGTGTTTCCTTGGTTTCATACTTCAAGTCTCTGCTCCAGCAAACATGTTCTAGCTTCCCTTTATTTGAACACATAGATATTTTTGAGCATCTGTGGTTTGCCCAACTGTTAGGCATTGTGGAATTACTTTTTCCTTCCGCCCTTATTTTCCAGCACTCCACTGATCTCACCTCTTCTCTGGTCTTTCTCCCTGTGGGTGTTTCTCCACACATCTCTGGATGTGATTTCCCCAGCTCAGAATAAGGTAGCTCTTTGTGCCATTTTATACCCCATATTCAGCACTCTCTGGTTTCTTGAGCTGGACAAACTGTCTCCCCTGGGGAACAGTTAGTTCACTCCGGAATCTGAGCCTCTTTCCTTGGAATTCCTCCACCCTTCCTGTCTGTTTCTTTCCCTACTCTCTGTTGGAGAAAACCAGAAATGAAGATTGTAAGAGTTGGACTTGAACTCCTTAATCTTCTTTCTTGAAACTGTTTGCTTCTCAACCCCCTGAATTGTAGTTTCTGCCCCTCAAAGTACTCTCAAAATCGACCTGGCCTAGATCATCAAGCGGAGAAGGCAATGGCAAGCTGCTCCAGTACTCTTGCCTGGAAAATCCCATGGACAGAGGAGTCTGGTTGGCTGGGGTCCATGGGGTCGCTAAAAATCGGACACGACTGAGCTACTTCACTTTTACATTTCACTTTCATGCATTGGAGAAGGAAATGGCAACCCACTCCAGTACTCTTGCCCGGAGAATCCCAGGGTCAGTGGAGCCTGGTGGACTGCCGTCTATGGGATCGCACAGAATCGGACATGACTGAAGCGACTTAGCAGCAGCAGCAGCAGCAGCAGATCATCAAGATCTCTGTCTGCTAAATCCATGGAGCTCATGTATGTGAGAGGGTACAGAGACTGTGAGGCTGCATGGAGCAGGGTTTGAGTCTCAACTTCCTCTTTCAAGTTACATATGTTGTTCAAGGACCAGTTTCCTCATCTTGTAACTGGAGGGATAATTGGAACTTCTTCCAAGGATAGTAGTAAAAGCAACGTGTTATGATGTTTAGGGAGTGTTTAAGCCTGTGTGTTGGACACTACAAAGTGCTCTGTAAACATTAGCCACTGTTATGACACTGTAAAGTCCAAGCTCATTGCATTGGCTTCTGCTGTGCTTCTGCCTCATCCCCCTTGCATTTCTGCCCTCCAGTGCATTGCATATGATTTTCGCTTTGATGAGAGCAGACTCCCTATAGCTTCCCTAACACACTCACTCTGTCCAGTCTCTGAGGTTTTGTGTTTGCTCTTAAGAATATCCTTCACCCATTCCTTGTTTGAATCCCATGGACAGAGGAGCCTGGCTACAGTCCGTAGGGTTGCAAAGAGTTGGACACAACTGAAGTGACTTAGCATGCATGCACCATGGTTTAGCCATATTTTGAAACCAAATTCACAAGTCCCCGCCTAGTGAAAGCCTACCCTCTTCTTCCTCAGTAGAGGGTTTTCCTTTCTCTTCTGTGCAGTCTTTGTACCTTGCACGTATTCCCATGTTGCATCTGCACACTGCTCTAAATCTTGTTGTTGACATTGTCACCTGCACAACTAAAGGCTCCTCCATGCTGTCCCTGTGCAGAGTCTGAGTGTGTTCAGCCCATCTTAGACAGTCAGCAGTATTTGCTATTTGAAAAAAATGGAAGGAGGTAAAGCTCAGAAAGAGCAGAGCCCAGACTTGGAATCAGGACTTTTTATTCCTCATCCCATTTCCTTTATCAGCATCCTCCAAAGTCACAAGCACATAGAGTCAGCTTTTCGGATTGTCATCTAATGTCTGATGACCTTGGGTTGACCCCGAGAGTGAGATGTACCGTCTAGTATTATGAAAGCTTTAGACCTCAGCCCACCTCAAAGGACTTGTATGCAAAGGGGACAAGAGTCTGTCAGAAGACAGCCGGGATGTGGAAGTTCTGAGGCTGAAGGCAGGAGCCTCCAAAACCCCCTTCGAAAACAAAATAAAAACTCTTTCTAAAAGTTCAGTAAAGAGAGAAAGACACTTAAAAAAAAATTGATATTACCGTGATCTCCAGGCTGTGTTTATTGAAACAGTCTTAGGTCCATAATCAAAACAATGTTTTATCATTTCCCCTCCAGACTGGTCACAAGCTACAGACCAGATCATTTGACACATCTCTCGTGCACTTGAAACTCAAATTGAAACTCTGCCATCGTAACCATACAAAGAAAAATAACTTTTCAAAGCCCCAAATATATATTCTTCTGATTCATCCTTTTGATATTTTACTTGGATCAAAACCCAGATTCACTGGTTTTCTCCAAGCACACATTTGGGCTACTTCCATCATTGTTCTTGGAAATGATTTTTCCTTTCGACATACTGTGCATTCAGCCTACAACCTGGTCAACATCGTCACAGGCTGTGCCAGGGAGCCTCTCGCAGGCTGCCTGGAGCATCTCTAAGGTAGTATGTCTCCACCTAGGTTGACCAGCTGCTTAGTTTTGCTGTGTTCAGGAAAGAGAGAGAGAGTGTGCATGTGTGCGTGCATGTGTGCGTGTGTGAGTGAGAGAGAGAGAGAGGGAGTGAGTTCTGTGTTTGCTGGGGAATGCTGGCTTAGCATGTTTTTCAGAGGGTTTAGAGGATTTCTGTGGCTTGTTGGCTGATGTGAATAAATGTCAGGACATGTTTTGGGAAGATATGTGTGTATGTTTTCATTTATCTGAGGGAGGAGTCTAAGGAGAGGAGACTGAACATGGGGAGACATTGTGTCTCCCTCGTGATATAGGCAGAGGACATTTGTTAGGAGAAAACGGAAACCTCGTCAAAACTGGCAAAGTTTCACTGCTGTGTTGTCTGGGAGGAAGAAGAGTCGACTTACTCCACGGCTGTGGGGTTTGACTGTGGCAGCTTCTAGGAACAGAAGCAGCTGGTCGGGGGCTTGGGCAGGAGAATGGAAGGAACTCTGCTCTGGCCCATGGTCAAGACGCCAGTCTCTTTGCTCTTCCAGGCCATCCACTGGGTTCACTTGTGCTCATGCTCAGTCGTTCAGTCGTGTCCAGCTCTTTGTGATCCCATGGATTGTAGCCCGCCTGGCTCCTCTGTCCATGGGATTTCTCAGACAAGAATACTGGAGTGGTTGCCATTTCCTTCTCCTGGGGATCTTCCTGACCCAGGGATAAAACCTGGGTCTCCTGCATCCCCTGCTTGGCAGACGAGTTCTTAACCACCTGGGAAACCCAGTGGGTCTGCTGTCACCACCCAATAGAACTCAGCTCCTCGACATAGCTTAAGCTCCACTGTGCATCAGGTCCCCTGCCCCATCGCCCTGTCAAGAATTCACCTTCGCCCTTTTTTCTTGTGCCTTGCTCTCCTCTCTCCTTTCTTTTCCAGTCATATCTCTCTCTGTTATTGGTCCTCTCCTTTTCTCATGATTTGTGCCACTGTAATTCACCCTCACCTGGCTTTATCTTTGCCCCATCCTCCTGTTGCTTCTCACCTCTGCTTGTCTTTGGACCCTGTCTCCCTCCTTCACAGCTGCTCGTCTTCCCCACCCTTCTTTTTCTCCCCCAAGTTCTGCATCAGCGCTATCAAATGGGAGCCCGGGAAAATCACTGGCAGGTGAGGAAGACCACAACAGAACACTGAGGAAATACAAACGCCACGGTGGACAGGAACTGTGAGAATTCCTTGGAAGAATTCAAATTCTTTTCACTTGGGCTGCTCTGAATACACAATGGGAGTATCAGAGCCAATCAAATAATGATGCTGCCTCTGGCTCATTGCAGTTCATTTTTAATAAATGTTACAGCTGGATACAATGGCCAGATGAATTTTAAGGTCCTCCCAACACTGAGATTCCATGGTTAATAGAATATTACAGCTGTAGTAATTTTAAAAATCCTGTATTGTCTACAATTAAGGATGCTGTAATTGTCTATTCTAATTGTGGCAAAAGGCCATCTTTTTGTGTCCCAGCTCCAAGGACCAGCCACGTTCTAAGCTCTGCAGTGTCATTGGACGGGAGTTGCTCTTTCCTCTCCTCCTGTCACTGCTGCAACCAGAGCCAGGGAACACTAGCACACCCAGAACCTTCAGAAAGGCCAGAGATGCTGCTTTCCAATTCCTCCCACAGTTTGGGGAGGAGATGGGCTATCAGCGCTCTCATTCCAGTGTTGCTGTGGCTTCAAAACACCATAAAGCAAACTGAGAATGGTTCTGGCCAAGACTTCAGCTCCAGCCTCGGCATCCTCCCATTGGGAAGAAGCCTGGTCAGAACCCCCAGCTTCTCAGCCGGAGGAGGTGGTGTGGGCATAGTCATGGGAGCCTCCTTGAGCCGGAACCTCGTCTTTAGAGGACATCCATCCTACTATCTTCTCCTAGGATTCAAGTTGCTACCCAGTAGGGCACTGTGGGCTTCCTGGTGGTAAAGAACCCTCTGTCAGTGCAGGAGATACAAGAGACTTAGGTTCGATCCCTGGGTTGGGAAGATGCCCTGGAGGGGAAAACGGCAACCCACTCCAGTGTTCTTACCTGGAGAATCCCATGGACAGAGGAGCCTGGCGGGTCTACAGTCTATGGGGTCGCAGAGAGTCAGACACGACTGAAGCAACTTAGCATGCATGCATGCTGGGTACTGTGTCTTGGCTTTACTGGCACCTGACCAGGCGTGATGGAGAGTTTTTTGAAGTGTTTTTATGTATCTATTTTCTTTTTTAACTTTTTACTTTATATTGGAGCAGTTAACAATGTTGTGATAGTTACAAGTGCACACAGACTCAGCCATATCAATACATATAAACGTATCCATTCTCCTCCAGACTCCTCTCTGCGATGGGGGATCTAACGTGTCACTTTGGCAAAGCGGCAGTACCCAGATACTTGGTCAAATACTGGTTCACATGTTGCCATGAAAGTATTTTTTTTTTTTTAAGATGAGATTAACATTTAAATCAGTTGACTTTGAGTCAAGCAGGGTGGAAATGGGCCTCATGCAATCACTTGAAAGCTTAAGAGGAAAAGGACTAAGGTCCCCCAAGGAATAAGGAATTCTTAATGGCCTTTAGACTCAAGACAGTAACATAGCTTTTCTCTGGGTTTCCAGATTGCTAATTTTGGACTCACCAGTCTCCTCAGTCACATGTGCCAATTACTTAAAATAAATCTCTCTCTCTCTCTGTACAGTTGGCTTTTAAAAACACATGGATTTGAACTGCACAAATTCACTTATATGCAGATTTTTCTTCAATAAACACATACTACAGTAGTTTATGCTCTGCAGCTGGTCGCATCCATGGATGTTGAACTTCAGATATGGAGGCTGACTGTAAACGTACAGGTGGATTTCCGACTGTACAGGCAGAATGATGCCCTAACCCCACTGTGGCTTTAGGGTCAGTCAATTCTGTACAGCGTATTAGTCTCTCGGTCATGTCTGAGTCCTTGTGACCCCATGGACTGTAGCCTGCCAAGCTCCTCTGTCCATAGAGTGCTCCAGGCAAGAATATTGGAGTGGGTTGCCATTCCCTTCTCCAGGGGATCTTCCTGACTCAGGGATAAAACCTGAGTCTCCTGCGTTGCAGACAGATTTTTTACCATCTGAGCCACCAGGGAAACTCAAAGCATTCTGTTGGTTCTGTCTCTATGAAGAATCCTGCTAATACACCAGGTGAAGACTGGTCTGGGTAGAGCAGAAGGTTCTTTCATTGGCTAATGTCTCCCTGTAAAAGGTCTTTATCACAACTCATGTGTGTCCAGGATTAACTGTGACCCTGGATGGGTGACTGTGTTATGACTGTGAAGTGTCTCAACTTCAGGGTGACCAACTGTCTTGGTTTGCCTGGGACTGAGGGTTTCCTGGGATGTGGGATGTTTAGGACTAGAACTGGGGAATCTGGGAATACACTGGTCAGCCTACCTGACTTTCCCAATTTGAGCTGCTGCTTTTTCCCTGTTCAAGCATCCAACCTTTTGGGGAACATTCCAGAGGGCACCTCTGGGGGACTTGTTCAGAAATGGCTGTCCCTTCTGTTCCCCTCGATCTTGATTACTGATACAATAAGCATACAACCTCTGTCACAAACATGCCACTTCAAGGCCCTGGGGTTGCATCCAGGAACGAGGCAGAGCCTAACATAAACATACTGTCCTAATACCCCCGAAGCAGTTTAATTATGAGTGTGCCTGCTGCCAGCAAGTGCACTTACACCCTGGCTGCAGAACTGTCCCAAGATGCTCAGCACTGGTTGCCATACACCGCAGAGGCCCCTGTTCAGGTCCAGTTCTCTGGGCACAGTGTTTGGGAAAAGCCACAGCTGTGTGTCCATGAGATCAGGGCCTGAGCCCGGCCGTATGGCATGCTGATGCTCTGTGACTTCAGTTTTCTGGCGAATTCCCCTGCGACTGTCAGGAGCCCTCCAGTGCCCCTGCTCTCAGGTTTTCACACCACAGCCCTGCCTCCTGCTGGCTTATGAACAGAATGTCTGTGCCCAAGACCCCAACAGAGTCTACACAAGATCAGGGCCCTCCCGCTGCCAGACTTGTTCCCCTTGGGGCATGGTTCCTCAGCCCCCAAGTCTGTGAGACTGGATAATGAAAAAAGTTGGGGCTTGCGGGGGTTGATGCCCCCTTGCCTGGTCACCCGGTTCCCCTCCTCTGGGGGTGCTGAATTACAGCCTCTGGAAGAGACCAAGGTCTGGAGGGCCCCCAAGCCTTCAGGCCCTCACAGGTCAAGCAGTTCCATGTGGCACGTGGTTCTTGATGTGAGAAGCTGTGTGTTGGGAATTATTGTGCTGTGATTTACCAGATGCTGAACTACAGTGCTCAGAAAAGCCAAAGCCCCACAAACTCTTACCCCAGGAACTGGAGTGGGTTGCCATTTCCTTCTCCAGGGGAGATTTTACAGATGAGGAAATGTGCTCCTAGGGATTGAATGTGTGTCCCTTGTAGTACAGTATATCAGTGATGAAGTTAGGCTTTGTGACTCACTCTTGCTTTCTGACTCACTCTAATTACCTGTTCCCTTCCTCTGACTCCTCACGGCTTAACAGTCACACATACATGACACACTGCAGTCTTGGGTGCATTCACTGTGAACTCAACGTTAGGCTGGTGGAACCACAGTCTTGCCTCTCCCCATGTGATAGCTCATGCACTGTGAGCTTGTCTCCTCCCATCATGAGCTGGAGGCTTGCTCTCCTCTGGGAATCTGAACTTGGCGAGCCAGCTTGCTCTGGCTGGTGCCATGTTTGCCAATGAGATGTGAGATGAGGCTCGAAAAGTGCTTGTGCAACAGGACTGGCCTCCTGTCTGCTAAAAACCCCACTCTGCTCTGCTGTGGGCTGAGATGTGAGATGAACCACCAGGAAGGCTGTAACGGCCTGTGAGAGCCCCCAGCTCCCAGCGGACCCTCCCACTGACTGATGGTGACTGACTCCAGGAGCAACTGCTCAGCCAAGGCCTGCTTAATTTTGCTTAGATTTGTGGGCTAATAAATAATTCGGATGGCTTGTTATACAGCAACAGGGAAATGATGTGGGAGGCGAAGAAGCAGCAAATGCACACCAATGCATGCTCACACCCACGTAGGCTCAGGCTCATGCTCACGCCCAAGTCCACACCCACACCCAGGCTCACACCCACGCCCAGGCTCACACCCACACCCAGGCTCACACAGCATGTAAGCATATTCTGATCCAGCTCCCGTGTAATTTTGTGCTGTACCAAGGGGAAGAGAGTCCCTGCTAAACTCTCAGGGGGACCTCTGCCTGGATAGCTGGCCTGCCTTCCTATATTCCTCCTTCCCATTTTCTTCTTGTTTCAGACTCTGTGTTGGGTGGGGGTGGGGGTGGGGGTGGACCTCTTCCCTGGGGACCCTCTCCTCTGCAGGATAATGAAGTCCTAGTTCTTGGGTTGATTCTTCTGCTTTGCAAATTCCAAAGCTGCAAATGTTTCAGGAATGCACAGTTTTTCCTTCTTTCTGTTGAGCTCACAGTTCAGTGTCTCCTGCCTTTTGCTGTGCTTATGTGTTTTGTGGGGAGAATGGGAACGGGAGAAAGCATCCTCTGATTTCTCTATGAGTGGACGGTGGGTTGATGAGAAAATGTTGAGAAGTTTACACTCCAGGGTATGGGTGGTTTGCAAACCAGTCTGAGGATTAATTTTCTTCCAAATACTAATCCTGCCTTCGTCTCATCTAGATTACATGAGAAATTTGTATTACTCTTTGGAACACAGCATACACCTTATTTCTTACAACCTAAAAACCCTGTCTATTTAAACTTCTGTCCAGCGGAAAACAATACCATTTATATGAGGTATGAATGCCCTTTTAGTCAATTTATCATTCTTATTGTATTATGTTTAGGCACTCATGAACTGCATTCTAGTTGAATATAAAAGCATACACATATCTCAGATTGTCAATCAGTTTTTCACTCTCTGAAAAAAAGACTGTCAGCAAGATTTGGTTTGATATTTTAGTTGAAGCCATCCAGCAAACATCTAGAGCAGGAGACTGTGAACTTTCTGCAAAAGGTAAAGTAGTAAATACTTCAGGCTTTGCTTTCATGTGGTTTCAGTCAGAGCCGCTCAACTCTTCTGTTGTTGCACTGAGGAAACTCTGAGGCAACAGTAAATGAACACGCATGGCTGTGTGCCAATAAAGCTCTATTTTAAAAAGCTGGTGTGGGCTAGATGTGGCCCAGCAGGTCACAGTTGGCCAGCCCCTGACCTGACCTGGGACAAGAGCTGTCGGCACACAGTCCTTGAGGTTATACTGAGTGAGTGAGTGAAAGTCGCTCAGTCATGTCCGGCTCTTTGCGACCCCATGGACTATACAGTCCATGGACTTCTCCAGGACAGGTTATATTGGGTTGGCTTAAAGTTTGTTCATGATTTTCTGTAAGATGTTATGAAAAACCTGAATGAACTGTTGGGCCAACCCAATACATCAACCTTCCCAAGACAACTTTTCTTAGATGCACTGTTATGGTGATCTTCTCTGGTGTTTCAGTGGTAAAGCATCCATCTGCAATTCAGGAGGCTGTCTACAATGTAGGAGACGTGGGTTCAAACCCTGGGTCAGGAAGATCCCCTGAAAGAGGAAATGACAACCCACTCCAGTATTCTTGCCTGGGAAATCTCACAGACAGAGGAGCCTGACAGGCTTCAGTCCACGGGGTCACACTGGAACACTGGTGTTGGAAAGGCCCTTTGGTAGCGTCTAGGCTCATCCTTTTATTTTTCAGGTGAACCAATAGGGGCTCAACAAAATGAAGCGAGATCACTGAGAATTAGGAAGCAGAACCCATTCTCCTGACTCAGCCGAAGAATACACTATTTGCTAGGTATCCTTCTTTGGAAATTTGCAGCAAGTTTCCAAGAGGCTTTCACAGTAGGGACAGTCAACGTCTGTATGTCATTGTATGATTTACTGAGGAAGGACATGGTATCCTATGTTGTACAGGAGCAGATTGATCTCGGTGACTTAAGTGACTTGCTCATGACTGCAGAATCGGTAAGTGATAGATCCGGACACTGACTTATGCCTTTGGACCCTAAGACTGGTGCTCTTTTTAGCTCCATCAAGCATGATTGCTCCATAGGCTCCATTCTGCAGATAACGCTCCACCTGCATTTACCTGGCAAGATGCAAAACCAGTGAAGGTAGGGATAAGGTGGTGCCTTCCCCTTAATTGGGAGCTTTGTTCAGGGTAGAGCAGGGGTCCTTCTCAGCCCCTGTCTTTGGAATTTTGATCCTGAGGTCTGTGCCTGGCTGGTGTGAGATCTTACAGTGATCCCAGTGCTTGAAATTAAGGATGTCCAGAGTTTCCTAGCACCGCCCCATGAAATGCCAGAATCCGGAATCCATGCCATCTTTTATTGCGTAAATTCTCAGAGATTAGAGAATGCAAGGCGTTTGCTGAATAGTGGTCAGTAAACACAGAATGATTCAGGCAGACAAGCTTAGCCCTAGACACGCTTTCTGCAGCCTGGTTTTTTTTCTCTCCTGGAGGGAAGAAGTGGTGAGTTTGTATCATACATCCTGTGGCCGGGTACACATGGAGCAGTACAGGGTGCCCAGGAACAAGGCACTACCTGGGATCCATCAGTCCCTTCTCGCCTCCCTGTGACAACCTGCCAGGGCTGTGGGGCCTGGCTGCCTCCTCCCCCTCACATTCCCGAGCTCTGCTGAACCCACCCAGCTAAGCCCAGCCTGCCAAGCAACCTGGCACACAGAGCACGGTGAACCGCCTGGAAGAATGCAGGGGCTGAGGCCAAGGCCTGCTTGGGTTTATCATCATTTATTGTGGTGTATTTATTTAATTATATTTGCAATTTCTTCTTTATTTTCCTTCCTTGCTCTTAGCTGACTTATGACAAGACTTTCTGGCATCACATCTAATTATACTGTTTTAAAAGTCTCCCTTCACTTTCAATCTTCTGGTCAATATTTTTCAACCAACTTGATGGGATTAAAACTAAGTTGGCCAGATGGCTTCTTTGCACCTAATTTAGCACAGTCCAGCGGTGCCAAATTTCCAGGGCACAGGGACCCGTTATCCCCTCATTCACTTCCTTGAGCTGCTCGACTCTGTTCTGCCTTTTATATTTATCAAATCTGGAAATGGATTTAAGGAAATGAGCAGATGTTCCTGAGCTAAAAGGAGCCCTGAGGCTTTAGGGTTTGGCAGGGAAATGCAGCAGTGTGCTGGGAGGGGCCCCAAGTGCCATGAGGGGTCATCCTTTCATCCTGAAGTGCTGCTCCCTGGAGCCCAGCTCATAAGGGAGGTAAATGGACTAGAACTGTGGGTGGACCCCGGGTTGTGTTCTGTCTCTGTTTTGTTCATTGTCTAAATTGGTGAGAGGGTATGAGAATTTTCTGGTTAATGCTTAGATTTATCCATCTCTCTAATATTTCCTTTGTTGTTATTCAGTCGCTCAGTCACGTCCAACTCTTTGCGACTCCATGGACTGCAGCACACCAGACTTCCCTGTCCTTCACCATTTCTTGGAGTTTGCTTTAACTCATGTCCATCGAGTCAGTGATGCCATCCACCCATCTCATCCTCTGTTGTCCTCTTATCCTCCTGGCTTCAATCTTTCCCAGCATCAGGGTCTTCTCCAGTGAGTCAGTTCTTCGCATCAGGCAGCAAAAGTATTGGAGCTTCAGCTTCAGCATCAGTCCTTCCAATGCGTATTCGAGGTTGATTTGCTTTAGGATTGATTGGTTTGATCTGCTTGCTGTTCAAGGGACTCTCAAGAGTCTTCTCCAGCACCACAGTTTGAAAGCACCAATTAGACCCAAATAAAGCCCTAAAAACCCCAGAGTGAGGAAGTATTGGTGAGAAGCTCTTCCCTGATAGAAGAAACAGCTGCAGAGAAGACCACTGGCTCCTCTAGTGAAAGGGACCGATGAGGTCGTCTCAAACCATCCCCCGGTCTCCATGAAGAACACAAGGGAAAACTTTCCAAGGAAAGGATTCTTTACAGCTTTTAAGATATTTTATTTTTAAAATGACTGAATTTTGATCGTGTTTGTGTCAGGTCACATGCTATTCAACTGTACGGCAAAATCCTCCTCCCACAGAGCCCCCAGGGCAAGAGGACAGATAAGACGATGGAGTTATACAGTTTGTGATGCAAAATGGCACACACAGGGCTATGAAGCAGAGAGAAGGGTGGGCTTGTAGTGTGCGGAAGGCCTCCCAGGGAATGAGAATTCCCTGTGAAAATGCTTTTCAAATGTGTGTCTCATCTCTGGAGGGAGATTGCGGAGCCTCTGGTCATTAGCATCATCTTCTAAATTCTTTCTGATTGAGAGAAATCCCCCTGTCTAACATCAATCTCTTCATTATAATTAACATTACTTCTTGTTTTCTCCCAGAAGAGATAAGACTAGCATATCAGTAGGCTATCTTGCCTATATTGGAGGCATGGGAAGTTCATTTATACATTTAAAATTTTGTATAGTCTCTACCCTCAAGTTGGGATCATTGTAGATTCACATGCAGTTTTATTTATTGACTTTTTATTTTTTATATTTATTATTATTTTTTTTTAACTTTACAATATTGTATTAGTTTTGCCATACATTGACATGAATCTGCCACGGTGATACGTGTGTTCCCCATCCTGAACCCCCCTCCCACCTCCCTCCCCATCCCATCCCTCTGGGTCATCCCAGTGCATCAGCCCTGAGCATCCTGTATCATGCATCGAAACTGGACTGGCGATTCGTTTCTTATATATTATACACGTTTCAATGCCATTCTCCCAAATCATCCCACCCTCGCCCTCTCCCACAGAGCCCAAAAGACTGTTCTATACATCTGTGTCTCTTTTGCTGTCTCACATACAGGGTTATCATTACCATCTTTCTAAATTCCTCATATGCAGTTTTAAAAAGCAATACAGGCATGGACTTCCATGGTGGTTCAGTGGCTAACACTCTGCACTCCCAAAGCAAGGGGCCCAGGTTCGGCCCCTGGTCAGGGAACTAGATCCCACATACTGCAGCTAAGACCTGGTACAGCCAAATACATAAAAATAAATTTATTTTTAAAAAGCAATATAGAGACATCCCAGGTGCTCTTTGCTGGGTTCCCCAGTGATAACATTTTGCAAGGCTAAGTACAGTATGACAGTAAAAATACTGATGTTTGTAAAATCCACCAATGTTCTTCAGGTTTTCCCAGTTTGACATGCACCTGTGTATGTATGTTTGAAAAGTGAAAGTCACTCAGTCATGTCCAACTCTTTGTGACCCCATGGACTGTAGCCCGCTGGGCTCCTCTATCTATGGAATTCTCCAGGCAAGAGTACTGGAGTGGGTTGCCATTTCCTTCTTCAGGGGATCTTCCCTACCCAGGGATCAAAGCCAGGTCTCTTGCATTGCAGGCAGATTCTTTACCAACTGAGCCACTAGGGAAGTTGTGTGTGTGTTTAGTTCTATGTAATTTTATCACATGTCAGTTCTCGTGTCCATCATCACAGTCCAGATCCACAACAGCTCCTTATCACAAGGATTCTTTTTCTCCCTTTATAGGGAAACCCACTCTCCTCCCACTCCCTCACCCCTACTGTAGTGGTTAATATAGTAACCTCTAATCTCTTTTCCCTCTCTGTAACTTCGTCATTTTGAGAAGGTTATATGGGTGGAATCATACCATATATAATTTGGGGGATTGGTGTTTTTAATTCATCCTAATTCTCTTGAGATTCATCCATGTTTTATTATTTTTAAAAAATATAGCTCATTCCTTTTTTCATCACTGCATAAAGTGAAAGTGAAGTCGCTCAGTCGTGTCCGACTCTCTGCGACCCTGTGGACTGTAGCCCATCAGGCTCCTCTGTCCATGGGATTCTCCTGGCAAGAATAGTGGAGTGGGTTGCCATTTCCTTCTCCAATACTGGAGTGGGTTGCCATTTCTCTTCTTCATCACTGCATAGTATTCCTCAATATGCCTGTACCATCGTTTGTTAAACCTTTCACCTACGGAAAGACTTCTGGGCTGTTTTCAGTTGTGGATTATTATACGTAGAGTGGCCATGATCATTCACAGACATGCTTTGGGCTTACCTAAGTTTTCAGTTTTCTGGGGTAAATGCTCAGATTTATAATGGCTGGGTTGTATGGTATTGCATGTTTAGTTTTATGAAAGAACTGCCCAGGTGTTTTCCTGAGTGGCTGAAACATTTACATTTCCACTAGCAATGGACAGACGGGTGATTTTGTTTCTCTTCCTCTTCACAAGGATTTGACACTGCCACTGCTTTTTGCTTTGGCCATTCTGATAGGTATTTAGAGATATCTCATAGTGGCTTTAATTTACATTAGTGTGTGATTGTGAACAATTAACTACAGAAAGGAAAAATGGAATTACAGGTTTCTGATGGAATAATCCTCAGCCACTAAAAAGAATGAAAGAATGCCATTATCAGCAACATGGATTGACCTAGAGACTGCCATACTGAGTGAAGGAAATCAGACAGAGAAGGAGAAATATCATATGACATCCCTTAAATGAACTTATTTACAAAAGATAAACAGACTCACAGATTTAAAGAATGAGCTTATGGTTGCCAGGAGGAAGAATGGGGAAAAGGGCTAGTTAGGGAGTGTGGGATGGATGTGTACACATTGCTATATTTAAAAAGGATGACCAATAAGGACCTACTGTAGAGCAGAGGGAACTCTGCTCAATGTTATGTGGTAGCCTGGATGGGAGGGGAGTTTGGGGGAGAATGGATACATGTATTTGTATGACTGAGGCCCCTTGCTGTCTACCTGAAAACTATCACAACACTGCTAACTGGCTATACTCCAATATAAAATAAAAAGTTAAAAAAAATTATTGTTGTCACTCTGTTGACCAAGGTTGAGGAGGGACCCCACAAAATCCTCCAGGGATAGATTGGAAAGAATGTGCTGTGTGGGTACAGCATAGAATGCTGCCTGCCTGGTGGGGTTTAACAGTACACTTGCAATGTATACAGAAAGCTTAGAGTAAAACATTTAAAAAGGTCTTGAGAATGCATGCAAATCAGCACATGTATGCATCATAATCACTTTCTAAAAATAAAGAGGACTCAGATATTCCAACTTGCAATCTCAGTTCAAAGATAAGCTTTGGAGAGCATTGTCCAGAATGTATTCTCCAGCAGTCTTGTTCTTAGAGGTGCTTGTAGATGTTATACGAAATAGGTGAAAGCCAGCAAAACTGGCTTTATGAGAAGTTAAAATATGAATAAGCATGTGAAACTCTTGTAGGAGCATGCTGTATGCAAAGGAATATGTATATTCAAGCCATGAAGTCTCTTTCTTTTGAGGAACACACTTTGGTGATGCTGACCTAGAGAAAAGCTTACGCTCTGCAAATGTAATGTAAAACTGAGACTGGAAATCAGTTAGTTGGCTGTTGGCAAGTAGTGAAGCAGAGTTCTCTGCTCAGGATAATAATGGTAAAAGTGCATACCTTCGTATATTATTTCTTAGCTTTATTAAACAGCTTTAAGAGCAGGGGTCTGGGCAGTGGAGCCCCTCCACGGGATTGGCGAGGGGGTGTCTTGGGGAGAAGCCAAGTGAGGGAGCGGGCGGGCTGCCCAGGAGAGGAGGAAACTGGGGGTGCGCCTGCGGGAGGAAGCTGCATTCTTCAATAACATTTTTCACAGATGCTGTCACCTTTCTAGCATTTGACTTCAAAACGGCAATTGCTCTCCATCAGTGAGAACAGAGGTAGGAGGAAGAGCCTGGAGAAAATCCCTTGGCCAGTGAGTGAAGGGGTCTTTAAGGGGATGAGGGATGAGGGACTTTAAAGTCTTTAAAGGGATGAGAGCCAAGGACCTTGGACTGCAAGGAGATTAAACCAGTCAATCCTAAAGGAAATCAACCCTGAATATATTTGTTGGAAGGACTCATGCTAAAACTAAAGCTCCAATACTTTGGCCACCTAATGCAAAGAGCCAACTCATTGGAAAAGACCCTGATGCTGAGAATGAGGATGAGATGGTTGGATGGCATCAACAACTCAATGGACAAGAGTTATAGTAAACTCTGGGAGATGGTGAAGGACAGGGAAGGCTGGCATGATGCATATCATGGGGTCTCAAAGAGTTGGACACGACTTAGTTATTGAACAACATCTCCTGGTAGATCAGGAACTATGGAGTTATTGGATATTGCAAGGATCTGATTTCTCTCATCAAAAACTCTAATACCCTACACTGTTATGTCTAGGCTGTTGGACAGACCTCATGAGGCCCAAGGACTCTACCTTGTGGCCTCTGAGCAGGCAGGTTTGGTCCAGAGGATGTGCTGCTGCTGCTGCTGCTGGTGAGTTCTTCTCAAGAGAGCATTTTTTTCCCCCTCTGGTATCACATGGAGGTTTCAGAACAGAGGCAATTCAAGCTGCCACTCAGTGAGTGCTGGAAAATAGCTGAGGTGTTACACAGACTATTTCTTGTGTGTTTCACCTATTTCTTGTGTGATCGGAATGAAGCGGGCAATTTCAGAGAGCTGTTCTCTGCTTGCCATCTTTCTGGAGACAAAGCTTTAGCTGCTTCTGAGCACAGACTTCATAAAGATTCATCCTGCACAGAACTGGTTCTGGAGCTAAGGGGTCATAAGAAGGGGAGGTGGTAGAAAGGACTCTTGAGATCTGAATGTGCCTGGAGGAGATACACTTCTCTCCCTCATTCATTACAAAGAGCACTGGGGCTTCTCCAGTGGGGAGGACGAGTAGATGACCCCAGTGTGATTTTGACGTGTTGGCATAAGCACAGGTCCTGCAGGACAAATGGGTGTCACAGCCTCACACCCCCTGTGAGGATGGGCAGCCCCTCCTCCTCTTCCCCTCCTTCGCCTCTCCTCCCCACCCCCTCATCATCTTCACGTAAAAACATTTTTATAGGCAAGATGGTGGCAGCCATTTTACGGGAAGCAGTGGACGAAAGTTACCATGGAGATTTGAGGTCATAGCCATCTATGGACCAAGTGGAAGTGTAGGTGGTGGGAGCCTCTTCCAGCCCTTCCCTTACAGCTGGAGGCAGACTGTTGCCCCGAGTCTGACACTGGGATTCCAGTGCTTGGTTTATCTTCTGGGACTGGGTGGGGAATCAGGACTGCTGGCTCAGGCCGTGGTCTGGGACTTCTGTAAATTTTATTATGTTAATATAGAGTCAGACCAATGATCCTGACCGCTCTGGGATGCAGAAAATTCTTACAACACAGGCAAGACCCAGCAGTTTCCTGGTGGTTGGAGGTGACGTCTTTGGAAGACTGGCCTGCCCTGCTGTGGAACAAATGCCCTGCCTAGAAACCCTTGCTTCCTCAGGCACCAGTGGGTGGGGGTGAGGGTGCTGCAGTGTGGGGTCCCTTTTCTCCCTGGCCTGGAGGACTGGGGGCCATACCAGTGGTGAGCAGAAGGCTGATGGAGCAGGTGGTTCAGGGGCTCAGGCTGGTTCCTGTCACAGGATCCCAGGAAGACTTCTCAGAATTGTATCTATTTCCCCTGAGACCCCTGCCGACAAGCCAGAGCACTGGGACTTTATGGGACACCAGTCTGTTCTCTGACACAGCCTGTGAATGGCCTTTCTGGTCACCTCCTGGCTGCCAGGGGCTCTAGAAGACTTTTTGCAACAGCCTGCCTCAGAGGAAAGGAACTGCCCACTTTTCTGCATTCTCTCCATAAATGGGAAAATAATATACAGAATTTGAATTGTTTTACTCCCCTGTGGGACAGAGAATTTTCGGTTTGATTATTTTCACCCTGCTTCATTCCATAGAGCACACGAGGTGGCTTACACAAATGCATGTAACATAAAGGAATGAAAATAAATAATTGAATGCGTCAGAGTGATGGGAAAATATTAACAGAGTGAAGCCATGAATAATTTTATCGCCCCAAAATGCACACCCCCCACTGTGCTGTACGTATCCTAGGGTGGGGGCGCAAGTCTGTTTGTGCACTGAAGGGGGTTAAAGACCTCAAACACAACTCGATAAAAGTAACTCTAACCAGGGAAAAACAGGCAGTGTTTGAATCTAGAACAGGATGTAATTGCAGAGTTAAGAGCAACTTTTTCATTTTTCCTTATTAGTCTTAATATGCTGTTTGATTAGTACAAAAGGACATTCATAACCTCTGTGTAAGTTACACATTGTGCTCAGTCACTCAGTCGTGTCTGACTCTTTGCAACCCTATGGACTGTAGCCCACCAGGCTCCTCTGTCCATGGAATTTTCCAGGCAAGAATACTAGAGTAGGTAGCCATTTCCTCCTCTAGGGGATCTTCCTGACCCAGGGATCGAACCTGAGTCTCCTGCACTGGCGGGCAGATTCTTTACCATCTGAGCCACCTGGGAAGCCCCAGGTTACCCATCACAGTGATCTAGTAAGTATCCATGAACCTGATTCCCTAACTTGTATTTACTCACATGCCCCCCCCACTTTGTCCTGCTTCTTCTCTCCTGCCATAGAGACTCACTTTCCTAAATTTCCTTTACCATTTTTTTGATTTTTCATTTTGTTCAATCCCCAGTGTATAAATACAGAAATGATATTGTGTTCACTTTGCTTTTTTTTTAAGTTTTATTAAAATGATATACTGACTGAAGTCTTTTGGAATTCTTTCTTTTCCATTCAACATTGTTTCCAAGATTCCTTCCTGTTGTTGCATGCATATATTGTTCATGCTTTTTTACTGCTTCATATCCATGCTCTTTGTGAATATACTACGCTTTATCCTTTCCCTGGTGTTGTCCCTTTTGTCGCGTCTCTTGTCAGTAGTCTCTGGGATTGTGCTATTAAGAACACTTGTGCTGAATCTTTGGCAGATGTCTCCTGGTGCGCATATTCCAGAATATCTGGGGTCACGGGTGTGAGTTGAATTATTGGGTAAACTTCATAAGACAATGCCAAAGTGTTTTCCAAAGCTGTTGTACCAAGGTTCAATCCTGCCAGTAGAGTATGGCTTCCTGAAATCCTTATCCTTTCCAACATTTGACATTCTTCAGCATTACTTTTTGTCAATATAATGGCATAAAAAAGCTCACATGTCATTAATTCAATTTCCTTGATTGGTAAGACAGTTGAATTTCATGTATTGATTTGTGTTTTGTTTTGTCTTCTGTGAACTATTTTTCTTACGTCTTTTGCATATTCTTTTATTAGCTCTTTTTCTTATTGATTCATAAGAATATTTTATGTATCTTCTCTTAGGCCAACTTTTCATTTCCTTGCCAGGCGATTTCATTTACTCTTATGACTCCAAAATTTTTTTCTATAAGCTGATTACTCACATGTCCAAGTATTCAGCCCTAGACTTTCTTTCAAGAGCCACACCCGTGAGTCCGACTGCATACTGAACGTCTTTCTTTGGATGGCCCATAGGCTTCTGAGGTTCAGCATGTCCAAAACTGAGCTCATCATCTCCCCACTGAATTCTTCCATTCTGTTTTGTTTCTCAGGAAGATCACCACCAGCATCTCAGGTGTCTAAGCCCCAAACTTAAGTGTGTGTTTTGACATTGCCTCTTTCCTATGCTATGTTCAGTCTATCAGTCAGGATACTAATTCATAAATATCCCTTGAATCCATGCCTGTCTCTGCATCCTCAGTGCTACTGCTTTATTCAATGATCCCAGAGAACACTAATCCCCACAGATTAGTCATCCCCAAATCTCCTAACTGGACTGCTGGCCTGTCGTCCTGCTTCCCTCAACGCAGGCTCTGCCCTGGAGTCAGGTGATATCTTTCCACGACACAGTATGCAGTCAGGTAACTTCCTGGTTAAACAGTTTTCACGGCTGCCATTTCTTACGAGAGCCCAAACACATCGTAGCCCAGAGACTCCTCATCAGGCCCCAGTTCACCTCTCTTTGTCATTGTTCAGTTGCTCATTCATGTCCAACTCTTTGTGACCCCATGGACTGCAGCATGCTAGTCTTCCCTGTCCTTCACTATCTCTCGGAGTTTGCTCAGATTCACATCCATTGAGTTCACCTCTTATTCCTTATCTATCGCCAGGTTCTCTGCTTGCTCTGTGCTCAGTTGTATACAGATAGAGTGGAAGTTGTGTTATCTATAAAAGTTAATACAAGATATTGTGTAAGATAGAGAATCATAAAAAATGATATGCACACAGGATGCATATTTTATCTCCAAGCACATCAATGTGTACTTATTCAGCAATATTTTGAAATAGAGCCAACACTTCTTCTTGGAGTGTGAGTAAGATGATGGGTGTCAAGAGTCATCTTTCTTGCAGAAACCACACCCATAGTGGCCTATTTATGATTTCCAGTTAGTCTTTCAGAAAGTGGGTCATAGACTTGATGATTGTGAAGCAATATGAGTGAATAATTCTTCTACATGTTAAACACTTTGTTTTCTCCTGGAGGCTATCAAAGTTGTTTTTGTTTTGCTGTTCATTTGTTCATTGTATCCAACTCTTTGTGACCCCATGGACTGCAGCATGCCAGTCTTCCCTGTCCTTCATTATTTCTTGGAGTTTGTGCAAACTCATGTCCATTGAGTCAATGATACCATCCAGCCATCTCATCCTCTGTCACCCTCTTCTCCTCCTGCCTTCAATCTTTCCCAGCATCAGGGTCTTTTCCAGTGAGTCAGTTCTTTACATCAGGTAGCCAAAGTATTGGAGCTTCAGCTTCAGCATCAGTCCTTCCAATGAATATTCAGTGTTGATTTCCTTTAGGATTGACTGGTTTGATCTCCTTGCTGCCCAAGGAACTCTCAAGAGTCTTATCCATTGGTTTTACCCATATCTAACTTGATAGTATTTTCTTTTTAGGATTCACCTTCTTGAAATCTTTCAAAGCATCCTACTTTCTTTTCACAATCCTATATCATGAGTTTTCATGGTGTTTAATTAAATTATACAAATAAGATAACTTTAAAACTGGCATAAACAGCTTTGGAAGCAAATCCAGTTTATCCTTGATTAGCATTTAACTCATCTGGGTGGGTGGGCAGGAGTGCACAGGCTTACAGCCACATATGCACAGTGTGCTGTGGGCAGCAGTTGGTTTGTTTCACTTGAGTTAATGTAAGGGAACGCTGCTTTAGAGAATATCTACTCTCTTTGCATCCTCTGTGTGTGTTTGGTTGCATCATGCAGTTCAAGGAATCTTAGTTCCTTGACCAGGAATTGAACCTGTGTCCCCTGCAGTGGAAGTACAGAGTCTTAACCACTGAAACAGCAGGGAAGTCCCTATTTAGAGTTCTTTAAATGCTCCTTTCCAGGCTTTTGCCTAAGTTTCTTCCTCTTGTGGTACTCTTTTCCATTTAAGTTCACTCCTGATTCTTCTTCTTGTATCAGTATACTTACCATTTCATTTGATAAGCCTTCTCTAACTCTCCCAGACTTGAATAGAAACCTCATTATGTACTATATAGATTTCTCCCTGCTATACAGATCTCCCTCTATGAGGTTCTTCAACATTTTGGGCCAGATTATCCTGTCTTGTTGGGGTCTGTTCCGTGTTTAGCATCATCCTTGGCCTCTCCTCGATGCCAACAGCACCCTCCACCAAGCTGTGATAATCAAAGATGTCTTCCAACATTACTGATGTGCCCTGGGGGATAGAATTGTCCTGGGAGATAACCACTGCTCTGGATTATAAATGCTTGATATAAACATTTGTTAAATGACTGAATGACTTTATTACTTGGCCTGAAACAAAATCAACATCAACAAAGCCTCATGTAAATTTGAAAAAGTACTCAGACTTGTTTCAGACCTCCTGGAAAATACATTTCAGTGCACTTTTTATTTGGGGCTTTGCTGCCATCCTAGGAAGTTGCTTTTACTACTTATAGGAAAATGCTATGATGTTTTGTATATTTTATGTTCTTTTTAGCCTGCCACAAGTCTGTCTGTCTTTCATTTCTCTGCCCAAATCTTAGCCTTTCATTGTAGGAAAGACATTCTACCAGTCAACTGAGATTTACCAGTACATTTCCAGGGAAATTTTGATCTCCATGAGCCTGAAGTTTGTGCAGGAATGAATATGTGTAAGGAAGGAGGGGTGGGTTAGAAGCACAGCTAACAGCCTCCCTGCATCCTGTTCAGCAGTCTCTCTGTACCCCATGCAGACCACCTCACCAGACGTCTAGGTGGGAATCTTTTCCATATTTCCTCAACACTGGCCATCTACCTATGGAAACGTTACTCATCTGTTTGACAAATATTTTTGAGCTCCTAATATTTTGAGTCAGACACTGTATTAAATGTTGGCCACCATACGTATGTTATGTAATTCACCTAAAAGTAAGTTTACATGATAGAGACATTGACCCATCATTGGACTCAATGCTGGTCATAATCCTCTGTTATCTAGTGTATGCTTCCCTCAATTTAAGGGAAAGTTGGGAGATGATTGAGAAGACAAAGAATGGTTAAAAGGCTGACTGTCTTGCTTGAGGAATTGCTGCGAACACCGAGGTTCTCGTCTGTGGGACCATCAGCCCTCGGGGGAGAGTTCTTATCTAGAAATGGGATCCCTCACGGATGCACGGGTCCAGGCTGTCAGGACATCACAGGTGCTTCCTGACATGTGTGCTGCCGGCCCCCAGTGACAGCGGGCCCACCCACCATCCTAGAGACCCACGCCTCCACCCCCTCTGTGTTCATGTGCCCCTCATCTTCAGAACTGACCTGCAGGAGGTTCCCTCACTAGGAAGGACATCCCTACATGCCTAACTCTGCTTGGGAAGATGGGTTTACCTGAACACTCCCAGGAATGACTCTTATGGTTTGTGACTTTTTTCCCTCCTTGAGCTGTGGAAATGGCAGGTTGGATGACAAAACTCAGACAGGCACATTAATTTTCTGTTAACAGATGGCCTGCGGAGGATCAGAGGCAAATTCCTGCAGGGTTCCCTGCTCTGGTCCACCTTGGCTTCCTTTTCCATCTCTGATCCTTCCAGCCTTGCAAACATACACAGCATTACCATGGTGACCCTGGGACAGATACACGCACGAGGCACGGCTCTCCTCTGATGCCTTGTTAGCAGAGCAGGAAACCTTTAAAAGCTTTCAGAGTCACTGGGTTTCCCCCCCTGGCTTTCACACAGGAGCAGCTGCCTCACTTGTCAGCATGATGTCATTTCCTTCGAGTTTTGCTTTGCTGGCGGAAGTGACCTCAAGCTTAGGGAAATATCACTCCGAGATGAACAGAGCCTCCGACCCCAAGACCCACCTTACATGGTTGGCCAGCTGTTGGGTGGGGTCGTGGTCTCCACCCTGGACTGTAAGCTCCCTGCTCTCTGCCTGAGACTGTGAGGGTCATCACCTCTGTGTGTGTTTGATGTGTACACTCTTGTCTCTATTCCCTTGCCCTCCAGGCCACCACCTCCTTATGTGAGGGTGTTATGGCTCCTCATGTTTCTGATGCCTCTCTCCCCACATCACCCATTGTCCTGAGGGATCTGGTTATGGCTTGTCACAGTGGGTTCTTGTTTATGTACAGCCCTTTTCCCCAGGTGAAATCAGGCTTAAATAAGTACTAAGTGGGGACAGGGAAAAATAACTGCAATGAAGAATACACAGCAGCAGAGAAATGAGGGTCACAATGGGCGGGGCTCAGTGGGAGGCATTCAGGGCAGAGCTGGGGTCGGGGGAACAAACAGCAGGGCTTGTCTGTCAGCCCCACCACTTGGGGTGTGTCTAGAGCACCAACTCTCTTTCCTTCACTCTATATGACAGATTCTAGGTCCATCCACATCTCTACAAATGACCCAATTTCATGCCTTTTAATGGCTGAGTAATACTCCATTGTGGATACGTACCACATCTTTATGCATTCATCTGATGACGGGACATTTAGGCTGCCGCCATGTCCTGGCTCTTGTAAAGAGTGCTGCAGCAAACACGGGGGTGCATGTATCTTTTTGAA
This sequence comes from Bos taurus, assembly GCF_002263795.3. Lineage (NCBI taxonomy): Eukaryota > Metazoa > Chordata > Mammalia > Artiodactyla > Bovidae > Bos > Bos taurus. The sequence continues at coordinate 36,753,340 of NC_037356.1, forward strand.
TGACAGCTTTAGCACATGTATGTGGAGTCTAGAAAAATGATACAGATGAACCTATTTGCAGGGCAGGAATAGAGATGCAGGTGTAGAGAATGGATGTGTTGACACGGGAAAGTGAGGGGAGGGTGGGATGAATTGGGAGGTTAGGAAGCTGCTGTATAGTACAGGGAGCTCAGCTCGGTGCTCTGTGATGACCTGGGGGGGTGGGATGGGGGAGGTGGGAGGGAGGTCCAACAGGGAGGGGACATAAGTTTACATATAGCTGATTCACTTTGTTGTACAGCAGAGACTTAAAACAACATTGTAAAGCAACTATACCCCAATAATAATAGAAGAGAAGGCCAACTCTGACCCCTGGCTAATACATTTGGCGTCTGGGGAGGGATGTTGTCCTTTGGCTCTGCAGGAAGAGGGTGAGTGATGGGGATCGCTTCCTGATGCCTGTGGTTGGTGCAGCAGGAGGGGTTTTCTTCCCTTGAAGTAAATGAGTGTATCTTCCCTAAGGGTGAGAAGGAAGAAAGTCGATGACCAGGGCTCTCTCTGGAGAAGAAAGAGCAGATCTGAAGAGCTCTCCTTTCATCAAGTCATCGCTTTGGTTCTAAAAGGAGGGTCCACCCACTCTGTCATCAAGTCCCAAGTTCTCTATCTGGCTTTTGGGATTTGCCTGGACCTGGCTCAGACCAATTTCAACTCTAATTCTCAGCACACCCATACGGCCATGCCAGGCACATCGCCTTCTTAATCCTTGAAGGCTGCATCCTACTGCCTGCTCCCATGTCTTGGGTTGTCTGCCTCCTCTCCCCACCGGGGTCCTGAAGCTCCTTGTTGTGAAGGCCAAGTTCAGGATCACTGCCTCCATGCATGTACGGACAGATGGCTCCCCCCAGGGGATCTCTCTCCCAACCTGTGCAGCCCTGGCCCCTGCAGTCTGCACACACTTCTTCCTCCAGGGCTTCCTGTGTATAAGGCCTGTCCTGTGGAGCTCCAGACTGGAGACAGTGTTGCCCCAGGGATAGGGCCAGATCGTGGGGAGCACTTTGTTACCACCTGCTGAGCTTCCCAAAAGTTTGCACTGCAGACAAGGCGTGCTCCTGGTTGCCTACCCCATGTACATTCCCTTCTCCTGCCTTGGTCACAAAACCCGGTGATATTCCAGAAACGTTATGGCCAGCTGAAAGGCAGTCTTCCCCAGGCCACTTCTAGCCAAGAGTTCACATGAAAGGCAAGCAAACTTTTCCGGGCAGGACTTCCAGGCAAGTTTCTTTTTCATTTTTGGCTGTACCGCATGGCATGTGGAGTCTTAGTTCCCCAGCTGAGGATTGAACCTCTGCCCCCACAATGGGAGTGCGGAGTCTTAACTGCTGGACCTCCAGGGAAGTCCCCAGGCAAGTTTCTTAAGAAGAGGACACAGTTAAGTGTTCTGCAAATATTTTTTTTCCCAGTTTGTGGTTTGTCTTTTTATTTTCTTAATAATATTTTCCAAAGAGTAAAAACTTTTAGTTTCAGTGAAGTCCAGATGGTCACTTTTTTTCTTTTATGCTCCACTCTTTTGGTGTCATAGCTAAGAAGTCTGCTTTACCTGTGGTTACAAAGTTTTTCTCTCATATTTTCTTCTATTAATAGTATTTCTAGTTTAGCACTTACTTTTAAGCCTCTGATCCTTTGGAGTGAATATTTGTATAAGATGTGAGATGAGGGTCAAGGTTAATTTTTTTCTTTTTTTGCGTGATGCTGTCTCATTGTTCTGAGTCATGGGTTAAAATAACCCAGTTTTTAACCAAGCAGATGCTTGCTCCTTAGAAGAAAAGCTATGACAAACCTAGACAGCATATTAAAAACCAGAGACATCACTTTGCCAGCAAAGGTCTGTATAGTCAAAGCAATGGTTCTTCCAGTAGTCATGTATAGATGTGAGAGTTGGACCATAAAGAAGGCTGAGTGTTGAAGAATTCATGCTTTTGAACTGTGGTCCTGGAGAAGACTCTTGAGACTCCCTAGGATAGCAAGGAGATTAAACCAGTCAATCTTAAAGGAAATCAACCCTGAATATTCATTGGCAGGACTGATGCTAAAGCTCCAATACTTTAACTACCTTCTGCATAGAGCCGATTCTTTGAAAAAGATCCTGATGTTGGGAAGGATTGAGGGCAGGAGGAGAAGGGGGCAACAGAGGATGAGATGGTTGGATGGCATCACCGACTCAGTGAAGATGAGTTCGAGAAAACTTCGGGAGATAGTAAAGGACAGGAAAGCCTGGTGTGCTGCAGTCTGCTGCTGCTGCTGCTGCTGCTGCGTCGCTTCAGTTGTGTCCGACTCTGTGCAACCCCATAGATGGCAGCCAACCAGGCTTCCCGTCCCTGGGATTCTCCAGGCAAGAACATTGGAGTGTTGCCATTTCCTTCTCCAATGCATGAAAGTGAAAAGTGAAAGTAAAGTCGCTCAGTCGTGTCCAACTCTAGCGACCCCATGGACTGCAGCCTACCAGTCTCATCCATCCATGGGATTTTCTAAGCAAAAGTACTGGAGTGGGGTGCCATTGCCTGGGTCGCAAAGAGCTGGACACAACTGAGCGACTGAATAACAACAACAATAACAACAGGAGACCTCTGAGGCTGGGTTTTAGGCAGTCCTAGACCATTAGAACTTGCATGTGGCATGTTGTAGGTGCACATGTGAATTAGGAATGGGAGGATGGAAGAGGTTTCACCAAGTTATGAAAGGAGCCCCTGTCTCCCCAAAAGGGTGCAGGTTCCTGCTCTTACGTAACCCAGGTTTCTTTGCCTCATTGAACAAGGGCAGCCACAGAACAGAAGAGAGGGAGGAAAACACTGCCTGTGAGCTGCTGTGGATTTCCTGGGAAGAAAAGGACAGTATCTGCTGGGAGGAAGCCTGTACATACACACACAAGTCGTTCTCACTAATAGTATGAAAGCCGAGGCAGTAAAACCTTGTAAAGTCTAATACTAGGCATCTTTAGTATGACACATAACTCAGAGTGACAGCCTGGTCGTCTCAGAGTTCACTCTTCTGGGCCACTGTGTTTGAAATGGAAGATCCTCACTGAGCAAGAGTGTTTCAAATGAAACTGTAGCAAAGGGGAATTTGCGAATGTGGCCGAAATTAATATTGAGAATTCAGAGTCTTGTCATCCTCAGACATCACCCAGCTCTAATCACTGGAGGTGATTACCCATGAGATTGGACATGAGGCTCTGAAAACAGCAAGTGCTGAAGCCCTGAAGCTGCAGGACACCCGCTGCCCTGGGTCTGAGCAGCAGTGGCTGCTTCCCCTGAGGTGAGGATGGGACATGCCCTCCTGATGGGAAGAGAGGCACCCCACCCCCCCTGCCACCCTTCGGCCTTTGCTTCTCTGCGGCAGCTTCTTCTTGCCCCACATTTTCCAAGATTTGGGTCAGGCCACCCATCAACTGACCTTGCCAGGTCTCTGTTTCCTGGGGAGTGTCCACTGTGACTCAGACCCTGTCCCTGGCAATCCACCCACCCCATCTGCGGCAGCCACAGGACCCAAGTGCTGGAAGGCCCCACAGATGGCAGCTGCTCTGGCCCTTTAATTTGTGGTGGAGGTGACTACAGCCCGCACCCCTAGAGGCAGAACTGGCAGTAGAAGCTGGGGTCTTCATGGCCAAGCCAGCGTGCTTTCCACTCTACCCAGAAGAGAAAGATGGAAAAGTAAAGACAGTTGCCAGGGCTTGGTTTGGATTCTGACTTTTCCTTGTAACCTCTGTCACTGTGGAAATTCACTGAACCTTCCTAGTTTGCAGTGTCCTCTCTTGAAAGCAGAGATAAATATCCAGCAAATACTGACTATGTGCCTTTCCTGGACTGGCACACACTGCTTCTGGTCCTTGGTACAAGGGGACTGCAGCAGGCCAAGTCCCTTGGACCCAAGCCTGGGGTCTGCACCCGGGAGGGCCGTGGAGGGTAGAGCAGGGCCTCTCTCGGGAGGTTATTGTCAGCATCAAATGAAGTGGTACATGTGAGTCTCTTAACACAGCTCTGGGGACTTCCCTGGTTCTCCAGTGGTTAAGACTTCGCCTTCCAATGCAGGGGGTGCGGGTTCAATCCCTGGTTGGGGAGCTAAGATCCCACATGCCTGGTGGCAAAAATAGCAAAACAAAGCAAACAAACAAAAAAAAACCCCATAAACAGATGGGATATTGTAACAAATTCAATAAAGATTTAAGAAATGGTCCACATCCAAAAAATCTTTAAAAACATAAAACAAAACAAACCACACAGCTCTTGGCAAAGTAGACATTTAATAAATGGTAGCTATAATTATTATTATGTATTCCAAATGCACGTGTGTATGTACTCACAGTGTCCCAAAAGAAGGCAGGCTGCAGGGTTGGCAGGGCCCTGACTCAGTGTCCTGTCTAGGACTAGTGCTTAGGCTCCCCCAGGCAGCCTGACAGACTGTTCAGGGACTAGAGCACTGCTTTAACCCATCTGCAGGTTCTCAAGCATGTTCCTCACTTCTCTGACAGCCTGGGGATTAATCCAGTCGCCACCCTTAGTTTCTCAGCAGAGACCCCTCCTGAAAGCCTGTGGGGCTGGTGAACCTCTGTCACTACCCCGTGCCCTGCAGCGGGTATCTCCCTCATGGCCCATGAGCTCCACTGTGCTGCTCTGGCCTTGCCTTGGTGCTGGTCTGATCTCTAGGCTGGCTCCCCGTCCCTCACGTGGGACTGGTTTGCTCTCTCCTGCTCGTCCTGTTGTCTTCCCAGGCCCCTCGTAAGCTGCCAACAATGCGATTCTCGCCTGCACTCCAGCGCCAGCCCCCAGAGCACAAAGTACATGCCCAGCATCTGTCTCATCCATCCCCAGGCCCACAGTCCCCATCCCTGTGAAAGGGGAGGAAAGCCCTTGGCTTTAGAGGCTTGTAAGCTCTACACCTGCCCACCCTCACATACGGGGCAGGGTGAGCTGCGACTTTGGTTGTGGGTACAGACACAGCTGCTTAGAAAGAAAAGAAAACAGGAGTTAGAATGACCCATGGGCACAGTTAACAGAGGATTGTTAAACTCACGTCTCTTCTTCTACTGTCGTCTCTCTGTGATATTCTTATGAATACTCTTTGACATATTGAAGTCTAGTGTACCAGTTCAACCCAAATCAGAGAAGGTTAGGGTTGTAAAGTGAACAATATAAATGTAAGAGAGTGTATTTCTGGATGACAAGACAATTTCTGGACAGTTCATGTCTCTTCATCCTGTCTTTAGTGAAAACAATTGAGAATTAGGTAATAATAATAGCTAACAATTACGGAGCACTCAGAGATACTGTTCTAAGTATTTTTACTTATGTTTGTTTTACATTTTGTTTATTCATTTCTTTAATTTTTGGCTGCCCTGGGTCTTTGTTGCAGCTCTTGGGCCCTAGAGCACAGTCTCAGTAGTTGTGGTACATGGGCTTAGTTGCCCCAAGGCATGTGGAGTCTTCCTGGACCAAGGATCAAACCCTTTGTACCCTGCGTGGGCAGGTGGATTCTTAACCACTGGACCATAAGGGGAGTCCTCTAAGAACTTCAGATATAATAACTTATTTAAACCTCGGAACAGCCCTATGAGGTTGGCACTATGATGAGTCACTTTATTGTAGATGAAGACACTGAGGCATTGGGAGGATAAGAATTGATCCAAGAGCATGCAGCTGAGCTTCTACACCTGGTGGTTTAGTTCCTGAGCCATCACACACCACCACCCATGATCCACTGATCACCTTGTAACTCACAGAAGAGAAGTGACTTTTATCTTATCCCAAGTCGGAGCAGTAATTTCATGCAAGTGACTGTTCCATCCACGTTCTGTTGTCAGAAACGGTTACTAGGGCATTGCTGGGAGGGGAGGATCAGGGGTGACATGTGCCAGGCTGTGGTTTTCCTTCCACTGCTTCAGGGCAAACAGAGCATCACTGTCCTCTCTTCTCTTGGAAGGTTGGGTCACAGCCTTCCACCTCCCTGGACTGGCAGCCTCTGATCCTTCCACTTGGAAAGGCCCCCTCCTTGTCCAGACTGTTTCTGTTCAAAAGAACTAAAATATCCAGGAAGATTTGTAAATCAAGGTATCCTTGAATGAGAAATGATTGTTCTGATTAGTAAACTGGGGGTTGGGAGTTGGAATGGATGGATAATACAGCCCTTTTTCTCCCCAAGCTTCCTACATCCTCCAAAGCACTCCCCTTACCCTCCCTTTCTATAGCATAGACTTGAAAGAATGGGCCCTGCTTCTCAGGTGAGGCACACCTGGTCTAGGACTGCCATGGCTGGGTGGTAAAGTCTGCTGAATTTCAGAGTTGGCCAAATTAATCATGAGGTATGTTAAAAATACACAAGGTACAAGTATACAAATGCACATAAACAACTTGGAATTAGGACTCACAGAGGCTTCAAAGAAGGATTAGTGTGGTGGTTTCACTTTCTTCCCCTAAGCTGAATCTACTGTGCTTGAGAGCTGGACATTTAGGATGTGGAGAAAGTCTGAGTGTCCTAAAGTAAATTATCTATTGTCCATAGAGCTGAGGTTTCCCTAATCTGACTTTCTAGGCAGACAGGGTGGAATGTAGAAGTAGGCTCAGACAGAGGCAACTTGAGGACCCAAGTGGTAGCACCAAAGCAATATCAGCTGGACTAAAAAACATATATGAGTTTGGGTTAGCCCTCCGGGAGTTGGTGATGGACAGGGAGGCCTGGCATGCTGCGATTCATGGGGTCGCAAAGAGTTGGACACAACTGAGCGACTGAACTGAACTGATGGATCTCATATCTTGACACCCAGGAAACAGTTAACTAGAAAAATGGAAAAGGGACTTTTCCTGGCAGTCCAGTTGTTAAGACTTTACCCTCCAATGCAGGTAAGATTGCACATACCTCTAGGCCAAAAAAACCCAAAACATAAAATAGAAGCAGTATTGTAATAAATTCAGTAAAGTCTTTAAAAATTGCCCATATTAAAAAAAAAAAAACTTTAAAGAAAAAGAAAATGAATAGGTATGCATCATTTAGATAAGAATTTATTCCTTACCACAGATTGCATGCAATAAATGTTTCCTGAGTACCTATTGTGTAGCAAGCATTTATTTCTACATCCATTCTTTCACAGTTATTATCTTGACAAACTTTGTGAGGAATCTGGGAAGCAGGGAGGTTGAGGTCAAAGGAACTGTACAGAATCATAGAGTAGGAGATAACATTTGAACTCAGGTTTCAACAGAGCATATCCTTTTTCTATTATATGATCTAAGGATACAGAATTCCATTAAGTAGAGAAAAATAACAGTCACTGTTTTTAAGGGACTTAACATTGAACTGAAGACCCACAGCAAACTTTATCCTCAATGGCAAAAAATCGAAAACATTTTCCCTAAACTCGGGAGCAAGACAAGGGTGCCCACTCTCATCACTACTATTCAACATAGTTTTGGAAGTTTTAGCCACAGCAATCAGAGAAGAAAAAGAAATAAAAGGAATCCAGATTGGAAAAGAAGAAGTAAAAAGCTCACTGTTTGCAGATGACAAGATCCTCTACATAGAAACCCCTAAAGACACCACCAGAAAATTACCAGAGCTAATCAATGAATACAGTAAAATTGCAGGATATAAAATTAATACACAGAAATCCCTTGCATTCCTGTACACTAACAATGAGAAAACAGAGAGAGAAATTAAGGAAACAATCCCATTCGCCATTGCAGCAAAAGAATAAAATACTTAGGAATAAATCTACCTAAAGAAACAAAAGACCTATATATAGAAAACTACAAAACACTGATGAAAGAAATCAAAGATGACACAAATAGATGGAGAAATATACCATGTTCATGGATTAGAAGAATCAGTATAGTGAAAATGAGTATACTACCTAAAGCAATCTATGGATTCAATGCAGTCCCTATCAAGCTACCAATGGTATTTTTCACAGAACTAGAACAAATAATTTCACAATTTGTATGGAAACACAAAAAACCTCAAATAGCCCCAAAGCAATCGTGAGAAAGAAGAATGGAATTGGAGGAATCAACCTGCCTGACTTCAGATTATACTACAAAGGTATAGTCATCAAGACAGTACGGTACTGGCACAAAGACAGAAATATAGATCAATGGAACAAAATAGAAAGCCCAGAGATAAATCCACATACCTATGGACACCTTGTCTTTGACAAAGGAGGCAAAAACGTACAATGGAGAAAAGACAATCTCTTTAACAAGTGGTGCTGGGAAAACTGGTCAACCACCTGTAAAAGAATGAAACTAGAACACTTTCTAACACCATACACAAAAATAAACTCAAAATGGATTAAAGATCTAAATATAAGACCAGAAACTATAAAACTCCTGGAGGAAAATATAGGCAAAACACTCTCTGACATAAATCACAGCAATGTCCTCTATGACACACCTCCCAGAATAATGGAAATAAAAGCAAAAATAAACAAATGGGACCTAATTAAACTTAAAAGCATTTGCACAATGAAGGAAACTATAAGCAAGGTGAAAAGACAGCCTTCAGAATGGGAGAAAATAATATCAAATTAAGCAACTGACAAGGAATTAATTTCAAAAATATACAAGCAGCTCATTCAGCTCAATACCAGAAAAATAAATGACCCAATCAAAAAATGGGCCAAAGAACTAAACAGACATTTCTCCAAAGAAGACACATAATAATAAACATATGAAAAGATGCTCAACATCACTCATTATCAGAGAAATGCAAATCCAAACCACAATGAGATACCATCTCACACCAGTCAGAATGGCTGCTATCCAAAACTCTACAAACAATAAATGCTGGTAAGGTGCAGAGAAAAGGGAACCCTCTTACACTGTTGGTGGGAATGCAAGCTAGTACAGCCAATATGGAGAACAGTGTGGAGATTCCTTAAAAAACTGGAAATAGAACTGCCATATGACCCAGTAATCCCACTGCTGAGCATACACACCAAGGAAACCAGAATTGAAAGAGACACGTGTACCCCAATGTTCATCGCAGCACGTTTACAGTAGTTGGGACATGGAAGCAACCTAGAAGTCCATCAGCAGATGAATGGATGAGAAAGTTGTGGTACATACACACAATGGAATATTACTCAGCTATTAAAAAGAATGCATTTGAGTCAGTTCTAATGAGGTGGATGAAATTGGAGCCTGTTGTTTTCCCTGGTGGCTCAGATGGTAAAGCATCTGCCTGCAATGAGGGAGAACCAGGTTCAATCCCTGGGTTGGGAAGATCCCCTGGAAAGGGAAATGGCAATCGACATCAGTACTGTTGCCTGGAAAATTCCATGGACTGAGGCGTCTGGTAGGCTACAGTCCATGGGGTTGCATAGTCGGACACGACTGAGTGACTTCACTTCATATACAGAGTGAAGTAAGTCAGAAAGAAAAACACCAATACAGTATATTAATGCATATATGGAGTTTAAAAAGATGGTAACAATGTCCCTATATGTGAGACAGATAAAGAGACACAGATATAAAGAACAGACTTTTGTACTCTATGAAAGAAAGTGAGGGTGGGATGATTTGAGAGAATTCATTGAAACATGTGCATTACCATGTATGAAATAGAGCACCAGTCCAAGTTCAATGTGTGAAACAGGGCACTCAAAGCTGGTGCACTGGGACAACCCAGAGGGATGAGATGGGGAGGGCAGTGGGAGGGGGGTTCGGGATGGGGAACACATGTACACCCATGGCTGATTCATGTCAGTATATAGCAAAAACCATCACAATATTGTAAAGTAGTTAGCCTCCAATTAAAACAAATAAATTTAAAAAATAGAATAGATTATTTCTCAATTAAAAAAAATACACCCATGATAAAAAGATTAGCTGTCAAATATGTTTGAAAAGCTAAAGAACTAAAACATGAATAAAAACTAAAGGGAATCAGGAAAACAACATGAAAACAAAATAAGAATGCAAAAAAAGAGAGAAATTATATAAAGGAATCAAACAGAAATTCTGGAGCTAGAAAGTATCATAGCTTAAATGAAAATTTCACTTAGGGATAAGGAAAGGGACACTATCGTGACAGTACAAAAGCAACCCACATAATGGAAGGAAATACTTGGAAATTGTATATTTGGTAAGAGATGATATGTAGAATATATAAAAGATTCCTGCAACTCAGTAGTGATAGCAAAACACCCAATTTAAATATGGACAATGGACAAAGAACTTGAATAGTTGTTTCTCTAAAGAAGACATATAGAAGGTCAATAAGCACATGAAAAGATGCTCAGCACCACTAGCCATTAAGAAAATGCAAACCAAAACCACAATTAGATTCTGCTTCATATTCCTTAGGATGACTATTTTAATTTTTTTTTTTTTTTTTGGACTGTATACAGTGGCATGCAGGGCCTTAGTTCCCTGATCAGGGATCAAACCTGTGCCCCCTGCAATGGAAGTGCAGAGTCTTAACCACTGGGCTGCTGGGGAAGTCCCAGGATGACTATTTTAAAAGGACAAAAAGGGAGAATGATATTTTAAGAATGTGGGAAAATTTGAACCTTTGTGCATTGCTGGTGGGAATGTAAAATGTTGCAGCTGTTGTGGATTTTGTGATTTCTCAAAAGTTAAGTTAGACCTACCATTTGATTCAGCTATTTCACTCTGCTACTGCTGCTGCTAAGTCACTTCTGCTGCTGCTAAGTCACTTCAGTCATGTCTGACTCATGTGCGACCCCATAGACGACAGCCCAGAAGGCTTCCCCGTCCCTGGGATTCTCCAGGCAAGAACACTGGAGTGGGTTGCCATTTCCTTCTCCAATGCATGAGAGTGAAAAGTGAAAGTGAAGTCGCTAGTCATGTCCAACTCTAGCGACCCCATGGACTTCAGCCTACCAGGCTCCTCCATCCATGGGATTTTCCAGGCAAAAGTACTGGAGTGGGGTGCCAGTCATGTCCAACTCTGTGCAACCCCACAGATGGCAGCCCACCAGGCTCCTCTGTTCCTGGGATTCTCCAGGCAATAATACTGGAGTGGGTTGCCATTTCCTTCTCCAATGCATGAAAGTAAAAAGTGAAAGTGAAGTTGCTCAGTCGTGTCTGACTCTTAGTGACCCCATGGACTGTAGCCTACCACACTCCTCCATCCACGGGATTTTCCAGGCAAGAGTACTGGAGTGGGTTGCCACTCTGGGTACCCCAAATTATAGAAAACTGGGACCCAGATATTTGTACACCCATTTTCAATGAAACTTTATCACAACAGTAAGAGGTGGCAATGATAAAATGTTTATTATCCATGAATGTGTCATACATACACATAGTGGAATGTTCAGGCTTAAAATGGAATGAAGTTTTGATACATGCTATGACATGGTTGAGCCCTAAAAAGACGGTAAGTGAAGTAAGCTAGACACATAAGACAAGTATTGTATGATTCCATGTTTACAGTATTTAGAATAGATAGAATAGGCAGATTCATGTAGACAGAAAGTAGAGCAGTAGTAGTTTCTGTTTGGGATGATGATAAATAGTGGTGATGATTACACAATCTCATGAATGTATGTAATCCCTTGAATTGTATGTTTAAAAATGATTAAAATGGTAATGACTTGTTATGCTTATTTTACCACCAAAAATCTCAAAGAATAAAACCATTTGCTGCCGCTTAAAAGACAGCTTTGCAGGTGGCACAGTGGTAAAGAATCTGCCTGCCAGTGCTGAGACATAAGAGACGTGGGTTCAGTCCCTCGGTCAAAAAGATCCCCTGAAGTAGGAACTGGTAACGCGCTCCTGGATTCTTGCTTGAAAAATTCCATGGACAGAGATGCCTTGTGGGCCACAGTCCATAGGGTTACAAAGAGTCAGACATGATTGAGAGACTGAGCACAATGTTATATGGTGAGTGGATACATTTTAATTTGTTTATTTTTTTTCCCCAGAAACAATGGATCATACTAAATTATATATATTCTTTTGCCTGGTTCTTCTTTATAACCAATTAAATTTCAGTTCTTTGCAAGATGGCCAACTGAGCTTTGTGGTCCACATGTGAGAGGGTTCCCTTATCCCCTTCCCTTGTCATACATATGAATTCAACATATTAATACTCACTTTAAAAAATTGAGATATAATCGACATATACTATTATATTAGTTTCAGATGTACCACATACTGATTCAATATATGTAATACATTGTGTAATGATCACCCCATAAGTCTAGTTAATATGTCACCACACAGTTCCACTTTTTTTTCTTGTGAGGAAAGCGTTTAAGATCTACTCTCTTAGCAACTTTCGAATATACAATACACTATTATAAACTACAGTCTTTTTAAAAACATATGTATATGTTTAGGTTTTGGAAATTGGATGTAGACAAAATGCATATGTTAACTATGGTAGTGATTTTTAAATGTTCCTCTCTGAAAAGCTACTTAAATTGATGATTTATTTTATAATAAATGGCATATGTAAATAGAAATATGCTAGTGACCATAAACTTTAAATGGTGTGAGAAAATCATAAGGAAATAATCAGTCGAGAGGGAATTAAGTCAGAAAACCAAAGTTTTCTTGGTGCTTGCTCCTGGGGCTGGCTAGAAAGTGGTAACACAAAATAAAGAAGGGGGGAAGGTTTTCATTTTAAGAAAAGAGACTAAGTAGAGATAATATCAAGAATAGATATGTTGGTCTCCATGCCAAGACCTTTATATATGTATGTTTGCCCGTAAACCTCATGACAAGACTATAAGGGGGATATTATTATTAACCACACTTTTAAAAAAGATTTTCTTGATGTGGAACATATAAAGTCTTTACTGAATCTGTTAAAATATTGCTTCTGTTTTACGTTTTGTGTTTTTGACGACCAGGCATGTGGGATTTTAGCTCCCTGACCAGGGATTGAACCTGTACCCCTGCATTGGAAGACAAAGTCCTAACCACTGGACCACCAGGGAAGTTCCAACTACTCTTTCCAAATGAAGAAATTTTAACACAGGATAAACAACCCCTGCAGGCTCACATCACCAGTAAATGACAGAGCTGCAATTTGAACCCTCTCACCACCACTGCTCTTGCCTGCTCTTGTTCCTGGTAAGAGAGGAGTCCTTTAAAAAAAGGAAAAAGAAAGTATTTACCAAACATTTAAAACTATCAGCAAATGAATTTATGATGGTTGGACACCATAATATGGTTGACTATCAGCCAAGGAGTGCGTTAGAAAGGACTTCCCTTTAACTGGTGAGTAGGCTGATTCTTAAGGGTGAATTTTGATTTCTGTATGGTGGATGCACAGCTGGACCTAGACTTATAGTGGTTAAAGGTGCTTCCCTGTGTGTGGGAAGGGTCTCTCCAGATGGGGTGAGTTGCAGTGTGTTTTCAGTGTGGGGATTTGAGAGGGTCTTGGATGGGCAGTGGTGACTCGGTAGTTGTAGCTATGTGATTGGTGCTTGCATTCATGACTTCCATTTTCAAATCAGAAAACTGATCCTTAGGAAAACAGAGTAACTCTCCCACAGCTGGGACCCCTATACAGGCCTGTCTGACTTGACCCCCATGAGCTCTGAAATAGACTCAGGGAAGCCTGTATCCTCAGCCAGACACATTTCTGGAGCTTTTCTCTAAAAACTTTGGCAAGTTTTGCATTGTGTTTTTGTAAGGGAGGCAATCTCTTGTTCTTTTATGTGCTGATTAATGCTTTTGAGCCATTCCAAAGGAAGGTCTCTGGGGAAACAGGACTTCCTGTGTTACCCACAAACTTGATATGTATATCTTTTATGTCTTCATATAATTGGTTGATAAAAATGTTGACTAAGAGATGACCAGAACTGGGCGGCATTTCAGAAAAATCTCAAAAGACTGATGTTATAGGCCAGAATCAATAAGATGAAATTCAACTGTGTAAAAATGTCAAGTCCTCACTTGAGGTTGAAAACAATTATATAAGGACAAGGTGGTACAGAACTGGTTTGAAAAAGGCTTGCAGTGTGGTTGAGTGGTCTTAAAACCATACTGTGAAATAATGAGTCAAGCAGGGTGGCTTCTTAGGCAATCTTAAAATCAGAATTTGTATCCAGAGCAGGGGTTCAGTTCAGGTTCAGTTGCTCAGTCATGTCTGACTCTTTGCAACCCCATGAATCGCAGCACGCCAGGCCTCCCTGTCTGTCACCAACTCCCGGAGTTCACTCAAACTCATGTCCATCAAGTCGGTGATGCCATCCGGCCATTTCATCCTGTGTCATCCCCTTCTCCTCCTGCCCCCCAATCCCTCCCAGCATCAGGGTCTTTTCCAGTGAGTCATCTCTTCGCATGAGGTGGCTAAAGTATTGGAGTTTCAGCTTTAGCATCAGTCCTTCCAATTAACACCCAGGACTGATCTCCTTTAGGATGGACTGGTGGGTCTCCTTGTAGTCCAAGGGACTCTCAAAAGTCTTCTCCAACACCACAGTTAAAAAGCATCAATTCTTCAGTGCTCAGCTTTCTTCACAGTCCAACACTCACATCCATACATGACCACAGGAAAAACCATAGCCTTTGACTAGACGGACCTTTGTTGGCAAAGTAATGTCTCTGCTTTTGAATATGCTATCTAGGTTGGTCATAACTTTCCTTCCAAGGAGTAAGTGTCTTTTAATTTCATGGCTGCAGTCACCATCTGCAGTGATTTTGGAGCCCCCAAAAATAAAGTCTGACACTGTTTTCCCATCTATTTTCCATGAAGTGATGGGACCAGATGCCATGATCGTAGTTTTATTGTACAAAATCGTCGTGGTGCTGGTCACCACATTCAGGTCCACCTAAAAAATCAGATTATTTCTACGTGAAGAGGGACCGTGACAACCAGAGGACTATAGTCAAAGGGAGTGGGATGTGTTGAAAAAAACATGACTAAAGAGAAATAACTCAGGACACAAAGCAGAGAAGGGCTGCGGTAAGAGAAGCCTTGCGGACAGCCAAGTTTCACATTCCGCACTGGGAGTGAGTGCACTAGAGATTCTGAGGGTCTGCTGTAGCATCAAGCAAAGGAGTGGAGAGTCCTGGGCTGAGGAAGGGGTGGAGGACATCTCATGCTACCCTGAACAAGCACATGGTACTGCATTCCAGCTCTGCTGTAAGCATCCTGTCGTGTCTTGGGGTGGGCAGTGGAGGCGCTCACATCCTAGAATTACAAAGGGAACCTGCACTGCCTACTTGAGGGCACCACCCTGAGCCAGGAAATGAGTAGGCAGCTCGTTCCCAAGGTGTAGACTGTCTAGACGCCTCTGGCTCTCCACTCGGAGACTCTGTGTAAACCTCTATGATCTAGAAGCCCATACTTTGGTGATTTTTTGTTAACTACCTTGTCTAATGTATGGCAGTCTAATGTAAGGCAGTCCCTCCCTTCACCCCTTACTTTTTTTGTGAACATAGCAAATAAACATCTTTTTAAACAGGAAAAAGAAGAAAAAAACTCTCCATGATCTGAGTTGACCACAGGTAGCTCCTGATGCTTCCAGGGAGCTTTCAGAACTGAGTTTCCTTTCTCATTCAGCAAAGTCTGCTGTCCAGCTGAGAACCCAAGAGAGTCATCTTTTATACTCATCACTGAGTAACAGCTTTTTGTTCCTGTAGACATGATTGATTCTATAAGAGGGCAGCTTAAGAGCACCATAATTTAATGGAAATAAAAAGTACATTGGTTTAGATATTATCTCTAAATAATAAAGGAGGCAGGGAATTTGTGGTGGGGAAAGGAAGTGGGGGAAGGGGAGTGGTCCCAAAGCTGGGAAACACTAGGCTTTAGACTACAGTGTAGGAGTTGAGCCTACATCTTAGCATTTTTAATAAAGAACTGACAATTTAATGAAATAAGAGGTAAAGTTTTTTTTTTTTTTTTTAGAATCAATACTTTTGTGACAAGGATCATTGTACAAATGATTTCACTGGCAAAATAACATCATAGAAATTTTATTTAAGAATGCAGAAACACCTTTCTTTTCTCTATTTCTTATATTGTGAGTGTCCAGTCACTCAGTCATGTCCTACTGTTTGCAACCCCATGGACTGTAGCCCGCCAGGCTTTTCTGTCCATGGAATTCTTCAGGCAAAAGAATGCTGGAGTGGGTTGCCATTTGCTACTGCAGAGGATCTCCCTGATCCAGGGATCAAACCCGCATCTCCTGTGTTTCCTGCACTGGTAGGTGGATTCTTTACCACCTAGCCACCATTCAGATCAGATCAGATCAGTCACTCAGTCGTGTCCAATCGCAGCACACCAGGCCTCCCTGTCCATCACCAACTCCCAGAGTTCACTCAGACTCACATCCATCAAGTCAGTGATGCCATCCAGCCATCTCATCCTCTGTCATCCCCTTCTCCTCCTGCCCCCAATCCCTCCCAGCATCAGAGTCTTTTCCAATGAGTCAACTCTTCACATGACGTGGCCAAAGTACTGGAGTTTCAGCTTTAGCATCATTCCTTCCAAAGAAATCCCAGGGCTGATCTCCTTCAGAATGGACTGGTTGGATCTCCTCGCAGTCCAAGGGACTCTCAAGAGTCTTCTCCAACACCACAGTTCAGAAGCATCAATTCTTTGGTGCTCAGCCTTCTTCACAGTCCAACTCTCACATCCATACATGACCACTGGAAAAACCATAGCCTTGACTAGACGAAACTTTGTTGGCAAAGTAATGTCTCTGCTTTTCAATATGCTATCTAGGTTGGTCATAACTTTCCTTCCAAGGAGCAAGCGTCTTTTAATTTCATGGCTGCAGTCACCATCTGTAGTGATTTTGGAGCCCAGAAAAAAAAAAGTCTGACACTGTTTCCCCATCTATTTCCCATGAAGTGGTGGGACCGAATGCCATGATCTTTGTTTTCTGAATGTTGAGCTTTAAGCCAACTTTTTCACTCTCCACTTTCACTTTCATCAAGAGGCTTTTGAGTTCCTCTTCACTTTCTGCCATTAGGGTGGTGTCATCTGCATATCTGAGGTTATTGATATTTCTCCCAGCAATCTTGATTCCAACTTGTACTTCTTCCAGTCCAGCATTTCTCATAATGTACTCTGCATATAAGTTAAATTAACAGGGTGACAATATACAGCCTTGACGAACTCCTTTTCCTATTTGGAACCGGTCTGTTGTTCCATGTCCAGTTCTAACTGTTGCTTCCTGACCTGCAAACAAATTTCTCAAGAGGCAGATCAGGTGTTCTGGTATTCCCATCTCTTTCAGAATTTTCCACAGTTTATTGTGATGCACACAGTCAAAGGCTTTGGCATAGTCAATAAAGCAGAAATAGATGTTTTTCTGGAACTCTCTTGCTTTTTCTATGATCCAGCGGATGTTGGCAATTTGATCTCTGGTTCTTCTGCCTTTTCTAAAACCAGCTTGAACATCAGGAAGTTCACGATTCACATATTGCTGAAGCCTGGCTTGGAGAATTTTGAGCATTACTTTACTAGCGTGTGAGATGAGTGCAATTGTGTGGTAGTTTGAGCATTCTTTGGCATTGCCTTTCTTTGGGATTGGAATGAAAACTGACCTTTTCCAGTCCTGTGGCCACTGCTGAGTTTTCCACATTTGCTGGCATATTGAGTGCAGCACTTTCACAGCATCATCTTTCAGGATTTGGAATAGCTCAACTGGAATTCCATCACCTTCATTAGCTTTGTTCATAGTGATGCTTTCTAAGGCCCACTTGACTTCACATTCCAGGATGTGTGGCTCTAGGTCAGTGATCACACCATCACTGATTATCTGGGTCAGTGATTATCTGGGTCGTGAAGATCTTTTTTGTACAGTTCTTCTGTGTATTCTTGCCATCTCTTCTTAATATCTTCTGCTTCTGTTAGGTCCATACCATTTCTGTCCTTTATTGAGCTCATCTTTGCATGAAATGTTCCTTTGGTATCTCTGATTTTCTTGAAGAGATCCCTAGTCTTTCCCATTCTGTTGTTTTCCTCTATTTCTTTGCATTGATTGCTGAAGAAGGCTTTCTTATCTCTTCTTGCTATTCTTTGGAACTCTGCATTCAGATGTTTATATCTTTCCTTTTCTCCTTTGCTTTTCACTTCTCTTCTTTTCACAGCTATTTGTAAGGCCTCCCCAGACAGCCATTTTGCTTTTTTGCATTTCTTTTCCATGCGGATGGTCTTGATCCCTGTCTCCTATACAATGTCACGACCTCATTCCATAGTTCATCAGGCACTCTATCTATCAGATCTAGATATCAGATCTAGATCTAGCCACCATTAACCCCCAACTAAGGTGAAATGCTGGAAAACAGGAAGTACTTGAGAAATATCTGTTGAAATAATAAACTTTAAGAAATGAGCTGTTTTGTATAGAATATATGCATACTAGGAATTAGAAGTAAAATGTGTGTTTCAGCCAGCTAAGTCATTATTTGGATTGGGGAGTGATAATAAGGGTTCTTGCATGAATGGTTAGGAGGTCCCTATCTTTATTCTCAGTATCAAAGGTTATCATGACCTTTTGATGTAGGAGATTTATATGGGAGCATTAGATTAGTCAAGGGGCAGAATTATTCAGCTCTCTTCAACAGAGTTTAGGAAAGGTCCTCAACTTTCTATAAACTCACCTGTGCCTATACCTGTCTTCCTTGCCCTTTTTTCAGCCTTGAAGGACAACAACAGTGCTTTTTCAACCTTTTTGTGTTAGCACACCTTTAAATTAAGAGACTCAAAAAAAAAGTATAATGCCAGCAAATAATGAAGGGAAATGACTACATGAGGCAAACAAAGGTTCAGTGTCTGAACAGGAATCCCCAGTTATCATGCTGTTCATTGTCTTTCTTCAGCACCAGGCAACTGCTGGAATGTTTACTGCCCCAGCTCTCTTACATGGTCTCGAATAGCTCTAGCATGTCCCAGGAAAGACACGACCCATCTTTGGCACTGGCTCGTCCCTGTGCTTGGTCTCTCACTTCTTTTTTTTTAAATTTTTTGAAGTGGGCCATTTTAAAAGTCTTTATTTAATTTGTTAAAATATTTCTTCTGTTTTATGTTTTGCTTTTGAGGGCATGAGGTACATGGGATCTTAACTCCCTAACCAGGGATGGAACCTGCACCCCCTGCATTGGAACTCGAAGTCTTAACCACTGGACCACCACGGAAGTTCTCTTCACCTCTCATTTACAGGAAGCTGTAAGGAGCTCTCAGCTACCCTTCTGCACCTTCCCACTTAGCATCATTCCTGGCAGATATTGGCAATTGCAATGCGTATAAGGAATTGCAATACAAATTAACCTTAGATCACAATAATAAATCCATGTAGGGCAAGGAGATGAGGCCTGCCTTCTTTGGTGCAGGCTAATCCCTGAGCTGTGTCCTTGCCTCCTCTCTCCTTACTCCTTTGAGACTTTGTTCTCTGTTTTTTCTCTCTCTTTTATTCTCAGTGCCCCCAGATCTTGACTTCAAATCTCTACCCCTTCTTCACTCTGTCTTCGCAGCAACTCTTTTCACTGGCTTGGGGGAAGTCATCTATGTTCACAAGCTCATTCTGCACCATCCATGCATTGGCTTGGCATGGTCTCAAATAGCTCTAGCATGTCGCAGGAAAGACA
Source organism: Bos taurus (assembly GCF_002263795.3). Taxonomy (NCBI): domain Eukaryota; kingdom Metazoa; phylum Chordata; class Mammalia; order Artiodactyla; family Bovidae; genus Bos; species Bos taurus. Next base: position 36,772,884 of record NC_037356.1, read on the forward strand.
CAACCCATCTTTGGCACAAGGCTGTATATTGTCACCCTGCTTATTTAACTTATATGCAGAGTACCTCATGAGAAATGCTGGGCTAGAAGAAGCACAAGCTGGAATCAAGATTGCCAGGAGAAATATCAATAACCTCAGATATGCAGATGACACCACCCTTATGGCAGAAAGTGAAGAGGAACTCAAAAGCCTCTTGATGAAGGTGAAAGAGGAGAGTGAAAAAGTTGGCTTAAAACTCAACATTCAGAAAACGAAGATCATGGCATCTGGTCCCATCACTTCATGGGAAATAGATGGGGAAACAGTGGAAACAGTGTCAGACTTTATTTTTCTGGGCTCCAAAATCAATGCAGATGATGACTGCAGCCATGGAATTAAAAGACGCTTGCTCCTTGGAAGAAAAGTTATGACCAACCTAGATAGCATATTGAAAAGCAGAGACATTACTTTGCCAACAAAGGTCCATCTAGTCAAGGCTATGGTTTTTCCTGTGGTCATGTATGGATGTGAGAGTTGGACTGTGAAAAAAGCTGAGCGCTGAAGAATTGATGCTTTTGAACTGTGGTGTTGGAGAAGACTCTTGAGAGTCCATTGGACTGCAAGGAGATCCAACCAGTCCATTCTGAAGGAGATCAGCCCCGGGACTTCTTTGGAAGGAATGATGCTAAAGCTGAAACTCCAGTACTTTGGCCATGTCATGTGAAGAGTTGACTCATTGGAAAAGACTCTGATGCTGGGAGGGATTGGGGGCAGGAGGAGAAGGGGACGACAGAGGATGAGATGGCTGGATGGCATCACTGACTCAATGGACTTGAGTCTGAGTGAACTCCGGGAGGTGGTGACAGACAGGGAGGTCTGGCATGCTTCGATTAATGGAGTCGCAAAGAGTCGGACACGACTGAGCGACTGAACTGAACTCACCTTGTAATTTACAGCTCTTTTCAGGCCTCTCTCAGTACTAATTTACTGGATCTCTGCTGCATCTGCTCACGCCACACTCTTTCCTTTTCAAAATCCCTCTTCCCTTGACTTTTGCTCCATGCGTCTGAACATACATTCTCTTTCTTTCCCAGAGCTCCTTTTTCTTCTGCCAACCCTGTAGCAGAGTCCTTGTGCTTGATCAGCTTTTCTTTTCAGGTTAATGGTCTCTCTGGGTGATTTTATCCACCCACAAGCTTTTTATAATCACTTCTGCATGGATGACTCTCAAGTCTAAATTTCCAGCCCAGGCTTCTCTTCTAAGCTTCCAATTCAGTGTGTTCAAAGTGCATCTCTTCTTCCTCTTCTGAACTATACCTCCAGTTTCCTGTCTCATTTGGTGACACAACCATTATCACTCAAGACAGAAATCTGATGTTATCTTTGACTCTTTCTCCCTCCTACTCAGTTATCAATTCTCACTGTTTCCCCCTCCCCTCCCTCAGTAGTTCAGTAGTTCTTGAACAAGTCTTTCCAGTTCATTCTTGCAGTCATAACTCATTTCTTCTGTCCAGATGACAGATCCTGCTGTTTCCAGACCTCTTCTAGCCAGTTCATGCTCCACAGAGGCAGGAGATTGATCTCTTTAAGCCTAAACCAGGGATAAACCTGGTTTAAACCCAAAGCTAAACCTAACCCTACCCACATTCAGCTATAGTCTAGTTGGAGAGTCAGACATCATTAATCAAAGAGTCACACACACAAAGTCCAACTCTTTATACAGTTGGAGAAGATGAAGGAGAAGCATATAGAGCTTTGAGGGCCTAAGATAGACTGACTACTCAGGAGACCAAGACGAATTAGGTAAGATCTAAAATAAGCTACAAGTTAACCAGCTTGGATGGGCTGTGTATTGTCAAGCAGTCTGCCGCGAATGCTTTTTCTTTCATTTTTGCACTTCTTAATAAACTACAAACATTTTCGTGGTTAAAATTCATTTATGACACTGAAGTATTTTAGGCATAGCATTCAATCAAATGGATAAATTGCAGTTTAATAAACTTCCTAATGTTAATATTTCAGTTTGCTACTTTTTATTATGAATTATGCTGCAAGGAATATTTTTGCCCATATATCTCTGTGTATGTCTATGATAATTTTCTAAAGGTATTATGTCTACACGTGGGAGTGCTGCATTCCAGGGTGTGCTTATTAAAGTTTCTGCAACCAACTGCCAAACTGCGCCCTGCGCAAGCTCTCCTAACCTGCTTTCCTTCCACCGGTGGTGTGCGGATGCTGACTCTGCATGCTCACCAGCTCTGGGATGCCTCTCTTTTCAATCTTGACAGATTTTAATTATTGAAATAAATGGCATCTCACTGAAGTTTTAATTTTAACATTTTTGCTTGCCATTGAGGCTGCACTTTTAAATAGATTTCTGTTGCTGCAAATTTCTTCTGCCAGTTGTCTATTTGTGTCACTAGATGGTTTTCAGATTGACTCGGTATTTTTTCCTTATTAGCCTGTTGAGGGCAGAGGCATTTTGGTCCCAATCTGTTCCCCAACACAATATTGGTACTAATAGCAGGATTTATTTCAAGGATTTTTTTTTAATCTTCATTGAATTTGTTACAATATTGCTTCTGTGTTTTTATGTTTTGTTTGTTTTTGGCCAAGAGGAATGTGGGATCTTAGATCCCTGAGCAGGGATCGAACCTGCACCCTTGCATTGGAAGGTAAAGTCTTAACCACTGGACAACAGGGAAGTCCCTAGGAAGATGTTTTTAACTGATTGGTTTCTAGGGCTTTGCCAACTACCTGGCCTGAATGAGGGCAGCAGCTGATGAGGCAGTGGGCTTTACTGTCTTAGATAATCACCATGATTAGAGAACACAGTCTTAGAGAATACGGTCTTCTGAGTCACACAGTTTGGTGACAAACACAAGATTCACTTCTGCTACTATCCAGCCCATGTACCTAACCTTAAAGATCCTTGAAATGCAGGAAGAACTGAGCTGAGTGGTTTAACTTGTCTCTTCAACATTATCTTCTCCTTTCAACCTCCAGCTTCAGAGAGGTCATAATGAAGCCTTCAACTCAGGACCCTTGTAGAGCCAAGGAGAGCAGTGGACAAACACTGTAGAGTGGGCAAGGTTCCCGGCTAAGGACCCGGACATCACTAGGACCTATGAGTAATCAGTCTTCAGTGTTTGCAATGGAAGAGTGAGGATGGTGGAAAGAACATAAAAGCATACAATATAAGGAATTATTTAAAGATATGTGGGTTTACCTGATAAAAGAAATGATTTCAGGAGTGAGAAAATATAAAATCTGTCCTCAACTGCACTTTAAATATGAAAGTTACAAAAACAAAATTTTTTATAACTCTAACTGATATGACATAATGGACTAAAAAAGGAACACGATTTGCTTTGTGCAAGCTACTACTGCTGATACGTTTATTCATTCATTTATTTTTCATTCACTTAGCAAATATCTTTTAAATTCCTAACAGGAGCCGGAAACTGTGGTAAGTGCTGAAAACTCAGAGGAGAACAAGACAGCCATTATCTGTCTGGAGATGAGAGAAGTAGGAGTATCAGGATCAGCAATTCGCGCTGCTCTTGGGGACTGTCAGCTGCAGTGAGTAACATGCTGACTTCACTTGAGTGGCTTCGTTTATCATAACAATGGGAGATAAGGGTTTAGAAGAATTTGTAAGAGACACTGTGAATGCCAGTGCTGGTGGTCATTGAGTAGTCATAGGAAGAGCTTGCAGAATCTCTTGGGTAAAAGGAAAGTATAACCAGATACTGGATTTGCTCAGTGATGTTTAAGTTTTAAAACTACCTACTTAGAGGTATTAGTTTTTGTTGTTCAGTTGCTAAGTCATATCCGACTCTTTGTGATCCCATGGACTGCAGCATGCCAGGCTTCCCTGTCCTTCACTATCTCCTGGAATTTACTCAGATTCATGTCCACTGAATCAGTAACCATCTTATCCTCTTTTGCCTCCTTCTCCTCCTGCCTTCAATCTTTCCCAGAATCAGGGTCTTTTCCAGTGAGTTGGTTCTTCACATCAGGTGGCCAAAATATTGGAGCTTCTGCTTCTGCATCAGTTCTAATGAATACTCAGGGTTGATTTCCTTTAGGGTTGACTGGTTTGACCTCTTTGCAGTCTAAGGACTCTCAGGAGTCTTCTCTAGCACCACAATTTGAAAGCATCATTTCCTCAACGTTCAGCCTTCTTTATGTCCTTCTCTCACATTCATACATGACTACTGGAAAAACCATAGCTCTGACTACACAGACCTTTGTCGGCAAAGTGATGTTTCTGCTTTTTAATACACTGTTTAGATTTATCATAGCTTTCATTCCAAGGAGCAAGTTTCTTTTACTTTCATGCCTCAGTCACTGTCCGCAGTAACTCTGAAGCCCAAGAAAAGAAAATCTGTCACTGCTTCCACTTTTCCCCCTTATATTTGCCACGAAGTGATGGAATTGGATGCCATGGTCTTAGTTTTCTTTGAATGTTGAGTTTTAAGCCAGCTTTTTCACTCTCCTCTTTCACTCTCATTAAGAGGCTCTTTAATTCTTCTTTGCTTTCTGCCATTAGAGTGGTATTATCTGCATATCTGAGGTTATTGATATTTCTCCCGACAATCTTGATTCAAGCTTATGCTTCATCCAGCCTGGCATTTTGCATGATGTACTCTGCATATCCTTTATTGTCAGAATGTCTTCATGAAACAAAAAGACCCACTTTATCCTGAGTCTAAAACTCTCTCACTTTAATTTCCTTTCTTATAGAGTGATTCTTACTATGATGCCTTATTATAGAAGGTACGTTTTCCTGGGTTGCTACTTTGAACAATGGGACAGCCTGCATTCAATTTCCCACTCTTGCCGTGTTTGACCAAGTGTCTAGGAACGCCAATGACCAGAAGCTGCAGGGAAGCAGATTTCAGTTCAACATAAGGAAGAAGAATTTTATTAAGGAAGAAAAACAGGATTACCATTTCTTTCCAAATGGTAGTGAATTGTTTCTGTATTAACAGCAATGATGATAAAGATGAGGGTGATAGCTTGGGATCATCAGATGCAATTAGATATATTATTATATATAGGATTCCCTGGTGGCTCAGATGTTAAAGTGTCTGCCTGATATGCAGGAGGTCTAGGTTCGATCTCTGGGTCAGTAAGATCCCCTGGAGAAGAAAATGGCAACCCACTCCAGTACTCTTGCCTGGATAATCCCTTGGATAGAGGAGCCTGGTAGGTTACAGTCCATGGGGCCGCAAAGAGTCGGACGTGACTGAGGGCCTTCTCTTTCTTTCTTTCTATTATACATATAATACTATATAGTATAACTATATATAATTATAATATGTTATATAATATAATTATATTATATGTATAATGGATAAACTATAAGGTCCTATGATATAGCACAGAAAACTATATTCAGTATCCTGTGATCAACTATAATGGGGAAGAATATAAAAAAAGAATGTACATCAACCCACTCCAGTGTTCTTTCCTGGAGAATCCCATGGCTAGAGGAGCCTGGCGAGTTACAGTCCATGGGGTCACAAGGAGTTGAACACGACTGAGCGACTAAGCATGTATATACATTTATAACTGAATTGCTTTGCTGCACAGCAGAAATTAGCACATTGTAAATCAACTGCACTTCAATTAAAAAGTACCTGCAAATAATACAAAACAAAACCACATTAAAAAAAAAGATGAGGATGATAGTAACAGCAATGACAGTTCTTATCCACATACTATGTTCCCATGTGCTGCCTACAGATTTTGCATACATGATTTCATTTAATCTCAAAAATACCTAAGATGTGTTATGATCCATACACATATATAGATGATAAAAATGAAGGAGAACCACGCTGAATCACTGACCCAAAGTCACACGATTAGAAAGGGACACATCAAACTCTGAATACAGGCTTTGGAGCTGGCACTCCAAAGCCCTTGTTCTCAATTATTAGGCTATTGGCTCAGGTTTTCATCATTGGAGGAGTTCAAGCATACATTGGGTTATTGAATTAATGAAACTTTAAGGAAAGGATTCAAACTTCAGATAAGATTGAGGTCACCAGACTAGGTAACAACTAAGTCAGTCATTTCTAAGCATTTTGAGTGATGGTTCCTATAGAATTTGACAACAGTCTGTGGGCTTTCTCCCTAGAAAAGTCCGTGTATGTACACAGCAGCAAACCATCGCCATGCAACCTGTTGGGGAGTAAGGATGCTCATATCTTCCTGGGCACCACATGAGGGTCCTGTGTAGAAGGTCCTTGCTCACAAGACACTTTTGCTCAGAACCTGCTTTTGGAGATGAGTTTCCCTCCAACTTCTGACTTACAGGTGTGGAGGCGGCGCCACCATCACTCGACACTAATGGGAAAAAGCCAAACCAAACACTGGAGTAACAAGGAGTAGCCCTTTTTACACATTTCTTAGAGCAGGCTTCATGTGCCATTGGAAATCTCTCCCTTGGCTGTTACAGCTTCAGGTGCATTCTGAACGACTCAGGAATGGAGACACGACCTGTATGTAAAGCCTCTCCTCATATTATTATTTATGGGGCCCTAGAGCCTGTACCTCCCCAGCAAGCCCCATGGCCAATAAAGAAGGGAAGTGAAGTCTGGGGAGGAGGGGCAAGATCGAGGAGGGAAAAGTGTCTTGGAAGGAAATATTTTTATGTGTTGTTGATTTCTGGTTCCTGCCTTGCCTCGTCGCGCATGTGTTTCCAATCTGGAATGAACTCCTGAGCCCAGGATCTAGAGAAAGGCCGTCAAGCCCAGGCCCTCCTCTGTGGCTCCACACCCCTCTCCCCTCCTGTGCTCCAGCGGCTGGGAGCTCTGGTTCTCCAGGTCTGGAAGACATTCCTCAGCTGGCCCCGGGTCTCTGAGTCTGGCACCCACCTCAGAAACATACACGTCTGTCTGTGACCACGTGTGCACTGCACAGGCTTTCATTCTCATTGAAGCTTCTCACTTGGACATTGGATGGCAGGAGTTTCCGGGGGATTGCAGATGCCTGTTAGGGTCTTCTGCGTCCCCAAGGGAAGGTTACGGCATTCTTCCTCTCCTCCCTGCAGCCCTGCGATTTCAGTGCATTGTTACACGCTGAATTGCTTTGGCGCCCGTCCTGGAATGAGCTTTTCGGCACAGGTTCCTGACAGTTTCTGGGGGACTCTCTGCGGGGAGGCAGGTTTGCAGAGCAGGAGACACAGGCCAAAGGCTGTGCAGAAAGCATGCTTCTGTGGCTCCAGCCTCACTTCTGCTCTGCTCTGACTCGGGGCTTCAGACTGTCGCTGAGACATTGGTGAGAGCCTCCCAGTTCTTTCCTCTGCCTCCACTTTTGTTCTCATTCAATTCCTCCACTCTGCTAAGTGCCCAGCAATGTTTGTCAATGGCAAAAATGTCATTTTGTAGCTGAAAAGTCTCCAAGTGCCTCCCTGATATCTTGTTATCAATGGTAATCACAATAACTTCTCCCAGTTACAAGCTCTCACTCTGTGCCAGGCACCTGGGCAAGTATATTTTGTGCAGAACTCCCCATAATCTCCCAAACAACCCTACCAGGTGGGGCTTACTGTTAGTCGGTTCACCGATGAGAATCCTGAGAGTCTGGCTCAAGGTCATGCAGCCAGTGTAATGCTGTATAAAGTCCTGTAGCCCATACCTACACAGAGGCACCAAGGGGTGGATCAGCATAGCCAGGCTTCTGCTTGCCAAGCCCTTGGCCTCCACAAGAAAGCCCTTTTCTGATTTGCTCTGTGTTCAGGGGGCAAGTTTCATTTTGGGGTCTTAACCAGACACCTGCTGTGGTTGCTGCCTTCTGGGTTAGTTTGTTTGGTGCTGGTGCTGGTAGGGATCCAGAGCTCATCAGATGAGGCTCGTAAGCTCAGAAATGCACAGTTGTGTCGGGAGATGGTGCAGTGGAGGAGGGAGATGGCTGGTGGGTGATTCTACTCCTGTGGGCTAAGTATAAAGGCAGGACTATGCACAATGCACTCTCGGAATACCGCAGAAACCCATCGAGTGCACTTGGAGAGGGAGCAGAGCACCCAGAAGAGGTCCAAGAAGACTTCCTGGAGGAAAATGATGTCTGAGAAATCCTAACCCTGAGGCCTAGTTGGCCAGATGGAGGCGGATGCAAAGAAGGAATTCCAGGCAGTGGGAACAAGAGCATTATAGGAACGTGTGAATCACACATCCTGGGAAAACCCGTTTGTGAGTGAATTTAGAGTGGAGCAACTTTAAATATGAAGGAAGAGTCAGCTGGAGACCGGTCTGATTAAACTTATGAAAGCTCTTTACACATATGTCCCATTCACTGAAGTAAGGGCAGACCTTCCATGCAATTTGATTTATCCTGAAGATGCCTGCTTTGTCTGGCCAGGTCCCAGGGATGCAAGGAGGCTGGGGTGTTTCAGGGGAGAGAGCATTTAGTCACCTGTATTGAGATACATATCACCTTTGGGCAAGTTTTCTGACACTTCGTCCTAAGTGTCTGGGACATTTGTTGTCTTCACTCTGCTCAATGTCTGTCTGGGGTGAAGCCCACCCTGTTGCCTGTCTGTCCCACCCACCTCTGCTCCATTTTCACTCCCAGTTTCACTGGCTAAGGAATTCTAAAGTCCCTTCCACTTCCTTATCCCCAAGGCTTCAGTGTATGAAATCTACTCTCACTATACATTGTTTCGGGGCTTCCCTGGTGGCTCAGAGGTTAAAGCATCTGCCTGGAATTCAGGAGACCTGGGTTCAATCCCTGGGTCAGGAAGATCCCCTGGAGAAGGAAATGGCAACCCACTGCAGTACTCTTGCCTGGAGAATCCCATGGAGGGAGGAGCCTGGTAGGCTACAGTCCATGGGGTCGCAAAGAGTCGGAGACGACTGAGCGACTTCACTTTCACTTTCTTTCATACATTGTTTCCATTCTGCTCTTGCACTATTTAAAAATGTATCCTAAATGATACCTGCATAGAGTTGAATAGTGTGACAGGGCTTTAAATTCCAAGCCCAATCTCACTACCATGCTCATATACACAGGCATATACCCTAAGAAAACCATAATTCACAGACATGTGCACCCCAGTGTTCACTACAGCACTGTTTACAATAGCCAGGACATAGAAGCAACCTAAATGTCCATTGATAGAGGAATGGATAAAGATGTGGTACATATACAATGCAACATTACTCAGCCATTACAAGGAATAAAACTGGGCCATCTGCAGAATTGTGGAAGGACCTAGAGACTGTTATACAGAGGAAATAAGTCAGAAAGAGAAAAACAAGTATTGTATATTAACATGTATATGTGGAATCTAGGAAAACAGTAGAGTTGAACCTATTTGCAGGGCAGGAATAGAGATGCAGAGGTAGGGAACAGACACGTGAACACAGGGCAGAAGGTGGGATAAGCTGGTAGACTAGGATTGACATATATGCACCACCACGTGTAAACCAGATAGCCAGTGGGAAGCTGCTGTATAGCACAGGGAGCTCAGCTCAGTACTCTGTGATGACCTAGAGGGGTGGGACGAAGCAGGGAGGGAGGTCTAGGAGGGAGAGGATATATGTTTGCATGTGTGCTACGTTTCTCAGTCCTGTCCAACTCTTTGCAATCCAATGGACTGTAGCCTGCCAGGCTCCTCATTCTAGGGGGTTCTCCAGGCAAGAATACTGGAGTGGGTTGCCATGGCCTCCTCCAGGAGATCTTCTAGGCCAAGGGATCAAACCCGCATCTGCTGGAGCTCCTGCACTGCAGGCAGATTCTTTGCTTCTGAGCCCCCAGGGAAGCCTGGATATATGTATGCTGCTGCTGCTGCTGCTGCTGCTGCTGCTAAGTCACGTCAGTCATGTCCAACTCTGTGCAACCCCGTAGACAGCAGCCCACCAGGCTCCTCCATCCCTGGGATTCTCCAGGCAAGAACACTGGAGTGGGTTGCCATTTCCTTCTCCAGTGCATGAAAGTGAAAAGTGAAAGTGAAGTCGCTCAGTTGTGTCTGACTCTTTACGACCCCATGGGCTGTAGCCCACCAGGCGTCTCTGTCCATAGGATTCTCCAGGCAAGAGTACTGGAGTGGATTGCCATTGCCGGATATATGTATGCCTATCACTAGTTCACTTCCTCGTACAGCAGACTCTAACATAACATTGTAAAGTAACCATACCCCAATGGAAGAAAAAAGGGTTCCAAACCTCACCTTCCCTCTTTTATATATAAATCATGTCATTTGAAACTCTTGGCTTTTTCATTAGGAATTTACCATCATGTTTCCAAATAATTTGCTTATTATTTACTGTTGTTGTTGTTTCATTTAAGACATCATGTGTTGGCCTCCTACCATAGGAGGTGAGAATTTTCATTTTCTCACAACCTGGCCCTGCAATACACACATAGTTTTCCTCCCTACCTTTCATAATTATTTCACAATTTTGGTTAAACCAGTTACACTCTTATAGGATTATGGTTATATAAATACTATTAAAGGCAAAGGAGAGAAGGAAAGATATAAGCTTCTGAATGCAGAGTTCCAAAGAATAGTGAGGAGAGATAAGAAAGCCTTCCTAAGTGATCAGTGCAAAGAAATAGAAGAAAACAATAGAGTGGAAAAGACTAGAGATCTCTTCAAGAAAATTAGAAATACCAAGGGAACATTTCATGCAAAGATGGGTTTGATAAAGGACAGAAATGGTATGGATCAAACAGAAGAAGAAGATATTAAGAAGAGGTGGCAAGAATACACAGAATAACTATCCAAAAATGATAATCATGATGACCCAGATAACCACGATGGTGTGATCACTCACCTAGAGCCAGACTTCCTGGGATGCAAAGTCAAGTGGGCCTTAGGAAGAATCACTGTGAATAAAATTAGTGGAGGTGATGGAATTCCAGTTGAGCTATTTCAAATCCTAAAAGATGATGCTATGAAAGCGCTGCACTCAATATGCCAGCAAATTTGGAAAACTCAGCAGTGACCACAGGACTGGAAAAGGTCAGTTTTCATTCCAATCCCAAAGAAAGGCAATGCCAAAGAATGCTCAAATTACTGCACAATTGCACTCATCTCACATGCTAGAAAAGTAATGCTCAAAATTCTCCAAGCTGGGCTTCAACAGTACGTGAACCGTGAACTTCCAGATGTTCAAGCTGGATTTAGAAAAGGCAGAGGAACCAGAGATCAAATTGCCAAATCATCAAAAAAGCAAGGGAGTTCCAGAAAAACATCTATTTCTGCTTTATTGAGTATGCCAAAGCCTTTGACTGTGTAGATCACAACAAACTGTGGAAAATTCTTAAAGAGATGGGAATACCAGACCACCTGACCTGCCTCCTGAGAAATCTGTATGCAAGTCAAAAGGCAGCAGTTAGAAACAGATATAGAACAACAGATAGGTTCCAAATTGGAAAAGGAGTACGTCAAGGCTGTATATTGTCACCCTGCTTATTTAACTTATGTGCAGAGTACATCATGAGAAATGCCAGGCTGGATGAAGCACAAGCTGGAATGAAGATTGCCAGGAGAAATATCAATAACCTCAGATATGCAGATGACATCACCCTTATGGCAGAAAGGTAAGAATAACTAAAGAGCCTCTTGATGAAAGTGAAAGAGCAGAGTGAAAAAGTTGGCTTAAAACTCAACATTCAAAACACTAAGATCACGGCTTTCGGTCCCATCATTCCATGGCAAATAGATAGGGAAATAGTGGAAACAGTGACAGACTTTACTTTCGTGGGCTCCAAAATCACTGCAGATGGTGACTGTAGCCATGAAATTAAAAGACACTTGCTCCTTGAAAGAAAAGCTGTGACCAACCTAGACAGCATATTAAGAAGCAGAGACATTACTTTGCCAACAAAGGTCCACCTAGTCAGAGCTATGGTTTTTCCAGTAGTCATGTATGGATGTGAGAGTTGGACTATAAAGAAACCTGGGCACCAAAGAATTGATGCTTTTGAACTATGGTGTTGGAGAAGACTCTTGAGACTTCCTTGGACTGCAAGAAGATCAAACCAGTCAAAACTAAAGGAAATCAGTCCTGAAGTTCATTGGAAGGAACTGATGCTGAAGCTGAAAGTCCAATACTTTGGCCACCTAAATGGCAACCCACTCCAGTGTTCTTGCCTGGAGAATCCCAGGGATGGGGGAGTCTGGTGGGCTTCCATCTATGGGGTTGCACAGAGTCGGACACAACTGAAGTGACTTAGCAGTAGCAGCAAATAACTGACTCATTGGAAAAGACCCTGATGCTGGGCAAGATTGAAGGCAGGAGGAGAAGAGGATGAGAGAGGCTTAGATGGTTGGATGGCATCACCAATTCAATGGACGTGAATTTGAGTAAACTCCAGGTGTTGGTGATGGACAGGGAAGCCTAGTGTGCTGCAGTCCATGGGGTTGCAAAGAGTTGGACACGACTGAGGGACTGAACTGAACTAAACTGAAATACTGTTAATAATTGAGTCACAAACTGTAATAATTACATTCCTTTCTGTAACACATTTTTTTCTGGAGTCATTTTTCTTTATAAAATTTTCTATGAATCATTATTTCTTTGATTATGAAAAAGTCATTAATAATAAATAAATCATTAGTTCTTTAATTACTTCCTCCTTTAGGTTTTATTTGTCCCCTTTGACTGGAAATTGGATACAAGACTGTTTATATCTGTCCTCTCATTTCTCGTCTCCCTCTTCTCGCTTCCATTTTTGAAACTTTGGTTCTGGGACATTTGCTGAGCTTTAACTTCCTCTCTGTCCGATTTTTTTTTTTTTTTTTTTTGTAGTTTTGAATTTTCACTATCACTTTGAATCCCAAGGAGCTCTTTCTACTTCTCTGAGTGTGACTTTCTTCCAAAAGCATCCTGTTCTTAAATGTGTTCTCTTCTTATCTGAGGATGGTTTTGAGTTTTTTTGTGGCTGTGCTCAGCACATGGCGTCTTGGTTCCTTTGTCAGGGATTGAACCTGCCCCCTGCATTGGAAGCACAGAGTCTTAAGCACTGGGCCACCAGGGAAGGTCCTATCTGAGGATGTTAATAACTTGTTTTATTAAAAAAAAAAAAAGTGTTGCCTGCTCCCTCCATTGTCTGTCTGTCTGTCTCTCTGTGTGAATACGATTTTTTTCCATTTAATTCCTATCATGTTAAAGACTTTAATAAAATGTTTAGTGACCCCAATTGTCAATGCTTACTTAATAGTGAGACACTAAAAAACCCTTTGGAAGTGCTTAAGTGGGGCCTCAGCTTGATGACAGGGCAGTTTCACTGTAACATTTTTTTGCTGGAGAAGGAGTGACCCACAGTTCTCAATATTGTCAACTGTCGGTCTTTTCTTTGAGTCAAAGACTCCTGCAGTCTCCTGACTAGAAAAGCACAGGCCTGGCTTGCAGGGTCCTGGTGTATGTGGGGTGCATGAGTTGGGGGGCCTCCTGGTTCAGTCTGGAGAACTTCACCTCATCCCTCTGTTTCCATGGAGCTTTCTTGCCTTGCCCTTTGCCAGGGGGGAAGGGAAGGGGGTGTCCCCACATCCAGAACCTCTGAGCTGGAATCCTTGCTGCTGGTGTTGGAGAGACACAGCCATCAGGGTCTACAGGGTTGGAAAGGGGCCAGGAAGGGCCTGACCCCTGATACAAGCTTGCTTTCCTCCTTAGCCTTTGAATTGCCTCGTCCACCAACTTCCGAGCCTTTCTGAGGTTCGGTGGTCTGACGTGGCTTCTTGTTGGGAGGGTGAGTCCTCTATGGTCACTCACTTTTTAATTTTTGCCCCTCTGGTAGCATTGTTCTCATTTATCCGTTCACTTCCTATCTTCCAGTGTTCGTTGATGTCTGTCTGTTGCTGTCTTCACTCTCATTCTCTGTGTCTCCCTATCATTTCCTAATTTTACTTCCATTTTAATGGCATTTTAGAAGAGAACAAAGGCTAGTGATTTTGTTCACATGACCACATCCAAGTGGAAGTTATTTTACCTTCCTTTTCCTTTCCTGATCTTTAATCCCTCTTTTTAAAGTGGTTTACAGTAGTAGAGAATGCATTTTGAATATGTTGATGCTAAAAAGCTTGCATTTACTGAAGAATCTAAAAATAGAAAATTTGCATGTTTTGGAATTGTGAGTAAAGGAATGTTGCCAATGGCTTTTGGTGTCTGAAGTAAGTCCAAGGCTGTGAGTATTCTCAATTCCCAGAAGAGGCAATGTGGTGGTCCCTTGAGGCATGACACTGGATGGTGCTCAGGAGACTTGACTACTTCTTCCAACTTCAGTTCTCCTGCTAGGTAGCTGTGCAAACTTGGGTGGACTAGTTCTCCTCTCTGGGACTCTGTTTCCCCCAGAAGAAGATTCCTCGTATTCTTTATTGCTCCGCCTGTGTTTTTAAGTCCCTGAGATTGAGCACTCATGTAAAGAAGGTCAGTTGCTGGCAAGGAATCACACACGAAGGCAAACACCCAACAGAGGGTTCATGTTCTAATGCAGTCCTTACATTTTATTACATTTTCTCTGTGTGTTCTCAAAGAATCTTCTTAATTTAGGGGAAGATACTTTTTCCCACTGTCCCTGAGGGACTTTCCCCTCTCCCTAGAGTTTTGGTGCCAGCTGACTTCCAGGCAAAAGAATCTTGGCTTTTTCTCAAATATGAAGCAGCCCTAAAAATGGAATAAGTTCTTTTCCTGGGAAGAGTCTTGCTTCCCCACCCCCTCCACCACCACCCCCCCCCCACCATTTAGGGATATATTTGTGCATTTAATTTCCACTTTTTCCTCTAGATCTTAGGTTCCATGAGGGCAGGGACTTGGTGTGTCTTATTTCTTGCTCTGTCTGTTGTTTCTTGCCCAGGGCCTGACACATTATAGGTGATTCAATGAATAAAGTGGATAGTAACAATTTAGAGATTCTAAAGACATCCATTCCCCAGAGAAAAGGACTCTTGGCATGGCAAGAAATTTAATTGTAGATGTTCTCTTATCTTCAGATGAGGGAAAGTAGGGAAGGGCAACTTTTCATAGTGGATGAGGAAGAACAGTGGGGATTTTATTTGAAATCAATAAAGAATGCTCTGGAGAGTTTGAAGAAAGTTGGGGTTAATTCATTCTGCTTGCCTTTGGCCCAAAATATGAGCCTTGTATGATTAATGATTGGGGAGTTGAATAAAAAGAAAAATTACTGTATCTTTAGTCTATTACATATACTGTTTTAGTTAATTATTTCAACAAAATATTAATGTAGTATTTTTATCCTGACTTTACAGATAAGAGAACAGAAATACAGAACATTTATATAAATTGCTCACTAATACAAGTGGTAATACTAGAGGTAGATTTTAAACTCAGAGTCCAACGTCTTAGCATCTTAAAGAGATCAAAGATAAGAAAGAATTCTTATATTTATCCTCATTTTTACTATTTCCAACGTTCTTCATTTGTTTGTATAGATCAAATTTCCATTTGGTGTCATATTCTTTTTACCTGAAGACATTCCTATCACACTTCTTTTAGTGTAGGACTGGTGATAATTCACTCTCTTGGGTTTCTTGTGTGTGTGTGTGTCTGAAAGCATATATTAAAAAGACTCCTTTGTTTTCTTGTGGTTTATTATAAGGACCAACGATAGGTCCTTATTGGTTATCTATTTTATTTATTTATTTATCCCAGCATATGGGATCTTAGTTCTCTGACCAGGAATTGAACCTTTGCTCCCTGTAATGGAAGCATGGAATCTTAACCACTGGACCACCAGGGAAGTCCCTCAAAGAATATTTTCAAAAATCGCTTTTGAAAGATATTTTCACTGAGTATAGACATCTGGACTGACATTTTTTATTTTAGCATTTAAAGGTGTCTCCCTGTGGTCTTGTAGTCTACATAACTTCTGATGAGAAGTCTGGGATAATCCTTATTTTTATTTCTTTACATGTCATGTATCTTTTTTCTCTTGCTGACTTCAAAATTTTCTCTTTATCTTTGGTTGAAAGTAGGTTAAATATGAGGTCTGTGAGTATGCGTACGCGTATGTTTTAATCCTGTTTGTGATTCTTTGAGCTTCTTGGATCTGTAGTTTGTTTCTTCCATTAATTTTGGAAAATTCTTAACCACCAGTTCTTCCAACATTTCTTCTGTCCTGTTCTCTCTCTTTTACGTTTGGAACTCCACTTACACACGGGTTAGACCTTTTGCTGTTGCCTCACAGCTCCTACATGCTCTGTTTTGTTGTTTTCTGCTCTTTTGGTGTCTCTGTGTCAACCCCTTGGGAAGGAAATAGCCTATTCCTTTGAAGTTTCCTCAAGAGTTTCCTCTCTTCTCTTCAAGTCAACTTCTTGTCTACCAGAAAGCCTATTATCAAACTTTACCTCTTCATTTGGTGACAACTGAATTGTTTAGTTTTGTGTGATGCAATAACAGGCAGTTACATGGATAAAGACAGAAACTTTGATTTTTCAGACATTACCTCTGGCTCTAAGAGACATGAGCCTAACTGGAGAGAGAAGCCTTGTCCCATAGGACAGCATATGGGAGAGGCAGCATGAGATGGTTATCCTAATATGGGCCTGCTTGGTTTCAAGTCTTTTACTGGTCCTATGGTTTTAGCTAACTACCTGAGCCACATTTTCCTTATTTACAGTGAGAATACTGCCATCGCCTCATACATCTACTAAGCCCTAAATGAGGAATAACATGTAAAGCATTTAGGTTGGCCTTAGGCACGTGTTTGGTCTCTGATGGTTGTTGGATCTGAATGTAATGGAATAAGTGATTGTACTAGTTTGCTGGGGCTGCTGTAACAAGGTGCACAGACTAGGCAGCTTAAATAACAGAAATGTACCCTCTCACAGTTCTGGAAGCTCGAAGTCCAAGGTCAAGGTGCCAGCAGTGTAGGCTCCTTCTGAAGGTGATGAGGAAGACATGCTCTGTGCTTCTCTCCCAGACTCCTGTGCTTTTCTAGAAATCCCTGATGTTTGGTGGCATGTAGGCACATCACCCAAATTTCCACCTTCACGTTCAGATGGTTTTCTTCCTGTGCACATGTCTGTGTGTAGCATTTCACAAGGACACTGGTCATATCGGTATAGGGGTCCACTCAACTCCAAATATGTCCTCATCTTAACCAATCACATTTTCAACAATCATCTTTTCAAATAAGGTCATGGAAAGTTCCCTGGTGATCCAGTGTTTGAGACACCAAGGGGGCTTAAACACCTGCAGAGGGTGCAGAGTCTGACCCTGGTGGGGGAACTAAGATCCCACATGCCTCCCAGTGGGGCCAAACAAACAAACAACAAAAGATACCCAAATAAGGTCACGTTGTGAGTTGCACAGTACTTCAGCATATGACTTTGGTGGCGGGGGTGGCTGTGTACCACCTAATCCCGAACAGTGGTAAGGAAGAAATATTCTAGAGAAGGTAGAGGAGGTGGAGATAGGTCACTAGTAACCAAATGATCCATGAAACCTTTTTCGATTCCTGTGGAACTTGATCCAGGACTTGATAGTCGACAGTGACTTAGTGGTGGTGACACAAGGGCCGTGTGATCCTGGGGGAAAATGTGATGAGCAAAGATGTCAAGGCAGAAATGTGGAGATGTGATTGGCTGGACTGGCAAGCAGGGGCCTGGGAGTAATCTGGAGGCCCTTGACTGCTGAACTAAGGAGTTTGCACTTCATAGTCTTGGCAGGAAGAAGCTATTGAAAGATTATGACGCATACCACAGAGACAAGTCAGCAGTGCAAAGGAAACCTGAAGTATGTAAATACTAGCTCCAGTCACTGAAAATGACACCAGAGACCCACATTACTAGTGAATTCACTACGAGTAACTTTGCAGCTGGGGATTGGATTGAATGAACTCCTCCTGTGTCCACTCTGTAGCTCTTTGTATATATTCGGCTCCTCGGCTGGTTGGACTTAGGGGTACAGTGTGTAATCAGGTGAGAGCTGGTCTGTGGGCCAAGTAGCAGGGTTTATATGAGGATCAGACCAGATGACTAGGATATACAGTGTTCTCAAGACTGAAGGGAGGATACACAGTGGAGATCTGGCTGACTGCATTACTTAGAAATGCCAGTAAGGCAGGGGGAGCTCAGAGGAAGGGACAGTTGGCTCACTGCACAGACAGATGGCAGAAAACGCACAGAGCAGTGTTGAGGGGTTCAGGTGTCACAGGCTGCCATGGCTCACTGCCCAGGCCGTTCATCCTTGCTCCATTAGAATCTCAACACCTAGATCATCCAAGACCCAAAACCTCATGGAAAAGTGAAAAATTTACTCCATCCATCAATCGTTTGATCTATAGGATGCCAGCTGATTTCAAGGGAAACTACTGTTTAATCTCAGTTGTCGGTTGCCATGGCAGCACACTAGCACAGTCCTAGTGTCTGACGCATTGCACCCGTCACTCAACACACGGGCAGCATCTGGCACCACGCAATTCTTGTGGCCACCCCGCGGTCACCACAGACCATGTAAGCTCAGTAATTAACTTGTCAACACTCTCCACTGGTGGCCAGAAATTCCCACTGGTCCTGGAGGGCTTGGCTCAGGGTGTGAGCCATGGTGTGGGCAGGTTTCCTCACCCTGACTCTTGGAAGCATGCCTGGCATTTCTGGTGGGTGAGTTTGTTGCTCATCTGTGTACTCTCAGTTATGCAGAGTTCTGTTCAGAAGGACTTCATTGTTGGGTTTTTAGAAGCCAGTATTACGTTCCTATTACAGACAGAACCCAAACTCAAGGCAAATGTAAACTGACCAGACCCTTCTAATGTGTAAGCTCTTAGCTGTTGACTTACAGTACCTTAAACTGCACTGGGTTCTCTGCACATGGGTTTCTTTCCCTAAGGTCCCCTGCTCACTTGAGAATTAGATACCAAACCTATTTCTTTTCTGGAATGACCTTTGGCTCTGATTATCTCCCACATGAGATAATGCATATAAAACAGTTATTGTTTGGCACTTGATATACTGCAAGCTCTGAATAAAAGTTGGATAAAACCGTTCTTACAATCACTCCCCCAACATGCCAATTGTAGCATCAACAGAGGCTCCCCAAGTCTAGAAATCACCTCTTACTTAGAGTTTCTTATGAACAGGCATATCCAAATGGTAACACTGATGGCAATCATTCTTCTGTACAACTTAAACTGTGCAGTCTGTCAATGACTTCTCAGTACAACTGGAAAAACCCCATAGGATCTGGTTAAGCTACATGTGGAGGGTGATAACAGGCCAGGTGTGGCAGGAGCAGTGGGCAGGCTTGTGGCTTGGTGGGTGGTGAGGCTAGATAATTTAGGGGTGGTGGGGGTGAGTCAGCAGAAAGGCTGCTGGGTGGTGGGTGGGAGAGACCAGGCTGGCCCCTGGGAAGCAGCCACGTGCCAGGAAGATGAAGCACTGTTGCTATGTTATCAGAATGGTCTGGGAGAGAAATAGCAGGAAAATGGAGGCAGGGAGAATGGCCAGGGTCCTGCAAAAGCTGTCCTAGGGAATCAGGGCATGGGCTAGCAGACTGGTAGGCTTCGGAATGGGGGGCCTGATGAATCTCTAAAGCTAGACGTGATCCCCACCTTCTTGGTCACTAGTGGTCATCTGGGCCCTTTGCAGTGAGGGACAGAGGATCAGACCTTTCAAAATGTGAGTCAGAAAAGTCTGAGGGATAGAGTGTTTATCTGGGGGAATTTCTCCAGATTATGGTCTCGTATAGTAGACAAGAGAGTTGGATTAGATGATAACTCTGTGTGTGTCTGTTTAGTTGCTCAGTCGTGTCAGACTCTTTGCAACCCCATGGACTGTAGCCCACCAGACTCCTCTGTCCATGGGATTCTCCAGGCAAGAATACTGGAGTGAGTTGCCATTTCCTCCTCCAGGGGATCTTCCTGACCCAGGGATTAAACCCGTATCTCCTGCATTGCAGGTGGACTCTTTACCACTGAGCCACCTGGGAAGCCCAAAATGATAACTAGGGCTCAAGTAATAATCTCTCAGTTTATACCACAAGCAACAATCTCTTGGTTTATACCATGAGCAGTAATCTCTCGATTTATACCACGAGCAATAATCTCTTGGTTTATACCATGAGTAATAATCTCTCGGTTTATACCATAGCCGGACAGTTTGGAAGGCAAGCACTGCAGTGACCAAGATGACAGGCATCTGCTCTCATGTGGCTGCTTCTCTGGTTTGTGTCATCCTGTTTCAGTGAGCTCACCTGTGCCAAGGTACCTGGCTTCACACCTGGCATAGAAACTTAAAATGACACCTATTGTTTTCCCTACTCCTCATGGTTTCAGGCGTGTCATCAAATCCTCCTTCATCACTCTTGTCACTGCTCATGCTTGCTGTTTGCACACACACCTCTTTCCCTGCTCTTTCTGGTTGCTGTGAAGTTAATCCCTAATCAGCCACAGGCATGAGCTCACCAGGCGTGAAGCAGGATTGACATTGCCTAGCAACTGGGAAAATAGCTCCCGCGGGCCCCACAGCAGCTCCAGAGCCTCAGCCCCTGGCCATGTGGGAACGGAAGAGCTTCAGTTGAAATACAGATACAAACAAACCGAACTGGCCCCCAAACATCACGCTTCATGTGCCTGACTCTCGGGGGAATGATATTAACCACCCTCTCAAGCACTGACACGTCCCTAAAAGGGTCAGAGAGGAGGGGTGAGCAATCAGGGTTGGAAAATCCATAAACCCTGCACATGGACACACACACACACACACACACACACACCCTGATGAAGAAACGCACGCGCATACGTAGTTGGCGCTGGCTTCCTGCTCTGTTGCGTCTGCGCTGACTCAGGGGAGGTGGTCGCACGTCAGAGGCCAGCAAGCATCCTGCATGTCTGGATCAGTGAACAAGGACAGAAGTCACTCAGGTCAGAGACGTTACAAAGCCCTGTGTGGCGGATGCCCGCTCCCCTTCCTGGTCCTCCTCCATCACACACGCAGCACTCGGTGGGAAGGGTCATCGCCCAGAGGACAAAGGGCTGCTGTCAGCAGTCCTGCATGGGGGAGGCAGTGGTGTTCAGGACGAATGTCCATCTGCAGCCACGGTAGCCCTGGTTTGCCTGCGGAGGTGCTTCAGGGGCTCCGTTCCTGATTATAAGGACCTGAGAGAGTCTTTGGCAGGACAGCTGAGCTGAAGACTTTTCTACCAGATGGTAGGTCAGAGGCAGGAGTGGGGCAGGGTGAGAGATGCAGTGACCCCCTGAGGATTGCTTCGGCCCCCTCCAAGGAAGGTCACATTATTAAAAGCCTAGAAAACAAGGCCCAGAGAAGTGAAGTCTCTGCCTGTAGGCAACAGCTCATCCTGCCAGGAGAGTGAGGTGGGCCGGGCTTCTGTACTGCAATCAGTGTAGCGGGCCCTGGGTCAGGTTGGTGGGGGCTGAGCCCTGGTCTGCCCCTCATTGGCTGTGTGACAGAGGTCCTCCTGAGGACAGGGAGATGCATGATGCCTCATAGGGTGGGTGTGGGAAATACTGAAGCTGTGAGCATGATTAATAGCCCAGACCCTGGGGCCCTGGTAAATTCTCCCACTTGGAAGACCTAGCATTTGTGTGCGTCTTCATACTTTTGGATTCAAAAGTCAGCTCGCCTTGGTGCCTTCATCTGATCGAATAGCAACAGCTCTCCCGTCCCTTGACTTCGTGATCACTCCCTGTCACTTGATAACTTCCTGTTTTTTGGCAGGTCCTTTATGTCACCATCCCCTACCCCCTGGTCATACCTCCCTGCCTAGCACTCTCGGCATCAAATAACATCTACCGTTCTGACCCTGGGACCAATTCCTAGCTTGTTAGAAAATTATCACACCCCAAGCCTACCTATAACATTTATAAGATAATTTAATATGGTAAGGTTTTAGAAATTATTAATGCAATTCATATATACTTAGACTCGGTTCTTTTACTTCAGTCGTAATCTGAGTCTTGGGACTGGGCTAGAACCTGGGTTTCTGGTTCTGATCTTGTAACATTTTCATGTGAAACTGAGGTAAGAATTAGGGGGACCCTGAGTGTATTGTGAGCCAGAGCTAATCCAGGATGAATCTGAGATGAAAAGGGGTCTGCAGAAATGATCATCCCCCCATTCTTCCAAGTCACTCTGAATTTCACTCCAGTTTGGCATCACCCTCACCACTTTATTGAAATGGCTTTTGCTGAAGTCAGTCATATGTGCTCCATCTAATGGTTATCAATAATTTTTTTTGGACTAGTTTATTTTCATACCAACTTGTATCTATTCAGAGTATGTGCTGTGTGTGTGTGTGTGCTGTGCTAAGTTGCTTCAGTCGTGTCTGACTCTGTACAGTCCCATGGACTGTAACCCACCAGGCTCCTCTGTCCTTGGAATTTTCCAGGCAGGAATACTGGAGTGGGTTGCCATTTCCTTCTCCAGGAGATCTTCTTGACCCAGAGATCAAAACCACATCTCTTATGTCTCCTTCATTGGCAGGCAGGTTCTTTACCACTAGCAAGGCAATGGCACCCCACTCTAGTACTCTTGCCTGGAAAATCCCACGGATGGAGGAGCCTGGTAGGCTGCAGTCCATGGGGTCGCTAAGAGTCAGACACGACTGAGCGACTTCACTTTCACTTTTCACTTTCATGCATTGGAGAAAGAAATGGCAACCCACTCCAGTGTTCTTGCCTGGAGAATCCCAGGGACAGGCGAGCCTGGTGAGCTGACGTCTATGGGGTCGCACAGAGTCGGACACGACTGAAGCAACTTAGCAGCAGCAGCAGCAGCGCCAGCTGGGAAGCCCATTTCAAGTATAGTGAAAGTGAAAGTCACTCAGTTGTGTCCGAGTCTTTGTGATCCCATGGACTATACAGTCCATGGAATTCTCCAGGCCAGAATACTGGAGTGGGTAGCCTTTCCCTTCTCCAGGGGATCTTCCCAACCCAGGGGATCTTCCTAACCCAGAAATCAAACCCAGGTATCCCACATTGCAGATGGATTCTTTACCAGTTGAGCCACAAGGGAAGCCCTTCAAGTATAAGGTATGTCTAATTATTCCAAGTCGCAATCATTGATACTGTCACAAACATTAGAAAGAGAATGCTGCAAGCTTAGGCATAGTTTTACATAGATTTGTTTACCTTCAGGAAGTCCAGAATCTCAAGAAATTATTAAAATTATAAACAGGTTGGTTTTTATAAATGTTTCCCCTCAATTTTGGTTAAATGTACCCATGTAAAATACTGACATTGTTTCTGATCCTGAAGCAGAATTGTCTAGTATATAGACTTGCTTTAGTCCTTACTCAAGAATGATGTTTATGCAAAGTTCTCAGTGAGATATCCATTTGTATATGTCAGGAAATTAGCATTCTAAATTTTCACATTCCCAAGTACTGTTAACCAGTGTAAAAAGTAAGGAGAACAACTACTATTATATTTTTCTGAGAAATTTCTCAAATGATGGGATCACGTTCAGGAAATAATCCTCAAAAATATAAATTCTTACACAAAATTTCTTTAAATAAGCCTCTGCCAAATTCTTCACTTGACAGCCATACTTTAAAAATCTTTACCTGTAAATTCTTAGTTTGGTTTTTCCTGAATCTTGAAAATTTCTAAGTTCCATTAAATATATAATCTTCTGTTTCCTCTTAAAGAACTCATGTTCACAAAAGGATCATCATCATTGTTCTCATCTGATTCAAAAATGACCCCTTTAGCTATTTGGCTCTGAGATGTGAGTTACCCAGATGATAAACTTGACCACCTTTTGTGGGAAAATGTCTTCTTCCACATCCACTCTTCCCACCTCTGAGTAACATTGCAGGAGGGCGGCCACGTTGTGGACTTAAAGCCGTCTGTAATAGACCTATTTCTAGATGATGCTGAGCTTCTGCTTTGAGTAGAAGTGTCTAGATCAGTGCTGGGTCTACCAGTTTACTGTAAAGGGTAAAACTTGGAAATAGCTGATAAAAAGAAAGGGAGGCACAGGGCAGGGTGGGGAGGAGCTTCCACACCAGCATGGCCACCTTGACCAGCCCTGAGGCTCCACACTGCTCTTTTCCCCTTCCTTGTCCCCATGGAGCTTTCGCACCACTGACCACTCCCTCCTGGAGCACATTATTTCCTTCTGTGACTCCACAGGCTCTGGTTGGCTTTCTACTTCTCTGTCCACTTATTCCCTTAAGCTCCTGTGATGGAGCTTCTCCTTCTGTCTTTAATTTTAGAATTTCTCAGGGCTTCCCAGGTGGCCCTAGTGATAAAGAACCTGCCTGCCAATGCAGGAGACATAAGAGACACAGGTTCAATCCCTGTATTGGGAAGATCCCCTGAAAGAGAGCATGACAACCTACTCCAATATTCTTGCCTGGAGAATCCCATGGACAGTGGAGCCTGTCCATGGTGGGCTACAGACCATGTGATTGCAAAGAGTTGGACATAACTGAAGTGATGGCACATGTACAGGTCTTCAAGATGAAAAGACAACATGCAGAATGGGAGAAAATATTTGCAAATGAAGCAACTGACAAGAAATTAATGTCCAAAATATACAAACAGCTCATGCAGCCCAATATCAAGAAACAACCCAATCAAAAAATGGGCAGAAGACCTAAATAGATGTTTCTCCAGAGAAGACATGCAGATGGCCAAGAAACACACAAAAAAGATTCTCAACATCCATCACTTATTGGATAATTGCAAACCAAAGCTACAATGAGGTTTCACTTCACACTGGTCAGAATGGCCATCATCAAAAAATTGACAACAAATGCTGGGGAGAGTGTGGAGGAAAGGGAAGCCTTCAACACTGTTGCTACAGTGTGGAGGGTCTTTAACAAACTAAAAATAGAACTACCACATGATCCAGCAATCCCAGTCCTGGGGATATACCTGGAGAAAACCATAATTCCAAAAGATACATCACTCCAGTGTAATTCACTGCAGCTCTATTTGCCATAGCCAGGACATGGAAGCATCCTAAATGCCCATCAGCAGAGGAATGGATAAAGAAGGTGTGGTACATATTACAGTGGAATATTACTCAGCCATAAAAAGGAATGAAATTGAGGAGACATGGATGGACCTAGAGACTGCCAAACAGACTGAAGTAAGTCAGAAAGAGAAAAACAAATATAATATATTAATGCATATATGTGGAAACTAGATCCTAGATCACCTTTTCTTTTCACTTTACTTCCCTCTGGGATATCTTACCCATGTTCATGGATTCAAATACCATCCACAGGAAGACAGCTCCCGAACTTATTTCTGGTCACAGAGGCAGCTCTGGTCCCTTCTACCCAATTCCATCCACATCTCTCTTCTGTCTCTCCTGTGTCCACACTCATTGTCTTCATGTAGACAACTAGACAGCTCTGAGAGGCCACTCTGCCTCAACTCTGATGTCATCTGCACTCAGCCAGAAAGTGATTATTTATAAATGCAAATCAGACTCTGTTATGACCCATGGAATAATCTCAGGGACTCATCATTATTCCTAGAATATTCCAATGTTCTTTTTAATTTTTTAAAAATTTGACCAGACTGCATGACTTGCAGGATCTTGCAGGATTCCAACCAGGAATCAAACCCACACCCTTGGCAGTGAAAATATGGAGTCCTAACCACTAGACCACCAGGGAATTCCCAAATATTCCAATAATCTTATCATGGCTACTTAGGTCCTGAATGATTTGACTCCTGGTGATGGCTTTAGCACTCTGGCTTGCTTTGGGCTCTTGAATTTACCAAAATAATGGCTTCTATTCATGTCAGAGCCTACTCCCTCGCCAGGTGTGCCCCTTTTCTATGCTTGTGTAGTGATACACACTTGTTCTTTGTGGCTCTTATCACAACTGGTATGAAATATTTGGTATTTTTTTGTTGTCTCTTTCTCCCACCAAAATGTCCCTTAAAGTCCGGCATGTGTCTTTTTTGTTCAACTATTTGTCTCTAATGCTGAGAGTTGGACCATAAAGAAGGCTGAGTGCTGGAGAATTGTTGCTTTTAAATTGTGGTGCTGGAGAAGACTCTTGAGAGTCCCTTGGACAGCAAGGAGATCAAACTAGTCAGTCCTAAAGGAAATCAACTCTGAGTATTCATTGGAATGACTGATACTGAAGCTTTTGGCCCCCTGATGTGAAGAGCTGACTCATTGGGAAAGACCCTGATGCTGGGAAAGATTGAGGGCAGGAGGAGAAGGGGATGACAGAGGATGAGATGGTTGGATGGTATCACTGACTCAGTGGACATGAATCTGAGCAAACTCTGGGAGATAGTGAAGGACAGGAAAGCCTGGCATGCTGCAGTCTATGGGATCGCAAGAGTTGGACACGACTGAGTAACTGAACAACAACAACAATCCATGCTGACTGCTGGCACATAGAACTGGTTAAATATTGCTGCTGCTGTGCTTGTTGTTAATCAGTGGTCCCAATTCTCTCATAACAAACAACTTGACCTTGGTCAGGTTGTTTCCTCCAGTCGTCAGATCATCATCTTTTCTTGGATAAGATGACCTCTGTCGTTTCTCCAGCTTTAAGAGTCAATGATTCAGGGAACTTTGAGGACTCGTGCATTCTGGAACTCTTTGAAACACTTCCATGGGAGGGGTAAGGATCATTTCTCTTTGCAGCCAGGCTCTGTTGGCTTGTCTTGGAAGATAAGCAAGAATGACACACAAGGGAGGAGAAAGCCCAGGCCAGTCTGGCTTGGTTCAGCCTGGAACCTGGTACTTGTGGGTGGGACTAGACACAGATGTTTCATGGCAGCCACATCATGTACCTCTTCCTGGAAATTATGGTAGGAGATGAACCAGAGAAAAAGGATGACCTGAATTTATTTTCTTGGAAAGAATATTTTGTTAACAAAACTCCTGCTTTTCCTCATACATGGTCAGAGAGGCTAACTGAGCAGAAAGATCTGGGTTTGAACCACTCCCTCACTGCTGACCACGCCCAGGAACATCGCCCCTAAGAGCATGGTCCTCGGTTCCAACTCACACTTGACTTCTCCAGAGGTCCCGGCTGTCCTGCTCCTTTTGGTGATTTGCCACTAATCTGATACATGTGTAATATGAGTCCATTTGGATGAAATTTGTGGGAAGGAAAGAAGAGAATGCAGAGAAGGACAGACTTTAAGTGGGAATAGATGGAGTGTGAAGAATGGAGGCATCCCCATGTAATAGATAGGACTGTACCCAGCCAAGTGACACAAAACCCAAAGTAACAGTGGTTTGAGCAAGATGAAGGTTTATTTGTCCCACATATTAACGTTAGGAGGCAGATGGGAGAGCACTGTGGCTTTGCAGTGTCAGGACCGGACAACTGGTCCTGCACCTCTGCACCTCTGCCACCTTCAGCATGCCTTTTCCATCTTGCAGTCTAGGCTGCATGTGTATCTGCATTTTAGGCATCTGGGAAAGAAAAGAGCGAAGAGGGGAGGGGAAGGGCACATGTCTTCTCTTTAAGGACACTTCCCAGTCATTGATTACATTGCTTCAGCTTATGTCCTGCTGGCCAAAACTCAGTCATATGGCCTCGTGTAGCTGCAGAAAGGTTGGGGGATGTGGCTTTATTCTGAATGGCCTCATGCCTACTTTCTTCCTGTTACTGAGGAAAGTGAGAATAGGTATCAGAGGACACACCCTGAAAACAAGAATGGACCCCGTAGATGTCATAAGAACAGCCACAGTCAGCCTCGGGTGTTGGCTCTGGAGCTGGGCAGCCAGACCTGATTGGAATCTTAATTCTACAGCTGCAAACCGTGCAACCCCGGGCACATTTATGAGTCTCTCTGAACATCAGCCTTCTCTTCTGTAAGTCCCACTAATAATAACTACTTCAGAGAACAGTCACCAGAATTCATCATGGTGATATTCTTAAATTACCTGGGGTACCCCCTGGCAGACCACTGGAGCTGACAGTCAGCGTTAATGATGGCGATGTTTGGATGGGGAGATGCCCCAAGGATGTCCTTCTTCTGCACAACTGGAAATGAGCATTCTAGCTGGCCAACGTCCTTCTTGTGATCGTCACCCACACCCTTCAGCAGGGCTGTTATTTTCTCTTTAGATAGATTCATCTCTTGCTTGGGTTTGGAGTTCCTTGGAAGCCAAGATCTTCTGGACAGAATGGAACACTGACATTGAAAAAGTCACAGCTTTCAAGAAAGAAATGCCCATGAATTCCCTCTTCAAGAATGTTCCAGTCCTTCAAATATGCATTTAATTTAGGTTTAATAAAGCAGCTGTTTAATAACTGCTGATTAAAAGCATATTTGTGGCTTGTGATGTGGTCCTGGAATAGTAAGAGCAGTTTTTGTCTTCATTTCCATCTCCTCCTCTACCTACTACCTAATGGTCAATGTTTGTTCTTCTCTAAAAGGATTTTATTAATCACTATTTATTACAAGAAGGGAACATGCCAAAGGCCACTCCTTCCATTTCCATCCCAGTGATGAATACACACCCTTCCCCCACTCAATACAAGGCATATGGTGAACTCAGATACCAGTTGGGTGACTTTCTCCTACAGGCTGGAAATCCGGCCCAGGTGCTCTACCTGCTGTTGGACTGAGGCAGATCTGGGCTCTGTATGTTTCCTTTGCACAGGACCAGCAGTGTCAGGGATGATCTCTTATCCAGTTGAAGGATAACTGAATGATACTTGACATTCATGCAGAGTTCTGCAGTTCATAGAACATTTTCATGTCAACATAAATAACAAGGATGATACCAACCATTTGTTGGGTATATTTCATATCTATTAAGTATTTCTATATAAGTATTTCATATCTATTATCTCTACATTTTACCATCCAGCATAATGGGCATTATTTTATACTGGGTTTTACGGATTAGTAAACTGAGGCTCAGAGAGTAGAGATGACTTACCCAAGGATGCAAATTCTAAGGAGGCAATTCTGAAAAGAGGTAAACTTGGGGCTTGTATGGTTTTCCAGATTTCACGATAATTTTTTACCTCTTAAGGGAGCAAGTAGAAGAAAGAAGAGGATGGACTGGGACCATACAAGTGCTACCTGGAAGGAAATATTTTTAGAATCACAACCAAAGGGGCCCTGCAGCAAGATTCTATATGTTCTAAACATCCCAGGAGCCACTCATCCTTTTGCTGTCTCCCAGGTTCCTCTCTGGCTGGGGTGGGGATGGCAGCTGTCTCTGAGTGTTAATAGTGAGGAAGGTTGGAAAGAGATGCTGTTTTTGGACAGGACAGTCCAAGCTCAGCATCATTGGCAAGTGGTCATAGCAGGAGGAGCTGGTGGGGACACCTGATAATTATTAACAATAATACCATTTTTTCTTGTTTGATATTTAATGTTACTGTTTCCTTAGCTTCTTTCATTCTCCAATCATATCTCTTACAGTGAGACTCATGTTTCTTAAACATCAATACATATGCTTTTTCCTATAATTCTTATAAAACCATTTCAAAATGCATTATCAATATTACTAGTAACATAAAAACTACCAGTAGCATTTATATTTCTGTTGTCATTTAGATGTGCTTTGCAATTGGGTTATTTTGTATTTTTTAGGTTCAGTTTTATAACTTCTTTTCCTATTTGCTTTAATTATATATATTTTTATATCTGAAACTTTTTTTATTTAAAATTTTTATTTTATATTGGCATATAGTTGATTCACAGTGTTGTCTTAGTTTCAAGTATACAGCAAAGTGGTTCAGTTATACATATACATATATCCAACATTTACTTATTTGAAGTACCAAATATTGAAAAATATATGCTCAGAAGATTTCACTCTCATCCATAACTTCTGTAGTCTATTTTCTCCAAGCAACCATTTTCACTCATGTCTGGGCTCTTCTTCCAACAGATTTGTGCAAATATGTTTCAGGGGTGGGTCGCAAGAGTCAGACACGACTTAATGACTAAGCCACCACCATGTATATAAGTGTGCTTTTCACAGATACTTATATACTAAAAAGAAGATACTCCTATTTTTTTCTTTCCTTATTAAGATGACACAGAATGTTTAGTTGTTAAGTTAGACTTAATGTGGATCTAGGTCTTACCCAGTCCCTATTTAGATACAGTTCAAAGACAAAGGCTATGACTTCGCTGGTGATCCAGTGGAAAAGAATCCACCTGCTAGTGCAGGGGACACAGGTTCGATCCCTGGTCTGGAAAGATTCTACAGGCCTTGGAGCACTAAGTGCATGAGCCGCAATTACTGAAGCCTCCACACCCTAGAGTCTGTGTTCTGTGGAAGAGAAGCCACTGCAATGAGAAGCCCCCACACTGCAAGGAAGAGTAGACCTCCCCCTCACCAGCACCACAACCTGAGGAAATGCGTGCGTAGCAACAAAGATCCAGTGCAGCCAAAAATTAATTCGTTGGTTAATAATAAAAAAAAGTCAAAGATGAGAACCAGATTCCAGCAAAGTAGTCTTTCTTGGAAGAGGTGCAGGACCACCCATAGCTCTCCAGTGCCTTTTCTCTTCTGCAAGAGGACGTGTTCTGCTTCACGATTAATGGGCAAGGATTCAGTAATTAACACGGAATGCTCTGGCAGAGAATTGTGCAGGGTTTCCACGGGAAGGGTAGCCGATTTCCAGCATCGAGGGTAGAGAGGTGTTTCTGGAAGTGAGGCCATGTGATCACTGTTTGAGCACTAATGCTCGCCACTGGGTTAAGAGAATCACAAGCACTGGCTCATTAAATTCTCACATCTTGCGAAGTAGATGTTATTAGCTGTTTTACCAATGAGGAAAATGAGGCTGTGAGGTTAATGCCCAAGGATGCATAACTGATTAGGGATAGACCCAGGATTTGTCTCTAGTTAGTCAGATTCCACTGAGTATGTAGCTACTATATCAAATGCAAATAAAGGACTTTTTAGCATGAACTACTTAGTAAAAAGCTGAAATAGGGCACATATTCAGTTACTGGTACATGCTGTCTAGGTAGGAGATTTTGATCTCCCTGGGGGCAGAAATTGACCCTTGCATAAATATGTATTTGTTCATCTCCAAGTGTACAGTGTGGGACTGGACCATGAATGCTTAATGCTCACTGACCGACAGTGACTTCAGAAGTAGGACTATGGGCGGAGAAGGAGCAATGTCACTTGGGTTCAGTGCTAGCTCAATGCATGCACTGTGGACATGTTTGGTGACGATCAGTCTCCTTTCCCAGAGGAGCCTGGCCATCCGGGCTAGTCTCAGGCTCTCCTGGGGGTGGAAGAGCCTGGGAAAATCCTCAAGGGGTAACAAGAAAGTCATTGCCAGCTGTAAAAGTTCTAGGATTTGGTTTCCAAAGGAAAGGGAGTGAGTATGGGTTGACTGAGTTTCAAGACCTCAGTGCAACAAAAGGACTTGCCTAATTCTTGCAACTAGCCATTAACTAGTGAGTCAAGGAAGCAGTTGAAAAGCAGGGGAGAGGCCAGTGTTTAACATCCTTTTTGTGGGGGAAGTGTCCAGAAATCATTCTGGCATAATCTTACTCTCAGATTTCGTAGGGAAAAGTATGAGGACTCAAAGGAACACACACTGCAAGTTCAGACCAGCATCTTCTAGCCTGAGTGGGAGCCTCCTCCCAGTCACAAGCACGATCCTCTCCCTGCAATGAGTCCCTCATCCCGGGAGGCACGGGTCCAGGTTGACGCCCCCCAACCCAAAGCCATCTGGTCCATCAGCTCATACTGCGTTTGGTCCCCTCTTCAGCTAAGCCATGATGAGTTCCCTGTGAAGGCAAACTCCACTTTTGTCCAGATATGGATAGTGGGTCAAGCCAGAAAACTTGGGTAACCTTGAAGCCCAGCTCTGGGACCCCCTTGAGGTTCACCTGGAAAGACTGATGGGGCTTTGTGCACAGGCCTCCCTGTCTCCAGATGCTGACAGCTAGAGGGAGTTATAAGGATTTCTGAACGGTTTATTTTGGGGTGGATTTGAAAGCCCCCCTCTCTTGCTCTGTTTTTCTTTTTAGACAGCTTTGCACAAGGGGCAAGTCTCCTGCCAAAAGGCCTCGTAATGCCCCTCTTTGGGGACTGAATTTATCCGCTCAGCTGTCCCTTGTAAATTTATTCCTGTGTGAGATTTTTCCCAAACCATTCATTCCTCCGCTTAGCTCAGACAGCTGGAATGCAGGAAAAAAAGATACATTTTTCTTTTTCTTTTTTTTCCTCAAGAATGTGCCTTTTGTGTGCTGGGAGGGGCTGGGCTGAAGACAAAACAAAACAAATGTGTGCCCCAATGCCCATACACCTACAGGCATGAACAGCCCTGAAGAGATTGGGGGTGGGGGTGCCCTGGGTTGGTGAGGGTGGCACCCAGCTCAGAGGCGTCTGCAACATGGGCCTTGAGTCCCCAGCCTGGGCCGGCTGGGCAGAGAAACACCTCACTGGGTGTTTCCATGGCAACATCACAGTTTAACTGGAATGGAAAGCCTCATGTGTTAGAGCCAAGAGCGGCTCTCTGCACGTGTTCACCAGGCAGGCCTGCAGGGAGGAGGAGGGTGTTGGGAACTTTTACTTTATTTTTCCTTGAGTGATTATGGTCTCGGAGGCAGGTGAGGGCTGTGCAAGGGCTGGAGGTGACATACGTTTGTGAAGAATTTGGGTTGCTTGGGGACAGTGAGAATTTTCCTGCAAGGTTCGGTCTCTGGGGAGGCCTTCGTCTGGAGCACATAGAGAAAGGCATGCAGGCAGTGTGCACCAGGCGTGAGCCTGCAGGCCTGGAGACCTCTGCACCTCTGGGATGTTTCTCCTTATGTACACCAGCCCCTGGGGATGGCTGAAAATTTAGCAGCAATGACAGAAGAGTCAGGAGTTTGCCCCATTTTCTGGAAAGGACCCCAATGCCTTGAAGCAAAGGGTCCGTGATGAGCATGAAGCGCAGGAGGTTAGAGGTCCAGGCTGCGTGCCATTTCAGCTGCAGGCAGAGGGACATCAGCATCCTGGTTCAGGGTTCCTGTTCCTGTTCACAGCATTCTGCAAGGGCTTCTGTTGTGAACTGCTGCAAGGGAGCCCAGAGGTCCCTACCTGGCCCAGGATCTCAGATTTCCCTTAAGGGTTGGCAGACATGTTTTAGAATCAAGGAACCTCTGTGTTTTTCTTTATGTGCATTTTAGATGCAGGAGCCATTTATATCCCTACAGCACCAGGGTGAGATGGGTCTGGCAGTGTTGTACAGACTTTTCTCACATTCTCAAGTGCCTGCCACCAGTCTGGGAGGCTGAGCTAATTTGCACGGTTGTGGTTTTAGAGAAGAATTCCTTCTGTTGTGCACTGGGAGACCCCTTCCCCTTTGTCTGCAGCTGGGTTGAGGGGCTCAGATGACTGCGTGCCACGCCCAGGAAGAGGCAAAATAGATATGGAAGAGGGAGCCTCTGTCTCTGGGGAGATGGCAGTCTGATGGGAAGTGTGGATTATGGGCTTCCATGGTGGCCCAGATGGTAAAGAATCCACCTGCAGTGCAGGAGACCCGGGTTCAATACCTGGGTGGGGAAGGTCCCCTAGAGAAGGGAATGGCAACCCACTCCAGTATTCTTGCCTGGAGAATCCTAGGGACAGAGCCTGGCAGGCTATAGTCCATGGGATCGCAAAGAGTCAGACATTTTCTCTCTCTCTCTTTTTCTTTTTTTTTTGACAATTTTTCTCTTTCATGAGTGGACTGGAGGGCCCACACCAGACTGGAGGACAAATCAGAGAGGGGCAAGGACAGGCTTCTCATGCTCTGAGGTGCACGAGCAGGAGCTGTTCCTCTGGTTAAGGGGCCCGTTCAGCCAATGTGGGTGCACTGAACTTCTGCCTTTCTAACCGGTTCCAAGGTGACGCCAACGCTGCTGGCCCACTGGCTGCCCTTTGTGTAGCAAAGGCCAGAATACTCATCCCATGTGGCCAGACAGGGATTTTTGCACCGTGGAGAATGGAAGAACATTCTTAATACAGCTTCCCTGCCTTTGTCTGCTGCCAGGATGGTAGCTTTTCTTTTGCAAGCCTACCTCTCCTGGAGAAGGAAATGGCAACCCACTCCAGTATTCTTGCCTAGAGACTCCCATGGACAGAGGAGCCTGGCAAGCTACAGTCCATGGGGTTGCAAGACTTAGCGACTAAACCACCACCACCACCACCTTTCCTGATTGAGTCCTCCTACAAACAATACAAAACCCACCATGCAAACCCCAAGTGTCCATTTCTGTGCCTAGCCTTGAATTGAATGAGTTTATGGGCTGCCCGGGTGGCTCAGACAGTAAAAGAATCTGCCTGCAATGCCGCAGACCTGGGACTGATCCTTGGGTCGGGAAGATCCCCTGGAGAAGGGCATGGCAACCCACTCCAGTGTTCTTGCCTGGAGAATCCCATGGACAAAGGAGCCTGGTGGGCTACAGTTCACGGGGTTGCAGAGAGTTGGACACGACTGAGCGACTTAGCACACACACATACAATGCCAAGTGTAGTTGTTTCTGGAATTGCAATATCACTTAATAGCTACGGGTTCAGCACCTGACGTCAGACAGACCTGGATGTGAATGCTGGCTGCCCTTTGTCTGTAGCCAGGCATACTTGGAGAAGCTACCTATTCTCTATAAACTGAATTTCCTCAATGGTGAGGACAAAGTGTAATAATGTGTGTGAAGCACCCAATTTATACTAGCTGTTACCATGATAGTTACTCAGTAATTGATGCATATCAGAAGTTATGAGCTGGAGCCCCATGGGCTGATTCCACCCTCTCCCCATATCCAGGTGGGTTTTGTTTGGCCTGTGCAGTATTTTAAATAACATGAATTTTAGTTGCCAACATCTTAAAATTGGGAAATTTCACATAAAAATCGGAATGTGGGGCTTAGGTTGAAAATTCATTAGCTCTGACAAACCTGCCACCAAATTCTTGCATGGGGATAGTCACCTAGTGGCAGGGCTGAGCGGGGCTGCCGCCTTCCACGGGGTCCACGCTCCGAGATCACTGTTGGCTTGTCCTCTCATATGTACCGTCTCCTCCCTCTGGACGCATGCCCTCAGGTCCCGCCACCTGTTAGATCCCTTCTGACTTCGGAATTCTAGTTATTTTGGCTCACTGATGTGTAGTTAGGGCTTCTGGAGCTCAACAAGTTAAGGGGTACCTTGCCAATGACACAGCTACTGCGTAAGTGTAGCAACTCTGGGGCCTCTTTGCCATCAAGTGGAGCAGCCGCCTTTTCCATGCTCAGGAAAACGTCGGGGTCAGAACTTTCTGGCTGTAGAAAGCCTCCCCTGTCCTTTGCTGACCACTGGACATCTCAGTAGCGTGGCTTCCTTCTTTCCCCCAGGCATCTAAATGCTCTGACCTTGACTTTGACCTTGTGGTTTTGTAGGTGCTGCTCTCACCCTGGTGCCGCCGTCTGGGTGACCTATGAGCTGGACATCATGCTCTCGCTGGACTCTTGGTTTTCTCATGTCTCCAGAGCTGCCTGGACCTAGCACCCATGAACTTTGTTCCTGGAGTTAAGGACAGTGCTGGACTCTGCTCCTGGCAGAGAAGTGGGAAGGACCATGTTGGGAAAGAGGCTTCTGGTTTGCTCTTTCACTCAGTCTTCAGCCTTTAATGTTTATGGGCTGGAGGTGAATGTTTATGCAGCGGAGAGGAGGTGAAGACACAGAATGAAGACAAAAGCCCCTAGCCTTTGATGCTTTTCTTCACAGGCTCTTTGGTGGACTCACAAGTTCATGGAAGTTCCATGAGCCCTGAGGCCTTGGCAGGTCCCATAGAGCATGTGAGCCCTGGGGAGGCACTGGTCAGGGTGTGGGGACTTCCTGGGGGCTGAGGTCTGAGAGGGACCACTGGGCTGTTTCTGGGGGTGGATGTGTTCTCTGATCCTTCATGAATAACCCTGACTGAGTTCTGGCCTCCTCCTCCCCATAGCTCTCCCACCCCCGGGTAGTGATGTCAGGAGGACCACGGCCGGGAGCAGTGAGAAACAGGAGCGGCTGCTCTTGGGAGAGGTGCCTCTCAGGACTCTCTCTACTTGCCAAATTCTCCAACTCTTGGGATGAACACGCCATGAATTTTAAGATTGTTTTTTGGATGTGGACCATTTAAAGTCTTTA
This sequence comes from Bos taurus, assembly GCF_002263795.3. Classification (NCBI taxonomy): domain Eukaryota; kingdom Metazoa; phylum Chordata; class Mammalia; order Artiodactyla; family Bovidae; genus Bos; species Bos taurus. The sequence goes on from NC_037356.1 coordinate 36,808,858, forward strand.
CTGAATTTGTTACAATTCTGCTTCTGGTGTTTATGTTCTGGTTTATGGCCACAAGGCATGCGGGTTAGCTCTCTGACCAGGGATTGAACCCAAACCCCCTGCACTTGAAGGCGAAATCTTAACCACTGGACTACTGGGGAAGTTCTTGCTCCATGAATTGTAGTGGCATAGGTGCGTGTCTGACGGTGGATAAGGGTAAAAGAGCTTCGCCATTGCTGCCATCAGCTGTAGAAAGCGGGCACAGAGCATTTTCAGAAGAGCCGAGGAAAGTACTCCTTGAGGTAGATAGCAAGAGGGCCGAAAACATCGCATTCATTTTCTAGAACTTGGAGAGACTTCAGAGAATCCACCCATGCTCAGTGATATAAAGACAGCTCCCTGGAGCAGAGGCTGCGGTGTGTCCCCAGCATGTCTGGGCACAAGTGAGCTCCTCTTCTCCAAGTGCCCATCTGCCTGGCCTCATGCAGAAGGCCCTCCAGGTGACTGACGGAATTAGAACCTGGTGGCCTGGGGCTGACCTGAAAGAGGTTGCTCGGCCTCCCAGCATCTCTCAGGGCCACAGCCTGCCCAAGCCCCTTCCCCGCAGAGGCCAGGCTCCTCCCCTCAGGTCACCAGGGGCTGCACACTTCCCCATCAGAGATCTGCACTAGCATCCCCCGGACGCTCTGCAAATGCAGATCCGTGGAGTCAGAGCCTGGAGGGCAGCCAGGACAGCACTTTCAACAAGCACCCCGGGGACTCGGAGCTTCAGAAACACCAGACTCACACGTGGACTTTAAAAGCTCATGCAGAGAATGTTTCTCATTCCTCCACCTCAAACATTCCTTCGTAGCATCTCTGCTTAGAGTGGAGAAGTTCCAGGAACCTAGCGCCAAGCCCTGGAGGCAACAGGATGAGGGCTTCCAAGGATCCTGAGCAGCCTCAGGTCGGGGGACCTCGGGCCTCATCACCTGGACGCCTGCTGCTGGGGGCTCCTCTTGCCAGCTCTGGATGTCCTTCTCATTACGCACCAAGTGCTTTCTTTAAAGGCTTGACCCGAACACCCCCTGGTTCCAGGTGGAAAGCATTTACACGTAAAACCACCAAATGTTGGCTCTGAAGGGAGTTTAAAGATCTCTTCCAGAGCCCCCATTTTTATAACTGAGAAATTACAGGGCAGAAACAGAAAAGGCTACAATGAGAAACCCCCAAATCCCCAACAAAGGAGTTTTGTGGAGAGAGGGACTTGAGAGGTGAGCAGTCAATAGGACAAAATCACCCTCCCCAGACCCAGCCATTGCCTGGGAGAGAGGACCTCTGTTTCCCTGAGAAGCCTTTAAGGGGTGGGGTGGTGGTGGTGGTGGTGGTGGTTGCCATGCTGCCCTGGTGGCTCAGACAGTAAAGAATCTGCCTACAATGCGGGTGACCCAGGTTCGATCCCTGGGTCAGGAAGATCCCCTGAAGAAGGGAATGGCAACTCAATCCAGTATTCTTTCCTGGAGAATCCCATGGACAGAGGAGCCTGGCAGGTTACAGTCCATGGAGCTGCAAAGAGTCAGACACGATTGAGCAACTAACACTTTAACTTGCCAGTCAGGGACTCGGAAACCTCATCCTTCTCGAGCTTTCCTGTCAGCTCCGAGAGGACAGCTCGCAAGGCCTCACCCTGCCTGAGCAGGCTCTTCACCCAGACCTGTGCCAGCCCCTAATTTGCATGTGTAACGGTTTATTCTGTAAATGGCAAATGCCAGTTAAGTGGCAATCTCTACTCTAGGCCCTGGGATATGTCATTAACAGGAAAGATGGGAGCTGCTTTCACAGAGCTTGCACTCAATTTCTAAATTTATTTAATTCTCTTCCTGTATCTTTAGCTGGCCAGTTCCTGCCATGGGAGAACATTTTGACACTTGGACTTTTGATGAAGAATAATTTATTCATTTTCTCATCCGGGTATATTCACAGGCAGGACTCTAGTGCATCCTATGGGCTAAGCGCTACTTCAGGTGCTAGAGATTCAGGTGTGGAGGAGGCAGACACAGTCCCTCTCTCCCTCTGGCAAGGAGCTTGCAGTCAGTAGCTGAGAGATGGGAAGTCAGCAGAGGCACTTGATGTGCGATGTGTGTGCATGCATCGTGTCCGACTCTGTGTGACCTTATGGACTGTAGCCGGCAAAGGTGCTCTCTCCAAGGGATTCTCAAGGCAAGAATGCTGGAGTGGGTTGCCATTCTCTTCTCCAGGGGAGCTTCCTGATGAAGGGATCGAACCCTTGTCTCCTGAAATGGCAGGTGGATTCTTTACCACTGTGCCACCTCAACAGAGCAGAGTAATTATGATGGTGAGGGCTAGGGTGATATGATAGAGAGGGCCAGAGTGAGGAGTGAAGAAAGGGGTTGCATCTGAACAGAGACTTGAATGAGAGAAGGAGCCAATCAGGAAGTAGGACAGAGAACAACTGGTGCAAAGGCCCTGAGGCAGAGGAACCTGGTGCTGTTGTTAGAGCAGAGAGAAGGGGAGGCAGGGACTGGACCACAGGAGTCCTGCCGTGGAGACAATCTGGGTTTAATCTCCAGAGACCTGATTCACATTTTTTAAACCTTTTTTTTTTTTTGCTATACTGCACAGCGTCTGGGATCTTAGTTCCTTGACTAGGGATTGAACCCATGCCCCCTGCAGTGGAAGCATGGAGTCTTAACCACTAAACCCCCAGGGAAGTCCCTGATTCATATCTTTAAGCAATTTGGTTGTGCAGGTGGGAGATGACAAGGGGCTGGGGCCCCGGAGGCAGGGGTGGAGGTGGAGAGACCTGGCGTCAGGCAGGCTGTGTTTTGGGGGAAAAACTGGGAAGGTTTGAGGCTCAAGGGCTTCTTGCATGAAAACCCATTGAAAAGCATGAAGCAAGTAAGGGAAGATGAGCGTTTTCTAGAGTCACTTGGTGAGCTGCATGAGGGAAGGTATGGTGTCTGCTGTGTGCACCACTAAGAACAGTGCTCACAAGTACATGTGAGGCAAACGCTTGCTGCATGAGCAAGTGAGAGGAATGGTGATCAGTGTGGACGCTTCCTTTTTAGAACTGAGATTAAACTAACCTGAAATTATTAGTATAAATGAAATACATATAGCTCGTGTTCTCCTTGACGAGTTTCACTGCTGTTTTCTGTGGCCATTTTAGCAAGTTCTGGCTGGTGTTTCAAGCTGTTTCTCTTCTCTGCCCATGACTCAGACAAAATGTGACCTCTCAAGTCCTGGTGGATGGGGCTCCTGGTGTGGCCCTGTTGGAGCCCTGTGGCCACTAATGGTTAAGAGGGCATCGTGACCACTGCTGGTGCCCCAGCACCTCATCTCTCTGGCCCAGGGCATCCTGAGAATGAAGACAGGAAGGAGTTGCTGAGTTAGTTATTGACCCAGTTTGGACTGAAGGTTTTTACAAGAGCAAATGGCTACAGTGGGTCTCACGCTGTCTGGCTAGAACAGACATCGTGCCTGGAGAAAGGGACCAGAGAGGACTTGAACCAAGTGTAGCTTGGCGCAAACTGGAGAAAAATGACTCAACACTTGGCAGTGAGCGAAAGAGATACTGATTATCCCCCGGCCCTCTTCTCAGCCCGCTTCCTTGACTGGCGCTCCACCGACTTGGCTATTTCTCAGCTCTGATGGGGGCAGGGGTTGGCTGATTTTTGTTTGGTAGAGATACAAATAATTTCTGTGCTGTTGGAGGGGAAGATAAACACAAAGGTTATGGTTTGTGACCACAAGAGACATGAGTCAGTTTAGGTTTTAAAACCTATTGATCTTACCCTGTTTTCTTTACTCAATTGCCTATTAAAAAAATCAAACTTTTCAAATTGTCATTTGCAGCAGTTTGAATGTCTTACTGCTTCCCTCATTGATGAATGGATTGGATAAACTCTGTGCCACATCTTCGTTTTATATTTGCACAAGAGTTGTGATGTCACCTCTTTAACAATGGCCTTTACGTCATCTCTTCTGACACTGTATCATTTCCCGCCCTCACCAAGTACTCCATCCCTTCCCTACCCCTTCCTAGGCAAGCTGGTTGGTGAGACAGTGTGTCTGTCTGTTCAGTGTGTGTGGAGGGAGGTGTGTTTAACACATGGCCCTGGGGACGCGCACACACACAGTGAACAATCCATTTAGATTTCCATTTGCCAAGTTGTTCCAATGTCTGGGGTTGCCAACTTGCAAGCCAGTGACTCATTCTGAATGGAAACCCTGTGCAGCAGAGTGCATCGGCTCTCTTGTGCCCCTGGCTGGGCTGCAGGGACCCCACCCGCCTGGCACTTTCTTCTCCCTTTTCATGTGTGGAGGAGAACGTGGACTTTACCTCCGTAGGGGTTTCCTGAAACAGGATCCATCAGACCTTGCCAAGCTGCCAGGTGGAGTGGAGGGAGAACAAAGGTGGCTCTTGAAGCCCCGGGAGCTGGCCTTAAATTCTGACAGCCCTGGGGTGTGGAAAGGGCCGGGGGGCAGGTTGGGGTGAAGCAGGAACACTATGCGGCTTGTCAGAAATGGAGCAAGAGTCATTCCCTGTTAGCATTGACTGACCGCGGGCAGCCTGTGGCTGTGTAATTGCCTTGTAAACCAGCATAGGAAAGCCGTGTCTGTGGAAGTAGCAGGTGGCTGGGGACCAGGAGTCACCCCACAGCTGCAAAGCCAGGAGCAGCGTCCCTGGACCATCTGGTGCATTTTGCCTGGACTTCCGTTTGCTCTGTCAGGACAGCAGTGACAGTCCTTTGTTCCAGGTAAAGTACAAGGTGCTTCTAGACATCACTCCATCTTCACAGTTGCCTGATGGAATAGATGTTCTCCTTATTATCACAGAAGTGATCCCTGAGCTTAGAGAGGGTGAGCAACTTGCCTACAGTCCCACAGCTAGCAAGGGGCAGAGATAGGACTCAAACCCTACTTTGCTTTGCTCCCACGCACTTTATTACTCTATTATATTTGCCCCTCCAGGTTAGATTGTGAACCAGGTGGTGAAAAAAGATGAATAAGGAGATGCAGGAACTGCCAAATTCCTCCCTCTGACAGGGTTGAATTTTCGGTGTGACCGTGAGCTTAATGAGAGTGAGAGCATGGCCTTACACTGCCTCACGTGCCCTCAGACCCCAGAAGTGCGAGGCGTGTAGAGAGAGGACAGAGTGATGTCACTGCTGTGAACTTTCATTAGGATGGATAGAGTTCGGTTATGGGTTTGGAAAAAATCCATCCTCTCAAGAGGCTGTATAATGCTCAAAACAGCTTCAGAAATTCTCTTTGGAAATTGCTTTCTGAGCCGCAGGCACATAAATATATTTTTATACGTATCCTCAATCACAGCAGGCCTTAGTCCTCGGAGGCAAGTGAGCTTTAAATGTTCTAGAAACCAGAAGGCTATTCTGAGCTAGATTTGGTGAAATAGGTGAAGGGCCAAGTTTCAGTTTGTTTCCAAGCAAGCTGGTGTTGATCTGAAAATTATTAGGCAGGGTTTTAATACAGAAATGTGTAACATTTTTTGTGATTGTATGAACTAGTATATTCCTTAGTAAAGGGAGGAGAGGTGGAAAGTTAGGTTTTGAGCCTTTTATAAAAGTGTAGAGTAATAATGATAAATAATAATGATGATAACTAGCTAATATTTATTGAGGATAAATATTTATACACTGTTCTAAACATGTTACATGTATTGTTATTTAATCTTCACAGTATCCCAAGGGAGGAGATCCTTTTTCATGAGGAAACTAAGGAATAGAGGCTTAAATCCCAAAGCTAGTGAAAGTCAGAATTTAAGCCAAAACAGAATTTTCCTGGTGACTCAGTGGTGAAGACTCCACCTGCAGTGTGGGAGATGTGGGTTCTATCCTTGGGTCAGGAAGATCCCAGGGAGGAGGGCACGGCAACCCACTCCAGTATTCTTGCCTAGAGAATCCCGTGGACAGAGGAGCCTGGCGGTCAATAGTCCATGGGGTCACAAAGGGTGGACACGACTGAGCAACTAAACGACAGCAACAAAGCTGGTGTTGGGGTGAAGCTGATGACTCTGAAGATGCATCTACGTGGAGAGGAGTTTTAACAAGGTTTGAGCAGAATCCTGCGTGTATTGGCTCTGGCCTGCCGACCAGCCTCATCTGAAACTGCCTCCCACTCACCTCTCTGTCCCCGTCACCTGGCTTCCTTTCAGTTCCTTGGGGCTGACGCGGGTCATCTGCCTGTGGTCTTCACCCGCACGGTCATCTCAGCCTCTTCTTTTTGGGTTCATGTATCTAGCCTGAGCTTCAGCGTCGTCCCTGGCGTGACCTCACCTGTCATTCCCTCCATGACACCCTGTCTTTTCCTTTGCATTTGTGATGACAGATTCCACGCCCACGAGTCCCATGGTGGCAGGCACTTTTCTGTTTTGCTCACCACTGTGCCCTCAGAGTTCAGCACAAGGCATACTTTTGATGCTCAATGAACATTTTTGGAAGAATTAAATAAACAGGAGCCTCCAAGTCACCATAAGTTACCAAGCTGCTGGTCCATCCACCTCTGCAGGGCTCCCCCTCTATCCACACTCACATGTCTCCTTCCTTTGTGCCTCTTCGTGGACACTCCTCAGGCTATGTTTTTACCTGTATTATTTGGAAAAAAAATTTTTTGATGTAGACCACTTTTTAAGTCTTTCTGAATTTGTTACAACATTGCTTCTGTTTTTTGTTTTGGTTTCTTGGCCCCAAGGCATATGGGATCCTAACTCCCCGGCCAGGATCAAACCTGATCCCCCTGCATTGCCAGGGAAGTCCCTAGCTGTCTTTTCTTTTTGTGCTAACTTTCATTTTCCTCCCTCTTCTATGGAGAGCAATGCCCATTGGTTCCCAGGGACCCTTGCTCGTTTCTATACATCTGCTCTCTCTTATGCTTCTCTTTCTGTGCTGTTTCTCTGGAATATTTTAAATTCTGTGCAGTCCCTTGAAGAGGACCTGTAAAGTGTCTTCACCTTCCCCTTCTCTTCTTCCTCGTTCAACTCCTCACCAGGAGAACTTGACTCTGCTTCTGCAATGTCTCTTGCATCTGGAATTTACTGTCCATTCTGATGAGAAAATTCCAGGGCCTGGTTGGAACAGCTCCAGAACTTGCCCCCAGCCCTAGATAGTTGTTGAAATTTCCATCATCCTGACAGCTCTCCTCTGAAACAGCTGCCCAAGTGCCACAGTGACCCACACTCTGGCCTTACCCACCACACATCCTTCACCATCTTCAGTGAGATAGTCCTCAAAATGTGACCCCAATGCTCCCTGGTGGTCTAGTGGTTAGGATTTGGTGCTCTGTCAAAGTATGGCCCCCAGATCAGCAGCATGACACCATCTGGTGGCTTGAGAGAAATGCAGATCCTTGGATGGCACCGCACACCCACGAAAGCAGGAACTCCTGAACCTGGCAGGGGAGCAATCTGTGTTTAACCAGCACTCGGGGTGATCCTGAGAAGCCCGCACGAGCTGCAGCAGTGTTGCCATGTTCTCTCTGAGAATTTCCATCATCTTTGTGCCTCTGTGGCCTGGTTCGTGCTTTCTCATCCAAGTGGAAGGATTTGCCTTCTTCACACCATCCCACATTCCTTGCTTTTTCCACCTGTCAAATTCCTGTTCCTGATTCTAGATCCTGCCCGGATGTTACTCCTCTGTGGACCTCTGTGAACCGATCCCTAATTCTCAGTAGGCATGACTGGCTCTCACCTTCGAGTCTTCACGGACTCTGCTTCTGCTTCATTAAGTGTCTATCTTCCCCACTGGACTGTGAGCTCCTAGAGTTCAGTGTCTGAGATGTTTTTGTCCCAGTGTCCATGGCCTCTCCTATGATAACCATTTTCTGACTTGACTTGGGTGAATGTCCTATTTCACATGCATTGTCAGGAAAGGGTGAGTTTTGTCTTGGCTAGAGAATCAAGCCAGAGACCTATAGCATCCCACCGCAAGAGGCACTTGGTATTCCAAGGTAGTGGTTGTCACCTGGAGTTGTGACCCCAGAGTTGGATAGCTAAATTTTGGAGACATACTAGCAATGGCTGGAAGCCTCCATTTCTCAAAAGATAGGGTATCTGGGGTGAAGAGAACAGAGGGCCAACCATCAGATGGTCAGAAAGGTGGTGACAGAAAAAAACTCCAAGCCCACAAACCTAAGCTAAAAAAACAAGCAGAGATGGTCATACTACCACCACCTACCCCACCACAACCCCTCAGTAAAGAAACAAAGGCCTGTAGCTTTTTGATCTACTGGGTCGACCATTTGTTACTGGTATGGACGTGTCAAAGTACTTTTAGTTATGAGGCCATTGACTAACATTTGATCTTTTTTCCTCTGCTTGTAATGAGCTGAATGTGTGCTCAGTTGTTAAGTCGTGTTCGACTCTTTGTGATCCCTTGCACTAAATAGCTTATCAGGCTCTTCTGTCCGTGAGATTCTCCAGGCAAGATACTGGAGTGGGTTGCCATGTCCTCCTCCAGGCGATCTTCCCGATTCCGAGATCGAACCTGTGTCTCTTATGTCTCCTGCATTGGCAGGCAGTTTCTCTACCACCAGTGCCACCTAGGAAACCCTCTGTTTTCTTTATTTCTTCATAAAAACAACAACACACGTGACAAAAGAGCACAAACTGATTCAGAAACTGTGTTTAGAATTTCACAGGTTATCTCAGAATCAGCATACTGGAAGTTTTGGTTTCCCTGGTAACACATCTTTCATCTGAAATCAGGTTTTCCAGGCTTGTGTTCCATGAGCACTTTAATATGTATGTATATAAATGCCTATAAATATATATGTGTGCTCACAATTGCACATCATTCTGGTGAGTCTTATGGATCCACCCTTCCTGATATGAATCTGGGCTTTCACTCAGTTCTAATGTGACTAGAGACTAAATGATCAAAGAATTTAAGTGAATTCGACTCTCTTTAACTTGCTTTAGGGGCATATTTCCCAATTCTGTCCCCTCCGTTCTCCCTCCGCCCGAGAACTTCAAGTCCCAGACAACAGTCTCAGAAGGGAAATCCTTTACAGAGTCTTCAACGTGACAATTTCAGTGACCTCTGGCATAGATACTGCTTGTTACACAAGGAGGAAAAACACGAGGATACATGCAACAAAGATGGAATTATTTTAGAATGAAGAGGAGATACAGCCTAAATGAAACCCGTGTATGCTAGGGCTAGAGATTACATACCCCCAAGAATAACTGGACAAAGAAACAGTAAGGATGAGGACAATGACAGTTTAAGAAATTTTCACCCTACCTTATATAGTTTTTATCATTTACAGATGATACTATGAAAGTCCTAAGGAATTAATATTACAGATTCAATTTTACAGACAAGGAAAAAGCAAGATCAGAAGAAGTACGGGGTTTGTCCAGTGTAACACATAGTCAGTAAATGTAATGACCAGGACAGGAACACCCAAATGTAAATACATCTTCCCCTGCTACCTATAAGGGCTTTGATTTTAAATATTCCTTGCTCCCCATTCTTTACCTCCTTGCCTTCTGGTATGCCAGTTGCACACTTGTTAGGCTCTTTGTATTCTGCATGTCTCATACTTCTCTCTGCTCTTCAGTATTTTTTTTTTCCTGTTCACGTGTCTTGAGGTTCATTACCTTGACTTCTGCTGTTAAAACATCCAAAGAGTTCTTGCTTTGAGGTATTGCAGTCCTAGAATGTACGCTTGCTTTTTAAAAATACATTCCAGTTCTCAGTTGAGATTCTCTGTCTTTCAGACATCTTTTTTGTCCATCATTTTCTTAATTTTCTTTAAAATATTTATAGTGGTTATTTTCAATGTCCTTCCCTCCTAAGTCTAACCTTTGGATATTTTGTGGATGTGCTTCATTGTCTATTTTCCTTCCTGATTTTTGGTCACATTTTCCTACATCCTTGTCTCATTCCTTATGGCTGTTTGCCAGGCGTTTTGTATAAAAAACCATCGAGACTGAAGTAAAGGTCACTTTCCCATAGGGCTTTGCCCTTTCTCCAGCTAGACAAGCAGTGTAAGGGGCTTATCGCCTTGATGCCGTGAGAACTTAGACCGGGTCATGGCTGGGTTGCAGCTAGACTCAATTCCATCTGGCTGCACAAGTTTCTAACTCTAACCTGGAGCATGTTTGTCCCAGGGCCCTTCCTCTGGTGGGACTTCATTTCTTACAGAAACTGAGGCTGATGGAGGTCTGACTCCAGGTCCAGCTGCTATCCAGGCGAAGTTCCCCCGGGCTTTGGATTGAGATCTTGCTGTGTCTCTGGCACCTCTGTCCTGAAAGTTTAGCCTCCACATCCTAAAGATTCAAAATCTGCCAGAGTTCTGGTGGGGAGCCCCGCTGGGTATGGTTACAAGCCCCTCCCACTCATCTGACCATCTCCCAGGAGCTCAGAGCTTGGGACGATTGCACCCCTCCTTGCTGGCTCAGCTCGAGGCTCCTGTCCACCCCTGTGCAGAAACTGTCCTGCGGGAAGCCAGCCAAGGGTCTGGGACTCCTCTGGATCTGTTCTCTTGCCTCAAGCAGAGGGCTCAGACAAGCGCCCTCTGGTTTCTCTCTTCTCTGCATATGATAAGCCCTGTTCTTAGACTGGACTTTAGCAAGTGCCCTCATCCTGCTTCAGTGAAGAAAGCTACTAGCAGCCTCAGCTCGCTTTGCATGTGTTCTTTCTCTCTGGGATTCTCGTTCTTCTAGTCCTCTTTGCCTCTGTGGTTCTCCAAACTGTTTTTGTGATGTGTCTTTTTTTCTCCAAGCTGTTGCAGTGCTAGAAATGCCTTGCCTCTATGTACTGAATCCCACTCAGAGGCAAAAGTCTAAAAACTGTTTTTTACATCTGTTTTTTTTTTTAAACACATTGAGTCATATTGTTTTGCCAATATTTTATTATGAACAGTTTCAAACATACAGAAAAGTTGAAAGAAGTTTGCAGTGAACAACCCACATAGCTACCTAATGGTGTGTTTGTAAGCTGGCTCTCTAGATGAAAAATTTAAACACCTCTGATTTGTATGATTTGCTGATTTCTATGGTGTTGACATTCCCACCATGGCCAGCCTTAAGCAACCGATGTAACTTGGGGAAGATCTGGGCAAAACCTGCCCTCGTGCACCAGCAAGGTGACACCGCTGCATAGAACCATCACCTAGATTCTGATGCTGACACTTTAGTATCCTCGTTTTATCACATGTGCATCCAGCCCCATTTCCACCACCAGTCCATCTTACCTTTTGTGAATTTCAGATAGAACTCCCTCTAAATTCTTCAGCATGCATATTCAGTTCAGTTCAGTTCAGTCACTCAGTCGTGTCCGACTCTTTGCAACCCCATGAATCACAGCACCCCAGGCCTTCCTGTCCATCACCAACTCCCGGAGTTCACTCAGACTCATGTCCATCGAGTCAGTGATGCCATCCAGCCATCTCATCCTCTGTCATCCCCTTCTCCTCCTGCCCCCGATCCCTCCCAGCATCAGAGTCTTTTCCAATGAGTCAACTCTTCGCATGACGTGGCCAAAGTACTGGAGTTTTAGCTTTAGCATCATTCCTTCCAAAGAAATCCCAGGGCTGATCTCCTTTAGAATGGACTGGTTGGATCTCCTTGAAGTCCAAGGGACTCTCAAGAGTTTTCCCCAACACCACAATTCAAAAGCATCAATTCTTCAGCGCTCAGCTTTCTTCACAGTCCAACTCTCACATCCATACATGACTACTGGAAAAACCATAGCCTTGACTAGATGGACCTTTGTTGGCAAAGTAATGTCTCTGCTTTTCAATATGCTATCTAGGTTGGTCATAACTTTTCTTCCAAGGAGTAAGCATCTTTTAATTTCATTGCTGCAGTCACCATCTGCAGTGATTTTGGAGCCCCCAAAAATAAAGTCTGACACTATTTCCACTGTTTCCCCATCTATTTCCCATGAAGTGATAGGACCAGATGCCGGGATCTTCGTTTTCTGAATGTTGAGCTTTAAGCCAACTTTTTCACTCTCCTCTTTCACTTTCATCAAGAGGCTTTTTAGTTCCTCTTCACTTTCTGCCATAAGGGTGGTGTCATATGCATATTGGAGGTTATTGGTATTTCTTCCGGCAATCTTGATTCCAGCTTGCGCTTCTTCCAGCCCAACGTTTCTCATGATGTACTCTGCATGTAAGTTAAATAAACAGGGTGACAATATACAGACTTGATGTACTCCTTTTCCTATTTGGAATCATGCATGTTAACCAGAGTTTAATATTTGTTTCCAGTATTTCTTTTGATGAAAAAGGAATTCTGAGTCTTAATTGTACATTGGTTGGGTTTTGACACAGTTGTACACCTGTATAAGCCAGACCCTGTCAAGATATAAAGGGTGCCTTTATCACAAAAATTTCCCTTGGCCAACAGAAACTTTCAGCTTTTCCAGACATGAGCTGTCACTCACCCGGGAATCCTTCATTATACTTGATGAAATGATCATTTCATCCCAAATGTATGTCTTTGTACTTGTTCCATTTGACACTCACCTGGAGGAATAACTAGGAATTTACACACATGTAACTTTGAAAGTAGATGCCTCTTAATAGCCTGAGAGCTTTGGTACCTATGCACACCCTCACTGAGTCATGCCAAAAAAAGCATCGCAGAAATCAAACACAGATCAAGTCCTCAGCCCCCAGGATGGACCAGCGGCCTCACACCCACCCCGTCAGATTCCCTTAAGCTCCAGCTCCCACACTGAACATATGCAAATCACTCATAATAGTGCCCAAACGTCACCATCATCCAAGGAGCAAGGTTTCCTTCCCACCCCCTGCCCTGCTGGATCCCAACCACGCTGCACTTGGCAACATGTACATTTGGCTTTCACCCATCATAACACAAGGAAAAAACATCAGTCAACAGTGAAAAACACAATCCAAGAAAACACTCAGCAAGAAGAGGGAGAAAACAGTCATTTGCCTTCAGTTATGAGGAAGAATATTTAGACTCAAGCACTGTGAAATACGGACAGTGTCTCAAGTTCTAAACCGCAAATCCGAGTTCCAGATGAGGAAGGCAGATCCAGAGAAGAGCAAATAGAAAGGCCCCGCCTGAAGTGCCAAAAAAGAAAATATTTTCAAAAATAACTTCACATATTAACAGTGACAGCGATCAGCACGTGACACTTTTGTTAGGAGAACTGTTAAGGCTGCAGTATCTTACACATCTGTCATGGTTTATACAGGTTTTGTTCCGGTCATCTCACCTCCCAACGTGCTGAGAATGGATGGACTTTTGAAAAGGCAGATTTCTTTAACCATTAGAACCGTGTAACAGTTAAGTGAGCTATTGGTAGAAACTTACAGATTTCATGACTGCATGACCTCATGACTCTCCAGTGACCATATTTTCCAAACTGAATTTGGGTCCTTCTTTTCCCAAGTGAAAATATGATCTGTAGAGAACATTCTGGAATTGTTGCTATTCAGTTCATTCAACAAACATTTATATAGTTTTTCTAGTCTCTTTTTACATATATACACAGTTATGCTGTGTAAGATAATAGTCCATGAGTTCATTTAACCATTTACCTACTATTGCATCAGTTCAGTTCAGTTCAGTCGCTCAGTCGTATCCGACTCTTTGCAACCCCATGAATCGCAGCACGCCAGGCCTCCCTGTCCCATCACCAACTCCCGGAGTTCACTCAGACTCACATCCATCAAGTCAGTGATGCCATCCAGCCATCTCATCCTCTGTCGTCCCCTTCTCCTCCTGCCTCCAACCCCTCCCCAGCATCAGAGTCTTTTCCAGTGAGTCAACTCTTCGAATGAGGTGGTCAAAGTACTGGAGTTTCAGCTTCAGCATCATTCCTTCCAAAGAACACCCAGGACTGATCTCCTTTAGGATGGACTTGTTGGATCTCCTTGCAGTCCAAGGGGCTCTCAAGAGTCTTCTCCAATACCACAGTTCAAAAGCATCAATTCTTCGGAGCTCAGCCTTCTTCACAGTCCAACACTCACATCCATACATGACCACAGGAAAAACCATAGCCTTGACTAGACGGACCTTTGTTGGCAAAGTAATGTCTCTGCTTTTCAATATGCTATCTAGGTTGGTCATAACTTTCCTTCCAAGGAGTAAGCGTCTTTTAATTTCATGGCAGCAGTCACCATCTGCAGTGATTTTGGAGCCCAGAAAAATAAAGTCTGACACTGTTTCCACTGTTTCCCCATCTATGTCCCAATTTTTCCATGTAACAAATATTGTCACAATAAATATCATAGCTTGGAAAGCTTTCTCTGTGTGTTGGGTTATTATTTAAACATAGACTGGGGACCTAATCCTTTTTAGTACACTTGAGCAACATAATAAAATTCTCTTCCAAAATCAATTTACAAATCTACATAAAATGTAGGAGAAATCTATATAAAAATATATAAGAAAGCTGTGGTACATATACACAATGGAATATTACTCAGCTATTAAAAAGAATGCATTTGAATCAGTTCTAATGAGGTGGATGAAACTGGAGCCTATTATACAGAGTGAAGTCAGTCATAAAAACACCACCAATATAGTATATTAACATATATATACGGAATTTAGAAAGACGGTAATGATGACCCTATATATGAGACAGCAAAAGAGACACAGATGTAAAGAACAGACTTTTGGACTCTGTGAAAGAAGGCAAGGGTGGGATGATTTGAGAGAATAGCATTGAAATATGTATATTATCATATGTGAAATAAATCACCAGTCCAGATTCGATGCATGAGACAGGGTGCTCAGGTCTGATCCACTGGGATGACCCTGAGGAATGGGATGGGGAGGGAGGTGGGAGGGAGGGTCAGGATGGGGAACAAATGTACGCCTATGGCTGATTCATGTCAATGTATGGCAAAAACCACTATAATATTGTAAAGTAATTAGCCTCCAATTAAAATAAATAAATTAATTTTAAAAATATAGAGAGAAATCTATATAAAAGGAGGAGAAGGGGACAACAGAGGATAAGATGATTGCATGGCATCACCGACTCAATGGACATGAATTTGAGCAAGCTCAGGGAATTGGTGATGCACAGGGAAGCCTGGTGTGCTTCAATCCATGGGGTCACAAAGAGTCGGACGCGACTGAGCAACTGAACTGATATAAAATGTACCAAAGTACCCATCTCATTGCACCCTTACCAACATTGAATTACAGTAATATATTTGACACTGAAAATTTGATTAGCCCATAAAGATCCAGGCTAGATGTTACAACCCCAACTTTGGGGAATGTCATAAAAACAGGCTCTGACTGGCAAGTTTGCTGAATGAACTTGAAGGTCCTGGTTTGTCTGAATGAACTTGAAGGCTTCCTGGGTTCAAATCCTGGCTCTGTCACTTGCTATTAGCTTTATAGCTGTGGGTAATATAGCCACTCTGCATCTTAGTTTCCTCATCTGTGAATGGGGGGGGGGGTGATGCCCACTTGATAGGGTGATAGTAAGGATGAAAAGAGTTCACGGAGGTATAGGGCTTACAGTAGTGCTTGACGTATAGTAAGTAGCACCTACGTGTTTATCAAACAGGCACTTGGTCACTGCGGAATCGTGAGTAGAGGCTGAAAGTGATACATTTTGTTACAGTCATTGTTCTGGGTTTGGTCCATAGCTCACTCCTAAAAAAAGAATTCTAAGACACTAAGACTGAAGCCAAGGTCACCCACCTGCTGGGTGGTTTTGGATCGTCTAGAGCAGGGGTCAGCAAACTTTTCTGCAAAGGATTGAATAGTAAATGTTGTAGGACTGTGGGTCATGCCATGCTTGTTGCAACTATTAAACTCTGCCATTGTCACGTGAAAGCAGCCACGGACCACATGTGTACGTGAATTGAAGGAGTGGTCAGACTGGATTGGCCCACTATCCGTGTCCTCAACTTGCTGACTCTAGGCTTCATGAGGCTGGGCCTGAGCAAGTGAGCTGAAATGCAGTGGTTCTGATGGGGGTGAGGAGCTCCAGGAAGCTGGCGGGGGCGGGGGAGGCAGTGAGGCCATCACTGCTGCGGTGCCCCTGACTTTCCTGGTCTGAGGTCACTCTGACTTTGAATACTGGCGCACTGGGAGCCATGCAAGCTCAGACAAACAGGGGATCAAGTTAGGAAGGAGAATGCACAGGTCATCTATTCTCATCACTGTGGGCTTTATTATCCTACTACAAGGTCTCTGGAAAGAGAGTGAGGCCTCCATTCTCTTTCAAGCTTCTCCAACCCCCAGAACAATGCTGTCCATTCTGTGGATGGTCAGCAAGCTGTTGCTGACTGTCTTTATTTCTCCACCTGCGACGACAGCTCCCCAGGCCCACATAGAAACCTGAAAGTTCACGAGGGACTAATTCGGTGAGGCTCTTCCAGGGGAAGTGCAGCCCCCGTGGGACGTGATCACATACTGCTGGAATCTGTGCACACTGAAAGGGAAAATGATCTTTGCCTCTTGGCTGTGTCGCAGTCGTAAGTGGGAGACATTGTTTCAGGGAGTGCAGCTCTTCCCGGCACTGATAAGAATGGAATGCAAGCTACCATGGAGATTCAGGTCACTAATTAGTCCCAGAAGCCTCTCTGCTTTGAATCACTGTTACATTAATTATGCAGCAAATTAGAATGTTTGCCAAGGCCCAGGGCCAAGTGTGCGGTAGAGCCTGGGGACAGCATGGAAAGAGAAAGGGGTGTCCACGCCCAGCACACCGTGGGGACCAGCAGCCGAATCCAAGGCCTGAGCGCCCAGTGACCCTGCCTGATCCCTGACCCAGCTTTCTGTGCACTTGCAGCCGCCCGCCTAAGAGCTTGTTGTGCATAGAGCAGACAGAGGCGGCAGTGGGGTGGAGAGGAGGGAGGCAGGATGGCCACCCTCTTGTCTGCCTGCTGAGCTCTGCTGCTCAGCCCAGAAGAGACACCAAACAGCCATTTGGACGTTTTATTTCCACTGTGACACAGAGAAGAGACTTTCAGGTATCTGTTAACGTGGAGATAACATGTCTGGACTGTTGTCTCCCTTTTTATCTCAAGGATTTAGAGTTGGGTGGACATGGCTATAGCCTGGGTTCAATTCTTTTATCTCCTCCTCCCTGCTTGTCTTCTCCAGGAGCATAAAACCAAAATATACTAGATGCTCTGTTGTAAAATAAACAGATGATAAATAGCAGTCTCTGTGCCTGTTGGGTTATAATTCCATCAAGGGCCTGGGTTGAAGTCATAAACCACGAGAAGTGAAGCGTGACCCACAAGTAGCCTTCAAGATGGAATTACAGCCCCATAATTTAGAATGGACCTTTGAAAAGAATAATTCTCAAACCCTTGTTTTAATTTGGGGAAAGATCCACAGCTGTAGTGATATCTTCTGATTAGTTCAGCAGTAAACAAATAATTCCTCTGCATAGATCTGTGACGTTTGTTAATATTGGGGTGAGCACGCTAACTGGTCCCTGCGTGTGTCCTAAGCTGCTTCAGTCGTGCCCGACTCTGTACGACCCCATGGACTGTGGCTCGCTGGGCTCCTCTGTCCATGTGATTCTCCAGGCAAGAATACTGCAGTGGGTTGCCATGCTCTCCTCCAGGGGAACTTTCTGACCCAGGGATTGAACCCGTGTCTCTTATATCTCGTTTTGGCAGGTGGGTTCATTACCACTAGCATCACCTAGGAAGCCCACCTAATGAATCTGGAGAGCAGTGTCCCAAACAGAACCAAAGAAAGGGAAGCTGCTGTCCCACAGGGAGGAAGTTCACCACAGTTGAATGTAAGTGAGCACGAGATGAGGAGACACCTTGGGACTTCTGGGAAAAATGTGGGCTCCTGACCACTTGGGGGGTGTGGGGTGGGGTGTGCTCTCCTCTCTGGGCCCTGCATTTCACACCTTCATCTTCCCGCGCTCACGGTTGTCGTATCATGTAGGGACTGAGTCTGAGGAATACTCAGAGGGACCTAAAGCCATCCCTGCTCTGTACCTTGTGCCGTGCTTAGTTGCTCAGTCATGTCCGACTCTTTGTGACCCCATGGACTGTACCCCGCCAGGCTCCTCTGTCCATGGGGATTCTCCAGGCAAGGATACTGCAGTGGGTTGCCCCATCTCGTCTCTAAATCTGCTGGCTGTTTTCCAGACTGATTCTACTTGATCTCATAATTCATTAAAGCCAGTTGATCTCATACACACCAAGATTTATGAGGGGCTTTTTCAAGATGGTTTCTTGTGTGATGAAAATATTCACACAAAACAGAGAAAATAAACCAAATGCAACAATTCTGCTGGAGATGGATGTTTAAATGGCGGTTTTGGGGGATCATAAATCAAGCCATCAAAATCCCCTAGGGATCCACCATAGCCTGGTTATTAAATGAAACAACACATGTGCAAGCATCGGCAGATGGTAAGGGCTTAATATATGGTCATTCATTGACACAATTTGTACCATAAAACTCAGAAATTCCTTGTGTGTGCCCTTGTATATAATTATATGCTTTTTTCAACAAGGCTGTTATTTATAAGAAAGATCTATAGCTATGAAGAAAAGAAAAGCAACAGGAAAAAGAAATGATTTAAGATAAACTATCAGGTCAAAGTCAACACGGAATAAGAAATTCTTATCAGAGTTATTGAAATGTGGTGTTGGAGAAGACTCTTGAGAGTCCCTTGGACTGCAAGGAGATCCAACCAGTCCATTCTGAAGGAGATCAGCCCTGGGATTTCTTCGGAAGGAATGATGCTAAAGCTGAAACTCCAGTACTTTGGCCACCTCATGCAAAGAGTTGACTCACTGGAAAAGACTGATGCTAGGAGGGATTGAGGGCAAGAGGAGAAGGGGACGACAGAGGATGAGATGGCTGGATGGCATCACTGACTTGATGGACATGAGTCTGAGTGAACTCCGGGAGTTGGTGATGGACAGGAAGGCCTCGGGTGCTGTGATTCCTGGGGTCGCAAAGAGTCAGACACGACTGAGCGACTGATCTGATCTGATCTGATCTGATTGAGGTATAAGTTTCATATGGGCTTTATATTTATTTGCTCTTTCTTTTGTAGTTTCTTAGGATGGAAACTTAGGTAACTGATTTGAGACTTTTTCAAATACAAGCGCTTAAAGTTATAAATTTCCCTCTAAGTACTGCTTTGGCTGCATCCCACACATTTTGATATATTTTCATTTTTGTTTTGGTTCATAGTGTTCTCTAATTTCTCTTATGATTAAGTTTTGTCTTGAGTTATTTATTTTCTAAAGGTTTGTGGATTTTCCAGGAATCTTTTTGGTATTAATGTTTACTTTTAATTTTGTTATGATCAGAAAACATACTTCATATGATTTAAATTCCCTTAAATTTACTGAGACATGTTTTATGATCCAGAATATGGTCTTCTCTTTGTGAATGTTGTGTGTACATTTGAAAAGATTTTGTTTTCTGCTGTTGCTGGATGGGTTATCCTTTTTATTAGTATTATTATAAAAGTGTCATGTGTACAGCATTTATAATTCAACATCTGTATATACTGTAGAGTGATCACTGCCACAACTGCACTTTGTCTGATATTATAGTCACTCCAGATTTCCGTTTATTAGTTTTTGCATGGTACTAGTTTTCCATACTCTTAGTTTTAACTTTAAAAAAAATTTCTTTATTCATGAAAGAATGGGCTTCCTAGGTGGCTCAGTACTAAAGAAACTTCCTGCCAATGCAGGAGACATAAGAGACTCAGTTTCGATCCTTGGGTCAGGAGGATCCCCCGGAGAAGGAAAAGGCAAGCCACTCCAGTATTCTTGCCTGGAGAATGCCATGGACAGAGGAGCATGGTGGGGTACAGTGCAAAGGGTTGCAAAGAGTCGAACACAACTGAAGCAACTTAGGATGCAGCACACGCGCATATGAAACAATGTCTTGTAGGTGTCTTGCTTTTGAAATCCAATCTGACAATCTCTGATTTTTTCTTTTGTCTGCATCATGCAGCATGTGGGATCTTAGTTCCCCAACCAGGGATTGGAACCATGCCCTTTCAGTGGAAGCTTGGAGTCTTAACCACTGGACTACCAGGGAAGTCCCTCTGATTTTTCATTAGTGTGTGAAAACTTTTTCGTTTTTTTAAAAATATCTTTCATGCAGATCTGCTGTTGAGGGATCCCTTCAGCTTTTATTTATGTGAAATATTTTTTCCATCTCTAATGTTCTCTATTTTGTCTTCATTTTTAAAAGATAATTTTCCTGGGGATACAATTCTATGATAATAGTTTCCTTCAGCATTTTAAGATGTTTCTCTCTTTTCTGGCTTGCATATTTTATCATAAGAATTCTGCTCTCGTGTTTGCCTGTATTACTCTGTAATTTACCTTTTATCTATGATTGCTTTGAAGATTTTTTTTTAACTTCTGTTTTGTTAGCAACTTGTAATTACTTTGGCATGGTTTTCTTTATTTATATTTTTTCTGCTTGGGTTCCACGGTTTTTTTTGGGGGGGGCGGGGGGATATGGGCTTATCTTCACTACGTTTGGATAAACTTATAGCTATATTATTTCTTCACATAGCTCTTTTCCTCTTTGGGGCTCTAATTTTACAGGTTAGAGTTTTTTGATATTGTTCCACAGATGCTATATATTATTTCATTTTTTTGTCAATCTTTTCTGTACTTCATTAAACATTTTCTATAACTGTGTTTTCTGATTGTTTCCTGATCTGTTCTTCTATAGCATCTAATCAGCTCTTAATCTAGTCAGTACATTCTTTGTTTCGGATGATTTAATTTTCATCTTTAGAAATTCCATTTCAGCCTCTCTCTCTTTTAAAAACCTTTCTTTTGGCTTCTCATCATATTCATGTTTCCCACTTCTTCTTGAGCATATTAAGCATATTTATAATAGCTGTTTTAAAGTCTTTGTGTTCTAATTTCTATCCTTTCTGATTCTGCCTCTATTGACTGTTTCCTGGTATGAGCCATGTATTTCTATGTTTTTGCATACCTGATCACTTTTATTTGATGCCATGCATTTGTACATTTTGCTATAAGTATATTTTTTAATATTACACATGCTCATTTTAAAATTTTGAACTAACCAGATATAGAGAGAGCAAAAACAAAGTTCTGTTTCACTTCTCCTCAATTATCTCTTAATTATTCCCTCTTCCCCAGAACCTCACCACTCATATAACACATTAAATCATTATCTTCTTCAAAATCTTTATCCATGGATTTACAGATATAGCATCATGGTTAAGATCACAAGTTCTAGAAACCCGATTGTCTCAGACAGAATCATGATTTTAAACTACTTACTAAATTAGTTTTGCCTAGCCTTGAATATCATATAAGTGGACTTAGAAAGTAGGCATCATTATGTATCTGATCTCCTTCCCTCATTATTGTATTTTTTAAGAATTTTTTGGATGTGGACCATTTTTAAAGTCTTTATTAAATTTGTTACAATGTTGCTTCTGTTTTATATTTTGGTTTCTTAGCCAAGAGACATGTGGGATCTTAGTTCCCTAACCAGGGATCGAACCCATGTTGTCTGCATTGGAAGGGGAAGGCCCAACCACTGAACCACCAGGGATATCTTGACTGCCATCATTTTTAGGTTCATTGATGTTATTGCTTGTATCAATAGTTTATTCCTTTTTATTGTATTTAGTTGTATTTACTACTCTGTAATAATACCACGATTTGTGTGTCCATTCTCTAGTTGATAGATATTTGGACTGTATCCAGTTGGGCTGTCATGATAAAAGTTTCTGGGAACATTCTTGTGTACATTTTTGGTGGACATATGTTTTCATTTCTCTTGGGTAAATATTTAGGGGTGAACTTGCTGTTTTAAATTTTAGTCTTTAAAAAACTGTCTATTTTTGGAAGTGGTTGTACCATTTGCCTTCAGCGAAGTGTGAGCATTCATTTCAGTTCCTCTGTATCCTTACCAGCGCATGGTCTAGGTCAGTTTTTACTTTATTTTTTAAATTTCAGCCATCCTAATGGATGCGTAGTGATATCTTCTGTGGTTTTAATGTTTATCTCCCTGATGACTAATGATGTTAGTCTTTTCTTGTACTTATTGGTCCTTCGTGTATCTTCCTTTGTGAAATATCTGTTCCAAGTTCTTTGGTCATTGTTGGCTATCTATTGTGAAGTGAGTGAAGTCGCTCAGTCGTGTCAGACCCCGTGGACTGTAGCCTACCAGGCTGCTCTGTCCATGGGATTTTCCAGGCAATAGTCCTGGAGTGGGTTGCCATTTCCTCCGGGGGATCTTCCCAACCCAGGGATTGAACCCGGGTCTCCTGCATTGTAGACAGACGCTTTACCGTCTGAGCCACCAGGGAAGTCCTTGTTGGTCATTGTTGGCTATCTATTGTAATATAATATAAATACCCCCATAGCTTAGTGGCTTAAACATCATTGTTTGATTTTGTTTACAGACCTTCAGCTTGGGCAGGGCTCATTTAAACACCTGATTTCTACTGCACATGCATCAGTTGGGGCTGGAATAGACCCTCCAGGGTGGCTCAGCTACATGCTTGGCAAGGTGGTGCTGTCGGCTGGGAACTAAGTGGAGATTGTCACCATGAGCTTGGTTCTTTTCCCTTTTACATTCTTAGTAAGAAACCAGAATGCATAAAAAAGAAATTCTCTTAGACGTTAAAATTATATTTTCAGATAGAATTTACAGTTTCTTCTCTTCTCAAGTCCAAGAAGTACCTGGGTGTGTCTAGGAAACAATCACAGAGTACACACAGCTCATGTTCTCAGGGCACCAATTTTACTTTTGTGATTTTGAGTAAAATTATATTCATTTTATTTTTTTAATTTATTTTTTAAAGATTCTTTCGATGTGAACTTTTTAAAATCTTTATTTGAGTTTGTTATAATATTGCTTCTGTTTTATGTTTTGGTTTCTTGGATGGAAGGTGTGTGGGATCTCAGCTTCTGAACCAGGGATCAAATCTGCACACACTGTATTGGAAGGTGACATCTTTTTTATTTTTTTTTTAAAAAGAAAACTAACCTTTTATTTTGTATAGGGGTATAACCAATTACCAACAATGCGATAGTGTCAGGTGAACAGCAAAGGGACTCAGATATACACATGCATGTGCCCATTCTCCCCTCCCATCCAGGCTGCGGCGTAACATTGAGCAGAGTTCCCTGCGCTCTACAGTAGGTCCTTGTTGGTCATCCCTTTTAAATAGAGCAGTGTGTACCTGTCCATCCCAAACTCCCTAAGTATCTCTTCCCCCCACTCTTCCCCTCTGGTAACCTTAGGTTTGTTCTCCAAGTGCATGAGCCCCTTTCTAAGTTCATTTGTATCATTTCTTTTCAGATTCCACATGTAAGGGATGTGATGTGATATTCTCCCTTCTCTGTCTGACTTAAGGAAGGCGAAGTCTTAACCATTGCACTGCCAGGGAAGTCCTCATTTCATATTAAAATAAACAGAGAGATTATGGTATAGGATACAAAAATCACATGAATATTTAAAATTAACAGTGATGATTAAAAAGGTTCTCCTTGGAGGGAAGTCTTAGGGCAGTGATCTCGGAAGCTGTGGGATACAGACTCTCCTCTGGGGCTGGGACGGCAGAGTGTGAGAACTTCTGCAGACCCACAGAGCGAGGAGTCTGAGGTCCTGCTATTTGGCTCCAGGTCATGAATGTGTTGCATTTATGCAGATATCTGCTCTGTGGATTTAGCTCTAGTCATAGAATGAGCCGTTTTTACTGTGTAAGGTGCTACCGTCAGAACTGTTTCTCAGTAGGTTGTTGGTTGACAGAGTCTGAAAGAATCTGTTTCTCACTGACCCTCCACTGAGTCAGGACATAGTCAGCAGCCTGTCCTTCCCTTCCAGCTGCAGGTAGGACTGAGGTTGTTGCAAATCATTCCTTCCAGCTTTCTGAGGGGCACTAGTGGTAAAGAACTTTCCTGCCAATGCTGGAGACATAAAAGTCATGGGTTTGATGCCCTGGAGGAGGGCATAGCAACCCACTCCAGTATTCTTGCCTAGAGAATTCCATGGACAGAGGAGCCTGGCGAGCTACAGTCCATAGGGTTGCAGAGTCAAACATGACTGAAGTGACTTCACACACACACACACACACACACACATTCCTTCAAGTTGACTGCTGAGGGGTACAAAAGGAAAAGTTTTTCATTGCATTCAGGGGTCCAAGGATTCTACCTTCCACAGGGACCACCACAGCACCAGAACTGCCAGTCCTCTGAGTAGGACAGTGGTGGTCTTGACAGGCCAATACCATGAGAGGTAAGTGGGAACTCCCTTCCTAAGCCATGTTATCATCCATAAAACCTTGACTCCGACTAGTTGGCCGTGATGTTAAAACTTCCTTGGGTTCCTAAACACTGTTATCATCAAATGGTGGCCCCTAATCCCCCTTCATGTGAATGTGTGTGTGTGTCAGTCGCTCAGTCGTATCCGACTCTTTACCACCCTATGGACCGTAGCCTACCAGACTCCTTTGTCCATGGGATTCTCCAGGCAAGAATTCTGGAGTGGGGAGCCATTCCCTTCTCCAGGGGATCTTCCCAAGCCAGGGATTGAATCCGGGTCTCCTGCACTGTGGCAGATTCTCTACCATCTGAACCACTAGGGAAGCCCTCACATGCACAAAGACCAGCCTCAGTGATCTGCTCTGATCACCATAATTAGGTAGAACTGACAACTGGGTGACTTTTCAAACTAGGGAAAGGGAGACAACACAGCTTCTCTCCAGAGGGTGAGCCTTCTCTGTCTCTCCATCTCTCTATCTCTGTTTCAGTGTCTCTTGTTTCTCTACCTTTGTCTCTTTCTCTCATTGTGTATATCTGGAGCATGGAGTCAACATGCAAGAAATCCAGCTCCTCAGAAGCTACCAGGCTGGAAAGTCCACATGGCAAGAACACATGGACATAGAGAGAGGTGCTCGGGGTCCCCACTGCTCCCACCTTCAGAGTTGGAGACCTCCCAGTCCAGACACCAGGCACAAGACTGAGCTGCCCCAGCTGCTGCCAATGGGAGCAGAGGTGAGCTGTCCTGCTGCCCAAGTTGTAGGCTCACAGCACGGTAAACATTATGTTGTTGCTTCAAGGCACTGGGACGAGGTGTGTTCTGTAGTAACAGTGGATCAGTGGACTCTTTCCTGTTGCTTAGCAACACTAAGGAAACGGGACATAAGTAAATAAAATTTTGGTTGTAAGAGGAAAGGAGTTTGGCAGAGAGAGTGTCCAGGATCACAAGGCATTAAATAAGAGAAAGGGATTAAGAAATGTGGAAACTAAATTACTTTCACAGATCTTATTTGTAATAAATATGTCTGATAACAGAACCTTGGACATTTTATTTTGGAAGGGATCTTAGGGCACATAAAACTCAATCTATTTTTTTAAGGGAGACTCAAAGCGTTAACTGGCTTGGACAGGATTCCAGAGGCAGATGAGGCCCAAGCCTCCAAACTCCCACTGACAGCACTGTCTCTCTTCTCAAGAGGTTGGGAAGCCACTGGGGAATTTGCAGTTCCAGCTCTTCAGGCAGGCGGGAGAAGGAGTCTCCCCATCCTACTACGATTTCACCACAAATGTCAGCACATTCTCGAAGTGCTTACCACGTGCTGCCATTGGTGGTAAGTACATTGTGCATCAAGTTCATTGAGGTGTAATGTACATATACTGCCAGGCAACCACGTTAAAGGGGCAGTGGGACTTCCTTGGCCGTCCAGTGGTTAGGACTCAGAGCTCCCAATGCAGGGGGCGGGAGTCTGATCCCTGGTGAGGGACCTAAGATCCTGTATACTGCACAGCTGGTGTGGGCAAAAGAAAAAAATAAATAAATAAAGGGGTAGTTAGCTCTTTGAGTTTGACAAATGTATGAGCTTTGTGGCCACTGCCATAATCAAGATACAGAATACTTCTATACCCTTACCTCTGAGAACTTCCTTTCTGCTCCTTTGCAGAAACTCCCCACCCTACTATGCTCTGCTGCTGCTGCTGTTAAGTCGCTTCAGTCGTGCTCAGGCATCCCCCAAATTCTTTCTATCACTAGGTATTTTTCTTTTTTACCTGCTCTAGAATTTCATAGAAATAGAATCACACATTATGTAGTCTTCTGTGTCTGGCTTCTTTCACTCAGCAAGTTTTCCAGATTCCTCCTGATAATTGTGTATATATTAGTTTGTGGCTTTTTACTGTTAACTAGTACCACATTACATAGCTATACGGCAATCTGCTTATCTACTCTGTGACTGATGGATTTGGGGATTGTTTCCAGTTTTGGGCAGTTATGAATAAAGCTGCTATAAACATTCTTGTAAAAGTCTTTTTGTGGACAGCTTTTATTTCTCTCAGGCAAATACCTAAGGATGGGTTATATGATAGTATATGTTTACTTTATCAGAAACTGTCAAAATGTTTTCCAAAATAGTTGTGTCATTTTATAGCCCTAACGAATATTTGTGAGAGCTCCAGTTTCCTCCTTGGGTTCGTACTCCAGTGGGCGTGCAATGGCATGTCATTGTGTATTATTTCTATTTCCCTGGCAATTAGTAATGTGAAAATTTTCATACCTCTATTTGCTACTTATATAACTTTTTTGTGGAGTTTCTTTCAAAAAAAATGTGAAATTTACTTCAAGATTCATAGGACTTTAATTAATGGAGTATTTTATAATACTGAAGAAACATAGGTAAAAGTGTGCAACTGAAATTTGACATGTTATGTATGAAGTAAAGTCACTCAGTTGTGTCCAACTCGCTGTGACCTCATGAACTGTAGCCTGCCAGGCTCCTCTGTCCATGGAATTCTCCAGGCAAGAATACTGGAGTGGGTAGCCATTCACTTCTCCAGAGGATCTTCCCAGCCCAGGGATCAAACCAGGGTCTCCTGCATTGCAGGTAGATTCTCTACCATCTGAGCCACCTTTATATTTATGCATATATTAAGACAAAAGAGGTCATTAAATAGCATATGGTCAACACCCTGTGTTTTAGACATCTCAGCACCGAAGTTTATTTTGTGTGAATTGAAATATAAGGAAAAATTCTTAGGAAGAGACAAAAATGCTAGAATGCTTTCATAATCATCTTCAGAGGTCTTCTTTGTTATTAGAATAAAGATGCTATGAAAAAGCAAAATAAGTCTAAGAAATTTTTGGCAGAAAATGTACCCAGATTGTTGAAGAGCACAAGACAGGGTAAATGGGGAAAAAAAAAAAAAACCCACCATGATACATGTTGAAGCAATTGACTCACAGGTTTTATTCAGAGATAGGACTCTATTAAAGCAAAGTGAAGAGTTTAACAAAACTTCTTCCCCCAGAAAACAAACAGAACTGGAAAAAAACAATTCAAAACAATTGTTTCAGGACTCCAAAAGTCAATCAGGGACAAACAAGGAATTGAGAAGTGTTTATTCATGAAAATCTGTTAGGACTTTGGATGACAAGAGTGGAAGTCTACAGAGAGTCTGCAGCCCTCTTGCCTGGATCTGTTCCTCCCTCATTCCTCTTCCAAAAGCTTGGTCAATGAAGCAATCTTACCAGAGCAGGACTGCCCAGGAAAAACAACAGCTTCACTGCTAGAGGGGACTGACTTGATTTGGGTGGAGGGCCAAAACCCATCCCTGGCAGCATTATCAGTAAAAGAAGCATATGTGGCAGAAGTGAATGGGAAATTCTCATAGCTCTGCTAACCTGAGTTTGCAGTCCCAGTTGTGGGACATGACAGACCAGTCAGAAACTTAATAAGGAAATGCTGGAAGTGAGAGAACCATGGAAGGGCTATATGAGCTCTCCTTATCTCCTTGGATATATGGGAAATGATGCTCATCTTTACAGGGCACCCAAGAAGGTCCAGAGGAAAATGAAGATGAGGCAAACTGGAAAACTAGCTAAACATTGAAAGCTTAACATACACACAGATCTATCAGCAGAGAGTGGAAGCCTTAGAGGCTCAAGGTTCTCAAGCACAGCCTCTTATGAATCATTGACTTACCAGTAAGCTATGCAGACACAGGACAACCCCTAGAAAGCTAGGCAGAAAAACAAAACAAGAATTTAAAAACAATCGAGCAGAGACATCAGTGGCTGCATATCTCAGGAAAATAGATTCTGCAGATTAAGTCCAAATAAGTTTCTAACAACAACAACTACCTCATGGAAAAAAATGTAATCCAGAAATGTTACAGTATATGGTCTAAAGAATCAGTTTTCAAGAAAACATCATGAGATATAAAAAATAACAGGAAAATGTGATTCATTCTCACGAGAAAAAAATCTGTAGAAACTGAGTGGACCCAGATGTTATATTTAGCAAAGACTTCAAAACAGCTCTTAGCGTATATTTTAAAAATTAAATAAAAGCATAATGACAATGATCCTCAAATAGGAATTTCTCAATAAAAAACAATGAAAAGGAATCAGTAGAAATTCTAGAATTTTAAAGCACAATAACTAAAATAAAAACTAATTAAATGGGTAAATTTGAGATGACAGAAGAAAGAATCAATGAAGATAAGTCAACAGAAACTATCTAATGTGTAGCAGAGAGAAGAAAATAGATTTAAAAAAATGAACAGAGCTTCAGAGAACTACAACACAGCATTAAACACACCGGCATGTAGTGAGAGTCCCAGAAGGAAAAGAAAGAAATGGGAGAAAAAATACTTGAAATAATGGCTGAAAATTCACAATTTTTTTGTAAAATATCTTCATATAATTTTATGTGTTTAGTCTTGGTCGTGCCGGGTCTTGGTTGATTTGCACGGGCTTTCTCTAGTTGCAGTGAGTGTGGGCTAGTCTTTGTTGGAATGCACGGGCTCCTCATTGCAGTGGCTTCGTTTGTGGAGCCTTGGGTAGTTGCTCCTTGCAGGTTTCGTTGCTCCAAGGCATGTGGAATCTTCCTGGACCACGGATCAAACCCATGTCCCCTGAGTTGGTAGGTGACTTCTTATCTACTGAGCCACTAAGGAAGTCTGTGTTGTAAAGTATTAATCTACACACCCACAAAGTGCAACAAACCCCAACAAACCCTGAATAAAATAAACATAAAAATCACCGGCCCATTAGTTCAGTTCAGTTCAGTTCAATCACTCAGTCATGTCCCACTTTTTGCAACCCCATGAATCACAGCATGCCAGTCCTCCCTGTCCATCACCAACTCCTGGATTTCACCCAAACTCATGTGCATCGAGTCAGTGATGCCATCCAGCCATCTCATCCTTTGTTGCCCCCTTCTCCTCCTGCCCCCAATCCCTCCCAGCATCAGGGTCTTTTCCAATGAGTCAACTCTTCGCGTGAGGTGGCCAAAGTATTGGAGTTTCAGCCTCAGCATCAGTCCTTACAATGAACACCCAGGACTGGTCTCCTTTAGGATGGACTGGTTGGATCTCCTTGCAGTCCAAGGGAGTCTCAAGAGCCTTCTCCATCCCACACATCATAGTTAAACACAAATAGAAAGTCTTTAAAGCAGCAAGAGAAAAATTCACCTCAAACTGCTGAACAACAATGCAATTAACAGCCCAATTCTTACCTGAAACAGTGGAGGCCAGAAGCCAGTGGAATGAAATAGTCAAAGTAATAAAAGGAAGTAGTCAACCATGAATTGTATATCTCAAAAATTAAGATGAAATAAAGACATTCCCAGATAAGCAAAGACTGAGAGTATTTGTTATAACAAGAACGGCCTTATAAGAAATTCTATAGAAAACGATAGTTAACAGAAGGATATGGAACAATAAGGTAAAACCACAGGAAGAAATGAAGAACACTGGAAATGGTGTCAATTCAGTTCAGTCACTTACTCGTGTCTGACTGTTTGTGACCTCCTGGACTGCAACACACCAGGCTTCTCTGTCCATCATGAACTCCCAGAGCTTGCTGAAACTAATGTCTATTGAGTTGGTGTTGCCATCCAATCATCTCATTCTCTGTCACCTTCTTCTCCTGACTTCAATCTTGCCCAGCATCAGGGTCTTTTCCAAAGTGAGTCAACCCTTCACATGAAGTGGCCAAAGTATTGGAACTTCAGCTTCAGCATCAGTCCTCCCAATGAATATTCAGGACTGATTTCCCTTAGGATTGGCTGGTTTGATCTCCTTGCAGTCCAAAGGACTCTTAAGAGTCTTCTCCAACAACACAATTCAAAAGCATCAATTCTCTGTTGCTCACCTTTCTTTATGGTCCAACTCTCATATCCATACATGACTACCAGATAAACCATAACTTTGACTAAGATAGACCTTTGTTGGCAAAGTAATGTTTTTGCTTTTTAATATGCTGTATAGGTTTGTTATAGCTTTTCTTCCAAGGAGAAACGTCTTTTATTTTCATGGATGCAGTCATCATCTACAGTGATTTTGGAGCTCAAATAAATAAAGTCTGTCACTATTTCATTTTTTCCCCATCTATTTGCAATGAAGGGATGGGACTGGATGCCATGATCTTCGTTTTTTGAAGGTTGAGTTTTAAACCAATTTTTCCACTTTCCTCTTTCACTTTCATCAAGAGGCTCTTCATTTTTTTAGTTATGTATATTTAATTGATAAAGTTTTTTTCCATATAATTACAGTGCCATCAATATAACAAACTTAATGATATTCCTTTTATCATTTAACACCCAGTCAGTATTAACATTTCTCTGAATACCTCAAAAATACTTAAAAAAAAACAAACAGTTGAATTAATAGTTGAATCAAGTCAAACAAAGCCTCCACATTGCATTTGGTTGCTGTATCTATTAAGTTTCTTAACTGAATAGAGCTCCTCTTCCCTTTCTTTTTTAAAAAAAATTAATTTATTTTAATTGGAAGCTAATTACTTTATAATATTGTAGTGGTTTTTGCCGTACATTGACATGAATCAGCCATGGGTGTACATGTGTTCTCCATCCTGAACCCCCCTCCCACCTCCCTCCCCATCCCATCCCTCAGGGTCATCCCAGTGCACCAGCCCTGAACACCCTGTCTCATGCATCAAACCAGGACTAGTGACCTATTTCACATGTGGTAATATACATGTTTCAATGCTATTCTCTCAATTCATCCCACCCTCACCTTCTCCCACTGAGTCCAAAAGTCTGTTCTTTACATCTGTGTCTCTTTTGCTGTCTCAAATATAGGGTCATTGTTACCATCTTTCTAAATTCCATGCTGCAGAGTCAGTCATGTCTGACTCTGTGCGACCCCATAGACAGCAGCCCACCAGGCTCCCCCGTCCCTGGGATTCTCCAGGCAAGAACACTGGAGTGGGTTGCCATTTCCTTCTCCAATGCATGAAAGTGAAAAGTAAAAGTGAAGTCGCTCAGTCGTGTCTGACTCTTAGCGACCCCATAGACTGCAGCCTACCATGCTCCTCCATCCATGGGATTTTCCAGGCAAGAGTACTGGAGTGGGTCGCCAGTGCCTTCTCCGTCTAAATTCTGTATATATGTGTTAATATATTGTATTGGTGTTTTCCTTTCTGACTTACTTCACTCTGTATAATAGGCTCCAGTTTCATCTACCTCATTAGAACTGATTAAAATGCATTCTTTTTAATAGCTGAGTAATACTCCATTGTGTATATGTACCACAGCTTTCTTAATCATTTGTCTGCTGATGGACATGTAGGTTGTTTCCATGTCCTGGCTATTGTAAACAGTGCTCGGATGAACATTGGGGTACACGTGTCTCTTTCAATTCTGGTTTCCTCAGTGTGTATGCCCAGCAGTGGGATTGCTGGGTCATATGGCAGTTCTATTTCCAGTTTTTTAAGCAATCTCCACACTGTTCTCCATAGTGGCTGTACTAGCTTGCATTCCCACTAACAGTATAAGAGGGTTCCTTTTCCCCCACACCCTCTCCAGCATTTATTGTTTGTAGACTTTTGGATCGCAGCCATTCTGCAAAGATAAGGTGTCCATAGGTACATGGATTTATCTCTGGGCTTTCTATTTTGTTCCATTGATCTATATTTCTGTCTTTGTGCCAGTACCATACTGTCTTGATGACTGTGGCTTTGTAGTAGAGCCTGAAGTCAGGCAGATTTAGTTCCTCTTCACCTTCTACCATAAGTATGGTGTCATCTGCATATCTGAGGTTATTGATATTTCTCCCAGTAATCTTGATTCCAGCTTGTGTTTCATTTGGCCTGACATTTCACATGATATACTCTGCATGTAAGTTAAATAACCAGGGTGACAATATACAGCCTTAACATACTCCTTGCCCAATTTGGAACCAGTCTGTTGTTCCAGACCCGGTTCTAACTGTTGCTTCTTGACCTGCATACAGATTTATCAGGAGGAAGATAAGGTGGTCTGGTATTCCCATACCTTTAAGAATTTTCCACAGTTTGTTGTGATCCACACAGTCAAAGGCTTTAGCATAGTCAGTGAAGCAGAAGTAGATATCTTCCTGGAATTCTCTTGCTTTTTTTGTGATCCAGCAGATGTTGGCAATTTGGTCTCTGATTCCTCTGCCTTTTCTAAATCTAGCTTGAACATCTTGGAGCTCTCGGTTTATCTACTGTAGCATTACTTTGCTAGCATGTAAGATGAGTGCAATTGTGTGGTAATTTGAACATTCTTTGGGATTGCCTTTCTTTGGAATCAGAATGAAAACTGATCTTTTCCAGTCCTGTGGCCACTGCTGAGTTTTCCAAATTTGCTGGCATATTGCATGTAGCACTTTAACAATATCATCTTCTAAGATCTGAAATAGCTCAACTGGAATTCCATCACCTCCATTAGTTTTGCTCATAGTAATGCTTCCTAAGGTCCACTTGACTTTGCACTCCAGGATGTCTGGCTTTAGGTGAGTGATCACACCATCTAGTTATCTGGGTCATGAAGATCTTTTCTGTGTAGTTCTTCTGTTCTCTTCTTAATATCTTCTGCTTCTGTTAGGTCTCTACCATTTTTGTCCTTTATTGTGCCCATTTTTGCATGAAATGTTCCCTTGGTATCTCTAATTTTCTTGAAGAGATCTCTAGTTTTTCCCATTCTATTGATTTCCTCTATTTCTTTGCATTGATCAATGAGGAAGTCTTTCTTATCTTTCCTTGCTATTCTTTGTGTGGATAAATATAAAAGAAGGTATAAATATATATTCTCTTGATTTTAAAAATTTATTTGATGTGCTATATCTTACTAAAATTAAGGAAATATTAACATAAATTATATTGATAAGTTAAAATGTATATTTAAATCCCTGTAGCAAACACTAAGAAAATAAAAACAAAACAAAAAAAAAACAAAAACTACCCTCCAAATCAACAGAGGAATTAAAATGATATACCAAAAATGTTTGTTCTACCCAAAAAGTACTAGTAAAGGAAGAACAAAGAAACAAAAAAGAGAAGAGCCATAGTGAAAACAAATAGCAAAATGTGAATTTTGCTGACAAAATCTGCAGTAGATGCAAATCTACTGATATCAAAAATCACATTAAATGATTCATCAAATAGACTAAACAATTCAATGAAAATGGTGATATTATCAGATTAGATAGAAAAGAAAGAGTCCACTACATGCTGACTACAAGAGACATTCTTCAAATTCAAAAATACAGCTAGATTGAAAGTTATAGAATAGAAAAGATATATCATACAAACAGTAAAAAAAAAAATAAGAGCTTAGAATGAGCTATATTATTCATATTAAACAACATAGATTCTTATAAAATATATTTTAGTGGAGATAAACAGGGACATTGTATAATAGTAAAAAGGGTCACAACATCACAAAGACAAAATTATTTGAAATGCATGTGAACCTAACAAGACTCTAAACTATAATCAGCAAAAACTGAGAAAACTGAAAGGAGATACAGACTATTCAATATTTATAGTTCCAAATTTCAAGACCTTTTATATTGATAGGAAAAGTAGATGGAAAATTAATACAAATATAGAAGATTTGAGATTTTCCTGGCAATCCAGTGGTTAAGACCACAACTCCAATGCGGGGGGGGGGGGGGGGGGGGGGGGGCGCGGGGCAGAGGTTCAATCCCTGGTCAGGAAACTAACATCCCATGTGCTGTGTGGCCTACCCAGAGGGAGAAAAAAAAGAACCAAGATTAGAAGATTAAAAAAACAGATAATCAACATGATCTAACTGACATTTATAGAACAATTCACCCAACAGAAGCAAAATACATTCTTTCAAGGGCACGTGGGACATTCTCCAGGAAAGACCATATGATAGGCCTTAAAACAAGTTTCCATGCTTGTAAAAGGATTGATGTGACTCAAGCATCTTTTCCAACTGCAATAAAATTAAATTATAAAGCAATAACGGAAATCTGAGAACTCCCCAAATATCTGAAAATTAAACAACACATTTCTAAATAACCCAGATCAAAGAAGAAATCACAAGGAGAATTAGAAACTATTTGGGACAGAATGAAGACAGCATATGTAAAACTTTATGGGATACAGCTAAAGAAGAGCTTAAAAGGAAAGTTGCAGTTTTAACATGAAGATTAAATGTATTCACTGTCCAGAAAGGCCACTGTTATGAATTAGAAAAAATCTTCTTGTATGAACAGATTCTAGACTTCGTTGGGATCTCTTTGTCAAAGGTTTTTAAGATTTCAAATATACATCATTGCATTTTGTATATTCACATGTATAGTATATATTACAAAATGCCCTATTAAGAAAAGGTCTTCTACTTAATCACCACAGAAAAATTCTTTCTAGGATCCAAGAAAGCCTTTGGTCACCATTAACAAGGAAACAATATTATGACTGTACTGGGACTTTCCATTTGGGGCTGGTGAGGCTGCACCTCTGAATAGCACTTCTCTCTGGTTGCCTGGGCCCCTGGTTTTCCTCTGTAATTTATTTGTAAAATACTTCCTTTTCTCAGGGTGCCTGTTCCTGAAACAGACACCCCAGGAGGGTAGTGGGACAGGGTATCACATCCCCGGTTGCTATCTCAGTTCCCTTGATTGCTCTGTATTGTTCTTTCTTCGAGTTCAGCTTGTAGTCCTGGATATGTCCAGGGCTTGACTGATTTGCATTTATGTGGCTTATCTGCACCAGAGTCTATTCATGCCCCCACTTCCTCATTTTTAGGCTTCATTCTTTGCACTCCCTGATCATCTTTCTTTGACACAGTTGACCTTCAAAGGTTGACCTCCAAAGGTCTCTCAGGGGACTCTAGGGCTGAGCCAAAATGAAATGGGAGATGTGTGGTTGTCAGACATCCCAGATCATGGGGGCAGGAGAGAAGAGGATGTTGTCTTCTCAGGTGCTCACTTATCAAGCCCAGTTTATGAGCCCAGACAGTGGATCAGCTCCCTCTGCCGAAGTGTGAGGGACTGACTGCAAACCTAACATCTTGCTGGTCCCGGCTTAAATGTCCTTGTTGGTTCTGTCCAGGTCATTCAGGGGAGAAGAAAGGTCATTTCTTGCAGAGAAAGCACCAAGTAGGTGGGCTTCAGGATACAAAGTTGAATTGTGAAGACTATTAATCAAAGTGAAATTGAAAGTCCAACTCTTGGTGGCTCAGTGGACTATACAGTCCATGGAATTCTCCAGGCAAGAATACTGGAGTGGGTAGCCATTCCTTTCTCTAAGGGATTGTCCCAATCCAGGGATCAAACCCATGTCTCCCTCACTGCAGGAAGATTCTTTAACAGCTGAGCCACAAGAGAAGCCCAAGAATGCTGGAGTGGATAGCCTATCCTTTCTCCAATAGATCTTCTAGACCCAGGAATCGAACTGGGGTCTCTTGCATTGCAGGTGGATTTTTTACCAACTGAGCTAACAGGGAAGCCATTAGTCAAAGAGGGTGTGAAAAAACAGAGCTGCTTACGTGAAAGAGGCTGGGTCATTGTGGGGGATGGCAGGGGTGAAGGAAGAGCACAGTCAAAGGATGTCAGAGGCAGGGCCAGTGAGATCTGAGTCCTGGGCTCAGAACCAGCTCTATGAATTGCAATCGTGGGTGAGGGTGACTCCGTCACATGGCGCCTGGTGTGTGAAGCAGGGATGGATCATGGGCTGAAGGGACAGAGTGGACGTTCCTCTCCCTCATTTCCCACTTGAGTCCGTGCTCTCCAGGTGTTGGGAGAAAAGCAGATACCTGTGGTCCAAGGGATGCGCTGGGGATTGGTGCATGACCTTGCCCTTTGTTGGCAAGCTTTCCCTCTCCCCTCTGTTTGTTGGCAGACAGACTGAGCCTGAGGCACTGGAGGAAGTTGGAAGATGGAAGATGAGTGGTCAGTGTATTCCTGTCCACAGTTTATAACTACTTCATCATTTAAACACCTTTGTCTCATTC
This sequence comes from Bos taurus, assembly GCF_002263795.3. Lineage (NCBI taxonomy): Eukaryota > Metazoa > Chordata > Mammalia > Artiodactyla > Bovidae > Bos > Bos taurus. The sequence continues at coordinate 36,845,052 of NC_037356.1, forward strand.
TCTATGTTCAATCCCATCTTTTAGGAAACTTTCAGGCTTTAGAACAGCTTTCTCATCAGAATAAGTAGGGGCAGACTATTGATTTCATTCAAGAATGTATTAAGCACCTACTGTGTATATGCCATGCAAAGTGTAAGCCTTCCTGGGATATGGAAGCCACAGTAGGAGACTTAGGGTTCCTTTCTGCTATTAGATGGGACCCAGTCTGGATCTTGTGTCCCTCATGGGAACTCGGTGACCAGTGCGTACTCAGCAGACCTTCAGTAAACTAGGGTGTCAGCTGAAGACCCTGACACTTTCTGTGGGTGCAGTGGGATGGGTCAGTTTTCAGAGGATCCTGAAAATAACTATGCTTAGTTGTGAATGGAAAGTGAAAGTAGGGGAACAGAGAGGAGAGGAGTGGAAGGGGCAAAAGAGAGGAAGAAATGTTTTCAAACAACAGGGGTAAGACAGAGAGGCCTTCTGGAGATAAAAGGAAGAGCTGATTAAAGGGACAATGAGAACAATTAGGCGTGACCTCAATTCCCAAGCTGAGGTCATGAAGGGAGCAGCGTTCCCATGGGGCAGATTGGCACCACTGTGCTGAGCGCTCACAGCTTAAATGCACAGAAAACACCCACCAAATGCCAAGTGTCTTTGTGTGTGTTGGTGCTGTTGGCAGACTCTGCAGTATCTCAGGAAGAGCTGCTGAGGGGATGAAACACAAATACAGCTTTCTCCTTGCAAAAAGATCTTTCAGAATATCCCAAACCTGTAATGCTTCGCACTGAGCCATCCGGAGCAACCTGAGCATAGTGTTGGATTGTGCGAAGTGTAACAGTGCAGTGCTTGGGTTCTGGTTGGCCTTACTAGGCTGCACTCTCAAACCCTTTCTTGAGTGGAGAGCCATGACTTTTTAGAGACACAGAGGCAGGCGTGAAGGCTAGAGTTGGGCAGAAGCAAGTGAGAGAGAAAGAGGGAACCCCACTGCCCCTGCCCACCCCTCTGCACTTTCAGGTACAGCTTGCTTGTCCTCCTGGAGCCCAAGTTGATGGAGAATTTGGATGAGAACAGAGTGAGAGCAAAGATGCTCCTTCTAATGGATGATGGGAGACATAGCTCCCCCTTCCCTGCCGACCCCAGGCAGGGGCAGCTTCCTCAGGCTTGTGTCGCCTGAAAACCTAAGGGACTAACAAAGCACAGAATGATGAGGTTCAAGGGGCAGAGATGGAATGCGTGAGAAGCCGCAGTTCTGAGTTTTGAGTCTCCAAGTTTGTTAATGGTGTAAGTGGGCAGCCTGCAGGCACAGCTCTGCAGGGTATGTCTCCTGCACCCAGAGGTCCCCAGGAGGGGTCGGGATCTGGGCAAGCTCTGCAGCTTTTCCCGTTTATCCCCGCACCAAGGCAGCTGATGCTTGTCCCTGTCCCAGGACCACCTGGCTTTGTGGAAACCAGCTTTCTAGCTTTACTCCTCTTCAGATCCTCCTTCTCCAGGGCAACCACACACACGATGCCATTTTGCAATTTATTTTCATTTTGCAGAGAAGAGCCTTCCCTCATCTTCCTGGTTTGGCATCAGCGGCCTGGCTGTGTTAGTCTTGGACAGCCCTGGGCTGCCTTGGCCTCGGAGCTGGCATGGCCTTGTTATGCCAGCTGGAGAGGGACAGCACACCTGTGGGGGTGAGGGGCGGGCCTGGGGGGAGGCCTGGCAGGGGTCTAATGGCTCGAGGTGGCACAGGCTTGCCAGGATGACCTCATCCCTTTATCTCCCCAGGCAGGCTCTCTGGGCTCCGAGGAGGAGCTGGGGTGTTTATGCAGCTGCCCAGCCCCTGGGGCAGCACTCCATCCCACCTGGGGTCACCCTTTCTGGCCTCCAGGTGGAGTCTGTGCTCTAGAGCTGGTCCCTCTCAGGTCTCCAGCTTACAGAGTATTCACGCTGCTGTGTTTTCTTCTCATTTCACGTTTGGACAAGATACTATTTTAAACAAGAAAACTGAAAAACAGATGGGCTGCGGTTTCCAGACTTCACGTCTCCAACATCATGACAGAAACCAGGAGTCAACCCAGTTGAGGCTCCAGGAACGGATTCTACATTTCTGACGCGGGCCAAGTCCTTGCTGAGGAGGCAGTGTCGGAGCTTCCGGGTTGGCAGTGGGGGGACCAGGCGCCCCCACTCCCACCCTCCCAGTATCACTGTCCCCACGGAAGACTCGGGATGCAGTGACTAAGCCTCGCATGCTGTCGCCTGCACAGAAGATGCTGAGCCACCGTCTGGAGTAGGTGCTTGGGGTTGTTTTTCTAGAGGTGGTGGCAGGAGGCACTGAGTCACCAGTGGTCTCTGCCCTCATCCCCCCTGGAGTCCCTTTGACGGGTCAGGTCAGAGTCCCAAACCCCATCATCCCCTCAGAGAAGGATGAATTTATCCCAGTGGGCTGCTCAGCTAAACATGACCTAATGTAACAAGTGGCCTTGGACTGCAGATGGACCCAAAGACTAAGCTCTGCCTCCTCGTAGCTCAAACAAGGGATCTGAGTAGAAAGGAAGTCTTGTGAACACAAGAAAAAGTACCTGGAGAAAACATGTGAAGTTTAGCTGTGGACAGACTCGTAACTAGGAAAACTTCCCATAGCTGTCTCAGCAGGGGTCACTGGGAAGCCCCTTCTCCTGGCAGAGGCTCGGAGTCTGAAGGAGAGCACGTTCTGGGAGGGGGGCCCCTCACACAGTGCTCCCCACAATGTGCTACATGGAGCATTTGTCTTTGGAAGTCATTTTCAGTAGGAAAGTGTTCACTGGTCTAATAAGATGGAAAGACGCTGCATTCTCTGCTTGGAGAGTCATGATATACAATAATAATGACTCAAAAACTCACACATGAGAAAACATTGAACTCAGTTTAATCCTGTGTTTCTCAAATTGGTTTGATGGTAGAATGCTAACATTGCAAAATATCTTTGGAACACATTTTGGGGAAAGTTGCTTTACTGGAAGATGTTACACGATGCCTGCAGTTGACAGAATTTTCCCTTCAAGCTGGGAAGCAAATATTCCTCAGGGATCACAGCCTCTGTCCATTTGAATGGAGGGGTGTCCATGCTGGCTCAGGGCCAAGTTGTGTAGCCCTCACCTGCAGCTGGAAATTTGACTGACATCCTTAAGAAGGATGGGGCAGAGGGTAGGGGCTTTGCCTTTAAAGATTAGCTTCCTCAGGCTTCCCTGTGGCTCAGTGGTAAAGAATCCGCCTGCCAATACAGGAGACGCAGGTTTGATCTTTGGTCTGGGAGGATCCCACATGCTTCAGAGCAACTAAGCCCGTGCACCACAACTACTCAGCCTGTGTACTAGAGCCCAGGAGCCACAACTACTGAGCTTATGCGCCCTAGAGCCCATGCTCCACAACAAGAGAAGCCATCTCAATGAGAAGCCCAAGTACCGCATTGAAGAGCAGCCCCCGCTGGTCACAACTAGAGAAAAGCCCACGCAATGGTGAAGATCCAGCCAGCACGGCCAAAAATACATACATAAATAAATACCTTAAAAATAATTCACTTCTCACATTGATGGTAAAAACTTCAGGGCTATAAAAATAGGGTAATCGTGCTCTGAGACTGAAAGGTTCATCCTGTTCAAGAGTTTTCCATGAGGATCCATTGCTCTGGAATGGATGTCTGGATGGAGATGTGGTTTTAAACATCCAAGAGTCAGAGTTTGTCTTCTATCCCTTCCTTTGTAACTCAGTCTTGTGCCCATAGCCGGCACCCCATTCTAGACTTCCTGGATGGAATCCACAGAATTCAGCTTTATATGTGGTCTGGGAACAGAGTAAGTGTGTTGTCCTTAGTGTGGGTCATTCCTGACTTAGTTTCATGCCTTGGGTTTTCAATGGACAAGAATTTATGACCTGAGATTTGGAAACACTTAGTCAGAGCCCCAATCCTTCCACAGAGTTCGTCCAGGCACTTCAGCTCTGGACTTGCTTACAAAGACTTCTGATCCATTTCTTCACACATTTCCTGGGGGACCTTGTGCCTGCTGGCACACAGCTCTGTATTCCTGCCTCACCTGCTAGTCTTCTGATAATTCATCACGTGACCACTGTGGTTTTCCTCCTGGCTGCATTTTGCTGTGTTTTGTTCACCTGTAGCCCCACCTGGACCACGAACGCAGCTTCAAAGCCCCGACAGAACATTCTATCCCATTATAGTTACCCTTTATTTCATCCAAGAAGTCCTGAAAACCTGTTACAAGGCATGAAACACAGGCTAGTCCATCTTTTCCCTCCCCCAACCCACCAATCGATTTCATGTCTGTTACAGATTTACCTTCAAAGGGGAATCAGGTGAAAAGGGGATACGCAGGACTGCGCTGACTTCTGGGGCTGCTTCCATTTCCCAGTTTTGATAAATTTACCAGTTAAGAAAACATTCCCCCAGAGCCACCTCTGCTGACCCGCCTGACACCACTAGGGCTTGACAGCCATTCAGTGACTCCTGAGGTCAAAGGATTTCTGGCTTCAAAGGGAAAATGCTGGACAAGGGGGGCCTCTGTTGGCGGGTGTCTCCTTTCTCCTTAGGTTTGATTGATTTTCATACACAGAAGGAGACAGAAAGAGCCCACTAGTCGCCCCCAGCACACGCTTATAATTACAGTGTGATCGCTTGCTGTCTGGGTGGTGCATGTGTGCTTGACCCGACTTGAGGCATCTTCCTTCCAGCACCAACCTTGAGGCCAGATCCTGCAGAAGGGCACCATGTTCTGTGCGTTAAAGTGACTTAACAGAAGCCTTTTAAAAAAGATATTATTTATTTTTTAATTGAAGGATAATTGCTTTACAGAATTTTGTTGTTTTCTGTCAAACATCAACAAGAGTCAGCCATAAGTGTGTGTATGTCCCCTCCCTCTTGAACCTCACTCCCATCTCCCTTCCCATCCCACCTCTCTAGGTTGATACAGAGCCCCTGTTTGAGTTCCCTGAGACATACAGCAAATTACGGGCTCTCCATTTTACATATGGTAATGTAAGTTTCCATGTTACTCTCTCCATGCATCTCACCCTCTCCTTTCCTCTCTTTGTGTCCATAAGTCTAACGGAAGCCTTTGACTAAATCCACATTTACGTGATGTTTAAAAGAGAAACAGTAACTCTGCTTTTTTGCCTGTGCTGTGCTTAGTTTCTCAGTCATGTCTGATTCTTTGTGACCCCATGGACTGTGGCCTGCCAGGCTCCTCTGTCCATGGGGTTCTCCAGCCAAAAATACTGGAGTGGGTTGTCATGTCATCCTCCAGGGAATCTTCCCAACCCAGGGATCAAACCCAGGTCTCACACATTGCAGACAGATTCTTTACCGTCTGAGCCATTAGTGAAGCCCAAGGATACTGGAGTGGGTGGCCTACCCCTTCTCCAGGGGATACTCCTGACCCAGGAATTGAATTGGGGTCTCCTGCATTGCAGGCAGATTCTTTAACAGCTGAGCTACTAGGAAGCTCTTTTGTCTACGTCAGGTCAATAATCAGATGGATTATTTCCCTGGTTGACAGCATATGCACATAGCTGCAGAGCCAGTTTGAATGTGCAGGGATGTGTCTGGGTGTGAGAAGCATCCCAGCTTTCATCTACTGGATGGATAGAACTGTTACAAAGTGGTGTTCATACAGCGGGCAGCAATGGCTCTGCTCATCACTTCCCAGGATCTGAGCTGGGATGGACTTAGGTAGTCCTTAAAAGACATTGGCTTTCTTCTTACACAGACCTCTTCTCTTCCCTGGACCCAGCCTCTCTCCCTTTGTTTGCCTTGCAAATCATGTGTGCTGACTATCTAGATGACACCCAGGGAAATAAGCACAGAAACCCACCCAGAAACAACACCGTAAATTGTGGAGCAAGGGGAATTGAGTTACATCGCAGAGCCAGGGGCCATCCAGGGTGATTTCTCAGTTTCTGAAAGCCCAGGATGGATGCATGGCTAGAAAATTCTTAAGTTAGAAACAAACAAGGACTGTCACCACAAGGTTCACACCTTCTCATTAAAATCTTCTGTTCTCCTGCCTGCTACCCCCAGCTTTGACATTGCCTTGGGCAAGGAGAGTGTGAGCCATATTTTAAAATATTTGTGCAATCACCACCTGGCTTTCATAACAATATCTGGCCCCAGACTTTGTGTAAGACCTCAGGCAACTTTTTGAACCTGGGAGGTATTTATTCTGAAGGCAATTAAAAGAGGTGTTAGCTGGAGCCACCTGGAAATGAGTTCTGACTCACTGATGAGTGGCTGCTGAGATATTTTGCAATGTTGCTTCATCGGATCTGAGAGCCCACTGTGGGGCCTGGTGCTGAAGAGGAGGCTCTGGTTATATATATATCTGGTGATTATACAGTATTATAATAACAGTGACCCTTTAAAGATTTTAATACTTATTATGTGCCAACCATATAGTTGGATGTCATTCTATAAAAACTGAAGCTCATGTGGAAGATCATTTTACTGTCATCCTCATTGACCCATGAGGAGAATGAAGCTTGGAAAACTGGAGAAGCCTGTCCAAGGTTGTGCTGCTACAAAATTGCCACTGGACGCCTGGCCAAGTCTGACCCCAAACCCAGACACTTCCAAGCTCTGCTCCCCTGCCTGCTGGAGCAGAAGGCAGGATGGGGAAGGGCATCCTCTGAGCTTCCTTGCTCTGAGCTGGGGTGGAAAAAACCACAGCGGCAGGCACCTCATCATTGGGTTTGGACCTCAGCTCTAGGCGCTAACAGGAAGCCTGGGTGAAGGACTGTGATTGACAATGACGGTGATTCTGACAGGTTCTATACAGTTCTCTGAGAGAAATGCCTACCTCATAGGGTCTTGTGATTGAACGAGAAGATGTTGACAAAGTGCCTAACAAATACTAAGTCCCCATAAAATAATCCTAAAGGAAATCAACCCTGAATATTTACTTGAAGGACTGATGCTGAAGCTGAAGCTCTAATACCTTGGGCACCTGATGTGAAGAGCTGACTCACTGGAAAAAACCCTGATTCTGGGAAAGACTGAGGGCAGGAGGAGAAGGGGATGACAAGGATGAGATGGTTGGATGGCATCACCGACTCAAAGGACATGAGTTTGAGCAAGCTCTGGGAGATAGTGAAGGATAGGGAAGCCTGGCGTGCTGCAGTCCATGGGGTCACAAACAGTCGGACATGACGGAGTGACTGAACAACAATAAAATAATGGTTATTATATAGACTTTTTTCCATTCATGAAAGTAAGTGATGGAAATTTTCAAGCCATTTCACAATGATCATGTCAGCCACTTTTCTTCCCTTTCATTCTTCCTCAGATCATTTCTGTTCAGGTGGAAATTTGTCTTTCACGTTATTTAGGGCTCAGTTTACCGAGTTCTTTTATCCCCAGAAGAGTCACATTCTTTACACCGAACATAGTAACTTCTACAAGGGTTGTTCCCTTCTACCTATTTGTGGGGGTGAAAAAGATGAGTATTCATGGGGTAATAATGATTGTGGTTATAATAATGATTCCCACTTATTTAGTGTTCAGTGGTAAAGTGCTAAGCCCTTTTGCATGTGTTTTCAATTAACTCCACAGTAATCCTATGAGATAAGTGTTATTGTACACATTCTACAGATTAGCAAGGTCATCTACTTTCTCTAGGCAACAGCATATGGTTTTGCCTGGTCATGGGTTGCTGGTAGGCACCCAGATCTGTGGGTGTCCTGGCACTGTCCCCGTCTTTTCTGTAAAGAACGCTCCATTTGCTGGCAGTCACACCCAAGCACACTGTCTTCTAACCCAGAGGGCTTCCCAATTTCTTCGGATCATATGTGATGTAGCCTTATATCTGGGGGTCCTCAGACCCACCCCTCCCTTGTGCATAAGCAGTTGCTGGCAAGTCCCTCCACATTTTGTCCACTGGGATTGCTCATCCACGACCTCATACTCACAATGTTGTTGCTATTCAATCGTTTAGTTGTGTCCGACTCTTTGCCACCCCATGGACTGTAGCCCACCAGGCTCCTCTGTCCATGAGATTCCCCATGCAAGAATACTGGCATAGGTTGCCATTTCCTTCTCCAAGGGATCTTCCCAACCCAGAGATTGAAACCCGTGTCAGGCAAGCTCCCTGAGCCACCAGGGAAGCCCCTCTGAATGTTACATTTGGCATAAAATACTGTAGGGAAAAGCTCTCCTGCGGTCCACACTGATGTGTGGGTCTGAATGAGCATCTCGAAACAAAGTGCACACAGAGGATCAAGGACCCCTCCCCTGAAACAGAATCACCTAGACGCGCATAGAAACCATGAGAGCTCATTGTCAAAACCTTCCTGCATTCCCACCACCATCAGAAAGCACTGAGTGAGGGCTCTGTTTCTGGGAATCCTATACTCACCATCACTCAGAGAAAGTCTCCCTCTTCTGTGTGTTTACAATGAGAGGGAGACACACTGAGGCTGACAGACGCCGAGAAGAAACAGACACAACTATATAACAAACAGTGGACAAACACAAATAGTTAAGGACAAATATTGGCTTTGTACGAAAGCCAAGAGTGCAGGGGCACCATTACATTTACAGAAGGGAGCCTTGTTCCCACAGATGGGGCCATCGCCGTGTCCTGTCCTCACTGGACTCAGCAGAGATCGCAGGTTCCCAGGGAGTTGGGTATGACCTGCAGTGACCACTGTGCAAAGGGTAGGGATCTGAGGGGCCTCTGGACCTTTGTGGAGAAATCAGGAGGGGCTGGAGTTGTTGCTTGCAAAGTGCCTTCTGTCCCTGCTGTGCTCCATGTGTTTAGTTCTTCAGTCGTGTCTGACTCTTTGCAGACCCGTGGACTGTAGCCCACCAGGCTCTCTGTCCATGGGATTTCCCGACTCAGGGATCAAAGCCACGTCTCCTGCATTGGCAGGTGGATTATTTACCAACTGCGCTACTTGTGCCTAGGTACTCCAAATCAGCTTCCTATATGTTGTCTGTCCTTTGCAGTGGAGACAGAGTTAATTGCCCTTACTTCTCCCACTGTTCTGCTTCAGTGGGGAGGGATGACCAGGAATAACTGATTCACACGTCCCCAGAAGAGAGGGAGCTGCAGAGAAAAACTTGCCTCAACCCAACAGTGTGATGTCCACCAACCAAAACATGCAGACATTTGGAAATATCTATTAAAGAATAACCAGTGAACATTCTTCAGGTTTAATTCTCATACAACAAGTACCTTTGGTGAAGAGTCCATTGTGCAACATTTAGCATCAGGGAGAGCTGGCCAGAGACGTGTGAAAGTGTGTGTGTGTGTGTGTGTGTGTGTACGTGAGCATGCGTGTGTGTATATAGGGGTGCCTGGTTGGGAACGTATGTGTAATGGGTGTGTGGGAAGGTGTGTGTGTATATTTGAGTTTTATGTGAGTGTACATGAGTATATGTGAATATGTCAGTTGGTGAAAGTGAGTGTAGGCGTTGTGTGAGAGCTTGAGTGAGTGTGTGTGTATGTGTGTGTGTGTGCATGCCCAGAAACACATGTCCATGAGCCTGAGGGCTCTTGGAAAACAGGACCCTAGATTCCAGCTGGTGATACGGGCAGTATTTCCTGAAATTGCTTCTGACTCATACGCACTCTAAGACAGCTAAAATAATACAAAACAAGTCAACTACGCAGAGACTTGGGTTTGCTTTCTCTTCATTCGTTTACATAAGTGAAGTTGTTATTGAAAAAGGAATTTATCCAAAGGTTTCCTGAGAGCAGTCCTGTGCAGACTCAAGGTGGCCTTTGCCTGCCTGCACTGTGGGCCTGGGTGTGTGTGTCAGCTGCAGTCATAACCAATTTTGCTCAGAGCTCAAAGTCACAGAGCCATCTGCCTGACCTCATCGCAGTCTGCATGCATGCCATAGCATGAACGTCTAATGGGAATCACAGCAAGCTGGAATCAGGACTCTGTGTGACCAAGGGAAGGTCAGTGAAGTCCAGCCCATTCCCTGGCCAGCCTGGGATCCACACCATCTGCCTCTCCTGCCTCAGAAATGCAAGAAGAAAAATGAGAAGGACATGGGAAAAGACACCAACCTTATGCCTTGCTGATCACATTTTGATACTAAACGGTAAAGTCAAGGGAGTCTGAAAGTCGGCCCCTGTGATCTCTGATGACAAGTCTGACTTTCCTTAGGTTTCCACAGCTCTTTTCACCGTGCATGCTAAGTCACTTCAGTTGTGTCCGACTCTTTGCAACCCTATGGACTATAGTCCTCCAGGCTCCTCTGTCCATGGGATTCTGTAAGCAAGAATACTGGAATAGATTGCTTCCATCTATTCCAGGGGATCTTCCCAACCCTGGAATCGAACTCATGTCCCTTATGACTCCTGCATTAGCAGGTGGGTTCTTTACCACTAGTGCCACTGTAGCTACCCACAAAGGGAGGGAGAAAAGGAATATTCTCTCTTGCATTGACTGTCCCAGCTCATCAATTTAGAATAAGTCTTTATGGTCCACGATCTCTTAATAAGGTTTTATTTGAAAAAAGCTTGAACCTCTCGCTTTGCAGAGCTGCTCTTATCTGGGCCTCTGTCCCCGACACCTCAGAGGCCACAAGCACCCACCTCCTTTCCAGGGGCGGGGGTGGTGGGGGTGGGGAGGGGGAAGCCACAGCTCCTCCCACTGGGGCAGGAACACAGCCTCTCACAGTCCAGACCCGGCTGGAGCCACACCCTGACTCCACCCCTGTCCACCATTCGCTCCTTGGAAAGGGGAGTGGGGCTTGGATCCCAGGCATATCTGGGCAGATAGGAATCCACTGTGGATGCCAGCTTAGATTTCCTCTCTTCAAAGGGCACAGACTGTGGGCACACATCATCTCTTTGGAAGTTTAGATCAAAGAAATAAGAGTCAAAGATAAAAGTTGTTCACTCGTGCCTCTGATGAGAGTCAGCAGGTCCCACTGTCACTGAGCTTTTTCTTTGCATCTCAGCCATGTCCCTCCCTGCCTCTGGAACCCCTCCTTGGACTGAGTTCATGGGGCCCCTCTCTGGGTGAGGTGGTGGCTGAGAGCAGAGGCTGCAAACAAGACACACAGGCCCTGCCCTCAAAGCACACCAGACTAACAGGAAAGGAAGATATGAGCCAGGAGCCATGTTTTATGGGTAAAACATAATGTGTTACAAATGGGGAGTACAGGTGGCTGGGAGGACAGCACTCGGAGATTTACCCTTCCCTAGGCGTCAGGGCTGCCATCCTCGGGGAGATGACTGTCAGTGAAATCTGGGAGACCTGCAGCGTAAGCTCCATGAGGACTATTTCCAGAGGATGCCTGACCTAGGAAATGCTCCCTAAATATCTGGTGAAGAGATAACAGAGGAGTTAACAAAAGGGGGGTAGTTCTATGGAGGAGATTCCAAGCCAAGGGAATTTGTCTTCTGATGGCCATGTGCTTAGCCCAGCAAAAGAGGTCCTCACAGCTGTGTTGGAGAGAGCAGAGGAGGATCCAAGGAGCTGAAGCTGGCCCGGGAGGCAGAGGCCAGCTGGTGGTGGCCTTCCATCTTTGTTAAGGATTTCAGGCTTATTCTGGGGTCACAAGGAGCCAATACAAGTGTTGAGGTGCCACGATGCTTGGCCAGGTACTGCCCGTGTTAAAGGGGTCCTTCTCTAACTCTGTGGGCCATAGAACCACATGGGCATCTTGTTAAAACGCAGAGTATGCAATAGCCTGAGTCTGGGATTCTGTGCCAGCTCCAAGGGCCGGTGCTGCCAGTTGCAGGCATTTCATTCTGAGAAGTAAAGGCACAAGACACGGCAGACATCGTCGGCTTCCAGACCATGTAATAATGGCCAATGCCCCTTCATGACGGAGGATGTGTGAAGCTATGTGGTTTATTTGGTACAAAGGATAATGACTTCTCAGAGCGGCATGGATCTTAACTCTGAGGCGTTAATCTCAACAACTCCTGTTTCTAGGAGGAAAGGGAGCCTGTCACTGGGGACATCATCTGTGGATGGTGACCAAGTTTAACAGCAGCAGCAGTGGGTCCAAACCCCAGGTTTCCCTGCTGCTGGTGGTGCTGCTGCTAAGTCGCTTCAGTCAGGATCAGCTAAAAATTCTTTCTCTTTTACTAAACTCTTTCTTTTCCACATGGCCTTTCACCTACTATGTCCCACCAGGATATGGGTGGAGGCCAGCTGTGCCTAGAACAGGCCATCAGCTCATCCGGAGATGATTCTGGCCACTGCCCAGTCCTGAGGGATTAACTGCAGTGCTCTGTGGTCTGGGAGTGAGGCTGGCCCACAGAGTTTCCCAAGCCTGGATTAGCCACAGCCTGAGATGAGTGCAATACTCTCATGGTCCTTCTCTTTTCTGGATGTTTAATGAGGTCAGCAGCCTGCCCATCAGGTGATGCCCTGGAGCCCGGAGTGAACGACCAATGATGCTCCAGCCACCAAGGTGCTCAGTAGCTCAGTCGTGTCTGACTCTTGGTGACCCCATGGACTGTAGCCCACCAGGCTCCTCTGTCCATGGGATTTTCCAGGCAAAAACAGTGGAATGGGTTACCATTCCCTTCAACTACCAGGGTGGGTCCTGGGAAGACTTATGACAGTGGTGGTGGTGGGAGGGGGGGGGGGGTTGTTAAAGAATATTGCTCCAGCTGAAAATATTCCTTACTTGCTTGTTCTTGTTGACTCCAGTTCCACCACCAGTGGTTCATTCTTTGGGTTAAGTGCTGCATTACTGTCCATCCCTTATTTAAAAACTTACAGTGGTTGCCAGGGACTTGAGGAGAGGGAAATAGGTAGCAGTTTAATGGATATGGAGTTTCCTATTGCAAAATGAAAAGGTTGTGAAGTTTTTCACCCCCACCTCCAATATCACCATCATACGTCTTCATTTTTTCATGGTTGCACAATAATGCGAATATACTTAACACAACTGAACTGTATGTTTTAAATGGTTAAGATGGTAAATTTAAGCTTTGTATTGCTTTTCCACTATTTAAAATGAGGCTCCTTTGGAATGGACATGTACACTCTGCTGTATTTTAAATGGGTAATTTACTGTATAGCACAGGGAACTCTCTTCAATGTTATGTGGCAGGCTGGATGGGAGGGCAGTTTGGGGGAGAATGGATACGTGTATATATATATGGCTGAGTCACTTCACTCTGAAACTGTCACATTTTGTTAATCAACTGTGTTAGTCACTCAGTCGTATCTGACTCTTTACCACCCTATGGACTGTACCCTGCCAGGCTCCTCTGTCCATAGGATTCTTCAGGCAAGAATCCTGGAGTGGGGAGCCACTCCCTTCTCCAGGGGATCTTCCCAACTCAGGGATCAAATGCAGTCTCTCACATTTCTGGCAAAGCCTCCAATGTAAAATAAAAAGTTTTTTGAAAAAGAAAAAAACAAAACCAAAAGCTTAGGGTTAATGACTCAGTCACTAACATTTTAGTTAGAATTAGATCATCAGCTCTTCCCCAGACCAGGGACAGTGTCTTGGCTAGAGAACGCTCCAGTGACGGGAATGAGAAGCAGGAAATAGCAGAGAAAGGAGAAGCAGGAGATGAGAGATGCAACTGGTAGCTTCACTGTGTCATCCAGGGCCAGTGCTGAGTCTGACCTCTGACCTCCAGATGCTTCCTATGTTTTATGGTTCCTAATTGAAACTGCTGGTGATGTAAGGAACTAGATTGAAGCCAGGCTTTCAGATTCTGGGTGGAGTTTACAGTAAAGTTATGAGTAATACCTGACACTTGGCATGTGCCTCTCTGTGCCACAGACAGAATGAATCCCCAGAAAACCATGTGTGCCCGCTGCAGAGTGGGACAGAGGTGAGCCCAAGGTCAAGGAAGAAGGCACGGGATTTCTGAACAGAAATGAAAATGCAAGCTTGGGGTTCCATGGTTCATGCCACAGTCCCTTGGAATTACACCATGCCACCTTCAGAGCATTGCTACATGTGTCTTATCTTTATCTTAGCAGTTATGCTATCAAGAGAGAAGTCAAATATTCTCTCCATGGCATAAAGGCCCCTGAGGGACACATGAGCCCCAGAATGCATGTTTCTGAACACCACTCTGGACATCCTCATTCAGTGGCTTTAGGGTGTGGTCTTGGAAGGGGAATTTTTTTTAAGTTTTTTTTTTTTTGGATGTGGACCATTTTTAAAGTCCTTATTGAATTTGTTACAACACTGCTTCTGTTTTATGTTTTGGTTTTTTGACCCTGAGTCGTGGGACTTTAGCTTCCTGACTAAAGATGAAACCCTCACCTCCTGCATTGGAAGCACAGAGTCTTAACCACTGGACCACTAGAGGAGTCCCTGAAAGTCGAGTTTTAACAGTGTAGAGGATTGGGTGGGCTCACGTTTGAGAAATGCAGCGTGCGTGTGTGCTCAGTCATTTCAATCTTGTCTGACTCTGCGACCCCATGCAGTGTAGTCCACCAGGCTCCTCTGTCCATGGGATTTCCAAGGCAAGAATACTGGAGTGGGTTGCCACTTCCTCCTCCAGGGGAATCTTCCCAACCCAGGGATTGAAACCTAGTCTCCAGCAGTTCCTGCATTGGCAGGCAGACTCTTTACCACTGCACCACGTGGGAAACTCAATATGTATATACATTTATATATATATATATATATATATATATATATATATATATATAGTTTTCCAGATTCTTTTTCCTGATAAGTTATTACAAAATATGAGTACAGTTCCCTATGCTATACAGTGTATGCTTGTTTTTTTCTTATCTTATATATAGTAGTAGTTCCTTGTTGTTTCTCTATTTTATATGCAGCAGTATGTATGTGCTAATCCCAACCTCCCAAATTATCTTTCCCCTCCCTTTCCCCTATGGTAACCATAAGTTTGTTTTCTAGGTCTGTGTAAGCTACCTTCTTAGTGCCAGGACAGAGCAACTTAGGAGGATTTGTGTAAGCTCCAAACTACTTCTAGAACCTTGACATTGCCTAAACTATAACCTGCAACCAACCCCTGGGAAATCTCTAATCCCCACATCAATCACCACTGAGTGGTTCTGAGCCCTAAATCCTTATCTTCAGCCAGCCTCTCTGGAGCTCATGATTGCAGGAGCCACCTGAGCACCTCTACCCATATGTCCAGTAAGCACCCTGCCTCCAACATCTGCTGCTGTAGACCCAGTATTTCCCCTAGTCCTCTTCTCACATCTACTGGCCAGGGTCAGCATAATCGCATGACCCCCTAAATCAGAAACTGGGCATCATCTTTCACTCTCACACATTTAAACAAGAGTCTTGGGATCCTATCAGATCTGGCCCTTGTCCTACCCTGGGGAAGTTTGTAAAAGAATTGCTTTTTCTGTTTCACATTTCCATACATGTGGGATTTCTCCCAATTCACACAGCTAGGGGATGCTATCTCTAAATTGGTAGCAGAGAGGGCTGTTCTATTGCAACAAGGAAAGGGGGCCAATAGTCAGTATTTGACCTCCAACAGGACTTTTGAGTTCCTAATAAGATCAGTCTTTGAAGCAAAATTCATTGAGAAAAAAATCTCTTTTTTCTACATTCCTTAAAATACCAAGCATCTTCAGAATCCCTTGGACAGCAAACCAGTCCATTCTAAAGGAAATCAACCTTGAATATTCATTGGAAGGACTGATGCTGAAGCTCCAATACTTTGGCCACCTGATGTGAAGAGCTGACTCATTGAAAAAGACTCTGATGCTGGGAAAGATTGAGTGCAGAGGAGAAGGGAATGACGGAAGATGAGATGGTTGGATGGCATTACCGACTCAGTGGACATGAAGCTGAACAAACTCCAGGAGATGGTGAAGGACAGGGAAACCTGTCATGCTGCAGTCCATGGGGTCACAAAGAGTCAGGCATGACTTAGTGACTGAACAACTAATATACCAATAACATACCAAGAACCAGTTTGGAGAAGCTAAATCTTGAAATTGCCATAAGTCAAGGTTAGAGAAGTCTCAGGACCCTATAGGAAGCCCCCTCCTTCCCCAAGAGGAGAGAAAGTCTAGCCCTGTGTCCAGTGGGAAGTGTTAACACAGAGATAGCCTGAGAGGGAGGTGAGATCCCTGAGTCCTGCTTTTTCCCCAGCAGACTGAAGCCCCCTTGGGTGGGGGTGGTGGAGGAGCAGAGGGAAAGATGTGAAGCACTGAGAGCTGTGCCCACCCGTCAGTTAGAGCCCCACAGCAGAAACAGAGACCAAAATACCAGCATCACTGCTGATGAAGTTAGAGCCTGTAGCAGAGATGCCGGTCAGATGGTTTTCTATAGTAGATCTATTGACCCAGAATCACTTCCTCATTCCGCAAGTGAGAGACGACCCTCCAGACTCACCCCACAAGGTGGGCCTGGGCTGGGGCCACGGTTACTGAGCCTGTGGACACCATGTTGGGTGGACGATATACCCTGGGGACAGACCAATCCTGGAGAGATGCCTGAGGAGCCCAGCCTCTCACCAGGTCCTTAGTCCCAATCCACTGGGCAGGTGAGTGCTTCTCCAGCAAGAGAGGGGACCCGGGAAAAGGAATGTATTCCTCTCAACACCTTCTCAGGCTGAGGTTTCTGCTTGGGGTACCAAGATGATAGAAGCAGGGGAGACAGTGTGTCAGGCTGGGGTCTTATAATTAGCACAAAGCATTTCTTGCCAATCTGAGCAGAAATGACCATTGGGATGTACTGAGCATACTACGAATCCTGTTGAGTGGGAAAATGATGTTATGGTTATGCCAGAAAAAATGGCCTCTATCAGTTCTAAATGCACACTGAGACATGTACGGGTAGAATAATATGGTGTCTTGGATTTATTTTAAAATGTATGTATATGTGCTAGTTGCTTAGTCATGTCCGACTCTTTGCAACTCCATGGACTGTAGCTCACCAGGCTCCTCTGACCATGGGATTCTCCAGGCAAGAATCCAGGTTGCCTTCTCCTTCTCCAGGGCTTCTTCCCGACCTAGGGATCACATCTGGGTCTCCAGCATTGGGTGGAATAATATGATATCCTGGATTTATTTTAAAATACTACAGCCAAAAACAAAACAGGAGGCGAAGGGAGGAGCAGAAATGGGTGAAATAATTGGCAAAATTTGACTACTGATGAATGGGGTGATGGGTACATGGAGGTCCCTTATGCTGTTCCCTTCGATTTTTTCTGAATGCTTGAAATGTTCCATAGCGAGTTTTATATGAAAGGATATTGGGGAGCTTAGGGAATCTTGAGTTGTCTGCCAAGTCAGGATGGTACCAAGGAGTGGCACCCCAAATTCTCCACAGGAGGGTGACCAATGGAGGCCATGGGTCTCTCACCACTGCCCTGTCTGGGATGGAGCGGTCACCTCCATCCTCCTGCAACGAGGGTGGAACTTCTTTAGAGGACTGGCTCCTGGAGCAAATCTGAGGCAGAAGCAGGGCTCTCTGAGCCTGGGTCACCCTGACTGGGGCAGCGTGCCTCGGACAGCTGCAATTCTCAGGTAGGAGCTGGGCTCCGCCTTGCCCAGGTCAGGAAGGAGATTTGGATCATCTTTAAAAGGAAGCATTAACCTCCACAGCTAGCAGAAAATGGTTCTCCCACCCCTTGGAAGTGTGCTTACATTTCTGTGAGGTTTTCACTGTAGCCTCTACAGCTATTAGCTCCTGTGCCAATTTTTTTTTTCATTTTACAAATATTTTCGTACACGTTTTCCTACACTTCTTTTTTAAATGTATTTATTTATGCATTTATTTTTGGCCACACCATGCAGCATGTGGGATCTTAGTGCCCCCACCAGGGATCGAACCCGCACTCCCTGCATTGGAAGCCCAACGTCTTAACCTCTAGACCACCAGGGGAGTCCCCTATATTTCTAATAATATTATGTTTGCCATTTACAAGGTGTTTTCACACTCATTCTCCACAATGACTGTACGATTCAGTCACCCCCCATGTTACAGAGGGGACCCACCTAAGATCCCAGGGCTTTGAGGAAGTGACCTTAGACTTCAACCACAGAGACTCCTACTCTGAGACAAGCCTGTGTCATTGCTACTGCAACGCAACCAAACTCATGGCTTTGACTTTAGGCCAGATTTTGAGCACACGCTCGTCTTTATCTCAATTTAACCTAGAGCCAAAAATTCATAGATATTTGTCCTCCTTTGGTAACTTTTCTGGATAGTTTTTCTCAATCCTTGGAGGGCTGTTGCAAGAAAATACAAGAATGCCAAAAAATCTGTGAGCGGTTAGAGTTTCAGACAGAGCTGTAAACTTGCTGTCACTTCTAGGCAACAGCAAAGACCATGTTCAAGTTCATTGTCAATCAGTTGGCAGCTCTGATAGGAGGCCGGTGAGCTAATTGTCAAAGAATCTGAAGTATGAAATAGGTTTATAGGCAATTCCGCCTGGATAGTAGGTTGATGGTGCAGTTCACAATTGGACCCCAAATATCAAAAATCAATTGAGACGCTTGCCTGCGATTCCCTGCAGCCTCCCTAGGAGTGCTTACAGGAGGCACCTGGAAAGGGACCCAGTTCTGCAAAGTGTCAGGGAGGGGCTGAGGCTCTGGATGCAAAGAACTGGCCTCAGCACATTCCAAGGGAAAAAGTGGAGAGAAAGTATGACGCGATGTCAAAAGAAGGCACGGGCCCAACACACTCTCCCCTGCTGCTTAATACAGGAAATATTTCCCAAACATCTCAGCTAATCCCGCACCGATACAATGAGAAATGAGCCCGTCTGGCAGCCAAGCAGTTATTAAACAAGGACAAGAAAATATTCCCACCCATAGCAACAGAGCCAAAGATAACAGCGGGGAATAGGGAAGCTGCAGAGAAAAGGCAGATACAAAATATTCAATCCTGGGAGCCCCCCAAGGCGATGGACTTGTGAGGAAAACAAAGGGCCTCTTTTCTGCCCAAGAAGCTAAGCAACATGCTGTAAACCCCAGGACATTGTGTATGGCCAGGATCCACGTGAACTTGACCTCAGGAAAGAAAGACATCGGTGGTAGACATGACAGGCAGGACTGAACGGGGGCCACACTATGGGGTTTTCAGAGCGAGTAACTGACCTGTTGATGCAGCAGACATAGGGGGCAGGAAGATGCAGGCGGAGTCCCCGTTTGCAGGAAGACAAGGTCCATGCACGCTGTGCATGGTTCAGAGTTCATGGAACAGGGGAGACCTGTTTTCCAATAAATACCTTCATCAGTGCCCCTTTCCTATCAAAGTACTCCCTCTCCCAGCATGTGTCAAGCTCTGTGTTCAAGCTTGGAGGAAATTCCTCCTAGGTATACAATCTCTCATCAGTGCCTGTGGCTACACCCAATGGAAGCTGTCAGAACCTTGGTCTTTAGTGAAGATGCTGGGTCCTGCTGGGGGCTTTGGTGAGGCCTGGAGCCGTTAGTGAGACGTGGAGCCGGGTGGCAAAGGCAGGATGAACTGAAAAAGTCATTTTCTATCATTTTTTCCTACTTTAAAAGTACTCATTTTATTTGTCAATGCAACAGACATATTGGAGAATCTTAGAATTTTACAGCTGAAAGAATTTGAGAAGTAATCCAAATGGGTTGTTTTACAGAAGGGAAACTGAGGCTGAGAGTTTAAAATAATTTGTTCAGAAGGAGTCTGGATCTGGCCTCCTGGCTTCCATGTCACTGCTGTGCTCATGACATCATCATACCTCATGCCCTCCTTCAACCAGCAAAAACATAAACTAGACTCCTATTAGTTTAGAGTTCTTTTAGGAAGAAAACGAAAAATCTTCCCTATCTTGGTGACCTGCCCTCATCTGTTAAATTTGTTGGCCCACAGCAAAATTACTCAAGTTCCTTTAACTCATCCTTGCAATGTTCTTAAATTTTAAGAAATTAAGACCCTGTAATTCTGAATGGAGGTGAACTGTGCACCCACCAAGCCAGTTCCACATGCACCCACTCTCTTCCCCCATGGGCACACTCCCCTCCACGCACCTCTCTCTCCTCCTGCAGAGGCACTGCCTGTATGATGACAAAACCAGGCTGAAAAGTACAAAGTTGTGGCAACAGTTGGTTGTTAGCTCTAGACCATGGATGACTGCCTCCCAACACTTTGACTGTCCCCTGTTTCCCAGACTGAACTGACCTACTTTGGGCACCATGTGAAGATCTAGAAAAATGGTACAGATGAACCTGTCCGCAGGGCAGAAATAGAGACACAGGCGTACAGAACAAATGTACGGATAACAAGGGTGGGAGGAACCGAGAGACTGGGAGTGACACACATACACCGTGGATACTCTATGTAAAACAGGTAGCTCATGAGAGCCTGCTGTAGCGCACAGGGAGCTCTACTCAATCCTTCATGGTGACCTAATGAAAAGAAATCCAAAAAAGGATAAATATGTATGCATAGCTGATTCACTTTACTGAGCAGTAGAAACTATCGGTGTTGTAAAGCAACTATTTAAAAGAGAAATCACACCTGGGTCTCCGACATATACCATGAGGAACGCAGTCGCTGGAGTCAGATGGCTCTCAGCTTGACACATTTCATACCCTTTTTGGCTTCAGTTTCCTCATCTGTAAAATGGGTCAGAATAGTGACCCCCTCAAGGATGATGAAGGATAGATGAAGATACAAAGAGACAACCTATTATAGGGTTTCAGAAGACTGATTGGCACAGAAAAATGTTAGCTATCATTATTTCAGTGACTATTAAACACAAAAAATATGAGGGAAAGAATTGGGATATTAGATTTTTGCCAAAAGCTCAGTCCACTTATCTCTAAGAGCATTGGCTTATCTTCAGATTTTAAGTTGTAAGGGACAGTTTTACAAACTTTTAATCAATTGCTCTCGCTGCAACTCCAATTTCAATCTTGTGTGCATGGAAAAGGGTGGGGCAGGTATGCTGAGAATACACTGCTCCCTGACCCCTGACCCCGGGGCTACAAGCACCCAGGCTTCTCCTCTCATCAGTATTAGTGTGAAGAATCTCTTGATGCTTCTTAAATATGAGCTTAGTTAAAACCTCCATTAACATTTGCAAAAGGAAAACACACACACAAATACAGAAACAAGTGAGCAAAGCTAGTTTCTTGGTGCTTCCCAGGTGGCACAGTGGTAGAGAACCTGCCTGTTAATGCAGGAGACGGAGGTTCAATCCCTGGGTCAGGAGGAAGAAATGGCAACCCACTCCAGTACTCTTGCCTGGGAGATCCCATGGACATAGGAGCCTGGTAGGCTACAGTTCATGGGGTTGCAAAGAGTCAGGCACAAGTGAGCGCACACACACACAGAATTTAGATTTCTTAGAGTATAATCACCAATTGCAGGTTGCCAGAGCTTAAAAAGTATCCCATCCTTACCTGGCTGTCCTGGATATGACCTGGATAAATGACAGTTAATGACTTCAAGCTCATGGCAGACTTGGGCTGTTCTAGCCGCCAAGCTGGGAAAGAATTTGATCTCTCCCGGAACTTTCTCCACAGTCCTTTTCCAGCTAAGGACTGGTGTCTGTCTCCTCTAGACCCTCCCTCTGAAGCCAACCCTCTTCTGGTCCCTTAAGTGAGTGGAACCCTCTGTGTTTTTCTCTGGGCTCTGCGCCAGCCTTCCCTCTGTCTCTCCTGGAGTTTTCCCCGGTCCCAAATTCCACCTTTGCTTCTGATCCTGTCCTCCCGGCCCGTTCTGTTTCTGTGCGGGTTTTGGCTGTAGCACGTCCACTCGCCAAAA
Organism: Bos taurus; assembly: GCF_002263795.3. Classification (NCBI taxonomy): domain Eukaryota; kingdom Metazoa; phylum Chordata; class Mammalia; order Artiodactyla; family Bovidae; genus Bos; species Bos taurus. The sequence goes on from NC_037356.1 coordinate 36,866,692, forward strand.
ATAAGCACTTGTTCTCCCTTCTCTAAGGCTTCTGGTCTTCATCCATCACCTCACATGGCAGAAGGGTCTGGCTTCTGTGATAGCCACTTCTTTCTCCAGGGTCAGCCTGCCTAACATCTCCTCTCAAACCTTGACTTCTCTTTAGGACCACCCACTGGGTTTTCCTTTCCTGGGATCTAATTTGTTGTGAGTGAGTATGCTGGGACCTGATTTGCTGAGTAGAAGCGACTGACAGCTCTTTGCTCTATGACAGATCCAGTCTTTCCTGCTTCGTTTTCTCGGTACCACCCCCTTCCTCAAATTCCCTTTCTTGACTCATTCCTCTGGAGGCTTTAAGAATCTTCTAATATTCTGACATAATTTGATGAAATCAACCATGTTATGTACATACTGTATTTTCCACATTGAGCAGAAGGAAAATGACATTTCCACCCAAAGGATATAAGGCTCATTCCTTGTCACTTGGTCAAACAAGGATTTATTGACTCCTTGGATGGTTGCTGAGGCAATGTGTCCCTGCCTTAGCTAACATCAATCAATTACTTGCGGCCAGTGGTAACCAGTTTGTTGAAAGAGCAACAGGCAAGGCCCTGATGCCATTCAGATCAGTGTATTCAGAAAGTAGTAGTTATATTACCACCAAAGAGATTTGGATGCTTTAGCTTCGGGGGTTCTGCTTCTCCAGCACTCTCACAGTTTCCCTGAGAGCTGAGAAGTTATTATCCTGGCTCATCCTAATACAGGCTGCTGAGGCCCATGAGTGGGGAAGCTCGGCTCAAGGTTTCCAGTGGTAGGGACTCCACTATGCATTTATACCACTGCTCATCAGTCTTCTCCATCCAGTCTCCCTGCTCCAAGTCCAAGAACTCTTGGCAAATCCCTTGTTCTCCCAGGTACTTTTGGGCATCGTCTCGTTTTCCATCTAATTCCCATTTTGAAGTTTCTCCACTTGCCCACAGTGCGCTCAGAACCTGAGTCTGGGCTGTCTTTGTTTCCTGCCTCACCTTTCCTCTCATGGTGCTGCTTGAGTTTGGATGGAGGGGAAGGAAGAGATGAAGGAATCTTTGGCTGGTGCCATTGATATTGGGGTGGCAGACACCCCAGTGCTGACTCTCTGCTGGGGTACCAGTGTGCCCTACACACACTCTTTGCACTGGGTTGCCTCACCCTGAAAGGCAGCCCTACTTTAACTGGAGCCCTGATGCCTCCATGCTGACTCCTCCACCAGAGGGAGAGTTCAGTCAGCTTGCATCACCATTGGTGATGGGATGTAGCTGCTGCCATGGCAACTTCATCCACAAGTCTTTGCATCACAGAGGGCACCATCCCACCGCCCACCTTGGGACTTTCTCCATGAATAAGAGACACCAGTCTTTAGATAAAGCAGGAAGAGAGGACACGTTCTTCCAGAATCCCTCCAGCTTTCTTCCTGCCCCCTGGTAGCCCTGAGGCTGTTTGCTTCCCATTCTCAGCACCCCGCAGCTGACCAGTCATTCATCCCACCTATGTGTCCGGAGAAATGGGAGAAAATGAATATGGAGGCAGTTTGCTGATAAGACTCGGCATGAGTTATTTTTTTAGTTTTAAGAATTAAACTAAGCTTTCATTTTGGTGAACTATCAGCAATGCTTACTGCAGGCTGCAATGAATAGTCATTAAAGTCTATCGCTGACGAAACTCTATTGCTGCCCAAGTCTGTTTTGAATCCAGCAGAGCTCTCTCTGTGACATTTCCACAGCACCTAAATCTTCACGTCAAGCCTTTCTCAGAGTCTAGGTCAGGATTTTTACTACTATTTGTGCCCTGGATGCTGTAACCTGTCCTTTAACACATCATCAGAGTCGCTCAAGATTCTCAGAAGATTACATTTCAAATGTGAGAATTGTAATGCCTTCCAGGAAAACGTAGATGTTTTTCTTAGATATACTTAGCAAAATCCTGTGCAATGTATTGAATGATCTGCATGAAAATGCTTGGGGCAGTGAGTTTCCTCAGAGGGCAGGCTGCCACATTCTTTACCTATGAGTAAAGATTTCTAGGTGGCACGGAGAGGTAGAGCCCAGCTGGACATCTCCTGAGGCCAAGTTTCTCCAGTTGATGCTTCTTCACAGCTGCTGGGACCGTGTAGAATTTTTGTTGTTTAGACACTAAGTCATGTCCGACTCTGTAACCCCTTGGGCTGCAGCATGCCAGCCCCCTCTGTCCTCCACTGTTTCCCAAAGTTTGCTCAAATTCATATCCATTGAGTCAGTGATGCCATCCAACCATCTCATCCTCTGTTGCCCCCTTCTCCTCCTGCCTTCAATCTTTCCCAGCATCAGGGTCTTTTCCAATGAGTCAGCTCTTCGCATCATGTGGCCAAAGTATTGGAGCTTCAGCTTCAGCATCAATCCTTCCAATGAATATTCAGGGTTAATTTCCTTTAGAATTGACTGGTTTGATCTCCTTGCAGTCCAAGGGACTCTCAAGAGTCTTCTCCAGCACCACAATTTGAAAGCATCTGTTCTTTGATGGGGACCCACTGTAACCACAGCAGAACTGGGGCCAGAATCCAGGGCATTTTAAAGGAGTGGCACTTCCACCCTCTCCTTGGAGCTCCTGCAGTGGGATTATTTTGTAAATGTTACAGAACTAGTCATTCAGCATATGCAGAGATGGGAAAAAATATAAAACAAAAAATAAAAAAAAACAGCCCAACAAGAAAAACATAACAAAGAAGCCCAGTCTCCTCACCCCAACACCCAGAACTGGGGGCAAACCTTTTCACTAAATGTTGTACTGTTGATGATGTCAGAGGGGACTACCCTGCCACAGGCTGTTAAAAACATTTAGAAGTTCATATGAGTTGAATCATACAGTATATAACCTTTTGATATTGGCTTCTTCACCCCTCATGATGCCTTTGAGATTCATTTAAATCATTGCCTGTATCAGTATAGTTTCTTATTTATTTCTGAGAATAGCAATATAATTAACCATATCAACAAGCAAAAAAAAATGCCTTTTTATCATCTCTAAATGATATACAGAATATCATATGAAAAATCCAACGTTCAATTCTGGTTTTTTAAAAAAGATCCCCAATATAGAAATAAAAGGGAAATCTTCAATCTTAAAAATCTACAAAAGGTCTGCAACCAACATAACTCTTACTGCTGAAAACCTCTATGCTTTCCCCCTAAGATCAGCCACAAGGAAAGAATGTCTGGTCTCACCATTCAAACTTTTCATGTGCCTGTTGGTCATCTGGCACGTGAATGTCACCAGTGGCTTTGGGACATGGAAATGCGAGAGTAGATTTGTCATTGAAGACCCCCTCACCTGCCCTGGGAGGGTCCAAAAGACACACCATTCACCACTGCTGTGAGGGATAAAGTTGTGAGTGGAGCTCCAGTGTCCTTGGAGAGCTTGGTGATTGCTTTTCTCTGTAGGGCTGATCTCAGAGTAGAAACCGCAGCTACTGAGTTGTAGTATGTCTTCCTCATTTTGTTATGTGTGTGTGTTACATGATATGAAATATGTGTTGACTTTATATATAGTGTTTATGTATTGTTACTATTGTTACAGTACACACTGTTTATGTATTGTTGCTATTGTTGTTGTTTAGTCACTAAGTCCTGTCTGACTCTTTTGTGACCCCATGGACTGTAGCGCACCAGGCTCTTCTGTCCATGGGAGTTCCCAGGCAAGAGTACTGGAGTGGGTTGCCATGTCCTCCAGGGGAATCTTCTGGACCCAGGGACAAACTCCTGCATTGGCAGGTGACTTCTTTATCACTGAACCACCTGAGAAGCTCAAGGTCCTCAGAGACGACCTCAACTACATCCTGGGGTTACTATTACATCGTGGTAATTAAGCTGCAGGATATCAAGGAGAAGACTGAATGTGACTCAAGGGCTTTACATCCTCTTCTGGGGAAAGAGTTCGTGCATTTTCAGTTATATGCAGGATAGTTGTATCATGTTAGATGGAAGGATGATCTTGTTATTGTCTTCATTTGGAGCTTAATTATGGTTTAAAGAGATGTGTGTAAGTGTCAGGCTGACAAAGGGTGGTCTTGTGATGGTTAGTATTATGTGTTAACTTGGCTGGGCCATGATGTCCAAGTATCTGGTCAAACATTATGCTGGATGTTTCTGAGTGTGGTGTTGGAGAGAGTAACTTTTAAATAAGGGGACTTGGAGTGAGACAGATTGTCCTTCATAATGTGAGTGAGTCTCATCCCACGAGGTGAGGGCCTGACCTTTTGGACTGAGCATTTATGTCCTCCCAAAATAACATGTGTTGAGGCCCCAGCCTCCAATGTGATGGTACTAAGAGGTGCAGTCTTTGATAGGAAATTTGGTTTAGATAATCCCATGATGATATTTGATTTTTTTTTTAATTCATGTTTGTTTTTGGCTGTGCTGGGTCTTTGTTGCTGCATGCAGGCTTTTCTCTAGTTTCAGCAAATAGAAGCTACTCTCTAGCAAGATGCCCAGACTCCTCACTGTGGGGCATGGGCTCTAGAGCACAGGCTCAGTAGTTATGGCACATGGGCTTAATTGCCCCCACGGCATGTAGGACCTTCCTGGACCAGGGATCAGTCGAACCCATGTCCCCTGCACTGTCAGGAGGATTCTTTACCACCGGACCACCAGGGAAGTCCCCCTGATGAGATTTGTAAGAAGAAAAAGAGACACCGGGGTTTGCTTTCTTCCACAAATGAGGATACAGTCATCTGTAAGCTGGGAAGAGGGTCCTCACCAGAGCCCTGCCGTGCTAGCACTCTGATCCCAGACTTCCTAACCTCTAGAATTGTAAGAAATAAAAATTTGTCTTTTAAGCCACCCCATTTGTGGTATTTTGTTGTAGCAGCAGAGTAGACACCTGACTAGAACAAAGACTGACCTCCTGTGAGCAGGAAGGACCTCAGCCAGCCACGGCCTTTGAACTCAAATGACAGCATTGGCTCTTGTGTGGGTCTCCAGCTTCCAGACTATCCTGAAGATGCTAAACTTGCCAGCCTCCAAGCACGTGTGCCAGCTCCTTAAAATAAATCTCCCTGTGTATACACATCCTATTGGCTCTGTTTCTCTGGAGAGCTCTAACTAATGCAGTCACTTTGGAAAACAGTTTGGTGGTTTCTTTAAAAGTTGAACATTCACCTTTCACATGACTTAGTCATTTCATTTGCCTAAGAGAAATAGCACATATTCATGAACATGGATGCTTTTAGCAGCTTTATTTCTTTTTTAAAAATATTTTTTATTGGAGTAGAGTTGCTTTACAATGTTGCATTAGTTTCTGCTGTACAGCAAAGTGCATCAGCCATATGTATACATATATCCCCCCTTTTTTTGGATTTCCTTCCCATTTAGATCAGGAAAACATAGGCAGAACAATCTTTGACTTAAATTGCAGTAAGGTCTTCTTGACCCATTTTCTAGAGTAATGAAAATAAAAACAAAAATAAACAAACGGGACCTAATTAAACTAAAAAAGCCTTTGTACAGCAAAGGAAACCATAAACAAGACAATCTACGTCAGTATGGGAGAAAACATTTGCAAATGAAGCAACTGACAAGGGATTCATCTCCAAAATATACAAACAGCTCATGTAGCTCAATATCAGAAAAAACAAACAACCCAGTCAGAAAAGAGTGGAAGACCTAAATAGACATTTCTCCAAAGAAGACATACAAATGGCCAGCAAACACATGGAAAGATGCTCAACATCACAAATTACTAGAGAAATGCAAATCAAAACTACAATGAGGAGGGCTTCCCAGGTGGCTCAGCAGTAAAATCTGACTGCAGTGCAAGAGATTCGGGTTTGATCCCTGATCGAGAGACCCTCTGGGGGAGCAAATGGCAGCCCACTCCAGTATTCTTGCCAGGGAAATCCTATGGACAGAGGAGCCTGGTAGGCTACAGACCATGGGTTGCTAAGAATCGGACATGACTGGGTGACTGAGCACGCATGCATGTATTACCTCACACCAGTTAGAATGGTCATCATAAAAAATTTACGAACAATAAATGCTGGAAATGGAACCCTCTTACACTGATGGTGGGAATGTAAATTGATGCAGCCGTTATGGAGCATCTTCATTTCTGCTGCTGTGAAGTCGCTTCAGTCGTGTCCGACTCTGTGCGACCCCATAGACGGCAGCCCCTCAGGCTCCCCCATCCCTGGGAATCTCCAGGCAAGAAGACTGGAGCTATTTCTAGTAGTTCCAAAACAGAAACATCTCAAAATGTTCATTAACCGATGAGCTGATAAACTGTGGTATATCCGTATAAGCTTCCCTGCTAGCTCAGTTAGTGAAGAATCCACCCACAATGAGGGAGACTGGGGTTTGATCCCTGGGTTGGGAAGATCCCCTGGAGAAGGGAATGGCTGCCCACTCCAGTATTCTGGCCTGGAGAATTCCATAGACTTTATAGTCCGTAGGGTCACAAAGAGTTGAACACGACTAAACGACTTTCACTTCACTTCACTTCACATCCATAGAGTGGAGTCATACTTAGCAACAGGAAGGAAGAAATACCATTAATCACAACATGATAAACCTCAAATAATATGCTGCATGACTTTTACATAAAGTTCTGGGAAATGGAAATGTATCTATAGGTCTGAGAGTTGTTCAGTGGTTGCCCAGAGATGGGAGTAGGGATGGAGGATCTAAAGGAACAAGAACAAACTTTGGAAGTGAAAGATGTGTTCATTATAGTGATTGTGGCTGTGGTTTCACACACATCAAAAATCATCACACTGTAAACTTTAAATATGTACCATTTATTCCATGTCAGTTAAACCCCCGTAAAGCCATAGGTGCCCCCCCAAACAACAAAGAGAACAAAACAGTTGCAGACCATACCTTCCTGGTACTCACTGTTAGTGAGATGATAATCACTACAGAATTCTTACTTTGTGCCAGGCAGTGCCCTGAGACTCCATATGTCATTTCTTCTAAGGTATCAGTGGTGGTATTATTTCCTTTTTATACATGAGAAAGGTGAGGTTAGAGAGGTGAAATAACATGCCTTACTCCACGTATTTAACCAGAAATGTTCATCCATAGCTGTTGACCATGGACTCTTGACTCCACAGCTGTCCTCGTGTGGGGCCCAACATAAGGGAAGGCACAGAAGTGGGCAGGGGCAAACTTGAGCTGGAGGCAGAAGCAAAGACTGGTGTGCATGTCAACCTCAAGGGTCAAGCCTTCATCCCTCAGGTCCATGCATCAAACCAAGAGTTGCTGTCTATCCGCCAGATAAGATGAGAATCAGCAAAAATGGATCATGATGAAAGGAAGGATAAAAGAATGGGTATAAGAAAGGGACTGAGGGAAGGGAGGGGAGAAGGAAGGAGGGAAGGAAGAAAGGAAGAGATGGAGGGAAGGGGGGAGAAAGGGAAGGAAGGATGAAGGAAAGAATGTGGGAAGGAAGGAGGGAGTGAGGAAGGAAGGGAGGGACAGGCCAGGTCCTTATCCTCAAGGACTTTAAATGATAATTTAAACATATAAAAGCACACTTCTGGTAGGACTGGGGATAGCAGACAGAGATAAACCACCTAGAGGCCCAAGGCCTTGATGGATGCAGCTGCTGAGGGCTGGGTGGTTGGTTGTGAGGCTCCACCTCTCATGCTCCTACCAAGTAATTCATCTTCTTCAGTATCCATGTCTGAAGGACAGTTGAGGAAATTCACTCTGGTTATACAGGAGTCAGGAATGACCTCTAACACTGGAAGGTGATGGAAAAAGTGAGAGAGGACAGAATGGGGAATTCAGTCAATGTTTTTTTGGAATTCCCTTGGAAATGTTGAATGATACCTTAGAAGGAAAACTTTGTGGACATTGAGCTCATAGCATGATGACCACTCAGAGTACAGATGCTTGCTCACAATGGGTAATTCCAAAGGCCTAGGGAGAAATTACTCACATTGGGACAGCACAGAGAGAATATCTCAAATACAGTATTTTATGACTCTTATCAGTTATAAGTGTATTTACTTATTTATTTTAAAGTTTTTTTTTCCCCAATGTGGGCCATTTTTACAGTCTTTATTGAATTTGCTACAACATTGCTTTTGTTTTATGGGTTTTTCTTTTTCCCTTTATTTTTGATTTTCTGGCCACAAAGCATGTAGGATCTTAGTTCCCTGACGAGGGATCGAACCCAGCCTCCTGCAGTGGAAGGTGAAGTCTTAACCACTGGACTGCCTCATAAGTCCCTATAAATGTATTTAACTTACTAATTAGAAATGTGACAGTATGGCTCCCCAAAAGGTAATTCTTTACTTAAAATCATGAATATACATTTTCCCTAAAGACATCAAGAGATATATTCTGAGTCTTGGACTGAAGACAGGATGTGTTTGTCCCCCGCAAAATCCATGTACTGAGGCTCTGACTCCCTGTGTGATGGTCGTTAGAGGTGGGGCCTTTGAGGGTGAGGTGATTAGGTGAGGATGGGACTCTTGTGCCCAGGTTAGTGCCCTTACAAGGAGAGACATCATAGCTTCCTGTCTCTCCTCCAGGTGAGGATACAGCAAGAGGGTGCCATCTGCAGGCCAGGAGGAGAGCTCTCACCAGGAACCCAGGCAGTTGCTTCCTCCATCTAGGACTTCCAGCCTCAGAACTGTGAGACAGTAAATCTGTTGTCCAAGCCCCCTATTCGTGGTATTTTGCAATGTTAGCCCCAGCAGATGAATACACAGGTTTGCCTCAGTTCATTAATAAAGCAAATGGGACCTCTTCAAACATCTCAGCTCAACCTAACTGCACAGGAGGCAAAGTGATGAGATGGCTCTCGGGATAACATACCTGTGATTTTAGGTGAGTTTTCACTTTCATGCCTCTTAATAGACTCAGCTATAAAGTGGGGGGTTGGATTTACATGCCTCAAGCCCCTCTAGTTCCTAGGGAATCGGTCAGACTGCCATTCTTACTTCTGGTTGAGTTGTTATGAACTCTGTTTCCTCTCAGACTTAAGGAGTGACAGAGAAATGATGATTTCAGTTCTCTGTTTGTGATGAGTTCTCATCTATCTGCAAGTTTATGTGATTTTTTTTTAAGCCTTAAGAACAGATTTTTCCAGGACTTCCCTGGCAGTCCAATGGTTAAGACTCCACGCTTCCATGCAGGGGGCATGGCTTTGATCCTTGGTCTGGGAACTAAGCTTGTGCATTTGTGTGTGTGTGCTCAGTTGCTTCAGTTGTGTCCAACTCTTTGTGACCCTATGGACTATAGCCCACCAGGCTCCTCTGTCCATGGGATTTTCCAGGCACAAATATTGGAGAAGATTGTACATGCCACACTGCAAAAAAAAAAAAAAAAAAATTCCTAAGGTTGAGGCTGATGGAAATAGGTTCTTGGGGCTTTGGAGCAATCATGAGTGGTTAATGTGTGAAGTGCCTTAGGGCAGGTTTAGCTGCCAGAGAACTAGCTCTAAGTTCTTGAAGAGCTAAAGCAGTGGGGCTAGTTGAGGGACACCTGCCATTTCTGCTGTGGTTTACAGCTGCTTGTGGTGAGGCATGCCAGTGACAGGTGTGGAGGCCTCACTCGTCACCACAGGTAGGTGGGCAAGACCAATCAAGCAGTGCGAAACGAATTGTGTGGTTATTCCAGCTTCTCTATGATAAGCTGTCCAGGGAGGGGGCAGATGGACGCTAGAGGGGTCTGGCTGTCTGGGTGTGTGGAGGAAGGTGGGGTGTTTCACAGAACTTCACAATCCCCTTGGCAGGCATAACCTGAGCCATTAGACTGACCTCATCCATCTTGATGTTATTTCTCTCAACAAGCAATAACCTCAGCTTTCCATGGCTTGTGGTTTCTGTAGGCTGGGACTGAATTCCTTGACTCTGAAGGAAGGTGTCCAATTGGAAACAGTAAAAAAATAAAATTAGTCCATAAAGGCATTTTGTCATCAGGGAGTGCCCCAAATTTGGAAGAGTCTGTTGGGTAAAGGTCTTGGAAATCCACATGGAGCCCGAGGAGAGATTTGTCAGCCACTCAGGCATTCTTATAAACAACATTGATTAAGCATCTGTTGTGTACTAGGCCCTTTGCTAGAAATGTCAGATACTGGAGATGAACAAATGCTGGTCTTGTTTTCAAGGAACTCACGTATTAGCAAGAGAGATGAAAGCGTGAACTGTTAGAGTGAATTGCATGAAAACTGCGGACATTCAACCACTTACTCTGCTCTATTAAAAACCACGAAATTTCCTATGGTTCAGTCAGATACTATTATGTCTTATGTATAGCATGCTGTGGGAACAGAGAAGAATGAGTGATGAATTTACATATTGGATCGTTGTCAACAGGCTTTAACCTTGGCCTGAAAGGGAGAATAGAGTTTTGAAACTATTGGAAAAGGTGAGGTGAGAGGAAATAAGTTGCATTTATGCTGTAAAGACTTCCTGAGTACCTATTATGTGCATGGTGGTATCACACACTTGAGATACAGTGTTCTCTGTCTTCCTGGAATTTACATTTCAAAGAGAGATCCTGGTAATAAACATCCAGTTACTTATTGAATTATGTTTCTACTTGGTGCTATTGGTAAAAAAAACCACCTGCCAATGCAGGTGACATAAGAGACACCAGTTCGATTCCTGCATCAGGAAGATCCCCTGGGAGGAGGGCAGGGCAACCCAGTCTAGTATTCTTGCCTGGAGAATCCCATGGACAGAGGAGCCTGGAGGACTGAAGTCCATAGGGTTGCAAAGAGCTGGACATGACTGAGAGACTTTGCATGTACCCACTGCTCGGTGCTAGGAAAAAGCAAGGCTGCTAGCAGAGCAAGTAATAGGGGCCTGACCTGTCCTGTGGATTCTTCCAGATAAGATGGAATTAACCAGGAGAAGATTGGGGTGGAGGAGGCCATTCCAGACGGAGGAGTCACATGTGCAAAGGCCCTGCAGCAGGCCTGAGAGCAGCATTTCACCTCTTAGATTTTAATAGCATAAGAGTATGTGTCTCTTTCATACGACCCATCCCCAGGGGCTCTGACACTTGGTAATTTCCCAGGAGAAGACCTGGCTTCTAAGGAGTAACCAAATCACTAACTAGGTGACTTGGATGAAGATATTTAAACCAGGAGCCATCTGTGTGAAAGAAAATTGATTAACAAAATAAAAAATAAATGAAAATAAAAGCAACACGAAAGACTTCCCTAGAGGTCCAGTGGTTAAGACTTCGCCTTCTAGTGCAAAGTGCCAGTTCGATCCCTGGTGTGTGAGCTAAGATTCGCCTTACAGCCAAAACAAAACAAAACAAAAAAAAACAACCATAAAACACAAAAATATTGTAACACATTCAATGAAGGTTTTTATAAACGTTCCACATCAAATAATTCTTTTAAAAAAAGGAAAAGCATTAAGCATATTGATCTGCTTAATATGGGATTCCCGATTATCCCAATTGTTAGGAGTTTTCAGCCTCCATTTTTAGATTCCTGCTGACTCTCTTTTGGCTTGAAGCCCAGAAAATCTTAGAAGAAACAGGCTTACAACTTTTGGGGAAGTTTAACCTGAAAGCATGTCAGAGTTGCCCCCTGGGTGAGGCACAGGCCAAGCTCAATGACCCCCTCCCTCCCCCCATTTGGACACATGTGGGTCGTTCCTGGAAGCCTCAGCCCCGGGCCACAGGCTTTACCAACGGACTCCACGTGGAGGTAGCACCTTCAGGTATGACCAGATGAGGACACAGCTGGGACAGGCCTGGACGCTGGCGGAGGTGAGGGAAGGAGTGGCGGTGGGGCTGAGAGGCTGGGACCTGACACCATCTGACAGTCCCCAAGGGTCTCTCATGGCTCTTCTCTGTGTTTGTCATGATTATTCATTTAAACACACCTTTGCAAATATGGTATTTTACAGTGGAGGCTATCATTTTATCCAGTGCTTTAATATATGTTTGTGTAAATTTTTGTTCCCAGATGTAGCTCCTTGTGGGCGGTATCCAGCACCCAGCCTAGAGGAAGAGCCTCCTCAGACCAATTAGACACATCTGACTATTATCAGAACAACTCTGACTTCTTTTTTTTAGTGTTTTTTTTTTTTTTAAACTGTCTTCCACATTAAGATAAGGACACATTATTTTTAAGAATTTTAAAAATATTTATTTATTTGGCTGTCCCGGGTCTTAGTTGCAGCATACAGAATCTTAGTTGCCTGATGAGGGATGGAACCTGGGCCCCCTATATTGGGAGCTCAGAGTCTTAACCCCTGGACGGCTGGGGAAGTCCCCTGACTTCACTTTTGAACTCAAATAAGTTTCCCTGTGCCCCTATGATGATCATCTTGCTTTTGAATCCCTATTCTTACAGGGGCATAAATAGCCTTCATTGAGCCTTGTCACCTGGGTGAAGTCAGGGCCTCCAGCTCCAGTGTTTTCTAAGGGCATTTCCCTCTGTCCCTATCAGAGGAGAGGTGTGTTCTAGAACCATCTCTGTGTGTGGTGCCCACAAGGTTTTCACCCTCATGAGCTTCAGGATGGATGAGGGACATGCAGCCTTTTTTGTTTTTGTTTTTCAAAATGGGAGAAAGATTGTGTGTGTGTGTGTTAGTTGTGTCCAACTCTTTGGGACCCCATGGACTGGAGCCCCCCAGGCTCCTCTGTCCTTGGGATTCTCCAGGCAAGAATATTGGAGTGGGTTGCCATTTCCTTCTTCAGGGAATTTTCTTGACCCAGGAATCTAACCCTGGTCTCCTGCATTGCAGGGAGATTCTTTGCTGTCTGAGCCACTGATGACTATGGTCAAAAAAGAGCCCTAGAGCCCATGTGCTCTGTAATAAGAGAAGCCACAGGAGTGAGAAGCCTGCACACTGCACCTAGAGAGTGTCCCCAGCTCCCGGCAACTAGAGAAAAGCCCTTGCGGAGCAAGGGAGACCCAACACCGTCAGAAGAAAAGAAAAGTTGAGAAATTTGAACTATATATCCTCAGGCAGGAAAAATAGAAATTAACTCCAGCATCTGAAATTTAATTTCCTCAAGACTGTCAATGCCTGAATGCTGCTGCTGCTGCTAAGTCGCTTCAGTCTTGTCCGACTCTGTGCGACCCCATAGACAGCAGCCCACCAGGCTCCCCCGTTCCTGGGATTCTCCAGGCAAGAACACTGGAGTGGGTTGCCATTTCCTTCTCCAATGTGTGAAAGTGGGGTTCCAATGCCTTCTCCGAATGCCTGGATAGCCCCCTGGAAAAATGTTTATGTACCCCTTTATCAGAATCCTGATTTCAAACCAGCTCTTGTTGGCCAGCTTGACCCCTGAGCCGTCAGTCCATTCAATGTTTAGAACATGGGCACTCATCTCTCACCCACATTTACTGAATCCACTTCTCTCCTTTTAGAAGAGTGTATGCTCGGAGGACAAACCACCCCTAGGTGAAGCTGCCCTGACGTCTGCAGGCTGTGGGCTCCTGTCCCACACAGATTTCCTGCCCTGAGCTTCCTAAGATAGGACCCACCTCAAGTAAGTCCTGCGGGGGGAGCTGATGGGGTTAACTGAGCTCCAGTCTGTCTCCATGACAACAAAACAAACGGTATATTTTATAGAGTCAGTTTTGCTACGGCTGAAAGAATTTCAACCTGTCCAGCACTGGTTTTATGGGTCTAGAAATTGAAGCCAGAGAGATGGGGGTTAGCCGTCTCCAAATCTCACTGTTAGTAAGTGGCAGAACTGGGCTGGAAGTTGATCCCCCGCCCCAGACCAGGGCTACTCTGGGAAAACGAAGTACTGATTGGCGTCAAAAAGGTTAAACAAATGGGTTTGCTGACCAGACCTCTTAAGTTTTCTTTACTGTCCTGGTGTCCTTTAGACACAGTTGTGAGTTCTTCATCTCAGAAGCCAGATGGTCATGGACCTCCCTGGAATTTAGGAAGAATCCCAGCCAGAGATGCCTGGAAGGTTTTTCTGGCTATGAATTTCCCAAGAATAAATTTTTAGCATCTCTGTCACCTCCCAAGTGGCCTCATAGTCCACAGGATTCCTGCTGGACTTGCGCTGGAGAAGAGCCTGAAACTGAAGTCCTTCAAATTATTCCAAATTGCAGGTGCTTCAAAATAAGTGTCTTTTAAAAGTTGAGCAATATTGGCCTCATCTCCAGGGCTTTTCTCATTTAATTCAGACCTGACAGCTTCTTTCCTACTTTGCATCTGCTGAAAATGCCAGAAGATAAGTGGTCCAGCCATTTAATTGGCCCAACCGCCAATTAAAGACCCCAGTCAGTCACTTGACTCAGACATGAGACAGCTTTTCACAATTGTGGGAGAGGCCAACATAAAGGCCTGTGCCGAGTGGGAAGCCACAGATTGGGAGAAGCCCAGTCCTGTAACCTCTTGCTTGGACCTCTTTGCTGCCCCACTCCGCTGTCTGAAATGATCCCAAAGTGTATTTGCAATTATTGTATCCAACTCTTTGTGACCCATGGACTGCAGCACACCAGGCTCCCCTATCCTTCACTGTCTCTCAGAGTTTGCTCAGATTCATGTCCATTGAGTTGGTGATGCTATCTAACTATCTCCTCCTCTGCTGTCCCATTCTCGTTTTGCCTTCAATCTTTCCCAGCATCAGGGTCTTTTCAAATGAGTCAGCTCTTTGCATCAGATGGCCAAAGTATTAGAGCTTCAGCTTCAGCATCAGTCTTTTTAATGAATGTTCAGGTGATTCCCTCTAGGATTGACTGGTTTGATCTCCTTGCTGTCCAAGGGACTCTCAAGAGTCTTCTCCAGCACCACAATTCAAAGGCATCAATTCTTCAGTGCTCAACCTTCTTTATGGTCCAGCTCTCATGTCTGTACATGTCTACTGGATGTATTTGCTGAAGTCAGCATAATGATACATCTGAAACGCATAGTCCGTGGAGGGTGCAGATGAATCAAGTCTCTTGAGCTGGAGAAAAAAAAAAGAAATGAATTACTGGTTAATTCAGGAAGAATAGACAGCTCATCAGTGTAATCAGAAACCATTTTTAGCGTCCAAATTAGCAATCTCATTTCCTGAGTCCATTGGGTAATTACTTTTCTTCATTTTAGAAGTGCCTATAATAAACCCTTTAAAAAATAAATGCAAGTCACTTTGCAGAAAAATAAGAACCAAATGGATATCAAACTTAATTACATAGAGTCTAAAAATATTAGAATGAGTGGAGATGTTAGAAATGCTCGGTAGTCAACTAGATTTCAATAATTGTTTTTTTTTTTGGGGGGGGGGCCATGTTGTGCAGCATGTGGGATCTAGTTCCCTGACCAGGGATCAAACCCATGCCCTCTGCATTGAAAGTGTGGAATCTTAATCACTGGACCACCAGGGAAGTCCCTTGATAACATTTTAAAAAATATTTTTAAAAACCCAAAAGAAATGCTCTGTAAAATGGAGATAATATACACACCATGCAGGATTGTGCTGCCGATGAACGGTTACAATGCCTGTGAGGCATTTGGCCAGAGCCTTGTTTATACTGCTCTGATTTCATGAATTCAGCCTGTCATTCTGTAGATGGAGGACCTGAGGCCGGGGGTAGCTGCCTTGTCTACGGTCAGAAAGCTGCCACGAGCCAGCTGGGTCCTGGGCTGACACCCTATGTAGCGCTTCTACTTTACATGCTTCCAATGCCCAGTGTGTAAATCAGCACATTTTGACTCAACACCTTAAACTCCAGAAAGCGCCAAGGGAGATGAGATTTCTTGACAGCTTCTGGTACATCTGTCACAAAAGTTGCTTGAGGCTGCTCAGTGACTCACACAGGAGCTTTGGTTTCCTCCAGAGCCTGCTGCCTTTGTGATGGTTGGAGGTTACTTGCAAGTCAGACTGAGGCCTGATCAGTGAGGTGCTGGCTTAGGGATGTGAAACATGCTTAAAACACATATCAAGATCCTTCTGGAAGGAGAACTGGGAAGAAGGTGGTAAAGGCTTGTGAGATGGGCATTGCTTTAAGGAAAGGAAGATATGGAGCCTTCTCTTTTTTTCCCCTTAATTTCCAGAAATCTTGCCTACAAGGGATATTTATTTTGGCCTTTCTCATAAACATTGAAACCAACTTGATATCAGAATTAAGAGGAGCTGGCTAAAGGGAGAGCATCAGCTGTGAACGCATGAGAATGACGAGCCGGGTCCATCCTGCTGCAACTTCCACCAGGGGCTCAGTGAGTGACAAGCAGTTCCTGATTTCTCAATTCACATGCTATTAAATATTTGCATAATAACACTTAAACCCTATAACTTTTCTATACCTTCTCTTTACTTTTACCTTAAGCCATTAAACACACTGATTGCATAAATGTATTTTTTTCCTAAATATAATTAGAATGTGAAGTGTTAGTCATCTCCAACTCTTTGTGACCCCATGGACTGTAGCCCGCCAGCCTCCTCTGTCCTGGAGTTCCCCAGGCAAGAATACTGGAATGGGGAGCTATTCCCTTCTCCAGGGGATCATCCCAACACAGGGGTCAAACCTGGGTCTCCCAAATTGCAGGCAGGTTCTTTACCACCCCAGCCACCAGGGAAGCCCATAATTAAAACACTTTATTACTGATATATTCTCTCAAATTCATTCCCTTAAAAGTGGTTTATTTTCTCCCTGTTAATTGGATTTGACTGTTTTCACAGTTTTAGATCCTTTATACTTTAGTTTATAAACTGTTTTTTAAAAGGGGCTTCCCAGGGAATACCTTCTAAGAATGCATCGTGTTAACATGCGTCCCTGACAGCCATCAGAGCTTCCTAGCAGCACACTGATAGCATTGAGTCATGCCGGTGAGGAAAAAAAACAAAAACATTCCTACCATTTATTGAAACCTTGTATACTTATTGAGCTCCTGCCGGGCACTCCAGCTAGGTATCACAGAAGACCCAGAGATTCCCCAGGTGAAGGGGACTGTGAGAAGTAAATATTTTGAGGAAAAACCTGAACTAAAACAGCAGGTGGGCAGACCATCAAGATGGGAGCCCCTGTGGCTCCCTTTCCCTCCTGTCCTAAAACTGACACAAAAAGTGACATATCACCAACTACAAAAATTCCTAACAGGACAGCAGATTAAAGAAATGGCTTCCGTCAACTGGAAATTATTAGGAATTTCTAAGAGACATTTGATAGGAGCAAAGTAAAGTGAGAAACCAGAGCTCCCGACATTCTGAGGAGTGGTCTCTAACCAAATGGTACCAGGGGTAGAAGCGGCGACCAGCAGTAGGAGAAGCAGGTCCTGAGCCCCCATCTGGTGACTGCACCAGAACTGCACTGTATATAATGTGTATTATATACACATCCTCAGGTGTGTATATAATAATAAATGCATCAGGAGGGGACCGAGATTGGGCAGGTAGTCAAGTGGAACTTTAGCTGTACCTTCTTTTTAAAAAATATTTTACATTTAAAATTTAAACATATAATACTCATTTTAAGGAGGATATTTTCTCTCTCTCTCTCTTTTTTAAAAGAAGCAATTGCATTCAGTTGCAGGGATTCAGGATAAATGTCACGCCAGAGGCTGGATTCCTGCTAGGACTTGAAAGCAGAGAAGAGACCAGGAGAGTGTGAGTGAGCAGGTGGAGGTGGGGAAGTGAGCCCTCTTGGGCTATGGTGAGCCAGCCAGGAATGAGGCGTGTGAGGGGACAGGTCTGCAGTGTAGGCTGAGGAAGACTTGGGGTCCAGAATCGGTCATTTTTATTGTGTTCTGTGAACAAAGAAAGTGGAAGATTTCTGAGCCGGGCAGCAATGCCATCCTGGTTTCAGTGTATGACTTCTGGTCTGGCACAGATGTCCCAAGTGGTGCAAATGCAGCAAAACTCTAACCAGGAGCTGGTAAAGGGCTAATGTGGACATTTGCTCCAATAACCTGAAGGCTCGATCCCCACAGGGCCAACAGGGATAGGGAAGGAGGAGACACATTTGCGAACGTTTCGGAGAGCACTCAGCCCGGGTTGGAGGAAGAGAGTGCCAGGATGGAGAGAGGACAGTGGAGACGCACAATGTGATCCGTTCCTGCAGCTGCATCTGGCGGATGAAGGTGGAGATGTCCCTGAATTTAATTCCCAAAAAGTAGGTGACTTTTGACAGAGCAATTCTAGGAGGTGGAGGGGGTCAGTGTGCAGAGCGAGCGGAGGGATGGGTGCTGTGAGAGCTTCTCAGGGTGGCAGCGCTGTTTAAGACCTTGGTAGTAACAGGCAGGAGAGAGAGGCCACCGGAGGGAAAAGCTATTTTAGGAATAATCTTATTTATTAAGGAGGGCATCCCTTTCTAAAAGACCCTTGGCCTCTGAGTCAACCCGTTCTCCTAGCTTTCTTCTTCTCTCACTGTGCACTCCATGCTGCTGCTGCTGCTAAGTCGCTTCAGTGTCCGACTCTGTGCGACCCCATGGACTGCAGCCCACCAGGCTTCTCCGTCCATGGGATTCTCCAGGCAAGAACACTGGAATGGGTTGCCATTTCCTTCCCCAATGCATGAGAGTGGAAAGTGAAAGTGAAGTCACTCAGTCGTGTCTGACTCTTAGCGACCCCATGGACTGCAGCCTACCAGGCTCCTCCATCCATGGGATTTTCCGGGCAACAGTACTGGAGTGGGGTGCCATTGCCTTCTCCGGTGCACTCCATTGTTTTCAGAAAAAAATCAAGGGCTGGAAGAGGCAATTGGGGAGCTGAAGTGACATTGTACATTCTCCCCAATCTGACTCCCTAGTTACAGTCTGCTCCTTGAACAATTCCCAGGTGAAATGGGTTGTTTTGTTTCTGAATGGTATTTAACAGGGCAGCAAATTTGGAAAGCACCGCTTTTTTCTTTATGGAGTGATACAATGACCCCTTTGTTATGAGGCAGATTGATGAGTACAAACTAGCTGAAGGAATCATACAGGCAGGACACATTTTAAAATACTGTGACTGTTCTACAATATTCTAGCAGCATCACAGGAAGAAGCAGAGGAACCATATGTTAGATTTGCTGAAGCAGGAGGCAGCAGCTCAAGCACGGTGTCTAAACTGGAACCAAAGCAGCCCAGAGTGGCCCTGGTAGGAGGCAGGCTTGAAGGTTGATTTTGCTCCATCTAGTTCTGGGACTTTCAGTCACCTGCCTGCCCAAAACCCCCAAAGAAGGGAGACAAGTGGGAAACAGCTGGGCATGGCCTCTTCTGCCATCAGCGTTTGGAAAAGTTGTGCAGACAGAGACGGGGCTTTCTGAATGATGCTCTGCCCCTCTTAGATTTGGGTCATAAAAGCCCGAGTTCCCTGTTGGATAGATTTGTTTGTTGTGTTTTGATTTTGTGCCAACAATAAGAAATCTGGGCTCCCCTGGTGGCTCAGTGGTAAAGAATCTGCCTGCCCATGCTGAAGACACAGGTTTCAATCCCCGGTCCAAGAAGATCCCACAAGCCCCGGAGCAAGTAAGCCAATACACCACAGCTGCTGAGCCTGTGCTCTAGGACCCAGGAGCTGCAACTACCAAAGCCCTAGCTCCCAGAGCACGTGCTGCATGACAAGAGAAGCCACTGCAATGAGAAGTCCGCACACCACAACCAGAGAGCAGCCCCTGCTCGCTGCAACTAGAGAAAAGCCTGAGCACCAGTGAAGACCCAGCATAGCCAAAAATACACAAATAAGTAAAACTAAAAAAAATAAGACGTACTGACATACAAATTATATAAGACAGAGAAGGGGGAGAGATTCTCCACTTTCCACTCTCCCTGCCCACCTGTCTCCGGCTAGTGCCCTCATGGATGAATCCAGGGGAACCCCACTTCTCCAGGAGTTTGAGAAACAGCCCAGAGGATCCGCCCCTGGGAGACAAGCAGATGGGGCATGAGGAGGAATCCGTGTGCCGACAGGCCAGGACTGCCTCAAAGATGTGTCACATCACTATGTAAGCTTATTTAGCACAATTTAGCTAATTTGAGTTTTCAGTGGGTTCTTCACTTCCTACACCCCAGGGCTCTTCCCCCCTTTGCCATATTTTCCTTATAGACTTCTCGGTTCCTTTCAAAATTTGGGGGTCATGAGGAAGCAGAACTGCTGTCTTCTGGGACACAGGCTCTTTTCTCAAATTCTGGGGAAAGCACTTTGTGGGAACGTGAAGACTGGCTAGAGGATGGATGTGAGGCAGAGTGGAAGAGCCCACGCTGGCCATCAGTTCAGGTCTGGCTGATGCAGGAGGTGGGCCGGCGGAAGACTGTGGATGGGGAGAGTTAGCACGGGAGGCTTAATGAAAGCTGGGAAGAGGACAAGCCTGTTTCCCGTCGCCTTTCCTTTTCAGGAGCCCAGTGCTTCTCTGCTCTTCTGTTGTCCCTCTGCCCTCAACCCTCTTAACTAGAAAAAAGTGAAAGTGTCAGTGACTCAGTCATGTCCCACTCTTTGGGACCCCATGGACTGTAGCCCTCCAGGCTCCTCTGTCCATGAGATTCTCCAGGCAAGAATACTGGAGTGGATAGTATTCTCCAGGAGATCTTCCTGGCCCAGGGATCGAACCTGGATCTCCCTGCATTGCAGGCAGATTCTTTACCATGTGAGCCACGAGAGACGCCCCTTAACCAGAAGCCCAAAGCTAAACGCCTGCAAACACACACACACACAAAGAAACCTGTGTTTTGAGCTGAGACGAGATCAATTGTGCCTCCCCGTGAATTCAGTTCCCATTGCTCTCCCAGGGGGACTCGCATGAACCCTTTCATCTCAAATTATGAAATGAAATGCCTTGTACGCAGTTACAGAAATATGAGGTGTGGGAAGTCTGTTTCACCCTCTTAAAGCATATCAGATGCTTGTCTGCGGAGCATGTTCTGGTAGGCAAAGAGGGCAGCTGAGAAGAGTGGGCAGCGAGAGGCACTGCAGACCACTGGGGAGTGGGTTGGGCTGAGCTGTGGACCACCACCCCACTCCCTGGCCTCTTGGTTGTAAATCAGAGGTCTCCTGCGAACTGAAAAACTAGGTGGAGTAGGATTTCTGCATCGGATAAGAAAACGAGGTCAGTAAAGCCTTAGTGAGAACTGGATGAGACTGGAGAAGAGCTGGAAACCATGCCACTCAGAGCGCCTGCCGCGTGGTTCCAGTTTATCCTGCAGACAGGAGTGGGCGTGGGAGCCAAGGAGGGTGGAGGGAAAAATAAAGAAGCTGAGTGACGAGGTTATGTAAAGAAAAATAGAAGAGGAAAACATGGCCTAATCCAAAAAGAACACACTTACATTTTGATTTCATGTAATATACTTCCTGTCCCTCAGAGTGGGTCTCCCCACCCCCACCCACCCCTCCCACCAACCCACCCCCGTGCTATGTGATACCAGGCAGGGCGGAATCCCTGAGCCCTGCCTGTAACAGCTCGCACAGAAACATCTGCATGGATTTGCCGGTTTTCCTTAAGCTAGGGCCAGCTCAGCTCCTCCAGGGCCGTGTGCAGCAAAGCTGCTGACAGCCCTGCAAGGCAAAGGCAAGAAGTTCTTCCTCGGTTACAAAGGGCTCTGTTCCTCCAGACCAGGCAGTGGAGCGTCCTCTAGGGAGGGACGGCAGTCCAGGTGAGGAGTGAGGCACGTGAGTGGTGAAGACCTTAAACCAGACGCTGGGTTAAACCCCAAGGGGCTGTCCCCTCTATCCCTCTTCCCCATCCCCAAACGACAGAAGCCAGGAAATTCCTGCTACAGGAAGTGGCCATGGGGGTGAGGGGTGTAGAGTGAGACCAACCCTGCTGGCTGGCTCGCAGTTGGAAGCAAGAAACAAATTCTGCTCAAGTTATGAAATAAGCCGATCAATTCCTATCTTGGGAAGTAAGAGCGCATGGTGCCCCCAGAGAGGGTGGGCCAGTCAGGCCCAGACTCTGCCCCAGACATCAGTGGGCGATGCTCCCTGGGAAGCCTGCTCCCCTCTCAGGGGCAGCCGTGCTGTGTCCCAGCGCTGGTGGAGATTGCAGGCCTTGCTGTGCTGCAACCACGCAGTAAGCTCTCAGCCCCAGAGATCAGCTGAGCATGAATTCAAAGTCCACTAAGAGGATCGTTTAAAAATATTTCCATGGTGAGGTGGGGCTTGCTGCTGTAGCTTCTTGAGATGACTGTCTGCTATGTGTCTGCCTACCTTGTGAATATATCTACATCCGCTTCTAAAATGCCTTCTCGACTTGAATACCTTGAATGTTTTCTTAAATATGACAGGTCTGAGTAGCTGGAGCGGAAGCACTGTGGAACATTCTACAACATTCTCTCCAATCCGTGGTGCTTCCCAGGGGACCACCATTTCAACCCAGTCCACTCTGCCTTGAGAGCCCACAGAGCAAGCTTTTTCCCTTGGCCTGACACCATCCTCCCCATGGCAGTGAACAAACGGGTAAGACATTCAGAGGGCCTGGACGTTTGTCATCTTGACCTGAGTTTGCCTTGAGATGACTTAGCCACTCATGCTATGGAACAAAAGTGGTCCTGGTGAGAAAGCCAGGAGCGACTGACTATGAAAACTTGTCCAGTTCCACCTCTGTTGCTGGCTTACATGCTGGTGGACTCCAGGGACTAAACTCCTCTCATGCTTCCTACTATTCCCATTTTTGCTGTTGTTTAGTTGGTAAGTCACGTCAGACTCTTTTGTGACCCCATAGACCGTGTAGCACATCAGGCTCCTCTCTCTGTCCATGGGCTTCTTCAAGGCAAGAATACTGGAGTGGGCTGCCACTTCCTTCTTCACAGGATCTTCCCTACTTAGGGATAGAACCCAGGTCTCCTACATTGGCAGGCAGATTCTTTACCACTGAGTCACCAGGGAAGCCCTCTTATTTTTAAGGAACACATAAAAATGCAAGCCATATAATTCAGCAAACACATCACACCTTAGGTAATAATCTAAGACATATAACTAGAAAGCTAGTGATAGCAAAGAAGTGCCAATTAAACAAAAACAGTAGATTTTAGACATGGCCATGAGATGGCTTCTGAAGATCACTTCATGTGTTGCCCTGTTTCCACCTGTCCTAAAACTTCCAGAGTGAGAGAGATTGGAGGTAAGATTATGGCTCTTAAGTAAACAAGCTACTTTTTTCTAAGTCTAATTGGTTAGAACTTAAAGAAAGGACTTATGCTCACATGAATTGTGCAGAAAGGAATTTTAACAAATACAGAAGCAGTGCTAGACAGCACAGACAGATCAGAATTCAGAGAAGAAATCGCTTTCTGGGAAGAACCCACACCCTGCACACTCTGCAGTCACAAGAAGTCCTTCTGTGCACTGGGGTTTCCTGGTGAATACATTTGGAGGCAGGTGTTCACACAGTTAGTAAATAACTGTGTTTACTCACTAAGTATAAGTAACTTGCTTGTCCTTCCATTAATAATATTAGAGACCCGAGCTGCCCTGAGGCCACACCTTTCTGAGGCCACCCTGGATTTCAGGGTTTCTCAGCTGCAGCACTAGTGACGTTTTGGGTTGGATCATTTACTGTTGGCGGGAGGGCGGTCCTGTGCATTGCAGGATGTTTAGCTGCGCCTCCCCACCTCCACCCACGAGATATCTCTGGCACCTCTCTCCCAGTCCTGCAGCCAAAAACACTCCCAGGCATTGCCCAGTTGTTTCCAGGGGATGGAATCCCTTCTCTCCCCCATGTTGAGAACTAGTGATGTAAGGGGATGTAGGGACATCTTTTTTCTCCATTGTTTTCTGACAATTAAGTTAGCTCTTAGGGGAGCCCGGAGAGACAGAAGATGTCATTCCCAATGCTGCTGATCCCCAGCAGGTCGATGGAGTGGAGAAGTGCAGAGCAGGTGGGTGCCCTGAGTTAACCAGTCCAGTCTGGGCAGTAGGTGAAAGGTCACTGTGACTGCAGTTATTCCCACGCCCACCCCAAGCACCTGGGTTTCCCATGAACAAACCGAATCAAGTGCCAAGTGGGCCAGACCCTGCTGCGGCTGTGAGGAAAGAGAAATTCTGGATTCAGAACATAAAAACAACCCTTTGGCAATAGGCAGTGACTATAGCAGAGATGAATAATGGCATGACTCCCTAGAAGAAGCCGTCTTATTTTCATAGCAAAGCTATCTCTGTGTGCTGAGGCACGAGGGAGAATACTGTCTATATACAAAATGCTCCCCAAACATATGATGTTATGCCAAAAACTCTGAAGAGAAGGATATAACATCAAAAACAAACCAAAAAGAAAAAAAAAAGGCAAAACTCTCTTGGCTCTGTTCAGTTCAGTTCAGTCGCTCAGTCGTGTCCGACTCTTTGCGACCCCATGAATCGCAGCGCGCCAGGCCGCCCTGTCCATCACCAACTCCCGGAGTTCACTCTGTAGACAGAGCTAATGCTTCCTCTACATCGAAAAAAATAATTGCTCTGTGGTCGGTCACATCTGAATGCTGTTGGGTGAGGTAACGCTGTGGTTGCCATGGAGATGTGCTTTTTTAGCAGTGCTGGCATCAGGAAGCTTCACTGAGTTGCCTCTCATCTGTAGCTGAGTGCCTGATATACCGGGGGAAGAAAGTCATGGCCCAAACCAAGACATAGCTTGAGAGGGAGCAGAGCCGTGGCACCAGGGACACTCTCCAGATTTGTCTGGTCTGAGGACCTCAGAGTCCCCTTGGTGTGTAAGGAGACCAGTCGGGGGACAGCGGTGGTTTCTGAGCTTCCAGTGAAGGTAAGACAGGGACGGGGTGGAATGTGCATGAAGGCCAGCCTGTGACACTGACTCCTCCTCCCGCTGGCATTCGAATCCAAAGAAGCATCTGCTTTGAACTCTGCCTTTGAAGTGGGAGCTGACTCTTGCTGTCAGCATTCTGGGTTCTCAAAAGAGAAGACAGTTCTGTAGCCACAAATAGACTAGAAAAGGCTTTGACGGTAACATTTGGCTGGACTCGAGCACTCTGAATTCTCCTGGAAGAAGATTCATGGGCCCCGATGCTAACCCACAAACGTCACACACTTTATGGTGGGACTCAGTGTGGTGTTTTTTCACAAGGAGCAGTATTTATGATCGCCTGGGCAGGTGCCTATACAGCCCGAGCTGCAACTCAGGCTCCCGTTCCTAGTAGCTCTCTCTGTAAGGACCAACTTGTGTCCCTAAGAGGCCGGGTCGGTATCTGACAAATGATGTCTCATGGTTGATGTGTCTGTTTCCAACAAGCCAAGGTTAACAGTCTGGCAGTGGACTGACTACATGTTATAAAGGTTGATCTCACAAAAGAGGATCATGAGTGGCTGACACACCACGTTGTGTCCGTGTCATTCTGTGCTCGGGCAGAGGGGCTGGCCCTCATTTACAGCAGAGGAGGCGACATAAAAGCAGAATAATTGGATTTCAAATAGAAGGGGGATTTTTGTACCCCATGGGGCTGTGAGGAGGAGACCTATTGTGTGACTTCTGGTTTCCAGGGAAATACGTTTCCTGTGCCACTGCTGAGATGTACTGGGTAAATTCCAGAAGGAATAAGGCAGAGTGAGCTATGGCTTCTGGCTTCTTTGGCACCTAGAGTGAGAACTGACTCATTTTCTGAAAGAAATAATAGACTACAAACTAACATTCTTGAAGCTTTTAAGACTTTACCTAATCCCAGAAATTTTCTGAAAATATGATGGCTTCCGTTTTCACTTTATGGTATGTCTAGTTGCTAGGGGAGAAGGCAATGGCAACCCACTCCAGTACTCTTGCCTGGAAAATCCCATGGACAAAGGAGCCTGGAAGGCTGCAGTCCATGGAGTCGCTGAGGGTTGGACACGACTGAGCGACTTCACTTTCACTTTTCACTTTCATGCATTGGAGAAGGAAATGGCAACCCACTCCAGTGTTCTTGCCTGGAGAATCCCAGGGACAGCAGAGCCTGGTGGGCTACCATGTATGGGGTCGCACAGAGTAGGACACGACTTAAGTGACTTAGCAGCAGCAGCAGCAGTTGCTAGGGGAGGTAGTAAAAGAGCAGCTCCTTTTAAAAAACAATCCGAGTCCTGGGTTCCCCTGGTGCCTCAGAGGTAAAGAATCTGCGGGCCAATGCAGGAGACAGGTTCGATCTCTGGACCAGGTTGATCCCACATGCCACAGAGCAGCTAAGCCCGTGAGCCATAACTGCTGAGCCTGTGGTCTAGAGTTGGGGAGCTGCAACTCCTGAAGCCCACGTGCTCTAGAGCCTGTACTCTGCAACAGGAGAAGCCACTGCAATAAGAAGCCCGCACACCACGACTAGAGAGTAGCTCTTGCTCCACAACTAGAGAAAAGCCCATGCAGCAATGAAGACCCAGCACTGCCAAAAATAAAGAAAGAAATAAACAAAAATTATATTTTAAAAATAAAACAACTGTGGTCATGAACATTCACCCTGCTTTGCAGTCTGACCAACAGATTCTCCTATTCCCGGTCGCCGTGCCTCTTTTCAAAATTTCATTCCAACTGATGTTCTAACCGGGGACTTAAGGAGAGGACAGCCCATCACGTGATGTGGGACAGATGCAGAGAAAGAGAGTTACTTGTAAACACACAAAAACATGGGTGGGAAGTTCACCGGGGAATGTTACTGAGACCTGAGGCTGCTGCAGGGACTGGTCTTCCCTCATTGGGTTAATTTTTACCTTCATGAAATGCTGTTTCCTGTCTCTCCAGCTGGTTTCGTTGCTCTCAGCTCCCACATAGCCAATTGGGACCCCGCTCTGGGTTCCCCAGCTTTGACTTAACTTCAATGGACGCTTCATCTCACCTCTGCTACTCATGCCTCACTCCTCAGCTCACCTTTTCCAGCCACCTTAGCTTTGGCAGCCTGTAGATCGGCTACCCCAGGTCCTTTGCTTGCCCTTCAGGTTACAGGAGCAAGAGAACTGTGCCACCACGGCTGCCCGGCGTGTGAAGGAACATGCTTTCTGAGAGGGGCATTGCCCTGCAAGTGGAGATCAACCTCTTAGTTCAGCCATTGGCTGCCATCCCACCTCTGAAAGACATCACTCCTTCCCTCCCTGATTCGGCTCCAGCTTTCTTTCCCGACGCTCTCCCTAGCCCAGATGGACCACTGGCAGGTCCTTTCAGACCTTCCTCTCTCTCACCTCTGTGGGTTTTTGACACCTGTGAGAGATTGGCTGAAATGCCCAGCCCCAGCCACTTCTTGAAGCCCATCCTTTCTGTGAAGCTTCGTCTGATCCTGACTGATGGAAAACAAAACAAACTACACTCTTGTCCAGTCCTGCTAAGCATGTCTCATTGCAACGTGCTGATGCCCAGCAGAGGGGAGCTGGTCTCTCCACCCCTTGAATCACGGGCTTGTTTTGGCCGATGGAATATGAGCAAACACGACACATGGAGGGGCTGGGAAAGCATGTGTGCATCAGGGCTTTTCCTCTATCTAGCTGATCCGAAACTTTTTTCCACCAGGAGAGTGAGGCTGGACCACAACTGGAGGACAAGACATCCTCTCCATCTCAGCCATCCCAGACAGGTGAGCCAGGCTCCCCTGGACACCCCGGCACTGCTGAGCCAACCCCAGACAGAAGAACTGCCCGGACCCCCTCACAGCTTGCGTGAGACAACAGGTAGGTGTCTTGTGAAACACTGAGTGTTAGAGCAGTTTGTTAGGCAGCAAATCATCGCTTTGCACCTCCCACGTTGGAATTCTCCTTTTTTGAAGCGCCATAGCAGCTCAGCTTGGGCTTCCCTGGTGGCTCAGAGGTTAAATCATCTGCCTGCAATGCAGGAGACCTGGGCTCGATCCCTGGGTCAGGAAGATCCCCTGGAGAAGGAGATGGCAACCCACTCCAGTATTCTTGCCTGGAGAATCCCATGGATGGAGGAGCCTGGTGGGCTACAGTCCATGGGGTCGCAAAAGAGCAGCTCAGCTGGTAAAGAAACTGCCTGCAATGCAGGAGACCCTGGTTCGATTCCTGGGTCAGGAAGATCCCCTGGAGAAGGGATAGACTACCCACTCCAGTATTCTTGGGCTTCTCTGGTGGCTCAGACAGGAAAGAATCCACCTGCAATGCGGGAGACCTGGCTTCAATCCCTGGGTTGGGAAGATCCCCTGGAGGAGGGCATGACAACCCATTCCAGTATTCTTGCCTGGAGAATCCCATGGACAGAGGAGCCTGGCAGGTTCCAGTCCACAGGGTTGCAAAGAGTCAGACAACTGAAATGCGTTCACACGTACACAATTCAACGTGTAGACAATTCCCTGTTCTCTACATTTGGAAGTATAAACAATATAAACCTGATAATTCTGTAAGTAATTTTTATAATTATGATGTAAATCTATTCTATCCTTAAGATATTTAAAATAAGCCCTTTATGGGAAAAAAAAAAATTTTGAGCCTCTTTTACCGAGTAACAGAATCTGACAATCAGCTGGTCCAATGAGCTAGCATAAATAGAGATAGCTGTGGCTGGGCTCTGGCGGGGCTCCTCCCCTGCTTTGGAGCAGAGGGAAGTTGAAAAGGAGGTCGCTGTTAAAAGCCAGCCTTTGGAGCCATTTGGACCGCAATGTGCGTACTGGTTCTATCAGGCACTGCTCGGGGCCCTGGGAGGACGACCTCTCTCTCTGAGAGTCTCCATTTCTTTGTCATTGGGTGAGCAGCCATCACCCCTCCTCCATGTCCTCCTGTTGCTTCTCTGTCTGCTACAGAGGCCGTGCATCTTGTCTGAAGAAGATGCTCATGCCAGCAATGCCTGCCAAAGGCCCCATTTTATAGTTTTGTTTATTTGTTTATTTATTTTGGGCTGCGCTGAGTCTTCCTTGCTGCTTGGGCTTTTCTCTAGTTGTGGCCAACGGGGACTATGCTCTCGTTGTGGTGTGCAGGCTTCTCTTGCAGAGCGCAAGCTCTAGGACGCACGGCCTCAGTAGTCGTAGCACAGGGCCTCGTAGTTGCACTTCCCGAGCTCTAGAGCACAGGCTCAGTAGTTGTGGTGCACAGGCTTGGTGGTGTGAGGCATGTGGGATCTTCCCAGACCAGGGATCAAACCAGTGTCTTTTGCATTGGCAGGCAGATTCTTTACCACTGAGCCACCAGGGAAGCCCCAAAGACCCCATTTTAAACTCAACCAATTAAGGACAATCAAACCAGTCAGTCCTAAAGGAAATCAGTCCTGAGTATTCATTGGAAGGACTGATGCTGAAGCTGACACCCCAATACTTTGGCCACCTGATGTGAAGAACTGACTCAATGGAAAAGATCCTGACACTGGGAAAGATAAATGGCAGGAGGAGAAAGGGACGACAGAGGATGAGATGGTTGGATGGCATCACCAACTCAATGGACATGAGTTTGAGCAAGCTCGGGGAGTTGGTCATGGACAGGGAAGCCTGGCGTGCTGCAGTCCATGGGGTCGCAAAGAGTCGGAAACGATTGAGCAACTGAACTGAACTAAATTAAGGACTGCTGGAAATGCCATCTTCATCTCCTGTAACCTTCATCTTGCAATGGCTATTGAGTTCTGCCTCCATACATCGTGGCCATTTGCACAGCTATAAAACACGTTCTCCACCTAGACTCACCACAAGCTGTGAGCCTGGATGGGCCGCACCAAATGTCAAGGGAATGGAAGAGACAGTGGTGCTGGAGAACGTGGCTGCATCAGACACTTAATTTCACCATCCGAATAGCTCTTCAATCTGTCCATTCCCACAGCTGCCACTTTAGTCCAAGCTCCATCCTGCCTTACCTACACACCTGCAGGTGCCTCCTTCTTACCTGGAATACACAGATAAAGCAGAGCCTACATGGTCTTCTGTGAGGATCACTTATTTAGGAGTAGTCCCAGGAATCAGAAGGGAGGGACAGGCAGACGGGGAGAGAAGGAATGTTCATATACAAGTGTATAAGTGGGGTCACTTCTGTGGAGAGTAGAGCCTGACGGCCCAGGAGGAGCGTTTATCCATCGTCTCCTGTTCTCCACTGGCTGAGGACTGCTCCTGGAAGCACAAGCTCTCCTGTAGTTTGAGTCATTCCTACAGGTGCCCCAATAGCTTCCTCATCATTGAGGTCACTGCAGGAAAAGGTGAACCTCAGGCTAGGGTTGTGAGTGTGAGGCGGAGACTGCCTGGGAGTGTCCACCACGGCCGAGGCTGAACGCAAAGGGGATGCTGAACAGGCGAGGGGCAGGGCTGCCGAGGCTTCCTGTGCAGTCTCCTAACTGTATAATCTCTTCCTGTACCATCTCTGCCCTCCTCCGTGCTGGCTCCTTGCTTTTTTCTGCACAGGAGCAACAGTGATTATGTTTTCAAAACATTAACTGGATCTGTCACATATACACTCCAAACTCTAGGGCTTAAATCTGTGGATAAAGGTCAGGCTTCTCTGGAGGCTTGGCTGTAAAGAACCCGCCTGCAATGCAGGAGCGGCAGGAGATGCAGGTTTGATCCCTGGGTTGAGAAGATCTCTTAAAGAAGGAAATGGCTATCCACTCCAGTATTCTTGCCTGGAAAACCTCATGGACCGAGGAGCCTGGCATGCTACAGTCCAAGAGTCAGATACAACTGAAGCAACTTAGCATGCATGCATGTATGGATAAAGGTCACAACCCTAAGATGGCTTGGGGAGCCCTGCCACCTCTGCCCACTGCTCCTGCCCACCCCCACCTCACTCTCTAGGGACAGGCCACCCTCCTGCTTGCCCTGTGCTGTGACCACACTGACCACAGGGCCTTTGCACATGCAGTTCCTTCTTTCACCACAAACCCCTGCTTGTCCTTCATCTCTCAGCTCAAGTGTCACTCCCGCAGAGGAGCCTTTCGAACTCTATCTCTGGGATGGGCCAGGGTCCCTTGTCAAGCCTGTTAGAGAACCCCACAGTCTCCTTTCAGGGGATCTGCTGTCAGCATTTGCCTGATGGGGGAAGGGGAGGGGGCCGTAGGTAGAAGAGAGCAACCAACTTCTTAATGCATAGCCTTTGGGATATTAGGAAATCCCTACCTGTTCTCATGGTACCAACTAAACTATCAGGTAAATAAAAATAAATCAAAGCAATAAGACAATTGCAAAACCCCTAACTGGTCAACTGGTTGCTCTGGTCACTGTGTCTGGATGGCTGCCCCTTTGGGACCTGCCTGTCCCAGGGCATCCTCATCTATGGAGCCTGCTCCCTACCAAGCTGTATCTGACTGCTGTGGAACACACGTTTTTCCCTTCCAGAGACAAGAAGGGTCTGGAGAATGTTTCCTCCTGGGTCTTTATCCAAGTTTTGAGGTTCCCCACTTCCTGAAGGGCTAATGCTGGCTGAAGCTGGGGAGCCTTGTGGTTAGCAACAGTCTGAGCATCGAACTACCAGGACTTTTTCAGAGAAACAGATGGAGGTATTTTCACTCACCTAATCTGAAGAGATCACAAAACTTGGGCAGTAAGTTTAACTTTTAAACTCTTGAGAGTCCCTTGGACAGCAAGGAGCTCAAACCAGCCCATCCTGAAGGAAATCAACCCTGAATATTCATTGGAAGTGCTGAAGCTAAAGCTCCAGTACTTTGACCACCTGATGCAAAGAGCTGACTCATTGGAAAAGACCCCGATGCTGGGAAAGATTGAGGGCAGGAGGAGAAGGGGATGAAAGAGGATAAGATGGTTAGATAGCATCACTGATTCAATTGACATGAATCTGAGCAAACTCTAGGAGACAGTGAAGAATAGGGAAGTCTGGTGGGCTACAGTCCGTGGGGTTCCAAAGAATTGGACATGACTGAGAGACTTCACTTTCACTTTTCACTTTCATGCATTGGAGAAGGAAATGGCAACCTACTCCAGTGTTCTTGCCTGGAGAAACCCAGGGATGGGGGAGCTTGGTGGGCTGCCATCTATGGGGTCGCACAGAGTCGGACACGACTGAAGCGACTTAGCAGCAGCAGCAGCAGAGCGACTGAACAGCAACATGTTTGACTTTTAAACTCTCTGGCAACTGAGACTGAAAAAGGGGGGCAAAGTTCTTGAATACGGAAAATTTTCATCCGGGAATGTGTCTGAGTTTTTGGAAGAGCTGACAGCTTTTAACCTTTCTCTCCAAAACCCAGCCCGCCTTCCCTAATTATAGTCCCTTCCTTCTTCTCTTTAACAGCTTGATTGAAGCATAGTTGATATACGGTAAACAGCATATGTTTAATGAATGCAGTTTCAGGAGTTTGGGCACAAACGTGCACCTGTGATACCATCACCCTGTTTTCAGAGTAACTGACATACCATCACCTCCGAACACTGTCCGGGACACACTGTCATTGTGTCCCTCTGTTTGATGGTTGTGTGCCTAGTGACAGGTTAATGTGACACCTACTCTCTTAACAAAGTTTTAAGTGTACAATACAGTTTTGTTGACCATAAGCCCTACATGGTACAGCAGATCTCTAGAACTAATTCATCTTGCATAACTAAAACTTTCCCTGGAGGAGGGCATGGCAACCCATTCCAATATTCTTGCCTGGGAAATCCCATGGACAGAGGATCCTGGCATGCTACAGTCCAGGGGGTGGCAAAGAGTCAGACACCACTGAGGGAGAGCACAGCTGAAACTTTATACCTACTGAACAGCAGCTTCCCACTTCCCCCTCCTACTTCACTGTTCTACTTTCTGCTTCTGTGACTATTTGAGATTCCTCATATAAGGGACATTGTGCAGTATTTCCCCTTTGCTGTCTGACTATGGACTTCCCAGGCAGCTCAGTGTAAGAAATCTGCCTGCCAAACAGGAGACTCGGGTTCAATCCTTGGGTTGGAAGAATCCTCCTGGAGTAGGGCAAGGCAGCTCACCAGTATTCTTGCCTGGAGAATTCCATGGACAGAGGAGCCTAGTGGACTACAGTCCACAGGGTTGAAAAGAGGTGGACTCAACTGAGCGACTCAACAACAGCAGCAGCAGCAGTCTGGCTCATTTCACTGTCCTCTAGGTTCACCCAAGTTGTTGCAAATGGCACTCAGTGTCCATTGACAGACAGGTGGATAAAGAAAATGTGAAATGTACACAGAGGGGAACATTACTCAGTCTTCAAAAAGAAGGAACGCAGTCCCTCTCTTCTTCATTCATCCTTTTTTAAAATTTAATTTTTTATTTCTAAAAAAATATTTATTTATTTGGCTGTACTGGGTCTTAGTTGTACTTTGGATCTTTAGTTATAGCATGTGGGATCCAGTTCCCCAACCAGGGATTGAGCCTGGGCATCCTACCCTGGGAGTGGGCAGTCTTAGCCACTAGACCACTAGGGAAGTTTGTAATCTTTGTTTTATGTTGTGGTATAGTTGACCTCCTTAATTTATCTGTGTTTTTAAGCTCTCACCCCTCAGAACACCCCATTCTTTATTTTCTGCCTCCTGACTCCCCTTTGCCTTGGCTTTCTCTCTCCCATGTCCTCTTCTTCCTCCTGCTGCTCAGCCTTGTCCTCTCCCCTGCCCCTAACTCTGCCTCCCTTCCCTTCCCCACACCCATCCATGGACTTCCTGTTCCTTCCATTTTCACCTTCTGAAGTGCTTCCAGCAACATGGAAGACTTGAAAGGGAAGAGAACGGGACACGACTGTCCTGAACATTCCTTTCCAGCCCTTTCCCCCAAGGACTGCAGAATATTTCAGGCCCAATGCTGTTCTCTCTCTCTGAAGCTGCGCCTCTGCCATCCCTTGTCCCTCCTAAGAGCCTGGAGCAGATGCCCCTTGGGCTTCCAGGGAAGGAGCGACACAACCCCCATCGCCTCTCCCTCCCCATGGTGCTGTCAGGCACCTCCCAGCAGGGTGCACCTGTGTCCGAGAGCCAGGCCAAGTTCCCTGCTGGGCCCGGGTGAGTGAAGCGTCGCCCCCTGCCCCTGCAACCCAGCCTCGGACAGCTGCTGCCCACCAGGGGCACGGATTGATGGAGCCTCTCCAGAGAAAGCCGCCTCAGCTCGCCTTACAGGCAGAGTCACTAATGATTTGGCACCAACAGAGCACAAAAATCTTTACAAGAAAGTTGCCCTGTATCAGTCAGAAGAGCAGAGCCAGTTGTTAATACTTTATTATGGTGTATCTCCAGAGGTGTGTGTGGTGAAGGGAAGCCTGAGGAGTTACTTCCATGCATAGATAGACCCAGGCCTGATGTTTGCAGAGTCTGGATATCACCATGGCCAGAATTCCTTTTCCTTTTTCCTCCAGAGAGGGAAAATAAAAACCAGGTCTGTCCACTTTGCTGGTCAAGGCAGGTCGTTTGGTTCAACAACAGATGGCACTGGGATGCCTTGGAGCTGTCCTCATTGCCAGGGATAGCTGTATGATGGGCATAGCCCCAGCAGCCTTTCTGTCCCCATGAGGCCCAACCCATGAGCATTTATTTGGGATCCTTCCCAAATCAGGCAGGGGCCAAAGGATATCAGCTGGTGATCCCAAATCAATACACTGTTCTTCCACCATTTTTCTTCTTGTTTGGCTGTCTTTGGAATTTGTGTCTGAGAGGAATGTCCAGAGCAGTTTGTAGATGAGGTTTATGGATTGTGAGCTAGGGGAGAGACAGGGAGGGGAGGAGGAGGGAATAGGGAGAGGTTGGAGTGGTGTGAGGAGGAGGTGACGGTGGTTTGATGGGGTGATGGAGGAGGGAAGCGGGGGGTGTGTATCACTGTGGGCAGAATACGGCCTTCAATTTTCTTCATGGCTTGTAGTAAGTGCCTGTCCCCAGGGCTGCATGTGGGGCTGGATCCCACATGTGTCTGCTACCACCTGGAACCTGCCAGAACCCAAGCAGCCACCTGCCCAAGTTCTAGGCCTTTCCTGTGAGGCACAGGTGGGCACTGAAGGGAAGGGCAGGGGTGGGTAATGGCATTAGTGATCTTGACCCTGGAGCCCGATGCTGGAGGCTGTTTCAGTTCTGGGTGCCAGAGGTGGGGGTGTCGTGCTAGGGCAGCCTTGCCTTGGTGAAGCCTGCTTTCTTTCCTGGAAGAGACTTGAGCCCCCTTGGAGGTTTTCAAAACCAAGTCAGGCTACAGGAAGGGAAGGGGGCATCCTTCCTGTCTCCTTTGGTTTATCATGTTCTTCCTGCTCATGGACATTGTGCCTGCATCGGTTCAACCACTATATTTTTTCCAGGCAGCATTTCCTTGGTCAAGGCGCTGTGATAAGCTGTCCCTAGGGCCCCTGGCACCCCAATGATGTGGCTGCCTGCCCCCCATGGGAAAGGAGAGACACTGGCCCTTTGGAAAGAGACTCAGTGACCCCAGAGCCACAGAAGAACAGCAAGGCAGACGAACCTCTGTACATATCCACCCCTCACCCACCTCGTCTCCAAATGCAGTTGGTTTTTAATGGTCCCCCAGGAAGGAGACGAGGCTCTGGCTTCAGCATCCTGTATCAGCTTCTAACAGCCCCACGAGTGGGCTCAGAGCTCCAGAAGGAATCCTGTGCCCAGGGACCTTCTTTGTATGTCTCTGTCACCATGGCATCAGGCTCCTTTGAGCCCTGTTTGACGCTATTTCATCAAGCCCTTGATGAAACCCTGTCTTTGGCTTTTGCTAACTTACAACACATCTTCATGGCCTCTGGGGTCCCAGGGGCACAGAGCCTGGACCAAACGCCAGACCCTATCCTCCGGTCCCGCAGGCGAGCATAGGCAGGGCATCTGAAGTGCCAAGTGGCCCATTTGTGAGTGGATAGATGAGGGTGACCTTGCTGCCCGAGCAGGGCCTGGCGGGCTCGGCCGGTGCAGCGTGTCCTGTCACCCGGCGCCCTGACCTGGTTCACTGCTGGCTGAGGCCGGAGCCCAGGCAGCAGGCCCGACTCAGCCGCGTCCTCTGGCCTCACACAGCATTCTTGTCATGAAGCTTGGCAAGGACCGCTGAGTCCTTTCTGTTACTCCAGAATCATGCTCTGGGGAGGGGAGGAGCTCTGGCCAGCCTGTCTGGAAGAATAGGTGGAGGCTGCTGAGGTGGGATTTCAGTTGCTGTGAGGGTTTGATGTGCTGGGAAAGGGGGGAGGTGACTGATGGTGTCCCTGAGGTGCAGAAGCCCGAAGCCGTATGCAGAGTGTGGGGAATCCAGCCTGGGCAGCGGGCCCGTCAGGCCAGTCTAGGAAGACTGCTTCAGTCTTGGCAATGGTCAAGCCCTCAAGGGCCATGACCACACCACTTATTTATTTGTATTCCCTCGTGTAACCCAGCATGGAGCTTTGTCCAAGTAGCCAGACTAGCTCAATGATCCAGGGGGTACAGCCATCAGCACGGCAGTCTGGGTTCAGATCCCTGCTCTGTTGTTCAGCCCTGGGACTCAGGAGAGTTAACTGCCCTCTCTGGGCCTCAGTGTGCTCATCTGTTAAATGGACGTGGCGAGAGTGCCTGCATTATGAGGCTGCTGCCTTTAGAACAGTGTTTGGCTGATTTGCTACTGCTTTGAGGCACATGGCAAGTGTTGGTGAAATGGAAAGCTGGAATCCAGGTGGCATCACACTGTCAGACAGATGCCCATGGTCTTAGCTTTGGGCCCCTTGACTCTAGAGGAAGCCCAGATGGCTAAAAAAACCCAGCTGCCACCTAAACAGACATTTCTCCAAAAAAGACATACAGATGGCTAACATGAAAAGATGCTCAACATAGCTCATGATTAGAGAAATGCAAATCAAAACTGCAATGAAATATCACCTCACACCAGTTAGAATGGCCCTCATCAAAAAGTCTACAAACAATAAATGCTGGAGAGGGTGTGGAGAAAAGGGAGCGCTCTTGCACTGTTGGTAGGAATGTAAATTGATGCAGACACTATGGAAGACAGTATGGAGACTCCTTAAAAAACTAGGAATAAAACAATCATATGACCCTGCACTCCCAGGCATATACCCTGAGGAAACCAAAATTGAAATAGACACATGTACCCCATTCTTCACTGCAGCACTATTTACAATAGCTAGAACATGGAAGCAACCTAGATGTCCATGAACAGATAAATGGATAAAGAAGCTGTGGTATATATACACAATGGAATATTATTCAGCCATAAAAAGGAATGCATTTGAGTCAGTTCTAATGAGGTGGATGAACCTAGAAACTATTCTACAGAGTGAAATAAGTCAGAAAGAGAAAGATAAATATTGTATTCTAATGCATATATATGGAATCTAGAAAAATGGTACTGAAGACTTTATTCACAGGGAAGCAATAGAGAAACAGATGGGTAAGCTGGGCAAGAAGCCCACCACCAATTCCATCCCTTCTGTTGCACCCCCATCCCAGCTCTCTCTCCCTCTCTTCACCTTTCTGTCCATCCACAGGAGATTGAGAACGT
This sequence comes from Bos taurus, assembly GCF_002263795.3. NCBI lineage: Eukaryota > Metazoa > Chordata > Mammalia > Artiodactyla > Bovidae > Bos > Bos taurus. The sequence continues at coordinate 36,903,792 of NC_037356.1, forward strand.
CAGCCAACAGCCCTCCAGGTCCAGAGGCTGGACTTCAGGGTACCAGGGCGCTCAGTCCTGTGGATTCGGAGACTCTGGGGTACCGGGGATGAGTAACTGGATTCCAGAAGCCTCTGTCCTCTGGGAGGCGGTGTCAGATCCAGCCTAGGCCCTGTACCTGTGCAGGGAGTAACGTCGCCGGAGGGCATACATTCGCCTATGCATTCCCCTCTTGGCTGTGGTCACCCCAGGCCACCCCTTTGGGCTCTGCACTCCGTCAAGCTCATCACTGTGTCTAAAGAAACTCCTTAGAGAGCTCAGGTTCTCCCTGCCAAGGCAGGACCAGCTGGAGAAGGATCTGGAGCTGGAGGGGCCTAGGGAGGGGTGACAGGGAGAGCGTTGGTCCCTTTCGGTTCCCAGGCTCCAGCTGCTCCGGATCCTCTGAGCAGCATCAGGGTTCCTGCGGCTCCTGCTTTCCCAGGGTCTAGAGCCATGCCTGGCACTCAGCGGCCTCAAATATACCTTGACTGGGGATGGGCATTGTGGAGAGGGGCAGGGGGGCTCTCAGCGCTCTGGAGCACCCTCTGTTTTCCTCCTACAACAACCAGGGGTGGGGGCGGAGAAGCGAGTACAGGGTGTCTCCAAGGTTCTCAGCCTCGCTCCTGCCATCCTGCCTACCTTTACCACTCAGTGCCACACCTGCCTCCCCCGGCTCCAGCCCGTTACCACAGCTTCCCGCCCCTCCTCCATTTTTTGATGTTAAATGCACATACAAGGTCTCATCAGTGGTCTTAAGAATCAAAGTCTTCCGCTAAAGAAATAAATCTCTAAGATGACAGACTTCAGGCATCAACAAGAGAGAGGAAAGCCTGTCTTGGGGAGGGGGTGACAATGGGGACTTCCAGAGGCACAGAAAATTCCCTTGAGACCCAGCTCCCCCACCAGCCTCACCCAGAGCATCCTGTGTTAGCTCGATGGCACTAGCAGGGAGTCACCCAGAGCCTGGATGAGGCCCATCTGAGTATGAAAGCTGATGACACGGATGCAGGGAGCTGAGCAAAAGCGGCCCTAGGGTGCCTTTCTTCTCAGCACAGCCCCTGACTGCAGCCAGTCCAGTGGCGAGCGGTCAGCAGTCGGGGAGTGTGGCTGCCCGGCCCACCTTCCTGGCTGCCTGGGTGTGGTCTTGCAAGGGGGAGGCTGGGCTGTGAAAACAGACGATGTCAATTTCAGGCAGCATTTGCGGAGAATACTGTTCCACTTGCTCATTCTTCTTAGAACTCCCCCCAAAACTTGATTCGATCAGCCGTGGATGAGAAAGGCCTGTTACCATAGCAACACCACTGTGAGAATGAGAAAAATCAGCAACAGAGCAGGCTGGGCTCTCATCTGGAAGCGGGCACCAGGAGGGTAAAGAAACAGAGCAAATCCGGGTGACCCTGAGCCCACCATGCTCCCTGTGGTTGAACTTTCATCCCACGTGGGACCCCAGGAAAGGCACAGGGCGCCCCCAAGATGATTATGCCGAGGGACACATACCTGTTCATTGCCTGGTTTCCATTAAGCCAGCCTGGACTCTTTAGTCCTGTGTTTATTTTCGTGGCTAATGTAACTCATGCAGACTGATGAATCTGCATGCTTCTTTTTCTTATATTGTTTCCTGTTTAGTGGAACGTGTTCAGTATTTCTATGCATATTCATTTCTTATCTGATGCTGCCAAAGGGAACCATGGCCCTTATTTCCTCTTCCAAGGCCATGGCCTGGATAAGGTTCACAGTCAAAGGGAGAGAACCTTTGCGAAAGCTGAAGGGTTTTGGTCCAGCCTCTACACCCTTCTGGAGTTGGACAAGCTGGAGTTTCTAAAGAGAAATCGTTGGCTGGCTGGATTCAGTGCCCCAGCCCAGGGCCAGAATGAGATGTTCAGGAAAGGTGTTTCTAGGAGGCATGCGGCTTTGAAAATTTCCAAGTCTGCACTTGAAGATTTGAGATAAAGTGACTCTCCTACCTTTCTGAAGCTCTCTTTCTGCCAGTTTCCTCAGAGACCCACATACCAGCCTACCTCTGGGCCTGGCCAGAACTAATAGCCCTGGGTTTGGAAATATCCCCCAGTATAACCTCCTCCAAGGGTTTTACCCTTCACTCAGAACTCCACTGGGCCTTTTAAAGTAGATTGAATCCATATGTTTCTGATTCATTTACACTTTACTCATCAGAATGTTCCCTTTTTTATGAGTGATTTGTTGTCTTAAGATGCCTTTGCAGTCTTGTTTATAAGCATGTCTTAACCCCTTAGAAACAAGATACTGTGTCTTGTTAAGCATGGGGGTAGGGGCGGAGGTGGTAAAAATGTAGCTTCAGGTCTGAGTTTGTTTTGGGTCACAAGAGGAAATGCAATGTTTCAGCAGAGCTGTTTGGTGTAAGTGTCAAGAGATTTGTCTTTTCTGCTCAGAGTATTGGGCTTCAAAGTGAATATCCATCCCCTCCTCCTAGATTGAAAACTCAGCTTCTCTGAGCAGCTGTGTAGCCCTAGGCCGATCACTTAATCTCTTTTCTCCTCAAATCCTTCATCTGTAAAATGGGGATAATAGTGGTCCCTGCCTCACAGGGCTGTTGTAGTAATAACGTGATGTGGCTGTTATAAAAGTGTGAGTCATACAGAATTAGCCAGAGTTTCTTTAAACAGTGCCAAGCCCATGCATTCTCTATCCTTTCCACCAATATGCCACCCCTCTGATTCACTTTGCTCCAATGAATCGTCCAGGACTCAGCTCAAATATCACCGATCTTAACACCTTCTCTGCTCACCAGTCTTGACCGACATTTTCTCCTCTGTGTCCCTGCAGCATCTTACACATGCCTCCACTGTCAGTCTCACCACTTGGCTTTTTTGTTTCTATGACTTAACTTCCCCCCAAGGAAACTGACATCTCCTTGAGGGCAGTAAAGTGATTTTTATCTTGGTTTGACCCCTAGGAGGTGCTCAACAATAGTTTGAAATTAAGGAGATAGAAACAGAAAACAGGACACAATGGTGCTCGCTCTTTTTTTGTACTCAGGATGAATCCAGTTAGCTCTATTTTGTGAGAACTCTGGCTTTACAAGAAAGGCGACAGATGGAGTAAAGCAGTGGAGACACTGTCTCCAAGGTGAGTGGGGTGGGGGGTGGCCAGAGAGAGAAAGGAACCAGAGAAGACTTGGGATTTGAACCATAGAGGCAAAGCCAAGTTTCCTGGAGAAGGTGGAGAGTTCATTTTGGGATGTGCTGAACATAACACTCATGTTAAACTATCTTGCAAAATATGGATGTGTGGGCTGGAGAAAGTTTGGAGCTACAGATGTTGAAACACCGAGGGAACATTTGAAGTCAGGGTGGGTCATACCATCCAGGAAGCATGGTCTCTGAGGCCTTAGAACATAAACTGTCAGCCAGTATCATTTTTTCTAGACACTTAGAGCATAAAGTTAGGTTGTTCATTAGAGACCTTTCTATAGCATTTACAACTATAAATTTCCCTCTTAACACTGCTTTCACTGCATCCCGTAAGTTCTGGTATGTTATGTTTTCATTTTCCCTTGTCTCAAGGTAGTTTCCCAATTTCCCTTGTGATTTCTTCTTTGACTCACTGATTGTTGAAAAGTATGTTGTTTAATTTCCACATATTTCTGGATTTTTCAGTTTTCCTTCTGCTATTGATTTCTAATTTCATTCCATTGTGGTTGGAAAAGATATTTTGTATGATTTCAGTCTCTTTAAAGAATCTATTAAGACTTGTTTGGGGGCCTGTCCTGGACATTGTTCGTTGTGCAATTGAGAGAAATGTGTATTGCGCTGTTGTTGGGTGGAGTGCTCTGTATGTGTCTGTTGGGCCCAACTGGTTTCTAGGTTGGTTCAAGTCTTCCATTTCGTTATTGGTCTTCTGTCTGGTTACTTAAAGTAGGGTATTGAGTCTCCTACAATATATTATTACAGAGCTGTCTTTTTCTTCCTTCAGTTCTTTCAATATTTGCTTTATATATTTGGACTCTGATTCCTGTTGCATATATGTTTACATTTGTTACATTTTCCTGGTGAATTGACCCTTTTATCAATATATAATGTCTTTGTCTCTTACAGTAGTTTTTGACTTAAAGTATATTTTATCTGGTATTTGTATAGCCACCTCAGTTATGTTTTGGTTACTATTTGTGTAGAATATCTTTTTCCATCTTTCACTTTCAATTTATGTGTCCTTAGATCTAAATTTCTTATAGGCAGCATAAAAGTAGATCATACTTTTTACTTTTTATCCATTCTGCCAGTGTATGCCTTTTGATTGGGAAATTTAAGCTAGTTACATTTAAAGTAATTATTAACAGGGAAAGACATGCCATTTTGCTATTTGTTTTCTGTATGTATTATAGCCTTTTTTTGTCCCTCATATCCTCTATTACTGCCTTCCTTTGTATTTAGTTGATTTTTTTTTTTTTGTAGTGACATGTTTTGATTTCCTCCTCATTCCCTTTTGTGTATATTCTGCATGTGTTTTCTTCGTGGTCACCATGGGGATTTATATTACCATTCTAAAGTTATAACAATCTATTTTGAATTGATACCAACTTAACTTCAGTGACATACAAAAACTCTACTCCTTTAAATTCTATTTGCCCCCAACTTTATGCTATCAATGCCACAAATTACATCTTTATATCTTATATACTAGTTAAGAAAGACTTTCTCCATGTATTTACCTTTACCAGAGACCAACATCTTCCCAGGGCTGTGAGTAGCTTTATAACATCCTTGCACTCCAACCTGAAGACATCCCTGCAACATCACATGTAGGGCACAACCAACCAGTGGTAATGAATTCCTTGTTTTTGCTTATCTGGGAATGTCTTACTATCTCCCTTATTTTTGAAGGAGAGTGTTGCTGAATATAGAATTCTTACATGATAATTTTTTTTTTCCTTTCAGGACTTTAAATATATCATCCCATTGACTTCTGGCCTCCAAATTTTCCAATAAGAAATTGGCTGATAATCTTACTGGGTATTCTTTATATACAATGAGTAACTTTCCTCTTGCTGATTCAAGATTTTTCTCTTTGTCTTTCAACAGATTAATTATAATGTGTCTCAGTGTGGGTCTTTTTCGTTCTATTCTACTTGGAACTCATTGAGTTTTTTGAATTCAGATTCATGTCTTTCCTTAAATATGAAGAGTTTTCAGCTATTATTCAAATAAGCTCTCTGATCCTTTTTCTCTTCTACTTTTGGGACTTCCATAATGCATATTTTGGTCTACTCGATGAGGTTCTGTAAGTTTCTTAAACTCTGTTCACTTTTCTTTATTCTTTTCTTCTTTCTGCTCATCAGGCTTAATAATTGCCAGTGTCCTATCTTTGGGTTCATTGATTGTTTTTCCTGTTCAAATTTGCTGTTGAACCCCTCTAGCTAATTTTTCAATTTAGTTACAGGTATCTCACACTTTTTGAAAGTTAGCTTTATGTCATTTCACTTTTACAAAAGACCAATATTAGTAACTGTTTTTACTAACCAAAAGAAGTCAGAAGAGAATATTCGCTTTTACAGAAAAAAAGTGAAAATAGCCTTCAGGATTTGTTTTGCAGTGAGCTATTATAGAGACAGTACTTCTCCAGGAACTACACTCAGCATCTCAGCATCAAGCCACCATAGTTTTGAACTGTGTATGTGAGCATCTGTGCTTTATCCTGATTTATTTTGTGCATCCATTAGCAATATGTAACCTAAGGTAATTGCTTCTTCACTTTATGCCACTTTGGCTTATGAAAAAGTTTCACAGAAATGCTCTGCTTTCAGGGAGTAGGGGAAATCTTATTGTACTTTGCAGCTTCAGAATTCCTGTTTGGTTCCTTTACATAATTTCTGTCTCTATTCTCATTGTGCTCATATGTTGATTCCTGACTCTCCTTAGCTCTTTCCCCATGCTTCTCTTTAGCTCTTCTATCTCTATTCTCATTGTGCTCATATGTTGATTCCTGATTCTCCTTAGCTCTTTCCCCATGCTTCTCTTTAGCTCTTCTATCTCTATTCTCATTGTGCTCATATGTTGATTCCTGATTCTCCTTAGCTCTTTCCCCATGCTTCTCTTTAGCTCTTCTATCTCTATTCTCATTGTGCTCATATGTTGATTCCTGATTCTCCTTAGCTCTTTTCCCATGCTTTCCTTTAGCTCTCTGAGAATATTTTAGATGACTGCTTTCTTATGGATACAGAGAACAGATTGCTGGTTGCCAGGGGCAATGGAGAAATGAGTAAAGGTGGTCAAATGTCCTTCCAGTTGTAAAATAAATGTGTCCTGATGATGTAATGTACACTGGTGATGTAACGGGCACCATGGTAACTACAGCTAACAATACTGTATAGTATATTTGAAAATTAAGATCTTTAAAAGTTCTCATCACAAGAAAAAATACAACTCTGATGATGGGTATTAGCTAGAGTTATTGTGGTGATGATTTTGCAATATATACATATATCAAATCATTATGTTATACACCTAAAACTAATGTACTGTTATATTTCAATTATGTCTCAATACCAAATCAAACCAAATTTTGGTATAAACATTGAATTTCCTTACTAAAATTTGAGAAATTCATCTCATTTAAATGCTTTCTTCTCTGCAATCACCCTCTGTGCTTTTCCAGTCTTCTAACTTCACTGAGGTTTTCAATGGCTAAGTCAAAGCTCTCTTTTGGTAAATGTCACATTGCACTTGAAAATAATTGGGTTATTTTCAAATATCTTTTGATACTGATTTCTAACATTATTACACATTAATAAGAGAACAGACCCTGTATGATTTCAATACTTTTAGACCATGAAGGTTTTGCACCTTGTTTTATGTCCCTGGATATATTCCAATGTCTCCTGGTTTATAGTCTATGGGAACATGAACAGAATTTGTATCCTGCTATTGTGTGAAAATTGTATAAATCTTAATTATGTTAAATTGGTTCAGAATGCTTTTCAGGTCTACTATATCCTTCTACTTTTCTGTCTATTCATTCTATTAATTTTTGAGAATTTGATATTAAAACTCCAACTAAAAATCTTAATTTATCTACTTAAAAATAATTGTAATATAAGTGAAATTATATGTAAGTTTGTTCTATATTTTCCAAGTCTCCTGTAAATATGTTATCATACTTTCATGATTTAAATTAAAAAAATTGTAATGAATAAAATTTGAGAAATTCTGAATTCTCAGACACAGGTCCAAGAATCAGATAAAGGATGTGGACTGGTGTTGAAAGCAGTTGTCTCTGCACAGATGTAGACATGTGAACACCAAGAAGGAAGAGGGGTCTGAGAGAAATTGGGAGACGGGGATTGACACAGATACACTATTGATACTACATGTAAATCAGATAACTAATGAGAACCTGCTGTATAGCACAGGGAACTCTACTCAGTGGTCTGTGGTGACGTAAATGGGAAGGAGATCCAAAAAGAGGGGAATATACGTATACGTATGGCTGATTCCCTTTGCTGTACCGCAGAAACGAACACAACACTGAATGCAACTATGCGCCAATAAAAAAGAAGCAGAGTACTGGGATCATATGCTTTCTTTCTTTGTACTGGGTTTGTATTTTCAGTACTTTCTATACAATACATAAATTATTTTTAAATTTATCAGTTCGGTTCAGTCACTCAGTCATGTCCGACTCTTTGCAACCCCACAGACTGCAGCACGCCAGGCCGTCTTGTCCATCACCAGCTCCCGGAGTTTACTCAAACTCATGTCCGTTGAGTTAGTAATCCATCCAATCATCTCATCCTCTGTCTTCCCCTTCTCCGCCTGCCTTCAATCTTTCCCAGCATTGGGGTCTTTTCAATGAGTAAGTTCTTCACATCAGGTGGCCAAAGTATTGGAGTTTCAGCTTCAGCATCAGTCCTTCCAATGAATATTCAGGATTAATTTCTTTTAGGATGGACTTTTTTGATCTCCTTGCAATCCAAGGGACTCTCAAGAGTCTTCTCCAGCACCACAGTTCAAAAGCATCAATTCTTCGGCGCTCAGCCTTCTTCACAGTCCAACTCTCACATCCATACATGACCACTGAAAAAACCATAGCCTTGACTAGATGGATCTTTGTTGGCAAAGTAATGTCTCTGCTTTTTAATATGCTGTCTAGATTGGTCATAACTTTTCTTCCAAGTAACAAGCGTCTTTTAATTTCATGGCTGCAGTCACCATCTGCAATGATTTTGGAGCCCCCCCCCAAAATAAAGTCTGTCACTGTTTCCATTTTTTCCCCATCTATTTCCCATTAAGTGATGGGACCAGATGCTATGTTCTTAGTTTTCTGAATGTTGAGTTTTAAGCCAACTTTTCCACTCTCTTCTTTCACTTTCATCAAGAGGCTCTTTAGTTCTTCTTCGCTTTCTGCCATAAGGGTGGTGTCATCTGCATATCTGAGGTTATTGATATTTCTCCTGGAAATCTTGATTCCAGCTTGTGCTTCATCTATACAATACATAAATTATTTTTAAAATTATAAAAATATCTTAAGAAATTATATATTCATTGCAGATGTTACAGGACATCTGCAATCCATATTCTTTTAACAGTCAATCCAGTTAGTTTCTTTAAACCTAAAAGAAATAAAAAACAGTCCTCCAGAAATTATAGAATCATTAGGCTTTTCACCAACAGAAACTTTCTTCCACTTCAATTATTCCAAATAATTAAAGATGGGGTATTGCCTCTGAATTTTTCTCCCCCAGCCATTTATTTCTTTTAAGGAAGAACTGGAAGCCTGCAGGCTTGTTTTAGAAGGAATTCACATGTCAGATGACAATGCATGACAGGTGACAGATTTTTCTGCCAAACAGAATAGAATGAACAGGTATTCTCAGGAACTTAAGGGCACAAACTCTGTCTGTTCTGTTCTCTATTTTAACCATTTAACCAGGCTGTGGGCTTGGAAGGAGGGAGTAAATGAGTGAAGAAATGAATAAGCTAATAACTAATGTTCTCTGTGGAGCATTGTTCAAAAATAATTCTACCTGCAATACATAAAGGATCAAAGAAGATCCTCATAGAAACACATACCTTATTTACATGTTTCTCTGGAAGTTAATCAGTAACTCCTAAAGCCAGTAATTTTCACACTGGTCAACCTAGTACTAAAAAAAAATAATTGTCTGAAGTCTTCGTCTTGTATCCAATGCCTGTACTTCTCTGGCGATGGTTTCTGCCATTATTTTTTCCTTCGAGTGTTTTACTATTTCTTAGTATGCTGATGATTTTCTTTGGTTGAAAACTGAACATTTGTAAAAATGACCTCCTCTCCCAGTGCAGGCTGTCTTTGTGCCAGGGAAATCCTTAAGTAATTAGCCAGGCACAATTTGAGTCTCTGGACCATCCCATGGAAAAAGCTTAGGGTCTTCTTGGAGCATGCGTCTTGTCTGGGCTTGTGTGTGGCTTTTCAATCACCTCACATACACAGTTGCTTATAAATGTCTTGACGGTACAGAGTCTCACCTCAGTTTCTCTGTAGGACCTTAGATTGTTGATGGTGTGTCTCCACCTGTAATCCTTTGTCCCTGACACTAGTACATCCATAGTTTTCTGAGCAGTGCCAGCTGCTTCTCTCTGCTTTGGATCTGAATTAGGTGACACAGAGGCCACTCCTTCAAGCAGCCCCCAGAGAGGTTACAACCTTGCAAATCTGCTCTCTTCCTTCCCGTTCAAGGGAGGGGACTGGGAGCTGCTGTGTCCTCCAGACCAAGACCACCAGGGAGAGGGTGGGAAAAGGGCAGGCAAAAATATCCATACCACAGACTTTCCTACTGTTCTGAGAGTGGCATTTCCTTAATTGGGTGTTTGCTAGGCTGCTGTAGACCTTTGTTTTCCCATAACTCATACAAAGTTATTTTATCCAGTTTTTGGTTGGCTTTTTTTTTTTTTTTAATGTCTCCATGAGGAAATAAGGCAGTTTCCTAGTCTGCCATTTCTTTTACTGATGTTTCTCTCCATTATCATTTTTATGGCTCCTTCTCACTCCCTGCTGATGGATATCCTTGACAGATGGAAAGGAAGACAGATCAGGGCACCAGGATGACGGATGAGTTTCTCCCACAGGCAGTATCTCACTGCTTAGGAGCAACAAGCTATGAGAAGCAGAGGCCTTAAGAAGGCCAGCTTTTCCGACCTCAACCACTACCCCCAAGCATCATACAATCCTATCCCAGTGTAACTGGACCAGGTTGTGGTTTTACCATGGTTGATCCAATGGTGTCTCATGTTGGACAGGTAGCTCTGAAAAGACTCAGTTTCCCTGCAAGCAAAGCCAGACACAAGAGCATCTAGGCAGGTAGTTTATTTGGGAGGTGATTCCAAGTTGCAGAGATGAGGATGGGCGAGAGTGATAGACAAGAAGAAAAAGCCAATATGAGAACATTGCATCAGTGGCTGCTTCTGTGGCCAGGAGGGGCCCCATTCTGCCCATTGTGTTGAACTCCCCCAAGAAGCAGACAGAACCATCCATTCCCAGGAATTTCCCCAAAGAAGACTGGGGAGCTGAGCAGTTGTCCTTGGGGGCACTCAATCTTTGCTCCATCTCTCCTCTGAGCTTCGTATCCTGAGTTTACTGGGTTCCCATCTATCTCTGAGGTGTTACCCAGCATATGTAAGGCAGCAGTGGACTCTGCCATTGGTCAAGGGTGTGTGTGAGCTGGCTAAGGTGGTACTTGTGAAGACTGGGGATGCTGATGGGGAGTGGGCAGGGTCAAATGTCTTTGAAGCCTGGCAGTTGTGCTACAGCCTTGTAAGTAGATGTGTTACTCTACCAAGCAGAACTCACCAGCGTAGACGCAGCATCTCATTTCTCCTCTTCTGCCTCTCTCTTTTCTCTCTTCTATTCTTATCAAATTCCACCCATTAAAAAAGGTGTCAGTACTATAATAATACAGAATTGAATCCTATGCTTCTCCAAGGCACTGGTGGTATGCAAGTTTTCCCCTTGTTCTCAGAGTTTCCTAGTGGCTGGTAATCAGAGAGATACATCTCAATCCCAGAGGAAAGTCCTTAAGATATTCTTGGGTTTTTCGATGGTGCCTTTGCCGGGAGCCAGTGTGAGGAATTCTGCCCATGGCACCTTTCTGCGTATTGAAGATGCAGGGGAACCAGGTCATATCCCAACAGCTACGGATCTGACTAGTGACCCTGCACTGGTCTGCACTGGCTTCTCTATGGGAAACACAGCACAAAGGAGGTGCCCAGCAACCCTGTGTGCAATCTGCAGGCATTCATTCCCTTTTCCCTGAGGGTTTTTTTGGCAGAACAGCAAGCTCTCTGGCTCTGCAGCTAGAGAACATCACTAACATAACATAAACGCTGGGCAGCTGCTGGAGCTGGAGGTGGTTCATGATGAACAGCTGTGTGAGGTTTGACCTTTGGGTTTGACCTCACCACCATAGGCTGCTTTCCATTTGGGTTTAGTGCACATGAGGCATGATAACAATTAACCACATGGTTTTGGAGGGGAAGGAAATTAAAAAGGCATTTCATCTGCAGTAAAGAGAGGGGGTACAGAGAAGAAATTCTATGAATGGCAGTAGAGAGAACAGTTACTAGAACTGCTGGAGGTATGGACTATTAGGAGTCATTAGCTTTATGAGAGTCAGGACATTCACTATTACTTATGTGATTCTGCACTAAGTAACCCACTGCTAGAACACAAAACCAGAGAAGGCAATGGCACCCCACTCCAGTACTCTTGCCTGGAAAACCCCATGGACCGAGGAGCCTGGTGGGCTGCAGTCCATGGGGTCGCTAAGTCACACACAACTGAGCAACTTCACTTCCACTTTTCACTTTCATGCATTGGAGAAGGAAATGGCAACCCACTCCAGTGTTCTTGCCTGGAGAATCCCAAGGACGGAGGAGCCTGGTGGGCTGCAGTCCATGGGGTCGCACAGAGTCGGACATGACTGAAGCGACTTAGCAGCAGCAGCAGAACACAAAACACCCTGTGGCTGCACAAGTGCAGCTTTATGAAAGGACAAGGGTCAGGAGGGAGGGGGTTCTCGAGACAACTGGGGACACTGGGTCAGAGAACTTGGGATGCTCACTGGGGTTGGATATTCAGTCATAAACATCAAGGCTAAGATGTTCTGGGAAAGGTTGTCAAGACTTGGGGCTCTAAATCTTGGGAGAAGATTTTTCATGTAAGATCACTTGAAATTCCCTAGAAACTGCTTATTTCACTATAATAAAACGAACAAAAATAATCCACGTGAAAACATTAGTCTTCAGAGGTTGGAACGGCAAACACATTGTGGTTGAAGACAACAGAAAATGAATTTTGGTCGCCTTCCTTAAGCAATGCCAGCTGTGGGCTTGCTTTCTCCAAGCGAGATGGGCTCTAAGAGAAGAAAGGGCAGGGGGGCTTTCGCACCAAAGACCCCAGGTGTGTCTGGCATAAGACAACCATATTCTATTATTTCCCTCCTCAAGTCACTATTATAATTGGAGGCTGATAGTAGTGGCATCATAAATGTTTGTTCAAATAAACACCTCCATAGCTCAAAGTCTACTTGGATTAAGCAAATTAAAATGACTGAAACTGAATTCTGTGAGTTTAGTAAGCTTTCCCCCAGAGAAGGCAATGGCACCCCACTCCAGTACTCTTGCCTGGAAAATCCCATGGACGGAGGAGCCTGGTGGGCTGCCATCTACGGGGTCGCACAGAGTCGGACACCACTGAGCGACTTCACTTTCACTTTTCACTTTTATGCATTGGAGAAGGAAATGGCAACCCACTCCAGTGTTCTTGCCTGGAGAATCCCAAGGACGGGGGAGCCTGGTGGGCTGCGGTCTCTGGGGTCGCACGGAGTCAGACACGACTGAAGCGACTTAGCAGCAGCAGTAGCAGCAGCAGTAAGCTTTCCCACCCACTGTGTTCGGAGGTAGTTTTTAAGAGAAGTTGATCAAAAAGCTTCCAACGGTGAATGTGTATGTCTTATGGCACAACTTAGGGATGGAAAGCATGCTCACTGGTGTCAGAGCTGAGCTTCTGTCTCCACTGTTTATTAGTTGTCTGACCATGGGGAAACTTGTTTAGCTTCTTTAAAGCTTAGTTTCATCAATTATAAAATGGATACAGTAATTGCACCTACCCTGTGGAATTACAGAGATTAAACAGGATAATTCTCATAGAATGCTTAGCACAGTATTTCACACAGAAAAGGCACTCAATGTTCGATGCAGTTGGCCATCAATATCCTCCTCTTCCTTTTCCTCTTCCTCACCTGGAACAAGGATGGGTAAACTATGACCTACAGCCAGTTTTTATAAATGGTTTTATTAGAACCCAGCCATGTCCATCTGTTTACACATTTCCCAGGGCATACATATTACAGTGCAGAGCTGAGTAATTGTGGCAGAGATTGTTTGGCTGGCAAAGTCTAAAATATTTAGTCTGACCCTTTGAAGAAAAACTTTGCTGACCCCTGCTCTAGAAGAAAAAAAAAGAATCTGGGGAAGCGTTCATGCTTTTCTTGATCTTGATTTACAAGGGTAACTTTGGTTGGGAGGAACTAGATGAATGAGCCTATAAAGAAACAGAATATTATGTTTTCCTCATAGATTTCCAAAATATACTAAAGGGTAGAGATGAAGAAACACTAAGAGAGAAAGGTGGGACCTTTTCATTTGAACACTGTACCCCAAGAGGAAAGACAGAGGTAGAATCTTTCAGCTTAAAAGAAAAAACACAGAAGCAAGCAGAGAATTTCTACTGACTTAGAGGATAATTATTTCAATGGGCATTGAACATGTGTTAAGTTATTTTATTAAGATAGAAGTTTCTGTTTCTGAGTCCATGGATGTAATATGGAGAAAGTCATAGACCAGGTATAGCATGGAAGTATTGGCACATAATAACAGATAGAGTATTTGTTCCCAGTAATCTTTTATTCCTCCTTTACATCTGAGTCAAATGCCAAGTACAGTGGAATTCCTGGTCTTCTAAAATTCTCTTTTTAGACCCATAGGTGAGAAAATCCTCTTAAAACTCACTTGGAGAAAAGCAGGGACTAAAATTGGAAACTTAGCAACAGATTGGAAAGAGAATGAAAAAGGACCAGAAATGATACCTGAAAGATTAAAGAAAAACTGCTTTAGGAAAATCAGCTGAAAGAGAGGGAGGAACAGAAGGAACTTTCCCAGGGATCGAGGACTCTCTAAAGAAGAGATCCAGGTCAGGAAGGAGCACAAGAGCAGGATTAGGGTTAAGACCAAGAAATTGGCCAGCCTCAGCTTGCCTGCAATGCCCCCTCTGGTGCTGTGCTAAGTGCTAAGTTGCTTTAGTCACGTCTGACTCTTTGCAATCCCATGGACTGTAGCCTGCCAGGCTCCTCTGTCCATGGGATTCTCTAGGCAAGAATACTGGAGTGGGCTGCCATTTCCTCCTACAGGGAATCTTCCTGACGCAGAAAGCACACAAGAGTTGAGCCAGGATCCCTTTTTATGGGAGTGTCCTTCTTCTGGTCCAAGATGCTATGTTAGGTGACCTTGCTTCCCATTGATCATCCAGAAGGAATGATGGACGATCATTAGCACCCTGCACTTTTGCTCGTCTGTTTTCCAACTACTCTACATAAACCTAAGACTACACTGGGACATACCCTGTGGGCACTTGGTGATTGTTTCGAAGTTATTTAGAAATTGGTGTCCAGAAGTTCCCAGATATTTCTCTTTCTCTCTTAGATTTTTCTAAAATGTATGGCCGTGATCACAGTGCCTGCAGAGCAGAGGCTTCATGCAAGGCAGCTACTGTTATTTTCATTGTTGAAACCCAACCAGAAACTTTGGTTTTTGCTATTTAATAAAGACGTTCTGTTTGTTTCTTTATAGCAAGCAAGCAAAAAGCAGTTGTCTAAAAGTCAGTGTAACTTTCAGATTCTCACCCTTAGAAAGTCCTAATCTCAAGTGAAGTGAAGCCGCTCAGTCATGTTCGGCTCTTTGCGACCCCATCGATTGTAGCCTACCAGAACTGCTCCATACGTGGGATTTTCCAGGCAAGAGTACTGGAGTGGGTTGCCATTTCCTTCTCCTTAAGCTCTCTCTTTTTCTCAATCTGTGATAAACTCCTTACGTGGCGATTTGCAGAAGGAGCCACTGCCTGAGACCATTCATGAGATACACATGTACAACCCCAACATGATTTTTGTTTCTAATTCTTGAATGAATGTCCTAAAATTCCCCACATCATAAAACCCCTCCACCAGCTCTTTCTTGTCCAGGAACACTGTGATTGCTCTTCTGTAGATTTGTAGGATAAAAGAAATTTGAACATTTAAATAATAATGTATTTTTAAAAGGCATAATAGGGTTAGTCAGTGAAAGCCACTCATCTCATGTCATCTGCAGAAGAAATCTAATATGTTTTGGAGTTCATTGGGGAACCAGAGAATACTCAATTTTATGAGAGTATTAAGTTTTTATTGAATTACGTCTTTATTCAAAGCAGTTGGGTTCATCCACTGAAATGGGAAGTTTAATCCAGTGGTCCTTGGGCTAGTAAAATTAAAACCATGATGAGAGTCTTTTGATGAATCAGTGCTTTCAGCAAAGATTGTTGGGTCAGATTGTGGCTATTCCTTGGAGATGATGTTGGCGGTGGCTCTTGACTGCCTCTATAAGTAGCCAAGGCCAGCAGGTCCAGCGCCCTTAAGTGGCCCAAGCATGTTGCAGTGACCAGTGGAAGAGGACACAGGAATACAAAGTCCTGCTTCTTAGGATTTTGCCCCTAGTAGTTGAAATGACCACACTTCTCTGGATTTCAGTTTTGTCATCTTCTAAAATAAAGACATAAAACTATGAAAGATTGGCTAATCTGATGTCAAGCTAGTTACTTAAAACTCTTCAGGGCAGAGTGTGAAAAATAGACACCTCTAAGCACAAATCTGGAAACAACTGTCCGTCACTATAGGGCTGGTGAAATAAGCTGTGGTCGATCCAACCCTAAGGGCCTTTGAAGAAGCATAAAGTGGACCTGCATGTGCGGGTGTGGGAGGATCCCTCAGAAATGTTTGCAAGTGAAAAAAGCAATGTGCAGAGCAACAGGTATGACAGAATTTCCCCTTGTGTAAATAAGAATGCACGTGGTTTACTGAGGGACATATAAGAAACTGTTAACAGTGTTTATCTTTGTAAACTAATAGCTCTGCACGCTTCAAGTAGTATTACTAATAACAATGATCATGTTATCAGTTAAGGGTCAATTTTTGTTGTTGTTTGGTTGGTTTTGTTTTGTGTTTCTTTTTTGCCAGCACTGTGTGGCATATGGGATCTTAGTTCTCCAACCAGGAATTGAACATGGGCCCCCTGCAATGAAAGCACAGAGTCTTAACCACTGGTCAGGAAAGTACTAAGGGTCTATTCTGATGCCTCATTTCCTTTGTCCCCTTCAACCTGTATCTATTAATATGTGATCACAAGCAGCTACCTTGGAGTTATGGGAAGAGCCCTGCATAAACTGTGGACCTGCGTTTAGATCATCTATTGGTGAGTGATCCTGTGCAAATAACTTCCTTTCTCTGGACCTCAGTGTTCTCATCTTTTAAACGGAGTAGCAAGATGAGCAATGAGATGTGAGGGTTCTATTTTAATTTTCACATGGCCTTTATCATCTATCTAGGGAGACATTGACACACAGAAACACACTCGGACAGAAAAACAAGAAAAAACCAGAAAAGATCATGAACGAACCCTCAGCACTTTCTTTGCTAGCACTTTTCTGTGGGGAATAGAGAAGAAATAATTGTCCTGGAGAGAATCTATGATCTTCTGTTTGAAAGAAAACACACGTGCATGAAACAGACAGCGAGTAACATGGGGCCACATAGTAACACACCTGGATTTATTATATAGAGCTCACTTTAAAATATTACTCACCTAGAACTCAAGAAAACCAGGCTCACTGATGAAAGTCAAACCCTACTCCCTTGGCCACACTTAAACTGACCTGTAAAATAAAGGGTGAGTCGGATGACCACTAAGTTCCTTGGCAGTGATAACATCTATGACTCCATGGTCTCTGACAGCAGGTCCAAGCTGAGGAATTGTTTTTCCCTGACACCAGATTCCTGCCTATTCAGTAGAGTCTCCGTTTCCAGTTTAGGGCTTTGACAACCCCGCATAACTCCTGTGTGCAAAATTCCCCGAAGATGAAGCCAACAAGGAGGCCCTCGCTGAGTCAGCCCCATTGTTGCTCTTGGCTCCGCCCTGTCTGCAGTGCATCTGAGGGGACTGAGCTGGGGCCCCAGGTGGCTGTCCCCAGCCCCATCACAAAGGCCCCAGTGAGCGTGGGGACCAGCACAGAACAGGGGCTCCAGGCGGGTCAGACTTGACGCCTGTCTTGACCCCATTGGCAGCCGGAGTCTGATAAAGACGGGATTGAGCTAGGGGTTTCTTCCTGACAGCTTAACGGATGGTGGTAATTAGGGGGCCTGCACGGAGGGTGTGGAGACACACAGACTCCATTGTCGGGAGGCTAAATGCTAGAAAGGTCAAGGCCAAAATGTGGTTATGAAAGAAGCCCAGAGTTTTCCAATATGAGTTTACTGGGCATGACCAAGTACACCCATTTCCTGTGGGTTCCTGACCCAGGACCATCCCCGATGGTGTCTGTACTGGAGCTTTGGTCCTTCAGGTTGAAGCCTCAGAGACCAGCCCCATGAAGGTAGAGGCTGAGCGGTTACCTGTGGAAGGTCTCAGCAAGCCTTGGACTTTCTTTCCTTCTCTGAGAAACCTCTTCCCCAAGACTAATAATCATGCCGATGACAAGAACCAAAACACAAGCATAGATGTCTAAAGTTGCATTTAATCAGTATTTGTTAGGTCTGTTTATGCTTTGTTGTCAAAACGATGATTAATGAACACGGCTTTAAGCCCAAGACACTTTGAGTCTTTTTAGGCCTTTTCTTAGAAGCTGGAAGTCACAGTGTGCCAGCCATAACAACGTCCAACTTAACGATGATCAAAAATACAGTGAGTAATGGCAGTAATGTCCTCATCAAGGAAAACAACAGCTCACGACTTGGACAGAAACCCAGGGAGTCAGCAAAACTCCCAACCGTGGAGGGTTAGAGGCTGGACTTGGCAAGACCCTCACCTGTCTCAGCACTAGTGAGTTCATTTCCTGGTGAAGAGGGTAAAGCAGACACCTCGAAGGAGATTCATTAATCAAAGACTTAGATAATTCCAGGGTTAGAAGGGATTTTGGAGGGTACAGAGTCCAATGCTTAAATTGTGCCTCCAATATTCCTGCCAAGTAGCTGACCCTCCTCTGCTGTAAGGAGGCTGGTGTCAGAAGCTCTTCCTATTTATATAGCCTGTTCCATTTTGGGCAACCACCAGTTTTGAGAACTTTTCCTAATATTGGGCTAAAAGCTGTTTCTTTTTACCTCCCCTGGATCAGATCTAATGTATCCCATGGGGTTACATAGAACACATCTAAGTCCCTGCTCTCTATATAACCAAAACTACCTATTTGATTTGCAGGGCTCAGTGCAAAGTAAAAACCTGGGTGAAAGTGTTAGTCACTCAGTCGTGTCCAACTCTTTTCGACCCCATGGACTGTAGCCCACCAGGCTCATCTGTCCGTGGAGTTCTCCAGGCAAGAATATTGAAGTGCGTTGCCATTTCCTGCTCCAGGGGATCTTCCCCATCCAGGGATGGAACCTAGGTCTCTTGCATTGCAGGCAGATTCTTTACTATCTGAGCCACCAGGGAAATCCGAAAATTTGGGGCCTCCAGTTAAAAATTATTAAGAATTTGAAGGTGGTGCCCACAGAGCATTGAGCCCCACGTGGCTGGATTGGTGAGCACAACTTTGTAACTGTCCTACCTTATTTCTGAAGGACTGAATGTAGCAGAGTGCAAATAGGAGGGGACTTTTCTGCACTTTGTGTTGAATTCTTTCTCAGTTCCCTCTTCCTTCCTGCAGGTCCCATAGAATTTTCAGGTCATTTCCATTCTTTTATCAAACTCTCTTCTGATGGCTCCCTCTGCCTCCCCTGCCAGGCTTAGTACCCAGGGTACTAAGCCCTACCTTGCTGCCCACTCAGATCTTCCTGTCCTTCTCAGGCTTCTTGTTGCATCGGCTTTTTGGGGGTGCAAGGCAGTGGTGGGGTGCACATTCCCTATGTGACAGATGCAGCTATGATGGGGCCTTCTGTGCTGAGGACCCAAGGCTGTCTTTCTTTCTCATGGGGCTTTTCTAGGTTCCTCTGAGCCCCTCCCACTGGGCACGGTCACCGCCACTTTCTGATGTGGGTGTCACCTGCCTTGGCTGCTGCTCACAACACCCTCCCAGCCCACAGCTGGTGGTTCAGCTCGATCCTCTTCTGCTGAGGTTACCCTCCCAGCAACCCCACGTGGGTGGTCCCCTTGGGTAGAGAGGCTTTCAAGCCGCTTCATGGCTGGGCTCTGCCCTGGGATCTGTATTTGGATCTTGAAAATTCTTCTTCTTGTCCAGCCTCTTGTACCACTCAGGTAACTGCAGCTTTCTCTTCATCCTCCCAACACGGCCCTCCCCATCCCCAAGCCAGGGATGGCCTCTTCCCTTCAGACCTTCTTCCACATTCTTTCCTAATCCAAGGGGTGTGTGTCAAAGCCCCTGGGAGCTTCCTTTAAACTTATCTCAGTTGGCCTGAGCAGCAGTTAGGAAGATGCATGCATGCAAAGCATTTTTTTTTTTTAGAGAAACCTCCACCTTTCTTGCTCCCTCCTTAATTCTTAATCTTTCCCATCACCGCCAGAAACTGAGACCATAAGAAATGCCCCACTTTGACAGCCTGTTGCACAAGTAATGCCCTGTGAAGGCCTGGGCTGTTATGGTCTGAGGTGTCCTCCAAAATTCTCAAACCCTAACCCCCTTGCAACCATAAAATTAGAAAATGCTTGCTCCTTGGAAGAAAAGCTATGACCAACCTAGATAGCATATTAAAAAGCAGAGACATTACTTTGCCGACAAAGACCCGTCTAGTCAAAAGCTATGGTTTTTCCGGTAGTCATGTATGGATGTGAGAGCTGGACTATAAAAAAAGCTGAGCGCTGAAAAATTGATGCTTTTGAACTGTGGTGTGGGAGGAGACTCTTGAGAGTCCCTTGGACTGCAAGGAGATCCAACCAGTCTATCGTAAATGAAATCAGTCCTGAATATTCATTGGAAGGACTGAAGCTGAACCCGAAGTTCCAATACTTTGGCCATCTGATGTGACGAACTGACTCCTTGGAAAAGACCCTGATGCTGGGAAAGATTGCAGGCAGGAGGAGAAGGGGATGACAGAGGATGAGATGGTTGGATGGCCTGACCAACTCAGTGGACATGAGCTTAAGCAAGCTCTGGGAGTTGGTGATGGACAGGAAAGCCTGGCATGCTGCAGTGCATGGGGTCACAGAGTCGGACACGACTGAGAGACTGAACTGAACTGAATCCCCTTGTGCTTGTTTGTGTGTGTGTGTGTGTGTGCGCACGCTCAGTTGTTCAGTCATGTCCCACTCTTTGTGATCCATGGACTGTAGTCCACCAGGCTCCTCTGTCCATGGGACTCCCCAGGCAAGAATACTGGAGTGGGTAGCTACTTCCTTCTCCAGAGGATCTTCCCCACCCAGGGATCGAACCTGTGTCTCCTGCATTGGGCCACCTGGGAAGCCAAACATAAGGAAAGGGATTCCAGGGACTAACAGAGCCTGGCAGGCTACAGTCCGTGGGGTTGCAAAGACCTGGACACAACTGAGCACACACGCACTTATGCTTACCAGGTTACCAAAGAAGGAAATGACTCAGGAGCAGCACAGAGAAGAGAGACCTTGCAGGATGTGGGGAGAAAGAGCAGTCCCTCTGAGTGTCCACTCTCTCCAAATTTCTCATAACCCTGTCCTTCTGGGTTTTCTGGAGGCTTCATTATGTAGGTGTGATGGAACAGCCCACTGGCCCTGCCTGCGTGCTCAGTCAGCCCACTGACATCTGGTGATTAAGTTCAATCTCTAGCTCTACCCCATCCCTGGAGTTAGGGTTGGGGGAAGGGCTGAAAAACAAACCTCTAATCACTGGGTTTGTCGTTCCCTACCCCCACCCCCCCAACCAACCCCCATCCAGAGGTCAGAGGTGACCTGGGGCTTTCCAAATGTCACCTCATTAACATAACAAAAGACGCCTTGCTTGCTTTCTTAATAGAAAATTCCGAGAGCTTTAGGAGCTAGCAATGGGGACAAGAACCAAGTACATATTTCATATTATAAATCACAATATTACAGCACCAAAACAGGTGAAATTCAAATAAGGTCTGTAGATTAGTTAAGAGTATTGGATCAAATGATAATATCCTTTCAATCATTTTACCATGATTTTATAAGATTTTCCATGAGGGGATGCTGGGTGAAAGATGTATGGGAACTTGGCATTCTGCAACTTCTCTTTAAGCCCATCATTATTCCACACAGAAGCTTAAAACATAGATTCACTAAGCACCTATTCTGGACTGTTCTCTGGGCCAAGGAGACCCTGGTGAACAAGACCAGATGCTTCTCCTGGAGGTTGGGAGCTTGGTCTGCAGAAGGACAAGTAAGCAGGTCTTTTTAGTAGAGACAGTAAGACAGGACTACAGACACCTCGGGCTTTCCTGGTGGCGCAACAGTAAATAATCTGCATACAGTGCAGGAGTGAAGAAGGAAATGGCAACCCACTCCAGTATTCTTGCCTGGATAATCCCATGGACGGAGGAGCCTGGTGGGTTACAGTCCATGGGGTTGCAAAGAGTTGGACACGACTGAGCAACTTCACTTTCACTTTCACAATGCAGGAGACGTGGGTTCAATCCCTGGGTCGGGAAGATTCCCTGGAGAAGGGCATGGCAACCCACTCCAGTATTCTTGCCTGGGGAATCCCATGGACAGAGGAGCCTGGCAGGCTACATACAGCCTGAGGGGTAGCAAAGAGTCAGACGTGACTTAGCAACTGAGCGACTAACACACACACACAAGACACCATTCCATGAAGAGCAGCACCGAATAGGTGACAGCACACTAGAAGTGACTTCGAAGCTGAACTCGGAAGACTGGAGTTGATCAAATAAAAGACAGGCCCTTGGGAGTTCAATGTGGGGCCGTCCAGGCAGAGGGACAAAATATTCACAGGCGTGTCCTTCGGGAAAGGGCGTCCTGCAGGTGCTGAGGGGCAGGAAGATGGGCATGTGTGGTGGGGCGGGGCGGAGTGGAGGGAGAATGTGAAGGCGAGATGTGTTTATGAGAGAGAAGGTCAGGGGAGCAGGACCCATTCATCAAAGTCCTCAGAAGTCCCTGCGGAGAGTGTGGGCACAGGAAGCACTTGGAGTGTTCCCAGTGGGGCTTTAAAGTGAGATTTGAGATTTGGTAAAAGCTCTGAGGCTGCCAAGGAAGGGGAGGGAAGAGGGCAGAGTCGGAGGAGACAGAGCGGCTGAGAGGTCACGGAGGTGAGAGGACCTGCTGGAGTCAGCAGGTGACCACTGTGTCCATCCCCAGAGAAGCGGAGGGATAGATGGGGTCCTCCTGTGGGTCAAGGTCCTGCTGGACACCCGACACCCAACCTGTACTCTAGGCCTACAGGAAGGGCATGTGAGCACGGGCCTCCCTGTGTCACCCACAGGGGACAGAGGCTCTGGGGTATGTGCACCTAGGTATGTGTGACCCCCAGAGCTCATCCTTCCTTTATGGGAAAATGTCACAGGTAACCTGACATCTCTACAGACGCTGAGCACAGGTCAGCCTCACGAACACACAGAGCAAGGCAGGATGCCTCAGGGAACATGGGGGCAAAGAGTCTGCTCTTCCCAGTCACACACTGTTCTGCTTAGGGATTTAAGGAATGGTTTTAAATGATTTCTCTTTCAGATGTGTACACAGTTCTTTTCCACACTCAGCTGTGCTGCATGTTCAACTTAAACCCCAGTTCAAAGTTTTTCACAAGATGTTCTTGGATTATCCAAACTAAAGAGACCCATAAGGCAGAAATTCAAAACAAATTAGCCTCAAATTATGCAATTTCACATATGCAAGTCAGGGTTAAGCCTACAAATACATTCCAGGGTTGCTCGGAGTCATCCTAACACCTCCCTGATTTTCTAAATGAGGTTCTGGGTATCTGTCTTCAAGTCATCTCTCTGAGCTTTGATGACTCACTTCCATCCTCATCCACAAAGAAACCTCTCTTTCCCTCTGGCCATTTAATCCTCCCCTTCCAGGCTACATCACTTTCCAGATCTTTCCATCACTCATCCTTCTGTAGGCCCTTAGCTGTCTCTCTTGATAAAGATGCCCTCATGGCCCCCACGGCTCTCCACGATCCGCTCAGCCTCAGAAAGGAATACACTTCTCATAGAACGACCTGCATCGACGCTTAGGGGTGCATTCATCTCCCAGAGCCTGCCCATGACAGACCCTGCTGAAGGAGATCTGTGTTCTGCCCAGGGTAGCATCTATTCTTACCCACTTAGTCTTCCTGAGAATACGGGGCTCTGGCCTTCCCCAACCCCAAACACAGACAGTAACAATGAGTTCCTTTGGGGCCATGCCACTTAAGAAGAGAAAGACTTGGAGAGCATGTTAATTCTTGTAACTGAGATATGTATCATTGCCAGGCTCTTTGGGGTATTTCAGCCAGACCTCAGTGCTGAGGTGAGGGTAGGAGTTCTCAGGCCAGTCATTTGGAAGCAGGACAAAACCAGACTTTATCTGAGAGTCTGAGAATATCCCAGGGAGGAGGAGAACCCTGTCTTCATCCAAAGGAAGAGATTTTTAGGGTTTTTGTTGTTGTTGTTTGTTTGTTTTTTTGTCTGTGCCTCACAGGGATCATAGTCCCCCAATCAGGTATCAAGCCTCTGCAGAGTCTAAACCACCAGACCCCCAGGGAAGTCCCTGCAGGAAGAGATTGTCCTCAGTGAAGAGTTCAGGTACCATGTTAGCAGAAAGTGGAAGACTCTGCAGGAGGCTCCTGCTTGGGAGGCAGACCTTGAGGATTTTCTGCCACTTCCATGTAGTTTGGCACCGGTGGGCACGTTTGGGGAATGTTCGACGTGTACTGATGAATAAAGTGTGGTTTTATCAAGGCACACATTTATGTACTCAGATGTAAGTAAGATAAGAGTCCTGCCTTTGAAGCGTTTACACTCTATCAGAGAGAAACACATTTTAGTAGCAAACGAAGGACCGCTGTACAGCTCTAACCAAGGTGGCTGCATCATGTAAGCCTGCCATGATAACACAGAGGAAACAGCATGCCTGCTCCAGGGCCATGAGCAACTTCCAGAAGGAATTTTAAAAGTATGCTGACACCGTTGCCAGAGGCAAGGTGACAGGTGAGGTGTGGGAGAGGGTGTGGCACGCAGGGGTGGGTGACCAGCCGGCCTGGGAAAGGGGGCTGAGGGGATCTTCTGCAGCTGGGATGGACCCAGGTGGCAAGCAGGGACCATCCGGGGAGGGACACAAGCAGGGGATACGTTGGTCCCTCCCATTTTCATGATAACCATCTGTTCTCTGCATCAGTGTTCTTTCTTTTTAGGTCCCTTTTCCCCTGGGCTTTGTTTATTTTAGACTTTTTATAGTGAGAGAGTCAAGATTTGCTTTTGGTAACAAATTACACCTCATTTGCTCTTGTAGACAAACGCAGTGCTTTGGAGAAGGCCTTAAGGGGAAGAGAGAATTGAGCTGCGTTGGTGTTCCTTCTCTCTTTCCTTCTCTTGATTCCTCCTTCTCCCAGTCTGCACCTCCTCCTTGAGACCCCAGGACCTTCCACCTAACAGGTCTTCTGAAGAGCAGTGGAGGAGCCCATCTGATCCGGAAAATTTTGTTCCTGATTCTGGAAGCAGCAATACAAGGATTTGCCAAAAGGGCACGGAGCAAGTCGGTTAAGAATCTCAAGAGGGAGGTATCAGAATCCTGCTAATCATGACAGTGTTTTGCTTTCTGAAGTCCAAGTGCTTCACCCACATTAGCTAATCTCCTGTGGCAGGAGGTGCGATTACACCCAGCCTGGAGTTTATTTTCAAAGCCATCAGGCCACAAAAATTCCACTGGTCACAGCATTTACAGTGGCTCCTTTTCAGTGTCGAGTTCCCACCCCTTCCTCTTAAAAAGCCTCAGAATTGGTGGAAATACATCTGTCTCCTCTCTCTTTAAAAACTAAACGTGAGGGTTGGGAGAAGAGGGTTTCTCGTCCATGTACCACTTCCCATTTAAAAGACATCTGGGCTGTCCTTGCAGATGCTTATCCCATCACTTTGGCGATCACTCCACAAGGTCAAGTGGAGCTTAGGGCAGATGAGAAATGGAACAGCAGAGAGTCTCAGAAGTTGTGCCCAAGAGCACGTGGGGGAGCTGAGATTCGACTCTCGAGAACTCTCAGAGCAAACGACTGGCCACTTAGCCTCTACAGGGGTGGCTGCTTCTGTCTGAAACATGGAAGGAGTGGGCTCTATGGACAGCCTGTAGGTCCCTGACAGCGGGGAGCTGGAGAGCGCCCATCAGGGCACCCTCAGCACAAGACCTGGCACACGGATAGACTCATTGCATAATCCTTTACGTGCGTGTTGTACGCGCAAGCGAAGTGGCTTCAGTCGTATATGACTCTTTCAACCCCGTGGGCTGTAGCCTCCCAGGCTCCTCTGTCCATGGGATTCTCCAGGCAACAATACTGCAGTGGGTTTCCATGCCCTCCTCCAAGGAATCTTCCTGACTTAGGGATCAAACCTGTGTCTCTTAGGGCTCCTTCATTGGCAGGCGGGTTCTTCACCTGGGAAGCCCGCATATTCCTTTACTGCATTAATGAGTCTGTAGGTGGAAGGAATCAGGCTACAGACCAAGGATTCTAACTCTTCAACATGCAAAAATATGAACCGGGACAATGTGGTCCATAGATTATCCCCTTCACATCCCCTCTGGTCATGGGTTTCTTAGGACCCCAGTGCCCTCTTTACTCCCCACAGCCGTGGTACCCTGACAAAGCTTCTGTTTTCCAGGAAATGGCTGGTATTCCCATTTTCCTATTCGTTTTTTATTTAACACAGATTTGCCAGAGAGTAAGAGTAAGTGAAAGTTATGTGTTTTAGTGTCAAACACCCCTGATTGCCATTCCTGGCTGTCACTTATTACCTGTGTCATCTCAGGAAAATCGTTTAATGACTCAGAGCCTGCTCTTTCTCTGCAAAACAAGGACAGCACAGAATACCTCACAAAAGTGCTGTGTGGAGACTGGAGAGATGGGGTCCCCTGCTCATCACAGTCACTCGGGGACTCGGGCTAAGGCTGGCAGGTTGCCGAGTCAAAAGGGAAAGAGAGTGCCCATGTCTCTCATTGGAACTTTAAGTGGGTAACAGATCCACTTAGGTGTGATAGGCTAGGACCAGTCACATGGTATCACCCACCCACCCACCACCAAGCATCTGGGAAGAACCCTTCTCATGGGTGCCAGGAAAGCAGAGAGCCAGAAATAGAAGCCAATCAGTGCAGCGTGCAAAGCGGCAGGTGCTCTGATGGGCGTGCTATAAGGACTGCATCCACACCAGCTCTATTTCACTTTGGCTCTCATATATAAAATGTTGTATATGTATTGTTTAGTATATTCAGGAGTGTTCATGGCTGAAAATTCATTGAGGTATTGTAATCTCCCTTTCAGAAGTACCCACAGTTTAAGTGAAGATTTGTTGGGGATGTGATATTAAACCTCAAGGAACAAATCTCTCCAAGAAGTGGAAAGATTCAGAGAGCGTCCAGAGGAGGCAGGGTCTGGCCAGGTTTGGGTGTGCGAGTGGTATCTAAGCACGGGGCACAGAGCACCCCAGGTCTTTGCTTCCACCCTGTGGATTGATTTGCTATTTGCTCGTCTGTTATTCATCGACTGTTTACTGAATGCTCTAATGTGCCGGGCACCAGGGCTCTGGCACTGAGGACCATAGAGCCTGCCTTCAGACACTGCACTTTAGAGAAGAAGACACAAGAATGGCAAGTAAGTGGTGGTAACTGTTATCTGTGAAGAAGCAGAGAAACGGGTATCGGACATGCAGGGGTTCACAGGGTGGGAGTGTGCGCAGCCACGCTCTGTCTGGGGTGCAGAGGACAGAGAAGAAATCGAGGGAGCAGGTCCTTGGAGACCTGGGTGAAGAGCACCCCTGACGGAGGGGCTTCAGGACCGGGGGGAGCACCGTGGTGGAGAGAACAAGAACTGGGGGCGAGGTATAGGAGCTTCGTTGGTTCTGCTACGGATTTGCGCTGGTTTGGGGGCCAGATGACTAAACAATGTGATTGTGGGGATGGGCTAGGGGCTGGAGTGCCTGGCTTTGAACCAGCTCAGCCCCTTACAGATAGATGAGCCAGCAAGAGTCAGTTAGCCCCTCCAAGCTTCCATCATGCCACCTTTAAATATGGGGAAGAACTCATCCTTCATGCCCTCTTTGGGAGGATTGCTGCTGCTGCTGCTAAGTCGCTTCAGTCGTGTCTGACTCTGTGCGACCCCATAGACGGCAGCCCACAAGGCCCTGCCGATCCTGGGATTCTTAAATGAGTTAATTTACGCAGAGCACTGAAAACAGGGCGGAACCACCTCTGAGGAGCCCAAGCTGACAGTAGCAATTTCTATGAGAGCAAGTTGCTTCTCCTCTATGGGGTCCACGCCCTTCCCCACCCTGCCCACTGCGACTTTGTCCAACACAGGGCTTGTCCTTTTTGTTCCTGAGTCCTGAGCCCATCTGGTCCTACAGTATGGCTTTAATTTATGTTAGGTAAATGCATGGAAAATCGAGGAAGCTGTGGGCAGAGAGAATGAATGACTTCCTTCCAGGCCTCCCAGCAAAGCATCTGTGCAGTGAGAACCCGAACCCGAGAACCCAGTTCCTCATCTGGAGCTTTCCACCAACTCAGGCTCATAGGGCCTGGCTGTGCTTGTGGGGCGGGGAAGCTGCATGTGGTGGGTCATGGCAGCATCTCCTTGGGGATTGCCCTCCCCACGCAGGGACGCCACTTGCCCAGACAGGGTGCTGCCCACCTGCCCAGTGGGGATCGCTCCCTGCTGGTGGCTGAGCTAACAGTGCCACCTGCTGGCCTCGAGGCCCTGGCTATGGCCTGACTCCGGAGGTCTCGGGCTACCTCTGGTGGGCGTTCAGAAGTAGCGCAAATGTGGCTTGGCTATTCCCAGGGCACGATGAACCATGATGTCCCTGGGCTCTTTGCCATCTTTGATGTTTGCATTATGCTGTGGGCCCACGCTGGAACCAAGCCTAGAAAGCAAGGCTTCATAACAGCTTAGGAGGCAGGAGACCAGAGACACGGGATGGAACAAGATCTCAGGCCCAGGGAACACAGCATGCTCCCTGGTGACAGAAGGCCCCTCAGAGTGGCACACAGCCTTGGGAAAGGTGGTAATGCTAAGAACTGTAAAGAATGATGGATAGGAGCTGGGAAGTGAAAAGAGGAGGAGGGAAAGGAAGGGGTGCTTGTCTGACTCCTCCTCCAGGACTGAAATCACTGACGGGATATTGGAGAACAGCAGGCGCAGTGTAGACGGCCTCTCCCCAGGGGAAGGTCCGCAGCAGTCACCCTTGTCTGAGCTGTTCAGGAGACACTCAGCCCTGGGTCTCCCCTCCTGGCCATCATGTCATTGACTGTCACTGATGGCTCTGGCTGGGGCTCAGCCTCGACTCCCAAGTCAGCCATACTAGAATCTCCAAGAGGCTTGAGAAGGCCAACCCAGCTTGAAAAATACTTCCCTGAAAGGCTTATTTTGTTTTGGGGCAGGTCTCATGCCAATCTGCCCTGCCAAGAAATGATTGCTGTTGAACTGTTGGTTTTCATTGCTGTCAAACATAATTTTACATGCAGAGCAAGATTGGGGAGTCACCCTCCAGGGCCAGCTGGGAGAGAAGGCTTTGATAGGCTGGGAGTTTCTTAGAAGCCTCTAGAGAATTTCTTTAAAAGGAACATCAAGAATGGCTGATGTCTGATGAGCAGAGCAGGTGCACCCCTTACTGCAGAACTGAGTGGGTTGCGTCCATCTAAAATACCCACGGTGAGATTCCACAGGTGTCTGGGGAGAAGGGCAGACGGAGGGTGGAGTCCCAGGCACAACTTAGCTTTTGGCTTACGCTTGCATTTCTTCTATTCCAATTGCAGACAATCTTGCAGGGTCCTGCCGGACACACAAAAGTGGGGAAGAATGCAGAAACAAGACTGAAGGCAGGAGGAGAAGGGGTAACAGGGGATGAATGGTTGGATGGCATCACCAACTCAATGGATATGAGTTTGAGCAAGCTCTGGGAGATGGGGAAGGACAGAGAAGTCTGGTGTGCTGCAGTCTGTAGGGTCGCAGAGAGTCGGACACAACCGAGTGACTCAACAACAACAAAGCTTACTGAAGGGACTCTGGGCAGTACAGAGGCTTGCTTTTCAGTCAACATACCTGGAGGCAATAGGAGGTGAAATTTGATGCTGCTGGCCTTGTTCTCTTGTCTGTTTTGTTTTTCATCTTAGTAAAAATTATTTGCATGCAAAACCAGTAGAAAATTGACAGGTCAGAATCTGTTCAGAAGAGTTGTCATGTCAGACCCTGTTTTAGAAAGAGCTGATGGCTGGAAGTCAAAGACACTGATTTTATGAGTGTTCACTGCAGCCCTTCTCCCGCCCTGGGACTCAGTTTCCTACTGTATACATTTGGGGATTGACCAGCTTTCAAAGACCTTTATAGTTCTTATGCTCTTTGGTTCTTTAAAAGGAAGCCTTAGATCATTTGGGGGTTGATTACCCATCACACTAAGAGATAATTTATATCGGTTCTTACTTTACAAAGAAACATTCATCTGCTCATGCATTTTCTCACCCATTTGTTCAGTGAGGAGTACCTATAGCATTCCATCACTGCTATGGGCCAGCACGCAGGACTAGTTGGGGAGAAAGCCAGGTCTTGGCCCTCCTGGAGCTTGCAGTCTTATGGGAGTCAGTCACACACAACAAAAAATTGAAACATTTGCAGTGTCACGAAGTAATCTATTGTGTGAGCTAATGCAATGACTGTCAGTTGGTAGTAAGTGCTAAGAACAACACAGCAGGATGGGATTATGTGGTAAAGACAGCTATTTTCCAGCCCGCCTGCTCAGGAAAGTCCTGTCTGAGAAGAGAAGACGGCATTTGGCGAGAGAAACAATGGACAAGGGAATGAGCCCTGGACATGCCAGCAGACAAACGGGCCAGAGGCCTGATGTGAGCACGGGGTCCCTGGCGGAGGTGGGGAGGCTGTGGGGGGAGATGAGGCTGATCCCTGGATCTCACCTCAGGATTCCACGCCAGGTGTGATGGGCTGCCATTGGTGCATTCTTCAGAGTCAGTGTTGTGAGCACCTTGCGTGGCACTGGGGGCACTGAGAGATAAAATACAGCCTGCGCGGGGAAGGGCCTCAAAGCTGGCCTCGTGCCCGCAGGTGGTGGTAAAAGACAGTGGCAGGAGATGCGTGGGATGGAAGCAGCCACTCAAGACAGGAGCACCTCTGGGACCTGGAGGCCAGGCTTCCTACACCTTGCCCGGCAGAAGGCGCGGCTCCTGGACTACGAAGAGGCTCGAGGGGACATCCGGAGGGAGTTTGCAGGGGCTGAAGTGGGAGTAGGGGCAATGGCTTGGCTGCCGCTGCAGTTCTCACAGAGGAGGTGGGGAGCGAGGCTGGCCGAGCACAGGGCCCAGGCACCCTCTGCCCCCGGCTGCTCTGGAAGGGCTGCTCCTCAACCCAGGAGATCACCAGGCCCAAGGGGCCACACTCTGCTGCCTTCTCTTGCACACGAGCAGTGGGTGGTCCCCCTTGAGGCCTAGTCCTCACCAAGAAAGGGGTGGTTCCTCGTTGACCCCCAGGCCCCACCTGCCCTGCGGGTGACGCCATCACACCGGGGCCCCGCTAATGAAAGAGAGGGGCTCAGCTCGGCCGTGAGCCATGTCTTCCATCGTGTGACTGGCTGCTCGCCGCCCTCCAATCCAACCTTCCAGAAACTCAAGGGCCTCCCACCAGGGTCCACCTGTCTGCAAACCGACGTGATTGTCCCCAAGTGAGCCTGTGGCACCTCGGCCTGTGCTCCCCGTCTGCTCTCGGTGGGAGGCTCACAGACCCCAGTTTACTGGGCACAGATTGGAGCTCAGGCCCTCTGTCCACCGAGAGCTGGGATGTGCCACGCTGCCCGGGGCCCGGGACCAGCCGCCTGAGCTGGGCCTGCCAGCACCACCGTCTGCGAGATGAAGTCTCTCCATTTCGGGACTGTGACATAGTTCCATCAGACCTGGATTCCAGGCTGAGATCAGGGTGGCAGCAGAGAAACCTGAGCTGTGGGGAGACATTCTCAGGCTCGAAACTCACAAACCCGGGAGGGAAAGGCACTTGATCAGAAAACAACACCATTCGGGTTATTTTAATGCCCCGGATTTGCGCTGCCCTTTCAGTGGAGCCCCTTCTGTCGCGGGGCTCTGCTGCCAAGTGACCCTGGGGCAGGTGACGTTCACTTGTTTTTCACTGAAGAACAAGGTCATGTCTGGCTCCCGAGCTGTGGTTCTGTCTGTGGTTTTCGAGCACACGCCGTCCGCTAGGACAGAGGCACACACTGGGATCTGAGGTTTTGCGGCTGCCGGCCTTTGTGGCTGCCGGCCTGGTGTGAGCAGGCGGAGAACGCTCTTCCCTCCTCCAGGACAACTCCCCTAAAGGTCTCCCCGTCTCAGGCCCTGTGGTGCTGAACACCATCTGGGCAAGTTCGCGGACCACTTGAACTTGCAACTAAGGGGAAGGGATGGTGGTCCCCTACTCGGGGAGCCCACCCCAGTCTTCCTCATAGAATATCAAATGTGGAGTCAAGGATAAGAAATATCACCTGTTTAAGGTTTACATGTAATCTTAAGTTGATGTCCGCATTGATTGATCAAAAAGACAATTAGACTAGGGACAGCCAATCGGTCCACAAAGACTGGTAAGCTGATACAGGAGAAAAATTTAGGGACTAAAGAGAAAGCAATTTTTGAGTTGCATAAGAAAGGAAAAATGCCAGAGATATGAAGTCTTTTTAAACCTTTTTTCCCCTGTTATTATTTACTTGGTTTTGTTTTTAAGGAAAGGGCTTCAGAAATAAACACGGGGAAGGAATTGGGTGAGGCAAACAACTGGTTCAGGCTGCTTGCTATGAGCAAGACTAGATGAGGAAAATTCCTGTCACATCTAGCAAGACTAGATGAGGAAAATTCTGTAGCGGGAAACCGCTACAGAAACCCTAATCTTACACAACTCTCAGGTCTGTCCACCCCAGCATAGGGCATTCCTCCAGAGTGCAGGCCTACTGAGACACAAGCTCTGGCCTCGCTCCTCTCCAGACTGCTGCAGGGAAGAGCACAGCCCCGCACTTCAGGCCACAGACACTACTGCCATCTCCATACACACATACTTACTGCCCCCTTCTCTCTCCAGACAGCTCTCGCCTGGCCAGTAAATGCCACGTGCCACTCACAAGCCATCTGCACAAGGCACTGTGCGAGGGGATGACTTATGTCTCCAGCATTAGGACAACAGCTTCTTCTATCTCGTCCAAACAGAATGCTGGAAAGGAAACACTCGGGTCCTCACCCTTATGCAGGATGTAGGAAGTGCAGGGAACAGATCTGGTATTAATTACCCAGGGTTCTACCCTGAGTAAGTGGTTAATCCCGAAGAGGTTTACACTGAAGGCTGCCCAATCCGCCCCGGGGTGGATACACACCAGACTGGCTCCTGAGACTGCCCCACATCATGTGTCGTGCACATGTGCACTGGCCCAGGGGCAGACTTGGTTCCACAGCAGACGGGGGCCCCCTTCCATGGGCCTGCTCTGAGATAGCACGTGACCCAAGCTCTAGGTTGTCTAGGGTTTCCTCCTTTCCCTGAAATGCGTCATTGTTTAATCCTCAGACTGAACTTCCTCCTTCACCTGCTGTTGCCCTCTTTCAAGTCATGGCCTAGAGGCTCCTACTGGGGCCCAGAAACAGCAGGCGACTTTATCCCCCAGGGCCGACACGCTGACCTGCAGCTACTCCGGACGTCTTAGATTCCTGAGTTTTCATTCTGATGGCAGCTGCCCAGTTTTGATTTGTGCTTGGGCTCACAGTCACAGCAGTGAATGTGGCGGGGAAGACAGCAAACACCTGTGAGAGTGACGCGGCATTTCCGTACTCCTTTTCTTGTGGTTATTATTGCATCTCTGAAGGGTCTTCCTTGCAGCATCTTAGACGTGACTTAAACTATCAGAGAAGGTATGAAATAAAAAATTTTAGGTCTGGGACCAAAGGATTTCCAGAAAGCAAATGGAAGAGAAAGCTGTTTGTCCTCACCATAATTGCACTCCTGATGAATTTGCATCTGGGACAGGAAGCAGTTGAGGCTATTACTTGCAGGCAAATTTTTGTCTTCCAATCCCAGTAAGGTAAAGAGCAGGTGAAGGTGGAGGACTTGGAATGGAGACAGGGTATGCTGGGTGTTTCTGTGGCTGGCTAATCTTAAAAACCACTTTCAAATCAGGACCAATTTTCCTGAAGAAGCACATTGCTTTAGAACCTTATCGGCCTACACACTTGGACTGCAAACAGTACTGTTATAAAGCTGTGTGGGTTTTGGCACAGGAAATAGGAAAATAAACTTCTTTCGTGCGATACTTGCTTTAGAATGAAGATGTAAGGTCCTAAAAGTGAAAATTTGCTTCCCCCTCATTCCTATTTTGTCCCCAGCAAATTCTTCTTTCATTCAACTTATTCACATATTCTGCCTCCTAAAAGTTGATGAGTACAATGTCCTTAATTGAGTGAGCATCAGTGACTATTGTGCACCAGGCAGACAGGAGGGTTGAGGAGGCACCAGCGTGTAACAGGAGCAGAAAAGGAATGACGCTCCTTGACCTCAAAGAATTGTAACCTGTCGCTGAAGACCCCACATCTTTGCACATTGATCTGAGAGGCAGTGTAGGTAACTCTGAGTTATCCAATCAGATAAAGCTTCGAGGAGGTGGCATGTGAATCAGCTCTCACGATGGAAGGTGCCCACCTGTGCAGAGCTGGAGTAAGGAAGGGAACACACCTGAGCAAAGAGCATGTGACAGAGGACGGAAGTAGGCAAGAGCAGAGCACAGGCCCCTAGACTTCTGAGAGACCATCTCCACAACACATTCTGTCCCCGAGTAAAAGCGCTACCACCCACCCTGTCCACACAGTTCTCCCAGAGACACACGGAGCCCTGATGAGAGGGACCCTCACTTTTCTCTAAAGAACCTGGCTTGCCACCCCTGGGTTGACTTGGGACTCCCCATGTCTTTGTAAAGGACAAAAACTCCAAAGAAAGGGTTGCTTTTTTTTCTTAATAAGGTCTGTCCTCCCTAACAGCAAGATT
The DNA here is from genome assembly GCF_002263795.3 of Bos taurus. NCBI lineage: Eukaryota > Metazoa > Chordata > Mammalia > Artiodactyla > Bovidae > Bos > Bos taurus. The sequence continues at coordinate 36,938,205 of NC_037356.1, forward strand.
TGAGATGAAACGCAGACATTTTGCTAAATCAAGGCTCATCTTTTTGATAGCAATGAGTGGCAGAATGGTTCTTTATCAAGGAGCATAGGCAAAAGGTCTGATGCCCCGGGCTGATGGATCACCATGCAATGCTACCAGGCACAGAGAAATCACAGCTTCTGTGTTCATGTGAGTGCCTTTATCTGCAATCTCAGACTTTTGTGTTTGTCTATCTTGGTCTTCACCCTCATGGATTAATCCAAGTATCTGGCCGGCTTGATTGCCACTCTCTCTTGTTGCAGCCATGAAATTAAAAGACGCTTACTCCTTGGAAGAAAAGTTATGTCCAACCTAGATAGCATATTCAAAAGCAGAGACATCACTTTGCCAACAAAGGTCCGTCTAGTCAAGGCTATGGTTTTTCCTGTGGTCATGTATGGATGTGAGAGTTGGACTGTGAAGAAGGCTGAGTGCCGAAGAATTGATGCTTTTGAACTGTGGTGTTGGAGAAGACTCTTGAGAGTCCCTTGGACTGCAAGGAGATCCAACCAGTCCATTCTGAAGGAGATCAGCCCTGGGATTTCTTTGGAAGGAATGATGCTGAAGCTGAAACTCCAGTACTTTGGCCACCTCATGTGAAGAGTTGACTCATTAGAAAAGACTCTGATGATGGGAGGGATTGGGGGCAGGAGGAGAAGGGGACGACAGAGGATGAGATGGCAGGATGGCATCACTGACTCGATGGAGTCTGGGTGAACTCCGGGAGTTGGTGATGGACAGGGAGACCTGGCGTGCTGCGATTCATGGGGTCACAGAGTCGGACACGACTGAGCGACTGAACTGAACTTGCTCATAATAATAGAGTGTAACAGTAACATGGAACACACAGGGAAGAAAGGAAAAGTCAAAAGTATGCACATGGCCATATAAAAAATAAACAACAAGGAGGACTGTAGCCCACCAGGCTCTTCTGTCCATGGAATTGTTCAGGTAAAAATACTGGACTGGGTTGCCATTTCCTCCTCCAGGTTATCTTCCCAACTCAGGGATCGAACCTGGTCTCCTGAATTGTAGGCAGATGCTTTACCATCTGAGCCACCAGAGAAGCCCTTACTGTATAGCACAGGGAACTGTATTATCTTGTAATAAACTATAATGAAAAGAATCAAAACCTTAAAAATGGATGTATTCATATAACCAGATCATTCTGCTGTACAGCTGAAAGTAGTAATATTGTTAACCAGCTATACTTCAATCTAAAAAATGTCAAAGTGTGGACTGCTTACGTAAAAGCTGCAGATTTACCTTCTTAATCCTTATAACACTTCAGTGTTAAAATTAGTCTGCATCTCCTAAACACTGACCAGTGACAGAGAGCCCTATTTGGGATTAGAATAAGTAGACAAGGTCACTTATGGTTTTCTAAGTTTGATTCTATTATTTTCTTTCATTTTCCCCCTCCCAACCCTCTACATCCTAGAAATGGTATGCTAGTGACTCATACAGAAGCGCTTGTAGGTAAGGTTTGAAGGATCAAGATGTGCGGAGAAATTAGATTTTGTCGTGTTGGTGAAGACATCAGAGCTAGTAGTTTTCTGTATCCTGTCACATTTGTTTTCGTTTCCAAAAAAGCCGAGTTCAAAAGTACTTTCAGACCAGAGACAGGTGAGAAGCGAGAGGGACGTGGCAGGAGGGCTCAGCGAGACTGAGACAGGTGCAGGGCGTCTGTCCAGGTGACTCTCGGTGCCCACACCTCCTCCACTGCATTGAGCTTGCCCTGCCTCCAACCCTGTTGCTGGTCACAGCAGGAAAAAGGTGTGACGATCCACATTTGCTTCTGACTGGATATTCTTCTGGGTTTGTTTTTCTGCCACCACCTTTAAACCAGACCCTGCCACCTTTGCTAAGTATCAGGCAAGTCTGAGGGTCTAGACATGTTTGGGGTGCCTCCCCTCACTGGCTGTCTCCTGAGAGACACTGTTTTGTGTGAAGCACACCCTCACCCTTTACACCACAGTGAGGCAGGTTTGCTGTCTGGAATTCACCCTGCAGTGGTTTCGTTCTCTGTCCACAAAGGCAGTGTCAGCGGGCACTGCCCTGTGATTTTTGGCTCTCCCGGCGGAAACAGAGCTGCTAAGTTATGGCAGAGCCTGCCCAGCTGGGCTCCCACGCCCACAGCATCGTACTTTCCCTTCCTCCCAGGTTCCCATTGTCATCTGTATCTAGCAGGGCTGGCTCACCTTCCTCCCTCATCCTAAGGAAACACACCTTCCTGCTCCGGAGCACAGGAAGACGAGAAGCAGCAGGTTCCAAGGAGGCTCCCCAAGACTGGCATCTCCGCTGCTCCCCCGACACAAGGGAGCAGGGAAGCCATGCCACCGACATGGCACAGCAGGGCCAGCTGTTACACCTGAGCTCTTTCTGTGCTCAAAAGGGCGGTAACCTTTCTGTCCCCTTTTCTAAGAAATCAGTCTCCGTGAAGGTGAGCTTCCCAACGTATCTTCATCCTCTGCCAAGAGGCAGAGCGAGGATTCCGATTGGGGTTTTACCACCTGAAGTTCACTACACTCCACAGAGCCTGAAGCCACTGTATATGTCAGCAGTGGGGATGGGCTGGGAGCACTCAAGGGGTCAGAATGACGCAGGCAGGAGTCAAGTCTCCAGAGGCAGGACCAAGCAGGGCTGATTGTGTGCGTGATCAAGGCCCAGGACTGCTGATGAATGCTCCCCAGATTCTTTCATGACCCCCACCACGCGGCTGGAATGGACCCCAGGTTCCAGGCACACCGCGCCCTCTCCCAGCCCAGGAGGCTCCAGCCTCACCCTCCCCACACGCTGGGCTTGCCTGGTGCCATACTGCTTATTTTTAAAATTTCTAAACTGCAGTAAAATACACATAAAATCCAGCATTGTAACCATCGTTCAGTGTACAGTCCAGCAGTGCTACATATACTACATATACGTGAAAACAGATCCCCAGAGCTCTTCTTCCCGAGCAGCTGAAACTGTCCCCACTGCACCCCCGCCCCTCTGCCCCATGACCGCCTTCTGTCCTGTAAGCCCGACCACTCCAGGCACCTCAGAGAAGTGGGTCACACAGGAGGTGTCTTTCGGGGGGGGCTACTCTCCATGTCTTCACCCATGGTTCACTGTTGCATCTGAACTCCCCATGCTTTCACAGGCTAACTCTTATTAATCCTTTAAGAGTCAGTTCAGATAGAATTACAACCTCAATTAAGTGACTTTAATATTCAGTGGTGCATTAACAGCACCCAAGTGGAGCTGTCTGGGTTCTAACCCCTCGACACTCCAGGTGTGGCTAAAGGCCTACATTCTTGCTGGCTACCCCTGGGAGCTTAACACGCAGCTCCCCAGGCCTCTACCCTGGCTCTAGGTAATTCTCACGCATACTTGACTTCAGCAAGCACTGCTAACTCACTAGGATGAGGTCTGTGGCCTACTTCCAGACTAAACCCAGCAGCTGCCGTGGCGTGTGAACAGAGCTTCAGGGTACTCGGAGCTCCGGGCCCATCACAGGAGCACATGCTGTGGCTGCCCAGGCCCCCATGGGAGAGCTGAATGGCTGCAGCAGAGACCACCGCGTGGCCACATGGCCCTGACCAAGGAGTCTGCCAGACCACAGGCTCCTCACAGGTGAGAACCCGCCCTCTGGTAGACTGGAACAGTGGTTCTGCGTGTGGGCTCTGCCATTTCCTCAAGCACCTGTGACCGGTCCCCACCTCTATGCCTCATGTGCCCGTGAAGTGGGAACAGAGCAGAACCACCTCCTGGGGCTGACGTGTGGGTGAGGGAAGGTGAAGCATGTGAAGAGCTTCAGGTGGCATGTTTGGCAAACCTCACTCTTAAGTTAAGCACAGGGGGGCTTTGGTGGTGTTTGCAGAATGAGCCCTGCAAGGGAGACTCTTCAACAACACCCGACCTCTGCTTCTTCCTTGCTAACATCTATTTTCTCAGGTATCTAACCTTCCTGGCGAGTGACCTCCCCAGGAGGAAACACTACTAGGAGCCAATCGTGTTCAAGCATCCTCAACGTCATGGATTGGCTCAGGGCGGGTGGTTTTGGCAATGAGTCCTGAGGACTCTTGAAGGGCTTCTGGAAAACTGTTTCCTCATTTTTTAAAAGAAAACCTGGGGGAGACGCCCCCATTCTTTCAAGGATATTGTCATACGTGGATGTGATGCCCTGAACTGCAGCAACTGTGAAGGCTGGTGGCCTGAAGATGAGCTAATGTGTTTACAAGGCAAAACAAAAAGATGGGAAGAATCTGGGCCCTCGATGAGGTCCGAGATGCTGCATCCGCCAACCCGGGGCCTCACCTACTCAGGGACTGGTTTGATGGAAAAAAACAAACGTTCTTAGTAATTTCAGCCTAAAGCATCCTAACCCATAGAGCCAGAGACCACGTTGACACACGATTTTACTCTGCCCAGGACCTAACATCTGCTGTCGGGCGCCATAAGCAAAGGAGAGTGGAAGCTGGGAATGAACGGTCAGAGGCGGGAGGGTGACAGGAGAAGCAGGAATGTTCCAGGCTAGTGCTGACTGTCTTGTTCTTCACTCGTCACAGCGGAGTGACCTGCTGTGCTGGGTGGGTGAAGGCAGACAGGGAAGGCCACAGAGGCCAGCATGCACTTGCTCTTGGGGAGGGGCTGGTACAGTCTGTAGTGCAGCCCTCTCTCAGGAAAGGGTGGAGGGGTGGGGTGGCCCCCCGGAGCTTCGGCAGTCTGCCCTTCAGGGACGCAGCTTCCTAGGGCAGCAGCCGAAGTCACGTCCTCTGCAGGCCGAGGTGCTGGGCAACACCGGTGAGCGTGGAGAGCCTTGAGAAGCGGCTCCCTCTGTGGGCTGTGGGGACGCTTGAGAGACCAGTGCTTTGGCTTTCAAGAGTACTCCTGGATGGATTGTGTTTCCTGGTGGGAAGAGAGAACTCAGAAGACTGTCTTCTCCTTCAAGAAAACCCAGCTGTGGTGCTTTTCCCAGTCTCCCTGGAGCCTGCATGGGGGTGGGGGGTATGGGGGGTCAGGTGCACGTGTGCACAGGCCAGGCTACCGGCAAATAGTGTCAGGAAGGAGGGCAAGGGGGCGGGGGTGGCTCATTCCTCTCCCCCATGGCTCCCTTTTCCAGAGGAACTAGGATCCACCCACCAGCAATAGTCCACACACAAGGAGGCATGGAAATGGATGTGTGTGCAATGGTGCATATACGCCCATTGCCTGCTACAGACCAAGTGTGTGTGTGTGTGTGTGGCAGGAGGGAGGGGGGACGTTGCTGCTGAGACCCTAGGCCTTCTGAGTATGGCCCTGTTCCAGAGGGTATGGTCTTCTGCTTGGTCTCTGGGTGGCAGAGTGATCCTCTCTTCCTAACCCTCGAAGAAACGGGACAATGGCCTCTGGCTAAGGGGAGATGCCCGTCTTCCTGGGGTGTCTGCGGTGGAGCTGGTTACGGCAGACTCCTCGGCAGAGGCACTGAGCTCTAACAATTCCAGGATGATGTCCCAGAGGCAGTAAATCAAATGCCTGAAACAAACAAAAAGAACAACTTGGGGGAAGGTCTGGCTAGGTCTCAGGACACCAGATCCTGTTGATGACATTTATCTCACCTCCCCATTGCCCGCTACTGATATCCTCAGTGGACTGCAATGTCTCGGCTGTAAAATAAAAGTCTGCTGAACTAAAGAAGGCTAGGATTGCAACAAAGGTGGAAATGGTACTTGAGACTGGATTTAAGGAAATCCCCTATTTCTTTACATCTAGCACGTTGGCACTGCTCTGAAGAGCTCTGAGCGAGGGGAATCCCTGTAGTAACGACTTACTAGGAACCTTCAGGTCACCTGTGATGAGGCAGACAGGACTTGAGGAGTGAGAGTTCACGGACACAACGTGCTCAGGGCAGGGCTGAGGGGAGGGAGCATGCTCTCAACACCAGCGGGATTCTCCATCCCCCGGCACCGGCCAGGGGATCATGACCTCTCTGTGCTGAGGACTGCCAGGGCCTTCTCAGGAGCTCCCACGGGGGCCTGCATAGAGTTCTTCCCAATGCAAACAGTGGCTGGTCCCACCAGCTCCTGACCAACTGACCCCTGCTCGGAAGCCAGGGAAACGGCCGTTGCACCTGCAGCCGGGGCCCAGGGCAGGGAGACACTGCGGTTCTAGTCTTCTCAGCGCAGCCGTTTAACCAGAAGCCCGGGACCCTCTGAGACCAGAGACGGCTTCCGCCGTGCCCACCTGTTGATCAGGGGCTGCTGCAGCGACTCCAAGACCAGACTCCAGCTCAGCCGGCATTTGTTCTCCCCAAGGATTTCTACGATGACATCTGAAGAGGAAAGGTGGACATGGTTTTAGTTCACCACGAAGCCTTAGCCTCTGCAAGGACTGTCTCCTCAGGATGTCTGCTGTCTTTATTCACACTGGGTACTTCTGGCACATCTCTGAACCATACAAACTATATCCTCAGGAGACAGGAAAAGCCAACAAAAATGGTTCTTAAGTTAGATATCTAAATAAGATGGGCCCCAGGAGACAATTCTGTAACCTGCCGCTGCTTCTGATACAATGGTGTAGGCTGGAGAACAGAGGTTAACAAGAGTAAACAGCACAGTCTGGGGCAAGCGTCCACCACTGTACCCTCCTCCCCCAGCACAACCACAGGCAGCAAACTGCCTTCCCCGTCCTCCGAAAAACCATATAAAGGGAGGGAAAAGCCCTCTTCGGAGTTTGTGTCTATGTAGCTGAGGACCGTGCACTTTACTCTTTGGCCGCTGGTCCCCAAGCTGGGCTTCTGCAAGCATGTCGTGCTCCTCCCCGATCCACAGGGCTGGAAGTCATCACCTGCCCCGAAGACATTTCCTGTTCCCTCAGCCTCCCCAGAAGTCCCAATCACTTTCCTGTTGGCCTCAGAAATAGCAGGTCAACACATTTGCTGAGTCCTGCTGCAGATAAGGCCCTTTGAAAACAGGGGAAGGGCGTGGGGTAATGGCAGGAAAGCGGCGTGGGGAGGAAGGCTACGGCACCATCAGTCTCTCTGCAGTCACCTGGCAGGACACCCATCAGGCTCTGCAGAGCCTGTTTCTCAGCTGCTGCCTTCTGCTCCGGGGTCCTCACAGGCCGAGGACACTTGGGCAAAGCCCCGCCCGGCCAGATGGACTCCTGGAGGAGCCGGAGGTACTGCACCCAGCGCTGTGGACACGTCAGATGAGCCACCTGCACCTCCAGCCACCTGCAGGGGAAGAGAGAAGGGTCAGGGCAACGTGGAGGACCCAGAGCCAGGGCAAGTCCTCCAGGCAATGAGGGCAGAACAACGCCAAGGCAGCGTCAGCTCCCACAGGTGAGACCAAGCCAGTCGACAGCGCGGGCTCCCAGAACTTGAAGATGAGTGACGACAGGATTACAGCCATTCACTGAGTGTGAGCACCCATGTGTCAGGGGCTGAGAACAGAGCATGTGAGGGCTGCTGGCTCTGCGGAGGTTGCACGTTTCCAACCGTCCTCCAGTGAGAAGCACTGGGACTTCTCAGTGCCGTGTACACAGTGCACGGTCTGGGAACTTTATACAAACCCCGCTCCGTGGCCAACCATCCACACCCCCACAACCTGTCTTGAGGACTCCTGACATCACCTATTGCTCCCGAGAGACCAGGCCTTCTCCTGGCCAGCAGCAGAACTCTGTCCTTCTAGCAAAACCTGTTCAAACCCCACATCCTCTACAAATTCCTCCCTGAGCATTCCACCCAGAAATGCTCGCTCCTTAGGCCTCCTGTGGTGCTCCTTCTACAACACAGACTAAGCACTGGTATTCCAGTTTGGAATATTACTTACTGCCTCATATATTTACAGCTTGCCTTTCCCAACTACATTATAAGCACTGCAAGAGGTCCCCACCACAACATCTTCCCACAGTGAAATGTCTGGGAAATGTCAGTGAAATGACTGACTGGCAACTGCTCTTATTACAGTGAAAATGTACCCCTCTGTCTTGCTTCCACAAATGAGTCAGTGACTGAGAGGGCAGGTACCGCAATCTGCAGGGCCTGTGAGGCATTTCCACCAAAGCGCTTTCCCTGTCTCTGCAGGTCTCCAGAGCGGTGTGGTCACTTGCTGAGGTTCGACACTGCAGAAGCCTGCTTCATGGGGCCCGTGCTGAGAATGGCATGGCCGTGACGGGGATGAATGGACTGCTGGCAACGTCACTCATGCAAAGAAGACTTTATTTGGTGCTGCACCACACAGCCCATGCCATCACTCCAGACCTGAGCTGCCTGTCGTCCATCCAAGAGTGGAGGGGGCTGCCAAGGCAAACTTTATTTAACCTCCACTCTGCCAGACAGTCTGCATTCCGCTCACGCTAGGCATTCCAGCTTTGGGGGCTGCACTCCCCCAGGCCCAGGGCTCACAGATGATTCTAAGAATAGGAAGTCTGAAAGGTAACGGCAGGGCAACAACGGCAGACATCGATGGAGATCAAGAGCGGCACAAAGCTTGCCTGAAATAGCCATCACCATTTGGGCTTCCCAGGTGGTTTAGTGGTAAAGAATCTGTCTGCCAGTGCAGGAAACACAGGGTTCAATCACTGGGTCAGGAAGAGCCCCTGGAGAAGGGAATGGCCACCCACTCCAGTACTCTTGCCTGGAGAATCCCATGGACAGAGGAGCCTGGCAGGCTACAGTCCATTGGGTCACAAAGAGTTGGACACGACTGAGCGACTAACACTTTCCCTTTCAGCCAGCATTAGCTCCAGCTCAGCCTCCCGTTCACAGATGCAAACAATAGGCTGGCTTGCCCTTCCGTTTGACCTTCAGTTTGTCCTCTGGAGCCAGTAGCACCTGCGACTCTTTGGAGAAACCTCAGCATCCACTCAACCCTTCCTTGACTGAGCATGACAACAGCAGCCCTGGGTGCCCGGCCCCCTTGTGGGCCTGCTTTACTTTAATGGTCATTCACTCAATGGGAACAGGACCTCGAATTGGATTTGGGCAAGGAGGTCCCCTTTGCTCCCTCCCGTGGTGACCAAGCAGCTCATCAACACATGCTGGATGCAGAACAAACATTAACATGTGGCAAGAGACAAATTATACAAACCTACTGGTCTATAACCCATCAAACTCTCAATGCGGATGCTGGGAAGAAGAATCACAGTATAAAAAAGCAAGAATAAGCCCCTCATGAGGAGGATGAGTCAGTGAGTATAATAAAATTGTCAGAGCTTAGCAGAACTAATTGACAAAGACGTTTGAGGTCACCAAGCAGAACATCAGCTGCTGAACAAAACAAAGGCACCGGTAAGCGCCCTAAACCCTGAGGCACAGGACTAATAAACAGAAGGGCCTAGAAGAGTCAGTCCTGGGAATGGGAGAGGCAGGACTTGTGTAAACCAGCTGAAATGAAACCAACTTCGTGTCTAAAGAGAGGGGTCCACTGCAGAAGTGGGGTGCTGAGAGGTTCAGTGCTCCTGCTCCGCCTCATGCCCACGGGCAGCAGACAAGCCGCGCCCACCACACAGACGCTTCCCTCCCTTTTCAGGGTCCTCTTCCCAACACTGTTCCTCCTCTTCCTCTCGAAGGAAACAAGAGGCTGCCTCCTGGGCACTGGGATGAGCCTGCTTTCGTTTCCTAGCCGGGGGAGAAGGCAACCTGTGGAGAAGACGCAGGCGGCAACCTTTTGTTCACGGAACGTGGGAGATTTGGCCTCTCGACACAAGTGACGAGCATCCCTGTCTGGAGGGGAAAGCGATCAAGTCCAAATCCAGATAATCACCAGCACCGCTGCTGCCCCACCCGCAGACAGTACAAACCACCTGTGCGCCAGAGACCCCTCTCGAAAGCATGCTTTATTGCCACACACGATGCCCCTCCAGGGATCTGTATAGTCTGCCCAACACGCTGCACAGAAACAGTATTTGATAAACAAGGAAGAGCACAGGGATTTCTTCATCCAACCACTGCTCCCCTCCTTCAACCCATTTCCCCTTCCTATTCCAGAGTGAGGCTCCATGCGCACCACCCTTCTTTATCTAACACTGTGAACTCCCTCAGTCCTGAAGCTGGGCTGAGGCACAGGAAGCCAGCAGATGAGGCTCTGGGGCGAGTGTTAAGCGACCGACACCCTGACTCCCACCCTTAGCTCCCTTGTTGTTGCTGTTTAGTCTCTAAGTCGTGTTCAGCTCTTTGCAACCCCATGGACTGTATAGCCTGCCAGGTTCCTTTGTCCATGGAATCCTCCAGGAAAGAATACTGAAGTGGGTTGCCATTCCTTCTCCAGCGGATCTTCCCGACCCAGGGATCGAACCCACGTCTCCTATGCTGGCAGGTGGATTCCTTACTGAGCCACCTGGAAAGCCTTGTTAGCTCCCTGCATTTCTCCATTCCACATGTCATCCTTCCGTTCTTAACCCAGGGGTGGGGACGTCAAAGAGAAATCTGTGTCTTGAAGCACAAGGAATGGAATCTGTGTTCTGTGTCTGCAGTCCAGTGTGCCATAATAGCTCCTCCAGCATCAGGTTCTGGAATCTGCTGCTACCACTGTTAAGTTAAGAGCTCCAGTTTCAAGGTGGAGATACACACACACATCCCTTGGACTATTTACTATTTACAAATTATTTATAAGAAATCATTTACTAAATACAAATGTTATTGTTGATGTAACACAAGATGCATGAGGTAAATACGCTAAAATAAATATGGAGAAGAGCCTCAAATAGCACTGGTTTTATTTTCTACTATTCCAGTTCTGATATTTGATTTAGATATCTTCTTCTATCTTCTAGCTTCTCCCCAAAGAAGAAAAAAAGCCAGACCACAACTGTTCTGTCAGGCCATCTCTGAAGGACTCAGAGCACAGAGAAGATGTTCTAGGGGGCCCAGAACAGGCAATAAAAGGAGAAAAAAACAGCAGCAGATGGACACTGAGACATGAAGAGCCTCCAGTCCCAGACATGGAAGGACAGAGGATGCCGAGACCAGGGCACCCACTACACTGGGAGTCGGGGTCCAGTCCACGTTCAAAGGAACCTGGTCTGAAATAGCTACACACCGAGAAATGAAGCGGTGGCTAAAAATGAGACAGTTTAATACTAGGGCTTAAGATGGCACTTCAAGGTTAGCAGAAGGTCATTTTCCATCAAAAGAGCAGAATCAAATCTCAAGAATAAGGGGAGAAAGCTTTAAGGGACCACATCTAAGCCAATTAACCAAATTCCCCTCATGTCTTTTCTAAGACTGCCTCCATGGCTCAGAGAGGAAGGCCCTGGATAAGTATGGCTTCATGGGGCGGAGGGTGGGAGGGGTGGGGGGTTGGGCACGGCTTCCCAGGTGGCGCAGTGGTGAAGAATCCACCTGCCAATGCAGGAGACACAAGAGATGCAGGTTTGTTCACTGGGTCACGAAGATCCCCTGGAGAAGGGCATGGCAACCCACTCCAGTATCCTCGCCTGGAAAATTCCATGGAGAGAGGAGCCTGGTGGGCTACAGTCTATGGAGCTGCAAAGAGTCAGACACGACTGAGCAGTGCTGATGGTGGTGGGGGAAGGGCGGGTAGGGTTAGGGTTTTCACTGCTGTCCTCTCTTACAACGGACAGTGCCCAGAACCAGACACAACCTCACAATGTGCCCTGACCGGCAAAGAAGGCAGAGAACGGTGCCTTCCTCAAGCCAGATACCATACTTGTATTAATACAGTCAAAGACTGTACTGGTTTTTGGGGCACACGCACTAAAGCACTGACTCATCACTGGGTATGCAGCCAACTAGAACCCTGAGTCCACATATGTGCTTTAACCAGAAATCACAGACTCCTGTTAAGTCTAGGCTTGTCCTTTTGTACTATACTTGTGTAATTAAAAAAAAAAAGAAGAATCTAAATTCTGCTTTATAATATTTATTTGTTAAATCCCATCTTGTTTGCTTTAGACGACCATTCTAACTCTTCTGCAAGATCAAACCAGTCAATTCAGGAAATCAGTCCTGAATACTCATTGGAAGGACTGACGGTGAAGCTGAAACTCCAACACTTTGGCCATCTGATGCGGAGAACTGACTCATTGGAAAAGACCCTGATGCTGGTTAAGACTGAAGGCAAGAGGAGAAGGTGATGACAGAGGATGAGATGGTTGGATGGCATCAGTGACTTGATGGACATGAGTTTGAGCAAGCTCTGGGAGTTGGTGATGGACAGGGAAGTCTGGCGTGCTGTACTCCACGGGGTTGCAAAGAGTTGGACACGACTGAGTGACTGAACTGAACTAACTCTTCTAAAGTCTTCTGAATCTTGACTTCTGTCACCCAGAGTATTAATTATATCTCTAAGATCAGAGTTACTTGCAAATTCACTGACAAAAAGGATAAGTTCTATGCTTTCACTAGAAAGTGCCCTCTAGGCTATCAAGTTATTAGCTACCTGGGCTAAAGATCCTCAGATAGCCATGGACCACTTAAAAGTCCTGCAGTCCAGACCATGTATGTCCATATGGATATTAGGGAAATATGGCACAATCCTGTTGAAATCCACAGACAATACAACAACCTATGCATTCCTATCATTTAATGGCCTACCAATCCTGCTGCTGCTGCTGCTGCTAAGTCATTTCAGTCGTGTCCGACTCTGTGTGACCCCATAGACAGAAGCCCACGAGTGGCTCCCCCGTCCCTGGGATTCTCCAGGCAAGAACACTGGAGTGGGTTGCCATTTCCTTTTCCAATGCATGAAAGTGAAAAGTGAAAGTGAAGTCGCTCAGTCGTGTCCGACCCTCAGCGACCCCATGGACTGCAGACTTCCAGGCTCCTCCGTCCATGGGATTTTCCAGGCAGGAGTACTGGAGTGGGGTGCCATTGCCTTCTCCAACCAATCCTGCTAAGACAGAAAAAAAAACCTTGCTAACAAGGTTAGCATTCCCACTGAATGCACACTGGGTTCTGGGGCCCATGTTTCTCTTCCTGAGAGTTCACAAGACATCTATTTAAGAATCCACTTAAGAAGTTTCCAGAGGTAAAAGTCAGGGTCAGAAGCCTGTATCCATTTTTTAAAAGGCTAGTCACTTGTCCATCTCCAAGCAACACATCCCTATATAGAAATTTTCTTTATGATCTTAGATCTTCAATGATAAATGCAAATTCTTTCAGTTCCATGGAACAGAATTCACCTGGTCAGGTACCTGAATTTTAAAGCAGATGAATGCTCTCTTGTTATTTCCATTCCTATTTTGGTCTTCAATTCTAGTTTAATCATGCTTGCTCACTTCTTTTTACTAGACCCTTTCCTTTACGTAAAAAAACATAACAAAACAAAAACAGAAATACCCCAGGCAAAGAGTACATCAATTTGCTGCTGAATAAATGAATAAATAATTTCTCAAGGTAGCCAGTTAATAGTACAAGATCTATTCCAAACAATTTATCTTAGTTGTTCCTGTTTTAAACTTTTTTTTAAAAAAAGCTTTCCCCCTAACGTTTATCCACAACGTCAGCTCCTTCTGAGTTCAAGTTTAGTGGACACCGTTCTCACCAGTTCTAATTTCTACTGTTTGCATTTCTCACTGCGTGTCCCTTTTCTCTGTTTTTTCATCTATAATCTGATCCCAGTTAACGACTCTGATTTCATCTGATGCTGATTCTTCTCCTTCCTTGTTGGAGTCATGTGTTTAATCTGTTTATTCCATTTACTCAATACATATCGGTTGAGCTTCTTAAAAGTTTTAAAAGAACAAGATTTGAAGTTTTGATGGCAGGGATCTCAGTTCATTTTGATGTCTTCCTCAGCATTTACTGGACTAGGACAGTTCACATAATCAAACATATACTGAATGAATCAACCTTATTCCAAAATGCTCCATGATAAACTTTAAGTCCCTTTGTTACTGTGGTATATAAGACGGATTCTCTGTTATGTTCTTCTGTGAATTCTAGTTCACTTCCGTCTACTTTCCTTTCTGTGAGCTATTTCCCATTCTATTCAGTTTTAGTTTTACCTCAGTTTTCTTTGCAGCTTTTTCTTCTTCACTGAGTCGATGGATGTCCTGCCAAGTAAGCCCTTCCTGTTGTCCTCGAGTTATGTTCTCACTGCAGTTGCAGTTAGGAGTCTACCACGTGGGCATCATGTGCCAGAGTAAGGAAGTTTACAAACCTTCCCTCTGTTCCAGCTACACAGTTAACTGTTCAATCCATACCTTCCTCTTTCTTCCAAAGACACAGCTTACAGGTAGAAGAAAGGATAGAAATCTAGGCCTTGAGGTCCTTAAGTTTTCTATTCGAAATCTGAAACTTATTAGAGATACAGTCCATGCTTCCTCATGTGTCATCATCTAGCATCACACAAAAGTAGGTAATAATCCACTGACTTAATAAGCAACAAGGAACTTTCAGAATCACAAGTCAGATACATTATTTGGAAGGCTACTATGCCATCTGCTAGCATTGCTTCTCAATCCACAAGGGAGAACCAGAGTCATTCTTGATTTTGCCTCTTCTCCAACCCTAGCCCACTTGCCCCCTGCAACATCACCTAATTACTGAAACAGTTACTAAAACCGGTCCAGCCGACCTCCTCAGTACTCAGGATTCATCACCCTTTATGATCTCTGCAGCACCGATCTTTGCTTAGGGCCTCATCACCCCTTTCCCAATTTGTCTCCCCAGTTTGAACATTGCTTTCTTCAATTAATCCTTGACAGCACCATGTAAATGATTTTTCTAAGTTACTAAGTTGATCATGTCATCTTGTGTTTAATTCTGTACATGTTTTGCTAATGAATAAAGGTGAATCCTATGCTCTCTGAATAGCAACAGGGCTCTGTATGGGTCAGTGCCTACTGAGCTCTGCAGTGGAATCTCTGGCTATGTGGCTACACATCGTACATCCCAACCGCCGAAGACTTCTCTGAGTTCCACACATGCGCTGTCTTGCTTCACTGCTCTGCCTTCAACTCTCTGTTCTCCAACGCCAGCTCTCACTTTCCCTTCATCCTTTAAATCCTATCTCAGAGGTCATCTCCTCTATAAACCCTCCCTGGATTTCTCATAATTTACTTAGTCCCTTCTCTTAATCATGAAGAGCTGTTTTTAAAGTCATAACTTTAAACTGTAATTCCTTATTTATAAGAGTGCATCTCTGACTGGATATTAAACTTCCTAGGGTAGGAACCAGCGGTCTTTTAAATTTTGATCATTTAACTCAGCGTCTGGCACATAGTAGGTGATCAATAAGTATTAGTTACTAAGTGAATCACTGCTGTAAGTGGGACAAACACTGGCCTTAATGCAAGGCACACAGCTCACACTAAGCTGTGCAGAAGGCAAACGTCCCAGTACTCAAAGCAGCAAAACCATATGGAGCTCTTAGTTATTTGTGCTGATGGAGGACAACAATAAAGGTAGACAATTTAGAAATCCTTTGTATTTGGCATTTTATATGCATCTACATAAATGTTTGGCAGATTTATCTTCCTAAGAACTTTCTATTCAGGCTAATATTAAAATTCAGCTGTGTGCCAATACAGCAGCTGTAGGGTGGATATTAAATGAAGAATACTGGGTAATAAGTCAGCTGTGCTAGAACTCAGAACTCACCATGAAGAACCCACACAATCACACCTGGTTCTGCACTCATTGCAAGAAAAGAGAGGTGAAGGGCAAAGAAGGGGGCCAGCCACGCTCCATAAATCCTAGAAAAGACAGACGGCTGCCAGCAGTCTAGGTTTTTGTCAGTTTTCCTGGCAAATAGGCCCAGAGGAGAGAAGAGGCGGAAAGTCAAACGGAAGCAAAAGGGTTTTGAGGACTATGAGTCATGTGTGTATTTTGGGAAGTGCCCCTGATGGATGGAACAGCATTGATCTGAATCCAACTCATCACTTGAAGCTAGTGAGAATAATGTAGCAGGATATTTGGGTAAAAAATGGCCAACAGCAAAGGTCTCGCTACCTTTCAAAAAATATGGAACAAGGAGTCGCTTGGGGGCTCTGTGTTCATGGGATAAAGAGAGTCTGATCGCATATGGAGATCTTTAGAAATCTGTTCTAGACCGAGCATCATGACACTCAGGATTCCAGTTTCAAAGGTGATTATACAAACCTATGTCCCTCTGAAGGCCTTCAGGACAACTGTTCTCAGCCTCACACTAGGCTGTCATCAATGCACCATAAACCAGCTCTGAGATCAGGGCTAACAGAAAAATCAGCCACACATTTTTGATACCTGCCTGTTTTTCATGTGGCCCCAGTAAGAGCAACAGCATGACACGTTCTGCACAGTAAGTTACTCCCTCCATGTTTCTTGGAATCTCTCCTAGTCCAGAGTCTCCTGTCTGGAAGAGGCCATCAGAGTTTCCACCCCAATACCACACATAAAACTGATCCATACCCTTCCGGGGAAGCAAAGCCCAGTGGCCAGAAGAGCCACGAGGCTTCCCGCAGTGCGCTGCAGCCAGTGACAGCAATACTGCAGAGCCGCGCAGGCTGGAGGCTGGCTGGGCCACAGAGAAGCGGAAAGAACCGAGCTCTGAATTCTTCTTAACGGACTGACTCTGGCCCTGCCTTCTGTACAAAGCTGCTGAGATCAAAGGAGAAAACGTGAAAGTGTTTGTGAAAGTGCTTATGTGTTTGTGCGTGTGTCAGAGAAAGGGTTCTCTGGATCCTCTTACAAAGCTCTACCAGGTCTAGGGAACTAAACGAAGGGGCTAAGGCGTGAGCTCTGCATTTCATGCTTTAGTTTCCCCTCTGTAAGACTGACTCTCCTGGCGGGCTCAGGGATGTGTCAGAACAGTGAACCACCTGAAGGGGCGGGGGTGAAGGAAGAAAGAAGCTGGCTGACAGAGTCAGGGGCACAAAGGAAAGGGCGCATAAGCCACCTCCGGGCCATGGGGCGAGACAGCAAACGCTGCATCACTACCCCTACCAGGGTGACGACTACAACTGCAGCTCCCTCCAAGCCTTGCAAACAGGGATTGTTTATCCTGTGGTGCCACCTGGAGTCCAGATGGAGAATTCACACCTAACTGCCCCAAGCAGTAGGAGTCCAGCAGGCTTTCCATACTCTCTACACTCACACTCACACACACACATACACACACACACTCAGAAAGGGGCTGGCTGAAAATACGCAAAACATGTTTAAAGGCAACTATTAAAAGTAGAAATAATGTCCGTTTCCCTCTTTAAAAATGTTCCAGTGTCTGGAACATTCTTTACCCTAAACCATTCTAAGGGATTTGTCTTGCAAGGTCTAACTTTATTAAAAACTTTCCTCTCTAAACCCTACCTAACAATTACCCTCAAGAATCCTTATGACTTTTTAAAACTGTGTTTATGGTCTATACTGTGTTCTTTGACCTTACACTGTTCAGTATTTCTAATGGATTTTTATGGGTTATTTATTTTCTTAGGCTGAGAGGACCTTGATGGAGAAAAGGCCTGAAGAGCTAGCAGTCAGCAAGTCGACATAGTATCAAATCTCACAAAGACTTTTCAAAAATTATTCATAAAGAGGTCACCACAACAAGAACTAAATAAAGTTAGTTTCCTAGAAAGTAAAGTGTTGGGAGTACCTGGGTTCAAAGGTAGTTCCCTGGTTCTGAAACACTGGATACGACTTGGGGAGATGTTAAGTAGGAATGTGAGAACAGGACAGAGTTCATAGACAGCTAAAATGGAGGAAGACACCCTAATTTGAAGGATGCAGAAAAGGCCATGTGTCTCACAAGGTGTTTGCTCCTAAGAGATCACAAAGCGAGCTCACTACAAACACCTCACCAAAAAACCATCGCAATGTAAACAGATTCTCTATCCTACAGCAAATGTGTGACCGCCCTAGGGAACAAGAGTCCCCAAGGAAACAGGACGTGGGGCTTGTAGAGACGGACAAGAACTCACATTTACTGATGCCATCGGATGGCAGGCATGCAACGAAAGTCTTCATCAGTTCACGAGCAAGGCACTGTTACTCCCACTCAGAGTAACTGAAGCAAAGGTGAGTCAGAGACAGCAAGCCTCAAGGGAAGATGTGAATTCAGATCTGTGTGACTTCAAAGCCCATATCCTTAGTTTCACACATGGAAGGACAGAGGCTGAGAAGGCAAAGCAGCAGGAGAAGCTTCCAGAAGGTCCAAGCTTAGGCAGGAGGCCCACGATGGCAGAGGGCACTCTGTTCCTCTGGAGAAGAAAGAGAAGGCCGCTGGGGTGGGAGATAGCCCGAGGCCCAGCCATGACTCTGGGGGATGGGGAGCAGCTGCCCAACTAAAGAGCTGTGGGGGAGGCAGGCAAGGGGGTTTCTCTTACATCTGTGTTTCTCATCCCAGCAGTGCTGGGGAACTCCCAAGATTCTCACTAGTGATGAGACGAGAGACCGATTCAACCAGAAGGGCAAGTGATGTTCATTCATTTGACAAAAACTTACGAAGCACCCTCCATGTACACAGCTAAATGCCTACAGCAGGATGGTGAGAGAGACGAGTGCCTGCCCACCAGATGCTTGCAGTCTGAACCTGTCCTAAAACCTGTGTCAGGCTCCTCTTTGTAGTTATAGATAGGCAAGAGATGGCAATAATTTGACTTGGAAAAAAGGTTTTGATGCTTACATATGTCATGATGCTCTGGTTTTAACTGCTGCCAATTCTGCACCTGTGAGCGTACGAGACTGTAAGAGCGTATCCCACACACGGAAGTGCAAACGCACACTGAGCTGTTACAACTGTAAGGACGGATTCAGGCAGAAGCTCTCAGCACACAACAGGAAAGGCTGGGTGCTTTGGTCCTATGATGGGTAGAATAAGAGACGCCTAAGAAATACGGCAGGGAGGGCACTCATATAACTGGAGACAATGAAGCCTATCCTGATCCAGTCTACGAAGTCAGAGCTCCCCTTTTTCAAGGTCTAGTGGAAAAGGCGGGGGACAAGTAGTGTTCCTCTCCCTAAGGAAGCACGATACAACCTGAGCAAAGCCACTGCTGCAGAACACAGACGTCAGCCCCTAAAAGCCAGGCCAGCGCTGCAACTAGCAGGGGCAAGGATGTGATCAGACAGGAAAACTAGACTTGGTTTGAGATCATTTTGTAGCTCTTGCAAACAAACGCATTTTTCAATAGAAGCTGTGCACAGAAAGAGGTCAGGTGTAAGGCAACACAAGGCACCAGAGCTGAACTGAAAGAGAAATTTATGGAGCAAAGGAAAAAATCCAGCATCTGTGTCTTGAGAAACTCTGAATCAGAACTATGATAACCTTTTTCTGACTGGGAATAGGACGTAGAACAGAGATACTAAAGGGAGACTACATAATTTCTGATCCAGGAGTGTTTAAGAATAAAACACGGATGGAAATGAATTTATATGCTACCATCAAATATGTGTGTCTCTTGGACAGAAGTAGGACATGGCACTTTCAGGTGAGGTCAGTCCTGTGGCCACTGCCTCACGGGGAAGCTTGCTCAGTGGGGAGGCCGCAGGTGGTGGCGGGAAGGGGATGGGCTTGAAGGCCAGGGTGACTTGGGTGGAATCCTGGGTGTGGCCCTTATTATAATTCTGAGAAGGTTACTTAATCTAAATAACACTTTGCTCACTTAAAAAATACACGTCTACCTCAGAGAACTGAATTGCTCCTTAGTATATAAAATCCACGCCTGCTTACCTGATGTAGTATTTAGTCAATGTCAGTTCCTTTTTGGTTGCAGCTGCTCATGCCCTTTCAGTGGTGGGCCTGGAGCTGCCCGTTAGACATAATCAACGTCAGGAAGACCGTTTATCTATCTGCTATTTAGAGAGGCCCACCGGGAAACAGGCCCCTGAACAGATTACACTCAGAAAACACTTGAAGTTGTGGAGTGACCAGAGAGAATGGATGACAAGAGAATTCTTGGTCATCCAACTTGTAACTGCTGCTGCCAGCACCGCCCTCTCCAACGGGTGCATACGCCACCCATACGCCTTCTCCTGACCCTCCCTGGGAGATGACTCATAGAGACCTCTCCTCTCGGAAGACAATTCCATGCCCTGGTGCAGGGTTCGGAGCTTGCCACTGAATTTTCTCCGGGACCCACAGCATGCTCCACAACATAACCCGACATATTCTTTTTCTTCTTCTTCTCTATCTACTTCCTGACTTCCTGTACTTTTCTACTCGCCTACATCCACAGGTCACACAACTTTCTTTTCTTCCCACCCTTCTGCCACACTGCTGTTCCCACGTGCCCTCGATACACACACATGCTCATTCGCTCACTCACTCACTCATTCAGTCACACTCTTTAAGAAACCCTGACGCAGACACAGACACCAGGAATGTGTCTGCTGCCATCTCTGGGGCCATGGGGAGGGCAGGGCCACGGGAGGTGGCCCTCGTGTACTCTCCTGCTAGCCTGGCTTGTATTTTTATCATGGCTTTGCTCTGGGCACCCAGGCGGGGATCTGGGCCAGCTTCTTCTCATTCCTTCGCTCTACATCAGGACTCCAGAATAATCTCACCCTTGACCGTGGCTGGATGCTCCTGCCCCACACCTTCTCCCGTCAATGGAGCACAGTTGTCTCTCCTCTCTCTCCCTCCCTCCCACCCAGCGTCTGAGTGTTCCAGTCCCTAAACCTGAGTCTGACGCACTCAGAGACACTGTCAGCTTCTCCTGCTTTCTGAATGAGTGGTCTGCAAAAGCTGGATTCACGCCTTGGCTTAGACTGCTCCCCCACCCCTCTCCCCTCCTTTTGACTCTAACTCCAAATAAGGAGCACTCCCTCTTACATAATTGGATGTTCCCAGCACAGAAGCTGACACACGAGGTCAGGCGCGCATGCGTGCAGACTTGCCTTTGACTTAATGCCTTTTTTGGGCATCTAACTTCTCCCCAGCTCCCTTCCCCCACTCTCTCCACAGTATCAACAATCAAGGGAGATTTACGCAGCTGGCTCAAACTCTTCCAACCTTGGCTTGGAAGGAGGGGTCATGAGGTTGAATTTACTCTTTTTCCCTCGCAGGCCAGGGACAGAGGGATTGGGCGGGGGTGTGGGGGGAGGGTGGCGTAAAGACTAAATATGTGCAAGAGAGGGAAAAAGTGACAGTATGCATGCTTTGGACCTGGGAGCAGTCCCTGGCATCCTAGGCAGTTACGTATATGGGTCTTTAGAAGGATCAAGGAGAATACAGAAAGCTGGAAGCAGAAGAAATGAACTTGTCTTCTTGGAGATGATAATGCTGGAGGTTGGACAATGATGACATTTTTAAAAGGAGAAGCGTCTAACTTTAGACGCCGTCCATGATGGCAGTGCGTCCAGGTCAACCAGAAAAGTTGTGGCAGGTACTCGTGGCATCAACATCGACTCTCCTTCGCTTTAGAACTTAGAGAATCCAGGTGCTCTGCAAAAGGATGCAGCTCATCGGCGTGCGGTTTCAGAGAGTGAGCAACTATGCTGCCTCCTGGGCCTCAGTCCTGGGGACAGCCTGGGAGAGGTCCACCCTGACCCGGCGGGGACCAACCACACCTCTCTGAGGGTAGTGAGGACAGGTGGAAGGGGTGCTGCAGCTTTGGGGAGGTATCACATTCCAGAGTATGTGCTTACCAAAGCAAAGAGAGCCCAGGAATGCAGCGCTGCGCCGGCCTCTTTAAAAATAAAAACGCAAGCTGTCCAAGGGACAAGTGACACAGACTGGCTTTGGTGTGCTGCAGGGGATTCTGTGTCGTATGTGAGTGGGTGCACATTCAAATGCAGTTTTCATCTTACAAGCTGACTGGCAGTCTCCTCCTGGGGAATATGGACTGCTCTGAGTCAAAGACTTGGGGGCTGGCTTTTATCTTTTCAAGTCACAGGGCAAACGTCTGATCCTGCAGCTGAACATCAGACAAACCTGGGTTTGAACAGCCTGTACATACTTACTAGCTCTGTGATCTTGACTGAACAATCATGATTCTTTGCAAGCCTTAGCTGCCTCACCTTTAAAGTAGGGATTATAAGGCCTCTTTCACAGGGCTTCTGAGGGGATTAAATGATGTTGGCACAGTGTCTGCACAAAGTCAGCTCTCTACAGATGTTGGCTGGATGGTGGATCCTGAAGCTAGTAAGACCATCAACGTCTACACTCTGAACCTGAAATAAGCCCTGTCTCTTCCTTGGGGAGCCGGCACTCAGAGCTTGCTGGTAGAGACCATGGGCCACAGGCATCAGGTCCTCTGAGTCTCTGGAGGGGGCGCTGGGAGAGATTCCTTCTCCATGACCTCCTGACTGCTGTCTTAAGGAAGCTTCGAGAACAATGTGACCCAGCACAAGATACTTGAGAAGAAGGTCAAGTGTACCATTAAAAAGCTGGGAATAATGCTTTATCGAGAAGATGAAAGACTATGAACAGAGGAAGATGAGGCTCTTCATTTAACTCTAGTTTGTAGAGGCCCAGGGCGAGGAAGGTGTCAACAGCTGGGTTCCTATTTCTGCTGCAGCTCATACAAAACTAAATGGTCTTAAGAATAAAGTTCTGACAGGAAGAGATATGAGGCAAGTCAACAAGTACAAAATGCCATCACCTGAAAACATCTAGGGCGAACAGAGGTTAACAGACCACAGTCATGGAGAGCTGTCTGGAAGTACCTAGACACAAAACTCTGTTCTTTTGCAATCCTCACTTTGCCTTCATTCAAATTCACTAACACATTCAAAATTTTTTCCCTTTTAACAACAACAAAAGGTGTCATCCATTTTTTTTTTTTTAAGTGGAAAGAGAAGCAGCTCAAGGGGGATTCAGGCACAAGCTCTCTCTCTGATGTTTAGGGCATAAGCCACATTCACCAGCCAGCCATCCCCCAGCTAACCCGAGGTGTGGTTCCCGTGCAAGGGGCACGGGGGTGGACAGGGGAGGAACTGAGCCTGACTGCAGGCTCTTCTCATGAGGAAGGGCAGCCCTGACTCCAGAAGCTCTGCACGCGGGGAAGCAGGAGTGCCTGGAGAACACTGCCGCCCCGGGACAGAACCTGTACTGCAGGGGGCCTGGGGGCTGCCTCCTGCTGTCAGACACACGGACGCTCTGGTCACGGGCACAAAATCACCTGGGAAGGCCTCACAAGGTCGTATTGCTGAGCAGGACGGGTTCTGTGTGGTTCAGAGAGCAGAGAGTAATAGGAGTAGTGGAAGCTGCAGCTGAAGACTGACCTGGATGGGGCACCCTGAACTGGGAGGGAACTTGGGGCCACAAGCTGGAGGAATCAGACACAGAATCCACTTCTTATCCTTCCCTTTTTCTGAATCGCAAGTACGAAGACCCAACATTTACTGGAACACTTTCTATGCACCCAGACACCTGCAGACAGACATCACGATGGTTCCAGAGCTCAGAGCGACGACACACAGCGGAGCAGCAGTATGCTGCGGTGGATAAGCATGCGGCTGTGGAACACCCGGGGGGGCTTGCGCCTCCACCAAGCACTCACTTGGTGAACATGGATAAGGCCCTCCGTTCTCACCCTCATTAAACCATAAAATACGTGAAAGGAGGCACCGTGTCTGTTTTGTTCACTAACGACCAGACCTTAATGTTTTCTCAATGAATAAAGGAAAATGACCAAGACAGTTGCCCAGTAGGAAAGTTAATGTTAATAGATTTCCTACTTATTGTAGAATAGATAACATAATTTTTTTTTTTAATAAAACTGTTAATTTCAGAGTGACCTATTAGCATGAGTCACACGCTAACAGAAGGGTTCAGGATTTGGCTCCTGACTTTGGGATCTGCCAGGATGTCTCACACGGGAGAGGTCAAAGCATGAGCGGCCACAGCTCAAGCGTTGTGTGTGTCTGCCTGGTTCAGAGGCAGGGTTCCTGGACTCCTGCAGCTGAGCAAAGCTTGCATCAGTTTCATGGTTAGAAAGCCAGCACTAGAAACTCCATCTGCGTACCAGTTTTTCAGGAAATTCAACTGGTGCTGGAATTATACAATCCAAGTTTTAAATCTCAGTATCCTATTCCCCACCACCATGCGTCAGTGCTTCTTCAGCTGTGACCATGTCCGCCCCTCCTGGAGAAACTAGTCTTTACTAGGAGAGCACACGATAGTTTTCTCTTTTCTTCCTCGTTGGCAGTCACGGTGACTGTACACTGTTGGTGAAGAGACACGTCCACTAAAGTGAGAGGTACAGGGCCTGGGGGTAAACTGGGGGAGAACGGACCCTAGCGGAGGAGGAGCTCAGCTCAGCGCCTGAATTCAGGGGTGATGCCAGGGGTCCTGCAGGAGCAGGCCTGTCCACACCTCAGACAACCACGTGATGCTCTGCAGCTCGTCACCCCGCAGCCCGGGACACAGGTTCTCTCTTCTCTTTTGGCTGCAGGTCTCCTGGACTCTACGCTTTCCCTCTCTAGGGCAGAAATCAGGAACCACCTCCAACCTCCGTCTAACCTGAGACTCTAACCTGAAGGGGCACCCAGCAGGCTTACCTCTGGATTAGGGTCCCGAAGACAAGATGAAGAACTTTCTGCACACTCTCTGTACACAGCCATCGCCACTGTTCCATGAGCAGCAAGACAAGCAGGTCCAGGGCTGTGTCAGCCAACTCGGTCTCTGTTCCTGGGGATGAAAGGCCATCTGGAGTAACCCGGCAGAGACCCGCACTCGAGGACACGTTTCAGGGCCCTGGGTCTGCTCTACCTTTATGTCAAGCATCTCACATTTGTGTAATCTATCTGTATTCAAGTCAAGAGATGTTTACTGCATCTCTACAAAGTTCAGTGGCAGGTTCTGTCTTTCTTTACAATTTATGTTCCTAAGTCACTGAGTAATTTTTTATTATAGATAACTATTTTGCCTACTTTCCTTCTGGTTCTTCTGTGTTTCCCCTAGGCAGCTGAACACATTTTGCTCCAAGTAAGTGCTCACAACTGGTGACTAACTGCAACTGGCAGAGCCCGGTGCCTTTCCCTTCCGTCCACTCGCCTCCGCAGGCAGCAGGGAAATGTGCGGCCAGCAGATGTGGGACTTGTTTTCCGTAAGCAAGTGGCTCTGAAAGCAACTCAGCTCCCTCAGAGCTGAGGGTCAGGATCCAGGAGATCTCAGTTTGATTTTGAGATAACATGTGGTTCGGGAAGAACACTGTACTTTTGGTAAAAGGCCATGATGATTACTCACTTCTTTCCTGTTTCAAAGACGGAAAGGGTCACAAACACGCTCATACTCACACTAAGCAGAACTTTTTAAAACAGATGTATTTTATGGGTGGAAGCGTCTGTTCTCTAACTCTGTTCATGGGGTCCCCCATTGCCTCTGACTTGCCTTCCAGGAGACTGCCCCAGAACTACAGAATGTTCCTGAAAAAATCCTCTTCTATCTGGTACTACAGCTGTGATTAAAGTTATAATTAATCATCAACAGTAACTGTATTAGTCTAGGACCAGTGGGTTTTCTCTGTGCAAGCGTGCCCAAGCACAGCTCACTTAAGGGTTCTTACAGAATGTGAACGACGTCAAACTTGGATAAATGTGCTGGAACTGAAGCTTACTTTCTTCTTAATCCCATCTAGTATATATTCTCCTTTTCTTTCTGTCATTCAAGGGGGCATAGGAGCTGATGTGTCTGCTTTCTGGTTATTTGCTCAAAATGTGATATTCAGTTTCTTGGAAAAATAGCATTCCTCAATCTCCCTCTTCAATTCTCTTTTCTTCGCAGGTTTAGCATTTACCTAGAGTTGCAGTCCATGCTAGAGCAACCCACTCCAGTATTCTTGCTTGGAGAATCCCATGGCCAGAGGAGCCTGGCGGGCTGCAGTCCATGCGGCTGCAGAGTCGGACACCACTGAAGAGACTTAGCATGCACACATGCAGAGCTGCCACCATGTGGCGACAAGGAGCATAGCAGTGACAATGAGTGAAAGCAACAAGGGCCCAGGTCCTCTCGGTGAAAGTGGTAAATTATCTATCGTGCGAGCACGTGGAGTCTCTCAGGGCTCAAAGAATGGCACAGGAATAAATGATCTCTTTAGAGAGATAATGCACAACATTTAAAGATTTGATTTTGGCTGGAATTATATTATCTTACCCATCCCATCTTATCTATAATTTCTCATAGTTCTCTTGACGCTTTTGCTCTCATAACACATTTACTTAACCAGAGAGAAGTGTGTGAACAGCTGGGGTTGTAAACTCCATTTTTCATAGAATTGAACTGAGGTCCACAGTGCGGACTGACTGTGGGTGCCTGAACAATAGTGAAGTCAGCCTTTTTTCCTCTTCTGGGCCCAGGATTTTGTGATCTTTTATTTGCAAGGGAAGCCTTTGTTTGGCAGGATTTGAAAGACTTTGTTCTTATAAGTTCTGGCACAGCAAATCTACCAGTATCCAGGCCTCCTAATTCTCCCTCTGCAGAGAACACCGCACCTCCAGGAAGCACAACTGCCCTGCCTCAAGCTCCTGAAGACAGAGCAGCGGCCTTACCTCGTCTCCCTCTGCTCCACCCTGGTAACCAGGCGGCATTGTTGGCCACGGCAGTAAACACAACCGAAGGAAAAGATTCAGAGGAAAAGAGAAATTCCATTTTGTGCATGCTGTATTTCAGCTGCCCTGCAGTACATCTGGGCTTCCCAGGAGGCAGTAGTGGTAAAGAATCCAACTGCCAATGCAGGAGACACACGAGATGTGGGTTCAATCCCTGGGTCAGGAAGATTCCCCTGGAGTAGGAAATGGCAAGCCCATTCCAGTATTCCTGCCTGGGAAATCCCATGGACAGAGGAGCCTGGCAGGCTACAGTCTATGGTGTTGCAAAGAGTCGGACACGACTGAGAGACTGAGCATACAGTACACCAAGGTGGAGACTTTCGGGAGGCAAGTGGAAACACACCTCCAGGACTAAGGCATCACCAGCACACGTTAGGGTTGACACCGATCAACAGAGGAGCTCACAGGACAAGTGCGCAGAGTAGGGACAGAATGAAGCTCTGGACGGCTGAGGAGCCAACAGAAGGGACAGAGGAGGGACCCAAGAGAGACAGGAAGACCAGAAAGTGGCACCACAGACACCAGAGAAGACAGTTTCTAAACGAAGGGAGCAATCCAAAGATAATGCCAATGTACATTAGGAACAACTGAAATAATCACACTACTATTAATAGAAGCATGGACCTTATCTTGCTGGACTGGACGCCCTGCTTATGCCCCGAGTTCTTCTGATCCACTCAGCCCTGGGACTGTGCCATTCTGTACCCTGGCACCTGACAGAGCCACCCAACGGTCACAATCCAGTGGACACACCAGGCTCTCCACTGTCACTCACCTGGATCACTGCTGCTGAGGCCTTGGGCTGGAGCAGCAGCATCTGACACACGACCGTCCACACACCCCTCAGCAGTCTGTTCAGAATCTCTTCCGGGAGCATCTGCTGGCTGCACTTCTAGTAACTTTGCCTGTTTTTCAATAAAGGATTCCATCCCAGACACGGAGAGGGTCTCTGACTCCTGAGGAGAGAGCAGGGGCTGTATCACAGGCAGGGTGCAGGGAGTGGGGGCACCTATGGCTCCCGTTGCTTCCCTGCACGTGTCTCGAGGAGAGGACCCCACTGACCCTGTGACCACTTAAGGAAAAGGTGCTTGTTTTAACCTAAACTGCAAGGAGAACAATGCCTCTGTAGTCTCGTTTGCTACAAAAATCGTGTTTCCTTCTAGGAGCTGGCTTTCTCATTCTATCACCTATTATCCCAAGGCTACTACCCTTGAGAAGCCCACCACCCTTGAGAAGCCAACTGGCCAGCCCAGAACTCATAGGAATTCCAAACCAGTCTGAGAAAATACTCCTAGAATAAAAACCAGAGACCCAGATGTCGGTTGAGTCCTTTAGGAAGGCACCAAAGACCTTTCTGATTCTGGAGAACATCCCAACTGCCTATAATGGCAGGATTGACCTCCTAACTGATGATCCCAAGAATTCTCTAGGGATTCTCACCACACCGCTGTCCTGGAGACAGTAGAGAACCTTCTCGTGTGCCTCAGTTATATTCAGTGCTGGAGCAATTTTACTGGATGAGAACCTCAATCTGGATCTGGCACAGAAACGAAGAGCAGAAAGAGTGTGTAATTCATGGTCTTGATCCCCATACAAAGGGCTGACCAAGTATTAATACCTCAAAACAGGCATGTCCACACTTATTCTTGGAAGCTTACGGTGGTCAGAGTTGCCAAGAGATGCCTCACTCTGAAATCCCCCAAACAATATTCTTACACACACTGCAGCTCTTGCACTGAGCTATGCTTACAATGCGCCTGTGAAAGGGCTTTTGCTAATGTAAAATAAGGACTTGCCTGTCACAGTTGTATCCCACAGGCTAGAAGAGTGGCTAGCACATACTGTGCACTCGTTAAAAATTTGTTGCAAGTTAAATAGACAAGTGCCACAGACCAAGGTTGCCCTTGCTCTTCACACCTTTTTGCACATCTACTATTCCCCTTGTGTTCCAGATAAAACCAGAAAGGGAATCACAAGGCCTAACCTCAATGTTTCAAGAAATAGGGTTCTTATAAGCACAGGCAACATGGTTACCCTTCAAAATATGGGCCCAGTGAGGGGGGAAAAAAAAAGCTAAGAATTGCGAGGGTTCTTGCCAGCCCATAAGACATGAACACAGAGAAAAAGACAGTGAGACGCACACATAAACATTCTCCAACCCCCTCCCTCCCACCAGCACTGTCTCTCTCTCTGTAATGGCCCAGATACATACAGCAATCGTCCGAGAAGGTAAGTGTGGTGCCCTTCCTCCCCACCTGCTGGCTGTGAGAGCCGCCAGTGCAGGCTGGAGCAGCAGCAATAACCACTGACCCCCTGACGGGGTCCCTTCTATCCCATTCCTGTTTACTGCTAGTGTACCCGACTCCTGAGCCAGAAACCATGACAAACAGAGATCAATGATAAGCCTTAATTCTTAAAAGAAATGTTTCAATTTCCCAAGGGGGAAAAAAAAAAAAGAACATCCATATGCTAGAGTTTTCCTTCTAGTCAAAATTCCCTGGTCAGTTTGGGCCCTGGCTTCCCAGGGCAAGACCAACATGAAGCCAGGCTACCTCTGCAGGACCTTGGGCTTGGTACGCAGTCTGACTGCATAAAAACAGGCACAGATGACCCCTCCCCTCTATTCTAGGACCTAAGAGCAGGGATGGGCCTTGACTGAAAACTGGGGATGCCCTGAGAATTGGGAAGGGTATCTTACTTGGAAGCCTTCTTGCCTTCTGTCTGGGGCTTATTTTCTGTCTCGGCCTCACTCAGCTCCTCTGTAGGGCTCTGGGGCTCAGAGCGAGGGAACGCGGTCTTCAACGTGTCCACGATAGCACTCACCACCATCTGCAGGGGTCATAGACGGCGGGTTAGACAGGCACCACCGAGCAGCAGCAACTGTCTCAAGGTGCTTTCTGCATCCTGGACGAGCAGCCAGCTGACCTGTCTAGCAGAGCCCTATCCATCCACACGGTCAGATACCAGCTAATGACTCAATGGCAACTCTCTCCCCTTTCCTGCACAGCCATGAAAATCTTCTTCCTCACAAAGTTAAGACAGACGATGGGTTCCATGGGAAAAGAAGCCAAAACAACATGACAAATAAAAATATGGGAGTTCTGCAGGCTGGTGAAATGCTTTTCACTTTCAATTTCTTTCTTTTCATACAGAAGAATGATTTTTAGTTTTCAAATTGGTAATACTTTCACCAAGATGTGACAAACAGGAAGTGATACACGTAAGAATATACAAAGAAAAGGAAGAGTGAAAAAGATTATCAAAATAAGGAATAGTCTAAAAACATTTATGATATAAAAATGTGCAGAGCAATTCACTGTAAAAAACAACAACAACAAAAACTGGTTTTACAGTTAGTTCAAACAATTCCTCTTCTTTAACTACAGAAAGAATGGCAAAAACCACTCAGGTTAAAGTTAAGGATCTGGAATTCATACAAACTTCTCTATTTATACGGATGAAATAAAACAATCTTTGCTGAAGAGTAAGAGCTATCCCTATTTCTCAGAATGCGAAAATAACATACAGATTTCTGCTAAAGAGAACAAACAAATGAAACCCTAAAATATCAACGAGATGGAAGGAAACATTGACTTTTCCTTTAGTAACTCTCGCTATTAATCAACACTGCTGCTGGCTTTGTCTTATCCTGTGTTAGTCCTCCTTGGGGAGCACAGCTGGCACAGCCAAGGCAAGACTGACACGGTCAAGGAGGACCACAGTAGAGACCAGGGGACAGCAACTCAGGGAAAGAGCATAGTGAACTGCATGGATGTGGAGAACGTGGCTGAGAAAATACAGTTCCCTCTCCAGATTCACAGAATGGTAGTCTGCCGGGAGAGTCCGTATGTGCTCACTCTTATGTCATGAGCAATGAGTACAGCGAGTGGCTTTGAGTGGGCACCCAGGGGGGCAGGTGTTGAAAAAAATCAGTGAAGGTTAAAAAAAAAAAAATCAGTGAAAGAACACATCAGCATGGGTGAGCAAACCTGCAAGGAACTCCACGGTTTCACCGCATTTATCCCTTCCTAGTTTGCAGTCTTCTCCTCATAGCAGTGAATGTCTCCGAACATCCCTCACTTGAAGTCCCACTTTATCATTTTATCCCCTAAAGTCTAGATTGGAAGAGGGAGACCCCCTCTTCTGCCAAAGAGTCAGCGCTTTCTAACCTCTTACAACACATGCATTTTTGATCAGGACAAACCTCAGACTTCTGTCCTGGAGACGTGAGAATCAGTGAGAAACCACTGCTCACAGGCTCCAGCGTGGTGCTCAAATGTTCTGCTACTGTCTCCAAAGGCTCCAAGATACCATCTGGAACCTTGTTCTCCAGCAGAGAATCACTACACAAATCTAAATCCAGCTCGGTGTCCTGCCTAAGGGCTCCATCCTGAGTGACCAACGCTGGGAATGACCTTCATCACCAGAAGAGGCCTTCCTGCTCCCACCTGTCCATGGAGATGTGGACCGACCCTTGTACCCTTCCCCTAAAATCACAGCGTCATGATACCACCAGGAGACCTGTGCACGCTTACAGCGTCAGGAGCACTGACACTCGCTGTCATTCAGCAATGATGGCCTCAGCCGTACTGGTAACAGGTCTTGAAAACCCCAGTCCATCTTCCACTTACTCCTCTGTGCTGCTCTCCCTTCCCCCGGCTCCCCTGCCTTTCAAACATGCCTCCCCCTTCCCTGCAAGAAACTAAGGCTGAGCAACCCAGTCCCGCTCATACCTTGTCTATTCTGGAGACCACAAACGGCTTCTTGACAAAGGCAATACGAGCATCTGTGTTGAGAGCAAGGAACTCCTGCATCTCCTCACTGTTCGCGATCTCAGGAATGGCACAGAGTTGCTGAAAAGACACAAGAAGGACTTCAGAGAGAAACTCCAGTCCCCAGGTCTCCCACCTTGGCCTGGGTGTCTGGTGGCTACAGTGACAGCAGAGGATGCTGACCTTTAGAAACGATTCCAAGAGGCTCTTGCGGGCTTCCACCCTGTCACTGTCCATGTTTCCAAATGGAAGATCTGGAAAGAGCTTTTTAGGGCCCTTCACATCTTTAAAAAAAAAAGTTAATTGATTAACATTTACTAAGAACTATTCCATTTATTACCCATCACATATATAAGACACAGAAATGCCAAATGTATTTCCTGGGGATTTTTCTCCTCACCTGCAAACTGAGCTGAGAAGTGACCTGAGGTTGGGGTGGGAGCTGGGTACCAAGGCCCGGGCCTCATCCCTTCAGAGTCTCTCCCCTGGGGCCTTCCCTCCATAGGAGTTTATTTCAGGAGTTAGAGATATAACCCAAGGACATAATACAGACGGCCTACTTTCATTATTCATGATAATATTAAGGTATAAGAGGTCACTAGAGTAGGATGTAGCCCTGAAGTCTAACTGCCCAACTTTAAATTTGGCTCCAATCTCTGCTGTAATAATGGCCTTAGGCAACCTGCTTAATCTTTGCTTTTTTCTGTAGAATGAGGGTAATGATTGTATCTATCTTGTAGACTTTTATGAGAACTAAATGAGCTTAGTAGAGAACTGGGCATATATTTTCAGTATTAACTATTGCTATTAAGAAAGAAAACCTATAACTGAAATCCACGATTTATGCCACAACTTATTAAAAATGTTTATTTGAGTGATCATGGGCTTCCCTGGTTGCTGAGCTGGTAAATAATCCACCTGCAATGCGGGAGATCTGGGTTTGATCCCTGGGTTGGGAAGATCCCCTGGAGGAGGACACGGTTACCCACTCTAGTATTCTGGCCTGGAGAATTCCATGGACTGTATAGTCAGGGTCAGACATGACTGAGCAACTTTCACTTTCACTTGGCATTTTCTTAAAAAACAGAGTAGCTGCTCAACAGCTTTTATGGTATGAATTAAATTTTATGTCTTCTTATTGTTCCTGTGCCTTATGAGAACCAAACGGCACACCAAGAAGCCTTTTGTTAAAGGAAAGGCAGCAAGGATTTCTGGGTAACAGTTTAATATTTAACAGCAACCAGTCTATGAACCTGTTTAACTCCTCAGAGGCACAGGTGGAAATACGGAAGTTTCTTTTTTAAGCTTAAACTAGATGGGGCCCCAGAACAAAGCATTCAGAGGCAAAGCAGTACCCCAGAAAGCATGTCATGAGTGCTGCCCAGCACCAAAACCCCAAACACCTAAGAGCAAACAGAGGGAGCACGGGACCCTCAAGGCCGCATTCTCCCTTTCCACCCTCTTCACAGACAACAGGCCTCCAGCCTTTCAGATCAGGGTGGCTGGATGCGAAAGGCAAGCAGGCATTCCGGGGCTGGGGAACTCCTGACTTTTGATGAACTTTCGGAGATCCGATTTCTCCTCCAGACGGGTCTGCAGGTTCAGGAACTCGCGGTAGCGGCGGTTCACGGTGTGGTAGGCCACATGCTGCAGGCCGCCGCTGCTCTCGCCGTCGAGGGCCGTCTCATACTGTCGAGAGAACGTCTGTTGGCTGCACCAGCTCACTGGCACACAGTAAGCGCAGAGCAGGGTCAAGGGAGCACGCTGCTCCTGTTCTGTCCCTAGCCTCTCAGGCCCCACTGCCGCCCTAAGCTCTAACGAACAGCTCAAATCCCAGGGGGGCTGCTGTATGCAATGCGATGCCTTTCCCAACAGAGGCGGCCCAGGCGGTGGGAAACGAAGTTCCACTGCCTTTCACTCCTTCCATTTCAAAGTTCTCCCTGCAAACCCTGTTTACTCATAACCACTTTCAAATCCCAAAGACAGAGGATAAAACAGAAGGTATGACACTGATAATGATACCGGCTCTCTTACCCCTAAATTATGAGGCTGGATGTTATAGGGAGATAACCATCTTGTCATTATCCTCAAACCAGTGATTATCTATATTACTTGAGGGAAGAACAAATAATCGAAAACAGCTGAGGAACAACAATCATTTGTTTGCCTGGACTACACTAAAGGAACATGTGTTTTTGTTCTGCTTGGGGCTGATTAATTATTATTCTTGGACCAACACTGAACCTTTCTTTCCAAGGACAGATCATCTGTCTGTATGATGAGAAGACATGTGAAGACTGGAGATGTTTTATGGGGTCACAGTCGGCTGTCTTCATATGTGAGGAGGGCTGGCATGTGGGAAAAGACAGCAGTGCTGAATGTTCCCCCAGAGAGAACACCCCGAATGGCATGAAAGCTGCAACTTCAAACCTACAGGGGGAGACTGTGTAAGATACAACGAATGCTGTGGGAGAACGATACACATGCTTGTTCTCATCAGGAGTAGGTCAGTGTTCCTGTCTGGTTAAGGTATTCTGTGGGCAAGCAATGCAAGAGTGGTGAGACTGAGGCTGGTGTCGAAAGCTTGTCTAGAGGCAGACAGAGGTGTTCATTATGAGTTGGAAGGAGCAAAGCAGTCCCTCAGGCCAGTACTGAGAAGGAAAGGCCTAGATAAGAGATGCATGTGGAATTCAGGTGAGGGCTCTCACATCCGGAGCCCCTGGGAGCTAGGATGCTCTCTGTGGCTATTCTGCTCCGTGAGGGACACTATATGATACGTCTCCAAACTTGGCTAAGCCTCAGAATCTCTTGGGCTGCAGAATCTGCTGTCAGAATATGGATTCTGACAGGTGCTAATGGATTCTGAATGAGAATTTCCCAAGAATGGGTCCCAGGATTACTTATTTTTTAAGAATACAACTTTCTGGGAAACTTGGAGGTAGCCTATATCAAAACCTCATAGCTCAGCTGGTAAAGAATCCACCTGCAATGCAAGAAACCCCAGTTTGAGCCTGGATTGGAAAGATCCGCTGGAAAGGGATAGGCTACCCGCTCCAGTATTCTTGGGCTTCCTTTGTGGCTCAGATGGTAAAGAATCTGCCTGCAATGTGGGAGACCTGGGTTCGATCCCTGAGTTGGGAAGATCCCCTGGAGAAGGGAAAGGCTCCCCACTCCGGTATTCTGGCCTGGAGAATTCCATGGACTGTATAGTGCATGGGGTCACAAAGAGTCAGACACAACTGAGCAACTTTCACTCTATCAAAATCACCCTTAGGGAGCTGCTGCTTGAATCAAACCAGCCACCTGATACAAGAACCCCCTTCTTATCGCTTCTGCCAAGCAGTTCCTACTACCACACTTAAACACCTCCAGGGAGAGGGACTCGCCACCTTTGAGGTATATATAGGTAAACAACCTTCCTTTCTAAAACAAAGTGTAAAGGATATTAATACTTAAAAAAGAAATTAGCAAGGAAGAAGTCTGGAAAGGATTTCTGGGCTGTATCCACTGGAAAAATATGATTCCCAGCATAGTGACAGCCCTGAGATTCTAGGACGGTCTGTGAGAGTGTCATGGAAGCCTACTCTGCTGCACTCATGAGCTTCAGACCCTCCATATAGATACTGGTTGAATTAACCAGAGCAAACTAAGAGCAGACTTCCTCCTTGCAAACACTGGCTTCACTGACTGCTTTCCAAATCCATTCCCAGACCAGAGTGGTGACCGTGAACTGTGTTACCTTCACCGTGTAGAGCGTGTATGGGTGGAAACCGGTGCCACTGTGCTCTCGAGCAGTAATGGTGCCAGTGATGCGAAGGTTCTGGATGACCACGGGGCCGTCTGGACTGCCCAGGGACTCGAAGTTGAAGGTGGCTGAGCTGAGGGGTCCAGGTGGAGAGGAGGAGAGCAGAACCTGTGGCAGACTGGAGTCCAGGGAGCTCCCACCATTGGTGAGATCCTTCTCTAAACACGAGGGGCGTGGGGGGCATATCCTCTCTGGACTGGGCAGCAAAGTTGTGAGACAGGCGTCATTTCCCTGCTCTCCCTCCTTGTCCGCTGTGTCAATCTGGATCTCTGGGCAGGAATTCAGCATGGAGGCAAGCAGGCCCGGCTCTGTTTCTGTTCCTGGACCCTCCTCAGCTTCTGCTCCTTCTATTCCTTCGGGTCCCTTGCCATCCTTAGGCTCCAGAGGCTGGGAGCCCCCGAGGGCACACAGGGCATCCTGAATACTGGCAGAGAGGAAGGGGCCTGGGGTCATGAGCATGATGGTTTCTTTGCTCAGTTCAGACAACGGGGACTCCAGCTCTGCATCTTCAGACAAGAACAGAGGCTGCAGGAAATGAGAAGAGCTGTTTTCGACTTTTCTCTCCTCCAGCACTCCCCCTAGATCTCCCTCCAGCGCTTCATGGCCTTCTTCAATGTCTGGGGAGGGGTGTGAAGGCCCGTCTGGTTCACTACAGCTTAGGAGCACTGGGGCTGCTGCTGGAGAAGGGGCTTCTGCGAGACCCTGGATCTCAACAATCAGCGGCAGAGATGTGGGCACTGAGGGCTGTTCCAGGGCACTGGCTGGGCAGAGTGGATTAGCCACTCCTGCTGGGTTAGTTCTGGCCTTGGAGAAGATGCCCACGAGTACAAGGTGGATCCAGTCCGGATCCGAGAGCTTGCTGATCAGTGGTAAGATGACATTGCAAGTGATGAGTTCCACCACTATGTGCCTGCCAGTCCGGGTCTCCAAGTGAGGCTTTGGCACTAGTCCTTGAAGCAACACATTCACGATGCCACGTGTGTAGGTGACCTCAGCGCTGGGGCTCTGCACTGCAGGGTGTGGAGCGCTGGCCCGGCAGTAAGCCTCCCAGAGCTGGGAGGGCTCCCCTGGGCCACTCTGTTTCCCTGCGGCCTCCTTCGCCTGAATATAGCTCTGCAGGTGACAACCGCAGAGAGTCAGAACCCTCTGGGCAAGAGCATGGCTGTCCACCCTGGCCATCCTCCTCCGGAGCTCCTGGACCAGCCCTCGCATGGCTGCCTCCATCTCCTCCTCGAAGGCTGGCTCCTGGCTCACCGTGCGGTACCAGGACGACACGAAGTCCCGCATGATCATCCGGATGGTGCGGTCGATCTCCTGCTCCAGCTGCCTCTCAGCCTCCGGGTTTGGGGGGCAGACGGCCATTGGGATGAAGCGCTCCAGGTGCAGCCGCCCTGAAGCCCCCACGATGGCGTCAGAGCCCAGCCATCCTCCCAGCACCAGCAGCAACGCAGACAGAAGGCACAGAAGCCACACGTTGACCAGGAGGTGGATGACCAGGAGCCAGCCGAGTACGGCCCCCAGGGCCACTAGCTTCCGGCTACTCAGCAGGTGACTGACGCCGGGCCCGGCCGGGCGCTCCGGCGCCAGGATCTCCGTCTCTGTCTTCATGGCGGGCGGGCGAGGGCTCCCGGGACCAGAGCCTCCCTCCCTCACGTCAAAGCCAGGGATGGGGGCGCCGAATGTGGCGCGGACACAAGAGCCGGGTGCCGGTCAGGCCTGGGCCGGGTCGCGGGCCCTGACGTCCTACAGGCAAGGCCGGGCGACAGGGCCAGCTCGGAGGCTCGCCGCAGCCCCGTCCGGCCGGGACGCTGCCCTCGAGGAAGACCCTGCGTCCTTCATGGTGCGGGGTCGGCGACCTGCGGCTTCAGAGACCCGGCAGGGCCGTGGGCCCACCGAATATTTAGTGAGTCCACCATCGAGGTGGCCGCAACCGGCTCGCGCACCGCCCGCCTGAGCCTCGGCTCCAGTGAAAGCGGTGGTGTCTCCTTCGCCGCCTCGGAGGGGCCCTCGCCTTGCTGGGGAAGCTGGGCACCTAACCTCCGCAACCCTGCTGCTATTAAGGCTGCCGGCCGGCCGGGCGCCGGCGACTACTTCCGGGTCGACGTCAGTCGGAGCGGGGCGCGCGGGGAGAGCGCCGTGCGATCCGTTCCCCGGCTCTGCTCGGCGCTGCACGGCGCCGCCTGGTGGTGAGGAGGAGCGGTGACTGCACAGCGCGAACAGGTATGGGCCCTGAGATCTTGCCGACCACTAGCTCGCCAAACAGGTGCCTAGCGGTGCGGATCTGGGAGCAGTCTTGCAGGTAATGCCCCTCCGAGACTCGGTGCGAGCTGCAGTGTTTAAATGAACTCTGCAAACACCTTCTACCGTTTAGGCAAACTCAGTAATCCAGTTTGTTTTAATTTCAAATGGGCATTTTTTTCGATGGCCTGATACACTTTAACATTCACCCCACATTCCAAAACGCCCCTCTCTCATTCCCAGTGCTCAGCTAACCAAACTTGAGCTCAGGAATTGCAGAATACAAGGCATAAAACATTAATACAGAGATAGATGTATTCCTAAAATTTCATAATTTCTTCTTCTTCTAAGTCGCTTCAGTCGTGTCCGACTCTGCCCGACCCCATAGACGGCAGCCCACCAGGCTTCCCCGTCCCTGGGATTCTCCAGGTAAGAAAACTGGAGTGGGTTGCCATTTCCTTCTCCAGTGCATGAAAGTGAAAAGTGAAAGTGAAGTCACTCAGTCGTGTCCAACTCAGCGACCCCATGAACCGCAGCCTACCAGGATCCTCTGTCCATGGGATTTTCCAGGCAAGAGTACTGGAGTGGGGTGCCATAATACTATATAACAAAATCATTTTTGTGCTTTGGGTTATTCGTCAGTAGCTTTACCCCGAGCAATCAAATCGTTTGATTATCTTTGTTCAGTCCCTGTGATAGGTGGTGTGGAGGAATAGAAGTGGTGAAGGGTCCTCAAAAACCTTGCAGATAACTGGGGAGATGAGTTCTTGGGTCCCAAGTGAATATTTAATGACACAATTCAGTATGGGATATGGTGAAATGCAAATTATTATATGCATGAAGGTTGCAAATTATTATACTGTGGTTTGTAGCAGTGAAGGGGAACCTCACAGAGAAGGGATCCTTTCTGCTGCCTCTTCAAGGGTGTTGTTCAGTCCTGAATTGTTATTCAGCAACTGAACAACAGTCCTGTCCAATTCTCTGCGACCCCATAGACTGCAGCACCCCAGGCTTCCCTGTCCTTCACCATCTCCCAGAGCTTGCTCAAACTCCTGTCCATTGAGTCAGTGATGCTATGCAACCATCTCGTCCTCTGTCATCCCCTTCTCCTCCTGCCTTCAATCTTGTCCAGCATCAAGGTCTTTTCTAATGAGTCAGCTCTTCGTATCAGGTGACCAAAGTATTGAAGCTTCAGTTTCAGCATTAGTTCTTCCAATGAATATTCAGGACTGATTTCCTTTAGGATTGACTAGTTTGATCTCCCGGAGAAGGCAATGGCACCCCACTCCAGTACTCTTGCCTGGAAAATCCCATGGATGGAGGAGCCTGGTAGGCTGCAGTCCATGGGGTCGCTGAGGGTCGGACATGACTGAGCGACTTCACTTTCACTTTTCACTTTCATGCATTGGAGAAGGAAATGGCAACCCACTCCAGTGTTCTTGCCTGGAGAGTCCCAGGGACGGGGGAGCCTGGTAGGCTGCCGTCCATGGGGTCACACAGAGTCGGACACAACTGAAGTGACTTAGCAGCAGTAGCAGCAGCAGTTTGACCTCCTTTCAGGCCAAGGGACTCTCAAGAGTCTTCTCCAATACCACAGTTCAAAAGCATCAATTCTTCAGCACTCAGCCTTCTTTATGGTCCAGCTCTCACATCCATATATGAGTACTGGAAAAACCATCTTTGACTAGATGGACCTTTGTCAGCAATGTCTCTGTTTTTTAATATGTCTAGGTTTGTCATGGCTTTTCTTCTAAAGAGCAAGCGTCTTTTACTTTAATGGCAGCAGTCACCATCTGCAATGATTTTGGAACCCAAGAAAATAAAATCTGTCATCGTTTCCCCATCTGTTTGCTATGAATTGATGGGACCAGATGCCATGATCTTAGTTTTTTGAATGTTGAGTTTTAAGCCAGCTTTTCCTCTCTCCTCTTTCACCTTCATCAAGAAGCTTAGTTCCTCTTCACTTTCTGCCATAAGGGTGGTGTCATCTGCATGTCTGAGGTTATTGATATTTCTCCTGGCAATCTTGATTCCAGCTTGTGATTCATCCAGCCCGGCGTTTCACACGATGTACTCTGCATAGGGCTTCCCAGGTGGTGCTGGTGGTAAAGACCCGCCTGCCAATGGAAGAGATGCAGGAGACGCAGGCTCAATCCTCTGGGTCAGGAAGATCCCCTGGAGAAGGGCGTGGCAACCCATTCCAGTCTTCTTGCCTGGAGAATCCCGTGAACAGAGAAGCCTGGCAGGCTCCAGTCCATAGTACCGAAGCCCTTAGGACGCACACACATGATGAGTACTCTTTCTCACCTGTACCTGAAAAATACATATACCTGAAAATACATATGAAGAAAAATCATGTAATAATTTTCTCTCTCCGTCTAACTTTACCTCTTGATTTATCTGTGTCCCTGCAGTTGACATTATTTGTTTAAAGTCAGAGTCATATTTCGTTGTATGAATGTATTACTTTTTCTTTATCCATTCACCTGTCCATGTACATTTGCTTATTTCCATATCGGGGCTATTTTGTCAATTGCTGTGGTGCATAATTGTGTGCATGAGTTTTCCAAAATCTGATTTTCTCCACATGCGCTCCCAGAAGTTGGACTGCCAGATCATATGGTTCATCTGTTTCAACCATTAAAATGCACAGCTAGATATGTCCTCACTAGCAACAATCACCAATAAAATTTCACCAGCACTATATAAGAGTCTTTTTTCTTCACCCCACTGTAGCATTTTTGTCTCTAGACTTTTTTGAGAGTGGTCTTTGGACTTCTCTATGGTGATAGATTGTCATTTTGATTGTCTTGTGTCTAATTATTCACCTAATTGAGAACCTTTTCTCAATTGAAAGAGAAGAGGTTCTCAAAAGAACCTTTTCTTACACTTTCTTAAAAAAAAAATTATAGATTGTATTTACCTCATGCTATTTTCTTCTGATAGTTTGACCTACTTTGCATTTTCATTCTTTATCTCTGGAGATTTCATGAGAGCGAGTGTCATGAGGAGCCCAGCAATTTTTGTGACTATTAAGTACTAGAAGGAAAACCTTAAAAGTTGCTGTTGTGGGGAACTGCCACAGGACTGCAGGACACCCTCATGCCCAAAGGTGGCGACCCTGCCAAGGAAACTTTATAACAGTTTTAATTTGGGTCTGTACAATATTCTGGCACATACTTGAACCAACACCCCAAAACTTTAAGGATGCTGTCTGCCTACTGACAGCATAGATGGGTTCCATCTTCTCCAGCCCCTGTTACCCTGGTATAACATATCAAACCTCAAAAACTCTTATCTGTTGCTATGAATATCATTTTTATTTTAGCTCAGTTTAAACAGAGAGGCAAAAACATCAGGGGGACTATTTTTTCAGGTTTCTTGAGGGAGAAAAATGAAACTTAGAAGACAAAGTGTATGCAGTTAATGGGCTCCATGAGTCACTAATTGTTTGCAGGAATTTTTTCTCAAGTGTGACCTTTCATACATATAATAAGAAATACAGAATTAGAAGAAACTAATTAGAAATGATGGCTTGTTTCTACCTAGAAAATCTGAATACAAAGGAACCAACGGGAACCACAAAGATCAGGGTGCCAAGGTTTTAAGAATAGTTTAGGTTCACAAATAATAATATGCTTGTAATCTCAACAATACATTTTTCTCTGATAAAGAACATACTTTTCCAGAAGTCTTCCAGTGTGGTAGTCTCCTGCTGTTAAGGCTTGGATGCTGGAATCGGGCCACTTCCTGTCTGTCTTTACAGGACACTGGGCTGCACTCTAAGAAATTCCTGGCTCTCCCCTGGATCCTGACCATCACGTGGCTACAGAAATGGTAACATTTTTGTTTTGCCAGTTGAAATGCTTAATGACACAGATTCCTTCAGTTTCCTTATGTGGGTGAAGTGTGGAGCCCAGCAATGATTTCTTATTCAAGAAACCCACATCCTAGTCCACACGAGGGTGAGCCTCTTCCAACAGTGAGACACCCTGCCTGTGTGTGACCTGCGCCTCTGGGGAGAGCAGCTTTAAGATGGTCTAAGCCTGACCAAGGTCTGTCTACATGAGACATTTAGACCTCTCCAAGTCCTGTCTACACTGACGATGTTTACACGTGACCATGTGCTTCTACAATGAGAACATTTAGACCTGACCCTGTTCGGTCTACACTAGGACTAGAGACCTGGGTAGGACCTGGCCTGCCTCTGTCCTGGAAAACTCCGC
The DNA here is from genome assembly GCF_002263795.3 of Bos taurus. NCBI lineage: Eukaryota > Metazoa > Chordata > Mammalia > Artiodactyla > Bovidae > Bos > Bos taurus. Next base: position 36,979,662 of record NC_037356.1, read on the forward strand.
GCCTGCGTCTGAATGTCAGCGCTCAGATGTCTGGGGTCTGGAGCTGAGGTGGCTTCTCTGGGCAACGTGCTCTTCTCTGAGGGAGTTCCATGGCCCTCCCGGGGTCGGGGCTGCAGTGGGCTCTGAGTCTCTCTACCTGCCAGGTTCCCCCGCCCTGGGGCATGGAGGGTCCTCAGGTGGGCTACCTGGTAATCATTCCAATTTTCCAGCACATTTGGGTTGAGTAGGGAGGCAGGTTCACCTGCTGAGCTGATTCCAGGGATGGGGCAAGAAGTCAACGGGCAGCAGGTGAGTTGCCACTGTGATCTCCTTCCGGTCGACTCTCCTCAGAAGAGAACAGGGCTGCCCCCTGTCCTTCAGCCCAGCTCTCCTGTTTCCTCATCATCTCAGCAGGACAGGAAAGACAGAGCCTGCCAGAACCAAGGTAGTGAGTGTGTTCAACTCTAGCACGAGCTTTCAAACCAGCAAAAGATCACACAGAACCAAGTGAAGACAGGAGGGGCCTGACTTCTCAGGGACCACTGTGGGGAGAGGAGAGGACCCTTCACTTCTTTCTTGGGTCCCAGGAGGCCCCAGGGGCCTGGCTGGTTTACACACTGGGGGCCCGCTGACCACAGCCATGGTGTCCTGACTGAGGGGACGTGTGACCCCAGGTGGGGGGTCTGGGGACTGTGTGAGTCTCACCCCCTCTGCATGGTCAGGATCGTGTGCGGGGAGACCCCACACACAAAGCTAAGAAAGAGGGAAGAGCACGTGAGAGCTTCACTTGTGTTTAGGAATGAATACTTTAGTGTATTCACTTTACACAGGCCTGTACCTGTTTGCCTCTTTACCCCTGCGAGATTCCCCCTCCCTGGGGCTCCTGGGGACTCCTCAGATGGGCTACCTGGTAATTATTCCAGCATGAGCATGGGGAGAAGGGGGGCAGGCATCTGGTGGATTGACTGCAGGGCATGTGGATCAGGCAAAAAGTCAGTGGAATCAGGTGAGGTTGCTGCCGTGACCTCCTTCAGGTCGACCGTCTACTCAGCAGAGACCAGACCTGCCCCTCGTCTTCCAGCCCTGCGTCTGGTGTGTTTTCTCAGCTCCTCAGCGGGACAAGAAAGGACCGAGCCTGCCAGAACCAAGGTAGTGCACTCAACATGATCATGACAGCCAAAGAAACAGTTAATATCACAGAACCAAAGGGAAAGGGGAGGACTTCTGTGGGACAATGTGGGGAGAGGAGACCGACCCTACCCTTCTTTCTACCGTTCCAGGAGGTTACGGGAACCCCCTCGTTTCTGCCTTAGGGGTCCAACCAGCAGAGACCTGGTGTTTTAACCAAGGGTCGAGGGGCCCCAGGTGCAGGGACTGGGGAGGAGGTGTCGCCTTGGAGACTGAGGACGTGTGTCCCCGGTTCAGTCCTGGGGATTGTGTGGGTTCACCCCACCCGTACGGGTCAGGATCCTGTACCTGGAGACCCCCCATCTGCTCTTTACCTGCAGTGTGAATTGTCCCCTCTGAGATTCCCATCCTCTGAATTGAGGGTGTTGCCCTGATTTACCTGTGATACTTTTTCTTCTCTTCATCTTGTTGCATTCACATGAGGTCAGGCAGCTTCGCATGGGTCATATTAATATCACAGCACATCACAGATCCAATTCATAGGGGTCACCACAGTCTGGTTTCCCCTAGACCGAGCCCAGGTAATTTAATTTATAATTGAATTGTTATTTTATATTGGAGTAAAGTTTGATTTCTGATGTTTAGTTTTAGGTGTACATGAATTTGATTCAGTTATACATAGACATATATCTGTTCTTCTGTTTTTTCATGTAGGTTATTACAGTTTGTTCAGGAGAGTTCCCTGTTCTATCCAGTAGGTCCTTTTTCATTATTGATTTGATATATGCAGATGGTGACTACAGCCATGAAATTAAAAGACGCTTACTCCTTGGAAGAAAAGTTATGACCAACCTAGATAGCATATTCAAAAGCAGAGACGTTACTTTGCCAACAAAGGTCCATCTAGTCAAGGCTATGGTTTTTCCTGTGGTCATGTATGGATGTGAGAGTTGGACTGTGAAGAAGACTGAGTGCCGAAGAATTGATGCTTTTGAAGTGTGGTGTTGGAGAAGACTCTTGAGAGTCCCTTGGACTGCAAGGACATCCAACCAGTCCATTCTGAAGGAGATCAACCCTGGGATTTCTTTGGAGGGAATGATGCTGAAGCTGAAACTCCAGTACTTTGGCCACGTCATGCGAAGAGTTGACTCATTGGAAAAAGACTCTGATGCTGGGAGGGATTGGGGGCAGGAGAAGGGGACAACAGAGGATGAGACGGCTGGATGGCATCACTGACTCAATGGATGTGAGTCTGAGTGAACTCCGGGAGTTGGTGATGGACAGGAAGGCCTGGCGTGCTGCGATTCATGGGGACGTAAAGAGTCGGATCTGACTGAACTGAACTGAACTGAGTATGTATATTTTAATCCCAAACTCTTAATTCATCCCTCCCTTCAAGCTCTCTTTTGATGATATAATCATAATCTGGTTTTCTCAGGCTGTGAGTCTGTTTCTGTTGCACATTCGTTCATTGGTATGAATTTATAGATTCCACCTCTACGTGATATCTTAGGGTATTGTCTGTCTCTCTGACTTACCTCGCATAGAATAATTTCTCGGTTCATCCACGCTGCTGTCAGTATGATTATCTGTTCTCTGGCTGAGTAGTATTCCAGGGTATAATGTACCACCTAGTCTTCATTTTCTGTCAGTGGACATTTCAGTGGACTCTGTGTCTTGACTATTGTAAATAGTGCTGTCCTGAAAATCAAGATGCATGTGTCACTTTGAAAGGTGATTTTCCTCTGGACCTAAGCAGAGGAATGGGATTGCAGGATCATATGATACCTCTGTGTTTAGCGTTTTGAGGAATCTCCATGCTGTTTTCCACAGTGGCTTCACCATTTGCGTTCCCACCACGGTTGCAGGAGGATTCCACTTTCTGTACATCCTATGCAGTATTTATTCTTTGTAGATCTTTTTGATGATGGCCATAGTGAGGTGATACCAATTGTAGTTTTGCTTGGCATTGACTTAATAATTATTGATGTGGAGTATCTTTCCATGTGCTTTTAATATTTTATGCCTTGTGAGTACAATTTGCCTCTTGAAACTAGCTTCCTGAAACGTGGCCCTGTTTGGAATTCTTTTCTGATGATTTATCCCAGGACATTTCTTGAGGGCAGGTGTCATTTAAAACCCCGTTGGACTTGTGACCATTAGGAGCCCTTCAGCATCTGTTTAATGGCTTCCCTGCTGGCTCAATGGTAAAGAATCTGCCTGCAATGCAGGAGAGTAGCAGGAGATACGGGTTCAACCGCTGGGTCGGGAGGATCCCCTGGAGTAGGAAATGGTAACCCACTCCAATAGGCTTGCCTGGGAAATCCCATGGACAGAGGAGCCTGAGCGGCTATAGTCCATGGGGTTGCAAGAGTCAGACAGGACTGAGTGACTAAACAACAGCAGCAGCTCCTGTTCTAAGGTGTATAAGGTGTTCATAAGGTGTATTATTGTTCTGAACCAGCTATTTACTCCCTGCACACCCTCCACATTTCTGTTTTGGTAACTGTAAGTTTCTTTTTCTAAGTCTGTGAAGCTGTTTCTCCTTTGTAAAGAAGTTCATTTGTATGCATTTTTCGATTACACCTAGAAGTGATATCATATGACACATGTCTGTCCCTGTCTTCCTTACTTCACTTGGAATGATCATCTCAAGCTTCTTCCCTGAAGCTGGACTTGGCAGTATTTCCTGCTTCTTTGTGGTTGAGAAATATTGCATTGTGTACATGTATCCTATCATATATCCATTCAGCTGTGATTTCTAGTTAGCTTGCTTCCCAGCCTTGTCTATTGTACAACTTGTGGGGCTGAGATTTCTGGGGTTCCTGTGTCTTTTAAATTTTTTATTTTCTCCAGGTTTATGCCCAGGCGTGGGATTGCTGAGTCCTAAAGTATTTCTATGGTATTTTTTAAATGAACCTCCACACTGTTCTCCCTGCTGGATGTTCATATGTGGATTGTGCCCAACAGTTCAGGAGGGTTCCCTTGTCTCCATACCCTCTCCAGCATTTATTCTTTCTTAAATAATTTTATTTATTCATTTGTCTTTGGTTGCACTGGGGCTTGGTTGCTGAGTGCAGACTTTCTCTATCTGCGGCAAGCAGAGGCTGCTCTCTAGTTTCACTGCACAGGCTTCTCACTGTGGTGGCTTCTGGTTGCAGAACACAGGCTCTCGAGTGCCAGGCTTCCGTAGTTCTGGCACAAGGACTCAGTGGTTGTGGTTCAAGGGCTTGGTTGTCCCACAGATGTGGAATCTTCCCAGACCAGGGACTGAAATTGTGACTCTTGCATTTGCAGACAGATTCTTAACCACTGCACCACCAGGGAAGTCCTAGCATTTATTCTTAAAGATGTTTTGAGATGGCCATTCCGACCAATGTGAGTGATTGCCTCATTGGACTCATTTGATTTGCGTCTTTCTAACACTTAGTGATGCTGAGCATCTTTTCACATGCCTAAGTGCAATCTGCAGGCCTTCCTCAGAGAAATATCCATTTCAATCTTTGGTCCATTTTGTTCTTGGGTTGTATTTATTTTTGCTATTGAGTTGCACGAGCTGGCTGTATGTTTTAGAGATGAATCCCTTGTGGGTATCTTCCTTTGCAAATCTTTCTTCCTATTCTGAAGATTGTCTCTCTTGTTTAGAGTTTCCTTTGGAATGCAAATGGTTTTGTGGTTAAAGAGGTCCCATTTTCTGATTTGTGGTTTATTTTCATTATCCTAGGAGGCAGATCCTCAACAAACTTGCTACATTTTATGTCAAATTGGGTCCTGTTTATATTTTTCTCAAGAGTTCCATAATACCCATCATTACATCTCGATATTTATAATTTGAAGTTTATTTTGTGCATGGTGTTAGGACGCTTTCTAGTTTCATTTTCATGGTTGAAGGAACCCTCCCAGTGTCCTCCACAGTGGCTGTTACCAACATTCATCCCAAACATCCGTGGAGGATGGTTCCCTTGTCTGCACACCCTCTCCAGCACTTACTATTTGTAGCTGTTCAGTCGCTCAGTCATGTCCGACTCTTTGCGATCCCATGGACTGCAGCACGCCAGGCTCCCCTGTCCTTCACCATCTCCCAGAGCTTGCTCAAACTCATGTCCATTGAGTTGGTGATGCCATCCAACCATCTCATCCTCTGTTGTCCCCTCCTGCCTTCAATCTTTCCCAGCATCAGGGTCTTTTCAAATGAGTCAGTTCTTCGCATCAGGTGGGCAAAGTATTGGAGTTTCAGCTTCAGCATCAGTCCTTCCAATGAATAGTCAGGACTGATTTCCTTTAGGATGGACTGGTTGGATGTCCTTGAAGTTCAAGGCACTCTCGGGAGTCTTCTCCAACACCAAAGTTCAAAAGCGTCAATTCTCTGGCGCTCAGCTTTCTTTATAGTCCAACTCTCACATCCATACATGACTACTGGAAAAGAGCAGGCCCACAGGCCTTGTGAATTGAAAGGTGTCCCTCAGCCCAGGTGATCAAGCTGTAGTTACAGGAAATGTCCACACGGCGACAGCACTTCTTCATTCTCAACTCTGGGCCTCCCGCCAAATAGAGCCTTAAGGAGAGTCAGCTTCCTGGGCTGGCAATTCTAGTGGAATGGGCCTGAGCAACACTCCAGGGCTTGTGTGTCACTACTTCTTCTCCCTAAAGTTTCTTCCCTCCTCTCCAGACTCATTCCAGCCTGGGCCACAACCCCTGCTGAGGTGCCTAGGAGGCTGCACTCTCAGGATGGAGACTTGGAATTGGGGACCCCATCACCAGGACCCCTGGCGACTAGGTGAGCGTTCCAAGGTCCTCAAAGGCAGAGGGTGTGCCCCCATCCTTTGGGTGCACGAGGGCGTGTGGTCCAGACTGAGCCAACCAGACAGTGCCGGTGTACTCGGGCTCTAAATTAAGGGCCCCCTCTGCGGTGCCACGCCCCCATCCCAGTCATGGGAACCAAGCCTGCTCAGGTTCCAGGGAAGGGTAGCAGCCCAAGCCAGGGAGGCTGGAAGGAAAGAAATAGATATTGCTGTTATTTCTTTTCATTTTCTTGAATCTCATGCCAGTCCTATGTTTGAGTAGAGTTGATCTGCAGTTTGAGCTTGTCTTCAGTGTACAGATGCTTGATTCAGTTGTGACATATACATGCAGCACAGCTCTTCTTTTTTGGGTTCTTATTCCACAGAAGTGATTGTAGAGGTAGAGAAAAATTCCCTGTGCTGAACATCAGATCCTTGTGCCGTATCTATCAGAGATACCAATTTTGTGAGAATGTCAAAGGAAGGAAAGAGGAAATCCTTGTGGATTATTATAGACAGACTTCTGTGTATAGGCTGGAGTAAGGGCTTTCTGTGTATTTGTTGGTTCCAATCTCCTAATTCGTCCTGACCCAGCACTGTTTTTTGTTTTCTTTAATTCCTTGCTTGGGTTAATTGAATTGGTGATGGACGGGAGGCCTGGCTTGCTGCAGTCCATGGGGTCGCAAAGAGTTGGACACAACTGAGCGACTGAACTGAACTGGGTTAATTCTCCTCAGAGGATCCTTTTGCGTTGTAAATTAGTTCTCTTTTTCTCTCTCTTTCTTTTTATTCTGCCTCAAAGGTTCATCATCTGCGGTTTTGTGCATCTGGCTGATTTCGCTTAGGGTATGAACCTCCAAGGTCCACCCTTCTGGGGACCAGTGGCATAATTTCATCATTTCAGTGGTGCTTTTTCATGGCTGAGTGTGTACACACACACACACACACACACGTACATATACAGCGCATCTTGTGTAAGCTCTCAGCTGTCGGTGGCAATTCTATGGTTCTGTGTCTTGGCTACTCTAAGTAGTGCTACAGTGAATGCTGGGGTGCCTTTGTCTTTTTGAAGACTGGTTTCCTTGGGCTAAAGGCCCAGGTGTGAGAATGTCAGATCCTAGCTCTGGTCACTTGAGAGTTGTTCCCCCGCGGCCCCAACATTCAGAGTGTCCTTTCGAGTGACTCTTGCCAATGTCCATTTCCACCGACTGTGTAGGGGGTTCCCACCCCTCCCAGCTCTCTCCTACATGTATTGCTAGTAGACGTTTGGTAATGGCCATTCTGAGCGGTATGGTTTGACCTTGATTGTCATGTTTCTATTTTCCTGTACTATTTAAGGATGCTGAGCTTCTTGTCCCATGGCCATTTGGTGTTATTGTTTTTTTCTTTTTCATTAAAGGGTACGAGGACAATTTACCTGTTGCAGATGGCTTCTTGAACGTTGGCTGTGTTTGGCATTTGTGTTTGAAATACCAGCCCCGGGGTGTTTCCTGCGGGCAGTTGTCATTAAGAGCCCCCCAGGACTTGTGAGTCGGAGGTGTGAGTCAGCACTGGTAGTCAAGTTATAGTTCCAGGAAATGTGCACAGCGTGACAATCCTTCTTCAGGCCCACCTCTCATTCCCGGGGCTGTGAGATCCTTGGGGGAGATTGGATTGCCAAGCTGTGAATTTGAGTGGAATGTGCCTGAGGAAACACTCAAGGGTTTGTGTCTCACTGCTTCTTCCCCCTGAAGCTTCACCACCACCCGCTCCGGGCCGCTCCCAACCTGAACCACAAGCCGTGCTGAGCGGGCCTAGGAGGCTGCACTCTCAGGAAGGAGGCTTGACATGGGAACCCTAGCAGCAGGTGACCTAGAGGCTAGGTGAATTTTACCAAGGGCCTGGAGGTCAGAGGGCTGGGTACACTGGGGACTTTGTTCCCAGCCAAGCAAACCAGACAGGACAGGTTGAAGAGGAGGCTCGCTTACGGGCGCCTGTTCCACTTTGTCTGCCGCATCCTGTGCAGCCACGGGACCCGAGCCTGCTCGGGCTCCAGGGACGGGTTAGCAGCCCAAGTCAGGGAGACTGGAGGGAACAAAATAGGTGTTCCTTTTCTTTTACTTTTCTTGAATCTCCAATTTTGTGCTTGTCAGCATCCAGTCGCCTGATTCCATTATGACATGTCCATACAGCATCTCTCTTCTTTGGGGGGATTCTTTGCCATAGAGGTTATTGCAGAAGGCTGAACCGTGTTCACCATGAACATGCTGAAACTCATGTCCTGGGATGCAACCCCGCTGAGTTGCCTAGGAGGCCGCCCTCTCAGGGTGGAGACTTGAACTGGGGACCCCATCAGCAGGACCCCTGGCAACGAGGTGTGTTTCCTGAAGTCCTCAAAGTCAAAGGGTGTGCCCCCATCCTTTGGTCGCACGAGGGAATGTGGTCACAGACCGAGCCAGCCGGACGGTGCAGGTGTGCTAGGGCTCTAACCTAAGGGCCCCCTTCCCAGTATCACGACCACACCCCTGGTGGGGGCTTCCCTGGTAGCTCAGATGTTAATGAACCTGTCTGTAATGTAGGATACCAGGGTTCAATATGTTGGTTGGGAAGAACCCCTGGAGAAGGGAATGGCTACTTAATCCATTATTCATGCCTAGAGAATTCCATGGAGAGAGGAGCCTGGCAGACTGCAGTCCTCAGAGTTGCAAAGAGTCTAACAAACACTTCTACTTTCAGATTTCTAGCATCATGACCAAACACAGTCCAGCCATGGGAACAAAGCCTCCTCAGGCTCCAGGGACGGGTTAGCAGCCCAAGTCAGGGAGGTCACAGGGAATGAAATAGATATTTCTTGTATTTCTTTTTATTTTCTCTCATTTAGATGCTATGCTAGATACAGTTGATTTGCAGTTTTGTACTTTTCGTCAGTATACGGCTGCTTGAATCAGTTATGACATATACACACAGGATATCTTTCCTTTTTGGAATCTTTTTCCATACAGCTTATTGCAGAAGGTCATGAAAAGTTCCCCGTGCTGAACATCAGAATCTTCTGCAGTATCTATCAGAGATACAGATTTTATGTGAATGTGGAAGGAAGGAGGAAATGAGATTATTCTTGTGGATTATCCATACATATATAGATCTTGGTGTATATGTTGGAGTGATGGATTTGTTTGTATATGTTAGTCCCAACCTCCTGCATATCATACTGGCCTTTTACTTTTTTTTTTATATATATAATTCTTTGATTTCTCAGCTCCTTTTATCTCATCTAAATTTTTCCAGGAATGTTCTTTATCTGCTAGTTTCTTTCTTTGTCTAGCACATTTCACTTGGCATATGATCCTTCAAGGTCCAACCTTGTAGAGAAGAGTGGAAAGTATCATAATTTCAGTAATGCTTTTTATGACTGAGTAATAGTCCACTGTATATATGTACCACATCTTGTTTAAGCTTTAGCTGTGGGTGGAAATTTTGTGGTTCCTGCCTTGCCTATTGGAAGCTGTGCAACAGTGAACAGTGGGGTGCATGTCTCTCTATGAATGGTGGTTTTCTTGGGATTTAGAACTGCTCATGTTGTACCTTGAAGCTTCCAGGCATATGCTCGCTTCGTGTACAAATATGAGGCCTCTGCTTAGAGGTTCAGCTCGCTTATAACTATGAGGTCTGTAGGTAGACTCTCAGCTCGTGGACAACAATGATGCTTTATTCAGACTGTCAGCTCATGTGTAAGTTTGAGGCCTCTAGGCACACCCTCAGATCATCTGTCCAATGAGGCTTCTAGGCAGAAGTTCAGCTCGTGTATTACTTTGAGGCCACTAGGCATATCCTCAGCTCGTGTATAAATACGAGGCCACAGAGAAGATGCTAAGATGGTGTATAACTATGAGGCCTCTCGGCAGATGCTCAGCTTGTGTACAACTATGAGGACTCAGGCTGGTGCTCAGCTCCTGTATAACTATGAGGCCTCTGTGAAGACGCTCAGCTGGTGTGTAACTATGAGCCCCAAGGAAGAGCCTCAGCTGGTGTGTAACTGTGAGGCTTCCAGGCAGACACTCAGCTCTTTTGGGTCTATGAGGCCTCTGTGCAGACACTCACTAGTATCTGTCTAGAGGCTTCAAGACACATAATCATGTATAAATATGATTTATACAATCATATTTATTCAATGCAGACACTCAGCTCGTGTACAATTATGAGGCCTCTAGGCAGACGCTCAGCTACTGAGGATCTATGAAGCCTAGAGCCTCTGTGCAGACGCTCAGCTTGTTTCTGTCTAGAGGCCTCAAGGAGTCGCTCATCTCCTGTGTAATTATGAGGCCTCTACACAGAAGCTCGTCTCCTGTGTTCCTGTGAGGCCTCTAGGCAGACTCTTAGATCCTGTGAGCCAATGAGGCAGACGTTCAGCATGTGCATAACTATCAGGTCTCTAGTAGATGCTCAGCTTGTGTGTAACTATGAGGACTCAGATCAGACACTCAGCTCCTGTGTTTCTATGAGGGCTCTAGGCTGATGCTCAGCTCAGGTCTGTCTAGAGGCCTCAGACAGACTCCCACGTGTGAATAAAAAGAGGCCTCTAGGCAGACGCTCTCATGTGCCTGTCTGGAGCTTCAAGGAAGATGCTCAGCTCCTATATAACTACGAGGCCTGAGGGCAGACTCTCAGCTGGTGTATAACTCAGAGGCCTCTAGGGAGACGCTCATCTTCTGTGTTCCTATGAGGCCTCTAGACAGGTGTGCACCTCATGTCTGTCAGGAGGCCTCAAGGCAGATGCTCAGCTTCTGTGGGACCATGAGGGCTCTAGGCAGATGCTCAGCTCGTGTGTAACTACGAGCCTCTAAGTAAATGCTCAGCTCCTGTATAACTGAGTCCTCTAGGCAGATGCTCAGCTCGTGTCTTACTAGGAGGCCTTTAGGCAGAAGCTGAGCTCGTTTATAGCTATACGGCTTCTAGTAAGACATCTTTTGTGCGCCTGTGGGGCCTCTAGGCTTTCACTCGGCTGGTGTTCCAAGGAAGCCCCTAGGCAGACGCTCACCTTGTGTGTAGCTATGAGGCCCTGTGCAGACACTCAGCTCCTGGGTCTGTGAGCCTCTTGGTGACTCTCCAGTTGCGTATGTTATGAAGCCTCTTGTAGTCTCTCAGCTCCTTTGCGTCCAGTGTCCTATAACACCTAGGAATACTATCTATAATCTATCTGTATTCTGTAGTAATAAATTACATTAAAATACCTGAATGTGAATCTATATATGTATATTTAAAATTAAATAAACACATACACTATAAACCATATCACCTTGTCTGTCAGTGTTACTTCAATTATAACTAAAGGCATATTTAATTAAAAAAAAAAAAAAAAAAAGGAGACACATGTTTTCAGAAATTGTTCTGGTATGCTCCACTCTGAATTTTAACCCCAAATCAGGACTTTCCCTTAGACCCCATGGACTATACAGTCCATGGAATTCTCCAGGCCAGAATACTGGAGTGGATAGCCTTTCCCTTCTCCAGGGCATCTTCCCAACCCAGGGATTGAACCCAGGTCTCCCGCACTGCAGGTGGATTCTTTACCAACTGAGCTATGAGGGGAGCCTTCAATTGTAACTAAAGGCATATTTAATTTGAAAAAAAAAAAGTAAGACAAGTTTTCAGCAATTGCTCTGGTATGCTCCACTCTGATTTATAAGCCCAAATCAGGACCTTGCCTTAGGCTCTCATAGCCTGTGTGGCCACAGTTAACACGAGGAACTTCTGCCATCTAGTGGCACTTCCCGCTGTTGCAACCTGACAATTACGGGTAATGAGCAATTAATATTCACAAGATTTTTCACGCCCTAATGTCCCCACCCTTAAAAATATATACAAGGGATAATGAATAAAAATTTTTAAATAGGGAAACTATCAGAGAAAATATAAAAAAGTAAATACAACTGCATTGTTTAAAAAAATAACACATAGAAAAGTTCACCATAATGCGATTCGTCAGAGACATTAAAATCAAAAAACGACAAGATCAAGACAGAGAAATCAGAAGGCCAGGATCTATAAATCTACACCGAGGAAATGATCCAGTGGGGATAGTTAAAGTGGTCCCTTTAGGATGCTTGTGGGATGTAACTGGCAAATCCATTATAAAGGCCAGTGTGGAAGTGTGTAGTAACTGTGAAAACACAGGGCACTATGATCTGACGGTCTAACTCACACAGACAGGTGCAGAGGGAAACAGGTTTTGATAAATAAATGCACCCAAAAGGGCGCTGCCGCAGGTTGTACACGTACATCAGACATGAAAGAAAACATACGTGCAGAGGTGGAGAGACGAGGAGCAAGGCAGACACCTACACGATGGACTATGACTCTGCTACGAAAGTGAGGAGCACAGACCCAGAGATGACACAGGGGAAGATCAGGCAGAGAGAAGATAGGAATGCCGAGTCTGTCACTCGCAGGTGGGACTGAGAAATCGCTCCCAGGAAGCACATTTACTTTTGAAATAACCAGACATCGTAGGAAATGAATTTGTAATTACAAAAAGAAATGGTGGGTTTAAATTTATAGTAGGAGATTGGGATTCATGTATACAACAAAGGATATAAAATATATAACACGGACCTTCATTACCAAGGGAGGAATATTAAACACTCTGAAATAATCTATTTGTGAAAAAAATACCAATAATGAATACATACATGCATGGTAAGGTGTGAACAAAGTTTGGGATATTTAGAGGAAAAAACAACATTGTAATCAAATTTAATAAAAAAGACAGAGATTAACTCTTTAAAAAAAAGATGAAATAATGAGACTCATATTAAAAGGTTGATAAGGAATCCGGGGCCCTTGAGAAGGAGAAAGGGGTCCGGGGCTCTCAAGGAGAAGCAAAGGACAAACTTTTTTTCTACACTGCTTATTAAAGCAATGCATATTAAAAAGCAGAGACATTACTTTGCCAACAGAGGTCCATCCAGTCAAGGCTATGGTTTTTCCAGTGGTCATGTATGGATATGAGAGCTGGACTATAAAGAAAGCTGAGCGCCAAAGAATTGATGCTTTTGAACTGTGGTGTTGGAGAAAACTCTTGAGAGTCCCTTGGACTGAAAGGAGATCCAACCAGTCCATCCTAAAGGAAATCAGTCCTGAATATTCACTGGAAGGACGGATGCTGAAGCTGAAACTCCAATACTTTGGCCACCTGACGTGAAGAACTGACTCATTAGAAAAGACCCCAATGCTGGGAAACACGGAAGGCAGGAGGAGAAGGGGACACAAGGTTTCTCTGCTTCTACTCTCACATTCCAAACTCATCTGTTGCAGGAACCAGGACTATAAGACTCCCATTAACACAGTTAACAAGAGTAGGGAAAGAAGAAATTCTGCCGCCCTGTGGACATTTCAAAAAAAGCACCATTTAATCTATTGCTCATGGTCAGCTCATATTCATAAGAACTGCTGGGCTCTTACTGATGCCTGCACTTAAAAAAAAAATTAAGGGAAACAAATGGAAAATAATAAAAAAGGATAACCAAGGGCTTCCTTGATGGCTCAGCTGGTAAAGAATCCTCCTGCAACGCAGGAGACACAGGAGATGCAGGTTCAATCTCTGGGTCGGGAAGATCTCCTAGAGAAGGAAATGGCAACCCACTCCAGTGTTCTTGCCTGGAGAATCCCAGGGACAGGGGAGCCTCATCGGCTGCCATCTATGGGGTCACACAGAGTCGGACACGACTGAAGCGACTTAGCAGCAGCAGCAGCAGGTATACCAAGGGCTTCCTTGGTGGCTCAGATGGTAAAGCATCTGCCTGCAATGCAGGAGACCCGGTTTGACCACTGGGTCAGGAAGATCCCCTGGAAGAAGCAAGTGGCACCCCACTCCAGTCTCTTGCCTGGAGAATCCCATGGATGGAGGAGCCTGGTGGGCTACAGTCCATGGGTTTGCAGAGAGTCAGACACGACTGAGCGACTCCACTTTGACTTTCACTTTTGAGGGTATCCAGGGAGTTCCATCAACAATCTCTAATAACCAATATGGGGGAAAGTATGAATTTGAATAGATATATGTATATTCAAAATTAAAGGCCACATTTTGAACAACTATAATTCAAAGAACCTTGCATTGGAGAATGAGAAAGTATATTTAATGATAATTACAATAAGGACTTCAGGTATATTTATTAAAAGACAGAAACACACAACTTTGTGTTTATTATGATCGACTCCCCTCTAATGTAAAACCCCAATTTAGTACTTTGATAAGGCTCTCATTGCCTCAGTAACCACAGTTGGACAAGAGGAACCTCTGTTGCCCTTGACCATTCTCTCCAACAGCCACCTAAAAACTCTTCCTTACGGGCAGTTAAGATTAGCAAAATTTGATGGGCTCTAAATGTTAACGGCCATCAAAAAAAAAAAAAAATCAGGGGAAACTAATAAAAAACATGAAACAGGGCAAAGAACAAAATATCAAAAGGCAAATAGGTAGAGCCATGAACGGGGCAGGGTTGGGCCCTGGCTGGTGGGCGCGAGTGTCCCGCCTCGTCTCCTTCAGCGCGAGCCACCGCCTCCACAGCAAATCTCTTAGTAATGAAGAAAACTTGAAATTATTTGGGAAGTGCAACAACCCAAATGGCCATGGGCACAATTACAAAGTTGTGGTAACAGTACATGGAGAGGTTGATCCTGTTACAGGAATGGTCATGAATTTGACTGACCTCAAAGAGTATATAGAGGAGGCGATTATGAAGCCCCTTGATCATAAGAATCTGGATCTAGGTGTGCCGTATTTTGCAGACATTGTAAGCACAACAGAAAATGTAGCCGTTTATATCTGGGAAAACCTCCAGAAATTTCTTCCTGTGGGAGTTCTTTATAAAGTAAAAGTATATGAAACCGACAATAATATTGTAGTCTATAAAGGAGAACAACTCTTAGAGATTAGTTTCCATCCATATTTGAAGAAGATCTTTATCCCCTTGAGCAATTAAGAAGACATCACCTTACTGCTGTACTTCCACATTGTGTTGAATCATTGTGACTGAGTCCTGTTCTAGACTCAAATCTAATTTAAAACCAAGTTTGTAATGTATTCTGAGTATCATTTAAAGAGTCTTTCATCTGTAGATTAAAATCACTTCAGCAAAGTGTTCTGGTGTAGAATCATTTGGAAGCAAAAGAAAAAAAAAGTAAATAAATTTACAATGCTTAAAGAAAGAGTACACTAAAATTACTTAATGTGGTAAATCAGAGAGATATGAAAATTAAAATGACAACAAAGTATCACTTCAGAGAACTCAAAAAGATCACTATCAAGAAGTCTACATTCAAGAAATGCTGGTGTCAGGTTTAAAAAGGGGAACTTTTTTTTTTTTTTACTCATGGGATGTAACTGGTCACTGTCATTACACAAACTAATAGGGAAGTGACTTTTTTAAAGTCAAAAATAGAGCTGCCACATGATCTGGCAGTCCATTCCTAAGAATAAATGCAGAGGCATCATAATTTAAATAACTAAAGCACCCAAAAGTACACTGGAACAGGATGTCTGTTAGCCAAGACAAGGAAGGAGACAAAATCATGAATGGATAAAGAACAAGTCATAATGTGCACTACAGAATACGACTCTGCCAGGACAGAAATGAACAAGTGTCATTTGCAATGATATGGATCAGTCTAGAGATAATCACAGCAACTGAAGTAAATTGGAACAAGAAAAGTAATATCCATCATAGCCATTGTGTGTGGAAATGAGCAATTGTTCTCAATGAACTCACTCACATATGAAATGATCATATTGTCCAAGTAAACAAAGTTATAATAACCAAAAAGAAAAGGCAGGTTGAAGGATAAAATTAGAAGACTGTAATAAAATTATACCAATGATTAGTGTAAAACATATTATCAGCATAGGCTGACATTACTACGAGAGTTGTACTAAACACTCTGTAATAACCTAGTTGTAAAAAAAAAAAAACATGAGAAGATACACGCCTGGCTATAAGGAAACAAGATTCTGTACCACTAGAGCAAACACAGCGTTGGAAGTCAACTTTACTCCAATCAAAAACACATTATTTAGGAAAAGAAGAAATAATCAGACCCGAGCTTTGGTGGCTAATAATCTCACATTCCATTCTAATTTGTGATCAGGAAGCAGGACTATCCCTAAAACTCTGGTTACCGTAGCACCCAGACAAGGTCGTAAAGTAATTCCACTGCCCTGTGCTATTTCCTAAACAACAACCTTAAATCTATTGTTCATGGGCACCTCATAGTCATACAGAGCCCACAAATACTGGATACCTGCAGTTAAAACATTTTCATGGGAAACGAATCAAAACTAGTAAAAAACAGGACAGACTGTCAAGAAGAAAATATCTACAGCAAATTGTACTCACAGCATTTAATAAAGAGCCTAGGTAAAACTTGCAGAATGTGGTGAATTAGGACAGACACAAAATCAAAACAACAATAGGAGGTCACTCTGGACCTGTGTGAAGAGGCATCGGGAAAATTCAGAAAGGGTAATGGCAGAAAAGACGGAGAAAAGGGAACCGTGTTACGGCCTAGTGGCATGTGAATGGTAAGAGTCACAGCAGAGAGGGGTACGGAACTGCTTTATGAGGAGAAAATAGACCTAACACTAAATCCTGCAGAACCATGTCATAGAGTATTTAAGCAAAATCAAGATTTGGAAAAGGCTCATGCAGCCAGTGTGCCCTGGCCTACAACTTGCAGTATGTAACAAATGGAAGCATTCGAAACATTTATGGAGAGATGAATGCGTAAAGAGGAAATGACACATGGACACGATGCGATGTGATTCAGCCAGGAAAAGAAAAGGAAACAACGCAATTTTCAGGGACATATACAAACGGGATAATCAAACTATGTAGAGATTAGAATGAAAAAAATACAATAATCATAGGATAAATGGTATCACTTATAGGTGGAATGTAAAATGACACAGCAACGAATTAACTAAGACACACTTATGCTTACAGAAGGAAAATGAAGGGGAAAGAGATATATATTCAAAAGGTTAGACGTAACTAATATAACCATTCCATATGAGACAGATATTACACAAAGGCCTAGGTATACTAAGGGAGTTCTATCAACATTGTGTAATGAATTAGACAGGAAAGAAATCCAATGTGAATATATACATATATATTTAAAATTAAAAGGCAGATTTTGTATACCTGCAACCTACATGAACATATATATATATATATATATATATATATATATATATATGTTGGTGGCTCAAATGGTAAAAAATCTGCCTGCAATGCAGGAAATCCAGGTTCAATCCCCGAGTCGGGAAGATCCTGGGAGAAGGAAATGGCAACCCAGTCCAGTATTCTTGCCTGGAAAATTCCATGAATAGAGGAACCTGGCAGGTACAGTCCATGGGATCGCAAAGAATCGGACACGACTGAGCAGCTAACACTTAACTTACTTACAATGAGAAATAAAATTGTATTTAATGAAAATATATGGGAAGGAGACACAAGCCTTTGGGTGTCTGTTCTGGTATACTCCATTCTAATTTACAATCCCAAACCAAAAATTTCACTCAGGCTCTCATAGCATCAGTAACATCAGTTGGACATGTGCGAATCCTGCCGCCACAGAGCAACCTATAAATAATTGCTTTGTTGTTCAGTCACTAAGTCACGTCTGACTCTTTTGTGATCCCACGGACTGCAGCACGCCAGGCTTTCCTCTCCTTTAGGGAACTTAAATTCTACCTACACTCAGAAAAAAAAAAAAAAAGGAATATAATATAAAAAACGTAATAGGGAAAATTATCACAAGAAAATATAAAAAGGTAAATAAATTTATAATGTTTAAAATATAGCACGTGAAAAGTTAACCAATAAGGCAAATCATGAGACACTGAAAATCTAAATGACAATGACGTACCGCCTTATTGAAGGCAAAAAGGCCACTATCAAAACGTCTACCTTCAAGACACGCTGCAGTGGGGTTAAGATAAGAGGGCCCCTTTTTCATGCTGGTGGGATGTCATTGGTAACAGCCTTAGGAAAACCAACATGGAAGTGCACTTTTAAGGTAAAAATGAAAGTGCATTAACACACTACAGTCCCACTCCTGTGAACAGACACCGAGAGAGCCTGAATCTGAAAAACATGTGCACCAAGGAGTGCACTGCAACAGGCACACGATCAGAGAGACCGGAAATGAAAGAACTGCACGGGCACAGGCGAATGGACACACATCTCCACCGCGGAGCATGACTCAAGCGTGAAAAAACAGAAATAATGTCATTTGCAGAAACATAGGCTAGCTGAGAGATAATCTTAGTTAAGAGAAGTCATTCACCAGGAAAATAAAAATATCATATGATATCACTCGCACGTAGGATTGAGAAATCGTTCGCAATAAGCTCATTTATATTTCATATAACCACACATCTTAGGAAATCATAATTAACCCCCCCCCAAAAAAATGGTGGTGGAAGGGTTAAATTAGGAGGCTGGGATCAACTTATACCAAAGAAACATGTAAAATACATAACCTACATGGACCTACATTACCAAGGGAGGTGTATTAAGCACTGTGAAATAACCTGTATGTGCATGAATAGACACATGCATGGAGATAAAAGAACAAAATTTCAAAACTTTAAAGGAAAAATAACAATGTAAGTCAAATTTACTGGAATAAAAATATACATTACCTCTACTTAAAAAAAAAAGATGAAGTAATGACACACAAGCTGTCACATTCCAAATGGATTTTCAACCAGGAACCAGGACTAAGCCTAAGTCTCCAGTTACCATAGTAACAAGCATAGGGCGAGAAGAAATTCTGCCACCAGGGGTCCTTCCCGCAAAAACAACATTAACTATTGTTCATGGTTCACAAGGACCACTGGGCATTAACTGATATTTGCACTTGAAACATTTTTAAGGGAAACCAATCGAAAATAATAAAAACTGGGCAAGCAATCAAGAAGAAAATTTCTAAAGTAACTTCAACTCATACGCTGTTTAAAAAAATAGTCCATGAAAAGCTGCTGAACCTGGTGACTTATGACAGACACGCAAATCCTAACTACAAGGAGGGATCATTCCCCGTCAACCTGAAAGGCTGTCATGAAAAATCTACAAAGAATCAATGGTGGAAAAGGCATGGAGAAATGGTGTCCTGTAGAGCAATGCTGGAGACCAGGCTCGATCAGATCAGTAATAGCTACCCACCCCAGTGTTCTTGCCTGGAGGATCCCATGGACAGAGGAGCCTGGCAGGCTACCATCCATGAAGTTGCAAAGAATCGGACATAACAGAGCAACTAACACAAAGGTCCTCGTCGCATATAAATGATAAAGGTCACTATAGAGAGAAGCATAGGACTGGCTGCAGGAGATAAAACAGGCCCATCGGAAAATCCCATAGAACCACAACAGAGTGCTTGAGGGGAAAGCAAAATGTTCAAAAAATCCATGCCGTCAAGTTGCACTGGACTAGATTTACAATATCCAACAAATGGAATATGCAGTTGGATTTTGGGAGAAGTGAATGATGAATATGTGACACAGGTACACAATGCAATATGACTCAGCCAAGAAAGAATGAAATAATGAAATTTGAAGAACACAGACAAAACTAGGGGTAATCTAACTTAGTGAAGAAGTCAGTCAGAGAAAGAAAAATCTCATATCACTTACAGTTAGAATCTAAATATACACACCAACAAACTAACAGAGAATTGGTTCGGAGACTTAAAAAGCAAACTTACTGTTAGTAAAGAAGATAGAGTAGTGCAAGAATAAATTCAGAGCCTTAGATGCAACAAATATATTCATTCCATATAAGGATGAAAATCATTAAGGACCTAGGTATACCAAAAGATTTCTACTGACAATATCGCAAATAATACAGGGAAAGTCCAAATGTGAATAGATATATGTGTCTTTAAAACTGAAGAGCACGTTTTGGACACTTAGAACTACACAGCCTTTGACTGTGTGGATCACAACAAACTGTAGAAAATTCTTCAAGAGATGGGAATACCAGACCACTTTACTGCCTCCTGAGAAGGTCAAGAAGCAACAGTTAGAACCAGACATGGAACAACAGACTGGTTCCAAATTGGGAAAGGAATATGTCAAGGCAATATATTGTCATCCTTCTTATTTAACTTATATGCAGTGTACATCATGCAAAATGCTGGGTTGGATGAAGCATAAGCTGGAGTCAAGATTGCTGGGAGAAATATCAATAACCTCAGATACATGGATGACACCACCCTTATGGCAGAAAGTGAAGAGGAACTAAAGAGCCTCTTCATGAAAGTGAAAGAGGAGAGTGAAAAAGTTTGCTTAAAACTCAACATTCAAAAAATGAAGATCATGGCATCCAGTCCTATCACTTCATGGGAAATAGATGAGGAAACAATGGAAACAGTGACAGATTTTATTTGGGGGGGCTCCAAAATCACTGCAGATGGTGACTGTAGCCATGAAATTAAAAGACGCTTACTCCTTGGAAGGAAAGTTATGACCAACCTAGATAGCATATTCAAAAGCAGAGACATTACTTTGCCAACAAAGATCTGCATAGTCAAAGCTATGGTTTTTCCAGTAGTCATGTATGGATGTGAGAGTTGAATTATAAAGAAAGCTGAGCAACAAAGAATTGATGCTTCTGAACTGCGGTGTTGGACAAGACTCTTGAAAGTCCCTTGGACAGCAAAGAGATTCAACCAGTCCATCCTAAAGGAAATCAACCCTGAATATTCACTGGAAGGACTGATGCTAAGGTGAAGCTCCAACACTCTGGGCACCGGATGCACAGAGCCAACTCACTGGAAAAGACCCTGATGCTGGGAAAGATTGAGAGCAGGAGTAGAAGGGGGCAACAGAGGATGAGATGGTTGGATGGCATCAGTGATTCAGTGGACATGAGTTTGAGCAAATTCCAGGAGACAGTGAAGGACTGGGAGGCCTGGCATGCTGCAGTCCATGGGGTCACAAAGAATCGGACATGAGTTAGCCTCTGAACAACAACAAAGAATTAAAAATGTCCTACATAATTATTTCTACATAGATATTTCATCAATAAAATTCATAAATTCCATAAAATTAGTAACTTACATAAAATGGAAAATTTCTCTAAAATTAAAACTTCCATAAATTGAATAACTCATAAAATTAATAACTTTTATACAATCAATAACATTCACTTACTTTCATACAACTAAAACCTTCCTCAGAAAATTAAAATTATAAAATTACTTTTAATATTAAAATCTTCTACTCTATGAAACATCTTTTAAGAAAAATTTAAAAAATGAACCAGAAACTGCAAGAGACTATTTTCAAAACACATATCAGGTAACTGATCTGCACTCAAATTATACCAAATAGCTCCACTAAAATTTGGTAAGGATTGATATGCATACCTGGGAAAGAAAGATAAACAGTAAATAAAGAAAGAAGGACTAGGGTGGGGTGGAGAGGCTGCCTTGAGATAGATAACCCTAGGATCTGATGTTACCAATCAAGTGGCTGTACGCTGACACCAAGCACAAAACTGAAATTCGACAATACGCCAGCACAGCATCCCAGGAGACTGAAGAAAAGAAAAGAAAAGGAATTACTAGTTTATGCTCCACCACCTCCTTAACTTGGGCTGATGTTCCAACCCTGGAAACTGAGTGGGCTTGAGAAGACAGGGCTGGGCTGGGGTGGACACAGCCTGGAGGGTGCTCTTCACTGAGCTGTATCTTCAGCCTGTACCGTCTGGTTGGCTCTAGCTGGGGCCCGAATCCCTAGAGCAGCCCAATGATGGTGGCCCGACCTTCTGGCTTCCGGGACCAAGTTAAAGTCACCAAGTATCTAGGTCCCCGTTAATGGGGTACCCAGCTGAAGCCTTCTTCCTGAGAGTGTAGCCTCTTAGGAACCTCAGCATGGAGCAGGGCTGCAGGTCCCTGAAGTCCAGAGAGGAGGGTGAAGCCTTAGGAGGAAGAGGTAGTGCGACATAAGCCCTTGGGGGTTTGCTCTGCTGCTGCTGCTGCTAAGTCGCTTCAGTCGTATCCGACTCTGTGCGACCCCATAGACGGCAGCCCACCAGGCTCTCCGTCCCTGGGATTCTCCAGGCAAGAACACTGGAGTGGGTTGCCATTTCCTTCAATGCATGAAAGTGAAAAGTGAAAGTGAAGTCTCTCAGTCGTGTCCGACTCCTAGCGACCCCATGGACTGCACCCTACCAGGCCCCTCCATCCATGGGATTTTCCAGGCAAGAGTACTGGAGTGGGTTGCCACTACCTTCTCTGTGGGGGTTTGCTCACTCCACTGGAATTCACAGCCTAGGAAGATGACTTTCCTAAGGCTCTGGTTGCAGACGGGAACAGAGCTGGGCGTGAGGAAGTGCTGCCCCCTTGTGGGCATTATCTGTAACTACAACTTGACCGCTGGCGCTCAGTCGTGTCCGACTCTTTGCGACCCCATGGAGGGTAGCGTGCCAGGTTCCGCGGTCCCTGGGATTTTTCAGGCAAGAATACTGGAGTGGGCTGCCATTTCCTTCTCCAGGGGATATTCCCAACCCAGAGATCAAACCCGGGTCTCCTGCATTGCAGACAGACGCTTTATTGTATGAGCCACTAGGGAAGCCAGCACCTCCAATTCACAAGGCCTGAGGTGCTGTTAAGGACAAATGACATCAGGAAAGGTCAAGCGGAGGGTTTGCCAAAGTAAATTTCAAACACAACAGACTTTCAAGAAGCCAACTGCAGCACGTCAACTTTATTCACACACTTTAAGGGAAAAAAAAAGGAAAAACTATTTAAGAAACACCCAAACAGCCACGGGATGAGATGCTCAGCATCCCTAATTATGACAAGAGGAACGGCAATGAAAACAAACAGAAAAAAATCACACCCAATCCGACAGAACGGCCATCCTGACTGCCTGCAATCAGTAAACGGGGGAGAGAGCCGGGACACTATGCAAGCCCCCTACGTGTTCCGCAGGAATGGATACTGGCCATAAACCCTAGAAAGGGGCGCCTTCCCTGGCCAGAAAGAAAATTTCAAGAGAGCTGCCTAGGACTTTCACACTTGTACCTGGGTTATATCATGAAAAACTATCATTCAAAATGACACATGCACCCCAACATTCACTGCAGTGCCACTTCTGCCAGTCATGACACAGAACCAAAAAAATATCCCTCAACAGATTGAATCTTAAAGAAATGTGGTACATACATACAACGGGCTATTCCTCAGACATGAACAACCACCACTGAAATGATGAAATGATGACACTGGTCCCCCCGAGAACAGACCTTGAAGGACTGTACGCGAAGTGAGGTGAGTCACAGAGGAAGAAAGTCCAGATGATGTTCCTCCTAGGCCGTATTTAAAAAACAGATACACGGGGAGTAATTAAAACCACGAAACAGAGACTGAGATTCAGACAGAAAACAAGAATTAGGAAAAACAAACAAACTGGGGCGAGACGGGGGCGAAGCAGCCAGGGATGGATTAGGGTCGGTCCTAACATATACAAGAGCTGTGTATTTGTTATGGAATCCACAAGGCTCATCTCCTGCCTGCCTTCCTTTCTTCCTTCCTTGCTTGCAAATATACACAGAACTATTGATCTCTAACAGATACACAGAAGTCTGTCCCAGTAATAGGTAATCCACGAGGAGTATCCCCTCTCCTTTGCTCCTTGCATGTATACATTCTGCGTTTTTAATAGTTAATCCACAGGAATGCGAGGTTCACCACAGAGAACTGACTCCACCTTGTTCAATAACTTCTGCGTGAAAAGAAGAGTACAGTTACACTCTGTGTATAGTCATAACTGAATCGGCCTGTTGCACACTGAGGACAAGCCTGGAAGTGCAAATCAAATACCCTTCAACATGAGAGAGTCATTTCCTAGGTAGGTTGATAAGGAGTCTAGGGGTCCCCAAGGAAAGAGGGGTCTGGAATTCTCAAGGAGGAAGAAAGGACAAACTTTTTTTCCTTCTCCACATTCCTTAGGATTATATAACAATAATGTATCTTGCCTGAGGACAGTCTCTGGATTAAGGACAGTCTCTGAATTAAACCTTCTGGCTAAATCTGTTATCCTAAAATGTAAATTATGGGAGTAGACCTGGTCTTTACAAGGATGTATCCTGCCTGAGGACAGTCTTTGGATTAAATCTTCTGGCTAATTCTGTTATCTTAAAATGTAAATTATGGGAGTAGGTCTGGTGAGGTCTTTACAACCTCCAGACATTCTTTGGATTAACTGGAGAGTATATAACTTCATTGTTAACACTAGCAAGCGGGTACTCTTTCTGCCCCCTTCTGATGCCGATGTCAGAAGCTTTCTCTATCTCCTTTATACTTTAATAAAACTTTATTACACAAAAGCTCTGAGTGATCAAACCTCGTCTCTGGCCCCGGATTGAATTCTCCTCCCGGGGCCAAGAATCCCGGTGTCTTCGAGTGATTCAACAACAACCTTTCAAACATAGCATCAGCAAGAGATCAAAGACAAGAAAAGGAATGAAAGTAATGCCTAGTTTACTCCCTCTGACCCTGGGGATGCTATCCCACCCCTGGGATCAAAGTAGGCTTGTGGCCCGTGGCTGGAATGGGCTGGGGTCGACACAGGCCAGCAGGGTACCCTTCACCGAGACCCCTCTGAAACCTGGGCTGACTGCTGTGCCCTGGCCATCCTTGGAATCCCTAGTGTCCACAAACCATGGTGGTTTGACCCTCTGGCATCAAATGCCTGGGGCAAGACACCAAGAATCCAGATCCCATGCTACAGGGGTCCCCAGCTGAAGCCTCCTTCCTCAGAAGGCAGCCTCCAAGGAACCTCAGCACAGAGCAGTCCCCGAGTCTGGAGGGGAGGGGTGATGCTTTAGGGGGAGGAAGTGGTGAGAATCCAACCCTTGGGTGTTGGTTCAGGCACATTCCACTGGAGTTCACAGCTCAGGAAGCTGACTTTAAGGCGCTGATTGCAGTTCGCACCGGAGTCGGGAATGAAGTGCTGCCGCCCTGTGGACATTTCCTGTAACTACAACCTGACTATTGGTGCTTACTGAAAGTGGAAAGTAAAAGTGAAAGTCACTCAGTCCTGTCTGACTCTTTGTGACCCCATGCACTGTAGTCTATGGAATTCTCCAGAATACTGGAGTGGGTATAGCCTTTTCCTTTTCCATAAGATCTTCCCAACCCAGGGATCAAACCTAGGTCTCCCACATTGCAAGCAGATTATTTACCAGCTGAGCCACAAGGGAAGCCCAAGAATCCTGGTGTGGGTAGCCTTTCCCTTCTCTAGAGGATCTTCTGGACACAGGAATTGAACCTCGGTCTCCTGCATTGCAGGTGGATTCTTTACCGACTCAGCTTCAGGGAAGCCCACTGGCGCTTACTAACAGCTCCAATTCACAAAGCCTGAGGTTTTGTTAACGAATGCTGTCATCAGGAAAGGTCAAATGGCAGGGTTTGTCAAAATAAACTTCAAACTCAACTGTCTTTCAAGAAGCCAACTGCAACAGGTCAACTTATTCACACACTTTAAGGGGGGAAAAGGAAATACAACATTGGAAACACCCAAACGGCCATAGGACAAGATGCTCAGCATCCCTAATTATCATAAGAGGAATGGCAATGAAAACAAACAGAAAAAATCAAATCCAATCTGGCAGAACGGCCATCCTGACTGCCTGCAATCAGTAATTGGGGGAGACAGCCGGGAGACTATGCAAGCCCCCTACGTGTTCCGCAGGAATGGACACTGGCCATAACCCCTAGAAAGGGCAGTCTTCATATGCCTGAAAGAAAATTTCAAGAGAGGTAAACCCGGGATTTTCAGATCCACACCTGGGCCAATTCTATGAAAAACTATTTCTGAAATTGACACATGCCCCAACACTCACTTCAGTGCTACTTCCAATTGCCAAGAGACAGACTCAAGAGAGCATTCATTAACAGATTAATTCATTAAAAAATATATAAATGCATACTGAGACATGAAACATTGACACTGAAATTAAACAATCATGAGATTCAACCCCACAAGATTGGACCTTGGAGGATTACACCCTTAGTGAAATCAGCAACAGAGGAGGAAAAAGCAGATGCTGTCCTTTCTAGTCAATATGTAAAGAAGAGATGCACTGGAAGTAATCAAAGTAAAAACAGGGACTCTGAGAGTCAAACACAAACAAAGAATTTTTTTTTATTAAAAAGGAGAAATGACCAAGGATCTTTAGGAATCGTTGTAATGTATAGACAGAACTCTGTATCTGTTTTATGTAACCTGAAAGGTTTATCTTCCGCCTGCCTGCCTTCCTTCCTTCCTTTCTTCCGTCCGTGCAAACATATTTCATTGAGTTTCAGGGAAAAGAAAGAATGAGAAACAAGCACTTGGGCGTTTGATCAGGCACATTCCACACTAATTCACAGCCCAGGAAGATGACTTTCTCTTAGACTCTGGTTATGTTGGAATGAGAGATGGCATGAAAAAGTGCTGCCCCCTTGTGGACATTTCCTCTAACTACAAAGAGGCGGCAAAGGGCCAGGGGTGGATTAGAAATCTATCCTAATACATACACAGAACCCTGTATCTGTGTTATGTAATCCACAAGGATTATCTCCTTCCTTCCTTCCATGTAAATAGACACATAAATATTTGTCTCTAAAAAATACACTGAAATCTGTTGCTGTAATCTGTAATCCACAGGGACTATCTCCTGCCTTTGTCCCTTCGATGTACACAAAAATTCAGTATCTCTAATAGTTACTCCACAGGAACCTGAAGTTCAGCACCAAGAACTTTACTCCACCTGTGCAGTCACTTATAAAGCAAAAGAATTAAAGGGTACAAATATGCTTCATGTATAAATATTAACTGAATCAGTCCACTGTATTCTGAGGACGAGCAAAATCTGAAAATTGACTATACTTCAGCGTAGCACTGGCATGAGCTTAAAGAAAAGAAAGGGGAAAAAATAATGCCTAGTTTATTCTCTCCAACCACCTTAACCTGCGATGCCATCTGATCACTGAACTCTGAAAAGGCTTGATTCCCAGGGCTGAACTGGGGTGGGTTCGACACAGCCTGGCAAGGTGCCCTTCATTGAGACCTTCATCACTGTCCCTTTTAGGAAAAATTTAAAAAACTAAGAGATACATGGGCAGTAATTTAAAACACAAAGACTCGGAGGTGTTTTTTTACTGCACGTGTGCTCAGTCATGTCCGACCCTTTGTGACCCCACGGACTTAGTCGGCCAGGGCCCTCTGTCCATGGGATTTTCCAGGCATGTACTGGAGAGGGTTGCCATTTGCTCCTCCAGGGCGTCTTTCTGACCCAGGGATTGAACCCATGTCTCCTGCATTGTTAGGCGGTTTCTTTACTACTGAGCCACCCAGGAATCACTAGAGACTCTGAGATTCAAACACAACTCAAATAAAAGCACAAAAAACAGGCTATAAATTAAAAGTTGGTACTAATCTATACATAGAAATGTGTATGTATAATAAATAAACCACATAGATTATTTCCTTCCTTCCTTCTAAATATGCACTGAAATCTGTATCTGTATTAGATCATTCACAAGGATTTTCTCCTTCCCATGGACTTGATGTTCACCATAGAGAACGTCACTCTGCCTTGTTCGATAACCTCTATGTTAAAAGAATAAAAAGGAATAGAAATCTGCGGGTACATACTTCATAACTGAATCAGACCATTGTATACTGAGGACAAGCACAAAACACACCGGACCATACATCAACATAGCATCGGCATGAGATTAAAGAAAAACAAAAGGAAAGAAACCTTATGCCTAGTTTATTACCTCTGACCTCCCTGACCTGGGATGCTGTCTGATCCCTGGAACCAGAGTAGGTTTGAGTTCCAAGGCTGGATTGGGGAGGGGTAGAAACAGCCTGGCAAGGTGCCCTGTATTGAGACCCCTTTTAAACTTGCACCAATTTTCCCTGGGAGCCCAATCAATGATGACACGACCGTCTGGCCACGAGGACCAGGGTAAAGTCACCAAGTATCCAGATCCATAGGGCTGGGGTCCCCAGCTGAAGCTTCCTTCCTGAGAGCGCAGCCTCCTAAGCACCTCAGTAAGGATCGGTGTCCCAGGTATGCATGATTCTGGAGGGGAGAAGTGAAGCTGCGGGGGGGGGGGGGGGGGACGGGGAGGGGGCGGTGGGGGAAGAAGTAGTGAGACACAAGGCCTTGGGAGTTTGCTCAGCACATTCCACACTAATTCACAGCCCAGGAAGCTGACTTTCCCTAGGGCTCTGGTTCCAGGTGGAAGCAGAGATGGGCACGAAGAAGTGCTGCCGCCTTGTGGACATTTCCTGTAACTACAACTTTAGCACCTGCACTTACTTGCACCTCCAAGTCACAAGGCCTGTGGGGCTGTTAATGACAGCTGCCCTCAGAAAAGGACCTGGGTGAATGCTGCAGAAATCGATTCCAAACACAACAGACTTTCAGGAAGCCAATTGTAAAGATAAATTTTCCCCACACCCTTTAAGGGAAAAAAAAAGTAAACAAACAAACAACCCCAAATAGTCACAGGACAAGATGCTCAGCATCACTAATTGTTACAGTAGGAATACCCATCAAATCGACAAGAAATCACATGCCATCTGACAAAAAGGCCATCTAGACTTCTGCAAACTGTAATGAGGGAGAGAGAACTGGGAGATGATCCAACACCCCTGAAAGTGCTGGGGGAACATACATTAGCAAAAGCCCCTGAAAGAACAGCCTCCACTGGACAGGAAAAATTTCAAGAGATCCAAGCCTAGGTTTTTAATACAACACCTGGGCTACTGCTACAAAAAACCATCATTGTAAAGGACACATGCACCCCAACACTCACTACACCGCTACTTGCAAAAACCAGAACACAGACCCAAGAAAAGGTTCACCAAGAGGTCTAAGTGTTCAAGAAATGTGGTACATATATACAATGGGCTATTACTCAGACATGGAAAATCACCACTGAATTTATGAAATTATGACACTGGTTCCCAAAAGATTGGACCTTGGAGGATTATACAAAATGTGAACTCAGCAACAGAGGAAGAAAAAGCAGATGATGTCTCTTTTAGGCATTATTTTAAAGAGATGCATGGGAAGTAATTAAAACCACAAAATTAGGCTCTTAGGTTAAAACACAAAGTTCAGTTCAGTTCAGTCACTTGGCCGTGTCCGACCCTGCAACCCCATGGACTGCAGCACGCCAGGCTTCCCTGTCCATCACCAACTCCCTGTCACACAAAACAAGAATTAAAAAAAAATAGGGTGGGGAATAGCCACAGATGCATTAGGAGTTGGCCCTAATGTATACAAAGAACTCTGTATCTGTGTCCAGCTTGATGGACATGAGTTTGAACAAGCTCCGGCTGTTGGTTAAGGACAGGGAGGCCTGGCGTGCTGCAGTTCATGGAGTCGCAAAGAATCGGACATGACTGAGCGACTGAACTGAATCCACAAGAATTATCTCCTTCCTAAAAATAAAAAAAAAAAAAAAGAATTATCTCCTTCCTTCTTTCCTCCTTCCATGCACGTAGACACAGATATTTATCACTAACAAACACATAGAACTCTGTCTCTGTAATCCATAATCCACAAAGACCATCCTTTGTTCCTTCCACGATTCAAAAACACTGGATCTCTAACAGTTACTCCACAGGAACCTGATGCTCGGCACAGAGAAGTTTACTCCACCTTGTTTAATCACTTCTATGGCAAAAAAACCAAAGGTACAAATATGCTTTATATATAATAACTGAATCAGTCTGTTGTACTGAGGACATGAAAAATCTGCAAATTTACTATACTTCAGTGGGGCATCAGCATGAGATAAAAGAACAGAGCGGGAAGAAAAGTAATGCCTGTGTATTCTCTCTACCCTCCCTGACTTTCGATGCCACCCAATCACTGGAACCGGAGTAGGCCTGATTCCCAGGGCTGGGCAGGGATGGGTTCAACACAGACTGGCAAGGTGCCTTTCACTGAAACCTTCCCTTCATCAATGTCCCTTTTAGGCAACATTAAGAAACAAAGAGACACAGTGGCAGTAATTTAAAACACAAAGAGAGACTCTGAGGGGTTTTTTTTCTTCTTTTTTTTTTTAACTGCTCGGTCATGTCCGACTCTTTGTGACCTCATGGACCTCATGGACCTCATGCCAGGCTCCTCTGTCCATGGGTTCTCCAGGCACAGATACTGGAGTGGGTTGCCATTTCCTCCTCCAGGGGATTGTCCTGACCCAGGGATCAAACCCACGTCTCCTGCACTGGTAGGCGGAACTGTTACCACTGAGCCACCTGGGAATCTCTAGAGACTCTAGATTCAAACACAGATCAAACTTAAGATAAAAAGGAACAACCAGGCATGAATTTAAGTCAGAACGAATCTGTGCACAGAAGTCTGTGAGTAACAGAGAAGCCACAGCGGTTATTTCCTTCTTTCCTCGACATATGCACTGAAGTCTGTATCTCTGTTAGATCATCCACAAGGATTTTCTCCTTCCTTCCTTTCTTTCGTGCACATTTACACAGGATTATTTATCTCTAACTTATACAAGGAAATCTATCGCTGTTACAGATGACCCACAGGACTATCTCCTTCCTTCTTTCCTTGTACCTGTACAAAAGATTTGCTTCTCTAACTGTTGCTTCCCAGGGACTTGATGTTCACCACAGAGAACTTACTCCATCTGTTCCATAACCTCTGTGGTAAAAGAATACAGATCTGTGGATGTATATTTCAGAACTGAATCAGTCCGTTGTACGCTGAGGACAAGCACAAAACACACTGGTCTACGCGTCAGCAAAGCATCGGCATGAGATTAGAGGAAACTAAAAGGAAGTCATGCCCGGTTTACTCCCTCCAGCCTCCCTGACTTGAGATGCTATCCGATCCCTGGATCCAGAGTAGATCCGAGTCCCAAGGCCAGACTCGCAGTGTTGGCACAGCCCGACACTTTGCCCTGGACTGAGACCCCTCTCACACCTGACCTTCTGGTTTGCCCCGTGCACCCTAATGACGGTGACACGACCGTCTGGCCACGAGGACCAGGGTAAAGTCACCAAGTATCCAGATCCACGGGGCTGGGGTCCCCAGCTGAAGCTTCCTTCCTGCGAGTGCAGCCTCCTAGGCACCTCAGCAGGGAGGAGTGTCCCAGGTGCGCAAGATTCTGGAGGGGAGAGGTGAAGTTTCAGGGGAAGAAATAGTGAGACACACGCCCTTGGGAGTTTGCTCAGCACATTCCACACCAATTCACAGCCCAGGAAGCTGACTTTCCCTAAGGCTCTGGTTCCAGGTGGAAGCAGAGATGGGCATGAAGAAGTGCTGCCGCCTTGTGGACATTTCCTGTAACTACAACTTTAGCACCTGCACTTACTGGCACCTCCAAGTCACAAGGCCTGTGGGGCTGTTAACGACAGCTGCCCTCAGGAAAGGACCTGGGTGAGTACTGCGGAAATGGATTGCAGTCACAACTGGCTTTGAAGAGGCCAATTACAAGGTAAAATTTCCATATATCCTTTAAGGTAAAGAAAAAAAGAATAAAAATCCCCAAATGGCCAGAGAACAAGATGTTCTATATCCCTAAATATGACAGGGTAAGTGCTAATCAAAATGACAGCAAGAGATCAATCTCCCCTCAGAATGGCCAACTCACAATTCTACAAACAATAAATGCGGGAAACGGGTAGAAGAGTGAACCCCCCCTAACATGGTCTTGGAGTGGACATTAGCAACAGCACTAGAAAGCTTGTTTGTCCGCATGCCAGAAAAATAAGATTTCAAGAGAGGGCAGCCCGTGATCTGACATACCCACACCTGGGCCTATATCCCGAGAAAACCACCATTCAGAAAGACACGTGCACCGCCCCGCCCCCCCCCCCCCCCCATTCACTGCAGCACGACTTATTATAGCCGAGACACAGGACCTGCAAGGTATCTCTGGACAGATTAAAAGTTAAAGAAGATGTGGTGCATATATACAATGGAGTATTACTCAGCCATGAAAAACAGCCACTGAAATGATGAAGTTATGCCAGTAACGATCACAAGGATGGACCTTGAAGGAATACAGCCTAGGCGAACTCAGCCAGACAGAGAAAGAAAAAAAGCATATGATATCCCTTCTAGGCAAAATAAGAAAAAAGTAACAAAGGAACAAATTTACACCACAAAGGTGACTGTCAGAATTCAAACAGAAACAGAAGGTTCCAAGAAAATGTGAAAGAACAAGGATGAATTAGTAGGTCAGGGTTAACACACACCAAGAAATCCATATCTGTAATAGCAAATTGAGAAGGATTCTATCTGTCCTTTCTTCCTTCCAAATAGACACAGAAATTTGTACCTCTAACATATACAGAAAAATCTCTATCTGTAATAGATAATCCAAAATCATTATTTCCTTCCTTCCCACCACATATACACAGAAATCTGTATCTCTAATAGATTCTCAGGAAGAACCTGATATTCAACACAGGGTACTTTGCTCAACCTTCTGCACTAACCTCTATGGGGAAAAAAACCTCCCAAAAAACCAGATAAGCTTTATTTATATATCATTAGTGAATCACATGGTTGTACCCTGAATATAAGCAAAAAACTGCAAATCGACTATACTCCAACGTAGCACAGGCATGAGACTAGAGAAAAGGAATAAAAAGCAATGCCTAGCTTACCCCCTCCCACCTCCCTGACTTGGGCTGCTCTCCCATTCCGGGAGCCTGAGCAGGCTTGGGTCTCATGCCTGGACTCATCTGGGGTCAAGGCAGCCAGGCTGAGACAACCAAAATTGAGATGGACAACCCTGCAATTTTGGCTCCACTATGTACAACAGCCAAGACAGAAAAGCAAGTTAACTGTAGAAGCACAGGTGAAGGGATACACAATGGGGTAGGGTACGTGTATACAATGCGATACATCTCAACCATAAAGAAGTAGGAAAAAGTGCCAAGTCCAGCGTCAGGAAAGAAAGTAGAGATGATCATTCCAAGTGAAGTAAGAGAGACAGGGAGAGACTAATACCATATTATATCACTTCTAGGTGTAATCTAAGGATGGATGCAAGAGAACTTACTGCTTGGAGAGACAGATTTAGAAAAGAAACTTCTGGTCACTAAGATACAAAGATGTGGGGCATGGAGAAATGAGCTGCTGCAGACTAATATATGCACACTACTATTGATAAAACAAGTGACCAGGACCCACCATGTAACAGAAGGAAACACACTCCACACTCTGTATTAACCTATAAAGAAAAAACCCAACAAATCACATATACAACTATGCAGAAGTGAAACAATGTGTTGTAGAAGGAAAAGGAAAAACAAAACACTCATGAGATTGTAATTCACCTGTATGCTCCAGTTCAAATGATGGGATGAAAACAGATAAAACAGAAAGGATATTCCTACTCTATGCCCCTCAGGGCATAGTGACTTGCGGTGTCACATCCCTGCAGCCCGACTGGTTCGGGTGCCAAGGCTGGAGGGTCCTGGGGCAGAGCGAGCTGGGAGCACGTAGAAGGGGGTGCGTCCCCAAAATGAACCTGGAGTTCCTGTTTCCCTCTGGAGAGACCCCACCTCCAGATACAGCAGAATAAACTAAGAGATTGGAAGTAACATAAACACATTTATATGTATACCAAATAGAGGATTAAAAAGTACCTGCTGAACAGCAGAGGGAAGTTTACCGAATATACTGTAATCACCTATATGTAAAAAAGAACCCTAAAGAGAATAAACATCTAGGTATAACTGAATCTACTTCCTGCACACCTGAAACAAACAACATCAGAAGTCGACCCTATTCCAACAGAAAATAACAAGGAATTTACGGGAAGAAAAAAGAAAAAGCATGCGGCAGGAAGAAGTGCTGCCCCCTTGTGGCCATTTTCTGTAATAACACCAGGAAGAGCCTTGCCATTGGGCATTTAATATTCTCAAGGATCCAGGGACTGTGAGTAAAAAACAGCTGCCCTTGAAAAATGTCCTAGGGGTTGTCATCGAAAAAGAATCCAAAGGATGGCAGGCGTTAAGCCAATTTCAAGATGTAAGTTTAATTCACAGTCTTTTAAAAAGTCACATGAAAAAATGTCAACATCACTAAACAGAGAAATGCAAATCCAAGCTACAGCAAAATATCACATCACACTGGTCAGAATGGCCATGGCCAAACACTCTACAAACAATCAATGCTAGAGAGGGTGTGGAGAGAAGGGAGCCCTCCTGCAGCGTTCTTCACAATCACACAGTACGTCCAATAGGGCAAAGAGTATGGATATTCATTTGAAAAATAATACAGAAGGACCTTAGGACCCAGCAATCCAATACCTGGGAATAAATCCAGAGAAAACCTAAAATTTAAAAGCATGGGTAACTGTCGATCTTGGTTCTACTAGCCAAGACAAGAAAGCAGGCTAATCAGAGAAGGACAGATGAATGGATACAGAAGATCGGGTACACACACAAGACAATATCACTCAGCCATAAAAAGGATGACATGATGCCATGTCCAGCAACAAGGAAGTAGAGAGGATCATAAAAAGCGAAGTCAGAGGAAGCAGGGCAACTATCATATGGTATCACTTAGAGGTGGAGTCTAAAAATGGATACAAATGAACTTCTTGCCTCTTGCCTGGAAAATCCCATGGATGGAGGAGCCTGGTAGGCTGCAGTCCATGGGGTCGCTAGGAGTCAGACACAACTGAGCGACTTCACTTTCACTTTTCACTTTCATGCATTGGAGAAGGAAATGGCAGCCCACTCTAGTGTTTTTGCCTGGAGAATCCCAGGGACGGCGCAGCCTGGTGGGCTGCCGTCTATGGGGTCGCACAGAGTCGGACATGACTGAAGCAACTTAGCCGCAGCAGCAGCAGGACATAGCAAAGCACCTTACGGTTACCAACAAGGAAAGGTGGTGGGGTGAGAAATGAGCAGGTGTAAATGAACATACACACACTACTCTTTATAAAATAGTCAGTGAGGACCCTTAATCAACACTGCATAATAAGCTATAAGGGAACCCAAAAAAGGACGTCCACATTTATGCAAAGGGAATCATGTTGCTGTACACCCAAAACAAAGATCCCCCCCCACCCCAAAAAAACCCACATCCTACAACATTGCAAGTCACTTATACACCAATATGAAATACAAATCACAAAAAGAGAATGCCGACTCTATTCCCCTCGGGCCTTGGTGCCCTGGGCTGCTGGCACATCCCTGAAGCCTGGGCAGGCTTGGTTCCCAAGGATGGACAGTCATGGGGCTGAGGGAGCTGGGGAGGATGTACCAGCCAATGAGCTCTGCCCCGTGGACCTGGCGTGCCTGCTCCCCTCTGCAGGGGCCCACAACCTCCAGATCCACGGGATCTTCCTGCTGTGAAACTACGCCTACTGCACCCAAAGGATGTGGAGCCTCTGGGCTGGAAGAGCTTTGAAAATCCCATGGGCTCCATGTCTCCTGGTGTTGGGGTTCCCACCTCTAGCCTCTTCCTTGGGGTCGCCCCACCTATGGATGAAAGTACCCTCCACAGAGTGGTGTTGCAGGAACTGGTATTTGTCCAGGGGATGGGGGAAGGAAGAAGGAATGGGACGCAAGCCTTGGTTGTTTCTCCTGGCACTTTCCACTCTGACAATCCAGGAACAGGCCTTTCCCTAAGGCTCTGGTTCCCCCAGTAAGCAGGGTTGGGCATAAAGACATGATGCCCTGTGCCCATTTCCCGTAACAACAATTTTGAAGCCATTGCTGATGGGCACTTACATTAACAGGGCCTGCAGGGCTGTAAGTAAAAAAGATCTGCCCTCAAGAAATGTCTTAGGGGAGGTCATTGGAAAGATATTCAAAATAGGGCAGGATTTCAAGAAGCCATTTTCAGTACATAAGTTTAACTCACACAGTTTCAAAAAATCACATGAAAAGATGTCAACATTGCTAAATATGAGAGAAATGCAAATCAAAACTTCAATGCGTTATCACCTCACACTGGTCAGAATGGCCACAGGCAGATACTCTACAAACAATAAATGCTGCAGAGGGTGTCAGTGTTCAGAAATCTGTGGATCAAATCATAGCTTCATGCCTATTGAAAAAGGCATTAAAGAGAAGAGAGTCCTCCTACACTGATGCTGGGAATGCAAAGTGGGGCAGCCACTGTGGAGGACCCTGGGCAGAAGAAAACGAGGATAAAATCAGAGCACTCCTGACGCCGCACACAAGACAAACTGCAGACAGATTAGGGCCTAAATAAACGGACAGATGCAACGAAACTCTTAAGGAAAAAAGCAGAATACACATTGACATAAAATGCAGGAAGTTCTTTTTTGATCCATTTCTTAGAATCAGGATAAATAAAACAGAAATAAACAAATGGGACTTAATAAATGTTTAAAGTATTTGCACAACAAAGGATATGTGCAATGAAAGAAAAAGACAATCCTCAGAATGGAAGAAATGCTTGCAAATGAAGATACCCATGGGGATGTGTCTCCACCACATACGAACAACTCCCACAGAACAGTATCAAAAAACAAACAATCCAGTAAAAAATCAGCCAAGGATCTATATGCACTTTCTCCAAAGAAGGCATGGAGATGGCCATAAAGCACACGAAACGGTGCTTAGCATCACTAATTCTTACAGAAAGACAAATCTGTTGTCCAAAGAGGTATCATCTCACATCGATCAGAATGACCATCTCAAAAAATCCACAGCAATAAACTCTGCAGAAGGTATGGAGAGAAGAAAACCCTCCCACTGTGGGTGGGAATGTAAATGGATACATCCACTAGGGAGGACATTATGGAGGTTCTTTAAAAAACTGAGCATTGAAGTACCAAGTGATCCAGCAATCCCATACATATCTAGGCATAGATCGAGAAAAAAACAAACGTTTAAAAGATATTTTCACCGAAATAATCCATGGTAGCACTAGGTTCAATAGCCAAGACAAGGAAGCAACTTAAGTGTACAAGGACAGATGAATGGATACAGAAGATGGAGTTATACACAATACAATATTACTCAGAAATAAGCAAGAATAAAACATGCCGTATCCAGTTCCTGGGAAGAAACTAGATGTGATCATACTAAGTGAAGTAAGTGAGAAAGGGAAAGCATCGTAGGATCTCTTTTCTAGTGGAATCTAAAAATGGATACAAAGAACGTCATTACAAAAGAAGAATGGTCTCACAGACTTGGAAAAGAATCTCATGGTTACCAAAAAGGAAAGTTGAGAGGAGGCAGGGGCAATTAGCTGTGTCATATTTATATACATATCTTAAAACAGGTGCTGAAGGGCTTCTAATAGTAACAAGTCCGACAGGGCTGTAATGATACCTGCCCTCAAGAAATGTCCCGGGGCAAATCATCAGAAAAGAATTCCAAATTCCAAAAAGGGCCAAGTTCCAAGAAGCCAGATTCAAGAGGTAAATTGTGTTCAGAAGGTGTAAAATAATAAAAGCACATGGAAAGATACTCTACATTGATAATGATCAAATCAATGCCAATCAAACCACAATGAGGTATCACCTCACACTAGTCCCAATGGCCATCATCATGGAAAAAGATCTACAGAAAATAAATACTGCAGAGGATGTACAGGAAAGGGAATCCTCGCACAATCTTGGTGGGAAAGTAAATGGTAAATATCATAAGTATCACACACAAGTGGAATCATCATTTCACACCAATGAACTAATTTACAAACCAGAAAAAGCCTCTCACACTGAGAAAACCAAAATATGGTTATCAAAAGAAAAGTTAAAAGGGAGAGATAAATTAAGAGTTTTGAATTAAAACATACACACTAACATCAAATTGATAATCAGCTAGGACCTACAGAATAGAACAGGGAACTCTCCTGAACAAGCTGTAATAACCTATATGAAGGAAAAAACAGAGAAAGAATAGATACAGCCCCAGGTAAAATCAAATCGAGTTCCTGTACACCTAAAACTAACAAAACAATGGAAATTAACTCTGCTCCAACAAAAAATAAAAATTAAATCACCTCAGCTTGGTGTAGGGAAACCAGACAGGGGTGGCCCCAGTGATTAGATGTGTGATGCATTACGATAGTAAATGACACCCCAAGATGTCCTCACTCAGCAGAACACAGAGCAGGAACCCACTGGAAGCTGCCTGACTTCAAATGAATGTGACAAGAGGAAGAGAAGAAAAGGGACCACAGGTCAATCAGGGCAATACTCTTAATTCAGAGGATGAGAATCTCAGAGGAGATGAGACACGCTGCAGGTAAAGAGCAGACGGGGGTCTCCAGGTACAGGATCCTGACCCGTGCGGGTGGGGTGAGACCCACACAATCCCCAGGACTGAACCGGGGACACACGTCCTCAGTCTCCAAGGCGACACCTCCTCCCCAGTCCCTGCACCTGGGGCCCCGCGACCCTTGGTTAGGACACCAGGTCTCTGCTGGTTGGACCCCAAAGGTGGAAACGAGGGGGTCCCCGTAACCTCCTGGAACGGTAGAAAGAAGGGTAGGGTCGGTCTCCTCTCCCCACATTGTCCCACAGAAGCCCTCCCCTTTCCCTTTGGTTCTGTGATATTAACTGTTTCTATGGCTGTCATGATCATGTTGAAGGCACCACTTTGGTTCTGGCAGGCTCGGTCCTTTCTTGTCCCGCTGAGGAGCTGAGAAAACACACCAGAGGCAGGGCTGGAAGACGAGGGGCAGGTCTGGTCTCTGCTGAGTAGGACGGTCGACCTGAAGGAGGTCACGGCAGCAACCTCACCTGATCCCGCTGGCTTTTTGCCTGATCCACATGCCCTGCAGTCAATCCACCAGATGCCTGCCCCCCTTCTCCCCATGCTCATGCTGGAATAATTACCAGGTAGCTCACCTGAGGAGTCCCCAGGAGCCCCAGGGAGGGGGAACCTCGCAGGGGTAAAGAGGCAAACAGGTACAGGCCTGTGTAAAGTGAATACACTAAAGTATTCATTCCTAAACACAAGTGAAGCTCTCACGTGTTCTTCCCTCTTTCTTAGCTTTGTGTGTGGGGTCTCCCCGCACACGATCCTGACCATGCAGAGCGGGTGAGACTCACACAGTCCCCAGACCCCCCACCTGGGGTCACACGTCCCCTCAGTCAGGACACCATGGCTGTGGTCAGTGGGCCCCCAGTGTGTAAACCAGCCAGGCCCCTGGGGCCTCCTGGGACCCAAGAAAGAAGTGAAGGGTCCTCTCCTCTCCCCACAGTGGTCCCTGAGAAGTCAGGCCCCTCCTGTCTTCACTTGGTTCTGTGTGATCTTTTGCTGGTTTGAAAGCTCGTGCTAGAGTTGAACACACTACCTTGGTTCTGGCGGGCTCTGTCTTTCCTGTCCTGCTGAGATGATGAGGAAACAGGAGAGCTGGGCTGAAGGACAGGGAGCAGCCCTGTTCTCTTCTGAGGAGAGTCGACCAGAAGGAGATCACAGTGGCAACTCACCTGCTGCCCATTGACTTCTTGCCCGATCCCTGGAATCAGCTCAGCAGGTGAACCTGCCTCCCTACTCAACCCAAATGTGCTGGAAAATTCACAATTTGTATGGAAATACAAAAAACCTCGAATAGCCAAAGCAATCTTGAGAAAGAAGAATGGAACTGGAGGAATCAACCTGCCTGACTTCAGGCCCTACTACAAAGCCACAGTCATCAAGACAGTATGGTACTGGCACAAAGACAGAAATATAGATCAATGGAACAAAATAGAAAGCCCAGGGGTAAATCCACGCACCTATGGACACATTATCTTTGACAAAGGAGGCAAGAAAATACAATGGATTAAAGACAATCTCTTTAACAAGTGGTGCTGGGAAAACTGGTCAACCACTTGTAAAAGAATGAAACTAGAACACTTTCATGGAGAAGGCAATGGCACCCCACTCCAGTACTCTTGCCTGGAAAATCCCATGGACGGAGGAGCTTGATAGGCTGCAGACCATGGGATCGAGAAGAGTCAGACACGACTGAGCGACTTCACTTTCACTTTTCCCTTTCATGCATTGGAGAAGGAAATGGCAACCCACTCCAGTGTTCTTGCCTGGAGAATCCCAGGGACAGGGGGGCCTGGTGGGCCACCGTCTATGGGGTCGCACAGAGTCGGACACGACTGAAGCGACTTAGCAGCAGCAGAACACTTTCTAACACCATACACAAAAATAAACTCAAAATGGATTAAAGATCTAAACGTAAGACCAGAAACTATAAAACTCCCAGAGGAGAACATAGGCAAAACATTCTCCGACATAAATCACATCAGGATCCTCTATGACCCACCTCCCAGAATATTGGAAATAAAAGCAAAAATAAACAAATGGGACCTAATTAAACTTAAAAGCTTCTGCACAACAAAGGAAACTATAAGCAAGGTGAAAAGATAGCCTTCAGAATGGGAGAAAATAATAGCAAATGAAGCAACTGACAAACAACTAATCTCAAAAATATACAAGCAACTCCTGCAGCTCAATTCCAGAAAAATAAATGACCCAATCAAAAAAGGAGCCAAAGAACTAAATAGACATTTCTCCAAAGAAGACATACAGATGGCTAACAAATACATGAAAAGATGCTCAACATCACTCATTATCAGAGAAATGCAAATCAAAACCACAATGAGGTACCATTTCACTCCAGTCAGAATGGCTGCGATCCAAAAGTCTACAAGCAATAAATGCTGGAGAGGGTGTGGAGAAAAGGGAACCCTCTTACACTGTTGGTGGGAATGCAAACTAGTACAGCCACTATGGGAACAGTGTGGAGATTACTTAAAAAATTGGAAATAGAACTGCCTTATGACCCAGCAATCCCATTGCTGGGCATACACACTGAGGAAACCAGAAGGGAAAGAGACACGTGTACCCCAATGTTCACCGCAGCACTGTTTATAATAGCCAGGACATGGAAGCAACCTAGATGTCCATCAGCAGATGAATGGATAAGAAATCTGTGGTACATATACACAATGGAGTATTAGCCATTAAAAAGAATACATTTGAATCAGTTCTAATGAGGTGGATGAAACTGGAGCCTATTATACAGAGTGAAGTAAGCCAGAAAGAAAAACACCAATACGGTATACTAACGCATATATATGGAATTTAGAGAGATGGTAATGATAACCCTGTATGTGAGACAGCAAAAGAGATACAGATGTATAGAACAGTCTTTTGGACTCTGTGGGAGAGGGAGAGGGTGGGATAATTTGGGGGAATGGCATGGAAACATGTATAATATCATATATGAAACGAATCTCCAGTCCAAGTTCGATGCACGATACTGGTTGCTTGGGGCTGGTGCACTGGGATGACCCAGAGGGATGGTACGGGAAGGGAGGAGGGAGGGGGGTTCGGGATGGGGAGCATGTGTATACCTGTGGCGGATTCATGTTGATGTATGGCAAAACCAATACAATATTGTAAAGTGATTAACCTCCAATTAAAATAAATAAATTTATATTTTTTTAAAAAATGATTTGAAACAGAAAAAAAAAAGAAAATTGGAATGATTGCCAAGTAGCCCACCTGAGGAGCCTCCATGCCCCAGGGAGGGGCAACCTGGCAGGGGGAAGAGACTCAGAGCCCACCGCAGCCCCGACCCCGGGAGGGCCACGGATCCCCTCAGAGAAGAGCACGCTGCCCAGAGCAGCCACCTTAGCTCCAGACCCCAGATATCTGAGCGCTGACGTTCAGACACAGGCATGGAGATTTCCAGGATAGAGGCAGGCCAGGTCTCTACCCAGGTCTCCATGTCCTAGCGCACAGAACAGGGTCAGGTCTTGTGGGGAGCGAGCTCCGCCCCTGGCAAAGGTCTTGAGGAAGGAGGCTTGACATACGCGAAGGCGGGATCAAGCCTCAGGAGTCTCCCTGGAAATCCTCGAGCAATCTACCTCCAAAACCAGAGTCTGCCTACTTTCTGCTTTGTGCTTTCACCTACACCTCTGGCTTTCCGGGGGGCTGTCCCCCACTACCTCTCTCTGAAAAAAGAGTTAGCTTACAGCTCCAGTTAATAATTCC
The DNA here is from genome assembly GCF_002263795.3 of Bos taurus. Lineage (NCBI taxonomy): Eukaryota > Metazoa > Chordata > Mammalia > Artiodactyla > Bovidae > Bos > Bos taurus. The sequence continues at coordinate 37,021,578 of NC_037356.1, forward strand.
TGGGTGTGACAGTGTTTCAACCTACAAACTCCTTTGGAAGTCCTCTAGCCTGCCTGAATAGGTTTTTTCCGGCAACATGTTATTGTTCAGAGCCTCCCAACTGTGAGAGGCAGGAGATGTTCTAAACTGTCTAAACACAGATTCCTTTGAGTAGTTAAAAGATTGATTAGAAATTGTATTGGTGAAGGGTTTTTCACTTGTTGGGCCAATGTTTGCTGCTAAGTCTCCATATCCCTTACCTACTGTGTCCTTGGCGGTGTATTGATTGATATAATGGGTGTATAGAAATGTAAGCAGTTGCCTCAATGTTTGTAATCTTGGACCCTTGAGTTAATTCTTTTCTTGATTGAGCCCACCTCACCTTTGCCCTATAGGAATGCAACTTTCTCCAATGCTTTTTGGAGGCTGGCGCCTGACCTTAGAATAATCACCTTTAGAGAAAAATAAGTTTCTTAAAATGTTAACAGGCTTCCTGGCCAGAAGATGATGTAAATCACCTAAACTTTTGCATATGATAAGTTTGAAAGCCTGGCTTCGATAAGGATCAGGAACTGCTGTCTTTGCATGACTCTACCCCTTCCCCCATTATCCTCTATGCACAACTTAAGGTATAAAACTACTTTGGAAAATAAAGTATGCCCTTTTGTTCACCGGAATTTGGTCTCCCCATGTCGTTCTTTCTTTCACCTTCTAGCTGAACTTTTCCTCTGAGGCAGGGAAGCTCGTCAAGCCTACTAATTTTGCCTGGGCTTCTAAGATCTGACCGGGGAGGCCTTAGTGTCTCCTCTCCTTCGGGAGAACGGGAGGACGCCTGCGGCCTTCGTAGGTGACGTAAATTCCCTGCTTTGGAATTTTATTCAGCCTCTTTTCTTCACTGAATTTCTTCGCTGAGCTATCCTTATTTCACCACTCTTTATATCCTTAATAAACGTTTAATTAAGCAGTTGTTTCCTGATCCTCGCCAATGCCGTCCCCGCTTCGAATTCCCTAGATCAGCCGGGGCTGGTCCCCGGCAAGGTCTAAATGAGCTCATTATAGAAAGTACACGGTCATGTGTAAACATCATCAGTGTAGACAGGACTTGGAGAGGTCTAAATCTACCATGTAGACAGACCTTGGTCAGGTTTAAACTAGCTTAAAGCTGCTCTCCCAGGACGCACAGGTCACACACATGCAGGGTCTCTCATCTTTGGACAGGGAACTCCCCCTCGCGTGGGAACTAGGATGTACATTTCTTGAAGAGTTCACCCTTGGCCCACATCAGGGCAGGGGGTGAAACTGAAAGAATCTGTGTCATTGATCATTCCGACAGGCAAAACAAAGTGTTACCAATTGCTTTGGCCACGTGATGGTCAGTGTCTCACTGTATCTCACTGTTCGTTGAACCCAAGGTAGGCAAGGCGCGAGCAGGGAAGCTGCAAGAAAACCTGGGGAGCCGTAGGAACTGCAGACTCGTTTAATCTCTCCTGACTGGTGCAGGGGCTGGAACAGCAGACTCGCTGTATTCTCTGGTCTGGTGGTGATCCAGCGGACGCAGCCATAACACAGCCGCAAGGGCTCTTCTGGTGGATCTTACTGATGTTTACAGAGCAAAAGTGGTCTCCGGCCAAGCCGGTACCTCGTGAAGCGCATGCGCTGTACTACTGTAAGTGCGCTCAGCGGATACGTAACCATGTATTTACAAAACATGGGGCCAGAACGAGAGGCTGTGGGGTGAGAGAGCCTGACATCGCCATCTTAGCTAATTTGCTTTTTTCCTACCTTCAGGATCCATGGGAGAGGCAGGAATTTTTTATAGTATGCAGCCCAGTGTCGTGTAAAGGCACACAGGGTGTGGCATGATTCCAGCATCCCAGGCTTCCAGCAGGAGGTGACCACTCTGGAAACCTTTTGGAAAAGTATATTCTTTATCAGAATAAAAATGTGTTGTTGAAATTTCAACCATACTAGTTATTATTTGCAATCTAACATATTCTTAAAAGCTTGGCACCCTGATTTTTGCGGTCCCATTAGTTCCTTTGGTTCAGATTTTCTAGGTAGAAACCAGCCATCATTTCAAACTAGTTTCTTCTAATTCTGTTATTACCATTGAATGAAAGGTCACACTTGAAAGAAAATAAAAGCAAATTCCTGCAAACAATGAGTGACTCAAAGAGCACACGAGCCACAGGTACTTTTTCTTCTAACAGTTTCATTTCTCCTCAAGAAGAAAACAGAAAAAATTGCCACCCTCCCCCAGATTTTTTGCTTCTTTGATCAAACTGAACTAAATGAAGTTGACACTCATATCAATAGGTAACAGTCTTTGAGGTTTGATATGTCATACCAGGGAAACAGGAAATGGCAACCCACTCCAGTATTCTTGCCTGGAGAATCCCATGGACAGAGGAGCCTGGAGGGCTACAATCCATAGGATTGCAAAGAATCGGACACCATTGAAGCGACTTAGCACCAGGGAAACAGGGCCTGGAGAAAAGGGAATGCTCCTGCACTGCTGGAGGGAAACTACACCCTAAAATTAAGGCTAAAATTCAAATTGGACTTAATTATGACAGTGTGTCGGAGAAGGCAATGGCACCCCACTCCAGTACTCTTGCCTGGAAAATCCCATGGACGGAGGAGCTTGGTGGGCTGCAGTCCATGGGGTCGCTAAGAGTCGGACAGGACTGAGTGACTTCACTTTCACTTTTCACTTTCATGCATTGGAGAAGGAAATGGCAACCCACTCCAGTGTTCTTGCCTGGAGAATCCCAGGGATGGGGGAGCCTGGTGGGCTTCCGTCTATGGGGTCGCACAGAGTGGGACACGACTGAAGCGACTTAGCAGCAGCAGCAGCATGACAGTGTGTGGTTACATGGAGTATGAACCAAGGGTCTACATATAGCAGGCAATATGTGAAGGCAAATTTGATATCTCGCATGTGAGAGTAAAGGTTTCTTGTCAGATCTGCAGCCAGTATGCACAGATTCTTTAGAATACTGCATGTATGTTTTAGAATTATAGCTTTGTCTTGATGCATGGCTAGGAGTGGAATTCCTGGATCATATGGTAACTCTATTTTAGTTTTCTGAGGAACCACATGCTGTTCTCTACAGTGTCTTCACCAATTTAAATTCCCACCAACAATCTCAAAAGGTTCCCTTTTCTCCACACCCTCTGAAACACTTGTTACTCGGAGATTTCTTTATGATGGCCATTCTACTGGTGTGAGGTGGTACCTCATTGTAGTTTTGATGTGCATTTCTCAAATAATTAACAATGAGGAGCATTATAGGATGATTCTTTAAATTTCAGATTTGTAAAGTCCGTTAAGTGTAACATGTCAACTTGACAATTTTTTTTACAGATAAGGATTTATTAAATATTTGGTTATTTCCTTTCTCTTAGTTAACTATAGGGACATACGTTATCATGTTACTCAAGGTGATGAGCTCCATTATGCATCTTTGAGCAGTTTTAAAGCCGTGCATTGCTCCCTTCAAAGGGAAGGCTTGTGCTGGAACCAAGGTCCACCTCCCAGTGAAAGCTGTTCCTTGAGCAAATTGAGTCACTGCCCAGGGGGCACATGGTGAGACCACCATGTCACCTGACACTTCCCACATCTCAGGCCTCGGTTTGACCATTCCATCTGAGGTGGAACAGTTTGCCCTGGTGATACAACTTGACCTCTTTCTGTATGTCTAGGTCAATTGTTAATAATTTAGGATTAAATTTAGGATTCTATAGGATTACCAGCCCTCTAATAGCAAAATATATGTTTTAAAGTTACACCAGGACATGGGGGTTACACCATGAGCCTAAGGGAGTTTCTACGGATTTTTCTGTTCTGAGATCAAGGCCCCTTCCCCAGTTTTATGACAGCACAATTGCCAGAGACTGGATGAGCTACATCGTTGGCAGGGATTAGGGCAGAATGAAAATACAGGAATCCTTGTGTAAGAATTACTAAGAATGTGGATGCTGACAGCACAGCCTTAAACCAAGCACGGAGCCCTCGTAAGTGCAGGAGCCCCCGACACTGTGCAGAGTGTGTGTCCATGAAGACAGCCCCCAAAAAAGGCTTCTGTTTTCATAGAGCCAATTTTGTGTAGTGGTGTGTTAAATGGATTTATAACTCCAAATATTTGTATCAGGGATATGTGGACACTTTTTTCTATTGAAAACTGGGGCATTTTTAATTGAAGAGTAGTGTTTATATTGTGTTAGTTCCAAGCATATAGCAAAGGGATTCAGTTATATATATATACTATATAATATACATTATATGTATAAGCATATATAATGCATGTATATAAAAACACACCCACATACATTCTTTCAGATTATTAGGTTTCAGTGGTTTTTGTTGTTCAGTCACCCAGTCATGTCTGACTCTTTGTGACCCTATGGACTGCAGCACACCAGGCTTCCCTGTCCCTCACCATCTCCTGAAGTTTGCCCAAGTTCATGTCCCTTGCATTGGTGATGCTATCCAGCCATCTCATGCTCTGATGTCCTCTTCCTTCTGCCCTCAATCTTTCCCAGTGTCAGGGACTTTTCCAGTGAGTCGGCTTTTCTCATCAGATGACCAAAATACTGAAGCTTCAGCTTTAGCATCAGTCCTTCCAGTGAAATTCAGGGTCGCTCTTCCTTAAGATTGATTGATTTGATCTCCTTGCTATACAAGGGACTTTCAGGAGTCTTCTCCAGCACCATGGTTCAAAGGCATCAATTGTTTGGCATTCTGCCTTCTTTACAGTTCAGCTCTCAAAACCGTATGTGACCACTGGGAAGACCATAGCCTTGACTATACTGACCTTTGGCAGCAGTGCAATGTCTCTGCTTTTCAACACACTGCCTAGGTTTGTCATAGCTTTCCCGCCAAGAAGCAAACACCTTCTAATTTCATGGCTGCAGTCACCATCTACAGTGATTTTAAATTTTCCCCTTCTATTTGCCATGAGTAATAGAACTGGGTGCCAAGATCTTAGTTTTTTTAATATTTAGATTTAAGCCAGATCTCTCTCACTCCTCCATCACCCTCATCAAGAGGCTCTTTAGTTCCTCTTTGCTTTCTGCCGTTAGAGTGGTATTATCCACATATCTGAGGTTGTTGATATTTCTCCTGCTATCTTGATCCCAGCTTGTCACTCATCCAGCCTGGCATTTCTCATGATGTGCTCAGCGTATATAGGTTAAACTAACAGGGTGACAGCGGACAGCCCTGTCGTACTCCTTTCTCAATTTTAAACCAATTAGTTGTTCCATACAGTTCTGTTGCTTCTTGACCCACATACGGGTTTCTCAGGAGACAGGTAAGATGGTCTGGTATTCCCTTCTCTAAGAGTTTTCCAGTTTGTCATGATCCACACAGCCAAAGACTTTGGTGTAGTTGAAGAAACAGATGTAGATGTTTTTCTGGAATTCCCTACCTTTCTCTATGATCCAGTGGATGTTGGCAATTTGGTCTCTGGTTCCTCTTCCTTTTCTAAACCCAGCTTGGACAACTGGAGGTTCTTGATTCACAAAATGCTGAAGGCTAACATGCAATATTTTAAGCGTGACCTTACTAGCATGGGAGATGAGTGCAGTTGTCCAATGGTTAGCGCATGCTTTGGTACTACCCTTCTTGGGAATTGGGATGAAGATTGACCTTTTCCAGTCCTGTGGCTACTGCTGGGTCTTCCAGATTTGCTGACATATTGAGTGCAACACCTTGATGGCATCATCCTTTAGGGTTTTGAATAGTTCTACTGGAATTCCATCACATCCACTAGCTTTATTAACAGCAGTGCTTCCTAAGGCCCACTTGACTTCTCTCTCCAGCATGTCTGGCTCTAGGTGGCTGACCACATCGCTGTAGTAATCCAGGTCACTAAGATCTCCTTTGTACAGTTCTTCATGTATTCTTTCCATTTCTTCTTGATCTCTTCAGTATCTATGTGTCTACCATTTCTGTCCTTTATTGTGACCATCTTTGGGCAAAATGTTCCCTTGATATCTCCAATTTTCCTGAAGAGACCTCTAATCTTTCCCCTTCTGTTATTTTCTTCTAGTTTTATTCACTGTTCATTGAAGAAGGTCTTCTTGTCCCTCCATGCTGTTCTTCGGAAATCTGTGTTTAGTTGGATACACCTCTCCCTTGCTTTTTGCTTCTCTTCTTTCTTCAGCTATTTGTAAGGCCTCCTCAGATAACCACTTTGCCTTCTTGCTTTTCTTTTTCTTTGGGATAGTCTTGTCACTGGCTCCTGTACAATATTACAGACCTCTGTCCATAGTTCTTCAGGCACACTGTTTACTAGATCTAATCCCTTGAATCTATTCATCACCTCCCCTGCAAGTTGTACCTGGCTGGCCGAGTGGTTTTCCCCACTTTCTTCAGTTTAAGCCTGAATTTTGCTATGAGAAGCTGAGGATCTGAGCCACAGCTCCAGGTCTTGTTTTTGCTGACTGTGTATAGCTTCTCCATCTTTAGCTACAAAGAATATAATCAATTTCATTTCAGTATTCATCACTTGGTGATGTCCACATGTAAAGTCGTCTCTTGTGTTGTTGAAAAAGTTATTTGCTATGACCAGTGCATTCTCTTGGCAGAATTCAGATAGCCTTTGCCTTGCTTCATTTTGCTCTCCAAGGCCAAAAGTTGCCTGTTACTCCAGGTATCTCTTGACTTCCTACTTTTACATTCCAAACCCCAATGATGACTAAAACATCTGTTTTTTGGTGTTGGTTCTAGGAGGTTTTCTAGGTCTTCATGGAACTGAACAACCTCAGCTTCTTTGGCAGTAGTTGTCGGGGCACAGACTTGGATTACTTTGAATTTGAATGGTTTGCCTTGAAAACAAACCAAGATCATTCTGTCACTTTTGAAGTTGCTCCCAAGTACTGCATTTTGCACTCTTCTGTTGATTATGAGGGCTACTCCATTTCTTCGATGGGATTCTTGCCTGAAGTAGTAGATATAATGGTCATCTGAATTAAATTCACCCATTCCCATACACTTTAGTTCAATGATTCCTAAGATATCAATGTTCATTCTTACCATCTCCTGCTTGACCACGTCCAGTTTACCTTGATTCATAGGTCTAACATTCCAGATTCCTATGCAATACTGTTCTTTGCAGCATCGAATTTTACTTTCATCACCAGACAATCCACAACTGAGTGTCATTTCTGCTTTGGCTGAGCCACTTCATTCTTTCTGGGGCTACTAGTAGTTCTCCTCTGCTCTTCCTCAGTAGCATATTTCAGACCCAGGGGACTCATCTTTCAGTGTCATAGGTTTTTCTCCTTTTATACAGTTCATGAGGTGCTCACAGCACGCATACTGCGGTGGTTTGCCATTCCCTCCTCCAGTGGATCATGTTTTGTCAGATTTCAGATTATTAGGCTAATACAAATACTGAATATAGTTTCCTGTGCTATACAGTGAAGTGAAGTGTCAGTCACTCAGTCACGTCCAACTCTTTGTGACCCCATGGACTATAGCGTGCCAGGCTCCTCTGTCCACGGGTTTCTCCAGGCAAGAATACTGGAGTGGATTGCCATTCCCTTCTCCAGGAGAACTTCTCAACCCAGGGATTAAAACTGGGTCTCCTGCATTGCAGGCAGATTCTTTACTACTTGAGCCACTAAAGACACAGAAGAATTGCACAAAAAAGATCTTAATGACCCAGATAACCACGATAGTGTGATCACTCACCTAGAGCCAGACATTCTGGAATCTGAAGTCAAGTGGGCCTTAGGAAGCATCACTATAAACAAAGCTAGTGGAGGTTATGGAATTCCTGCTGAGCTGTTTCAAATCCTAAAAGATGATGCTGTTAAAGTGCTGCACTCAATATGCCAACAAATTTGGATAACTCAGCAGTGGCGACAGGACTGGAAAGGGTCAGTTTTCATTCCAATCCTCAAAAAGGGCAAGGCCAAAGGATGTTCAAACTACTACATAATTGTACTCATTTCACTTGCTAGCAAGGTAATGCTCAAAATCCCTCAAGCTAGGATTCAATAGTATAGCTGGATTTAGAAAAGGCAGAGGAACCAGAAATCAAATTGCCAACATCCACTGGATCATAAAAAAGCAAGAGAATTCCAGAAAAACATCTACTTCTGCTTCATTGATTATGCTAAAGCCTTTGACTGCGTGGATCACAACAAACTGTGGAAAATTCTTCAAGAGATGGGAGTACCAGACCACCTTACCTGCCTCCTTAGAAATCTGTATGCAGGTCAAGAAGCAACAATTAGAACTGGACATGGAACAATAGACTGGTTCCAAATTGGGAAAGGAGTGTGTCAAGGCTGCATTTATCACCCTGCTTATTTAACTTACATGCAGAGTACATCATGTGAAACACTGGGCTGGAGGAAGCACAAGCTGGAATCAAGATTGCTGGGAGAAATATCAACAACCTCAGATACGCAGACAACACCACCCTTATGGCAGAAAGTGAAGAGGAACTAAAAAGCCTCTTGATGAAAGAGGAGAGTGAAAAAGTTGGCCTAAAACTCAACATTCAGAAAGCTAAGATCATGGCATCAGGTCCCATCACTTCATGGCAAATAGATGGGGAAACAGTGGAAACAGGGACAGAGTTTATTTTCTTGGGCTCCAAAATCACCACAGATGGAGATTGCAGCCATGAAATTAAAAGATGCTGCTCCTTGGTAGGAAAGTTATGACCAATCTAGACAGCATATTGAAAAGCAGAGATATTACTTTGCCAAAAAAGGTCCATCTAGTCAAGACTATGGTTTTTCCAGTAGTCATGTGTGGATGTGAGTTGGACTATAAACAAAGCTGAGCACCAATGATGCTTTTGAACTGTGGTGTTGGAGAAGACTCTTGAGAGTCCTTTGGACTGCAAGGAGATCTAACCAGTCCATCCTAAAGGAGATCAGTCCTGAATATTCATTGCAAGGATTGATGTTGAAGCTGAAACTCCAATACTTTGGCCACTTGATGCAAAGAACTGACTCATTTGAAAAGATCCTTATGCTGGGAAAGATTGAAGGCAGGAAAAGGGGACAACAGAGGATGAGATGGTTGGATGGCATCACCAACTCAGTGGACATGAGTTTGAGTAAACTCCTGGAGTTAGTGACGGAGAGGGAGGCCAGGCACGCTGCAGTCCATGGGGTCGCAAAGAGTCAGACACGTCTGAGTGACTGAACTGACTGAACTGACTTCATCCACATTGTATACACTTTTTACAGATTTACAACAGGTGATTAGACACCAACCAGAGAAGGCAATGGCAACCCACTCCAGTACTCTTGCCTGGAAAAATCCCATGGACGGAGGAGCATGGTAGGCTGCAGTCCATGGAGTCGCAAAGAGTCGGACATGACTGAGCGACTTCACTTTCACTTTTCACTTTCATGCATTGGAGAAGGAAATGGCAACCCACTCCAGTGTTTTTGCCTGGAGAATCCCAGGGAAGGCGGAGCATGGTGGGCTGCTGTATATGGGGTCGTGCAAAGTCGGATATGACTGAAGCGACTTAGCAGCAGCAGCAGACACCAACAGTTTCCATTCTACATTACTCATATTCGGACTCATACTAATTTACCAGGGCTCTTAACAGAAGGAAATGCTCAAGCTGATATCCTTTTATTTCCAGCTTTTACAGTGGCCTCAGCCTTTTATAATCTGACATGTTGTAATTCAAAATGTTTAAAAACCAAGTTTCATATCACTTGGACTCAAGCTAAACAGATGGTGTGGACTTGTCCTACATGCCAGAGGGTTGCGATAACCACGTCTCCAACAGAAGCCTTGGGAGGTAATCCCTGTGGCCTGAAGCCAAATCAGATTTGGCAGATGGATGTAACTCACATTCTATCCTTTGGAAAGCTTTCTTATGTGCATGTCACAGTTGATATTAAGTTTATATGGGCAACTGCTTGCTCTGGAGAATCTACAAAATGTTATTTCACATTTGCATAGCTGCTTTGCTACTATGGGCCTCCCACAGATTATAAAAACAGTCAATGGCCCGACTTACACTAGTTCTGCTTTTAGGGATTTTTTAAAGGCTTGGTCTATAAAGCATCATACAGGAATCCCATATAATCCCCAAGGACAAGCTATTGTAGAACAAGCTAACAAATCTCTTAAAGAGATGTTACAAAAACAAAAAGGGGGAGATGGAATGTCACTTCCCCCACAGCAAAATTATATAAAGTATTATTTACTTTTAGTTTTTTGCATCCAGATAATGATTTCACTGTGGCAGAACGACATTTTACAAAGGAATGACAGCAACAACAAATTCACCCCAAACCAGCTGTTGGTTGGTATGATCCAGTATCACGCTCATGGCATAGGGGGAATCTGATAACCTGGGGAAGGGGTTTCGCCAGGTGATTCAGAAACACCCCTTTGGATTCCCTTGTGCCTTCTAAAACTGTATCATGCGGGTTTTGATATGGTTTTCTAAAACCATATCATCTTCACATGAGACATAGAGCCCCCAGTAATGAGTTTCGAAAGCCTGAGTCTGAAATAGACAAAGATAATGATTCCCATCCCTTTGGCGCATCAGAACAAGATCCCCACTTGTGGACAAATTAAAAGGTTAACACAGAAATCAGAGGAGATCTTGGAAAATGAAGGGAAAGCTGTCACTCCTAACAATCTGGCTGTTTCCATGTTTGCTCTTATCACCACTGTAGTGTGTATACCGATGCTGCTGCTGCTGCTAAGTCACATCAGTCGTGTCCGACTCTGTGCGACCCCATAGACGGCAGCCCACCAGGCCCCGCCGCCCCTGGGATTCTCCAGGCAAGAACACTGGAGTGGGTTGCCATTTCCTCCTCCAATGCATGAAAGTGAAAAGTGAAAGTGAAGTCACTCAGTTGTGTCCAACTCTTAGCGACCCCATGGACTGCAGCCTACCAGGCTCCTCCGTCCATGGGATTTTTCCAGACAAGAGTACTGGAGTTGGGTGCCATTGCCTTCTCCCGTGTATACCCCTAGAAACAGCTAAATCTAAAAATACTTATTGGGCATGTATACCTAACCCCCCATTACTAAAACCCTTTGACTGGGGGGATTCTATGATCCCTGTTTATGTTAATGATTCTTCCTGGATACCAGGACCTGAAGATACATGCCTTCCTCTTTTTAAATAAGAGGAAGGGACTCCCTTCAATGTTACTTATGGGTATGAATCCTGGCCAACTTGTGTAGGACCAGCTATAGGATGTCTTAAATTATCAATGCAAGCCTGGCTGTCCACTAATCCTTTAAATCATAACTATACTAAAATTCAGCTACATCTTTTCTCTGGTCTGAGTTTTGCTTATAATGACTCAGAACCCAATAATGACACCAAATCAGACATACCTTTATGTGAGCATCGCAAGCTGTGGACTGAAAAACAAGATCGAATTCAGTGGGATAATTGCAGTGGGACTGAGGGAGTGATTTATTAATAGTTCCTATGCAATTGTATGGGACTGGTCCCCTAAGGGGTATGCAATGTCTAATTGCTCTCATCAAAATCAATCCTCACAAAAGGCTGCGTTGGCGGGTACATAAAGCCTTTAACCACACTAATATTACCACTCATTCAGATCATCCAACTATATGGCATGGTAGTGGCATGTCACCCCCCTTCCCACAATTAGATCAAGGAAGAGGGCAAGGAGGGATTTGGAAATTGGCTTTAAGTCTTAAAAAACTCCAAATTTGGGATAGATATTATTCCGATTAAACCAATTATTCATTGACATTTAATACCAGAACAGACTGGATATTTTATATCCAAGCTTATGTGAGGGATCCTTATGTACTCTTGAAAGGAACAATTTCTATCAAGGAAAGTGTACAAGAACTTTCTTGCCAGGATTGCAAATTATATACCTGCCTAAATTCTTCACTTTATAATTCTAATCACTCATTTGTTATACTAAGAAGGAGATTGGGAATATGGCTTCCAGTAAATCAAACCAGACCTTGGGAAGGCTCCCCTGAAACACATGCTCTTTTAAAGTTTATAAAGAAAGTACTGCAAGGTTTCAAAAGGTTTATTGGACTCCTTATAGCAGCTGTTACAGGAATTATTGCTATAGCCATGACTGCAGCAGTAGCTGGAGCGCCACTTCATCAAACTATACAAATGACTACATTTGTACAGCAATGGCACCAAAATTCAAGTTCTGCCTGGGGCAATCAAACCCACATAGACCAAGAAATTAATGAACAATTGGTTGATTTAGAAAATGCAGTTCTCCTACCAGGGGATGAAGTACAAAATTTTAAATTATAAATTCATCTTGTGTGATTGGAATATCTCTTCATCTTGCGTCACACCTCGTAAGTACAATCAAAGTGCATTTACTTGGGATCAATTATCTAAACATTTGAGAAGACACGTTCGTAATAATCTATTCTTAGTTTCCAATTACAGGCTGCTATTTCTAATATGCAGAATGCTCACTTACAACTACTCCCAGAAACTGATTTATTTGAAGAAATTGAGAAAAGCCTACATAAACTTAACCCCATGATGTAGATTAAAACTTTAAGAGGAGGATTGCTTGGTATCATAATATCAGGATGTATATTTTTGACTGTTTTGTGTCTAGTCCTCAGATGCATGAGAGAAACCATCTGAGAATTGACGAAGAAACAAGTTGCTCAGTCAATGTATTTACTCCTGCAAAGACAAAAAGGGGGAGATGTAATGGGAATTCCTAATAATGTACTTTCACAACCTTGAAAAATTCCACGGAAATAGCACCTGTAAAAACAGCATATATTAAGAAACTATGTTAATGATTATCTTTCATGTTTTTCTTATAATAATAGCCTTGTTACAAAACCCAAGGCCAGACCCAGAAGGGAGTATGACTGGAATCTTGAAAGCATGGACCTTGGAACACTGGGTTTGCGTCAGGCATGAACGCTGCCTACGCACTTGTTCCCGAGACTAGCCCAGAAGGGAATGGACTAGGGTAAAAACAAGGAGATCTGGACTATGTCAGTGTAGTGTCTTGGGAAAGATAAGATCAAAGAAAGTCTTGTAATATGTAATTAGGGATAAAAGCTTGACTCAGAGAGGACTCTGAACCTCAGTCCAAAACAGGCTGTAGTCCCCTGACCCATTACATCAGATTGCGGCGTGTTCTGTCTTCATTCTCATCACTTTCTCCCAGACACAATGGCCCTTAGTTTTCCAAAAGGTCCAGCTCCCAAAGTGTCATGCCAGATACTCTACTAACCACAAAAGAAGGGCATCATATAGCTTTATCACAATATGAACCTTATAAAACATTGTAATTACCTCACTGTATCTGTTAATTTCCTACCTATTAATAAAAAATAATAATTTTTATTATGTATTTTCTTTTATCTCTATACTCAATTCTCAGTTATTTCCCTTCACAAGGAAGCATCCCCTGCTGTTTAGTAAGTATTTCTTTTGTTTGTAAATATTTTTTAAATGCATAGTGTTCTTTTGTGTATATATATGTAAATCATGTAGATGGTATAGTGTGAGTTTGTGCACAAATGTGTCCTACTCTCTAAGTTCAGTTCAGTTCAGTTCAGTCGCTCAGTCATGTCTGACTCTTTGCGACCCCATGAACCGCAGCACACCAGGCCCCCCTGTCCATCACAAACTCCCAGAGTCCACCCAAACCCATGTCCACTGTGTCGGTGATGCCATCCTACCATCTCATCCTCTGTCGTCCCCTTCTCCTCTTGCCCTCAATCTTTCCCAGCATCAGAGTCTTTTCCAATGAGTCAGTTCTTTGCATCAGATGGCCAAAATATTGGAGTTTCACCTTCAACATTAGTCCTTCCGATGAACACCCAGGACTGATCTCCTTTAGGATGGAATGGTTGGATCTGCTTGCAGCCCAAGGGACTCTCAAGAGTCTTCTCCAACACCACAATTCAAAAGCATCAATTCTTCGGCACTCAGCTTTCTTCACAGTCCAACTCTCACATCCATACATGACCACAGGAAAAACCATAGCCTTGACTAGATGGACCTTTGTTGACAAAGTAATATCTCTGCTTTTGAATATACTGTCTAGGTTGATCATAACTTTCCTTCCAAGGAGTACGCATCTTTTAATTTCATGGCTGCAATCACTATCTGGCATGATTTTCGAGCCCCAAAAAATAAAGTCAGCCACTGTTTCCATTGTTTCCCCATCTATTTCCTGTGAAGTGATGGGACCTGATGCCATGATCTTCGTTTTCTGAATGTTGAGCTTTAAGCCAACTTATTCACTCTCCTCTTTCACTTTCATCAAGAGGCTCTTTAGTTCTTCTTCACTTTCTGCCATAAGGGGGGTGTCATCTGCATATCTGAGGTTATTGATATTTCTCCTGGCAATCTTGATTCCAGCTTGTGTATCTTCCAGCCCAGCGTTTCTCATGATGTACTCTGCATATAAGTTAAGTAAACAGGGTGACAATATACAGCCTTGACGTACTCCTTTTCCTATTTGGAACCAGTCTGTTGTTCCATGTCCAGTTCTAACTGTTGCTTCCTGACCTGCATATAGGTTTCTCAAGACGCAGGTCAGGTGGTCTGGGACTCCCATCTCTTGAAGAATTTTCCACAGTTTACTGTGGTCCACACAGTCAAAGGCTTTGGCGTAGTCAATAAAGCAGAAATAGATGTTTTTCTGGAATTCTCTTGCTTTTTTTTATGATCCAGCAGATGTTGGCAATTTGGTCTCTGGTTCCTCTGCCTTTTCTAAAACCAGCTTGAACATCTGGAAATTCATGGTTCATGTATTGCTGAAGCCTGGCTTGGAGAATTTTAAGCATCTCTTTACTAGCGTGTGAGATGAGTGCAATTGTGTGGTAATTTGAGCATTCTTTGGCATTGCTTTTCTTTGGGATTGGAATGAAAACTGACCTTTCCCAGCCCTGTGGCCACTGCTGAGTTTTCCAAATTTGCTGGCATATTGAGTGCAGCACTTTCACAGCATCATCTTTCAGGATTTGAAATAGCTCAACTGGAATTCCATCACCTCCACTGGCTTTGTTCGTAGTGATGCTTCCTAAGGCCCGCTTGACTTCACATTCCAGGATGTCTGGCTCTAGGTCAGTGATCACAGCATCATGATTATCTGGGTCATGAAGATCTTTTTTGTACAGTTCTTCTGTGTATTCTTGCCACCTCTTCTTAATATCTTCTGCTTCTGTTAGGTCCCTACCATTTCTGTCCTTTATTGAGCCCATCTTTCCATGAAATGTTCCCTTGGTATCTCTCATTTTCTTGAAGAGATCTCTAGTCTTTCCCATTCTATTGTTTTCCTCTATTTCTTTGCATTGATTACTGAGGAAGGCTTTCTTATCTCTCCTTGCTATTCTTTGGAACTCTGCATTCAAATGAGCATATCTTTCCTTTTCTCCTTTGCTTTTCACTTCCCTTCTTTTCACAGCTATTTGTAAGTATTTGTAATGCTCTAAGTTACTCAGCACCATATTTTTAAAATCCATCCATGCTGTATATCTAACCTGTTAACTCTAAATGTTGCATGTGAAAGTGCTAGTCACTCCGTCGTGTCTGACTCTTTTGACCATAATATTTTAATTACTATAGCTTTGTGATATAGTTTGATATCAGGAAGTGTGATGCCTCCAGCTTTGCTCTTCTTGTTTAATATTGTTTTAGCTGTTCAGAGAATTTGTCTCATATAAATTTTAGAAATTTTTTTATTTCTGTGAAAAATGCCACTGGAATTTTGATAGGAATTGGATTGAATCTATAGATGGCTTTGCACATTATTGAAATTATAACAATATTAGTTCTATTCCATGAACACATGATATCTTTTATTTGTGTCTTCTTCAATTTCTTTCATCACTGTCTTGCAATTTTCAATGTACAAATCTTTCACCTTCTTGGTTAAATTAATTCTTAAGTATTTTTTGATGCTACTTTAAATGGGATGGTTTTCTTTGTTTCATTTTCAGATAGTTTCTGTTAGTATACAGAAACACAGCTGATTTTTACATGTTAATTTTGAATCCTACAATTTTATTGAATTCATTTATCAGTTCAAACAGTTTCTTTAGGGTTTTCTACATGTAAGATCACATCACTTACGAACAGAGACTATTTCACTTCTTCCTTTCTATTTGGACATATTTTCTTTCTTTTTCTTGCCTAATTTCTCTGATTAGAGCTTCTTATATTATGTTAAATAGAATTGACAAGAGAAGGCACCCATATTTTATGCCTCACTTAGCAAAAGTGTCCAACTTTTCACTAATATGAAGTTTACTGTGTATTTGTCATATATAGTCTTTATTACATTGAGATACATTCCTTCCTGGTGGCTCAAATGGTAAAAAATCTGCCTGCAATGCGGGAGAACTGGGTTCAATACCTGGGTTGGGAAGATCCCCTAGAGAAGGAAATGCCAACCCACTCCAGTATTCTTGTCTGGAGAATCCCAGGGACAGAGGAGCCTGATGAGCTACAGTCCATGGGGTTGCAAAGAGTCAGACATGACTGAGCAACTAACAGCTTCAGTTTCATTATCACTAAACAGCCTTGAAGTTTGTCTAATTTTTTTTTTTTCCTTCTTCACTTCAGGTGTGTTTTGTCCTTCATTTTATTAATGAGATGTACATGTTATCCTACCCTTGCATCCTAGGGATAAATCCCACTTTATCATGGTGTGTGATTCTTTTAGTGTGCTATTGAATTTTGTTTCCTAATATTTGCTGAAATTTTCTTTCTCGCAGTGTCCTTATCTGGCTCTGGCAACAGAGTGAATACTGGCCTCATAGAATGAATATGGAAGTGTTCTGTCTTCTTAAGTTTTTTTTGAAGAATTGGTATTCTTTAAATGTTTGGTAGAGTCATAGTGTGGCTGTGTGGTCTTGGATGTTTTTTTCTTGTTAGATTTTTTATTTCTTATTCAATATCCTTGCTCATTACTAATCTGTCAAGATTTTCTATTTCTTCATGATTCAGTCTTGGGAGGTTGTATAGTTCTAGGATTTTTAACCATTTCAGAGTACCTGTCTTATTGAGTAGTCTGTATAAATTAATATTTGTACAGAATTTAGAAAAGTACCTAGCAGAGTAAGCAATCAGTAAATTCTAGCTTCCCTTTCTTTTTATATTTCCGAGGTAACAGCAATTTTAACAGACAGTATTTTTAAACATATTAGGTGGAACTTACCTGGTGGTACACTGGTTTAGACTCTGTGAATCTACTCAGGGGACACAAGACAAGCCCAAACTGGGACTGTATTGTCTTAGAGTTAAATACAATGCACTTCACTTTATTCTGCTTCCCAGTACTGCATTTTTTAAAAATACAGATTGAAGGCTTGTAGCAACCCTGCATAAAGCAAGTCTACTGCTGTCATTTTTTCAATGGTAGTTGCTCACTTCATGCTTCTGTGTCACGTTTTGGTTAATTCTCACACTATTTCAAACTTTTTCATTGTGCTGTATCTACTATAGTGATCAAAATAATCTTTTGATGTTACTATTGCAAAATGATTATGACTTGTTGAAGTCATAGATGATGGTTAGCATTCTTGGCTATAAAGTGCTTTTCCATTTTAACACTTTTATTTTGCCGAGGGAAAATCAGAATGCCGTAGTCTTCCAGCTCTGGTTGACCTATGGCTGTCTGCAAGCAAGGAGCAATGGCTAAGGCAGAGTTGCCAACTGTGTCCCAGAGCTTTAAAGATTTATCCCCCAACACACATATGCACACATGCACATGTGCACACACAGCTTCTCAGCAAAGACTGAAAATTTTATTTTTTGAAAGCAGTTAAGGAAGTGAAGACCAGTGCAACAAAAACAATAATAAATAAGAGTTGAAAAATACACAATGAGATAGTATCTCACACCCATTAGAATGGCTAATATATTTTTTAAGCAAAAAATAATTGTTGGTGAGGGTGTGAAAAAATTGAATCCCTTGTATGCTGTTACTGAGGATGTGAAATGGTACAACCTTTATGGAAAACAATACAGTGATTACTCAAAAAATAAAAATAGAATTATCATATGTAATAGCAATTCTACTTCTGGATCAGTTCATTTCAGTTCAGTGCTCAGTCATGTCTGACTCTTTGTGACCCCATGAATCGCAGCACGCCAGGCCTCCCTGTCCATCACCAACTCCCAGAGTTCACTCAGACTCACGTCCATCGAGTCAGTGATGCCATCCAGCCATCTCATCCTCTGTCATCCCCTTCTCCTCTGCCCCCAATCCCTCCCAGCATCAGAGTCTTTTCCAATGAGTCAACTCTTCGCATGAGGTGGCCAAAGTACTGGAGTTTCAGCTTTAGCATCATTCCCTCCAAAGAAATCCCAGGGCTGATCTCCTTCAGAATGGACTGGTTGGATCTCCTTGCAGGCCAAGGGACTCTCAAGAGTCTTCTCCAACACCACAGTTCAAAAGCATCAATTCTTTGGCGCTCAGCCTTCTTCACAGTCCAACTCTCACATCCATACATGACCACAGGAAAAACCATAGCCTTGACTAGACGAACCTTTGTTGGCAAAGCAATGTCTCTGCTTTTGAATATGCTATCTAGATTGGTCATAACTTTTCTTCCAAGGAGTAAGCGTCTTTTAATTTCATGGCTGCAGTCACCATCTGCAGTGATTTTGGAGCCCAAAAAAACAAAGTCTGACACTGTTTCCACATCTATTTCCCATGAAGTGATAAGAGATCCTTAGAATAAGCAAAATTATAAGGGAGAAAGTGAAAGGATAGTTGCTAGAGACTGGAGAACAGCCAATGTGACGTTACTGTTTAATGGATTTAGAGTTTCAGTTTTACAAAATGAAAAAAACTATGGAGATATATAGTGGTGATGGTTGTACAATATAATGTACATGTTTAAAACCACTTTTAAAACAATTTACATCAATTTTTAAATTAAGATGTTAAATATTACATATATTTTAGCACAATTTTTTAAATTGAAAAAATCAATCAATATATTAATAGTATACTGCATTAATAGAATAAAAGAAACAATCACTGAAGAGTGATAGAAGGAAATATTAATAGATTGTAATGGCTTATAGTCTTATCTCCTTACCTCTAAATTCTTTCAAAATAAAAATCAATCATTAATCCCTCCAAAAAACTGCATATTAATAAGGCAACCTAAAACTCTGCCTGGATCCAGAAGAATAGATACTTGTGGGATTCCTGGAGGATAATGTGGGCTTCCAGGGTGGCTTAGTGGTAAAGAATCTACCTGCAATGCAGGAGATGCAGTTTCGATCACTGGGTTGGGAAGATGTCCTGGAGGAGGGCATGGCAACCCACTTCAGTATTCTTGCTTGGAGAATCCCATGGACAGAGGAGCCTGGCGAGTTACAGTCCATGAGGTCACAAGGAGTCCGACATGACCAAGCACACATGTATGCACAGGATAAGTGTGTAGAGGAGATAACTGGAAAATGAAGGCAGAGAAGCAAATCGAGACCAATTTCTAATACAGCTAAACCAGCTTACCAAAGAGTTTGGAATTTAGTTTGTAAGTAACAGCATGCTACTGAAGGGTTTTACACAGCAGTGTTTCTTTATTAAACTTTATGATTATATCATTATTTCCATGACAGTATTTTCTGCAGCAAATTACAGCTCTCCTAATTCAAACTGCTTAATCGATCAGAAAACCTGTCTTATAACAGCAAGTTCCCAAGTAAGGGACTTCTGGATCAATTGATTCAACAGCTCAGTGACAAGTATCAGTGATCCAGATTCTTTCTGTCTTCCTCTGGAATCTTAATTCTAAAGTTGTAAGATGCATACTTCCTGGTTCACATCCAGCAGGAGAAAACAGTTTCTCTCTCTCAGAAGCCAAAGGGAAGCCTTTCTTTACCTCACACTGGCCCAGTTGCTTTAGTCCAGCTCCTCTCTGAACTGAATAATAGCAAAGGGGATGGAACTGCCATGATGAATTTAGATAAAGGTGTAGGAGCATGATTTTGAAGAAGTCACTCACCTGAAGAATAGAGATGGAATTGAAGAAGAACAAGCCTAGAGAGAAGGATAATTAGATGATTGCTCCAACAGAGGCCACGTTAGAGCCAAATGATGAATTCCTAATTTTGAACTGTAGAGAATTAAAGAGGGTAAACTTGAAAGGTATTTAGGAATTTTATCAATGTTTCATATATTAGTTAGGTTCACACTCAATGTTGCTCAATAGCTAAAATTAGTAGTTAGATACAAGAGTAGTAGATTAGTTACATAAACTGCTTTTGCTTTATTTCTAATTCCAATGCTCCTCAATAACCATTGAGCTTAGCTTTAAATGCTGATCTGTATTTCACTTGAATATAAAATTGTTCAGAATGTTCATTGTTTTCAGTTTTTTGTGTCTGTGTTAATGTAACAATATTCTACTACAAACTTAAAATGCAAAAACACCAAAGTTTTACTGGGGCGGGAAGCATCAGAATGCCTTCCGCAACTATAGTGACTCCCCCAAATCCTGTAATCTGAGCCAGATAGCTGTCTATTCCAGAAGGACATTTCTCTTTCCGACCCAGAACATGAAGTAGAGGATCCAGAAGAAATCTTGTGACCCACGAGAGTCCAGTTGAAGGTGAAAGCTGTTTTGCAAAGAGTCATAATTTAGTTTGACATGGTTGTTTGTAATCCATTGAAACCACCAGTTTCTGATGGGCCATAGGTCCGATGTGTCCTTGAACCTGCCCCAGGACAGAGTAGATGCTGTTCTCTTTGTATGGTTTAAACTGGTCACATAGGTTTACTTGTTTGTTATTGCTATTGTTTTATCTTGTTTTGACTCAGTGGCTAAGGATAAGGCTATTATTGGAGAAGGCAATGGCACCCCACTTCAGTACTCTTGCCTGGAAAATCCCATGGACAAAGGAGCCTGGTAGGCTGCAGTCCATGGGGTCGCAAAGAGTCGGACACGACTGAGCGATTTCCCTTTCACTTTTCACTTTCATGCATTGGAGAAGGAAATGGCAACCCACTCCAGTGTTCTTGCCTGGAGAATCCCAGGGACGGGGGAGCCTGGTGGGCTTCCGTCTATGGGGTCACACAGAGTTGGACACGACTGAAGTGACTTAGCAGTTATAATATAATAATGAGGAATCTGCTATCACTCAACTCACCCAGGCTACACACTGTCTGAATCTTCTGTGTCGTTGTAATTTGCAAAGAACCAGTGTGACTCCAGGCAAGAAAAAATTAATTGTGAATTAGTGAAGAACTCCATATTTTTTTTTTTAAGAAACCTCATGGAAAATGCATTCTAATGAAGTCTTTTCCAGTACTCTTTTTTCCTACCTCTTCAATAAAGGATGCAATTTGATCACAAGTTGACTGTTCCTTTCATAAAAGCCAATCTGAATTGACATGGAAAAATGGAGTCAGTCTGGGGAATATAGGAAAGTAATGTTGAATGCCCACTTTATCTCACATTGGAAGAGATTTGCCTGAGTGAAGGGACTCCATCTGAAAGAAGGAGGCTCTAACTTTGGAAACAGGCAGGATGTCGATGTAGCAATAGCAAGACCCTATGTTTTTATTCCTCACCCATGGTAGCTCAGATGGTAAAGAATCTGCCTGCAATGCAGGAAACGTGGGTTCAGTCTCTGGGTTGGGAAGATCCCCTGGAGAAGGGAATGGCAACCCACTCCAGTCGTCTTTTCTGAAGAAGTTGATGGATAGAGGAGCCTGGCAGTCCATGGCATCACAAAGAGTCGGACATGACTAACTAACACACTTACAGAACAGAAATATAGTCCCTAGCCCACAGAGCAGATACAAGGATTAATGACAATACATCATCAAAAAAGGATTTACAACAGTGCCTAGTTTATGGTAATCCCTCAGTAAGTTATTATTTTTCATCATTTATTAGTCCTTATTATAGCTGTAGCATGATGATGTTAAAGGCTATGTGGAGTTCTTCCCATTTTCCAAGAATTGGTGATCAGAGTCCACTTCTGAAAGCAGAAGATATACTCAATATTCTAAGCCCAAAAGATCAATTGAGAAGTTGCTAAGAGGTGTTACTATGGGCTGAATTGCATCTCTCAGAAAAGTGATAAAGAAGAAAGTGAAAAGTGAAAGTGTTGGTCGCTCAATTGTGTCTGGCTCTTTGAGACCCCATGGACTGTAGCCTACCAGGCTCCTCCATCTGTGGAATTCTCCAGGCAAGAATACTAGAGTGAGTAGCCATTCCCTTCTCCAGGGGATCTTCCCGGCCTAGGAATCGAACCCAGGTCTCCTGCATTTCAGGCAGATTCTTTACCATCTGATTCACCAAGGAAGTGAAGTGTGTGTTAGTCACTCAGGTGTGTCCAACTCTCTGTGACCCATGGACTGGGGCTCGCCAGGTTCTTCTGTCCATGATTCTCCAGGCATGAATACTGGAGCAGGTTGCTATTTCCTTCTCCAGGGGATCCACTAGGGAAGTCTCCAGAAAAGCTATGGTAGAGTCCTAATCCCCAGCACCTGATCATGGGACCATATTTGAAAATATGGTCTTTATGGAAGTAATCAAGTTCAAAAGAGGTTATTAGGGTGGGCCTTTTATAAACTATGACTGGTGTCCTTATAAAGAGGGGAAATTTGAACACTGAGATGGACATACACATAGGCAAGTTTATGTGATGACACACAGGCAAGACATCATATGAAGACAGAGGGTAGGAGTGATATATCCATGAGCTATGAAATGGCAATACCAAAGATTTCTGGAAAATCAGCAGGAGTAAGGAAGAGGTAAAGAAGGGTCCTTCTTGAATAGATTTCAGAGGGAGGTGACCTTGATTTGGGATTTCTGACCTTCAGAAGAACAAGACAATAAACTTGTGTTGTTCTAAACCACCCAATTTGCAACACTTTGTTACAGGAGCCTTAGAAGACTAACACAGGTGACTTTTCTCTATAGTGGGCACCATATAACCTCCCCCCGCCCCCGACCCTGCAAGCTGTCAGATTTATGAAGAGGGGTTTTCCTATTACCTAGCATCACCCAGCAAGAGTGTGGCATTTGAGTGTATCTACTCCTGAGGGTGAGGGAGAGGAGATGCAACAGTCAGGTTTGTGGGTGTCTACAGGATGAACTGCATTCCCCACTGATACAATCTTTGAGACCCAAGTAGGATTTTCTGGACTGCCACAAAACATCTGGAGAAAGAGCTACCAATGTTAAGAGAAGGCATGACTGTGTGACTGGGGGCTGTGAGTTCAGAATTTGCAAGAGGTAGAAAAGAAGGATCCCACCACTGCCTGCAGGACCCACCCTGGGACACTGGAGAGAGATGAGACAGGAAGCTTCAGGCTTTCTGAGGATTGCAGCATGGAGAGCAATGGATAGCAAAGCCTTCAGCTTAAATGCTGCCAGCTGAGGATCAGTAGGAAGATAAAGCCACCAATGCCTCAATGCCACCAATGCCTAAGAGAACTGCTCAGAATTGAGCATCTCTCTGTTATGGCCAGTAGAAACCTTCTTGTACTCACTGAGATTGAAGATAGAATCTTCAATAGAAAATCTTCATAGAAAATGGACATATCCTGACATGGGGTTATATACTTAGGAAATGATACTCATGGAAAGCAAGCAAGCAAGCAAGTCGCCTGACCATGAAGAGTCATGTTTCAGGGATTCCCTTGGTACCCATACTACAAATAGAGGCTCTGGCACCAACCATCCCACTGAAACCTACATTTGTAACTATCTCATGCAATTATGTAACAGAAGGGATCTAAGACACCTTTAACATAAAATCATCATTAAATTGCAATAAATACGTGAAATACAGGAAGCTCATTTAATTAAAAATGTAGCAAACGTTATTTTAAAAATAATTCTTATGCAATGCAATCCTTATCAAAATGCCAATGGCATTTTTCACAGGACTGGATCAAATAATTTTAAATTTTGTATGGAAACACCAAAGACCGTGAAAAGTGAAAACAATCGGGAAAGAACAGAGCTGGAGGAATCATGCTCCTTGACTTCAGATTATTTTTACAAAGTTACAGTAATCAAAACAGTATGGTACTGGCACAAAAACAGACACATAGATCAATGGAAGAGGGTAATTCAGAAATAAATCCACCCACTTATGGTCTTTTAATCTACAACAAAGGAGGTAAGAATGAACAATGGAGAAAAGGCAGTCTCTCCAATATGCATATTTTAACATTTTATAGCACATCAATTAAAAAAAATCTCTGTTGTGAACATTACACATTGAAGTTATATATTTGGGAGTTTGCTGGGTTTTTTCTATCTTACTCTGATCCTATCCCCATGGGTTCACCATGTAGCTTCTGCCAAGCTGCTTTTATAACCATCCTTCCAACCAATCCTGGATTACCCCATTGCCTTGTAACAATGATAGCACCCAAGATTATGTCGAGATCACCACATGAACATATGTCTTCCTTGGTGGCTCAGTTGGTAAAGAAACCACCTGCAATGCAGGAGACCTGGGTTCAATCCCTGGGTTGGGAAGATCCCCTGGAGAAGGGAATGGCAACCTACTCCAGTATTCTTGCCTGGAAAATTCCACGGATAGAGAAGCCTGGTAGGCTACAGTCCATGGGGTCACAAAGAGTCAGACGCATCTGAGTGACTAATACACAGTGCATACATTCTCCAGGGTATTTTCTAGTTCCCTAACCCATGTCACATCACAGGAAATTAACACTGTATTTGCCCTGGTTAACTATGAAAATATTCTTCATTTTCTCTATTTCAGCATTTTGTAATTGGCCTTGACATGGTCTGCCTACATTTTAAAGATTAACATTTGATCCTTCTTTTTCTATCTTAGAGTAATAAATCTGTTCTTTATTACTTACAGTAGTAATTCCTACTCTACCTCTGCTCTTGTTTGCACACGCTTGTATGTATGTGTGTGTGTGTTTCTTGTACAGATGGCTTCCGATTTTCTTATTTCCCTCAAATACAAACTCATTATTATAAAAAAGTACAGACGTATAATTAATATATTCAGGCCTGAAATTGTACAAAATGAAATAGATATTTTATTATGTATATTTTTGCCCTTTATATCACAGTGAAGGTACTATCTATGCTGGGCTGGAAGATAGCAGAACAACCCTTGTTTTGCCACTAAGTAGCTATAGGTGGTGGAGAAGGCAATGGCAACCCACTCCAGTACTCTTGCCTGGAAAATCCCATGGACGGAGGAGCCTGGTGGGCTGCCGTCTATGGGGTCGCACATCGTCGGACACAGCTGAAGCAACTTAGCAGCAGCAGCTATAGGTGGTAAGCAAGTGTCAATTACTTCCTGTGTAAAGTGAGAGGGCAAGACTGAATAAATTATGTTTTCTCCCAAATATCACTGTTTTATGTACAGTGCTCAATCTCCCATCGCCTTATCTAATTTCATTTTCTAACCAGTATTTTTGATACAGTGTACTGGTACACAGACTTTGAAAGAAGAGTTGTGCATCATACTAGGTATGCAATAATTTCTCCTCCATAGTGCAAACACTGCCTTTCCCAGCTATAATTAAATCATCGCATAAATGTCAAACTATGAAGAAAGCATTAAATATAGACTGAGCTGGTAGAAGCCACAGGAGTATCTGGATTCGCTAGAGACTACCTAACAATTAACACTAGAAGTTTCTTGTACACATATACAAAGAAGGAGTTAATCTCCTGGAAGGAAACATTCTAAATTAAAACTATCTTTAGGAAGTCACACACAAGAGAAAGTCCATCATAGCGCTCAAGAATATGAAAAACAAAGTGGGCTATAAAACTCAATATTTGAGATTTAATTTCATGTTGTAAAACCACATTCAGTAACAACAACAAAAAAAGAGAGAAATAGTATGCTGCAGTCACCTGTATGTTTTTGCCTTCTTTTATTCACATTTGTTTGACTGCTAATTGTTAGCCTGTTGTCAATTACTTGTTTTTGTGGTGCAGCTAGCATAGAATGTGAGGCCATTACACACAATGTTAAATTGTCTCTTTTTCTCCCTAAAAAAAAAAAGAAAAACTGTTATAAGGGGATTATACTTCAATAAACTGAATCCTATTTAAAATTTTATCTCATCTAGTATTTATACATTATCTCATTTTACTATTTCCAAGTATAATATTTTTAAGCTGGTTTTAGAAAAGGCAGAGGAACCAGAGATCAAATTGCCAACATCTGCTGGATCATCAAAAAAGCAAGAGAGTTCCAGAAAAAACATCTGTTTCTGCTTTATTGACTATGCCAAAGCCTTTGACTGTGTGGATCACAATAAACTGTGGAAAATTCTTAAAGAGATGGGAATACCAAACCACCTGACCTGCCTCTTGAGAAACCTATATGCAGGTCAGGAAGCAACAGTTAAGACTGGACATGGGACAACAGACTGGTTCCAAATTGGAAAAGGGGTATGTCAAGGCTGTATATTGTCACCCTGCTTATTTAACTTATATGCAGAGTACATCTGGAGAAGGCAATGGCACCCCACTCCAGTACTCTTGCCTGGAAAATCCCATGGATGGAGGAGCCTGGTAGGCAGTAGTCCATGGGGTCGCTAAGAGTGGGACACGACTGAGCGACTTCACTTTCACTTTTCACTTTCCTGCATTGGAAAAGGAAATGGCAACCCACTCCAGTGTTCTTGCCTGGAGAATCCCAGGGACCGGGGAGCCCGGTGGGCTGCCATCTATGGGACTGCACAGAGTTGGACACGACTGAAGTGACTTAGCAGCAGCAGCAGCAGAGTACATCATGAGAAACGCTGGGCTGGAAGAAGCACGCAATGGAATCAAGATTGCCAGGAGAAATATCAATAACCTCAGATATGCAGATGACACCCCCCTTATGGCAGAAAGTGAAGAAGAACTAAAGAGCCTCTTGATGAAAGTGAAAGAGGAGAGTGAAAAAGTTGGCTTAAAGCTCAACATTCAGAAAACTAAGATCATGGCATCAGGTCCCATCACTTCATGGGAAATAGATGGGGAAACAGTGGAAAGTGGCTGACTTTATTTTTTTGGGCTCCAAAATCATGGCAGATGGTGATTGCAGCCATGAAATTAAAAGATGCTTACTCCTTGGAAGGAAAGTTATGACCAACCTAGATAGCATATTCAAAAGCAGAGACATTACTTTGCCAACAAAGGTCAGTCTAGTCAAGGCTATGGTTTTTCCAGTGGTCACGTATGGAGGTGAGAGTTGGACTGTGAAGAAAGCTGAGCGCCAAAGAATTGATGCTTTTGAACTGTGGTGTTGGAGAAGACTCTTGAGAGTCCCTTGGACTGCAAGGAGATCCAACCAGTCCATTCTAAAGGATATCAGTCCTGGGTGTTCTTTGGAAGGAATGATGCTAAAGCTGAAACTCCAGTACTTTGGCCACCTCATGCAAAGAGTTGACTCATTGGAAAAGGCTCTGATGCTGGGAGGGATTGGGGGCAGGAGGAGAAGGGGACGACAGAGGATGAGATGGTTGGATGGCATCACTGACTCAATGTACGTGAGTCTGAGTGAACTTTGGGAGTTGGTGATGGACAGGGAAGCCTGGCGTGCTGCAACTCATGGGGTCACAAAGAGTCGGACACGACTGAGTGACTGAATTGAACTCAACTGAATATTTTTAAACACAGTTTTGTTATTTAGTTTTTTCACTTGAGAAATATTTTTTTCCAAATAGAAAGTCATCATAAAATTCAGTTATATGGCAACTAATTTTTAATATCTAATATATTTATACATTGGGCTTTCCTGGTGGCTCAGAGGTTAAAGCGTCTGCCTTCAATGTGGGAAACCTGGGTTCAGTCCCTGAGTTGGGAAGATCCCCTAGAGAAGGAAATGGCAACCCATTCCAGTATTCTTGCCTGGAGAATCCCATGGACGGAGGAGTCCACGGGGTTGCGAAGAGTTGGACATGACTGAGCGACTTCACTCACTCACTTATATTTATACAACTTACAGGATATAATTCATTATTTGGCTTTCTTTGTAAATAGTGACTGTGGAGCCTACATTTTAATTTTACCTAGGCATGGAGAGACTTTTCTTGTATAACTTCTTATTGTTTTTCTTCTTAGGAGCTATTTGTATATAAGGGCTAAATAGTTTCTTGAAACAGATCAAAATAGAACTCTACTGTTTCAAGAGACTTTACAGTCTTTATTCTTTCCTGCCCTCCAAGGACAGGCTGTCAATTCAATTTAGAGGAAACCTTCTGAAGGAAATACTTTCCTCTTCATTGTTCAGAAATGTCTTGAACTTGAGGAACTGACACTTTACACAACTGAATTGTTTCAGCATTAGACATTCTTGCATTTATTTGGGGGAAAGGAGAATCTAGGCGTTTAAAGTTGAGAATTCTAGAAATATATAAATTAAACTGATTTACCTCTGTACACTTTGATTTTCCTCAGTGTTTCTTTCTTGCAAAACATGCTGGTCCTACAGGTACAATGCTTCAAATCAAAAAGACTGAAGCCTTGACTGGTATCCTAGCAGGCTCATGGATTCCCCACTCCTAGCTCTTATTCCCCAAGGGCTTTTCCACAACAGGGAAAAAAAATGTGCTCTAATAATGGAGAAATAATTGTTGAGTGAGTTGGAGGTTATATGCCCTCTTTTTTCCAAAGAGAAAGTAGAAAAAAATATATTCATTAGGTAGAAAAAAAAAAAGATACCTACAGTTGCTCTAAACTTTTCATGAATCAGGCCTTCCCCAGGGGAGGATAGTTGTCATGGCCTTATTGGAACCCCTGTATTAATTTGAATAAGTAGGACTCCAGATTCTTCCTTGAGATGAAAACCAAAGTCATCGGGATCATGTTTGCTTCCATTTGGGGCAGGATCAGGAAGACCAGAGAGAGAGACAAGTCTCCACTTGCCTGTTCAAACTGTTCTAACGGTGGATCCATTTTCTATTCTTAGAACAGTCAGGTAACTGATCAGACTAAGAAGGAATGCTCAAATGGGCTCATTTGAGGGATAGTTAATACAGGGGCTTTTTGCAAAATGTGGGTGGGATGTAGAGAAACCACAAGTGATAGAATAATATCACAAGTTGTTTAAGAACAGAAGCAAATCATAATCTTTCAAGCCTGATGCAGTAAGCAGTGGTTCCTCAGGAGACAGAGCCAAGCAGAGAAGCCACTTCGACCGTTGGTCAAGGAGCCCACCAGCCCTTGAAACATCACAGAGGGGGAAAGTGAGAGAATTAAATAATTTGCCCTTTCTCTCCTGCAATCTCCTAATAGAGTGTTTTGCTATTTGCAACCAGCTGGAGTAGGAGGGGAAGGGTGCCTGTTGAGGAAATTCATGTAAAGATCAACCCCCAGGGACACAATGGAAAAGTGGGGAGGGGAGATTCAGGAAGCAGGTGCCCTGCTCTGGACCCTGGGAGGCTAGCCCACATGGACTGCAACATCTCATGCCTTGGTTTTATCCTTCGGGTGGTGTTCATTGAATCAAACTGGAAGTCTGGAGAAAACAAGGAAGTCCCTTTTTCTGGTCACAGTTTTGACAGTAACTGGGTTCTTCTATGTAAGGCCTCGGTTGTGAGGCATCACACTTCCTCAGCTACAGAGCTGCAACTCTTACTGCTGTGGTTACGTGGTTCCTGCACCTTGCCCCTTAAGGCTTAGGGGAAGTGATAGCTTCCCTCCAATATTGGTTCCCAAATGTGTCAACATCACTTTCCGTTCCCATGACTCTGCTCATATTTCTGTTAACAGTTCTTTATTAATCTTCCTTTAGTTAAACACTTTAAGACTGCCTTCTGTTTTCTTCCAGGATCCCGAGTGATACAGTAATGTACAAAAGTTTGCATAAGCCATCAGCAGGCCCAGAATGAGTGGGATCAATGTAGAGACTGCATTTTTGGGGGATACTCGGTTCTCTCTAGGTCACTAAGGAAAGATAACCCATTCGTTACCTTCCCCTAACTAGAGAACAAGAGTAGCAATGAGTTCTCAACTCCCAGAAGTGTTTAGCACGGACAGAGATGCTGAAGATCAAAATATATTTTGAAGTACTTCTGTCTGACCTTTCTCTTGTTCTGGGATTTCATTCTATGCTTTGGTCCTTCTATTCTCTGGCTTCACTTGTACAGGCTCTTGTTTGTAATTTCTGAGGTGGCTGGTATTCTCACAGTTTCTTTTTCCCTTCAGCATTCATGAGCTCCAGGGTACAGTTGGTTAGAGTTATTCATGTCTTGGTAATCTCCCAGCTAATTAAGTGCTTTGTTTTGAGATATAATTCACATACCATGTAATTGAGCCATTTAAAGTATACAAGGGGCTTCCCTGGTAGCTCAGACAGTTAAAAATCTGCCTGCAATGCAGGAGACCTGGGTTTGATTCCTGGGTTGGGAAGATTCCCTGGAGGAAGGCATGGCAACCCACTCCAGTATTCTTGCCTGGAGAATCCCCACCGACAGAGGTTCCTGGTGGGCTACAATCCATGGGGTCCCAAAAAATCAGACACGATTGGACGACTAAGCACAGCACAGCACAAAGTATACAAGGCATAATAACCTAAACGGGAAAAGAATTAGAAAAAGAATAGATATACGTATATGCGTAACTGAACCACTTTGCTGTATACCTGAAACTAACACACATTGTTAGTCATCTATACTCCAACATATAATTAAAACGTTTTAAACGAAAGAAGTTAAGTGTACAAGGCAATGGCTTTTAGACTGTTCAGAGTTCTGTAGCCTTCACTACTATCTAATTTTATAATCTTTTTTTTTTACCCCCAAACAATCTTTATACTCATAGCAGTCACCCACTACTGCACCTGCTTTGAGCCATAGAAAACCACTAATCCACTTTCTATCTCTATGGATTCTCCTTTTTTGGATATACCATAGACATGAAATCTCAGAATATGTGTGTGTGGCTTCCTTCACTTAGCTTAGTCCATCTGTATTGTAGCAGGTATTAAGTACTTCATTATTTTTTCTTGTTGTAGAGTGATATCCAGGGATGTCTATACCATTTTTGTTTATCCTTTTATCAAATTAAGGACGTTTCAGTGGTTGCCACTTTTTGACTGTTTTTAACATTTCTGTATATGTTTGCATGTGGACTTATAGTTTCATTTCATATACTACTACTACTACTACTACTAAGTCACTTCAGTCGTGTCCGACTCTGTGCGATCCCGTAGACGGCAGCCTACCAGGCTCCCCATCCCTGGGATTCTCCAAGCAAGAATACTGGAGTGGGTTGCCATTTCCTTCTCCAATGCATGAAAGTGAAAAGTGAAAGTGAAGTCGCTCAGTCATATCTGACAGTCATGTCCAACGCTGTGCAACCCCATGGACTGTGGCCCACCAGGCTCCTCTGTCCATGGAATTCTCTAGGCAAGAATACTGGAGTGGGTTGCCATGCTCTTCTCCAGGGATCTTCCCGACCCAGGGATTGAACCCACGTCTCTTATATCTCCTGCATTGGCAGGTGGGTTCTTTACTACTTGGGAAAATACATATATATATATATATATATAAGTAGAATTGTTGGGTTATATAATACCATATAGTCAACGTTTTGATGACTATAATAAATAATTTGAACAGGTAAAGTAGTCTTTTGTGTAACAAGTAAGAAGTATTAAAAGAGTTACACTAACCAATCTTCCTGAAATGATTTCATAGAGTAATGGTTTATTTTGTGTGGATTTATGTGGTTTTAACTTTTACATCTTATGAGGAAATCTTGTGTAATGACAGGAAATTGTTGAAATTAGTGAGTGTACTTGCCATTTAAACAGGATAAAAAGTTGGTGACACTTCAAATTTTAAAAAAATGCTTGCTGTTAATATATCATACTTTTTAAAAACAATTTCAAAGAAACAAAACCCAAGAGAAATTCTGCGACTTTGGAAAAACTTCCTCATGACTAGCCAATCATTATGCAATGTACGTCAGAAAGAATGATGTCAAGAAGTTGGCCTCTGTCTTTTTGTACCAGCTTGAATGAGTATTATTCTTCCTCCAGGTGCAGGCTTTGTTTGCACACTGATTCCTTCTGCATGGTTTAGTTGATTGCCTTAGCCTCTATTTTTGTTCTTGTTCAGTCACCGAGTCATGTCCAAGTCTTGCAATCCCATGGACTGTAGCATGCCAGACTTCCAAGTCCTTCATTTTCTCCCAGAGTTTGCTCAAATTCATGTCCATTGAGTCAGCGATGCTATCTAACCGTCTCATCCTCTGCATCCCCCTTCTCCTTTTGCCCTCAGTATTTCCCAGCATCAGGGTCTTTTCCAGTGAGTCAGTTCTTCACATCAGGTGGTCAAAGTATTGGAGCTTCAGCATCAGTCCTTAGGGGCTTCTCAGGTAGCTCAGCTGGTAAAGAATCTTCCTGCAATGCCAGAGACCTGGGTTTGATCCCTGGGTTGAGAATATCCCCTGGAGGAGGGCATGGCAACCTACTTAAGTATTCTTGCCTGGAATCCCCGTGGAGGAGCCTGGAGGGCTACAGTCCGTGGGGTCACAGAGTTGGACACAACTAAGCAACTAAGCACAGCACAGCACATCAGTCCTTCCAATGAATATTAAGGGTTGATTTCCTTTAGGATTTACTGGTTTGGATCTCCGTGTAGTCCAAGGGACTCTCAAGAGTCTTCTCCAGCACCACAATTCAGAAGCACCTATTCTTTGATGCTCGGGCTTTTTTATGGTCCAATTCTCACATCCATAGATGATTACTGGAAAAATCATAACTTTGAATATATAAACCTTGCCATATCCAAAATATGTCCTACATCTTCTCTCTTCATGCCTTTGCCCTCCTCCGTTCCCTCTGCCTGTGATAATGTTCTTACATTGACCATTTTACCAAATTCTAGCCATCTGATCAGTTTCATCTGTTCACTCAGCAAGCATTTGCTTAGTACCTATTATGTGTCAGTAGGAATACAAAGGTGAGTGTGTCATGGACTATTCCGTCACGATCCTCTACCGGGGTCCAGCCCCGGTAGGACCCAGGGATTCCCTCGGGAGGACGGCTTCGGCGATTAAAAGAATAGATAAAGAGATAAGGAAAGAATTTCGCAGTTAAGAAAATAGAGGAGAGAAAAGAGGCTGATATTCCTTGGTTTACGCAGGATCCAAATCGGAGAATCTGCGTCCTGTAGAAAAATACAAATATACCCTCTCCCACAAGTTAGCAACACATCTGGCCGGGATATGAAATTTATACCTTAAACCAGCTGCATTTTGATGGAGAATTTTGTGAGAATTTTCGGCCTTATCAATCTTTTTATGTAAGTTTAAAGCAATTACTTTAGTCAATGCATCTGCCAAAGCATTTCCTTCATGTAAAGGGCAGGGCAAGCCAGAATGGGCTCTAACATGTCCCACAAAATATTTTTTATCTCTGTGTTTAATCTCTTTTTTGTAAATCAGATAACAAGAAGATAGTAATTTTATTTTCTGGAATATTAGCAGTCTCTATAAGACGAAACAACCCTACAATATATCAGGAGTCAGTCAAAAGATTGAAGGTGTGGTCTTTTAAATGTTGAAAAGCCTAAATAACTGCTCGTAACCCCGTCCTGACATTTTATTCCTTTGAATTAAAAGATCTTTTAAAGGCCTTGGAGCTGTAATTTCCTGCACCCAAAAGGCTAGATCACTAGATCCAAATGCTCTGTGGCCCCTAGCTTGAGAAGTCAAGTTTGTTTTTTTTTTGTCTGATAATAAGGTAAAAGCAAAAGCTGTGTTACTCTTTGACCTTTATTAATTTGCACAGTTTTTGGTAGGCGGCGAGATCAAAAACTTTAATTTTTCAATATAATCAGAATCTACTACACCAGGCACCACCGAATTTTTTTTTTTTTTTTTGAAAAGAAAGCGGGCTACGCCCCAGCACAAATCCTGCAACGCCCTCAGGTAGGGGGCCAGCCACTCCCATTGAAATTGGAGTAACCCGGCACGTCAGGGGTTAATATTGTTGCTAAATCCACTTACCTGTTCCGGTTCCGCTTGGTTTTCTCCTAGCCTGGGTGAGACCCCCCCCTGAGGGGGTTTTTTCCGAGGAGCGGGCTCTGTATCCTGTGTAAGCGTCTGCTTTAAAAGCTCCTTTGTTCAAAAAACTTTTTATCTTCCTCAGGCTTAGGCCACGCTTTGAGAGGCTTTGGGGGCAAAGTAGGGGAATTCCTGGGCTCTGGGAGGCGCAAACGGAGGCGGCGGCGATCGCCTTAAATCAGAAAGTGGTGGTAAGTTTTTAAAGATTTGCGCAGAGGGGGAGGGGGCTCTCCAGGGCGCCCGGCGGCAGCGTCCTGTAAGTCCTCTCCTCTGTCCTCTGTTTATTTTTTTCTTCCTTCCTCTCTTTCAATCTTTCTCAAGTTTTCTTTCCCTCACTCTATCTTCTTTCCTTCCTCTTCTCTTTCACTTTCTATCATTTCCTTCTTGTTTCCCTCTTTCATTCTCCCTTCTTCCTTCTTACTGTCTCTCTCTCTCGCTGCCTTTCTCACTTTTCTCTCCCCCTTCCTTTCTCGCTACCCTTCTCTTTCTTTCGTTTCTTTCCCTTTACTCTCTTTCTCTTTCCCTAACTTTTCTTCCCTCTTCCCTGTCTTTCTCTCTGTATCTCTTTTTCTTTTTTTTTAATTTTATTTTATTTTTAAACTTTACATAATTGTATTAGTTTTGCCAAATATCAAAATGAATCCGCCACAGGCATACATGTGTTCCCCATCCTGAACCCTCCTCCCTCCTCCCTCCCCACACCATCCCTCTGGGTCGTCCCAGTGCACCAGCCCCAAGCATCCAGTATCGCGCATCGAACCTGGACTGGCAACTCGTTTCTTACATGATATTCTACATGTTTCAATGTCACTCTCCCAAATCTTCCCACCCTCTCCCTCTCCCACAGAGTCCATAAGACTGTTCTATACATCAGTGTCTCTTTTGCTGTCTCGTACACCAGGTTATTGTTACCATCTTTCTAAATTCCATATATATGCGTTAGTATACTGTATTTATGTTTTTCCTTCTGGCTTCCTTTCTTCCTTTCTCTATCTTGCTGCGTTCCCTGATTTCTTTCTCCTCCGTTCCTCTCTCCTTTTCACTCTTTAGCTCTTTTTCTATCTTTAGATCTTTCTCTATCCTCGGGAGGTAGAGCACAGCCTCCCTTCTTTTTTTTTTTTTTTTTTTGAGACTATTTTAATTTATTTTGTACCCTCTTTAACAGTTTCAAGATTACTTGTATAAAGAGTTGCCGTTCTTTAGTTTCAGTGTTACCCATGTCAGAAAATCTACTATCTTTTCTACTTTTCTCTTCGAAAAGATTTCACTACTTCACACCCTTCTTTACCTTACCTATCTTATAGGGGTCCTGGGCACCCTTGAGTGGGGTCCTAGCTGTCTGAAAACTGCACAACTGGGGCTTACCTTACTGGGAGCCTAGTTCGGGCACCACTTACGGGGTCCAGCCCCGGTAGGACCCAGGGATTCCCTCGGGAGGATGGCCTCGGCGACAGTTTTTGTACACTTTGCCTGTGTAATTCACATGATGGTCATCATGGATGCACCAATATGCCTGCCCACTCTTGGGTATTTTCTGCTTTTCTACAGACTCTGATGTAGAGCTTATGACTTAAGTTCATTGCAATTCTTATTTTACAGGCTGTGGCTCACTTTTTCTCATGCAGTTTATTGATTTCAAATTCCACTTTTTGTTTGAAGTATTTCCTAATCTCTTCATATCCAGTGAATCAGTTTCCCCTTCATTCTCCTGCGAGGGTCTCTTGTTTCTCTACTGGATTCTTTAGGTTGCTCTGTCTTGTGTTACCGCTGGGATGTGACCACTGTACACCCAGCTCCTTCCTGTGTTTCCTAGAGCACCACACACAACTCTTCCTTCTCCAATTAATACTGAATTGCAATTAAGTGGTTCTTTGACCAAATCAGGAAGTAAATATGGGTGTGGAAGCTGAGCTCTGCGTAACTGGTAACCGAGTCTGTATCTGGGAGGAAAGCAAAGTGGACTTTGGATCTTTTTTAAACACATCCCCAAACCCAACCCAGTGTGTTCACTCTCTAAGGAAAAACAAGCCACCTACCGCAAAGAACTGGGAATAGACAGAAGGAAGTGAGAGAGACTTCGCTGCTGGCAGAGCAAAGTGAGTACCCTTGATCTAATAGTTTCTATGGATAACTGAGGGGCAGTGATAAGGTTTGCTGCCAAATGAGATTTGAATGAACCTGGGTGTGGGGTGGAGCATGTGGCAGGGTTTGTTGTACCAGCTTTGGGGGGTCTGATCCAAAAAAAGTAGAAAAAGAAAAGAAAATTTTAAACCAGACCAGAATTCACCAGTAACCTCTGTGTGTGTGTGTGTGTGTGTGTGTGTGTGTGTATACTTTTTCAGATTCTTTGTCATTATAGGTTATTACAAGACATTGAGTACAGTTCCCTGTGCTATACAGTAGGCCCTTGTTATTTATTTTATTGTGCTTGTTTCTCAGCAGCATGAATCCAACAACTTCAGCAGGCCCCATGGCCAACTCTGTGTTTGTGGTGACACCCCCAAATGGGTATACAGTGTTACCTGGGGGCGTGTCTCAGGTGCCCATATATCCAAACCAGTCCCAAGTCCATGTAATTCACGGGAACCCACCATGTGTGAGTCAGCAACCCACCGAGAGAACCCTAAAAGAAGGCAAAGCCTTAGGGGTAAGTGAAACTTCACTCTGCAGGGAGGGGGGTCACATGCCTGAAGCTGGAGGAGGGGGGGAGTTTTGGAAATACAGACACTCCAAATCTAGTAAGTGGGGTTGGAGCCTGCCCGGCCTCGCCAAACTCAGATCTATGAGAAAGCTCAGCTGTGCAGCATCACTAGGGCCTCTGTGCAGGGCCTTGTATTTTTTGACTCAGGCATTTTAAGAAAGAGGAAGAAAAGCAATGGGGAAAAAAGGCAGTAAGTTGACACCTGTGTTGATCCATGTAGTCTCTGGAAGAAAGTGGGTTCAGCAGACCATGAGGTGAAATCTAAAAGAGCTTGAATGGAATATCTGCCCAAGAAGAAAAAAATCACATTAGAGAACTAACAAAATAAGAGATCCCAACAACTTTCCCCCTAAGAGGTTGTCCTGGGTAGTTCAAGGAGAGGCCCATTTCACTGCAGCATCTGGATTCTGATCCAGACTGTCTGGAGCTCAAATCCTAGCCCCACCCCCCTTTCACTGTCCATGGGAATGTCAATAAACACAATCTGTAGGCCAATTTGTATCTGCCACATTTACAAAATACCCAATCGTTCCATTTCTGAGACTTTGTCCTGCAGCTATACCTGCACATGCAAGAAATGTGTGACAGGTATGAGCTTACCCATGGCAGCACAGCCGGTGATCACAAAAGAATGGAAACAACCAAAATATCCATCAACAAAATCCTGGTTAAAGCCATGTATCGTACCTCCAAAGAATGAAATGTAGTGAAGCTTTAAAAAGAACAAGTAAGCTCTTTGGGCAACAATGTGGATATAACCCCAAGATGTGACATTAATGGAAAAAAAAACCAGAGACAGACATTGCATATAATTTGTTATTGTGCAAATTTAAGGAAATAATATATTCATATCTGCTGCCATGTTTGTCATCTGTATACCATTAGTGTGTATAGTATTTGTGTGAGAACATACCTGCATGAGTTTCCAAGGGCTGCCATCACAAAGTGCCATAAACTGGGTGGCTTCAAACAACAGGATTTTATTCTCACGGTTCTGGAGGCCAAGCACAATCAAACTGTTCACAGGGCCATGCTTTCTCTGAAGGATAGGTCCTTCAGAGGAGGAGCCACTAGGGAAGGGTCTGTTCCAGGCCTCTCTCCTAGTAATAGTTCCTTGGCTTGTGGCAGCATAACTTCAATCCTGACACCCATGGCGTTTTCTTGTGTTCATGAATGTGTCTCTCCACCTGGCGTTCTCTTCCAAAGGACAGCAGTCAGGGACTTCCCTGGTGGTCCAGTGGTCAGTGCTCAGCACTTCCACTGCAAGGGGTATGGGTTTGATAGCTGAGGAACTAAGATCCTGCGCGTCATGTGGCATGGCCAAAAAATTTTAAAAGGATAGCAGTCATATAAGATTAAGGGTTTCCTAGGTGGCGCCATGGTAAAGAATCTGCCTGCTAATGCAGAAAATGCAGGAGATGCAACTTTGATCCATGGATCAGGAAGATCCCCTGGAGAAGTAAATGTAAACCCATTCCAATATTCTTGCCTGGAGAAGCCCATGGACAGAGGAGCCTGGCGGGCTACAGGCTACGGGGTCATAAAGAGTCAGACACGACTGAGCACGCACGCACATATAGGATTAGGGGTTCAGCCTATTCCAGTACACCTTATATGACCTAGTTTTATCTGCAGTGACAGTATTTCCAAACAAAGCTATAATATGAGGTGCTGGGGATCAGAATGTCAGCACACAAATTTGATGGGGGAGAGGTAGTCACAATTCAATCCATAACAATATCCTAAAGACATAAGTGATGAGCACGAAGATTTATCTACAAAGATGTTCATCACAGTGTTATTTATAATATGAAAAAAATAGAAACAGTCTTACCCGTAAAGCTCTCTGCTCCAATGACTCCAAGGAACATCCACATGACAGAATCTGGGCAGGCCTTAAAAAAATATAAGTTTGAAGATATTTAATTCTACAGGGACATGTTCATGATGAAATGTTAAATGTATAGAGACATTGTGAATTATCCATGTATATATCTGAAAAGAATAATGGAAGTTTATCCAACAAAATGTAAACCATTGTTTTCTCTGAGTGAGGGGGAATGGTGGGCAGTTTTTATTTCAATTTTATATTTTTCCATATTATGTTTTAGACCAGGGAAACAAAAGATTTATTAAAATAAAAAGGGGGCAGAATCCAGACTCAGAAACAAAGGCTTCCATTTGTGGCTCTCCTGACAGGCCACCCAGATCCTGATCGGCCTGATTCACCTCGGCCTCGGTTCTGTCATGGGGACTGTCCTCATGGGGAACTATACTGCTGTTTCATTCTACGGAGGCTTTCCCTTCTGGGGAGGCATCTGGGTGAGTAATACGAGTCACCTCGCAACCAGATTCTCAGAAAGTGCCAGCACACTGGGCCACCTTGTCAAGTTGTGCCCTGCAGGTTCCCAGCCAAAGGGGCAGGCTGGATGGAAACCCAGCTCAGGTCTTGTTCACTAAACGAACTACTTTGCTTGGGCTGCCCTGACGAGTACCACTGACTGGGTGACTTACACAACGGAAATGTGGTATCTCACGGTTCTAGAGGGCAGAGATCTGAGATCAAAGTGCCAGCAGGTTTGGTTTCTGCTGAGGCCTCTCACCTTGGCTAGTAAACAGCTATCTCTTCCCTTGAGTCTTTGCATGGTTGTGTGTGTGTGTGTGTGTGTGTGCATACCCTAATGAAAATGTGTGTGTTTGTGTGCATACCCTAATGAAAATGTGTTGTGTGTGTGTGTGCATACCCTAATGAAAATGTGTGTGTGTGTGTGTATACGCTAAGGAAAAGTTGCTGCTACAAGCTGAGCTGTGAACAATGCTGGGATTTTTGGCCTCCGAAGAAGA
This sequence comes from Bos taurus, assembly GCF_002263795.3. Taxonomy (NCBI): domain Eukaryota; kingdom Metazoa; phylum Chordata; class Mammalia; order Artiodactyla; family Bovidae; genus Bos; species Bos taurus. Next base: position 37,061,105 of record NC_037356.1, read on the forward strand.
GGAATTTGATATGGGGTGAGTGACAAGGCTTGATCGCTCAGAGCTTTTTGTGTAATCAAGTTTTATTAAAGTATAAAAGAGATAGAGAAAAAGCTTCTGACATAGACATCAGAAGGGGACAGAAAGAGTGCCCCCTTGTTAGTTTTTAGCAAGGAATTATATACCTATTAGCAAGCTGCTAATTCGAGAAAGGGAACACCTCAAAACTGAGAGTTGCACCAGGCCCCTCACCCACATGTATGTTGAGATAGCATTGGCACAAGGTGAGTCATCCCCAGCCATGAAACAATTGACATGAATCGTGAAGAAAGGCAGACTTCTAAGCAAATACATAGTTCATTAGCATAGCTTAAGGAAGAGATTTCCATGAGAAAAACACATTGGTTAGCCCAAGGTTTGAGATAAAGTTAAGTTCAGACAGAACCAGATATCACCATGACAACACACGATTAGAAGAGAAAAGAAAAAAACGTCTGCCACTTGTAATTTTATTTCCTCCTGCTCCTTGGGGACCTCTGGCCTCCCTACCAAGGCCATTAACACTCACTAATCTCCTCGTTTCTTAAGAACATAAGTCATATTGGTTCAGGTCCAAGTCCACCCCTGATGATCCCCTTTAACCTTAGTCAGCTCTTTTTTAAGTCAAATTTTTTGGTTGTTGTTTGGTTGATTTTTCATGTATTTATTTGTTTATTTGGCTGTGCTGCGACTTAGCTGCAGTATGCAGGCTCAGTAGTTGTGTGCATGGGCTTAGTGGCAGATGGGATCTTAGTTCCCTGACCACGTATTGAACCCACATCCTTTGCATTGCAAGGCAGATTCCTAACCACTGGGGACCATGAAAATCCCCCTTAATCATCTATTTAAAGGCCCTGTCTCCAAAGAGAGTCACATTCAGAGGTACTGTAGGTTAGGGCTTCAAAAGATATGTTTTGAGGGGACATAATTCATCCATAACACCAAGGGTTACTAGACAATGCAGGACAGCATTCACCCAGAAAGGCCACTTTCCTAATCCACCCACCCCAGAGGGCAGGGAATATTTTTCTAGTTTATCAACCCAGAGGAGCTACCATTTTCTAATTCCCACAAAAGCACCATGTATAAAAAAATATATTGGGAACAGCCCTCAAGTGTTGTTCAGTGTAGACCCACAGCCTGAACTCCAGGAGAAAAGGATTCCCACACATGCTCAAGGGTCAATAAGCCATTAAAAAAATGGGGACTCAGCTTAGAGTCCACTGAAGGGCTTCTGAGTCCCCATTCTGGTAAAAGACTTGGGGGGTGTTTTCTGTCAAAGTCCATAGCTTTCATCAGATTCTCAGAATGATTTGTGACTCCCTAGAAGGTTATTTTGGAGAAGGAAATGGCAATCCACTCCAGTGTTCTTGCCTGGAGAATCCCAGGGACGGTGGAGCCTGGTGGGCTGCCGTCTTTGGGGTCGCACAGAGTCGGACACAACTAAAGTGACTTAGCAGCAGTAGCAGAAGGTTATTTAACTTATATGCAGAGTATATCAGTTTTGTAGACATGTGATACTTTTCTGAGTCGCTAAAAGGTACTCACCTAGGTGTGCAGACAGGCAAGGACTGAGGTTGGGTTAAAACATCTCAAAGCAGTACAGCTGGTAGCCTTTCCTTCTCCCGATCCCGAGCCCCCATGCCCAAATGAATCCTGAGATATGGGTAGGAAACCAACAAGATATTGCACGTAGAAAGGTAAAAGAAAAGAAATACACAACATTGACTCTGTATAGGATCTACTATGTGCAAGATAGACTAAATGCCAGATGAGGGGCATAAATTTTCTAGTGACAATGATACTTAGGAAGACATGTCCTTTTCCCCCTTTTCAAATGAAGAAATAAATATTTGAGAAATGAGTAACTTACCCAAGATCACATGAGTTTCAAGCCAGAATTTACAACTAATCTGCTGGATCCCACTTCACTGCCCTGTGATGTGGTGCAAAACAGGCACTCATTCATCCATTCGTTCATTCTTTCCCCTCATATTGAGCTAGGGTCTCAGCAGAGGAACATAGTGTGTATGAGAGAATATGTGTGTAAACAGAATAATGGAAACCTGAAGACAGGGACCCTAACCCCTGACCTCTTTCTAAACCACCTCTCTTCTCTGCCAGTTCATCATTTCAGGATCCCTCTCGGTGTTGGCAGAAAAGCACTCACGATCTTCTTGTCTGGTAAGTCACATCCTGGGACTGACTCTCCCAGCTGGGGACCTATAGGAAAGACACACCAGGGGGAAAAGAAGATTACTCCTTCCCTCATCCACGCACATACTCATAACCAGACATGGGGCTCTGACACATTGTTGTTCAGTCACTCAGTTGTGTCCAACTCTTTGTGATTCCCATGGACTGCAGCATGCCAGGCTTCCCTATCCTTCACTATCTCCCGGAGTTTGCTCAGACTCATGTCCCTTGAGTTGATGATGCCATCCAACCATCTCATCCTCTCCTGCCCCTTCTCCTCCTGCCCTCAGTCTTTCTCAGCATCAGGGTTGTTTTTTTTCCAATTAGTTGGCTCTTTGGCCAAAGTATTGGAGTTTAAGCTTCAGTATCAGTCCTTCCAATGAATATTCAGATTTGATTTTCTTTAGGATTGATGGGTTTGATCTCCTTGCAGTCCAAGGGACTCTCAAGAGTCTTCTCCAGCACCACAGTTCAAAAGCATCAATTCTTCTGACACTTGCTCACACATAATCATAGGGCCGCATGAACCTGACCAGAATTCCAAAAAGGAAAATGTCTAGAGGACTTAGGGGAGGGGAGGGCAACACAGCCACATTAGTTAGGGCATCAGAGAGTGGAGAGAAAGAATAGCTTCCCAAGGACGTTCTTACAGGAGGAGGCACAGAGCTCTCAGGAGCTCAGGGCTCCCCCACAGCTGAGCAGCACACAGAGCGGGACCCCGTTTCTTCAGGACAGCCAAGGAGGCTCAGGCACCTGCCTCTCTAAGGAATCCAGCCAAAGGAGCTCTGTAAATCAGCATGGACAAGGCTTCATGGTCCCCTGGCAGTATGCCCAGAAAGTACCCTGGTTCCTCTTAAAAGCAGGTTATCTAGCCTAAGAGGCTTCAAGATAGCCAGGTCCCTATACGAGAGGAAATCTATTTGAAAATCTCCAAAGGAAAGCTCAAAATTTATGGGCATGTCTATTTGTACCTGGGCTTTCCTAAGTGGCTCAACAGTAAAGAATATACCTATCAAAGCAGAAGACATGGGTTCGATTCCTGGGTCAGAAAGATCCCCTGGAGAAGGAAAGGGCAACTCACTCCAGTATTCTTTCCTGGGTCAGAAAGATCCCCTGGAGAAGGAAAGGGCAACTCACTCCAGTATTCTTGCCTGGGAATTCCCATGGACAGAGGAGCCTGGGGGACTACAGTCCATGGGGTCACAAAGAGTCAGACATGACTGAAGCGACTAGACAACAACAGCTTTCTGCATGTGGCCCAGAATCATGGGCCACCAGAGCCTGTCACATTCCAAGATACCAGAGATTGATCTTCCTGCCCATCTCCTATGGGATAAAAGGATGAGTGTTTCCCAAAGATTATTCTTGGGGACACTTGTCCAATGACATACTCTGTGAAGATGGGTAGGTAAACTTGGAGAGATTTCTATTTATTAGCACCGTCTCCCCCTCCCCCTCCCCCCCGCCCCCGCCCCCCGGAAGATCCATAATCCTTGTTAAAGGCTCTTATAGGTCCTGCAGCAAAGACCTGTTTAATTTTGTTTAACTTAACTTTGTTTCAAAGGTAATTTAGCCCCAAAACTTTCTGTTAAAAAAATTAAATAAAAAAACTTTTAAAATATTTATTTACTTTCAGTTTCCCTGGGTCTTTGTTACCTGACAAGGGCTTTTTCCCTAGTTGCAGCGGGAGGGCTTCTCACTGCAGTGGCTTCTCTTGTTGCAGAGCACCGGGCTCTAGGCTCACAGGCTTCAGTAGTTGTGGTGCATGGGCTTAGTTGCTTTGCGACATGTGGGATCTTCCCAGACCAGGGATGGAACCCATATTTCTTGCATTGGCAGGTGGATTCTTTTACCACTGAGCCACCAGGGAAAACCCAGCCACACTCCTTTCTGCACAAAACACTGCCTTGTTTGCGGCAGAACTAAGATTCTGGGAAATCCTGTTAGGAAATATTTGTTGAGTCGCTGGTCATCTCAGTTACAGTGGTTTTCCTCTCCCACTCTGACCTTTTGTATCTTTTTCAGCTGAATAGCAGCGTGGGCTTTAACATCGTCAGTGCAATCTTCTCCATGGTTGGAATCACACTCTTCATCGTAGAGTTAATTATCAACAGTACCTACATCTACCCTTTGTATGATCCTCCCTCTCACACCTGGGGCAGGGTGAGTATCCCTCCTGACCATTGCCCCCCTCGGTTCCACCTTAGTTTGGTTTAGAAATTGTTGGAAAGGGCCTGACATGTATGTTTTTGAAATATGGTTTTCCCAGGATATATGCCTAATAGTGGGATTGCTGGGTCATGTGGTTGTTCTATTTTTAGTTTTTTAAGGACCTTCCATACCTATTTATATTCCTACCAACAGTGCAAAAGGATTCCCTTTTCTCCATACCCTCTCTAGCATTTATTTGTAGATTTTTTGATGATGGTCATTCTGAATGGTGGGAGGGGATACCTGATGGTAGTTTTGATTTGCATTTCTCTAATAATTAATGATGTTGAACATCTTTTCAAGTGCCTCTTGACCATCTGTGAGTCTTCTTTGGAGAAATATCTATTTAGGTCTTCTGCCCATTTTTTGATTGGGTTGTTCATTTTTTTTTCATTAAGCTGCATGAGCTGTTTGTATATTTTTGAGATTAATCCTTTGACCATTACTTCACTTGCAAATATTTTCTCCCATTCTGAAGGTTGTCTTTTTGGCTTATTTACAGTTTCCTTTGCTATGCAAACTTTTTAAGTTTAATTAGGTCCATTTGCTTATTTTTGTTTTTATTTTCATTCCTCTAGGAGGTGGGTCAAAAAAATCTTGCTGTAACTTACATCAAAGAGTGTTTTTCCTATGCTTTCCTCTAAAAGCTTTATAGTGTCCAGCCTTACAGTTAGGCCTTTAATCCATTTTGAGTTGATTTTTGTGTATGGTGTTAGGTAGTGTTCTAATTTCATTCTTTTATATACTGCTATCCGGTTTTCCAAGCACCACTTATTGAAGAGACTTTCTTGTCTCCATTGTATGTTCTTGCTTCTTTTGTAATAGAATAGGTGACCATAGGTATGTAGGTTTATCTCTGGGCTTTCTGTCCTATACCATTGATCTATATTTCTGTTTTTTGTGCCAGTACCATACTGTCTTGATTACTGTAGCTTTGCAGTATAGTCTGAAATCAAGAAGCCTGATTCCTCCAGCTCTGTTTAAAAAGACACATGTATCCCAATGTTCATTGTAGCACTGTTTACAATAGCCAGGACATGAAAACAACCTGTGTCCACTGACAGATGAATGAATAAAGAAGACATGGTGCATTTACACAATAGAATATTACTCAGCCGTGAAAAAGAATGAAATTGAGTCATTTGTAGAGATATGGATGGACCTAGAGTCTGTCTTAAAGAGTAAAGTAAATCAGAAAGAGAAAAATGCATATCATATATTAACACATATATGTGGAGTCTGGAAAAATGGTACATATCAATCTAGTTCCCAGGGCAGGCATACAGAAGCAGATGTAGAGAATGGATGTGTGGGCACTGGGCAGGAAAGGGAGGGTGAAATGAATTAGGAGACCAGTTTGCTATAAATACACTGGACTTGCCGATAGCAATACACTACTGTGTATAAAATAGTTAGCTAGTGGAAACCTGTGGTATAGCAGAGAGCTCAGTTCAGTGCTCTGTGATGAGCTAGATGGGTGAGGTGTCGGGGGAGGGATGCCCAAGAAGGAGGATATGTGTATGTTTACAGCTGATTCACTTTGTTGTACAGCAGAAACTAACAGAGCATTGTAAGGCAATTATATTCCAATAACAAAAAGAAGAAAGGGCCCACCAACCAACCCTGTCCTCCAAGTGTGGTAAGAATTGAAACAGAGTTTAAAGTCTCTGATCATTCTTAGTTTCTACTTTTGTAAAAGAGTGTCTACCATATGACACTGTTAGGAAGTTTTTAAATTTATAATTTCATTTATGTAATTATACATTTAATGCATATGTACCTGCCAACCTGCCTCTACTCACTTTTTTGCCTTCCTCCCCATCACTAGGGACAAGGAGTCAGTAAAGATTTTCTGTAAAGGGTGAGAGAGTAAATATCTAAGTCTTTGCAGGCCATCTGGTCTTTATTGCAACTACTCCACCCTATCTTGTAGTGGGAGCGCAGCCATAGAAAATACAGAAACAAATGAGCTTGACTATGTGCTGATAAAACTTTATTGACAAAAATAGGCAACAGGCAGGATGCAACCATAATTTGCCAACCTGTGCTTTACACCAGCGCCATCCAATAGAAATAGGACATGAGCCATGAATATGATTTTGAATTTTCTAGTCATCATCCTAAAAGGGGGGAATAAATGAAATTAATTTTAATAATATGTTTTATTTAATCCAATAGATTCAAATGTCATTTCAACATGTAATTCATGTAAAAAATTATCTTTATATTTCATATTTGAGATATGAAGTGTTTGAAATCCACGGTGTATTTTGCACTTGCAGCCTAGCCACATCTCAAGTGTTCAACAGCCACACAGGGCTCATGGCTGCTGGATACAAGAAACCAGCTATAGATGAGTCTCGTGTAAATTCAACCTCTCCATCTGTACAGCAGAGTTCATCTCCTCCCCCTCCTCACGGCCTTTCTTCTATATCAGCCATTCTCCCCTTTGACTGGAGCTTTCCCATCAGCATGTGAAGATGCTTTTGTTCCCTCCATTGTAAAAAACCAACCAACCTTCTCTCAGGCCAGATACCACTCTATCTCTCCGGTCCTCTTTGCAGAAAAATCCTAAAAAGATTTGTCTGCCCTCACTGTCTCCAACTCTCTCTCCTCTTACATTTGCTCTTGAGCCGACTCTAATCAGACTTTCTGCTTCACTTCTCCAAAAACTTCCTATGCTCTAAGTCCCCAGTCAGGACTCCTCTGTGATGGATGTCTCACGGTGTCCAGGCTGCACCCTGCAGCTGGTCCTCCTCTTCTCTCTCTCCTCCCTCTCCTTTGCTGGTTCTGCTCTTTTTCCCAGTCTCCTAGGCTGTCCTTGGTCCTCTTTTTCCCCCCTGCTTGCACTACCTTGGCAATTTCATCTGATGTTAACCACAAATACCTTCTACAGAGTAAAGAGCACCAACCCAAATCTCTCTCCCATACTCCAGTCTCTTGTGATCAACTGTCCACACAACGTTTTGAAATGAATGTATCCAACTCTCTTCTCCAGATTTTACTTCCCAGACCTTCCCTTGGATTTCCTTATCCCGGTTGATGACAACTGTGTCTTTCCAGTCACTCAGGATAAACCTTGGAGTAATCATTGACCCTCTCTTTCTCTCACGCCTCCCTGCCAGTTCCTCAGGGAATCCTGTTGGCTCTACCTTTAAAATGCATCCAGCATCCAACCATTTTCACCAGTTCCTCCAGTTCCTCTCTGGCCAGAGTCACCATGACCTCTCAGCTTCCTAATGATAACACCTAGGCTCTTGGCCTTCCCCAGTCAATCGAAATTGACTAGAGGTCAGACAAGAAATTCAAGCAAGGCTTTATAGGGGCCCCTGTTGCAGCAGGATGTGAGCGAGGACAAACAACAGGTTCCCCTGCTTGCTGGGAGGGTGGGAGGGTGGGGGGCGGGCAGGGTAAGCTTGTTCCTTGCATGAGGTGAGCGTAGGACTTCCCAAGTGTCTCAGGGGTAAAGAACCCACCTGCCAGTGCAGGAGATATGGGTTCCATCCCTGGTTTGGGAAAATGCCCTGGAGAAGGAAATGCAACCCACTCCATTACTTTTGGCTGGAAAATCTCATGAACAGAGAAGCTTAGTGGGCTACAGTCCGTAGGATCGCAAAAGAGTCAGACGTGACTTAGCGACTAAACAACAGGAGTGTGTCCAGGGGTTGGGCCAGAGGGGTGGCTTTGGTGTTTTGCCCACCCCCCAGGTGGTGTTGTGCGCCTTGAGCATGTGCAGTATGCTGCTGTTGCTCCTAACACCCTGGTTTTACTCCAGGCTCTTCAGAAGTGGCAGTTGGGATTTTTGGTTTGTTTGTATCTTTTGTCCATAATTTTGCCCCAACTGAATATGCACACAGTTATTTTTAGTCCCATGTAGTTTCTTTGTCGGAGAAGGCAATGGCAACCCACTCCAGTACTCTTGCCAGGAAAATCCCATGGATGGAGGAGCCTGGTAGGCTGCAGTCCATGGGGTCGCACAGAGTCGGACACGACTGAAGCGACTTAGCAGCAGCAGCAGTTTCTTTGTAGTTTGTTGTTCAGGAAGAGGTGCGTCCAGGTACAAGCATTGCTGCAGAGGGTCCCAGATCTCAGCCTGTTTCACTAACCACTCTCCCTGCTCCTCCCTTGTCTCCTTACAGCTGTAAGGACAGTAACTAGAGTGAGAGTGAGCCTTTCTGAGATGTATACTTCTCTGCTCGAAACCTGCCACTGCTCCCATTTTACTCACACACACCAAAAAAAAGGCCAGTGTCCTTACAGGAGCCTAAAGATGCTGGCCTCTGTGGCCCCTGACCCCACCCTCTGGCTCTCCCCACTTGAACCACACTGACCTCCTTGATGTTTCCGCAAAACACCAGGCATGTTTCCATCTTCAAGCTTGGAGAGTTTCCTCGTCTATTCCCCCAGCCCCCTGGTCCTTCAGGCTGTTTCTTAGTAACCACCTTCTCAAAGAGACCTGAGTCTGGCACCTGAATGCCAGAACGAGCGCACTTAAAAGCATCACCTACACTATCCCAGGATCCTTCTCTCCCACATCCCCAATTTACTTCCCAGTAGCCTTACCATCATCTGACGAATTCTGCAATTTACTTGTCTGTTGTATTTCATGCTTTGGAGAAGGCAATGGCACCCCACTCCAGTACTCTTGCCTGGAAAATCCCATGGACAGAGGAGCCTGGTAGGCTGAAGTCCATGGGGTCACTAAGAGTCAGACATGACTGAGAGACTTCACTTTGACTTTTCACTTTCATGCATTGGAGAAGGAAATGGCAACCCACTCCAGTGTTCTTGCCTGGAGAATCCCAGGGATGGGGTAGCCTGGTGGCCTGCCGTCTATGGGATCGCACAGAGTTGGACACAACTGAAGCGACTTAGCAGCAGTAGCAGCAGCATATTTCACGCTTACTGTCTCCTCCCACTAGAATATAAGCTTCATAAGGGCAGGGACATTTTTCTGTTTCATTCACTGTCCTGTCTCAAATACCCAGGTCCATGTCTGGAACATAATTGACAGTTCATAACCATTTGTCAAATCAAGTAAATGTGCCTGGCCTGGCCTATACTCGGTAAATAGAAACCATTAATTGTTATTTGTTTTGATCAGAAGTCCTTCCCAAGACTTTTGTCTCCAAGATTTGTGAGAAAAGCCTCTCCCCAGAGAACCTATCGACCATGCCCATGTCTTTTATCAAAAGTATCTTGAGTTTCTCCCTTTCTGGAAACACTTTATGGCTCCCAGTTGCTTTAGGATTAAAGTCTAAATTCCTCGGCCAGGTATTTATTGCTGCCCAGAGACCTGGTTCCAGCTCTGTGTGCCCTGCTGCTCACTTCCCTTCCAATCCCTTGCTCCCCCGAACCTCTTGCTCCTCCCCCCCCACCCCCCCAGCCATCACCCTGAGAGGCAGGCACTGAAGAATGCTCGTGTCTTTTCTTCTGGGAAACAGGAGGCGTGGAGTGCTCATTGTAAGAAATGAGGAGGCAGGTGCAGGTTGAAGAGCTGAGGGAGTGGAGATGGGTGGGAGGGGAAGAGGCTCAGGAAAGACTAAACCACGCAGCACTGCCAGTGCCCTGGAGTGGAGGCTGCAGGAACTTCAAGTCAGAAAACTTGGCTTCTGATCTTGGTTCTGCCCATTTCTGATCTCAGAAGGAGAGCTCCTCCCACCCCAGTTGCCCACCCCACCCTCAGACCTCAGGCCTGGCATCTGAACAAGAAGAGCTGGACTTCATCTTTGGAAATGATGACCCAAGGGATGGGGTGCTCCAGGAGCTCGACAAGCATTAATTAATACCCATCAAATGATACATGTCTAAACTCTGTGTGTGCGCTCAGTAGCTCACTCATGTCCGACTCTTTGTGACTCCATGAACTATAGTCCACCAGGCTCCTGTCTCCATGGGATTTCCCAGGCAAGAATACTGGAGTGGGTTGCCATTTCCTTCTCCTGGAGAATCTTCCCGACCCAGGGATGAAACTCATGTCTCTTGCGTGTCCTTCATTGGCAGGCACTGGCAGATTCTTTACCACTAAACCACCACTTGGGAAATCCATCTAAGCTGCTTGAAGGACCCCTTTTCCATGACGGGTTTTCTTTGTAAAAGAATTGTTTTTAAAACAACTTTAGAAAGGACCAGAATCATTTGAAAACACTTCCTTCCTGAAACTCTGTGATTCTTTGACTAAGACCTCATCATCCCACCTTTCCAGTTGCTTGGACCACCCTTTTCTACCCCCACCCTCTCTAACTCACGTAGGGTGAATTCCATCTCTCGCTCTCCTCAGTACCCTCGAGACACCTTTCCCCCCACTCTTTTATAGCTCTTACTCTGTCTGATGTGGATTGTAATTATCCACATCCGTATCTGTCTCCCTTATTCAACTGTGCCTCTTGGGATGCTTCTCTGAGCCCTTTGTATCAAACAGATATTTAGTAAATACTTGCTAAATTGAGAGGGAGGCAAAGGAAAGAAAGAAAGACGGGGCCTCTCCAAAAGGGAGAATTCTCTGAGCAGCTGACTCTCACCTGTGTCATTTCAAAATTATAATCAATAACATATATTTGGTACCTACTACCATGTACTGTGCACTTTTACTTTCATATTTAGTATTTCGTGTGATTGGAATCCATATGGCAGTTGGGGCCATTCAGCCCTGTTCTTTGAGATGAAAATAGATTCTGCTCAAACTCTCTCCCCAGGCACAGTGGGAGACCCCATTCTCCTGGGTAATCTTGGAGAATAGCAAGGAGGGGGCTTGGATTTCCCCAGGTCCTTAGGTGAAATCTATTTTTGCTGAACTAGTTCAAATTTGGGGGCCTTTCACTCACTCTTTTTTCCCAAGCCTAAGACAGCCCCAATTACTTGCCTCTACAAAATGGCACTGTCACAGCCAAGAGAATGACCTGAGTAGCTGACTTTCTCTAAAAGTTCAGAGAAATGGTAGAGGTTTACATCAGAACCTAGGAAACTACTGATTCCTGAAGATTAGATACTCCTGTTTTGTGAAGTGTCATCTTTTCATGAGATGCCTTTTTCTGCAGCTGCCACCTTGCCACCACCTTGCTCAGTCCCATCTTTCTCCTCTACCCATATTGCTTCTCTCTGTGGCTTGTCCATACTCCCAAATTTCTATTCACTTCCTACACAGAACAGTTCCACTGTTTCACTGTCTAACTCCAGACCATACCCTCAGGTCCCTGACAGCTGAAGCAAGTGTCAAGGGGTTTCCCTAGACAGTGACTATCCTCTCTTTTAGGGCAGCATTGCTAGTAAGTGTTAAGATAAAATTTGTTTCACAGACACACTTGGCCTTCACAAAAACCCAGTGAGGTATTTTCCCCACAAAGCTGAGATGAGGTTAGGGGACTTCATCAAAGCCATAGAGATGGCCACTGCAGAGTCAGAGCTCAGACTCCCAGACATGCACTCAGGTCCTCCTGGTCCATTCTGGTTCCAGGTCCCTGGAATGGCCGTTTCTGGTTTGCTGCTCATCTTCTGCATCCTGGAGGTGTTCATTGCAAGTATATCTGCCCACTTTGGCTGCCAGCTGACCTGCTACCAAACCAACAACGTAAGTCCCAGAGGCTCCTCGGAGGATGGGAAGAGGTCCCAAAGAGGGTGGAGACTAGAAGGTTCATCCTACTCCCCTTCCTGCCCAGGAACAGGAGGGCTCCCTTGGTACCTAAAGGCATGCCCAGTCCTTCTTGCTTCATCACTGGTACACTTTCTGTTTGCCTGTGTTTTCCAGGTGGGCGTGGTCATCCCAAATGTCTATGTGACAAACCCAGCGGTCATCCCAGAACCAGAGAACTCGCCACCAAATTATTCTGATGTCCCGCGTGACAAATAAGCAAACCCAAATGTTCTAGAAGCATTTTTCACTGGAACCCAAAAGAATACCTCCCTTGTTTGGGCTCCTGAAACCAGATTCTTCCTTCCCTGACAATCTAAAGGAAATATCTCTCCAATGGCGTGCATTCCTGGACTTCATTCCATTCAGCCTGGTAGTTGTTCTGTTCTTCTTTCAAAGAGTAGACAGGAATTTAAATGGATTTTAACAAGAAAAGGTCCTCCCTAGGGCATGCATGCATGGGTGCCTTTGTGCCACACCTGTCTAGACAACCCTACCTTCATTCTTTCAATTATTCATTCATTTAATAAAAATGCACTGAGGATTTGATATGTTTAAGGCTCTAGTCACAGCAAAAGGAGGGTGAACACTGGGGAACACAACTGCCCTTGACCTCAAGGAAATTCTGGCCTCAGAAGAGAGGACAATATACAAGCAATTTTCTCTGACCTGGAGAAGAAATGTGGGATAAGAAGCAAGAGAACAGACAGGGATCTGATTTAGTCTGGCAGTGAATCAAAAAGGAATGTGGAAAGCATTGATTGTAACAACATGTATGAACCTAAAAATGATCTTACTAAGTGAAGAAGTCAGACAGAGAAAGACAAATATCATATATTACTCATATGTGGAATATAATTTTAAAAATTGATACAAATGAATTTATTTCCAAACCAGAAACAGACTTACAGATATCAAAAACAAACTTTTGGTAACCAAAGGAGAAAGGTGGCAGGGAGAGATAAATCAGGAGCTTGGGATGAACATTCACACATTGCTACATATAAATAGATAGATAACCAGCAAGGACCTACTGTATAGCACAGGGAACTCTACTCAGTACTCTCAATAACCTATCTGAGAAAAGAATCTGTAAAAAGAATGAATATGTGTGTATGTATAACTGATTCACTTTGCTGTATACCTGAAACTAACACAACACTGTACATCAACTGTACTCCAAAATTTTTTTTTAATTAAAAATAATAAAAGGAATGAGGAAAGCAGAGAACAAGGCAAGTTGAGGAAGCAAAATTTTTAGTGCAATAAGGAAGCCTACTGTGTGGGGAAGATCTTTGGAAAGAGTGAGTTACCCACTAAACTGATCAATCCCTTTTCTTTGCTGTTATAACCGATGCAATAGAGCTCAATAGTCAACATTGTCTTATGACAGCTTACAAAGTTATGAGGCTAGTACATCTTTATGTATAAAAGGACAGGGACAAATTCCTGTATGAAATGGCTGTACATTCATAACTTCTAGATGCACACATTAATTTAAATACTCTTATCCACAATGGCCACTGGCTTCCAAAAGTTTCCATGCCAATGGGTTAGAACAATTGTTCCTAAAGATCAGGTGTTCTCAAACGTCTCCCTGCTGTCAGGGAGCAGGGGAAGAAGGGGAAATTAAGGACAATTTCAAGGTTTCTGCCTCAAGTAACTGGGTGAACAGCCATTTACTCAGATGGAAAAGGCTAGAGTAATAAAAGGTTTCAGGAGAAAAGCTAAGATTTCAGTAATAGGACACTCAAGAATTTATAGGAACATCGCATTTCAGAAAGTGAAAGTGTTAGTCGCTGAATCATGTCTTGACTCTTTCCGACCCCATAGACTGTAACCCACCAGGCTCCTCTGTCCATGAAATTCTCCAGGGAAGAATACTGGGGTGGGTAGCCATTCCCTTCTCCCAGGGATCTTCCCAACCCAGCATTTCAGAGGTGGCCCCAAATTTAAAGATAACTTTTATCTGATGCTTGAATATCCCCTATAATTACCCCCTTTTTTACAGCATCACCCAGGAGCCCGTTAGACATGCAAATTCTTTGGCTCCACCCCAGACTTAGAAATACAGCAATCTGTGTTTTAATAAGCCTGCCAGGCAATTCTGATGCCCACTCAAAATTTGAGAACCTCTTTTCAACAATATCTTCAAATATTCCTTCTAATCTTGAGCACCTTGTATAGTGGTATATATTATGATGGTGTCTCCAAAGGCAGCCAGCACCATCCTTAGACACCTCTTCTGAGAAGCTCTTCTAAAGAGTGAATGTCTAAGTGGAAACCCAGATAAAACATTCCCCAAGCTCTCACCTGGGAGACAAAATGATGACCCTTCCCCTTTAGGGCTGAACAATCAGAGACTAAATGAGATTCAGTCCCACCTATCTATTTCCCATCTAAGCTGTTGAAAAGCCCAGGTCCCTTACCTTCCCCTCGATACTTCTGCTCTCTTTCTAGCCAGGCTACACATAAGTACGTTTTCACATGTTGTAAAGTTAACTCAGGAAATGGGAGTCATCAGAAAGAGGCTGGACAGATGCAGAGGACAATTAAGGCAGGAACAGCAAGATCAGACTTTGCCCAGGAAAAAGGCCAATAAAACCGTGTAAAGGACTAATCCCTGGGCCAGTCCAATGGCTGCCAGAAGTCATTTTGCCATCAGAGAATACCCCCCAACTTCCACTGTTGAATAGCACCCAGGGATATAGATACTCGCTAATATCCATTGAATGGACTCAATCTTCTGGAGAAAAAGAATGTTTATTGAGTCAATATCTACTAAGTTATTCTTCTCAATGCCTTTTCACCTTTATTATTTCATTTCCTAATCAAATGATACAGAGTAGCATTATCTACATTTTAAGAAAAATATGAAAATCTGGGGCTCAGAAAGTATAATTTGCTCAAGTCTATTGCTCAAAATTCTCTAAGCCAGGCTTCAGCAATACATGAACTGTGAACTTCCAGATGTTCAAGCTGGTTTTAGAAAAGGCAGAGGAACCAGAGATCAAATTGCCAACATCCACTGAATCATAAAAAAAGCAAGAAAGTTCCAGAAAAACATCTATTTTGCTTTATTGACTATGCCAAAGCCTTTGACTGTGTGGATCACAGTAAACTGTGGAAAATTCTGAAAGAGATGGGAATACCAGACCACCTGATCTGCCTCTTGAGAAATCTGTATGCAGGTCAGGAAGCAACAGTTAGAACTGGACATGGAACAACAGACTGGTCCCAAATAGGAAAAGGAGTACGTCAAGGCTGTATATTGTCACCCTGCTTATTTAACTTCTATGCAGAGTACATCATGAGAAACGCTGGGCTGGAAGAAGCACGCGCTGGAATCAAGATTGCCGGGAGAAATATCAATAACCTCAGATATGCAGATGACACCACTCTTATGGCAGAAAGTGAAGAGGAACTAAAAAGCCTCTAGATGAAAGTGAAAGAGGAGAGTGAAAAAGTTGGCTTAAAGCTCAACATTCAGAAAACGAAGATCATGGCATCAGGTCCCATCACTTCATGGGAAATAGATGGGGAAACAGTGGAAACAGAGTCAGACTTTATTTTGGGGGGCTTCAAAATCACTGCAGATGGTGATTGCAGCCATGAAATTAAAAGACGCTTACTCCTTGGAAGGAAAGTTATGACCAACCTAGATAGCATATTCAAAAGCAGAGACATTACTTTGCCAACAAAGGTCTGTCTAGTCAAGGCTATGGTTTTCCAGTAGTCATGTATGGAAGTGAGAGTTGAACTGTGAAGAAGGCTGAGCGCCGAAGAAGTGATGCTTTTGAACTGTGGTGTTGGAGAAGACTCTTGAGAGTCCCTTGGACTGCAAGGAGATCCAACCAGTCCATCCTAAAGGCGATCAGTCCTGGATGTTCTTTGGAGGGAATGATGCTAAAGCTGAAACTCCAGTACTTTGGCCACCTCATTCGAAGAGTTGACTCATTGAAAAAGACTGATGCTGGGAGGGATTGAGGGCAGGAGGAGAAGGGGATGACAGAAAATGAGATGACTGGATGGCATCACTGACTCGAAGGACGTGAGTTTGAGTGAACTCCAGGAGTTGATGATGGATGGGGAAGCCTGGCATGCTGCAATTCATGGGGTCGCAAAGGGTCGGACAGGACTGAGCGGCTGAACTCTACTGAACTAAACCAGGAAATAAACCAATTGGTAAACAAATGGCAAGACAATAAAGGGAGTTTCCTCCACCAACCATCAGCCCCACACAAGGAAGGGCAAAATATCAGTAGGGCAGAGAAAGGTGCAGGAAAGCAGAACAGAAATATGCCTATGAGAGTCACTTCCTTCTGCCTCTTTTTTCACCGAATATAAAGAAACTAGTCCTCCTTTCCCTCAGTAATCCCTGCTTCCACCCCACTTCAATCACTCACTGTCAAGGTCACAACTCAACCTTGGCATTTCCATAGCTGCACCTCCTCCATAACCTGGGTTTCCCCAGCTTCCACATATCCTACTTCTCCTCCTAAGTCCTACAGTTCTCAACTCCGACTGGACCTACAACCCATCAATCTCCCATCTCTTCACTGCCCCCCGACTCCCTGCCTCCATGACTCTTACACTCCACGGTAAAATCACCAAATTCACTATCACCAAAATCAGTATCAACTCCCTGGTTCAGCTCTCACCTCAGTGTGCTATCTGACAAAATCTCAACCCTGATTTAACCCAACCAGCTGCTATTTCCTTCCTAAATAGCCATCTAGCAGTTGTGTTTCATTTCACTGATCTATACTGTTTCTCAATTTCTATGTAACTATATCATGTTTTTTCCTTTTTGACCACACAGTCTGGTGTGTGGGATCTTAGTTCCCTGACCAGGGATCAGACCTGTGGCCCCTGCATTGGAAGCATGGAGTCTTAACTACTAGACCACCAGGGAAGTCCCAGCTATGTTTTATCTTTTCCTCTCTCTGCAAACCCACGTACCTCCCTCCCCAATTCTCACCTAAGGAGCTTGCTTCCTGTTTTCTTGAGAAATCAAATGTAGTCAGAAGAGAATTACAAGCTCTGACCAAACACTAGACCTTTCTGTGACCATAGACTGCCTTCTGTCCAGTTACTATAGAGGAAATATCCAGGCTCCTTCTACCTGGCACCTGATTCCACCCCCTCATCTACACTTTCCCATTTCCTGGTTTTTCACAATCTACTGAATTATCCCCAAGAGCACCCAAACATATTATACTTTCTTCCCACTGCAAAATGAAACCCTCTTCTGACCCCAGAACCACCTGGAGATGCTGCCCTATTCCTCTACTCCTCTTTACAGAGATGATCTCCTCAAACTAATTTCTGCTTGTTGTCTCAAATTACTCTCCCATTGCCTTTTTTTTTTTTTTTGCTACCCCTTAAGGCATGCAGGATCTTAGTTCCCTGAACAGGGATCAAACTCATGCCTCTTGCAATGGAAGTACAGTCTTGACCACTGGACCATCAGGGAAGTCCCTCCCATCGATTCTGAATTCGTTGTAATCATATTTTTACACCTATTCACTAGAATCATTCTTATCAAAGTCCCAATGACTCCACATTGCTAAATCTGAAACCAAAAGCTTGGCCTCTGTGCACTGATACCAAATTGAATCTTGGAGACAGAGTTTTGGTTGAAGTAAAAAAGAATAGCTTTATTGCTTTGCCAGGCAAAAGGGGACACAGGGACTCATGTCCCTCAAAAACTATGTGTTCCCACCAGGGAGGTTTTATAGCAATGGTTCAAGGGTGGGGTTGCTGATAAGATTAGGGTGTGTTCAGGGCTTGCACTTCCTTGGTCTCAGGTAATTTCTCAAGTCCTGCTCAGTTTCAATAGCTCCAAAAGTCTTAACACATTCCACCATTAATTTAAAAGTGTAAGTCCAAAGTCTCATCTAAATCAGCCATGGATGAGATTCCAGATGTGAACCTGTGAAATCAACCGTGTTATATGCTTCCAAATTGCAATGGTAGCACTGGCTTAGGATAAGCCTTTAAAATTGTCCTGCCATTTTGCACTCAGGGCCTTTGGAGTTGGAGCAGAGGGGGAGGCAGCAGATCTCCAAAATGCCTTCTGGATCATTCTTCCATTGATGTTTTGTCATGGACAACAGATCTTGGCTCTTCTGTTTGGACATCTGACTATTGTCTTGATGAATAGCGCCTAATTTCCATTGAGATTGTCCATCTAAACTAATCTCCTTACAATTGGTTTGGAAATTTCCTCAACCAAACCAAATCTAGTTTCATTGCTTTCAAGTTCTGCCTTCCACAAAACACCAGGTCAGGAACATAATTCAGTCAAGTTCTTTGGCAGCACCTCCAGGATAAGATTAGACTTCTGACAGCGGCATTCAAGGCCCTGATCAAGGGCTTGCTTTTTAAGATGTTCAGTGTCAATCCTCCAGCCTGTCTGGACTCCTGCCTTTGATTTGCCACCTTCAGGCATATATGCACTCGTTCATCAAACACCAAGCCACAGCCTCTTGCAGATAAGAATCAGATCCAACCTCTTAGGGACTCAGAGCCTCATCAGGAAGGGTAGACCTATATAGAGATAACAGTAGCACAGGGATAACTAAGACCAACGCCACTGCTGCTGCTAAGTCACGTCAGTCGTGTCCGACTCTGTGCGACCCCATATATGGAAGCCCACCTGGCTCCTCTGTCCCTGGGATTCTCCAGGCAAAAACACTGGAGTGGGTTGCCATTTCCTTCTCCAATGCATGAAAGTGAAAAGTGAAAGTGAAGTCGCTCAGTCATGTCCGACTCTTAGCAACCCCATGGACTATAGCCTACCAGGCTCCTCCATCCATGGGATTTCCCAGGCAACAGTACTGGAGTGGGTTGCCATTGCCTTCTCCGAAGACCAAGGCCACAGAGAGGTTCAAATAAAATGATGCCATGAAATTATGATGTTATGGGAGTTTGGAACAGAACAGTGTTGAGAAAGCAAACATTTCTTTTTGTTCAGTGACAGCAAATTTTCTTAAGGGGCAACTCAACTATCTTTGGATCTTTAGAGGTATGAGAAGTGAGTCCCTCCTTCCACTCAAGGGCCTGGCCAAGCTGGGGAGGCTGAAAGAGGCTGCCTCATCATGTGGGAAGAATCTATTCTGGGGGCAACACGAAGGGGCCATGAAGCCCAGGAACAGAGAGAAAAGAAAAGTGAGAGAAGAAGGGAGGGGGTCCTGGAAATGTGGAGGATGTCCAGGGTGCTAGAGAAAACCTGCTTTGAATTCTCTGTGCTGGGAAAGGGTTAGGGACTAAGATCAGAGACACCTACTACCCAAGGTTAAATTCGTTGCTCTGCTTTGCTGCACTGCCCCTGCTACCAAGCTTTATTCCCTACCCCCAATTTT
Organism: Bos taurus; assembly: GCF_002263795.3. Lineage (NCBI taxonomy): Eukaryota > Metazoa > Chordata > Mammalia > Artiodactyla > Bovidae > Bos > Bos taurus. Next base: position 37,080,524 of record NC_037356.1, read on the forward strand.
GGTACATTTCTGCCACATGGAACTTTTTCCTGTAACTAAAGATTAAAGAAAATCATGGTCCATTTGTTTTCCAAACTGCTTGTAACAAAGTATCACAAACTGGGTGGCTTAAACAACAGAAGTGTATCACCTGCAGTTAGGTTCGTTCTTTCTGAGGATGTGATAGATGGCCAGGTCCATGCTTCTTGCCTAGCTTCTGGTGGTTTGCTGGCAATCTATAGGATTCCTGGCTTGTAGATGTATCACCCTAGTCTCTGCTTTCATGTTCCCATCATGTTCTCCCTGTGTGTACATCTGCCTCTGTCCAAATTTGCCCTTTTTATGAGGATACCAGTCCTACTGGATTAAAGACCATCTCAAAGACCTAATTCTAACTTGATTACTTCTGTAATGAAAGTGAAAGTGAAGTCGCTCAGTTGTGTCTGACTCTTTGCGACCCCATGGACTGCAGCCCACCAGGCTCCTCCATCCATGAGATTTTCCAGGCAAGAATAACTGGAGTGGGTTGCCATTTTCTTCTCCAGGAGATCTTCCCCACCCAGGGATCAAACCCAGGTCTCCCGCATTGCAGGCAGATTCTTTACCAGCTGAGCCACAAGGGAAGCCCATCTGTAATGAACCTGCCTCCAAATAAGGTTGCATTATGAGGTACTGAGCGATTGAACTGACTGGTGAGGTATTGGAGATTGTTGTCGTTGTTCAGTTGCTAAGTTGTGTCCAACTCTTTGTGGCCCCATGGACTGCAGCATGCGAGGTTCCCTTGTCCTTCACTATCTCCCGGAGTTGGTTCAGTCATGTCCATTGAGTCAATGATGCCATCTAACCATCTCATCTTCTGTCACCCCCTTCTCCTTTTGCCTTCAATCTTTTCCAGCCTCAGGGTCTTTTCCAATGAGTCGGCTCTTTGTGTCAGGCGGCTGACGTATTGGAGCTTCAGTATCAGTGCTTCCAATGAGTATTCAGGATTGATTTCCTTATGGATTGACTGGTTTGATCTTCTTCATGTCCAAGTGACTCTAACATATTTGGGCAGCGGGATGTTGCAGAAAGAGATCTAGTTCAACCTTTAACAAAGAGCTGTGTTTCATGACTGATTTCTTTCAGGTTGGAGAAACAGCTGGAAAAGGGAGGTATGACCTAGATCAGAAATGTATAAAGCATGAAGTTGAGGCAAGAGGTGACTAAGAAAAGCGTACTCCACAACCCAAGTCCTCCAAGTTGTTGGGAGTGAGACCACAATATGTATAATGGGGCTTTAGCTAGCCCATAGTCTTGTAGAATCTGGAATCACAAAACACACCTCAGAGGACACCTAAGACAGTGGAGCACAGTTTATTACACCAGCGGGTCCAAGGGGAATCAGTTCCCAACAAGGACCCCGGATGATTTTGGAGGACTCGATTTTATACCCTCTGCTACATTACTCAGAGAAGGCAATGGCACCCCACTCTAGTACTCTTGCCTGGAAAATCCCATGAATGGAGGAGCCTGGTGGGCTGCAGTCCATGGGGTTGCTACAAGTTGGACACGACTGAGCAGCTTCACTTTCACTTTTCACTTTCCTGCATTGGAGAAGGAAATGGCAACCCACTCCAGTGTTCTTGCCTGGAGAATCTCAGGGACGGGGGCGCCTGGTGGGCTGCCATCTGTGGGGTCGCACAGAGTTGGACACAACTGAAGCAACTTAGCAGCAGCAGGAGCAGCTACATGACTGGGTACACATTAGTAATCAGTTTTACAACGTACAGGGGTGGAAGAATTAACAATTACAACACACAGGTGCAGGCACTGTTGTTAATCTAACTGAGATAACCTGACTTTTACTTCCACTCTGTGTTTGCCATCTGTTAGGAGGGGGTTTCCTGTTTTTTCTTTAATGATGGTTAACAGGCTTCAGGCCCAGTTCTCATCCTGCCTTAAGATGGCTGACAGTCTTTAAGATGGAATTCCTCTTGCCCTCCTCCCAGCAGCCCCAACGATAGGAACCTAAAGGAAAAGCTGATCCTACAAGGCTGCAATAATCAGAACCCATCCCCAGGCAGTTGACATTTGAGTCTCAAGGAGATTTATTTTCACTGGAAAGTGTAAGGAAGTCTTCATGGAAGACAGGTTTCAAGATGTGTCTTGAAGAGTTAGTTTGCTGTTGTTCAGTTGTTCAGTTATGTCTGACTATTTAGGACCCCATGGACTGCAGCATGCCAGGCTTCCCTGTCCTTCACCATCTCCCAGTCCTTCACCATCTCCCATCTCCCATCTTCACCATGTCCATTGATTCGGTGATGCCATCCAACCATCTCATCCTCTCTCGTCCCCTCCTCCTCCTGCCTTCAATCTTTCGTAGCATCAGGGTCTTTTCCAGTGAGTCAGCTCTTCACATCAGGTGGCCTAAGTATTGGAGCTTCAGCATCAGTGTTCCAATGAATCACCAGGGTGGACATTTTAGAGGAGGAAAAAAATAATTTTCCTTTTCTACTCTTCTAAATTCTCAGCTGGGGCCCCCGAAACAAAAGACAGATTAACAAGAGAAAAACAGAAGTTTATCACATAAATTGGCTCATCACTTCATGGCAAATAGATGGGGAAACAATGGAAACAGTGGCTGACTTTATTTTTTGGGGCTCCAAAATCACTGCAGATGGTGATTGAAGCCATGAAATTAAAAGATGCTTACTCCTTGGGAGGAAAGTTATGACCAACCTAGACAGCATATTAAAAGGCAGACACATTACTTTGTCAACAAAGGTCCGTCTAGTCAAGGCTATGTTTTTTCCAGTGGTCGTGTATGGATGTGAGAGTTGGACTATAAAGAAAGCTGAGCACCAAAGAATTGATGCTTCTGAACTGTGGTGTTGGAGAAGACTCTTGAGAGTCCCTTGGACTGCAAGGAGATCCAACCAGTCCATCCTAAAGGAGATCAGTCCTGGATGTTCATTGGAAGGACTGATGTTGAAGCTGAAACTCCAATACTTTGGCCACCACATGCGAAGAGCTGACTCATTGGAAAAGACCCTGATGCTGGGAAAGATTGAGGGCAGGAGAAGAAGAGGACGACAGAGGACTAGATGGTTGGATGGCATCAGCAACTCAATGGGCATGAGTTTGGGTAAACTTCGGGAGTTGGTGATGGACAGGGAGGCCTGGCGTGCTGCAGTTCATGGGGTCACAAAGAGTCGGACACGACTGAGCAACTGAACTGAACTAAACTGTGTACCTAGAAGACATGTAGTGGAAAATGAGTAACACTCAAAGTTAACTCAAAATTCAGGCTTAAATCCCATCTTCTGCTCCAGAGAAAAGAGAGGAAGATGTGAGGAGGCTGATTATGGGAGGTAAACAAGAGGACGCTTAAATGACACAGATTTAAGGTATTCCTTCTCTGCAGGAAAGAGTTTCTTGTGATTTTGTCATCCTTTCCTTCCTGGTACAGTGAGGAAGGCATCCTTACAAATGAAGTCTTCCTTTATAAAGGTATGTTTCTCTTACAAAAAGGTAACTTCTGTTTTCAGAGATTTTCCTATGTCTGCTCTTCCTCAAAGTAATTAGTCCAAAACACAGTTGACCCTTGAACAACATGGGTTTGAACTGCACAGGTACACTTATCTGCTGATCTATTTCATTGCAGTACTGCACAACCCAAGGTTGGTTAAATCCACAGATGTGGAACCTCAGATACAGAGGGTTGACTCTAAATTATACCCAATTTTCAACTATGTGGAGTGTTGGTTCTTCTAGGCCCTGAGTTGTTCAAGGTTCAACCAACTGTAATTATTATTATGCCAAAGAGGCATATTTTGGAGTAGAATTTTCTGCTACAGTGAGTGGGCTGCTCACATCTGGTGGCTAAAGTATTGGAGCTTCAGCTTCAACATCAGTCCTTCCAATGAATGTTCAGGACTGATTTCCTTTAGGATTGACTTGTTTGATCTCCGTAGGATCAAAGGTATATATGTATCAATCCCAGTCTCCCAATTCCTCCCATCCCTCCCCCTTTCCCCTTGGTGTCCATACATTTGTTCTCTACATCTATGTCTCTATTTCTGCTTTGCAAATGAGATCACCTATACCACTTTTCTAGATTTTACATCTATGTGTTAATACCAGATATTTGCTTTACTCTTTCTGATTTACTTCACTCTGTATGACTCTTCACTCTGTGTGGGTTCTCCAGGTCCATCTATGTCTCTACAAATGACTTCATTTCATGCTTTTTTATGGCTGAGTATCCATTGTGTATATGTACTGCATCTTCTTTATCCATTCTTCTGTTGGTGGATGTTTAGGTTGCTTTCCTGGCTAATTATATAGTGCTGCTATGAACACTGGGGTGCATGAATCTTTTTGAATTATGGTTTTCTCTGAGTATATGCCCAGCAGTGGGATTGCTGGGTCACAAGGTAGTTCTGTTTTTAGAACTGCCATGCTGTTTTAAGGAGCCTCCATACTGTTCTTCATAGTGGTTGTATCAATTTGCATTCCCACCAACTGTGCATAAGGGTTTCCTTTTCTCTACACCCACTCCAGCATTTATTGTTTGTAGATTTTTTGATGATGGCCATTATGACCAGTGTGAGGTGGTACCTCACTGTAGTTTTGATTTTCCTGACACCTTTTAACATGCACCTGTGCCTCTGGTTCACACTCTTCTGGAATAGACTGTGCCTTTTGTGCAGCTTTAACCTGACCCTCCTTTCAAAGTCCACTCTTGGTTGGATGTCCTATTCAATGTCCAGCCACTCATAAACCTCCAGAGACCAGCCCAAATCTTTGACATGTCTTCCACCTACTTTATCACTGATGGCCTGGTTCTTTGTTTGTTTCCAGCCATAACTTGTACAGGCACAACTCAGAGATGTTGTGGGTTTAGTTCTGGACCCCTTCCAAAAAGTAAATATCCTACTGAATTTTTTGATTTCCCAGTGCAACTAAAAGTTGTGTTTATGCTGCACCATAGTCTATTAAGTGTGCAATACCATTATGTCTAAAGGAATATACCATAATTTTAAAATAATGCTGCTGAGAAAATAGTGCTACAGACTTACTCAATGCAGGGTTACCACAAACCTTCAATTGATTAAAAAAAAAAAGCAATATCTGGCAATCACAATGAAACGAGGTATGCCTGTACTATGATTATCTGACAATGGTTAGATTCTACCTTGCCAAGTCATTATAAACGTCTAGAAATCTATATACCTCAGCATGTAACATACCATCTGACACACAGAAGACACTCAGTAAATACTTGTTAATTACTTCCTCAATTGCTTATAAACCTATTGGATTATGAGATCTTAGTGGCCCACTTCTCAAAGGCCCATGGAACCCCATTCCTACCCAATCAAGGCCATAAATATTCTGAAGGTCAAATGAGCTCAACTCAGAAGCCAGAGAATGGATTCATTGTTTGACTCAAAGTGAAATTGCAAACAAGACTTTGGAGCTTCAAAGAGAAACCAAATGTTCTTTTATCAGAAATTTCTAGGCCAGGTTTCAGAGGCCCACAGGATCAGAAGAAGGAACATTGAAAGGCTCGCCGGGTCGACCAGGTAAGACATCTATGACTTCCTCTCCTTGGGCCTCACAGAAACTGGACCATACTAGGGGAGGCATGGGGCCTAGATGGGCCCTGAGTAGGGTCTCTGGGGAAACGCCATAAGTCAGGGATCTGTATATAATGCATATACCTTTTTATAAAAGCATTTAAGATAAGCCAGCACAGTCCACAGAGACAGAATTTGCAACCACCTAACCTTGCAGATGCAGAGTCTGGCCAGCTAAGGAGGTAAGAAGAAACAGAACAGATTTCAGAGATAGTTCATATCTCTGTGTGAACCCAGATATCTTAAGATAGAAGGTGGGAAACCCCACAGGACATCTCCATTTCTCCCCTGCCTGAGTCCAGCTGTAATTAAAGTGTGATCAGGTATAGGACGGATCTAGAACTGATGGAAAGGCTCCTAGAGAACCCCCTCCTTTGTTCCTGACAGCAGCAGGGACTAAAGGGGTCTCGGGAGAGTCTATCACAGGATCCAGCTGCCTCTGCCAGTCGCCAGGTTTGTAGTTATATTATTTATCACACATGTAAGAAGAAAGTTTGTTCTGAAAAAGGGAGAGAAATATAATCCATTCTCTCATATCATGTAGCAGACTGTAACATTCTGTGTGGTATCCATTATGAAAATTGAAGGCAGACAGACCAGAGTTCAAATCTCAGCTTTGGCATTTCCTAGCTGTGTGTTCATGACCTGAGTTACTTAACCTCAGTTACTTTGTCTGCAAAATGCTCACAGCAGTGATATATAGCTAGAGGAATTGCCTGATGCCTACAGGGCTGTGGAGTCTAAACACTGATGCTTGCTGTAGTTGTTATTATAAATCACCCTTACGGGAAACCTGAAGTTCCTCCGAGAAAGCAAGGGGTAAATCAAGGTCAAGGCAGAAGTGGCACATGCTGCATATGTCCATCTCAGTTAACACTGCCAAATATTCTGCCACTCCTATGTCACCTGGCAGAGAGAGCATTCTTTTTGAAAAATTTTAAAAAAAAATAGTGAAAAGAAGATTGCAGTCAGAAAGAATAAATTCAAGTCTCAAATCCATTTATCCACAAGCAAATTATTTCACTTTCAAAGACTCCATCTCCCTGTTTGCAGGGATGCAGGTAGGATCAAGAATAGTGAGAGAAAAAAGAAAAAGAACAAATACTCTTTAAAAGGAAAAAAAAAAAAGCGAGGAGACACAGCGAGTAACTGAACTGTCAGTTGACAGACCAGTGAAAGCTGTTGCTCTTATGGGAGAACTGGAGAGACCAGCTAGATTTTTTTAATTAGTTATTATTATTTTTTAATATTAACTTGGCTTATTATCAGACAGCCCACTGTCTTAGCTGCTCGAGGACATATGAGATCTTAGTTCCCCAACCAGGACTCAAACCTTTGTCATTGCATCGCAAGGTGGATTCTTAACCACTGGACCACCCGGAAGTCCCTAGATTTTAAAATAAGAAAAATTGGGGGAATTTCTCGGAGTTCTATACAGTTTATATTTTTACCTGTTAGGGTCCAAGAGAAACGAATTAAACCAAGAAGGAGATGTGTAGGACATTTATATACCACCATGGTTCTCAAACTTCACCAGCCTCAGAGTCACCTGGAGAGTAAGTTAAAACAGATGGCTGCAAATGGCACAATTTCATTCTTTTTATGGCTGAGTAATGTTCAGTTGTATATATGTACTACATCTGCTTTATCCATTCAGCTGTTGATGGACATTTAGGTTGCTTCCATGTCCTGGCTACTGTAATAAGTGCTGCAATGAATATTGGGGTGTATGTACACCCCAATGTGAATGTACTTAGTGCCACTGAACTGTACAATTAAATATGCTTAAAATGGTTAAAATAGTATGTTTTATATTATGTATCTTTTACCACAATTAAAAAAAATTTTTTTTAACAGGCAGCTGGTCCCCATGCTTGGGGGGTTCTTATTTAGTGAAAGTGAAATTGCTCAGTCGTGTCTGACTCTTTGTGAACCCATGAACTGTAGCCTACCAGGCTCCTCCATCCATGGAATTTTCCAGGCAAGAGTACTGGAGTGGGTTGCCATTTTCTTCTCCAGAGGATCTTCTTGACCCAGGGATCCAGCGCGGGTCTCCCAAATTGCAGACAGACGCTTTACCGTCTGAGTCACCAGGGAAGCCCTTCTTATTTAGTAGGTCTAGGCAGAGGACCAGTAGTCATGTATGGATGTGAGAGTTGGACCATAAAGAAAGCTGAGCACCGAAGAACTGATGCTTTTGAACTGTGGTGTTGAAGAAGACTCTCAAGAGTCCCTTGGACTGCAAGACCAAACCAGCCAATCCTAAAGGAAATCAGTCTTGAATATTCATTGGAAGGACTGATGCTGAAGCTGAAGCTCCAATGCTTTGGCCACCTGATGTGAGGAGCTGACTCACTGGAAAAGACCCTGATGCTGGGAAAGATTGAAGGCAGGAAGAGAAGGGGATGACAGAAAATGAGATGGTTGGATGGCTTCAACAACTCAATGGACATGAGTTTGAGCAGGCTCTGGGAGTTGGTGATGGACAGGGGAGCCTAGCGTGCTGTAGTCCATGGGAGTCACAAAGAGCTGGACCCGACTGAGTGACTGAACTGACTGAACTGAACTGAGGCAGAGGACAGAGAATCTACATTTCTAATAAGTTCCCAAGTGAAAGTCTCACCTGTCCAGAGACCACACTTTAGATCCATGGCTGTAGGTACCAGAAATGAATTTGAGATCAATTAAGAAAAATGTTCAAAACAAAGGCCCTTCTCCAAGAATGGTCTCTGGTGGTGGTATGGTGGTTTAAATCACTAAGTCATGTCCGACTCTTACAAGCCCATGAACTATAGCCTGTCAGGCTCCTCTGTCTATGGGATTTTCCAGACAAGAATGGAGTGGGTTGCCATTTCCTCCTCCAGGGGATCTTCCCAACCCAAGAATCAAATCTGAGTCTCCTGCATTGCAGGTGTATTCTTTACTGCTGAACCATCAGGGAAGACTGAGGATGGTGTCTACTCATCAACACACAGATGCTAAGTATGTCCTCTGTGCCAGGCTCTGTGCGGGAAAGTTTCTCACTTAATCCTGACAACACCCTCTGAGAAAGATGTTATTATGATCTACCTGTCAGAGATAAGGAAACTGAAGCCTAAAGAACTCATGCAACTTGATCAAGGTCATGTAACTAGTAAATGAAGAAACTGGGAAAGGACCCAAGGATGTCTGAATTCTTAGCCCTGATGCTGTCTTGCCTTTCCGTTTATTTTTTAGCTTATTAATATTAAATAGTGCCAATTAATTAGCCAGCCAAACCCAGGTTGGTCATTGATAGGTCTGAGTGTTTCTCTCCCTCTGGAAGCAATTAGGATCATGGTGGGCTGGGATGTGATGGAATTCATTTTGTAAGTGCGACTTAGAGGCACTTCCTATTGGGCAGAAAACTCCCTGATAGCAGACTTCTGGAATCTATTGTTTTTGTTCAGTCATGTGTGACTCATTGCAATCCTAGTAGCTAGGCTCCTCTGTCCTCCCCTGTCTCCCAGTTGGCTCAATTTATGCCCATTGAGTCAGTCATGCTATCTGGAATCTAGGAACTGTAGAATTCAGTTTCCTGCCAGCAGGGAGTGTATCATTTAGGGGGAGAGACAAGATCAGCAGCTGCAGCACTTAACAGTTAATATCAACATTAATGATACAAGGGACCTTTTCTCTCACCTGAATGGGAAACCTTTCCAGCTGTGTCTTCAGAATCTGAAGCTACTTATCTGCTGCCACCCATGGTGTGGTGGCTCTTGCTCATGAGCATAGATAATGAAGAAATTCTCCAAGCCTCTCAGCTTATCGGGGCTTCCCAGGTGGTGCTAGTGGTAAAGAACCTGCCTGCCAATGCAGGAGACATAAGAGACATGGGTTTGATCCTTGGGTCAGGAAGATTCCCTTGGAGGAGAGCATGGCAACCCACTCCAGTATTCTTGCCTAGAGAATCCTATGGACAGAGGAGCCTGACAGGCTACAGTCCATAGAGTTGCAAAGAGTCAGAAATGACTGAAGAGACTCAGCACGCACTCAGCTTATCAAGGGTCAAATCATGATGAGATCCAAGTTTCACTTCAAGCCCTTCCCTTCACAACCGTTGCTAATGCTCAGGACTCAGTTGTAACTACATGCTGTTAAGGGTGTGGCCACTATCATAATACCCAGTACCTTGGCCCATAATGGTTTAAACCCAGATAAATAGAAATAAGCAAAACTCCTACATGGTCCTAACCACAATACCAACTGGGACATGACTCATGAGATGTAAAGGATGACTGTCCATGGTCGTCCTGGGAAGACAGGTAGCAAGAGATAGTCCAGTTTTCTGCTCCAAAACCAATTAATGTTGAAAAGTGAAGCGAAAGTGTTAGTTGCTCAGTCATATCTGACTCTTTGCAACCCCAAGGACTATAGCCCACCAGGCTCCTCTGTCCATGGAATTTTCCAGATAAGAATACTGGAGTGGGTAAGCCATTCCCTTCCTCAGGGGATCTTCCCAACCCAGGGACTGAACCGGGTCTCCTGCATTGCAGGCAGATTCTTTACTGTCTAAGCCACTAGGGAAAAGTCATACACAAATTAGCTTCATTAGATTAAACCCATAACTAGTTATAAACTAGCTACAGATTTTAAAGGGCTGAGAGTACAGCTGGGGATAATGAGAACCTGGATAAAAAGTAAAAAATCACCAGGATCCAAGGTGTTTCCTTCTCTTTGTCTCTCTATTTCTGTCCCTCTCCCACCACCTGCTTCTTCATCTATTTCTCCCCACCCCTCAGCCCTGCTATAATATCAGCTTCATTCTTTTCATTCTAACTGATTTTCTCTACTACCCTACACATGACACAATTGTGACACTCTCCAGCTCTGCATAACCCCCTCAATCTGAAATGGTTCTTGGGTCCAATTCCACATTCCCAAGATTGGAAAGTTCTAGGCCCAGCTGGGGTCCCTTGTCCACCCCTAGGCTGTCAGCTGTGGCCAGGGCAGGGGAGAGGATGGCGAGGTCACATCCAATCTCTCAGATACTTAAGGCAGGCAGATTGAAACATTGACCTCAGGATTGTAAACAAAGCCACTGCCTCAGCTGAAAACAATAGTCTACAGGGATAAGGGGCCCCAGGTAACCTAGTCTTGCAAATCCAAACCCCCCAAAAAACAAAAACCAAAAACCAACATGTCCCAAAGAACACAGACTACAAGGAAGGGAAGAAGATCATTCTGTATAATATCATGCTAGATGATTTCGATGTTTTTATTTTTGGTGATTTTTATTTTAATGAAGAAGCTAAAGATAAGGATGGGGTCAGATGCAGCACATATTAATTTTCTCAGAGGAGGGAAAATGCACCTTCTTACCTGTTTTGCAGCACTTGAGCATCATGATGGAGCAGGGAGTTGGAGCCAACACTGTGCCTGGTGTTACGGCACCAGGTAATGTGTACATGATCCAAGCCAGGAATCCTGTGGCTCCTGGGAGCAAGGGGCAGCCTGTGGGCATGGCCACTTACTTAACATCCAGAGTGACCGAGAGTGATGCAGGAAGAGCGAACTTACAGACGCCACGCGTGGTGATCCAGAATCCAGCGGAAGTGAATGCCACACAGGGTCCGCCCACTGCGCTTCAGCATCCGACAGCAGTGGCCAGTTTGCAGACCCCACCTGGGGAGATCCAGTACTCACTGGGAACCACAGACCTCCAAACCCAGCCTGGAGGCCCTCAGAATCCCCCCACATGTGCCCCTGGGCCGATGTATACCTCCAACCAGTTCCAATGGAACATGCCATTTGGATCATCTTTTACGTTCGATCCCAAGAAATTCATAAAGGACGAGGTCAGGACACTAGGGGTGAGTGTGATCTCTATTTCTCTCCAGTTTGGGTCCCTTCATGAGCCCGGCTGTAGTGAGTGCACTTGGATAAGGAAGGGAATGGATTTAGAGGGCAGAGGACACGAAGGTAGGTGGCAGCTTCTGGAGGTTGGGTCAGGACGACCCCACAGAGGCCAGTCTCTCCCTTATTTTCATCCAGAAACCATCCTTGATGACCTCAGAGGGGCTGTTGTAACTACAGTACCTTCTGGTAATTGCCACAGGACATGCATAAATTGTCCTGGTGCTTGAAGAGTACAAACTGGCCAGCTCTCCTGAGAGGACCCAACCACCTGCTGGGGGCAGAATAGGACAGGCTCACACACACCCCAGCCTACCTCTGTCTGTCGATCCTTCAGGGACAGACAACCCAGTGTACTGTGCCAAGAGCAGGGGATTGTTTGCCTCCAAAACTTATCCAAATCAAATCTTGGATTAACTTCTATAAAACACTGCCAGTAAAAATAAGCAATCTATAATAGGAATAGAAACAGGTTTTATTTGAGCCAAACTGAAGTGTGTAGCCCAGAAGACAGCCTCTCAGATAACTCTGAGAAACTGCTCTGGAGAAGTAGGGTGGCTAGCACAGTTTTATATCTCATTGGATCTAGTGTACAATTCTTTAAGGTTTCAAAAAACAAAAAAACAGATCAACATGTACACAGGGAGTCAGTGTGGCCTTCGCACCTGGGGGTAAGTGTTAGCTTCTCAGTCGTGTCTGACTCTTTACAACCTTATGGACTGTAGCCTGCCAGGCTCCTCTGTCCATGGAATCTCCAGGCAAGAATACTGGCATGGGTTGCCATTCCTTTCTCTAGCAGATCTTCTGGACCCAGGGATCTAACCCACATGTCCTGCATTGGCAGGCAGATTCTTTACCATCTGAGCCAATGCACCTGGGAAGGGAGGCTTATCACTGAAGGAGCCCCAGCGTTGGCATCCCAGGAAGGGAGGCATTTCATCTCTGTCTTTTTTTTTGGACTGTGCCAGGTCTCAGTTGCAGCTTGTTAGATCTTTTTTTTAGTTGTGGCATGTGGTATCTAGTTCCCTGACAAGGGATCAGATGGCTCCTTGCATTGGGAGCACAGAGTCTTAGCTACTAGACCACCACAGAAGTCCCCAAATTTCCCGGGTGAATTTTTTTAGGGGGATCAAGGTGCATAGCTCTCAGGGTCTTAGTCCTTGACCAGGGATTGAACTCACTCTCATCAAGGAAAGCGTAAAGCCGTAAGCTCTGGACCAGCAGAGAAATTCCTAACATTTATTTAACGTAGACATTCTTTACTTCTGGTCAATATGCCCTTTTCTTTAATAATTAAAGCAAATGTACAGTGGAGGTTTGATAGGCCACAAACAGGCTGTTTTAGTTAGCATAATGTGTATAAACCAGAATGACTTCCCCAAACCTCAGTATGGGAAGTTTTCTTTGAACAACAGTATTAGGAATAGAAATACTGGTCACAGGCAGGAAATGAGATTATAAATGTGTGTGGAAAACCTTCAATAGGTGAAGATATTATATGATATTTCATAGTAGTTATAAGTTCATGTTATGATTATTTTCCTTATTAATACTGGACAAATGCTTGTTAACTTTGGGTTCCAATTACTTTAAAGTCTTTCAAAAGAATTATTTTAAGTTAGAGCAAATGCCAGGGAACCTGATCAAACATAGAGAAAGGTCAAAAACATGGACTCCCTTTAGTGAACTACAGTTCATTTGGGAGAAGCTATGCCTTTATCTTAAGATAAAGTGGACACACAGATGAGATCAAGCATGTTATTTGATGAAGCAGTGGACATGAAACCCAGATCTGTACACTAAGCTCTAGACTCATTGAGCATGAGAGCTGACACATCTGTTCAACACTGATCACTTGACTCCTGAGCAACCTGAGGCCTGAAGAAGTCAAATGTCACCTTAAATTTTCAGGTATAGCAAGTGCTGCAGGATCCCCAAACAGGAGGTATTTTGTCCTGAATGTGGGGCTGTCAGTAAAAGGATGTATTTGGTCGTTGAAAGAAAGATGGGATTTCAGTAGGATGAGGGTGAAGCCAATACCTTTCAGACAGAAGTGGAAGAAAAGCAGGTGGGAAGGAGGAACAGCACAGGCTTGCAGGCACTGAGGATCCCACAGCAGGGAATACACAGGGGTGGGGCCTAGGAAAGGTGTGGGTGGAGGGCTTGCAAACACCTCCCAAGTGGCAGGACCTATCTATAAGCTTTATGGGCACTTAAAAGAAAAAAGAACAAAATGTGGCCATGCCTTGTGACCCATGGGATCTTAGTTCCCTAACCAGGGATTGAACCCGTGCCCCCTGCATTGGAAGGCAGAGTCTTAACCACTGTATTGCCAGGGAAGTCTCCATAGGGCCCTCTTTCTAATCTCTGCAACCAGTGGTTCCTAACCTTTTTTGGCACCAGGGACCGGTTTCCTGAAAGACAGTTTTTCCGCAGGCGGGGTAGGGGGAATGTAGAAAGCAATGGCAGCCCACTCCAGTACTCTTGCCTGGAAAATCCCATGGACAGAGGAACCTGGTGGGCTGCCGTCTATGGGGTCCCACAGAGTCGGACACGACTGAAGCGACTTAGCAGCAGCAGCAGCAGCAGCAGCAGGGTGGGGGGAATGGTTTCAGGATGAGCATTATATTTCAAGAGCATTATGTTTATTGTACTCTTGATTTCTGTTATTGTTACATCAGCTCCACCTCAGATCATTAGGCATTAGATTCTGGATGTTGAGGACCCCCGTCTACAGCAACCCCGCAAGCCAGATACGGTCATCCCAGTCTTAGGGAGAGACATAGGGAGGGTGCTTGCCTGAGGCCACGCCAGAGCCAGGATTCAAGCCTGTCTGGTATGCTGCCAAAGCCCCCGCCCAGGCATCTTCTCTGCAAGCCTGCAGGTGCAGAGTCCAGAGGGAAAGCCATCCTGATCTGTTCTATCCCCCACCCCTCCATCTTCCGTTTATGTCCATGGCTCTCAATTCTGAGTGTACGTTGGCATCATCTGTGGAGCTTCAAAACAATACCTTGACATGACTCCACCCCAAGAGATTTATGCCCTAAGAGCAGTCATGCTCAGGGATTCTGGGATACAGTCTGGGCTACCGAGGGAGCTACAGTCCCACAGGCCCCCAGCTCTGCTCTTTCTCACGATGCCTTGTCCTCCCTGCAGGCCATCCAGATTCTCATCGGCCTGACTCACATCTTCACTGCCATCAATCCTTCACTGTATCGTCAATATTCTTATTCCGCAATATCAGGGTACCTGGTCTGGGGAGGAATATTCGTGAGTACAAGGCCCTGTGGCTTCCTTCTGGGTTCTGAGTTACCAGACCGGGATGGGGGAGTGAAAGAAGAAAGAGCCTGGAATGCACTCCCAATAATAGGGCTCTGGGAGCCCAGAGCCAGCCACCTAAGACTGTAGGTGCAGGACAGGATTAAGGACCCGGCCCGGACCCCGTGCTCCAGCAACTCGCCCCCTGCCTCTAAGGAACTTTCAGCTATTCACAAGCCAATCACGTGCTTTAATTATTCCACCCTCTCGGGGTTGTCATTTGGTGTAAATGTAAATATGTAAATCATGTATAACCCCACCCTTATTCTCCCATGCCCTGTTGCTGGGAAAGATTGAAGGCAAATGGAGAAGGGGCAGCAGAGGATGAGATGGTTAGACAGCATCATTGACTCAATGGATATGGAACTTGAGCAAACTCCAGGAGAGAGTGAAGGACAGGGGAGCCACGCTGCAGTCTATGAGGTCGCAAAGAATCAGACACTACTTAGCAACCAAACAACTACAGAATCACATGACCCTCTTGTAGATAGAAAGAGCAGGGTTTGTTTGTTCACGTCCATTTGCCAGATGAGAAGACTGGGGTTCAGAGAGATTAGGCAAGATGACTACAGGCTCACAGCCAGGAAGGGTTGGAAGAAAGTCCTGATGGAGCCCAGGCCCCCTCAATTCAGGGCTCTCATAACTGGACCAAATTCTTCCTGCCTCTGGGTTCACACATCCATCACCTGCCTCGCAGCATCTAGGGCCAGTTAGGACCCCCAGGCTGGAGCAGCAACTTGCCTAGGGTCACAGCAAGGTGAGTTAGGAGCAAGAGTGGAGCAGAAGCCTAGGTCTCCCGTCTCCCAGCCCCAAGGCTCTGCTCACCCTACTACCCTGTCCCTGCTTTTCCAAGATCACAGTCGAGAATAGAGTGGCGGGAGGCCAGATGATCCATGAGTTTGGGCGATGCCTGTGCCCAGGCAGTGGGCCCAATGGGGACCAGGCACAGAAATAAGATGTCTAGTATCCTGAAACAAAATTTAGGCTTTTAGGGGAAAAGATTTTAACCTAGACACAGAGGAGTTCGGGAATTGTGGCATCTAACCACTGGGATGGTGAAAATGTTGAGGTAAACAGACATGCCCATCTTAAGAAACAAGGCATGTAGGCCTTGAAGACTCAGAGCTACACCTCTGAATGGACTGTGGTCTTTTCAACACACTGTACAACTGCTCTTACTCCTTTCTGTCTGCGTAGTTTATCATCTCTGGATCGCTCTCAGTGGAGGCTGAAAAGGACCGCAGTTCTTGCATGGTGAGTTGTAATTCCATCTTTCATCATCCTTCAATGTTAGAATGTTAGAATGTGACTCTCCAGGGGCCTCCAAGTAGCCTCCCAGAGTGGCCTGGTCCTGGCCCCAGGGTTCAGCGCTCTTACATACCTTACTTCATTCAGTCCCCACATGCCTACAAAGTTCTGTGATCCTCATTCTGTAGAAGAGGAAACCGAGTCACAGAAAGGTCGGGTGACTGGACTTAAGATCACACAGCAGGAATGTGGCCAAGCTGGGGTTTAAACCCAGAGCCCTCTGATCCCACCACTGTGCCTTCACCTATTGCATTTAATTACTCAAACACTTGGCATTTTGGCAAATGGCCAAGTAGTCACAGCACCATGACCTTGGGGTGCTCTGAATTAAACAGAAGGTCAGGTAGAGACCAAGTGGAAATGTGTGCACATTTCAGCCACCTCTGTAAGGCACCTCCTGCCCTCCCCTTTGGCTAGACCTATAAAAATGAGGGGAGTGTGTGCCTTGAACAGTTCAGAGTTCAAACCATAGGACACAGGACCCAGAATTCCCTTGCACCGTCAGAATGTCATCCTTTGTCTCGACAGCCAGAGATACACCTATGAATGTTTCATTTTTGTTGAGGCCTTTAAGAAGCTTAGGGATAAATGTAGAGCTTCTAAGGGCCCTCCTCTCATCCCTGGCTCCAGGTCCTTCCTGCCCCTCTCCATGTTCTCCAAAGGGCTTCTTGTCTCTTCTGCCTTTTCAATGGGAAAGCCGTGGGTTAGCTAGGGGGCTGGGTTGTCCCGTGGAGGGTTTCCAGTGACCAGTCCTTTCTCTGCAAGGCAAATGTCTGCTGCCCCTCAGTCTGCCTTACTCCATCCCCTTCAACAGGATAAGAGCCCCTTTCCCAGGCCCCCCAACTTCAGCCGAGCTCACAGTGCTCCTTAATCGACGAACAAAAGTGGATCGAACTCTTGTCCTACATCTTCTGGGAAATCCAATGACCTCTCCAAGATGCCTACCAATTCCTGGGGGGCTCCCAGTCCCCCCTGGTTCTGATGATTGACTTCCAGATGAAGTGTCTACTTCCATCTCTACTCTGCTTGCCAGCCTTCCCAGCCTCCGCCCACAGGTGGACACAGTCCTTCCCTCCCCATCTCCATCCCCATGAGCCACCTTCCAGGGGAGGCAGTTGAGCAGGGGACATTGTGAGTGATTGGAGGATTTCAGCATCCCGACACTGGGCAGAAGATCCCTTAAAATGGAGTACTAGACTTTCTGGTTCTGAAAACCCTCCCTAGCCAATCCTGCCAGCCCAGACTCCAGCTCCCTCCAGCAGGACTGAAACGTTCCTCTCCCTTCTCTCAAGGCAATCCTCTAATCCCAATTCATGCCCCCTGCCACCATCACCCCCATCCCTGCTCATTTCTTCCACAGAGCAGCTCCGCATCCTTGCCACCTCTCCTCCCAATCTGGCTTTTGAATGTCATTTCCTGCACTGGCAGCTACTTTTGGAGGTATTTCCCCAAACAAATACAGCTACAGCCCCTGGCCCAGGTGGACTCTGCCTATTGAATAAAGAATAATCTCACCTCAGTGAGTTTAGGATAAGCTGGTTTCTCCACAACCCACCTCTTTCCTGCCCAGGCTCCCCTTTCCTCCTGCTCCCTGAGGAGTCCCCACAAGCCCGGCTTCAGACTCGACTCACCGGTGCCTCTCCCCCTGCCTCTTCCAGGTGCATGGCAGCGTCGGCATGAACGTGGTCAGCGCTATCGTTTCCCTGGCTGGGGTCTTGCTTCTTCTTGTGGATCTGATCCGTAACCCGGTGGTGAGGATCCAGGCTACGAGCATCCCAGGCTTCCGAAAGATCGGGGAGGCTTGTTTATGAGGTTGTTCCAAAGCAGGAAGGAATCACAGCCAAATTCCACCCTCGTATGACAGCCCTAGTCCTAAAATGTGTTATTTGTTGTTGTTCAGTCGCTCAGACATGTCCTACTCTTTGCAACCCCATGGACTGCAGCACGCCAGGCTTTCCCATCCTTCACTATCTCTTGGAGCTTGTTCAAACTCACGTCCATTGAGTTGGTGATGCCATCCAACCAGCTCACCCTCTGTCATCCCCTTCTCCTCCTGTCCTCAGTCCTTCGCAGGATCATGGTCTTCTCCAGTGAGTCAGCTCTTTGCATCAGGTGGCTAAAGTATTGGAGCTTCAGCTTCAGCATCAGTCCTTCCAATGAATATTCAGGGTTGACTTCCTTTAGGATTAACGGGTTTGATCTCCTTGCTACCCAAGGGACCCTCAAGAGTCTTCTCCAGCACCACAGTTCGAAAGCATCCTAAAATGCGTAACCCTCACCAAAACCCCTGACTTCTGAGGCAGGTGAGATAGATCCCATTTTATCTGAGATTCAGATAGCTGGAGCCAGGTGGCCCCTCCTTATACCTGTTCTGTTCCTGCTTGGAGGCAGCAAACGCCAAGGCAGGCAGGTGGGGCAGTAGCCACAGTCAGACCTCAAGGCCACCTGCCCCCAGGAAGCTGTTGAGGGAGGGACAGCTGGTGGCAAGAACAGAAGGTGCTGTCCCCAGGTTCTCCTCTTATCTGGGGCCCCCAGAAGCAGATGCTGGATCCGGGATTCAGGAGCAAGTCATTTATTTCAGAAGTTCCCTTAGGAAATACTGGTAGGGGAGAGAATAAGATGAACAAGGAAAGGAAGGCACAGATAAAGGGTGTCACCAAGCAAGTCACTGCCGGAGCTTAATCCTGCTGGGACTCTAGCAGACAGAGAGGACACTGCCTCAGAGTTACATCCTGTCCTGGGTAGGGGCCTGCGGTACTCGCCCACCAATTCCCACCATCACTGATTGAAAACTACTCCTGGGGGCATCAAATGCCACACATGTGCCAGGGTTCTTGTGAGGTGGGTCTCACTTTGGGTTCCTCCCATAGCTGACTTTTTTTTTGTGGCTGCACTGGGTCTCATTGCTCTGTGCAGGTTTTCTCTAATTGCAGTCAGCAGGGGCTACTCTCTAGTTGCAGAGCGTGGACTGCTCATCGCAGTGACTTGCTGCAGAACACAGGTTCTAGGGCTCAAGGGCTTTGATAGTTGTGGCACGTGGGCTCTAGAGGGCAAGCTCGGTAGTTGTGGCACACGGGCTTAGTTACCCCGAAGCCTGTGGAATCTTCCCAGACCTGGGATCAAACCCATGTCCCCTGCATTGGCAGGCAGATTCTTTACCACTGGACCACCAGGGAAGTCCCAGAACTGACTTTGAGACAAGCAGCTTATTTGGGGGAGGAAGCCAATGCCAGCAGGGTGATGAGAAATGGGGTGGGGAAGAGAAGGGACCAGTAAAGATATGATGTAATCAAGCCACTTACCCTGAGTGTTGGTTCCTAAACCAGTCCCCACCCCTGGAGGGCAGGGGGAGACTGACCAAAGAGGCAGCCATGCCAGACTGGCAGGTGGCACGTCTAATAAGACAAGGAACTGATGTATGAGGCTTGTCTTGGGCCGCTGCAAGATGAGTTGACCTCTGCACTGCCCATCAGAATCCTACAAATGCAATTGCATCCAGTCCAGATGGTCTTAACACCACCTACTCTCAAGGCTGCATCCTCAAAAATGACTCCCACTGCAGAAGTGCATTCCAAGGGGAGGGGTGAAGACCTCTGATTGCCTGGGTCCAGCTGTCAGAGGACTTCCCCCAGGTGACTTCATCCAACACTGAAAACTCACCTGGGAAAGCAGTGCAGACACATGCTTCAGTCACACCCTCCTAGCCCAGGGGTGAGAATCGAGGGTATTTATCCACTAGCCCCTGTCAGTCATTGATAGACCACTGATCTGAAATCCTCCCGGAATTTTAGACTTGTTGTATGAAGAGCAAAGTGGACCCCAAGGACCAGAGAAAGCCCCAAGGCAAAGAAACGCAGGTGCCAGTAGTTGGAAGTCTGGCTGTCGTGCCCTCAAACGTACCATGGGGGCGTGTGAGAGGGGCACCCATAGCAACTGCTCATGGAGCACGTGCCAGAGGGTCTGGGGCTCTCCAGCTGAGGCATGTGGTGCTTGCCTAAGATGAGCCCTACAGGCATGGATGGTCACAGGACAGTCACCTCTGTGACAAAACCCTTCCCATTGCTCTCTGCCCCTAGATTGACGTGAAGACAGTTTCCGGTGGTCTCCTCCCCTTCGTCCTGCTGGAGTTCTGCCTCACTTGTGTGGTCTCGCATTTTGGGTGCCAGGCTACATGTTGGAACCAATTTGTGGTGAGTGTTGGGCCCTGCTCCAGGAATTAGAGAGTGTTCTGGAGGTAGCAGAGGTGACTGGACATTGGGAGAAGTGGGGCCTGAGAGGACATCTTAGTTGGTTCAGAATGTTATAACAAATATACCACAGGCTGCATGGCTTATAATTATTTCTCACAGTCTAGGAGTCTCAGATCGGGGTGCCTGGATGGTCAGGTTGTGGTGAGAACTCTCTTCCTAGCTTTCGGATGGCTGTCTTCTTATTATAGCTTCCCTATTTTACAGAAAGATAGGGAGAGCTCTCTGGCATCTCTCTCTCTAAGGGCACTAAACCCGTTCATGACCGCTCCCCTCTCATGACCTGCGAGCGTGCTAAGTCGCTTCAGTTGTGTCTGACTCTTTGCAACCCCATGGATAGTAGCTTACCAAGCTCCTCTGTCCATGGGATTCTCCAGGCAAGAAAACTGGAGTGGGTTGCCATGCCCTCCTCCAGGGGATCTTCCAGACCCAGGGATTGAATCCACGTCTCCTGTGTCTCCTGCATTGGCCGGTGGGTTCTTTACCACCAGTGCCACCTGGGAAGCCCCCTCATGACCTAATTACCTCCCAAAGGCCCCACCTTTGGATACCATCAGATTGAGGGTTAAGATTCCAACGTACAAATAAGTCCATCTCTGCTCCAAGTGTTATCACTTCCTCCAGGAGGTTAGCCTGAGCTTCTTAGGGTAGCTGGATTCCGAGAGCAGTGAGACACAGCCAGCCCCATAGGCACAGACTTTTAAGTCCCTGCCCATATCACATTCTTTAATGTCTCTTTGGCCAAAGTAAGTCACCTGGCCAACCCCAGATTCAGGGATTCAATGTGCCCTCCTGTTTGATAAGAGGAAGACAGGGCAGTCAAGGCTCCGTAACAATCCTGACATCCTAGGGCCAGCTGGCTATTAGCCCATCCCAGGGCCGGGGAGTGTGCCTTGATGAGAGGCCAAGGCCAATTCTACTCCCCGGAAGAGTCTGCCCAGATCACGGTTCTCTAGTGCTTCCATCTAGGCTCTCTGCAACCTTGACTCCATCCTCTGAACTCTTGGCTCCACGCTTGAAAACATTTTTTCTTTTCCATAAGAAGTGACCCATTTTCCATATGAAATGGTCCACCTTTTTCATCTTGAGGAAGAAGAATAGCTCTCTCAGATTGCCTCCTGTATGAAGAAAGTAGGACCCAAAGGCCCTTTTGCAGTTTGAGCAGCTCCAAGTTAATCCAAGACGATGGTCTGTTTGCTGACACAGTTTCCTTTAAAACAGTGAGAATGTTTGATCAGATTATGGTTCTTACTGTTTGACAAAAATCACACCTGAGATTATGTTCCAGACATTCCTCTCTCTTTTAGAGTATCTATTTTGGGATTAAGTTTCTGTGGGACCATGCCCTTAAAATTCTTAGAAGCTTCTTTGTCTAGCTGAAAGGGTCTGCTAGTCACTGCCTTAAACCTTTTATAGATCTTAACAAAGAGTTGTATAGAAACATCTTGGTTTGATCTTTGTTCTCAGGCCTACTTTTACTTCAAATGTCATTTATCTGTGAGGAACCTGGAAATAAGAGACAATTTTATTTTCTAATTTTTCAGGTCCCAGGCCCTCTTTTTTTCCCCTCTAAATATTACTTGTGAAATGAATCATTCTTTATATGATCTCTTCCTTATGGTACTTTACCATATGCAGCTAGGAGCAAGCAACTGACATTCCCGTATAATGCCTGGTGATCTTCTTTATCAGGGCTTCCCTAGTGGCTCAGATGGTAAAGAATCTGCCTGCAGTGCAGGAAACCCTGGTCTCCGTAGCAAGAGGCAAAAGTTTTTAGGTGCATTTTCTGTCTTCCAAAATGCGACAGTCCTTCACCACTACATACCGTGGGTAATTATACATCTAGCCTGTTATGCCAGTTTCCTGGCTACTTCTCCAGCCTCACTGGCCATCCAGTCCCAAATCCAAGGCACATGTTAGATTTTGTTATCCTGCTTCTAGCTACCGATTTCTCTGTACATTAGCTTTTGCTACATATCAAACAATCCCCAGACTTAGCCCCTTAAACATAGCTGCTTCTGTAGTTGATGATTCTCTGGGTCTGCTGGGTAGTTCTTCTGGTTTGGGCCAGCTCAGCTGACCTCTGCTGGACTCGCCGTGAGTCTACAGTCGGTTGGTGAGTTGCCTGCTAACTGTATTGTCTCAAATACTCTCAATCGAATGTCTGCCAGTTGACACGCCAACTGGCCTACTTTTCTCTCATCACCCAGTGGGCCAGCCCAGTCTTCTTTACATGGCAGCCTCAGCGTTTAGAAGGGCAGCGAGAGAGCAAGCCTGGATTTGCAAACATTTCTCTCACATTTTCTCTGTTGGTCCATTGACCCAGGGAAGTTCCATGACTAAGACCAGCATCAGTGAGGGAAGGTCTACCCAAGGGCATGGCAACAGGAAGGGGAAGAATTTGTGGCCATTTTTGCAACTGACCACAGGAAGTTGATGGCCTCATATCCTTTTGTCTTTCAGAACAGGACAGAGGTTCCAACCATAGTCATTGCCAACCCAGCCAACACTCCCACCGGCCCCTTCAACGCTACTTACAGTACCACTGGCCATGTCAACGTTATCACCAGCTCTGCCAACCCCACCTCCCCCACCAACGCTGCAGCGATGGTGCCCCCGGTACCCTCCTAGGAAGATGTAGCTGATTTTGCCCAGAAACAGACAGTCTGTTTCAGTGACGAGGAGGAGCCATTTCAGTTGACGCTTTCCTTCTCCCGGAAACTTACAGAAGCCCATGCCCAGCACTGTTGCTGGTCCAGAATGAACAGTCACCTTCTCCCTTCTTTACTCCTCACTTTCATTTATTGATGTCTTTTTTTTTAATTCATAAATCATTTCCTGGGACACGGCATCCTTTAACCTTGGTGAAGTGCAGGGTGCACTTTTACTGTCGCTCCTGGTGGAGGTGCACTGTTCAGTGTTAGCCACTCAGTCGTGTCCGACTCTGTGACCCCATGGACTGTAGCCCACCAGGCTCCTCTGTCCATGGGATTCTCCAGGCAGGAATATTGCAGTGGGTTGCTATTTCTTCTCCAGGGGATCTTCCCGACCCAGGGATTGATTCCGGGTCTGCTGTTCTAAATTGGTGCCTCAGTCACGGAACTCTTGGAGGTCCAACTTTGGTCCCTTCCCCAAAGCTCTGACTCTGACACAGTTGCCCCAAGGAGCAAGGGGAGCAGTGGAGAGTGTGGACGCTGCAGCTGAAGTGTAGACGCCTCAGCACTCATGGGTAAATGAGTAGAAGAGTGTATGGACCCACGTGCTACTGTCTGGGGCTCTGGAAACGTGACTCACCCGTACCCGAGAAAGAGAGCTAGTCAGGTGGCTCAGTGGTATATACACACTAACTTAAAACACCTTATCTTAATGAAGAGGTACCTTCCCCATTTGCACAAAGTGCCCTATGGACTAGTAGTGTCCTGGCACGTGCTTTCAGCCCATGGAGAGTCAGCTGCTGGGGAGTCCCCTCATCTCACTTCCCCCTCCAGAGTCCTGACTCCAGCCTGACAGCAGACCCCAAAGTGGGACTTCCCTGAGGGTCCAATGGCTAAGACTCTGAGCTCCTGATACACGGGGCCCAGGTTCAACCCTTAGTCAGGATCCCATATGCCGCAGCTAAAAGACCCGGGATGCTGCAATGAAAAGATCCTGCATGCTGTGACAAAGACCCAGCACGGCCATATCAATACATAAGACATTTAATTAGTTAAGCTTTTAAAAATGATGGAAGGTGGCAGTGGCTCCTTACTCCAGAGTTACTTCCAATTGATATGTCAACAAGGGACCAACCAACCTCTATCTTGCTAATGTGACAACTGCTCCTAGCATAACTGCAATAAGTGGTTCTGCTCAAGCATCTCTTTTTCTACTAGCAGTAAGGAAGAGGGAGCAAAAAAAAAAGAGTGAAGAGTGGGAAACTCCCATCCCATCATACCTGATGGCCTGAAGTGTCCCAGCCACAAGCCCTGGATGACACATTCGTGTCACTGATCATCAGAAGGCCCTGTGACCACTGTGTAGCCCTTATGGTGTGGGTCCAGAGGTCATTCTAATATGAAAAGTCAAAGGGTGGGAGGGGGAGCTGGGAGGGTAAGGGGCAGGACCATCAGTAACATGTATACAGCAGCTGTATTTCATGAAACACAAATATTTCTTTTTTTTTTTTTCTTCCGCCGCCACTGCCCGAAACACAAATATTTCATCTCCCAACAATAATACAGGTAGATATTTGAAGCCTGTTTTACAGATGAGGAAGCTGAGACTCAGAAACTGTTCCACAAGGGACATCTCAGA
Source organism: Bos taurus (assembly GCF_002263795.3). Taxonomy (NCBI): domain Eukaryota; kingdom Metazoa; phylum Chordata; class Mammalia; order Artiodactyla; family Bovidae; genus Bos; species Bos taurus. The sequence continues at coordinate 37,105,164 of NC_037356.1, forward strand.
AGGACACAAAGCCAGTTTGAAGGGGATCCCACTGCCTTAAAAAGGAACAATTTGAACTTCAAGAATAATAACAATAGCAAAAATAGTAATAACAACAACAATGCCTGTGATGTGTTGGAACATGAACCTTCATAGGGATACAAAAAAATATCTTTTATCACCTGTGGAGGGAGTTAGGGCACTCCCATTGTTCTGAAAATGGTAAATGACAGGAAAGAATCAAGCATTCCCAGAAGGAAAAACAAGGAGTCACCCAGCTAGAGATGGTGGCTGCACGCAGTGCCCAAATAATGAAGGAAAACGGGTCACCAGCTGTAGGAAAGGACTGGGTGAGGCTTAGTGCTGGGCTTGGAGTCTGGATGCTTCCATTTTTCTGGCTGCTCCTGGTTCTTAAAGGGTCAGCACAGCTTCTTTGGTCCCTGGCCTATGGAGTTGCTAATGTGAGAGATGAGGGGGCTGCCACAGGAGAACAGACGTCTTCATTCACCTATCGCCAGAGAAGGACCACAAGACAATCAACCATGGAACCTCTGTGGCATTCCTCCATAAGCGTTTATTTTTGCTCACCAGTCACTGGGTTGTCTGGGCAGGACTTCTGCTCTGATCTACGCTCACCCATGTGTTTGTGTTCAGCTCAGGGTCAGCTGATGGCCCTGCTGACCTTGGCCGTGCTCTCTCACACTCTGGGGCCTCTGTGGGCACAGCTGGGCTGGCTTGGCTCTGCTCCTGGGCTGGCTTGGCTCTCATCCTCCAGCAGGCTGGCCAGGACATGCTGCGGGGCAGGTGCTGGTTTCCTGAAGAGAACAGAAGCAGGTGGCACCTCCTGAGGCCTCAGGTCAGCGCTGGCACTGGCCACTTACGCTGCACCCAAGGCAGCCTGGATCCAAGGGTTTGGGGAACTAGACTCCTGTTGTAGCTGCAGGAGGTATGGATACACAGAGGGAAAGAGAACCAGGCCCATTTCTGCAATCAGACTGTCCTATCCCTGGCTAAGCTGAGAGCCGGCCAGGGCCCTGCCCTTCCAGTCCACCCCGACACCATCTCCCTGATTGTGCCCAGAGGTCACAGGGGCTATTTTGATGAGAACTTGAATCTAGAAACTGGTGCACAAATTCTCTGCACCCAAACCACTCGAATACCACTCTGTGGACATGCACACTCACGACCACTCTGTGGACATGCACACTCACGGTCACACATGCTAACACATTCAAACACCCTCACACAAGTTCACACCCCCACATACTCACACACCACAGTCACACCTGCACACATGGTCACATGCTCACAGACACTCACATATACCCACACTCACACACCGGCACTTATGCATGCCTACACATGTTCACATGCATGCACTCATACACACACACGCTTTCACAAGCTCAAGTACACTCACACAAATTCCCTGTGCCCATGCCCTCACACACATGTACTCATACCTGCTCACACTCACTCCTACAATCACACATTCTGTGCTCTGCCATGGGAAAGCGGGGGACCGACTACCTGGCCCCTCTCCGCCGACGTCAGACAAGTTCAGCTGGAAGAAGTCAGGCCGCCTCCTCCAGGTAACTCTCAGTCTTCCCCCATCCTGAGCAGGAAGAGGGTGGAGGCTGATGGGGACCCCTGTGGACTAGGTCCTGGCTCTGACACTCACAGTGGGACCCCAGCAGGCCACGGGCCCCTCCGGGCCTAGTCTCCCCTCTGAACATTGAGGGAAGGAGCCGATGCCCGTAGGGGCCCTGCTCCCAGGAGCCCATGCTCCCAGCAGCAGCTTCCTGGGGCCCTGGGTGGTCAGGCCGGATGGGTGAGGCTGCAGAGCCGGGAGGGACTTGAGAACTTCCCAGAGGCGGCAGCTCACGGCAGAAGATTTCCAAGCCCCACACGAATAGCAAGGCTTTCACACAAACATGTGTGAACTCAGGAGGGGCAGCCGGAGAGCAGAGGCAGCGGGGAGCAGGCAGCAGTGGGCAAGGCGGCGGTGACGGCGGGGTGAGTACTCCTGCCCTTCTAGGAGCAAGGCCCAGGCCAGTCCCTGGGGCGAGACAGGGGACCTGGGGCGAATTGGGGACTTGGGGCGAGACAGGGACCTGGGGCGAGACACGGGAGGTGTGGTGAGACAGGGGAGGTGGGGTGAGACAGGGGACCTGGAACGAGACAGGGACCTGGGGCAAGATAGGGGACCTGGGATGAGACAGGGGACCTGGGGCGAGACAGGGGACCTGGGGTGTGACAGGGGACCTGGGATGAGACAGGGACCTGGGACGAGACAGGGGACCTGAGGCAAGACAGGGGAGGTGGGGTGTGACAGGGGACCTGGGATGAGACAGGGACCTGGGGCAAGATAGGGGACCTGGGACGAGACCGGGAACCTGGGGTGAGACAAGGGACTTGGGACGAGACAGGGAACCTGGGACGAGACAGGAGACATGAGGTGTGACGGAGGACCCGGGGCAGTGGCATGCCAAACGCCAGGCAAGTAGAGAGAAGGAGACCACTGAGCAGAGACGGTGGTGACCCTGGTCTTTCCCCACCCGGCACTAAGTGGGCAGGACAGCTCCCAGGCCTCTGAATTCCTGGCCTCCCTTTGATGGGGACCCTCAGCTCAGGACCACGGCCAGGTGTTGGGCTAAAGAAAGGGCATGGGTCTTCTCTCCTCAAAGCCAGTCACTGAGAAGACTCGGGTATCCAAGACCTTGGGCCCCCAACCGTCATCTCAGGGAACCGGAATCCTCCTCTCAGCTTTCACCACTCTCCCCCACCCTCCCCTTCCTTTCCCCACCCTCTCCCTCCTTACCCCAACCCCCACTCCTCCCCTCAGGCAGGCTGAAAGGTGATTCCAACCCTGTCCCTCCCTTCTCCAAGGGAAGAGAAGGACCTGGCAGATCCTGAGCTGGCAAGGGGCTTAGGGGCAAATATTATCTCGCCTCTCTTTTATAGATGAGGAAACAGAGGCCCAGCAAGGGGAAGGGGCTGTCCTCCAGGCTCTTGATGCAGAGCAGGCAGCAGAGCATAGTGGAAACCTTCAGAGGGGCCAGGCAGTAGGGGTGGGGGGAGGCCTGCCCTCCTCCAACACGTGTGTGCATCTGACAGCATCATCTCTGGGACAGCAGAGCAGGCCTGACCCGTCCTGAATGGGCTGGGATTGGAGAAGCCCAGTAGCTTCCTGCCAGCCTGACACCACAGGCTCAGAGTTAGAGAGAAGGGACCAATTTATACCCGTTCGACACAGAGGTGGGGCCAGGAGGCCGCACGGTGTGGGGTGGGGTGGGAGTAGATGGGGCATCCTTGGAAGACTCGAGCACCTCCCAGCAACATCACAGTCACCCACTTGACAGATGGGGAAACTGAGACCCAAAGAGGTTAGGTAACTTGCCCCAGGGCCTGCAGATGATAGAGCAGGCAGAAGGGTAGACTGGATTCTTCCCCCTGGGGCCTGAGATCTCAGCCACTCGGCAAAGCTACCCCCTCCCAGATGTGCAGCACCCCCCCTTCCAGATGTGCTCTTTGCCTTTCATCAAGAGCCTCTCTCCTCCAGCTGGTAACACCTCCCCTTCCCAGCTGCTGTCACTGTGAATGAACAAAACTGCTTCTGGCGCCTCGTGAGTAAAGTCGATGCTCAGAGACACTCACAAGTCCAGGCAGCTGAGAGGTGGAGTTGGCCCAGTCAGAGGTGGTGGGTCCATGAATCAGCGTAGGACCAGGGCACCTTGGCTCTGGGGACGGAAGCCAGTGGAGTCAGTGTCCTCGGGCTCTCTGTGCAGCTCTGTGTCTCAACAGTGTGGCCCCCACATCGGAGGGGCCTCAGGGAACTGGGAAAGAGCAGGAGGTGGAGTGAGAAGACCTAGGTTTACATTCCAGCTTCATCCCTTATCTTGACCATGTGACCCTGGGCAGGTCACCTTGCTTATGTTTAAAACAACAGGTAATAAGCCCTCTCTCCGGAGTTATTTGTGTCTTTGCCTGCCCATGAAGGTCCTGGAGAGAAGCCCGCAGGGAGAGGACAGTTCACCTCACCCCAGGTTCCACAGGAGCAGGGCTTGAGCACCAAAAGGGATTTTTAGGGACCCATTTTACAGATGGAGAAACTGAGGCTCACAAAGAATAATTCACTGGACGGCGATTATTATCACTTAATATCTCTGAGCTCAATTTCTTCATTGGCAAAATGGTAATAGTACCTACTTCATACAGATGTTACCAGCAACAGAGACTAGAAGCACTGGTTGCCCCCTACATGCCAGGCACTGTGCTGGGTGCGAGGCAGGCACTGTTTCTTTTAAAACTCACAGCAACTATGTGAGATCGAAACTGGGATGGTCACTGTGCTCTTCTAGCTGCTCTCACATGAGGCAAACAGCCCCGATTTGGTCACTGGAGGGTCTGATCTGTTAGGTCACAAGGAGGTTTAGCGCACCAGGATTCTCAGCCCAGCACACGGCAGGTGAGAAGAGGACCTGGAGGACCCCCCCACTCGCTTTCCCACCAGCTTCCCCTCCCCCAGCTTCCCCTCCCCCCAGCTAGTTGACTGCAGTTTCTCCAGGGCCAGATGACAGAGGGAGGATTTGAAGGGACAGGGGAACTAGCTGCTGCTCTTGCAAGCACCCACCGCCCTCCTTTGAGGCTGGCAGTGTTTGAGCTGGTTTCTCTGCAGAGGTGTTTTACCAGGTCTCTGGATGTGCCCCCTCATCACTGGGGGGGGGGGGGGGCGGCGTGGTTCTCTCTCCTGTGTATCTCTCCCCAAAACCTCTCCCTCAACTCAGAATCACAGGAGGTCCAAAATGCAGGACTGCATATCAATTTCTCCAAGTGTCCATAAAGCCAGCCCCTTCCTTTTGTCTCAAGGTGAACAGAAAAACTTCCCTTCCCCTGTATTTAGACTCAGATCACTCTAAATAATCTCTCCAAAATCCACTCTCAGTCTCCATTCCCAGCCATATAGGCAAAGGTGGCAAAGTCACCCAGGAGGTTCACGACCACCTGCTTTTTGACAAGTTCTACCGGGTCATCTGTGGCACAGCTCACTCCAGTATCTGAACTCAGCTGAAACTTTTGTTTTAACATCTCTGACAATTATGTCCAATTTCAAGGCCCATGGCCTGGGCCATTTGACTGCACAATTTCTGACCCTCAGTTTGGTGATGGCTTAGTCACTAAGTTGTGTCTGACTCTTGCGACACCATGGACTGTAGCTCGCCAGGCTCCTCTGTCCATGGGATTATCCAGGCAAGAATACTGAAGTGGGTTGCCATGCCCTCCTCCAGGGGATCTTCCGGACAAAGGGATTGAACCTGGGTCTCCTGCATTGCAGGTGGATTCTTACTGACTGAGCCACCAGGGAAGCCCTGGCCCTCAGTTTACTGGCCTGCAAAATGGGCTGATTAACACTGACCTCAGGGGCTGTTATAAGGGTCCTTGGTTCCCATACACATGAGGACTCCATAAACTGCAGAAGGCTGTGCTACTGCTGCTGCTGCTACTAAGTCACTTCCGTCGTGTCCAACTCTGTGTGACTCTATAGACGGCAGCCCACCAGGCTCCGCCATCCCTGGGATTCTCCAGGCAAGAATACTGGAGTGGGTTGCCATTTCCTTCTCCAATGCATGAAAATGAAAAGTGAAAGTGAAGTCGCTCAGTCGTGTTCAACTTTTAGCGATCCCATGGACAAGAGTACTGGAGTGGGGTGCCATTGCCTTCTCTGAGAAGGCTGTGCAGCCCCTCATATTATGCCTTGTTGATGTTTGGGTATTTCCTGTGTCCCAGGCGGCCATTCCCCTGGTGGGTATCTGGTAAGCTCCTGGATACAGGGGATCATGTCTTTGAATCTTTTCCACCTGCCTGTCCCTGACACACGTGCATCAGGGTTTACAGCAAGGTGACTGATTCATTCACATTCATTCACAAGGAAAATAGAGTCTCTTTTTGGGTGGCACATACTTAGGGGCATGGGCCAGGTGGCCCCTGGAACCCAACAGAACGGTGGTCCCTGGCCTGATGTGCTGATGGCAGCTTCAGAGGGGTGAGTAGAGAGAGATTTCAAGTCTCAGGAGCTCTGTGACACTTTCATTGCCTCTTAACCCGCGACATCAGCTGAGAGCCTATTTTTGTAGGTGTTTTCTTTTCATCTAACGGGGAGTGAGGTCTCAGTTTAAGCAGGTTTCTCACCACCCACCTTGGGAGAGATGTCGTTAATTACACTTGTGCTCCCTTCTGAGGCCGCTCTGGCCCCCCTCGGAGAGCCCAGGAAGGGTGTAGGTCATGGTGCTGTTTCTTGGGACCCCAGAGAGTGTTCAGATACGCTCCAAATTGCCATGGGTCTCAGGCACGGTTTTCACCTACATTGAAAGTGTTAGTCACTCGGTTGTGTCCGACTGTTTGCGACCCCATGGAATGTAGCCCGCCAGGCTCCTCTGTCCATGGAATTCTCCAGGCGAAAATACTGGAGTGGGTTGCCATTCCCTTCTCCAGGGGATCTTGCTGAGTCAGGGGTCAAACCCGGGTCTCCCGTGTTGCAGGAGGGTTCTTTACCATCTGAGCCACCAGTGAGCCTTGTCCCTGATGAAATGACGACTCTACAGGCAAAGCAGCACTGAGTTAAATGTGTTCCACCTAAAGGTTTTGTCCTTTTATTCTAAAATTATGCCCTTCCTCCCTCTCTGGTGCTAAATATCCTTTCCAGGTGATGGTGAGAACGTGAGTGATTTCTTTAAATGAACTTGCATGAGGAAGTAGAAAGTTGGCAAACTCAGGCCCCATTGATTGGTAATTCACTCCTCTGTGGACTCCAAGTATTTTATTTATTTTTTATTAATTTATATTGGAGTATAGTTGTATATTTTAAATTAACTTTTATTCCAAGCATTTTAGAACTAGTATTCCAAAGAGTGGAGTACAGGATTGATCCCCCACTCTGACAAAGGCAGGACTTGAACGCAGGAGTGAATGCCTCCCATCAATACAACAGTCCTTCTACCAGGAGACCAGAGTCCAGACCTACCCCAGTTCTTCAATACTGAGGTGCTGTGTGACCATGGGAGACACAGTCACCCTCTCTGAACCTCTAGTTCCTCATCTCTGTGCTGTGCTTCGTCACTGTCATGTCCAACTCTTTGAGACCCATTGGACTGAAGCCTACCAGGATCCCCTGGCCATGGGGTTTTTCAGGCAAGAATACTGGAGTAGTTGCTATTTCCTTCTCCAGGGGATCTTCCCCACACAGGATTGAACCCGTGTCCCCTGTGTCTCCTGTATTGCAGGCAGATTCTTTAACTGCTGAGCCATCAGAGAAGCATCTCTAAGCAGAGCTAACCATCCATGCCTTCTCTCCCTTAGAATGACATGAGGACTTAAACTTTCAAACCTATGTCCCCTGTGTCTCCTGTATTGCAGGCAGATTCTTTAACTGCTGAGCCATCAGAGAAGCATCTCTAAGCAGAGCTAACCATCCATGCCTTCTCTCCCTTAGAATGACATGAGGACTTAAACTTTCAAACCTATGTCCCCTGTGTCTCCTGTATTGCAGGCAGATTCTTTAACTGCTGAGCCATCAGAGAAGCATCTCTAAGCAGAGCTAACCATCCATGCGTTCTCTTCCTTAGAATGAGATGAGGACTTAAATGTTCATTATTCACACCTCAAGAAGCAAAGACTCCTGGGGCAGGAGGGGTTTTCTTCAGCCCAGACCCTCCATCTCCCAGCATCTCACTCTGGTCCCATGTGCTTGGACTGCCAGACCAGGGACTCTTTCACATCCTCAGCAGTCGCCTACTCTTCTCGAATACGTCTGGTGAAGAGGGAAAAGGCCAGTAGGCAGGGAAAGAAAAAGATGGAAGATGAGAGAAAGAGAAAAGGGAAGGAACATTGGTGGGGAGGTGAGAGCAGAAGAATAGCCGCCTCTGAGGACCCGAGTTTCAGGTCTGTGTCCTCCCTGAAGACACGAATGAGCTCACAACCAATGAGGTGGAATCAGTTCCCACCTCCACCAGCACCCTGTCCTAGCAGAGCCCTGCTCTACATTGCCAGAGTCTGAAGACAGGACGTTCTTTTATTTTTAAACTTTTTATTCTGTATTGGGGTATAGCTGATTAATTAACAGTATTGTGATAGTTTCAGGTGCTCAGCAAAGGGACTCAGCCATACATATGCAAGTATCCCTTCTCCCCAAACTCTCCTCCCTTCCGGGTTGCCACACAATGCTGAGCAGAGTTCTCTGTGCTATATAGTAGGTCCTTGTTGGTTATCCATTTTAAATTAGCAGTGTGCACCTGTCCATCCCCAGGGACATGCCTTATTAATTCTTCTTCCTACTCCCAGCCCTGAGCTTGGTGCTCAGTCAATGCTGTCATCATCTGTTGGGCTGAATTACAAGCTTCTCTTGCTCCTCCCACCAGACACAAGGCTCCTTGAGGGCATGGACCCTGTGCCTGACCCCTAGTCACGGTTAGACTCTGAAGGATGGCTTTTCTCAAGGTTGTGTGTTATTTTAGTTCACACCAAACCCCATGAGATTATCTCTCAGTGTTATTATCCCCACTTTACAGATAAGGAAACTGAGGCTGGGGCAGGTGGCCATCTTGCCTCCAGGTTTCCTGATACCCAGAGGGGCCAGGATTCAAGTCCCAGCTTCTATCTGCAAAGTCATGTGCTGAACCAATTAATGCCAATGAGAAGGACGCCTGTTCTTCATTTTATTGTATAATCTTGTAGGTTCATCCTTCTGCTGGTCCATCTCCTGACAGTTGGGTGGTTTTCCCCAAAGCATTTGCTCAGGCCAGCTATGCATAAAGTTTCCATAATCTATGCGTGGCTTGTCTAGGATAATGGTGATTGCTTAGGTGGCCAAGAGGAAGGCTCCCACAGCAGGAAATCACCCAAGGGGATTATTTACACAAGCTCATTAGCCCTGGGCTAAGGGACAGGAAGTGGTGGGTGAGCTCCAGTCCCCTGTACAGAGATGCTCAGCTCTGGCTTGCACTAGCTGTGTGTCCTTGAGTAAGTCACTTGCCCTCTCTGGGCAAAGGAGGCAATTTAAATGCATGTTCCTCCTAAAGGTCCTTTCCATGTAATAATAGCAGAAATGGAGAATGTGGTTTCTAGGGTCAAAAAGACTGGGTCAAACCTTGGCCTTGCTTCACCTTGACCTCTGACATCCCTTTACTTCCCTGAGGGAAGCTTCCCTTCTTCACTGAGCAGAGATTTTGGTGCCAGCCTCTGGGGACTGCAGTGAACAGGGGTAGAAAGGCAGGTTGTTGATAAACTGATAATCTCTTATGCAAATATGTAACCATCATCACTATCATTATTATTTCTGGAGGCTCTGTCTCCCAGGCTCTCTGAGCACGATGTCCACGGCTCCCTCCAGCAATGGGGTGTTTGTCGTCATCCCACCCAGCAACGCCAGCGGCCTCCGCTCGCCCCCAGCCATCCTGCCCACCTCCCTGTGCCAGCCTCCAGGGATCATGCAGTACGAGGAGCCGCCGCTGGGGGCGCAGACACCACGCGTCACCCAGCCACCAGACCTGCGGCCCGGGGAGACATTCCTGACCGGAGAGCCCAAGGCTTTGGGGGTAAGAACAGCCTCTCCGACCACCTGGGGCATAGGTGCTGGGCAAGGACGGAGCACTCATGCACCTTGCAGATAATGTGCTACACTTAGTCGCTCAGTCATGTCTGACTGTTTGCGACCCTATGGACTGCAGCTTGCCAGGCTCCTCTGTCCATGGGGATTCTCCAGTCAAGAATACTGGAGTGGGTTGCCATGCCCTGCTCCAGGGGATCTTCCCAAACCAGGGATCAAACCCAGGTCTCCTGCATTGCAGGTGGATTCTTTACTGTCTCAGCCACCAGGGCAGCAATTGGTAGATGCTTAGTGAGGACTTCAGGATGCAGCCATGCACCAGGCAGACAAGGACCATTCTGCAGAGCTGACAGAGAGTAAACCAGTGAACAAATGACTAAGATAACTCCAAATAAGGCAATGAGGTTAAAAAATGACCATGGGGGAGGGGCAACACTAGCAAAGATGGACAGAGAGTTCTGTCTGGGGAGATGACATTGTAGCTAATAATCTAGATGCTGGGCTGAAGCCAGCCAAGTGAGGGGACAGAGACTGGCTCATCAGGTAGAGGAAACAGCAAGTGCAGAGGCCCTGAGGTGGCTTGTTCAAAGACAAAATAGAAGGTGGGCATGGCTGGAAGGTAATAAGCAGAGGAAGGAGGGAGATGAGATGAAGCTGAAGTGGTAGCCAGGGCCAGCTCTTGGCTCCTGCAGAGCTGACAGTCCAACCTCAGATGGCCTTGAGATATTGATCTCTTGGAGGGACAGTAAATAGACAGATAGATAGATACACATATTTATCTATATATTACATGCGGAGTGTCTTCAGCCTGTCCCTTGGCCTCAGTTTGTCCTAGTGGAAGATGAAAACATAGTTTAATTGATGATGGTGGTGATGACCACAATGATGACAACTCTCATTTACTGAGTGCCCCCGAGAGTTGTGCACACTGGGCCAAGGAATTTGCACTCATTGTCTCCTTAGGGTCTTATCACCACTTGTGAGACAGGGATCATAGTTCCCAATGGACAGATTAGAGAGCTTAGGCTCATCAACGCTAAGTCGCTGGCCCAAGGCTCGGCTTGAATATGCTGGAACTTAGGAGCCTAAAGGCTACACCAGCTCCACTGGGGCAGGAATGGACTAGAAGCAGTGGACAAAGATGGTGGATCCATTGCTGGAGACTGGAAATCTCAGACCAGACTCTGAGAAACAATGACCCCCAAAGGGCTTTGCTGAGACAAATGCAAATTGCTGAAAAATATAAAAAGGAGAAACTATATATAGGTTCTAGGGAGTGTCAGCCAGGGAGACTACTGGCTTTGGAGTTAGTTGGTTTTCCACTTCCTAGCTGGGAGACCTCGCACAAATTACTGAATATCTCTGAACCTCATTTTCCTCAACTTCCTCCTTTCTGAAATCAGGATAATAATTTTAGGATACCTACCTCATCACATTAGGGTTAAAAGAGATAATGTCTGTAAAACACCCAGCACATCACTTAGTGCAGACCAGCATTTGGTAAGTGGCAGCCGGTGTCTTACGAGGAGTAACTGGAGTAGCAGTGTTGATCCAGTAGCAGGGGAAGGACCGGAGGAGGAGAGCAGCCTTGGCAGCTGGGACGTGATGCCCCATAAAGGGCACAAAGAAGATGGAAGACATGTGACTGAAGAGAGAAGGAAAGAGAGGATTCCAGGGGTCACGCCTTTAAATGTACAAATGCTTGGCTCTTGTGTTAGGAAGACATACATATATATAGCACATGATCCTAAGATAGATTCTACAGCCTGAACTGCCCATATGTGGACCACAATGAGCACCTCATCACTAAGGGAGTCCATTTAGAAGTCAGGAGATGGATAGGGTTCCTGGATTAGGATCTTCCCTTGTAGCTCCGTCGGTGAAGAATATGCCTGTAATGCAGGAGACCCAGGTTTGATTCCTGGGTTGGGAAGATCCCCTGGAGAAGGAAATGGCAACCCACTCCAGTATTCTTGCCTGGAGAATTCCATGGACAGAGGAGCCTGGCGGGCTATAGTACATGGGGTCACAAGAGTTGGATACGACTTAGTGACTGAACCACCACCACCACCTGGATTAGACAGAGGCTGAGTTCAGCAGCCGTCAATGTCCCTTTCCACTCAGATTCAGTTGTTACCAGAACCATTTGGAAAACAGGGACTTCCCTGGTGGTCCAGTGGTTAAGAATCTGCCTTGTAAGGCAAGTGGACAAGGGATCAATTCCTGGTCGGGGAAGTAAGATCCCACAGCCTGCCTGCCACAATGACTGAGGCTTGTGCGCTTTGCAGCCTGCGTGCTCCAACTAGAGAATCCATGCTGCGTGATGAAGGATCCTGCATGCCTCAACCAAGGCTCAAAGCAGCCAAATAAATAAATACTTTAAAACAAACAAAAAACAGGAAAAAAAAAAAACCAAACAACCCACTTAGAAAGAAACGTGGCAGCATGAACCAGAAGCCCACATTGCTCTCATCCTTGGGAAAACCATCCCGCTTCTGAGAATGAATCAGTGGGTGCTGGGAAACCACTCCTTTAATTAATTGATTAATCAATATAAAACCTAAGTCCTGAGTCCAGCTGGTAGGCAGCAGCTCCTGCACGTGACTGGGATGCACCAATGACACTCCAATGAGAAAAACACCCAAGGAGATATTTGGGCAGGCTGCAGGGGCACAAGGAAGGAAGCGGTGAGGCAGTCAGCGCAGGGAATGATGAGCCATTGACACGAGGGCTAAGAAACCAAGTAGCAACACAGTATGCTTGAGACCTGGTCAGAACAAAAGGCAAACCCGTGGAGACATGGAAACAGAAGGGTGGGTCCTGAAAGCTGTGGGGAACTGGCTTTCCATCTTAAAATACCGTGTCTTTCACAGTTGTTATAATGATGTCTCCTTAAAAGAAGGGAATCTGAGTTGATTTCCGAGTTGCTGAAGGTTCAAAGCGGGACTGCAGGGCCCTGCACGCTCTCCTCTGCGGCCGGCAGGGGGCGGTGTGGAGCCCGCCGCGCCCGCCTGGCTGAGCCGCCGTCCGCTCCCCGCAGACCGTCCAGATTCTCATCGGCCTTATCCACCTGGGCTTTGGCGGCGTGCTGCTCATGGTCCGCCGCAGCCATGTGGGGATGCTCTTCATCGAAGGCGGCGTCCCCTTCTGGGGAGGAGCCTGCGTGAGTGCCTGGGCCATCTGGGCGGGGGGCTGTGCCCAGGCTCACCCTCCACCGCATTCTCCTGGGCACAGCTGCTCCTGGGTGGGGGCCTGAGCCTAAATCTAACTCTCAACCACAAATCCTAATCATGACCTGACTGAGACCCCACTCCCGTGTGTGAAAAGCTCCCAGAATAGAGCTTAGCCTGCTCCCCCCAAAAGAGGATGGAATGAAGGAGATGAAGGCAGGGGCTAAGGACACTAAACACCTGTAGTTACCCGGCTTCCTTCCTTCAAACTTCAAAGCGTTTTGATTGTTTATTTGCTAAGTGTCCATCTTCCCAAATTAGAATAGAAGCCTCATGAGGGCAGAGATCTTGTCTGTCTTATTCAAATCTGCTAGGATCTTGCCACATGCCTGCTGCTCAGGAAATGTCTGATGAGTGAATGTCTAAAGGAGCAATGCCTTCCCTATCGATGACACAATGTCAATGAAAACATTCATCTTGCAAGCCATGGCCCTAGTTCCCTGGACAGGGGCCCCTAGTAACCATGGGACACCCTCACAGAGCGATCCCAAGTGCCTGGCCAGGAGGCCAAGAAGGTGGCATCCAGGAGGCTGCTGGCCTCTCCCTGATACCCATGGCCTTGACAGTGGCAGGCATGGTGTGCCCTGCCCAGTGTCCTGGCTGAAGCCTCACTAGGATACCCACTTCCCCACACAGTTCATCATCTCGGGGTCCCTCTCAGTGGCAGCCGAGAAGAACCACACCAGTTGCCTGGTAAGTCTGAATGGGAGACCGGGGGTGAGGGTGGGGCCACAGTCAAGCTCCACTCTGCTCTGCCTCCAAAGATGCTCCTTCAGCAAGCACTCCATAGGGGGCTGCTGGAGGCCAGGCATGGGACAACACCCAGACAGCCAGACACAGTCCCTGCCCTACCTACAGAAGAGACGAAACCAAGACGCACTTTCAGAATACCCTAAGAGGCAGAAAGTGAGGGTCCACAGATGAAGTGCTCATGGCCCAGAGAAAGGGATGAGGCAAAAAGCCCTCCTGAACAGGAGATGGCTGAGCTGGGCCTTGGTGGGCATGTAGGATTGAGAAATCCTGAAGGAAGAGCATGAGGATGCAAGGAGGGACTGTGGGCAGGGTCACCGTGGAAACTATGTGTGACTCCACTTGACCAGGGCAAAAGTCTTGGAAGGGAAGTGCAGAGAAGTTAGAGATGCACTGGGTCGACATCTCAGACAGCTCCATGCCTTCTGCGGGTGATTGCGGGGGCGGGGGGGGGGGGCGGGCAGGGGGCTCTGGAGGCTTTGGATAGGAGAGTGTTGAGCATCGCACCAGAGTCAAGTCCCTGCCCTCATGGAGCTTACATTCTAATGTCTGGTAAGACACCCCCCACCCCCACCTAAAACAAAACAAAAAACACAGATAAGGTCTTTACAGAGTGAAAAGTGCTGAACAAAGCCCAGGGATAATATGAGGGATTCTGCTCAGCTGGGAGAGTCTGCAGACCCTGAGCAGGTGTCGCTGAGCCATTGTTCAGAGGGCAGCAGCCACACAGGAGCCTGGAGACCAGTATCCCAGACTAGAGGATGAGAAGGGGCCAGGACTTCAGATTACAGCAAACCAGGGGCTGAATGGGAGGAACTAAGCCGAGAGGGAAAGGTGGGGAGACACTTGTGGTTGGGTCAAGTTTAAGGGCAGTGGGAGGGCACTGAGGTTGGAGCCCAGGGTTTGGGCAGAAGTGAAAATGTTTGTTGCTCAGTTGTGCCCTACTCTTTGTAACCTCATGGACTGTAGCCCACAAGGCTCCTCCGTTCATTGAATTCTCCAGGCAAGAATGCTGGAGTGGGTTGCCATTCTCTTCTCCAGGGGATCTACCTCACCTAGGAATTAAAGCTGGGTCTCCTGCATTTCAGGCAGATCTTTTACTGTCTGAGCCATCAGGGAGCAGGAGAATCAGTGCTCTGTTTACACTCCTGAGAGCTGCTGGGTGGAGAATGGATTGTAATAGGACAGGACTGGACACAGGGAACCCTCAGATCAAACCTATACCCCGCCGCCCCCAGGCTGTAAAGTCTGGACGGGGGCGGGGAGAGAGGGCTGATTTACTCTGCCCCGTGCTCACAGCACCTTGGACAGTGTCTGGCAGGCACCAGAAGTTTGCAGGATTATCATCAGTTAATTGATTATGTGTAAGGCTGCTCTGATCTCAACGACCTCCTCCCTGTCATCCAAAAAAAAGAGGAGTTGGGGTCTTTGAACCTGAGCAAATCCTGCAGTCCCCAGCCCACCCATGAGTGGTCCCCACTTTATGGCTAGGGCTGTTTAACCAGAAGGCTTCAGCTAGTGGGTCAAAAGAGCATCAGATTCCAGCAGCATGGGGAGGGTGACCCCTGAGCCATCGCTTGGACCACCCAGGGGTCCACTTGTCCCAAGTCCAGAGCCTCCGGATGAGGACGAGGCCTGGACCTTCGCTCCCCAGACCTCAGGCTCACAGCCCCTGCGTCTCCCCTAACTGGTGCCCCGCAGGCGTCTGCAGTGCTTGCTCTGCCAGCCCCTGCCTGGGCCCACATGGAACTGACCCCAACACCTCTCCCAACCTCAGTGTCCATAGCAGAGGGCCTCCCCCGATCCATGCCCGTTGGGTAGCTGCACCTTCAGGATGCTCGGCCTGAGGGGTGGAGCATAGTAATGGGTGGGCAAGGAGCCTCTGCAGGCCCCACTTAGGGAGGCCATGAAGGAGGTCGAGCCCCTTTTCCAGCAGCTTCCAAGAAGAGGATGCAAGGTAAGGGGGGGTGGGGTGGTCAACAGGGCCATTCGCCTGAGATCCCCGGGGAAGGACAGGAGGAAAGGAGGTCAAGGAGGACGCAGGTATGGGCATGGGTGTGAGGACCTGCTGTGGGAGGCTCCGGGGGCAGAGCTGTGGCCTCCTGTCCCTCCTCCTTCTCCCGCCTCCCCCTCTCCCCTCCTCCCGCCTCCCCTCTCCCCTCCTTCCCCTCCATCTCTTCCCCTGCAGGTGAGGAGCAGTCTGGGGACCAACATTCTCAGCGCCATGGCGGCCTTTGCAGGGACGGCCATTCTACTCATGGATTTTGGTGTCACTAACTGGGTGTGTTGTCCGACGTCCCCAGGAGTGGGAAAACTTGAAGAAGAGCAACAGCCACATCCAGGAGGAGGCACGGGAGGGGGGAAGGGATGTTGTAGGGCCCTGGGCATCAGCAGAGCCTGCCAATCCCAAGAGACCCCCAGGTGTATATGGACCCCAGGACCCTACGTCAAGGGTGGGCGTAGTTGGGGGGAGGGGGCGGGTCGCGGAGAAGCAATCTTGAGTTCAAGGGAGAGTACCTGTGTTCAAGGGAGAGTACGTGTCACGCAGCAGGGGGACCCGCTCCAGCTCTGTCATCAGCTGACTGTATGATCTGGGGCACGTTATACTCGCTGCTCTGGGCCCCCTTTCCTCTGTTCTAGAATTCTCGACTGGCCTTGACTGTGGGTTTTGGTCCCCAGGATGTGGGCAGGGGCTATTTGGCCGTGCTTACCATCTTCACCATACTGGAGTTCTTCATTGCAGTCATTGCCACCCACTTTGGGTGCCAAGCCACTCGCGCCCAAGCTCACGCGGTGAGTGCCTCACACCGCGCCCCGCCCCCCGCCCCAGCCCTGCAAAGAGCGCCCCACTCATACATCCGGGAACTCAGAGGCGTTTCCGCGGGAAGGTTTTCCTCTTGGTTGGCCACGGGGGCGCGCCAGCATCAAGGGACCTGCTGCTCTTTGCGCCTGGACGCGGAGCCCTGGAAGGCGGGCTCTGGGGACGAGGGAGATCGCCGTCGGGGATGATTGGGACCCTCCAGAAGTTCACGGGTCAAGAAAAGTGGGCATCAGGAAGGGCAGCACGACTCGGGTGGGCATGGACCGCCGTCTTCCCCAAACTGGAGGACAGTGTAGACAGAGAGGGGATGGAGGAAGGGCCTCCGTAACAAGGGAACCAGTTGGATGTCAGCCTCCGCGGAAACAAACATGCAGGCCATAGTGCGGGCGGGGGCGGGGTGGGGGTCCCCCTTGGGAGGTGGGTTTGTGCAAAACGAGGTGTGGAGCTGTTGAAAGTCTGAGCAGAGGCCTGTACGCTCAGAGAGGAGGGTGAGTAGAGTGGGGCTCAGGGAAATCAATCTAGAGGGTTTGCCCACTGTGGGGGCAGGGAGCGGGGTAGAGAGGTAGGGGTTGGAGGCAGGGAAGCCGCCACAAAGAGGCTGCAGGGATGCCGGCACTGTGGTATCCAAGCCTTGAACCAGTGTAGGGCTGTCCAGAGACAAAGAAATCCAGAACCTTAGTTCCTAGAGAAATGAGACTCCTGTGGGTTTCGCTGCTGTACCTCCAATGCCCAGATGATAGTTGACCTCAGCAAATACTTTTTGGAAATTTAGTTGAACTGACGAGTGGGGCCAATTCATCCTTGGAGCGTTCACTACTAGGGCGCTGTTCTCACAATACCCACAAGAGGGCACTATTGCAACAGCTCCCTGAAGGCGCCGGAGCCACCAGGATTGCTGGTGTTTGTTCTCTTTTGCTTTGCAGCCTGTGATTTTCCTGCCGAATGCCTTCAGCACAGACTTCAACATCCCCAGCCCCGCAGCCTCTCCTCCCCCCGCCTACGATAATGTGGCATATATACCCAAGGAATCTTCAGAGTAGACGGTCGCTCCGGGGGTTGGAGCCCAGCCGCCCTCACTTTCCCCCGTCCCCTTTCCCCCCTCCCCACATTCCTCCACCCGCCCCACCCCGCCATGCCGGGCCGAGCCTCTCCCCACCCTCGCCTTGTTTATCTGGTGGCAGCCCGCCGCCCCAGTCCTCTCATGTTGTGGTACCGAGTGGAGTCCCTGGGGATGTCTGTCCCACACATTTCCCTCAGTGGTTTATTTCCTAAAAAAGCTAGTTGATGTCAAGGGTATGTGTCCCTCTGCTCCCTGGGCCCCGCCCTTCATCAGAAAATGCCTCCTGATACCGCCCTGGATTTCTCTCTACGCATTTTGGAAACCCTGGCTTCGCTGGGACATGGGTTTAAGGGCCGCCCTGGCCCTCAGGCCTTGGGACAGTCATTAAGCTCAGAGAGCCCAGAATCCTCCAGAAGGAAGAACTGAGTCCAGCTGCAGAGGTCACAGAGCCAAACGGCGGTGGCTTGGCCTCTGGTCACCAGGCCCCAGGACCAGCTCTATAATCTGCTGCCAGGCCTCAGTTTTCCCGCCCGGAAAAGAAAGTGTTGAACCAGATGACATTTAAGACACTTACAGCTCCCCATGGGCTCCCAGAAGTCTAAAGTCTAAGTCAGGCATGTCCTCTGACCCCAACTGCCTGCAGAACTGTTTGGAGGCCCTATTGCCTCAGCCCTGCACACCCTCCAGGGCTGGAGAGGTTGCAAGGGAGGCCTGAGACCAGCCCATGGCACCCTGGTCAGCATCCGCAGGCGGCAGCTGTGGGGGCCCCCTCCCCTGGGAGGCTCAGGACCTCCCCTGGCCTCTCAGTGCTCCCTCTCTCACCCGCCACCCGCAGCCTGAGGAGAAAGCCACCTCTGAAGGTATGTTGAGTTGGGCTGGGTCTCCAGGCCAAGGGGACAGTTCCACCTGGTATTTAGAGGCCCTGGCAGGTGGCTTGTCTCTCATACCACAGAGGGAAATAAACTGTGCTTACAACTTGATCTGGTCTCATAGCAATGACTGTTTTGTTTTGCTTTTAACTTTGGGGGCTTTAAAGGGTTGTCCCATATTGATCAGGAGACCTGGGGAATTGTCTTACCGTCACAGCAAAAGGGCATCTCTGGATGCTGGGCTCTGTGTGGTGTGATCCTTACCCTTGTTCTGTCCCCACCTGAGCCTAACTAAGCAGGCATTCATGTCCCCACTCTACCACTGAAGACAGGGAAACTGAAGAGGTTAAATCATGTGCATGGGGCCACCAAGCTAGTAAAAGTCAGTGCCAGAATCTGAACCCAGCTTCATCTGACCTCAGGGTCTGTGCTCTTACCATACGGCTCCCCACAGTCCAAACCCAAGTGCATTCCACAAACTCCTTCCCCTCCCTCCTCCTGTTTCTTCATCCCAGAGACTGGGGCAGGACTGCATTTCTCAGCACCCGCTTCTTCATTTAACAAACTTCTGCTCCATCTTCAAAACCCTATTTTAATGTTTCTTCTTCCATGAGGTCTTCCCAGAGGAAGTAGTCAGCTAGGTGGCTAAGTGATAATGAGTCACAGAGTGGAGATGACAGTGGGGTAAGAAGGGCCCCCTTTTAAGGAGTCCCTCCATCCTGGGGTCATGCATGTGCAGAGTTGGGTGGGGATCACAACAGAATTTGGCTTCAAAATCAAGAGCAGAACTTGAGGACATAGAGCTGAGAGTTGAAGACCCCACACTATAAAGTTGGGAGAAATGTGTTGGTATATTTAAGAATGGTTTTCCTGCCACACATAGAGGAGATTAGAGACTTTTCTGAATTGAGGGGAGATGTTTGGAGAGAGGAGGGAGAAAGAGGAGGAAGAGAAGGCTTAGCCCCAGGCTGGGATTTTACCATCTCTGTGCCCTGTTAACTAAGTTCCACAGAGACAGCCAAAACCCACAGATCAATTAGGAGGAATCAAAGAACTGATGCTTCTTCACATCCCAGGCCATAACATGAGGAGACGGCAAGGCCCCTAGAGATGCCCCATGTCCAGACAGCATGGAGCCAGAATGTGGAGTTGAGATGGCCAAGGGTGTGCCTGGTGACATGACATGGAGCCCTACGCTCCCATGTGGGAATGAATAAAAGCATCAAAAAGCTTCCCGTGTCCCCCAGGGGAAAACACAAAAGGCTAAGAGCGCTGACATGCAATGTGGGTTGTATGAGACTGAAGCATAACAGTAAGTAAGAGTGGAGACAGTGGCCACCATGCAAAACCAGCAAGGAAGATCATGCTTCTGGACTGGAAGTCAGGGGAAGTGACTGAGTTACCTTAACCGGCAATATTAAGTTCTGCCACTGAGAGGAAATGGGAGCTGGAGACATAATTACCAACGAAGCAGAAGAATTCTGAAAACTACTAAAGAGACATTAATGATGATCTAAATAAATGAAGAGCCATACTATGTTCACGGATTGGAAAGCTCAAAATTTTGTTAAAATGCCATTTATCTCCAAATTTTCCTGTAGACCTCATACATTCCCATTCAAAATTCCAATAGATTTATTTGGGGAGAAATTGACAAGCTAATTCTAAAGTTCATAAGGAAATTCTAAAATATTCATAAGGATCTAAAATATTCAAGAAAACCATAAAGAAAACAAAGTTGGAGGACTTAAATTATTAGATTTCAAAACTTACTATAATGCAATAATAACCAAGACAGCATAGTTTTTAGTGACTAGACAATTAGATCAATGGAGTTCAGAAACAGACCCTCATCTATATAGTTCACTTGATTTATGACAGAGGCTCCACTGCAACTCAGTGGACAAAGATTCTTTTCAATAAATTATGCTGAAGCAATTGGATTTGGTTATAGGGAAAAAATGAAACACAATTCCTACATCACATACCATACATAAAAATTAAGTCAAGATGGGTCATAGACCTAAATTTTACAACATAAAAGGGGTTTCTTTAAAAAAAAAAAAAAGAAGAAACTATCTTCAGTACTTTGGGATAAGCAAGGATTTTTCAAATTGGACACACACACACACACAAAACTAATCATAAAACAAAAGATTTAGAAATTAGTGTTTAATAAAATTAAGGACTTCTATTTATTAAAAAATAAGTATGAAAGTGCTCTACAGCATGAAAAGAGATTTTAAAACACATAATATCTGACAGAGGACTTGAATACAAAATACGTAAATAGCTCCTAAAATTAAATAAGAAAAAAGGAGGCAACTTAATTTAAAATGGACAAGGAACCTGCACAGGCACTCTGCAGAAAAAGATCTCAGAATGACCAATAAGTGTGTTCAACATCTTTAGCCACTGGAAAAATACAAAGCAAAAACCACAAAGAGCTAGCCCAACGTGCCAAAATGGCTGAAATTTTAAAAGACTGACTACTCAGATGTTGATGAATTTGGGGGGCTCATCTTATAGATTGCTGGTGGGAGCATGTTTTGATACCGCCACTTTGGGGGGGGGAAATGTTTCACAGGATATGTTAAAGCATACAGTATAACCTAACAATTCTGTTGTCGGATGTACACCCAACAGAAGTGAGTGAATATATCTATCAAACCAGACATGTACACGAGTTTGTTATGACAGCTCTACTCATAAAAGGCAAAAACTTGAAACATCTCAAATGTTCATCCACAATAGAATAGGTAAGCAAATCGTGATATGTTCATTAAAAATCTTCCCGGATCGAGCAGATCCCCTGGAGAAGGGAACAGCTATCCACTCCAGTATTCTTGCCGGGAGAATTCCATGGATAGAGGGCCCTGGCTGGCTGTAGTCCATGGGGTACTATGGACTCCTCTATGCACATGTTCTCCTTTATGCACTGGACTCACCTCTGTGAACTCTACACATCCCCTGGATGATCTTATCCACTGCTCTCACTTCATTTCATGGTTTATTCAGTAGATGCTTATTGGCTATGTATCCAGGCTCTGAAGATGACAGACATCAGCAAAATCCCTGATCTCATCTATCCCCATCCTGACCATTCCCAAATCCCTGTCTTCTACCCAGAGCTCTCCTCTGAGAGCTTCAGCATCTATTTTCACTTTCCACTACAGTGAAACTCACACCATTTATCAATCAGTGTTGCTACAGACTTGGCGGCTTCCCAAGACAAAATTTGAGAATCATTCTTAGTTTCTCCTCTGCCTCAGCCCCAGGTGTAATCATGTCCCACTGATTCTCGTTGTTCTAGCTTTCTCAACTCAGTCCCCATCCATCTTCCTTCCCAGCACCTGTGAACCACCATCATCTTTCACCTGCATCGTGGCATCAGAACCCTAATCTCTGTCCTCAGACCCAAGCTAGGTCAGCCCATATCTGAACTAGATACAGCCCGAGAGATTTTAAGTACAAAAGCGTTATTGCTCTGCCTAAAACTCCAGTACTTTGGCCATGTCATGCGAAGAGCTGACTCATTGGAAAAGACTCTGATGCTGGGAGGGATTGGGGGCAGGAGGAGAAAGGGACGACAGAGAATGAGATGGCTGGATGGCATCACTGACTCGATGGACGTGAGTCTGGGTGAACTCCGGGAGTTGGTGATGGACAGGGAGGCCTGGTGTGCTGCGATTCATGGGGTCGCAAAGAGTCGGACACGACTGAGCGACTGAGCTGAACTGAACTGAAAGTCAGTAGGAGCTCTCCTCACCCTCAGGCTAAAGTCTAAGATGCTCTTGGAAGGTTTATAGAACCAGCTCACTCACTTCTGCAGCCTTGACTCTGCCTGCCTCTTACACTTCACCCAGCAGCCATACTGAACTTCTGTGACACCCCTCTGTTCCCTGCCTGCCCCCCACTCTCCTATTTGTCCCACTTAGCTTCAACCCTCCTTAAGACCTCGGTGTAGACACCACTTCCTCCAGGAAGCCTTACTGGCTCATCCTGGGCTCTCAGCACACCTGCATATCTAGGGTCCCATCCCCACCCTCCAGACTATCACCCGTCTCCCTGGTCATCATCACCACTGCATCCCATCAGGTTCCTATCACTGCTGGGACCAATTACTATAGTGGGCAGGAAACTGATAGAATGCAATGGTGAAGACGATCAGGGAGACAGATGATAGTCCGGAGGGGCAAGGACAGGACCCGAGATATGCAGGTGTGCTGAGAGCCCAGCACAGGGCCTGTAATGCAGGAGACTCGGGTTCAAATCCTGGGTCCGGAAGATCCTCTAGAGAAGGGAATGGCAACCCACACCAGTATTCTTGCCTGGAGAATCCCATGGACAGAGAAGCCTGATGGGCTACAGTCCATGAGGTCACAAAGAGTCGGACACAACTGAGCAACTAATACTTTCCCACTTCCTGGAGGTCAGGAAGTCTGCAAGTCTACTGGCAGGGCTGAATTTCTTGGGGAGACTCTGGAGAGGAATTCATTTTCTCTCATTTTCTAGCCTCGAGGGGCTGACGCATTCTTTGGCTTCTGACCCCCTCCTCCATCTTTAAAGCCAGCAGCATAGCCCTGCCAATCTTTCTCACTGACCCTGATTCTCCTGTATCCCTCTTATAAGGACCCTTGGGATACAAGGGCTTCCCAGATAGTGTTATTGGTAAAGAACCTGCCTCCAGGGCAGGAGACATAAGAGATGCAGGTTCGATCCCTGGGTTGGGGAAGATCCCCTGGAGGAGGAAATGGCAACCTACTCCAGTATTCTTGCCTGGATAATCCCCAAGGACAGAGGAGCGTGCTGGGCTACAGTCCAAAGGATTGCAAAGACTGACAATCAGACACCACTGAAGCGACTTAGCACACACACCTGTGATTACATGGGACCCACCAGACAAGCCAGGATAACCACCCCTTCTCAAGGCCCTTAACTTAATCCCTCTGCAAATCCCTTTTATTGTGGTAGGTGACATATTCACAGGTTCCAGCGATCGAGGTGTGGACATCTTCGGGGCCATTATTCTATGGACTACAACCTCCCAGCTCCTCAAAGACGGCAGTGTCTTGTTCAGCCCTGGCCCTCTAGCACATGGCACAGTGCCTGGCCTGTGGCAAGTGCTTGTTAAATGTTTTATAAATGAGTGGATCAGTTAATGAATAAGGGTGTGAGGTTTTTTTGTGTGTGTGTGTTATATGTTGTACGTAAGTAAAAGTGGTGAAGCAGAAGCCTCTAGCCCAGTGAAAAGCCACAGGTTCTGGAAAAACTTCATCCCATGAACTAAAGTTGTGCGTGTTGAGTGGGTGCATCTGATCTATAAAAGAACCTGGCATCCAGACCCCAATTAGATGGTTATTTTGAGTCTACCTACTATCCAGCTAGGTGAGTTAGCCTACCATCTTCTCAGACAGTTGGCTTTCTGAATAAAGTTTCTTCCTTGCCTCAACCCCTCATTTCTCAGATTCATTGGCCTGTCACAGCGAGCAGAGAGATATTGGACTTGGTAACAGAAGAGAGATTTGAACTCAGGCAGTCTGGGGCCCAGAGTCAGCTCTGAAGTCAGCAAGTGTAGTGTAGGTGACTATCCAGGGTGCCACTTGGCTCTGCATCACTTCTCTGCCCCGACCCCCACTCCCACCTGGCATTAACAGCACAGAGAGAGAAGCCAGAGGGAAAAAGAGGAGCCTAGGGTGGGAGCTGAGAGTGGTCAACTAAGGCTTCCCTGGTGGTTCAGACGGTAAAGAATCTGCCTGCAATACAGGAGACCCAGATTCTATCCCTGGGTTGGGAAGATCCCCTGGAGAAGGAAGTGGCAACCCACTCCAGTATCAGTATTCTTGCCTGGGAAATCCCACGGACAGAGAAGCCCAGAGGGCTACAGTCCATGGGGTCACAAAGAGTCAGACATGACTGAAGCAACTGACACTAAAAGAAGGGAGCTGAGGACGGTCAAAGCCCGCCCGTACCTCCTTCACCAGAACCACCTGGTCAAGGGTCTGCTCACCTCCCAGAATGCGGCCACCAAGCTGGGGCAGCATGGGGACGGGGTGCCAGGCAGAGTGAGATAGCCCCACCCTCCAGCCTAATGCAACTTATGTGTCTGGATCCTGAGTCAAGCAAATCAAAGGTCACAAGATGTTGACGAGACAGTCAGAGAACTTTGAACACTGAGTAGATATTTGATATGCAGTAAGTAGCAAGAACTGGGAGAAAAAGAGGTTTTTCTGCCTTCCGGTGTTGAACTTTTCCTCCAAGAGGGCTGCCATCTAACCTAGCACAGAGCTCTGCACGGCTGCAGGGCAAGCGCATCGCCCAGAAACAGGCCCCTTGCAGCAGCAGGTCTTCACCGGTTTTAACTTTTCAGTTGTGACATGTGGTCATACTTATTTTTAGAGTACTTATCTTTTAAATGGGCTTCCCCAGTGGCTCAGCTGGTAAAGAATCCACCTGTAATGTGGGAGACCTGGATTCGATCCCTGGATTGGGAAGATCCCCTGGAGGAGGTAACAGGTGCCCGCTCCAGTATTCTGGCCTGGAGAATTGCATGGACTATACAGTCCATGGGATTGCAAAGAGTTGGACACAACTGAGTGACTTTCACTGTATTTTAAATACTAAAATGTTTGAGGCTTCCCAGTGGCTCAGTGGTAAAGAATCTGCCTGCAATGCAAGAGATGGAGATTCAATCCCTGGGTCAGGGAGAGCCCCTGGTGGAGGAAATGGCAACCCATTCCAGTATTCTTCCCTGGAGAATTCTCATGGACAGAGAAGCCTGAGGGGCAACTGTCCTTGGGGTCACAAAGAGTCAGACGTGACTGAAGTGACTCAATGATCCAGGGTGGCCACTTGGCTCTGCATCACTTCTTTGTGTGATTTAGCACGCACACATGCCAAAAATATTTCCAAATAAAACGGAAGGATATCTGAGCTTTGTTTACCACTGGGAAGGAGTGGGAATAGAAAAGAAGATTCAGAGAGCTGACAATTGTCATGGGAATTGACAGGGCCATTCTCTCTACTTTTGTGAATTATTGAAATTTTCCAGAATTAAAAAGTCTTTTAGGGATGTCTCTGGTTGTGCAGTGACTAAGACTCCACACTCCCAATGCAGGGTCCCTGGGTTCCATCCCTGGTCAGAGAACTAGATCCCACATGCTGCAACTAGATTCCCCATATTGCAACTAAGACCCAGGGCAGCCAAATTAATTAATAAATACTTTTTAAAAAGACTTTAAAAAAAGTCTTCTGACCTGCACAATTGTCAACATTTTACTTTCCAAAGGAAATTTGCAACTATAAGGAAAGACGTGTGGAAGTTGCTGAGAGCTTCACTTGCCTGGGTCTGGGGGATGGGAAGGACTTGACAGCTCATCTGGGCCATGAAGCAGGAGGTGGGGCCAGGACAGAAAATATCCAAAGTCTAACGTTGTAAAGATGTTCTGATCTTCTGGCGCTGTCTCCGTGGGACTGAGGCAGATCCAGAGGGCACGACCTGGCTGGAGCTCAGAGCAGAGGTCCCGGGCTAGGTAAGTGGACCCCATAGTGTAAACAAGGAAAGAGGGTCTCCCATCAGGTTATCTACAAGTGGAGCCTGAGACGAGGATTTGGCATAACTGGCTTATGAGGGAGTAGTCTCAGGAGTTCAAGAAAACTCCAGGGGTTGGTGATGGACAGGGAGGCCTGGCGTGCTGTAGTCCATGGGGTCGCAAAGAGTTGGACATGACTAAGCGACTGAACTGAACTGAACTGAGTCTCAGGAGAAGAGCAGGGAAGCAGGACAGGGCAGGGGAAATAAGCCAAGGACAGAGGTGGTTTCAGCGGATCCCGCTGGTGTCGATTCAGAAGCACAGACTGGGCCTCACCATCAGGCCAGGGGGTAGGCCTTTTCTACCCCATGCCAGCCAGTCTGGCTGCAGGGCTGGGGGAGGGAATGTCTTTGTGTGTGTGATTAAGAATATTTTATATATATATATATAAAGATTATATATAAAAGATTCTTAATATTATATACATATATAATTGTTGTTGTCTACTGGCTCAGTTGTGTCTGACTGTTTGCGACCCCATGTACTAAAGCTCTGTCCATGGGATTCTCCAGGCAAGAACACTGGAGAGGAGGTTGCCATTTCTTCCTCCAGGGGATCTTCCTGACCCAGGAATCAAACGCGAGTCTCTTGTGTCTCCTGCATTGGCAGGCAGGTTCTTTACTACTGAACCACTTGGGAAGCCCCTATACATGTGTGTGTGTGTGTGTGTGTGTGTGTGTGTATGCATATGTATATCTGTATTTACTTTTTTGACTGTGTTGGGTGTTCGTCGTGTCATACAGGATTGCTCACTATGGTGCGTGGACTTTATAGTTGTGGTAGATGAGCTCAGTAGTTAGGGCACATGGACTCCAGACATGCAGCCTTAATTGCTCCAAAATATGTAGGAACCTAGTTCCCCAACCAAGGACCGAACCTGCACCCCCTGAATTACAAGATGGATTCTAAACTGCTGGACCACCAGTGGTTTTTAGAAGTGGTTTTAGAAGTCCCTGGAGTGTCACTTAACCTTAAAATTTAAAGGGGGCAGCTGTGAGCCCTTCAGTTCAGTTCAGTCACTCAGTCTTGTCCGACTCTTTGCGACCCCATGAATCACAGCACACCAGGCCTCCCTGTCCATCACCAACTCCTGGAGTTCACTCAGACTCACGTCCATCGAGTTGGTGATGCCATCCAGCCATCTCATCCTCTGTCGTCCCCTTCTTCTTCTGCCCCCAATCCCTCCCACCATCAGGGTCTTTTCCAATGAGTCAACTCTTTGCATGAGGTGCCCAAAATATTGGAGTTTCAGCTTCAGCATCAGTCCTTCCAATGAACACCCAGGACTGATCTCCTTTACGATGGACTGGTTGGATCTCCTTGCAGTCCAAGGGACTCTCAAGAGTCTTCTCCAACACCACAGTTCAAAAGCATCAATTCTTCGGCACTCAGCTTTCTTCACAGTCCAACTCTCACATCCATACATGACCACTGGAAAAACCATAGCCTTGACTAGACGGACCTTTGTTGGCAAAGTAATATCTCTGCTTTTCAGTATGCTATTAGCAATCAACAATTATGGCAGCTGGAAATGGGCATCCCCACCCCAGTAAAGAGCATCTGGGAAGGAGGGAGAATCAACAGGATCTCTCCCTGGGGAGGAATTTACCACCCGAAGCCGCATCCTGCTGCCAGTCACAGACCACAGGAACTGGGAGGAGCCTTGGTCGTTTCCATTCCAATCCCAGAAACGCACACACAGAGACAATGCTGAGGACACAGAGCCCCAGAGAGGGAAGGGAGGTGCCCAGGACCCCTCAGGGCCAGAGCTGGAATCCAGGTGTGACTCCATCTCAGAGCAGAGGCTTCTGTCTCCTGCAGGGATCCTGGCTCCTGACAGTGAACCCCTTTGCACCAGCACCTTGTTCTGATGCCCTGGAGGGAGGCTGGCTTTGGTGAATTTGTGGCCAATTTCTAACTGGCATTCACTGAACCCTAATCCTCTGTAAGTGTCCCTGGCCCTCTCATCATCCCCTTGGTCACATGGTGTGTCTCTGCTGTGTCTCTCAACCCTGCTTGTCTCTGCTTAGCATGCATGCAAACACACACACACACACACACACACACACCCCCCTAAGAAGCTTGCCTTGTTGCCTAGGCCTCCACAGTATAGGTTTTCACTGCCTGCTTGATCACAGGCTCCCATGGCCAGATCTTACTCACTGCTGCCTGGGGCCCTGTGGTGTTGAGCTGGAGATAAATCTCCGAGCACTAGCTCTGTATCCGTGGTGCTCTCCTGCCCTCCCCATATCCTTCTCCCCGACCCCCAGAGCCCAGAGCTCTCATGCTGTCTCCCCCCACGATCACCCCTCCTGATGATGAGACCAGGGTGTCTCAGATCTTAACAGAGAACCAGTCAGGACAAAGTGGAGCCCGATGGCAGTATTCTAGGCACACAGTAGGCAGAGGTGATGCCGGCCAGCGTCAGGCCCTTCAAGTTACACATGTTACCCTGCTTAGCCCTCACAGCCCCACCCCACCCCCACCCCCAGGTTAGGCACCAGCTCTCCTTACATAACAGGTGAGGAACCTAAGATGCTGAAATGTTATCATCTCATTTGACCTGCCCAAGGTCAAAGTTCATGGGAACAGAGCCAGGATCCGGCCCAGGTTTGTCTAGCGCTCATGATCTGGACCTGGAGAAGGCAATGGCAACCCACTCCAGTACTCTTGCCTGGAAAATCCCATGGACGGAGAAGCCTGGTAGGCTGCAGTCCATGGGGTCGCTAAGAGTTGGACACGACTGAGCGACTTTACTTTCACTTTTCACTTTCATGCATTGGAGAAGGAAATGGCAACTCACTCCAGTATTCTTGCCTGGAGAATCCCAGGGACAGGAGAGCCTGGTGGGCTCCTGTCTTTGGGGTTGCACACAGTTGGACATGACTGAAGTGACTTAGCAGCAGCAGCAGCATGATCTGGACCATTCTTCGGGAAGACGGTGGTGCTGGAGGGTCCTGCCTCCCACTGTCCTTGCCTGCCCTGCCCCTGGGACCTGAAGGTACAAAGGAGATACATTTGGGCCCTGGTTGGTTCCCTAGGGTGTCAGGCTGGCTGGACCTGGGAGTCCTAAGCTGGCTGAGGGGACTGGAGAGGGGCCAAGGCTAAATATGTCCCTCCCACTTCCCACGACAGTCTCCAGCCATCTCCCCTCCCAGCCACCTCCACCCCAGAGCAGCCTATGCCAGGTTCTGGCAGTGCAGTGGACAGGACAACAGGGCACCTCTCTCCTGAGGACCCAGAGTCCACATCCTTCTTAGAGAGCAGGATCTCAGCTTCACAGACAAGAGACTTTGGTTATCTACACCTGCCCTTTGCACCTCTCTCCCCTTCTGCTGTTTAAAGTTCCTTCGGCCTCATGAAAAAATTACTGAGTTGGAAGTGACCCTAGAGACCACAGTCCAATCCCTGCCTCCACCATGATGTGCACATGAGAAAATCGAAAAGAGGGCAAGTGTAAGTGTTAGTCGCTCAGTCACGTCCAACTCTTTGCAACCCTGTGGACTATAACCTACCAGGCTCCTCTGTCCATGGAATTCTCCAGACAAAAATAGTGGATTGGGTGGCCATTTCCTTCTCCAGGGATCGAACCTGGTTCTCCCACATTGCATGTAGATTCTTTACCATCTGAGCCACAAAGAAGACCAGAATTTAAAGTTTATAAGTTTAGGGCCACTTGCCCATAAATATTCCCCACAGAGTACCAAGTGTGTAAAATCATTGGACTGTGAGAAAAAAAAATTCATTTATCATGGCCTTTTAAGTTTGGGAAATGCCCTAAATATTACAGTAAAGTTATTCCATTGCAGGAATTCTCAGAGCCTTTAACATGCTAAAGAGGAGAATGAAGATAGATATCCAGGATTTCCCAAACTTATTTCATCATGGAACCCTTTTGCTACTGATCCATTAGGACCAGTGTTCCATGGAACATACTTTGAGAAAGGTTACTCTGGATTCCCAAAAAATGAAAGCCAAGTAGAAGCACCCTTCCAGTGATGGGACACTCACTATTTCCCTGGACAACCTGTCTCATCCAAGATGCCTCCACCAAGAAGTCTTCCTTCTCTTGTGCTTCCCAGTGGTGCCAAGGCTCAGGTCTAGGTTCTGCGTGTCCAGGTCCAGGGGAGAAATCTGGTTACAGTCAGTGGATGATGATACTGGCCTCTGCCACCAACCACACCCCTGGGTCCAGCTCACTGTGCCAGAGGGGCTCTGGGGACTTATCTAGGGGTGGATTCCCTTGCAGAGCTGGCCCAGGTCCCAGAACAGAGTCATGCCACCACATGTCTCTGGGCTCTGCTTCTGGAGCCCAGCCAGGAGTGGGGCTCAGCCTCCTCAACCATCCCCACTAAACCAGGGGTTGTCACCACAGGCCGGTGGAGATACTGCTCACACATCCCAGCAGCCTGGGCACAGAGTGCTGGAGTCGGACCAATATACACAGTCCTAATCCCAGGCACTTCCTTGCTTGTGTGACTTTGGCCAAAGCACTTGACCTCTCTAAACCTCCTTCCTTTTCTATGGAATAGAGTTGATCAGCTTCCTGAGAATCGAGGGAGGTCAGCATGCAAAAATGCCTTCCCGCATGGTGCCTACATGGAGCCGGTGCTCACCAACCCTGGGGCCCCATCCGGCCCTTTGGCTCTGAAGGACTTGAAGTCCAGGATCTAGTCACCTGGGCTACTTGAGCCTCCCGGCTTCTTTCCCTCTTCCTGCATCCCTACCTCCTTGATACGAAAACAGCAAAATGTGGATGCCCAAGCAGGATCTCCTGAATTCACACAGAATTAATAACAAGAGGAATGTGACCTCCCCCCCTTATTTTTTAACTAGAAAGAATGGGAACAACCCAAACCCAGCTCCCCCCACCAACTCGTTTCTCACTGAGTCACGAGGAAGCCCCCAGGCCCTCTATTGCCCCATAATAGAGTCATCCAGCCCCTCAGCAAGTGGCACTTTCAGCCTCCTGCAAAGTTTTCCCCTAACCCCTTTCTCATGCCTGTTAAAACATCCAGAGCATCCATTTTTATTCATTAAGACAACTGTGCGTAAAAGATGGAGGCCCCCAAGCTCTGGAGCCAGTCTGCTGAGCTCTGAGTCCAGTCATTCACTGGCTGTGTGACCTTCGTCAGGCAACTTAACCTCTCTGAGCCCTATCTGCAAAATGGAAGGAGGAACAACCCATAGGGTTGAGATGAGGATACAATCAGGTAATGTATATAAAATGCTCATCCTGGTGCTTGCAACAGAAAAAACTCTAGTAAATGTTGATTTATTGTCATTGCTAAATGGCTTCCTGGCTCCCTGCTGGCTCCTTGTAAGCCCTCAGCAGAAATTTCCTTCCCTTCCATTCCCTAATGCCCCACACGCAAGAGCCACCACCATCACCTCAGGTGGTAGGACAATTATTTGGTTCCCATCTGCCTTGTTTTGGCTCATCCTAATCCAATGGAAATTAAAAGACGCTTGCTCCTTGGAAGAAAAGTTATGACCAATCTAGATAGCATATTAAAAAGCAGAGGCATTACTTTGCTAACAAAGGTCCATCTAGTCAAAGCTATGGTTTTTCCAGTAGTCATGTATGGATGTGAGAGTTGGACTATAAAGAAAGCTGAGCACCGAAGAACTTATGCTTAAGATTCTTGAGAGTCCCATGGACTGCAAGGAGATCAAAACAGTCTATCCTAAAGGAAATCAGTCCTGAATATTCATTGGAAGGACTGATGCTGAAGCTGAAACTCCAATACTCTGACCACCTGATGCAAAGAGCCAACTCATTGGGAAAGACCCAGATGCTGGGAAAGATTGAAGGCAGGAGGAAAAGGGGACGACAGAAGATGAGATGGTTGGATGGCATCACCAACTAGATGGTCATGAGTTTGAGTAAGCTCCAGGAGTTGGTGAAGGACAGGGAAGCCTGGCGTGCTGCAGTCCATGGGGTCACAAAGAGTTGGATATGACTGAGCAACTGAACTGAAGCCAATGGATGGGGGGGTCTGGTTACAAAGATATCCCCACTTGCCCAAGCCTCCTGCACCCTGGGCTCTTGGCCAAACTGCAGTAATCCAGTTTGGGTGGGGGTCAATCTGTCTTGCAATGATGGGGAAGTGTGTCTGGTCCTCGTCTTTCTGCCCTAGAAGGGGCAGAGGCTGTGAGTCAGCTTCTCCCCATTCCTGGACCCAGTGGATTCCAGGTCAAAGCAAGTTCAGGCCAGCTGCTGTTCTGGAAAGTCCTGATCCAGAGGGCAGACGGGACAGGCACCCGGGCACAAGCCCAAGAAATTAGACAGTTTTGACCTAGCCTTTCTCCTTGGCCAGCAGCCAGGTCCTCGGCTGGAGTCATGGCAGCAGCAGCCAATGAAGCATCCACAGTTACTGCCAGGTCGGAAGCTGAAGGACACCCATCAGAGAAGGCCCTCAGCCCTACCCCACCTGGCCTGACAGATCTACCTCAGAAGGTGACCCAGCCTGACCTCCCACCTCCAAACTGGCACCAGGAGAAGCCCAGGAAGAGTAGCCGCGTTCTCAAGGAGCTGGGCGTGAGTGTCCATTTCCTGCAGTGCGGTGCTGGGGTGGGGGGAGGGAATGGAGTAGAGGGGGCACATGGTGCTGAGGTGGGGGTGGTAATGCAAGGAGACCTGAGGATGGAGGGGGATTGAGACAGTGCTTAACCTTCATTCTAAGATTTAAAATTCCATGGAGGGATGGGAGAGGCAGTCTACATCCACACGACACTGGCTCAGTGTGGCTCATAGAAGCCTCAGTAGAAGAAACTTCTTCTCCTTCTCCTCTCTTTCCCATCCCCCACACCTTAGCCCCCAGAGACACTGCCATGGCCACAGGTGGTAGGACAGGTACGTGACTCCCACCTGCCTTCCCGAGAAGCGGTCCTTCCTTGCAGGCCCACCAGGATCCTTAGAAGGCAGGAAGTGAGCTCTGTGCAGCTCGCTGGTCCAGGAGCTCAACGACCTCCACTGGGGCCAGTTCCCTGACAGCGGCTCTCTGTCCCCTGCCCCTGTCTCGCCCAGGCCGTCCATGTGGTCATTGCTCTGGTGTACTTGTTCATTGGAGGTTACCTGGTGGCTGCTGTCCAGAACCTTCACCTGGTGGTCCAGAAGTGTTGGTATCCATTCTGGGGGGCTGCCTCTGTGAGTAGATGTCAAAATATGGGCCGGCTTTGGGGATGCACAGGCAGGCCCAGAGGACCTGGCTTTTGGGAGGGGGTGCAGGGTTGGGGGCAGTGAATGAATAGCAGCGAGGCCGCCTCGGCCCCTGCACAGCCTCCACGCTCCACGTCCACTCTCTCAGTCACACTGGAAGCAGCTTCTTCCCAGGGGCTCCTGCGGGCCTGCAGCCCAAGAGAGCAGCCCCCAGGCTCTCAGTGTGCATGCTTGCTGAGTTGCTTCAGTCATGTCCGACTCTTTGCTATCCCGTGGACTGTAGTCTGCCAGGCTCCTCTGTCCATGGGATTCTCCAGGCAAGAATACTGGAGTGGGTTGCCATTTCCTCCTCCAAGGGGTCTTCGTGACCCAGGGATTGAACCCAGGTCTCCTGCATTGCAGGTGGATGCTTTAATGCTGAGTCACCAGGGAAGATCTTGGCACCCTCCTCTAATTACCAAGTTTATCCAGCACATAGGAGGGTGAATGTGAGCTGGGGCAGCTGCACCTTCCCCAGGCTTCCTCGGAGGCCGTTGGATCTGGCCACACATCCCTGGTGCCCAGAGTCTCTGTCAGGGCCAGTCTGCAGGGCACAAGGCTGTTGGCCAGGGTGGGAGGAGAGAGGAAACCACTGCCCACAGCTTCCCTGGAGAATCCCCAGGGTATCCTCTTCCATCCCGGGTCCAGTGGAGTCCTGCTTCCACACCTAGTACCAGCTCCCAGACACCCTCCTAGACACGTGTCCTGGCCCCTCGCCTGCTGCCACTTCAGTCCTCTGACCCCACAGCTCCCACCTGAGCTTTCTGTGCACAGCAGAGAAACTACTGTCCCTACATGAGTGTCTACCCATCCCTGTGCTCCCAGTGATGGGTGCATAGTAGGCACTCAGCACACATATGAAAGAATAATCTCAGAAAAATACCAGAGACCCTGGAACCAAGAGCTAATATCCTCCAAACTGTAGGATCCAGGAAGGGAGCGAGGCTTGGAGTGGAAGCCATAGTTCAGTTGCTTGCAGAGGGGTGGTCTGGGCTGCTACACTAGGAAAGCAGGAGAGAAGAGTAGCCTGGCTGGAGTGGGCCTGGGATGGACCATGTGGGGGCAGGTGAGCTCCCCTTGTTGGAGGAATGATGTTCCCTATCCCACCAGCCCCTACAGGTTGTCTTTTTTTAAGATCATAGTGGGAAGGGAATTTGTGGGTTTCAAGGAACCCCAGCCTCTCCCTTAAGACTGTTTCAAATCTGTTCCACAGTTCCTCATTTCCGGGATCTTGGCAATAACAATGGAGTCGTTTCAGAAAAATTATCTGGTAAGTTGGAGGGTTAAGACTGTTCTCTCCCATTCCAAGGCTGGGCTAATGTCACAAAGGGCATCGTGTGTAGTAGGGATTCCAGAGGCAGTTCGCCAGGATTTGCCAGAAGCGCGTACAGAGGGTCCAAGCAGAAAAGCTCCTGTCGTGGAGGTCTGTCTCTCACCCTGACTCCCTGCCGTTCTCTCCACCTGCTGCCCTTCCTCCACCCCAGCTCTGGCCACCGTCCCATCAGGCCAGGCCTGGAGGTGTCAGCCAGCCTGTTCACCCAGCAGCCTGGGTGACTATTCTGGCAATCACCCCTTGGCTCCCCTGTGCCCTCAGCTTACCTCCCATGTCAGCAAGTCTGTGAGTCCCGAAGGCCAGGTCACAGCTGGGAGTCCACCAACCTCTCACTTCTAAGGCCCAGCCAGACACAACTGTTTCTTGCCTGCTCTGCGCTATTTTCTGCCAGAGTGCCTTACCCTCTCCCCACTGGGCATTCTCTCCTGGCTTTGACTTTCCTTCTGATCATTCTTCAAGGGTCAGCTTACATGTCTCCTCTTCCAGGTAGTCTTCCCTGATCTGCCATGGCTGGCTTCTGTGTCCCCACAGCTCCTTAGACCTCCTGTCTCCCTCTCCGATGCACTAAGCTTGGGCAGCAGGTGTCTGAGCATCTTTCTAGCCTGGGGTGGCTGAGGGAAGCAGAGTGGGCACCCTCATAAGCCTGGGTGGATGGAGGTGGATAGGGGATGGAAGGACCATCCCACCAATCCTGTCATGGCCTCAGCCCACCCTCTACCCTCAAGCCCTGGCTGGGTCCACACTCATGGCCCCCCAGCCTGGGCTGGGCGGTGGCTGCCCTCTGCCCTCTCAGGGATCACATCAGAAGAGTATAGTGCCATTTACCTAGAGCAGAGGCAGGAGATGCTTGGCAAAGCCCTGGCTCTTCCTCCTGGGCTGGGCCCCTTGCAGAACCAAAAGCATCCCCACTTCCTACACCTGAGCCTAGGGAAATACCTACTGCAGAGAAGTCCATTCTAGCACAAGGGCTTGGAGGAGCCTTATGTTCATACTCTTTCCCTGTTACAGGAGTTTGCACTTGGCAAGAGGCTCATGGAATAATGCACAATTAACCCAAGATAAGGATGAACAGAGGCATTTCAGGGGCCATGGTGGGTGGGGGAGGAGGCAGACCTAGATGACAGAGGATAGGGGACCTTTGGGACTCGTCCTGTCCTTTCCTGTGGAGGAGGGGGGCATTTGGATGCCTGAGAAAGTGAAAGTGAAAGTCGACCATTGGACATGTCATGTCCAATTCTTGGTGACCCCGTGGACTATACAGTCCAAGGAATTCTCCGGGCCAGAATACTGGAGAAGGTAGCTGTTCCCTTTTCTAGGGGATCTTCCCAACCCAGGGATAGAACCCAGGTCTCCGGCATTGCGAGCATCATCAGTTGGCATATCTGATGCCAAGATGACTGGAGACAGCTTTGAGAGGGAGATGGTGGTGGGAACACCCTTCTTTGTTACAAAACCTAGGGACCCAGCGGCAGTCCTTTGCCTCTCGTGATCCCATCCGATAGAACAGTGGTCCCCAATCCTTTTTTCCACAGACTGGGGGCGGGGCGGGGAGGTTTTGCAATGATTCAGAAACATTACATTTATCGCACACTTTATTGCTATGACTATGTCAGCTCTACCTCAGATCATCAGGCATTAGAACCCAGAGCTTGGGGACACCACCATAGAAGATGAGGGCTGGTAGGGGCCTCCTTGGTGGTCGGCTGGCTCAGAAAGCCATGGTGGCGTGAGGAGCCTCGGGCCCAGAGATGGGCAGCGTTTTCCTGAGATCCCAGGGTGAGCTACTGACTGGCCAGGGAAGAGGACTTAGATCCCGTCTGTAGCCTTTGGACAATGATTGTTATTTCTTCTTTGCTTATAGAAGATGTGCCTGGTAGCAAAC
This sequence comes from Bos taurus, assembly GCF_002263795.3. NCBI lineage: Eukaryota > Metazoa > Chordata > Mammalia > Artiodactyla > Bovidae > Bos > Bos taurus. Next base: position 37,141,482 of record NC_037356.1, read on the forward strand.
TCCATCAGCTTCCTCTGTGTGCTGGCTGGCCTCTTTGTCATTGCCAAGGACCTCTTTCTGGAGACTCCGTTTGAGTTCCCCATCTGGAAACCGTACCCCAATGATACTGTGAGTGCCCGGCCCCCAAGGGTCCTCTGACTTGGGCTTGGCTCAGAGGAAGTTTCTAGCTCTCAGAAAACCTCATCTGGAGCCCAGCATGGGTGGCCAGCCCATCCCCTCACCCCAAGGTACAGAGATGATATTGGCCTTCTTGCTGGTTGGCATCAAGGAGCTGGACAGGGCCTGGACTCATGGCTCCCATTTTAATCACTGAGGAAGCTGAAGCCCAGAGAGGAAGAGGGGCCTGCCTGAGGTCAAGTAGCAAGTTGGCAGCAAATTTAGGACCATAATCTAGGACTGCTGATTCCTTGTTCAAGGCTCTATAAATAGCGTAGCCCCAGTGACCCCAATAACTGTGAACCTCACAGCAGCCTTGCAGAGCTGGCCGAGTTCACTTTGTTACCCCCATTTTGTGGAAGTGAACACTGAGGTCCAGAGAAGCTAAACTAGTGGATCAAGATCACACAGCAAGGCAGGGGGGCAGTGAGGACTCAGCGGGGTCTAGACTTCAAGCTCAGTGCTCTTTTAGCCGCAGCCTCCCCTGAACCAGGAGGAGGGCATGATGACCCATCGCAGTATTCTTGCCTGGAGAATCCCACGGACAGAGGAGCCTGGTGGGCTATAGTCCACGGGGTTGCAAAGAGTCAGACACGATTGAAGCAACTTAGCACGCACGCACGCACTCCTGAAGCAGAAGGTGGGCCAGCTGTTCCATGTGGGTGGCTGCTGTCCTCAAGGTCAGTTTCCAAGTGTTCTGACCATGGTGGTTCACTATTCCTTATCGCCCTCCACCATGCTCACACAGGTTAAGCACACACGTGGACACGTGTGCACAGACACACACATGCACACATTCCCTACCAGATGCTCATGGCCCCAAGAGATATCCCAGCTGTATGGTGATCCTCAATCCAGTTCTTCCCCTCCCCTGCTGTAAGTGATGCTGCTTCTCCCTGAGCTTAGATATCCCCATCTAAGTGGGATTGGATGAGACGATGCTGAAGACCACCTGCCATTCTACCAGGGGCCCATGAGAAAACCCCAGTCCTCGAACACTATGCACCAAGGATCCATGGGTGCCTGGTACTGGGCATAGAGCAGAGCCACACCCTGCCTACTGGGCACACCTGGGAGCTGAAATCCCACTGTCCTCGCTGGCAGGTCTGACCGCTGCCCGTGCCCAGATGATGGGTGCCGACACCCAGCGGAGGCTCACCTGCCTCTCCCTCCCCTCTTTCCCTCACAGGTCCACATCCAGAGGCTAGTGCTGGCTCTGCTCTGTGTCACCTGTGTGGAGGTCTTCCTGCCAGGGCTCATGGCTATCGTGGCATACAGGGATGCCCGCCTGTCTGCAGAGGTGAGGGCCTCCAGGAGATGGGGAACGAGGCTACAGAGGGCAAAGAGAGGGGAGCATCAGGCAGAGGGGTGTTGCCCAGTAAGCTGGGCCACACACAGAGGCAGCCCACAGTCTAGTAGGGGAGACAAGGCACGGAACGGGGGAGGGCACCAATTCAAGGTGAAAAATGGGGGCCACCGGGGAGGAAAGGCCACGGATGCTCAGACCAGCAGGCCACAGTGCTCCCAGCTCTCAAGCCCTTGGAGAGCTTATGAGGGAGATCCGTGGAGACGGGCGGGATCTGGACCTGCAGGTGGGATGGGAGAGGGACCCATAGTAGACGGAACAGCAGGGGCAATGGCTCAGAGACCTGCCAGGGAAGGCTAGTGGAGCCATAGTATGTTGTGGGGTGTGGCTGTGGTGGGAGCCAGCAAAGGGGGGATCACAGGGACTGAGCACTTCGGGGATACCAAGTACCCTCTCTGTTAAGCATGTGAGAGAAACACGACTTGTTTAACATAATCTTGTCAACTGCCCTTTGAAGTGGGCACTGACCTTCCTCGCATTCTACAGATAAATAAACCAAAACTTAGAAAGGCCACGTCACTTTCCAAGGTCAAACACCTGTAAGGAAATCCAGGACTCAGTCTGAGGCATGTTTCACCCAGATCCAAGCCCTCGAGTACTTGTGAAGCTGGCAGAACGGCAGGCTGAGACCAAAAAGATCTAGAAATAAAAGACTAGTCTCTCCCCACCCCAGAAGTGATATCCTAGACTCATTTCTTTGAAGGGAAAAAAAAGTTCACACTATAATCTTAACTGTAGAACACTGTAAAAAAAAAAAAAAAAGGAAATATATGGTCTAAATTCCCTGAAATTCTGCAAGGTTAACACTTCAATTGTTTTCATGTTAGGGTCATGATGTTCTGAGTTTTTACATAGCACTGACATGACTTTACATTTGAGTTTTACTCACACCAAGTAAATTGTCTCAGTCACCGCCTGGCTGTCTGGCAGGAAGTCTTCTTGTTAAGGCATCAGAGAGCTAGAAGGGGCCTTGTTTGCATCAGTTTCCCCACCTTCATGGGAACTTGAGGCTCCAACAAATGAGCCATCGGGAAGGGCTTTGTTGATCACCACATGCTCCTCATATTGGAGCATCAGGGACAGCAGCTTCTCTCTTTGGCAGGAGGATGACCTGCCTCTTGTCCCTGACTCACCATTGGAGCTCAAGGAACAGTCGATGATGCCTCCACCATCCTACGAGGACGTCACTCAAGGTGACCAGCAGGACGAGCAGGAGAGGAGGTGAAGAGGCCCTGGGATCCCCACACTGTCCAAATTCACCCCATCTCCCTGACTAATATGAACTGGTTCCAAGGGGCAGTTACCAGGAAGGGGCAAACACTCTCATTGCTAGAAATGTCTGCCCCATGCTGGTAGCCAAGTCAAGGACCCAGTCCAGCCCCTCAGCCCAGAAGGAATCTCCAGGCCCTCACCTGCTGTAACATTTCTGCTGGACCAGAGCACAGCCACGAACTGCCCACCCACCTGATAAGCCCCAAGAGTGGACTTCTGGGCCAGCAGCCCCCGGCACACTCTTCATCAGTCTGCTTCCTCCAGTCAGTGATGGGTGCACCAGGAGCCTGTCCACATGGGGCTGAGGGTGGAGCCAGAGAAGGTCCCTGAGAACCCAGGGAGGCACCGTCTTCCCTCAACTCATCCTACCGAGAGGTCTCTGCAAGAACTTGGGCATCTGAATCCCTGGATTCCGGGGGGGTGGGAGTGGGGGGTGGGGGAGGGGTGGGCGGCAGCAGAGGCATTGAGTCACACAGAAACTGACCAGCTCTTCCCACCAAACGGTCAATGTGTCTCCCTGCCCCTCCCTCTCCCCACCCCAGCTTCAGTGTCTCCATCTGTACAGTAAGGTGGCGGGCGGGTGAGATGATCAGCTGGAAAGCCCTGAGATCAGAGACAAGTTCAGAATCCCAGCTGTGACATCTGAGGTTGTCGTGAAGTTTCAGCCTCAAAATTCTGCACCTACTTGGGCTGAGTGAATGAGGTAGGGGGTAGGAAGAGACCAACCTTTCTCATTTCCCAAATTTCAGTCATCCAGGAACAGTCTTCATGAATTTGCTTTATTGTACTGTATTCTGTTTCTTTAAATTGCCCTTTTTCTCACATACAATAAAGTTGGCCAGGTAATTTGTATCTGCAACAAACAGGAAGTCAGTATCTTTCCATAAAAAGAAGCCAACCACAAAAATCACATAAACAGGGTGAAAAAAAAAAACACACACAACAGCAACTTGCTGCCCCACCTCTATGACCTCACCTGCTTCCCTCTGCCTCTTGCCCACTCCGTACCGCCACCTGGCTTCCTGGTGGTCTCACACACATCCCTGGCACACCCCTGCCTCTGAGCCATCCCCTTGCTCTTCCACCACCTGGACACTCTCCACATGGATTTGCAGAACTCACTCTTTGAATCCTTACTGGACTATGACTCTGGGCCATTGATGATGTCATCTAATCCTCCCATCAATCTACGATGTAGGTTCTGTTGCCATCCCCATTTCATGCAGGATCGGAGAAGTTAAGCAGGTTGTCCAAAGGCAACCAGCTATACATTTGCAGCAACACGGATGGACCTAGAGATTATCCTATTAAGTGAAGTAAGTCAAAAAGAGAAAGACGAAAACCATATGCTATCGCTTATATGTGAAATCTAAAATACTACACAAGTGAACCTATCTACGAACCAGAAACAGACTCAAAGACATAGAGCCTGTGGTTGGACTGTGGTTTCTAAGGGAGAGGTGAGTGGGGGAAGGATGGAGTGAGAGTTTGGGATTAGAGACATAAACTATTACATAGAGGATGGATAAACACAATACTCTATAGCATAGGGACTGTATTCAATATCCTGTGAAAAACCACAATGGAAAAGCATATCAGTTCAGTTCAATCCGACTCTTTGTGACCCCATGAATCACAGCACGCCAGGCCTCCCTGTCCACCACAAACTTCCGGAGTTCAATCAGACTCACATCCATCGAGTCAGTGATGCCATCCAGCCATCTCATCCTCTGTCGTCCCCTTCTCCTCCTGCCCTCAATCCCTCCCAGCATCAGAGTCTTTTCCAGTGAGTCAGCTCTTTGCATGAGGTGGCCAAAGTACTGGAGTTTCAGCTTCAGCATCATTCCCTCCAAAGAAATCCCAGAGCTGATCTCCTTCAGAATGGACTGGTTGGATCTCCTTGCAGTCCAAGGGACTCTCAAGAGTCTTCTCCAGCACCACAGTTCAAAGGCATCAATTCTTCGGCACTCAGCCTTCTTCACAGTCCAACTCTCACATCCATACATGACCACAGGAAAAACCATAGCCTTGACTAGACGAATCTTTGTTGGCAAAGTAATGTCTCTGCTTTTGAATATGCTATCTAGGTTGGTCATAACTTTCCTTCCAAGAAGTAAGCGTCTTTTAATTTTATGGCTGCAGTCACCATTTGCAGTGATTTGGGAGCCCCCAAAAATAAAGTCTGACACTGTTGCCAATGTTTCCCCATCTATATCCCATGAAGTGATGGGACCTGATGCCATGATCTTCATTTTCTGAATGTTGAGCTTTAAGCCAACTTTTTCACTCTCCACTTTCACTTTCATCAAGAGGCTTTCTTCACTTTCTGCCATAAGGGTGGTGTCATCTGCATATCTGAGGTTATTGATATTTCTCCCGGCAATCTTGATTCCAGCTTGTGTTTCTTCCAGTCCAGCGTTTCTCATGATGTACTCTGCATATAAGTTAAATAAGCAGGGTGACAATATACAGCCTTGGCGTACTCCTTTTCCTATTTGGAACCAGTCTGTTGTTCCATGTCCAGTTCTAACTGTTGCTTCCTGAACTGCATACAGATTTCTCAAGAGGCAGATCAGGTGGTCTGGTATTCCCATGTCTTTCAGAATTTTCCACAGTTGATAGAATATATATGTGTATAACTGAGTCACTTTGCCATACAGCAGAAATTAGCACTGCATTGTAAATCATCTATACTTCAATTAAATGTTTAAAAAATAAACCAAGTGGCAGAGATGGGATATGGACACAGACAATCTGGCTCCAGACTGAAGGGCTGCCTCCTGACATTGCCCTAACACAGCTCTAGCACGGCCCCTGCTCCCGGGGACCTGCACTTTCACTGGTCAGATAAGACCTGCAGGTGTGGGCAGCTACAATTCCTGGCTACATAGCAAAGTCAGCCTTCGCAGCTCATGGGAGCCCTGTCCTCCCACACAGACCATTTCCCAAGTGGTTGTAGCCCAGGTTTTCGGTTGCCTGGAATAGGATCCTCTGTGCAGTCTTATCGGAGAAGGCAATGGCACCCCATTCCAGTATTCTTGCCTGGAAAATCCCTTGGATGGAGGAGCCTGGTAGGCTGCAGCAGTCTTATAAAACTCCTAAGTACATGGATGCCCTCAAGAATACTTGCCCTTCCACCAAATATTCCCAGGGTTTGAAGTTCGTCAAATTCTCTTATCTGCTTTGTCACCTCCCCTGTTGCTGCTTCTGGTTGTCACCTCTGGTTTCAGTCACCGACTTACCTTTTTTCTCCTCTTCTGACCTGCAGTTTCTGCAGGTTGCAGTTCACTTTAGGACAGAAAGTGAAGCATTGATAAAAGTCACTGGACTCCATGGAAGCACCACAGACAGCCAAGAGCCATGCAAATATTTGAGGCAAATGTAGTCTTTGAGAAGCCAAAAAGGCCCTGGTGGCTCAGACAGTAAAGAATCTTTCTACAATGAGGGAGACTTGGGGTTTGATCCCTGGATCAGGAAGATCCCCTGGAGAAAAGAATGGCTGGCTACCCACTGCAGTGTTCTTGCCTGAAGAATTCCATGGATAGAGGAACCTGGCAGGCTATAGTCCACAGGGTTGCAAAGAGTTGGACATGACTGAGCAACTAACAATGAAAAGATGAAAGAAAAGGTGTGACGGGCAGCGTGGCTGTCGAGATGTGGGAGCAAATTCCAGCCCTGCTCACCACGTGGTGCTCCACAGCCTTGTTCATCCTCTTTCCTGGGAGCCTAAGAGCAGGAACAAGGCCGATCACTAACTGCAGACACCCCACCCTAATCTTTCCCCAAATCTATGGTCTCCTGTCTATAGGGTAATTGCAAACGCTAACCCCAACCCTACTGGAGAACTGGAGAAACCACAAAGTCATGCCCCTCCTCCTTCCCCACACTCCCACTTTGCACCCCTGTCCTCAAGGCAGGTGATGGAGGCAGGGCAGACTCACATTCATTCATTCCCTCTTTCCACAGGTAAAGACTACACTTCACCTGCTCCACCTCTAGAGAGGGGAGAGGACCACCCCCAGCAAACCTTTACACAGTCCTCAAGCTCTTTGAGATTAGATTCTGGTGGGGGAGACAGGCAGTAATCAAACAATCACACCAATAGACACCTAACTGCTGGAAGGGAAACCAAGAGGGGTTATGAAGAATTTAACAGGGACCTGATGTGAAACACGGGGTGGGCAGAGACAGGGACGGGGTGCGGCTCAGCCTTTTCTCTGGAGGTTGTGTTAATGGAGGACTGAAGACTGCCCAGCGCTGAACAGAGGAAGGGCATTCCCGGGCATAGCGTTTGTGCTGCCTCAGCCTTCATCCCTCGCCTTCGCCTCCCTACCACCTCCAGAGGGCTGCCATCGCTCTCTTCCTAGCATCCTGCTGCCCTGAATTCATCCAGTAGCAAACTGCCTGCTCAGTGCCAGGCCCCTGCCAGGAGAAACAGAGCCGGTGGGAGATACAAATTGAGATTTGTTGCAGAGAATTGGATCCTGGGATTGTGGGGCTGGGCGGACAGTCAGGAAGGACATGCTGGATCTTCCAGGCTTGGATCTGCCATGCATGGGGGAGTTTCTTCTTCACCAGGGAATCCTTTCAACTGATTGGATCAGATCCCACCCAGGTTATCCAGGAAAATCTCCCTCACCTAACAGTCAACTGACTGTGGATCCAATCACAGCCACACAATACCTTCATAGCCACACGCAGATTAGTGTTTGATTGAATAACCGGCAATAGTAGCCTCACCAAACTGACACCTTCTAAGGCTATCCCAGACACACAGACACAAAGAAGTTGCAGAGAGGGGTAGATGTAGAATTATCTTTGGCTGGTGCGAAGAGGGATCACCTGCAAACAACCACACATTAAGGAATTTTATTCTGCTCCAGCAACTAACCTTGATTGAGTGTTTTCACTGCACCAGCCACCATCCTAGTTCTTTTATAAGAAATCCTCACAAAAGTGAGTTTATGGTTGAGGAAACTCAAACACAGAGAGGTTACCTAATTTACTGAAGTCACACAGCAAGGGGGTGGCAGAACCAGAAATTATCCTCAGTCAGATGCCAGACCCTGAACTGATGACCACTCTGCAGTGCTCCCTCTGTCAGTTTATTTATGTCAGAGGTGACTGACCAATTTGTTAGCACCATCCCTTAGTCCTCCAGGATCTCATAAGGAAAGGTCTGGGGTTGCCCCAATTTTACAGATCACTGCAGCCTCAAGAGGTTGTGTAATGCAACTCCTAGGTGGCAGAAGTGGGACTCAAGCCTTTGTTTGATTGGCTGCCAAGTCCAGCCCCTTCACCTCCTTGAAACAGAGATAGAAAAGCCCTTCTTGAATGGCTGTGGGGAGTGAGAAATAAACACGGGACAACATATGAAATTAGGACACACAGGGCAGGGTGTGGTGGAAACACAGAGGGGACAGGGCAGTCAGGGCCATGCTGCAGGAGGACAGGAGAGCTGAGCCTCACACGGGGGAATTGTGTCCTGACAGAGGGAAATGGTGTGGGCAAAGACACTGGAGGGAGGGGAGAGGGAATTACGGCCTCCACATGTAGGAAGTCCCCTTTACAAAGAGGTTAATGCCCAAAGTCAGTGAGGGTCAGATAAAATCTTCCTGGGTAGTTCAAATGGTAAAGAATATGCCTGCAATGCGGGAGACCTGGGTTCGATCCCTGGGTCAGGAAGATCCCCTGGAGAAGGGCATGGCAACCCACTCCAGTATTCTTGCCTGAAGAATTCCATGGACAAAGGAAGCCTGGTGGGCTACAGTCCATGGGGTCAAAAAGAGTCAGACATGATTGAGCAACTGACACGCACAGGGACTGAATGTTTGTGTCCCCACCCAAATTCACATTTGAGACTCTAATCCCCCATGTGATGGTGTTGGAGATGGGGTTTCTGGCGGGTCCTTAGGTCATGACGGTGGTGTCCTCATGATGGGATTAGTGCCCTTAGAAGAGACAGGAAAGACCTTGCAACTCCCTCTGTTCTTTTTTGGGCAGTTTGCACTGAGTCTTTGTTGGCACACACAGGTTCTTTAGTTGTGGCAAGCAGGCTTATTTTCCCTGAGGCATGTGGAATCTTAATTCCCAGACTAGAGATTGAACTTGCATCCCCTGCATTGGAAGGAAGATTCTTAACCAATGGACCATAAGGGAAGTCCCATTCTTTCTCTGTTCTTGACTATGTGAAGTTACATTGAGAAGGCAGCCAGCTGCAGACCAGGAGGGGGGCCCTCACCAGAACCTGACTTGTTAACACCCTGAAGTCAGATTTCCAGGCTGCAGTAACTGGAGAAGTAAATATATGCTGGTTGAGTTACCCAGTCTATGGTCCTCTATTACAGCAGCCTGAGCAGGCTAAGACAATCATGTAGGGTCCAAGTCGAGTAGGGACTTGTCCTCAAATGCCATCAATCACCCTGAAGTCCAGGTAAGACAAACCAGACCAACCAGGAAGCAGCATATCCACTTCCGTCAGGGCTCATTCTGGGGCATCAGCTTGTGGACAAGGTGATGGGGACACCTGTGGTCCTTGTGGACCTTGTGGACACCTTGTGTCCTTGTGGACAAGGACCCTGTGGTTCTTGTCTCAGGCTGCTTTTTGTCTGCAGACAGCCTTTGTTGTTGGTGTTCGGTCGCTACATCATGTCCAACTCTTGGCGACCCCACAGACTGCAGCATGCCAGCCTTCCCTATCCTTCACTGTCTCCTGGAGTTTGCTCAAATTCATGTCCATCATGGATCACTGCCTTGTCATTGCTAAGGGGCTTGTGTAACTCAATGAAGCTACAAGCCATGCCGTGCAGGGTCACCCAGGATGAACTGGTCATAGTGAAGTATTCTGACAAAACATGGTCCACTGGAGGTGGGAATGGCAAACCACTCCAGTGTCCTTGCCTCGAGAGCCCCCATGAACAGTATGAAAAGGAAAACCTTTAGCCAAAGAATAAGTTTAATCTGAGAAGTGGGAATATGCAGAAACAAAGGGAAACAGTCCAACAGGACTAAATAATAATAGTTGAATCATTAAACATAGTCAAGGACATTTAGTTCCTTCTTAAGGGCTATAGATAATATTCTGAGCCACATCCTGTGAGCTGTCTTGTAAATACTGAAACCCCCACCATGTGGAAGATGTTAACTACATGATAACCAGGCTGTAGCCATGACATAAGCTGTCACAATTCCAAGAGCTGGGTTCAAGGAAATGGGAACAAACAGACCCTAGAAGTGAAGATTAACTGTACCTCTACCCCAAATCCCTGAGAAATCCCTCTGGAGGAGTTTCCAGGAGCTGGACCTTCCCTCTTGTCTGGGAGAACTTGGCTTAGGAGGCTCTGAGGAAGGGGAAGGAAGGAAGGAAGATGGGAGCAGGGGGTCCCCTGACAGCCTGACTCATTGGGGGCCCACACACCTGTGATTCCAGAGAGCATGCCCCTGGCCTTAGGGGCACGGCTGGTTTCTGGGGGCCAGAAGGAAGCCTGGGAAATTTGTCTGTTACACATACCTCCAGAGTGGTCTTTGCAGCCGCTAGAGGACCCCACCATTCTTCTCCTCTCCTTTCCAGAATTGCCTCACTGCAACCACAGGACATCTGGTGTCCCCCTCCCCTGACACACAGAGTCCTGTGTCTCCACTCCATTGTCTATCTGGTTCTTCTGCCTGGAAAGCCCCCAGCCCCAGAGTGCACCCCCTCATATACCTCTGTGGGACCCCCTTACCCACACTCCTCTCCTTCATAACACACTGGCTCTCAGAGTGTGCCCCCTCTTTTTTAAACTAACTGATATGAATACATGTTTTTTTTTTCTGTTATTTTATTTTTATTTATTTTTTTCCTCACTTCGCAGGATCTTATTTCCCCAACCAGGGATCAAACCTGTGCCCTCTGCAGCTGAAGCATGGATTCTTAACCTCTGGAGCACCAGGGAAATTCCTGCTGTTCATTTTCAGGGTTTAAAACTCAGAGCCTTTCAGGGGTCAGGTACACTGTATAAATGAGTGAAGAAAGTGGGTATAAGTCAACATAAATGGCTGCAACTGGAGAGGGCTTCCGCCTTCCAAAGTTATGTAACTTCCAAAAAGTTGAAATGAGTACCTGCTGGTCAGACAAGGCCTGTGAAACAGGAAGGTGCTTCTGAGGGTCACAGATGCCCGTCCTCTCATCTATGTGCATCTTCCCCACCAGACCACATGCTCCTTCAGCATGGAGACATCTTTTATTGCTCTGTTTGTAAAATAAACCAGACAGTAAGGACAATAGGGTTCAACCAGCAATGGCAACACAACTCTTACCAAATCTCTGCCTTAGTTTGGATATAAATCGGGCACCCCAGAGGGGAGATTTCCTGGCTGTCCAGTGGCTAAGACTCCATGTTCCCAATGCAGGGGGTCCAGGTGTGATCCCTAGTCAGGGAACTAGATTCCACATGCCACAACTAACAGTTCACACGCCTCAAGGAAGATTAATGATCCCAGTAAATAAGTAAGTACACCTGATGCGAAGAGTCGACTCATTGGAAAAGACCCTAATGTTTGGGAAAGATCGAAGGCAAAAGGAGAAGAGGGTGGCAGAGGATGAGATACTTAGATAGTATCACAACTCAATAGACATAAATCTGAGTCAACTCCGGGAGATGGTCAGGGACAGGAAAGCCTGGAGTGCTGCAGTCCATGGGGTCTCAAAGAGTTGTCGTACATGACTTAGTGACTGAACAACAACTTTTAAAATTCTGTATTAAAAAATAAAAAAAAGTGTGTCTTAGAGGGTGCAAGGTATAGTTGGGAGCATTACTGAATTTGTAGATTGATGTCTTCACTCTCCTGGAAATTGTCTTCCCTGGTCATCCTCTGTACTAGTCCCTTCAGAACATTCCAGTCATCTTGCTGGCATCTCTGTTTGCTGGGAAACTCCATCTGAATGTGCATGAGGCACTCAAATTGGACATGGAGTGGAATTTTCATTCTTCTCTGTTCCAATGTAGCGTGAGCCAGAGGGGTGCCCACTCTATAGCAATGTGCACAGAATTTACAGAAATTAAGAGAGCAGGGGACACAGTAAAATAGATACAAAATTCAATAAAAGTAAACTTTGGAGAGCAATGAATGAGGCTGGGAGAGAGGAAATCCCAAAAGTGAGGCTGCTGGACAGCCTGCATCAATGGGTCCCAACAGCAACAGAAGACACACTCAACATGGGAAATGGGAATAGGGTTTAAAGAAAAGACTGTTACAAAGACAAGGGCAGGGTTTAGGAAAAGGGATAAAGGTGATATCCTAGGCCATTAATTCTAGGGGGCTGTTGTCCTTAACAGAGGATGTAGCCAATCCTTGGTGACCTGGGAGGGAAGGTGGGATGGAGAGAATAAATACCCCAGCTTCACTCTCCCTTCTCCCTGAGATTTCCTTCCAGCATCTCTCGTTGGCTGAAACCAACAGGAAGCTGGCCCATAGAGGGCCTGCTGTTGCAGTCATCCTCCTGGGATCCTGGGTGTAGAACAGGAGGGAGATGATGGGAAAGTGATCCCAGAGTGGCACACGTGGAGACTCTAAGACAGCACTGGGATGTTAGCACACTGGTTGCCCCAAATCATCTGCAAATTCTTCCCTTTGCCTCTACGAAGACAGCCTCCCAACTCCTGCTCTGTTTGGTTCTCTCTTGTCATCAGGTGCCTGAACAGATCTAACATCAGCCCCTGCCTTAATCCTCCAGCTCCTGCTCAACGAATCTCAATGTCCGCACTAGAAGGGACCTCAGACATCAACTCGTCTACTTCCCCCCTCCCCTTTAAGCAGAAGAGGAAACTGAGGCTGAGGGAAATGACCAGTCCGAGGATTAGAAGGCGAATAGAGGAAGAACAGGGACTAGCCTTCAGGCTGCACACATGCCCCTACAGACCTCTGTGTGTGTACACTGAATGAGAAGCATGTCAGTGCTTCTGCAGCCACGTCAGTGCCTGGGGAGGCAGGAAAACATAGGTAAGAATCTTAAATGTGTTAGCTACGGAACTTTTTGAAAGTCTTCTGTAGATGAGAAAGATAAAGGACAAAACAAATAAAGGTACGTTTATGGTAATAAACTTAAGACCTCCCTGGTGGCTCAGACGGTAAAGCATCTGCCTACAATGTGAGAGATCTGGGTTTGATCCCTGGGAAGATCCTCTGGAGAAGGAAATAGCAACCCACTCCAGTACTCTTGCCTGGAAAATCCCCTGGATGGAAGAGCCTGGTAGGCTACAGTCCGTGGGGTCTCAAAGAGTGACTTTGTCTTACTTCACCTTAGCTTATGGTAATAAAATACCATCTTTATCTATTTTGTCCTTTATGTGTCTTGTCTACAGAAGACTTTGCTTTTAAAAAGTTCTGCTGCTAAAACACTGAAGATTCTTGCCTATGTATTCCTGCCTCCCCAGGCACTGACGTGGCTACCATGCTTTTCATTTACTGTGCACCCACAGATGTCTCTGGTGACGTGTGTGCAGCCTCAGGGCTAGTCCCAGTTCTTTCACAGGGGCTTCTGTGGTGGCTTAGAGGGTAGAGTCTGCCTGAAGGCAGGAGACCTGGGTTTGACCCCTGGGTTGGGAAGATCTCCTGGAGAAGGGAATGGCTACCCACTCTAGTATTCTGGCCTGGAGAATTTCATGGACAGAGGAGCCCAGCAGGCTACAGTCCACGGGATCACAGAGTCAGACACAACTGAGTGACTAACAGGGTGAAAAGAGCCGGCTTAAAACTAAATATTAAAAAAAAAAACCAAAAAACTAAGATCAGGGCATCCAGTCCCATTCAGTTCCGTTCAGTTCAGTTCAGTCACTCAGTCGTGTCTGACTCTTTGCGACCCCATGAATCGCAGCACACCAGGCCTCCCTGTCCATCACCAACTCCCGGAGTTCACTCAAACTCACGTCCATTGAGTCGGTGATGCCATCCAGCCATCTCATCTTCCGTCGTCCCCTTTTCCTCCTGCCCTCAATCCCTCCCAGCATCAGAGTCTTTTCCAATGAGTCAACTCTTCACATGAGGTGGCCAAAGTACTGGAGTTTCAGCTTTAGCATCATTCCTTCCAAAGAACACCCAGGACTGATCTCCTCTAGAATGGACTGGTTGGATCTCCTTGCAGTCCAAGGGACTCTCAAGAGTCTTCTCCAACACCACAGTTCAATTCTTCGGTCCCATTATCTCATGGCAAATAGAGGAGGGAAACGTGGAAGTAGTGATAGATTTCCTCTTCTTGGGCTGCCTAATTGTGAAGCCCAGTCTGCCTAATTCCAAAGGCCAGGCTCCTGGCCACTTAGAGAAGACACATTGGGAGGCCCTTGCACATCCAGGGATGATGTAGGAGGCATCCAGGACACAGGGTACCCCTACCTCTTAGCAGACCTCCCAAGGGAAGCTGCAGGCTCCCCTGAAGCCCTATTTCTGCCAAAGAGGTGGAGGCTAGTTCTTGTTTTAAATATTCACACCACAAATCACCCAACAAAACAGACCCAAAATTATTTCACTGTCTCTGGGAGATGGTGAGGGACAGGGAGGCCTGGTATGCTGCAGTCCATAGGGTCACAGAGTCAGACACGACTTGGTGGCTGGACAACAACAACAATGAAAGTTCCTCCAGTTCTCCTGTTTTGTGTCTAAAAAGCACACCTGCATGTGTGAATGAGTGTGTTTGATGTCAGGAACTTCTGATGGGTCCAAGGATTTGATGATGTCATTGATAAAGTCAAGGATACCATGTGCCAGCGCCGACTGTGCGCCTGGCCCCATCACAGGTCTTTACACTCGTATCTTAGGCCATCCTGTAAATACAGAAGTTGCTGACATAGGTGCTGGTCTTTTCCCCACTTCACACGAGAAGGAACTAAGGCTTGGAGAGGTAAATGACAGCCCGCACCCGCTACCCGGCACACACAGCTGAGTGATGGACCACCAGACTCCAGAGCCAGCTCATCTAATGCTTAGGTGTATACCAGCTCTGGTACTTGCAAGCTGTGTGGCCTTCAGTGATTCACTTCTCCTCTCTGTTTCTCTAAACTTGAGAAGTAGTTCATTTCACAGGATTGTCAAGAAGACTACATAAAAACTGCAGAAAGAGTGAATGCATCCATGACTGAAAGAATAAACTGGGGGAAAATATAAGCTATAATTATTTCATAGTCTACAAGGAGCTATGTGAATGTTAGCTATGAGCAGACAGCTGGACGTATTGCTGGGTACATACAGTGGTGCCTGGTGTGATGAACTCAGATCATTCACTCCACACACTCAGTGAGCATCCATCTAGCCCTTCACTAGTTCACTGATGACCCCCTGATAATCTCCTCTGTGCCCAATACTATGATAAACTGAGAAGAGAAATGGATATGTCTTTAAGTCAGTGGTTTTCAAACTTGAATGGGCATCAGAATCACCTAGAGGGGTTGTTAAAACACAGATTGTCTGGCCCCATTTCCAAAATGTCTAATTTAGCAGGGTGGGGGTGGGACCTCATAATTTACAATTCTAACAAATTCCCAGGTGATGCTGCTGTGGTCTCCAGGGACCACAGTTGGAGAAATATTGCTTTAAATCAGCAAATATTAACTGAGTGTCTATTAGTGTGTTTACTAGTGTTTAAGAACTGGGCTTTATGTATGTTATATCCTTTGATACAGTGGCTCTGTACAATTGTATCTGTGCAAACTAGCTAATGGAGGATTGATACTGAACCTCCCTATAACTCCCAGAATGGCCAGGAATGCAAGCCTCCTGGTGAACATTCTCCTACCACTCTTGGGATTTTGTATACCTGCTCCTGCAGAATGAAATCCACAAGAGAAAGCACTCCATGGGAGCCCTCCATCCCACCATGACTGCCAGGTGTGAATGCACAGGTTGTACACTGTACAACTCAGATGTCATCATGCCCACAGACAAATAATGCAAACGGCACCCCTTGGAATCACCATTCCATCCCAACTCCTGAGAGTCGCACAGACAAATATGAACCACTGGTGACTGCTGCAGGAAACTCTCCGGAAAGCATGAGTGGGATGGAGTGGGGGGGTGGAAACTTGGAGAGAGGGTGGAGGAAGTGGTTTGGTGACGGTGGAGAGTGGGGGTTTCAGGGCCTTATTTCCTCAGGAGGTCATCCTCATGTCACCGCTGAGTCCCAGTAGTCCCCTGGGGTGAGGCTCACCTCTTTTCCATGCAAAGCCAAACATCGTCTTCCTGGGAAGGATAATAACATCAACAGCCCTGCCTCCCTGAGCTTTTGCTGTGCCTGGCACAGTGCTAAGTACATTTCAACATTTAACCTTCTCAGTAATCCTAGGATGTAAATATTGTTTCTCCCATTTGACCCTTTTGGAAACTTAACTGAGGTTAAGTGATTTGCCCAAGGACTCCCAATTAGTAAACAGGGAGGTGTGAATTTACACCTGGCTGTTCTAGAGGCTTCCAGAGCCCTTCCCCAGCCTTGCTTCCTCCTGGGTGACTGTTTCCTTTCTGATTTATCTGTGTGAACATACGATGGCCCAGGGCACTCAGGTATCGGTTGCAGCGATAGTGATGGTGATGATCATAACCTCCATTTACCAAGCCATTCTGGTGTGCCAGGCACTCTGCAAGGCCCAGGATGAACATTACCTCAAGTCCTTACCGTGTCCCCACAAGTTCCTTTATTATTACATCAACAGCACAGATAAAGAAATTGACACCCAGGAGATAATGTACTGATAATATGGTGGTTCAGAGCACACACCCAGGGACCAAACTTCCCAGGTTTGACTCCAGCTCTTCCTTCCTCTAGCTGTGTGACCTTTGGCAAGTTACTTAAGTCACTTAACCTCTCTGGCACCTCATTTCCTCATCTACAAACTGGGATAATGATAGTTCCCACCTTATAGGGTGTGTTAAGGAATAAATAAGTCATATATGTATATGTGTGTGTGTATATATATATATATATATATATATATTTGTTGTTGTTTAGTCACTAAGTTAATAGTCACAGCTAAATAAATAGCTGTGAAAAGAAGAGAAATGAAAAGCAAAGGAGAAAAAGAAAGATATAAGCATCTGAATGCAGAGTTGCAAATAATAGCAAGGAAAGATAAGAAAGCCTTCCTCAGTGATCAATGCAAAGAAATAGAGGAAAACAACAGAATGGGAAAGACTAGACATCTCTTCAAGAAAATTAGAGATACCAAGGGAACATTTCATGCAAAGATGGGCTCGATAAAGGACAAAAATGATATGGACCTAACAGAAGCAGAAGATATTAAGAAGAGGTGGCAAGAATACACAGAAGAACTGTACAAAAAAGATCTTCACGACCCAGATAACCACGATGGTGTGATCACTGACCTAGAGCCAGACATCCTGGAATGTGAAGTCAAGTGGGCCTTAGAAAGCATCACTACGAACAAAGCTAGCGGAGGTGATGGAATTCCAGTTGAGCTATTTCAAATCCTGGAAGATGATGCTGTGAAAGTGCTCACTCAATATGCCAGAAAATTTGGAAAACAGCAGTGGCCACAGGACTGGAAAAGGTCAGTTTTCATTCCAATCCCAAAGAAAGGCAATGCCAAAGAATGCTCAAGCTACCGCACAACTGCACTCATCTCACATGCTAGTAAAGTAATGCCCAAAATTCTCCAAGCCAGGCTTCAGCAATACATGAACTGTGAACTTTCAGATGTTCAAGCTGGTTTTAGAAAAGGCAGAGGAACCAGAGATCAAATTGCCAACATCGGCTGGATCATGGAAAAAGTAAGAGAGTTCCAGAAAAACATCTATTTCTGCTTTATTGACTATGCCAAAGCCTTTGACTATGCCAAAGCCTTTGACTGTGTGGATCACAATTAACTGTAGAAAATTCATAAAGAGATGGGAATACCAGACCAACTGACCTGCCCCCTGAGAAACCTATATGCAGGTCAGGAAGCAACAGTTAGAACTGGACATGGAACAACAGACTGGTTCCAAATAGGAAAAGGAGTACATCAAGGCTGTATATTGTCACCCTGCTTATTTAATTTATATGCAGAGTACATCATGAGAAACACTGGGCTGGATGAACCACAGACTGGAATCAAGATTGCCGGGAGAAATATCAATCACCTCAGATATGCAGATGACACCACCCTTATGGCAGAAAGTGAAGAGGAACTAAAGAGCCTCTTGTTGAAAGTGAAAGAGGAGAGTGAAAAAGTTGGCTTAAAGTTCAACATTCAGAAAACGAAGATCATGGCATCTGGTCCCACCACTTCATGGGAAATAAATGGGGAAACAGTGGAAACAGTGTCAGACTTTATTTTGCGGGGCTCCAAAATCACTGCAGATGGTGATTTCAGCCATGAAATTAAAAGATGCTTACTCCTTGGAAGGAAAGTTATGACCAACATAGATAGCATATTCAAAAGCAGAGACATTACTTTGCCAACAAAGGTCCGTCTAGTCAAGGCTATGGTTTTTCCAGTAGTCATGTATGGATGTGAGAGTTGGACTGTGAAGAAAGCTCAGCACCAGAGAATTGATGCTTTTGAAATGTAGTGTTTGAGAAGACTCTTGAGAGTCCCTTGGACTGCAAGGAGATCCAACCAGTCCATCCTAAAGGAGATCAGTCCTGTGTGCTCTTTGGAAGGACTGATGCTAAGGCTGAAACTCCCATACTTTGGCCACCTCATGTGAAGAGTTGACTCCTTGGAAAAGACCCTGATGCTGGGAGGGATTGGGGGCAGGAGGAGAAGGGGACGACAGAGGATGAGATGGCTGGATGGCATCACCAACTCGATGGACATGAGTTTGAGTGAACTCCGGGATTTGGTGATGGACAGGGAGGCCTGGCGTGCTGTGATTCATGGGGTCACAAAGAGTCAGACATGACTGAGTGACTGAACTGAACTGAGTCACTAAGTTGTGTTTGACTCTAGTGACCCTGTGCACTGTAGACCACCAGGCTCCTCTGTCTATGGGATTTCCCAAGCAATAATACTGGAGTGGTTTGCCATTTCCTTCTCCAGGGGATCTTGCTGACCCAGGGATAGAACCTATGTTTCCTGCTTAGCAGGAGAGTTCTTTACCACTGTACCACCTGGGAAGCCCTAATATATATGTTTGTAACAGTACCTTAGCATAGTAACAGCTTCTGGAAAACCCAAGATCTCTCACTGGTAAATGGGCTTCCCAGATGGCTCAGCAGTAAAGAATCTGCTTGAAATGCAGGAGACATGGGTTAATCCCGGAGTTAGGAAGAACAGACCCAGGGTAGGTTAAAAGGTTGGTACCCTTTGAACTAATAACTTTCCAATATTTGTTTACGATGAAGAAATCATTTTTCCACTAGCGAAAACTGTAACCCTTCTTTCTTTATGTTCAAAATAGAGTTGTATCATGTGCACCAAATAGAACTCTAGTTATTTGGAGTTGTCTTTCTTCTGGTTCTTCCACCACTCTAACTGGAGAGCATTCCTCACTCAATTCCAGACTGCAGAGGTGACTTGCTGGGGGATAGTAACAAATCTTTTTCCAAATATAGCAGCCAGGTGTTTTCAAGTGTCCATGGTTTATTGTTCTGAAACTGTTATTCTCCCTGGAGTTTTCTTTTGCAACCAAACAGCTTTTTAGGAGTCATTTTAAAGGCTTGTAGATATGTTCTTGGTGAAGACCCTATTGCTGTGCACTATTTAGTTTCAGAATCTGGGCTTCCCAGTAATGCCCATTCCAGGGGCTGTCAGCTGACGGGTCTCAGGCTCTAACAGGCCAATGGATACAGCATCTTGCTATGCGCATCATAAAAACACCCCCACGAAGGTGGGTTGGTGCTAGGGAGGAGAAGTTTTTCTTCTTATTTAAGGTATTACCTACTTAAGTATTTAATTATCTACCTAAGGATATTAGAGCAAAAGGGACACTAATTTCCTTTCCACCAGCTGTGTGAGGATTTACAGGTGGAAATCCGAGTTAACTGGAAGCAGATCTCTGATGAATCCCTGTAATGTTTCAGTGTTCCTCAGAGTCAGCTGGGGAAGCTGCCCACCTGGACAGTCTCTCAATCCCCCCGGACCTGCCTCCCTCAGGAAGTCCTCCTAGATATCTCCTCACCCTCAGGAGCCTCAGTGGGTGAAACCCTACAGGTTTGTGACTGGGCCTCACATGCCTCTCTGGGCTGTTTGTCTTACCTCTCCAGCTGGACTCAACATAGCTTGACAACAGCATCCCCATCTCACATTTATCTGTGGTTCCCATGATACCCAGCACACAGAAGGCACAAAGAGATTGCCTAAATTGATTATTTTTCTTTTCTTTGGCTGTACCATGCGACTTTCAGGATCTTAGTTCTTCAATCAGGGATTGAACCTGTCCCCTTGGCAGTGAAAATACAGAGTCCTAACTGGACCTCCAGGGAACCCCCTGAATCAATTCTTATTAAGATTGATTCTAAATTGATTCTAGACTGATTCTAGATTGATCCTTTAGAGAGTGTCCAGGAAAAAATTAATCACACAAACTTCTTAGCATAGACCTGAAATCCCTCAACTGCTCATCATACAATTAATGATTCTCTTTTCCTTTAAGAAAAGCTTGGGACTCTCAACTATGAACTATTAGCCCTTAACTCTTTTGAGTGTGTTAGTCACTCAGTTGTGTCTGACTCTTTGCAACCGGATGGGCTATATAAACCCACCAAGTTCTTCTGTCCATGGGATTCTCCAGGCAAGAATACTGGAATGGGTTGCCATTCCCTTCTCCAGGGGATTTTCCAGTCCCAGGTATCAAACCTGGGCCTCCCACGTTGCAGGCAGATTCTTTACCATCTGAGCCAGCAGGCAAATTTCCGTATTATTCTTACTTCTTATCTAGTCTGTTCTCTACTATGATTCTCAGGAAATTTCCACTTCAATATGAGCTTGCCATTAGCTAAAAAATCATTTCCTATTATAATAACTAGAACCTGGTAATGTTAATGAAATTGTCTTGAGAAATCATTATCAGAATGATTGTGTCCATCAATGTGTCCGCTTGATGTTTCATATGCATTCACTCATTCGTTCAACGACTATTGAGCAACTGCTAACTGCCAAGCATTTACTAGTCTGGGCTCTAAGAATATAGTAACATACAAAATAGAAAAAAAAAATCCTGTCCAAGGGAAACTGACATTCTAGTCAGTGAGAAATAAAAAATAAACAAGTAGGCAAGTCAAATATATTAATATATTGTGACTAGAGAACAAGGAAAGGCTTGCTATTCAATTTGCCTCTAATGAAGTCATGAGGCTCCAATTGGGTGTCATCCTTGCCAATCATACATACCCTGGGAGAAGGTGCAAAAAAGGCCACAAGACATTCTCTCTTGAGACAGACTCCTGTTTATGAGAAAATACCTCCTGTTACAGTTAGTACTGCTGTATAACAAAAGTAACCATTTTATCATGCTTACGGATTCTGGGGCACAGAACTTGGACGTGGCATAGTGGGGAGAGGTTGTCTCTGCTCCACGATTTCTGGGACTTCTGCTGGGAAGACTCAAAGTGGGCAGTGACCTGACAGGTGGTGGCTAGAATCCTCTGGAAGCACCTTTGCTCATGCCTGTCAGACAATGTGGGTTGTCAGCTGGGACCTCAGCTGGGCTGTCAGCTGGATCACCTTCACCAGACTCTCCATGTGGTCTCTTCATATGGGGTGATTTTGGCTTCCTCACTGTGTGGTGACTAAGTTCCAAGAGCAAGCACCCCATAAAAGTCAGGCAGAAGCACATGGGATTCTTATGATCTAAGCTCAGAAGTCACAAAGCAACAGTTCTGCCATCTTTTTGCCAAGGCAATCACAAAGGTCTATCCAGGTTCAGGGACTGGGGGAGAGGGGGCAGGGCACAGACCCTACCACTCAAGGGAAAAGGTGTCAAGGTCACATTGGAAGAAGAGCCCATGGATGGGAGATACCATTGCAGCCAACTTCTAAAACTGCAGTCTTCTAAAACACCTTCTGTGACTAATTTCAACAACCAAAAAACTGGGGGGTATGTAGATCTACCCAGAGTCATCCCACAGGCAGAGAACTGAAACTACTCAAGCAGAAAGTGATAACATCTGAGGGTTATGTAATATTTTATTTTGAACAGAAAACAAAAGAGCGGTGGAATAACCCTTTAGTCGTCCAGCCCTGCTGTGTGTGGAAGGCTTACAATTTCTTAATGACCTGAAATTTCTGTCTTGGGACTTATTTTTAAAGAATGAAAAATTAGTCCTAGGCTAAAGAAAGAGTTAATTTTTTAATTTAGGTCAAGTGCTTAAAATATAAGAGGCAAGAGGTGTGGGCAAAGGCACCTTGGGAGGCAGAGTCATGGATTCCAATCCATTCTCTGCCTTTTCCCAACTGCCTGTCCCTGGACACGGTCCTTCACCTCTAAAAACCAGGGTGGTAGGGTTAATTTCCTCATGAGGTTTCCTGAGATTAAATGAGATAATACCTGCAAACGCCCTCCATGCTGGGCAGCCACTCTGGACAGAATCTTTATCTTTTAAACTGCTAATGGAACAGGTGTATTTTTGTATTTTTTAATCTATAGCAATAAAATGTCTTCTCATCAATGTTGCTATAATTTTTACATCCTTAAAATCTGGCATAGGGACTTCCCTAGTGGTCCAGAGGCTAAGACTTGGAGCTCCCAGTGCAGGGGGCTCCAGATTCAATCCCTGATCAGGGAACTAGATTTCACATGCCACAACTAAGAGTTCACATGCTGCAACTAAAGATCCTGAGTGTAGGAACTAAGAACCACACAGCTAAGTAAATAAATAAAATTTTGAAAGAAAAAAATTTATCATAAACACTGTGCTTTTAAATCTGTAAGCATCGGAATGGGCCTTTAGGGTGAAATGATCTATATGTTTCTACAACAATCCTTCAGTAGAGCAAGCCTTGGGGGTGTGAGGTCTGAAAGGATGAGCCTGGCTGGTCCACTGAGCTCTGGGAGCATGAACTTCTGGATGCAGAGTGAGAGGAACAGAGAAGCAAGATTAGTGACTAAGGGAAAACCTCAATGCTGCTCAGTCTGATACAGGGCTGATTTTTGTTCACCGCTAGAGTGTGCAGAGGTGGAGAGAGAGTGAAGATTCTCCCACCAAAGGGCCAGCAGATGCCCATCCTCAAGTTGGGACCTCATTGGCCAGTGAGTCAGAAAAGGGGCCTCATGATTTGTTCCTTGGTCACCAAGGCAAGTTCTCTAGGGGTTGCCTTGGAGACGAGACTGCCATATTGGATGGGGGAGATAACCCTCGCCGGAGAAGATATGGCATCAAGGAGGGACCAGAGCTGTAGAGAAACCAAATATTAGAGGAAATGAGAGGAGAGGGATAAGTGAACAGTGAGGAAGGGAGGGGAAGTGACTCACTGTGAAACTCTGTAGTTATCCTGGTCTCAGGAACTGAGTTGGGTGTGAGGGTGGGGGAGGGGTGCCTGCCTGTCTGTCAAGCTTGCCTTCCATCCATAAGGATGAAGCCCCCAGCTGTCATGTGTCCAGGGTCTGTAGCTCAGCCATCTAAACTCAGCCCCATGAAGCTGAGATGGCTCACAGCCAGGGGATGGCAGTCAGATTTTGAGTTGAGAAGTTCTGAGCTTAGGTTCTGCCACTTAACATCCACATGATTCAGCAAGACATATAACCTCTCTGTGATGCTATTTCCTCACCTGTGATGGGGCATGAGCTTCTGTGTCTCGCTTCTTGGGGTATCTTCCTCCCAGTTGGCATGGGTGTGAAACAGGAATGACAATTCCTGCTCAGCCTTTTTCAAAGGGCAGTTCTGAGACTCAAGTGTTTAATATCTGTGCCGCCAAGACACTGTAAGTGCCACTGAAGCAGGGACCATGACTGCCCTGCTCCCTGCTGTACTCTTAGTTCCTCTAGAGTAAACATTCCATCAATATTTGGTGAGTGAGTAAATAGGAGGATGATGGGAACTCAGGCTGTGAGCCATCCAACCAGGTAAAGCAGGAAAGCTTTCACTCCTTCTGCAGGACACAGGTCCTCCAAGTGTGGCCCACAAACCAACAGCCGAATCGCCTGGGATTTGTAGAAATGCAGAATCCCAGGCCTACTCCAGACCTACTGAATCATCATGTCTGGGGTCAGGGCCCAGAAACCTGGGTTTCAGCAAATCCTCTGTGTGATTCTGAAGCTCACCCGAGTTTGAGAAGCATTGCTGTTGGACACCGTGGAGTGAGGGTGAGATGGGGCATGAGCTTCCATGCCCCCCTTCTTGGAGTGCCTTCCTCCCACCAGGCACAAGTGTTCATTCCCCAGCCCACCCCAACCCTTGCTTGGTCTGCCCAGAGCAGGGGAATAGGCTGTGGAAGCTGTGCTGGGGGGTGGAGGGGGGCCAGCAGGAGGAGGTCTTGCTACCACACATATGGTAGCATGTCCACACCTTCCTGTTTCAGCAAAACCTGCAGATGCTGAGAGGGGATCAGGAGATAAGCTTTGCCGGTACACAAGAGCTTTGCAAAGGAGTCCTTTACCAATCCAGCCAGCCTCTCTGTACCCCAGCAATACCCAAGGTCCCAGGTGCCACTCCTGCCCTTCTTTCCCCCTGGTCCCTCTGCTGAAGTCTCTGCCCCGTCCTGTTGAGGACTGGAAACTCCCTACAAGCTGCTGGGAACACACAAAAAAGATAAACCTCCAAGATAAGAGCCTGTGATAAGAACTGATGCGATAACCCCACTCTTACTGCAGGTTCTCAGTAGAGCCTGATTCACAGTGCCCAGAGCAGCTGTTCACACACGCAAAGGAGGAGGGGTGGCAAACACTGAAGGTGGAGAGATGGGTCTCCCAAAAGGTCAAAGCAAAACACAACAAGGCCAAACGACAAGTCCTGCACTTGTCCAGAAAGGCCAGCAGCTCACGTCCAGCATCCTGGGATCGGCAGCTGGAACCAGATGGAGGAGTTCAATTGGCAGATGCCTGTTGAGAAAGGGGATGGCTGCCTGGCTGTAGTGACAGGAACCATGGAGCAGGGAGGGGACAAGTCCACTCAGCTCTCTGTGGGGCGGTCAACCCTGGGTACCTGTGGGAGCCCTGGACATCACATTCTGGAAGGTTGTAGACAACCAGTGTCTTCTCCAAGGACTGACTGTGTTGTGGGAAAGACAACTAGAAGAGC
This sequence comes from Bos taurus, assembly GCF_002263795.3. Taxonomy (NCBI): domain Eukaryota; kingdom Metazoa; phylum Chordata; class Mammalia; order Artiodactyla; family Bovidae; genus Bos; species Bos taurus. The sequence continues at coordinate 37,166,417 of NC_037356.1, forward strand.
AGATGTCTGGTCAGGACAAAAGGCAAGTCTAAGGAAGCTACAGGATAAATGTCTTCAAATACTTGAGAACTCTTGAGCGGAAGAGAAAGCATCCTGGACCCATGTGACCCAGTGAAGGTCAAGCAGGGGCAGCCCAAGTCTGGAGATGCCGCCTCCTCATCCAGGTCCTGTCCTCACTCCCGCCATGCTCAGCCACGTCCCAGTCGCCAGATCCACCCTCCCAGACCAAGAAATTCCTTACAAGTCCTCAGCCGGTTTCCTGATCCTGAGCACAGTGGATGTGAGAGTGGGGGCTTGGATTTAGAATCAGGAAACCCCAAGTTCCAGCCCTGACCCCACACCTTGCAGTGAATCTTTGGGTCACCTTGTACCAAATCACAGCCTCTCCCAGCCTTGGATTTCCTTGTGGGTAAGCTGGAGAGGTTCCTCCCTGCCCCTTCCCTCATCCAGCCAGTGCTGCAACCCACCTCCTGCACCAGAGCCCCAGGGGATTAAATGAGCACCCAGGGGAGATGGACACTAAGTGCTCTGGGAGTGCCTTAGGTGATGTGACTGCCAGGATCCATTCCCCCACCATCTCCGATCTTGGTGCTGAGCAGTGGGTAGAGGTCCCTGCCATTTCAAACCCTCCCAACAACAGTGCCCATGGCTGGGTGGAGGATTGATGGCTCCCAGACGAACACTTGACCCGTATCTTCCATCATCTGTGGGTACACGGTTTCCTTCAGTCAGCAGATCTTAGGTTACATAAAAAGCCAGGGTATTGCTCATTCAGCACACTCTGCCCTGCCCATGTATGCACTGGGCCTCAGCTGTGGTGGGGCTACCTGATACCCAGCATCTCCCAGTAAGCCAACCAGGATCAGTGTGAGGAACCAGTGAGGGAGGCCCACGGGAAGGGCAGTTGCAAGGCAACTAAGCTCGCCAGTTCTGGAATTGTAGTCCTTGCTCCTTGATGTAGAGTTATGTGTCTTTAGGCAAACACCTTAGCTTTTCTGTGCCTTGGTTCCCTTACCTGGATAACAGGGAGATTCACTCTTAAGAGTTGTGGCTCTGCAGCCAGAAGCCCACATGTAGATCCCACCTCCACATTTCTCTGCTGTGTGACCTTTACAAGTGTTCCAGCTTCTCTGTGCCTCAGCTTCTTTATCTGTGAAATGGGAGTAATAATAACAGCACCTGCCTCATCGGGTGGTTATAAGGACTAAATGGGCTTGTACATACAGTGTGCTTGAAAGAATGCCTGACTCAATAATTGCTTGCCCCAGAGTTTTTGGTTGAGTTTCTCCATAGCCAACTCAGGGACAAGGATTTAAATGCAAATAGTCTATTCAGAAAACGACCCCAGCAAGCACCTACAAGGGAGTGGGAAACTGAGGTGGGGACACAGAAGAAACCAAAAGACGGTGTATAAATGACCAGGTTTCTTCGTAAGAAATGGGGCTCAATCCTGCTTGGGCCTCTGGGAGTCTGTAGAAGACCCACCCTTGTGAGCATCCTTTCCCCCAAGATCAAGAGGTTGGTCTATCTGCAGCAGAAAGACAGGGAGCACAAGAGAACAGTCTCAACAGTGACTGCCATATGAAGCTTTTCTGAAAAAATTCAGGAGTGTCCCCGGGACCCCTGCACACCACTTATAATGACAATGACAAACTGAGCCCAGGTGGAAGAGAGGGTTCTGGGCCCTTACTTCACTTGATGCCTCCACTGGGGTTAGGGGCCTCCTTACCTGATCTGAAAGATGTCTGTAAAGCATTGCCTGCTCTTAAACCCCCTGGCAGGGATCTGAGATCACTCTCTGAAGTAAGTTTAAGCAGAACCAGGATAGGATCCAACTGGCATTTGAGAGTGGGCTCTGCAGGATGGGAACTCAGGAAGCAGGGAGAATGGAAGGGCCCCTGGGGTAGGGCGGGGTGGTATGCAGTCTCCTAAACAGCCCTGGTGTGGATCCCAGTGGCAGACTATTAAGGCCTCCAGGTTGGGGCAGGGAATTTAAGGAACTGAGACTTGGGGGTTGGAAGAGCTGGGCAAAGAAGGGACTGAGTTGCTTCTGCCGTGGAGAGCTGCACTGCTGGCCTGGGGAAAAGCCTTGCTGCACGGCCTTCCTCAGTCCAGCAGTAAGGGGACCGGGGATGCTGAGCCTGTGGGTGGAGCCTCTGAGAGTGGCCAAGAAGGCAGGGACTGACACAGGATTTCAGTGCAAGGGTGCAACTATTTCTGACAACTTGGAAGAATACTGGTGAAGCCATGCCATCATCCTACCCTTATGGGAGGTAATTTCAACAAGCTAACCTCACTGGGAGGCACTTTGAAAGTTGTGTGGCACCAGCTAAGGGGTGAGACGTCTTAAGGGATCCTCACTCCTCTTTTTGATCATCCAGAAACCTTGCTGGGTTTTAATCCTCCTTACCTCCTCTCCATCAGCCGTCAAGACACCCGGGGCCCGATCTGACACTCTCACCCCTGCTCCAGTGTCGTGTCCACAGTGACTCAGCAGATGCGGGCTGTGCCCAGCACTGAAGCCCTTGGATGTCTGCCTGGCCTCTGAGCAGGCAGAGTCCTACTCTGGACAACTTCCCAGGCCTGTTCATAACTCCTTAGGTTAAATACTAATGGTTTCTAAAAGAAGTCGCTGGGACAGCAGGGCAGGGTGTCTGGATGCCTGAAGGGATCCCCAGGCAATTCCAAAAATACACTGGAAAAGAGCTGGAAGGTATGTGGTTGGGCGATTTCCAAGATGTTCTTCCTAAGAAAGGCAAGTGCTGTGAGTAACTCAAAGTCCCCATCTGGGTCTCACACAGAGGAGGGAAGGAGGCAGCCTCACACGTTGGGGCAGGGACAACTATGTTGGCTGAAAGAAAGCTCAGAGATGATCCGACTTCTGTTTCTAGAATGGAGAGGATACGCAGCTGAGCACCCGGGGGTGCCACAGTACAAACAAAGGTGGTACATCTCTCACTGGTCCCTTAACACTACGTGTAAAGCTGAAAATGTTGCAAAGGGAGAGCTGCAGATTTTATGCTTGAGCACAGAATGGGAGAAGAGAAAGCAAGGATTACACTTTCTTTTGGGGGGGCAGCACCACTCAGCATGAGGGATCTTAGTTTCCCCTTCAGGGATGAGGGATGGAACTCGTGCCCGCTGCAGTGGAAACTCTGAGTCTTAACCACCGGACCCAGGGAAGTCAAGTATTACATTTAACACACAATTCAGGACTTAAGAAATTTCCCACTTCCAGGATCCGCCAGCTACCACTCACTCTGGCGGTCAGGAGTACCCCGACAGGACCAAACTAGTGCAAAAGCATCCACATTTTGTACAAATGAGAAAATCGAGGACCCCTGTCCAATTGCACAGGAGTGAGTTAGCGGTAAAGTTTCCATCCAGCCTTGCCTTCAGATTCCCTGGATGTTTTCCCAATCCTCTTGTCTTCCAAAAATGGGTCCCTCTCTTCCTTTTTCCGCCTGCACATTCTCTTAGCCAGGAGACAGGGTTCTTAGGAAAAGCAACTGCGGGTCTTTATCTGGGACTCGTCAATCACAAGTAAATGCGCCAATGCGCTTTGCGCATGCACCTAGTGAGCCCAGCCCCACCCCCATCCCCGGACTCCAGCCACTCCTCTTCGCCCATCACCAACATGGCCTTTGCGGCAATAGCCTCTCTTGCCAGGCACAGACGTGGCGACTTCTGACGTCATAGGACGGCGCCGGTAGTCCCGGAGGCTGCACGTGGGCTCGGAGTTGGTCCTGGAGCCATGGATACGCCGCTGAGACGCAGCCGGCGGCTGGAAGGCCTAAAGCCTGAATCTCCGGAGAACCCTACCTCAGTTTTGCGGGTGAGACGGGCCCTTGTGGAGTTCGAGTCGAACCCAAAAGAAACGGGGGAGCCTAGGTCTCCACCGGGCCTGGGATCTCCTAGTCGTCAGCCGGAGACAAGCCCAGGATCACCCAGTCTGCCGAACGGGCCAGCCTTGGGGTCCCCTCGAAAGCAGCCAGAGCTGGACTCAGGGTCCCCCGAAGGTCACCGAGATCCAGGCCTGAATTTTCCCCAAAATCAGCCGGAATCGAGTCCTGAATCCCACCTACTTCAGCCAAAGCCAAGTGAGGAGTCACCAAAGTTCTCCCAGAACCAAGGAGAAGCGGACTCGGAGTTGCCCAAGAGTAAGGAGGAGCCGACCCCGGGATGCCCTCGACATCAGTTGCAGCAGGACTCAGGTTCACTAGAGCCTTTCCCCGGTCAGAAAGCACTGGGTCCCGAGCCCTCGAAACCACTGCAGGAGCTGACACCGCGGTCGCCCGGCTCCCCACGGGATCAGCATGAACCGAGCAAGCCACCTGCAGCTGGGGAGCCGGCGAGAGAAGGCCCCGCGCCAAAGAAGCGAGAAGGTTCTTCGGCCCAGGCTCCAGCGTCCAAGAAGCCGAAGGAGGAGATTCCTGTAATCCCGAAGGGGAAGCCCAAGTCTGGGCGGGTGTGGAAGGACCGCTCAAAGAAGAGGTGAAGTGGGAGACAACAGGGCAGCATTGGGGTTTTGTGTGGTACTGGGGCCTGGGTGCAGTCTGGAGATAGGCCATGGGTAAAAGAGAGCTCACATCAGTGGGAAGTCACACAAACAGGTCATTATAACCCGAATGTGGTAAAATGCCCTGAGATCTCAGGCGGGGGTGCCCTCAAAGGACCCCTGGATAGCACTCTCCTGTCTGTGTTCATTCAACACACAATTTTATCCTCGTCTCCGCCTTCTCTAATAATGGGGCAGAAGCAAGTATACCAGCAAGGGAGGTCTTCATGGACCAACATCCATTACAGTTATTTGCCTTTTTAATAAAGGCGTTAATAAGCACCTAGTATAAAGGATGCTCGGAGAAGGCGATGGCACCCCACTCCAGTACTCTTGCCTGGAAAACCCCATGGATGGAGGAGCCTGGTGGGCTGCAGTCCATGGGGTTGCTGAGGGTCGGACACGACTGAGCGACTTCACTTTCACTTTTCAGTTTCATGCATTGGAGAAGGAAATGGCAACTCATTCCAGTGATCTTGCCTAGAGAATCCCAGGGACGGCGGCGCCTGGTGGGCTGCCGTCTATGGGGTCGCACAGTCGGACACGACTGAAGCAACTTAGCAGCAGCAGCAGCATAAAGGATGCTACTAAGCATTCTAGTACCTATTGTCCAGGGGAAGGGTCTTTCAAACAGAGACCAGCATGCATCTTGGCATTTAATCTGCCCATCAGCTCTCTGAAAACAGCAGGCATTAAGATTATCCTCATTTTACATGTGAGGACCTCTTGGCTCAGGGAGGCTAAATGAGTGGTAGAGGCAGGACCTGAACACAGATCTGACTCCAAAGTCTGCATGAAAGCCTTTTACCTATGCTCTGTAGATCCCCCTTGCACTGGATTGCAACCTTCTTTTTTCTTTTAATTTTTTATTGGAGTATAGTTGATTAACAATGTTGTGTTAGTCTCAGGTGTACAGCAAAGTAATTGAGTTATACATATGCCTGTATCCATTCTTTTTCAAATTCTTTCCCCATTTAGGCTGTGACGTAATATTGAGCAGAGTTCCCTGTGCTATACAATAGGTCCTTGGGGCTATCCATTTTAAATACAGCAGTGTGTACATGTCAATCCCTAACTTCCCTGACTATCCCTTCTAAAGGGTAGGCATGAGGTCGTGTCTTTCTGTGCTGCAGGCAGTGAGTACTCAGTTAAATGCTTGTTGAATGAAGGAACAAAGAGGCTCAGCTGATTAAGGAAGTGTTTAGGTTGCCAGTAAGGAGAGGTCCTGGGAAATCCCATGGACAGAGGAGCCTGGCGGGCTACAGTCCATGGAGTCACACAAGAGTCAGACAAGACTTAAAATCACTTGGCAGGCAGGAACTTGTGACAGTGAGGGACCAGGGGGAAGGCAGTGATTTTAAGGAAGAAGCAGAAACTTCCTAAGAATTGACTGTATATCATGCTTTGTGTGCTAGGCCTTTTGCAGATGTCATATTGCTGAATCCCCTGAAGCCCAAGGCAGTGGGAATTATTCCCCTCCCGCATTAAATGGAGAAGAATCTAAAACAGGGAGTGATTTCCTACAAGTCACCAATCAGAGACTTTGGACTGTTGGATTTGGAGAAGTGGGTGGTGGCACTGCCCCTCCACATCAATGCCAGCAGGTCCCAGAGAATGCTGGGGCCACTGATGGCCAGGCAGGACCAGATGAAGAGGCTGGTTCTGGCGGGAAAAGGGTGATGAGCAAGTTGAGTGTGGGAGCCTGGTACTTGGGAGGTGGAGGGGGGAGATGAGCTCGCTGAGCGAGAGGGGGCTGCCTGCTCCCACGAACAGGCTCAGCAGAGGATACCAAGAAGCGAGAGAAACAGGATATTTTGTCCCAGCTCACTGCATGAAACCCTTCCTGATTTCCTGTCATTTGCCTGGAGACGTGCTCCAGACTTCTCCCTCTCCTCCACCATCACTGAGCATCTCTCACGCTGACCTCCCCTCCGTGTGCCTCTGTGGGTGATGCTCCCTCCCAGCTCAGGACGTTTGCACATACTATTCTTCTACTGAAAGGCTGTCCCCCTGGCCAATCCCTGCTCATCTCTCAGGGCTCAGCTTAAACTCCCTGGGAAAAGCCCTCTTTTTCCAGCCCAACAAGGGTCAAGTCCTCAAGCTATGTGTTGTCATTGTACTTCTCTTTTGTTAACACCACAACTTGCACAAATGCTTGTTTAGTTGTGTGATTCTTGTGGGCTGCCAGCTTCCCCTCTAGACCAGAGGCTTCAAGAAAGTGGGGATTTACCTCTAATGGCTGAGCCCAGCACATGCTAGACACTGAGTTGAACAAGTAGATGAATGAAAACAAAAGGTAGTTCATTCATGTAACCAATTTACATTGCATCGAGCTAGGGTCTGGGGGTAAGCGTGGCTGTAAACAAAACATTCTGGTTGTGAGAAACGGGTAACCAACACATGGTATGTCAGTAACAAGTAAAAGAGCGGAGAGTGTGGGCCGTTGTCACAGTGATCGGAGATAACTTCACTGCCCCAGGGATGTGAGCAGAGGCTTGAATGAACATATCGGAAAAGAGTATCCATGCAAGGGGAACAGGAAGTCCAGAAGCAAGCCTGTGCTCCTGTGTTTGAGAGAGAGTCCAGAGGCCTCATCAGTGGGCAGTAGGGGTGCCGTAGGAGGAGAGTGGTCAGAGGGGTCACGGGGCGAGGTCACGCGGGTCCTTGCAGGGACCCAAGTGCGCAATGGAGCCATGGGAAGTATTGAGCAAAAGAGTGATGCAATCTGACCTCTGGGAGGACCAGTGTGACCTGTGGAGGACAGACTGTTCCTAGGGCAGGGGCGAGAGCAGGGAGACCAGAAAGGACTGCTGTGGTAGAATTAAAGCACCTTCAGAAGCTGCACCAGACCTGTGGATAAGGGCCAGAAGGGTGGTGGAATGGGTGTTTGGGATCTTTGAGGAAGCAGCTCTGGCGGTTGGTGAGTGAGCCCCAAGACCATAAGGTGGGTGGGGGGCGGTGGGGAGGCCAGCACCTGCTACAGCTGCGGGGGGGTGGGGGTGGGGGGGTTCGAGGGAGGCAGCCAAGGCTGGGAAGGCCCACCTCCCATGTCCAGGCCCAATGCCCCCTTCTGCCCAGTCTTCCCGGAGTGAGCCAGCTCCCATCTCTAAAAGGTGGATTCACTGAGCACCTACTGTGTGCAAAGCACTGGGCTAAGTGTTTCTCGGGCCGAGAGCCACTAACCCTCCCACCACCCTTTGCAATGGCAATGACCCTCGTCTCCAGGTAACACAGACTCAGAGAGGCTACCTGGCCCACTGTCACACAGGTAGTAAGTGGTGGATCCACACCTGCCTTCCTTCAACCTCCAGGTTAAAAGCAGTGCTCTGAGACGGCACTGCCTCAGTGTCTTAGCTATCAGTCACCTATGGCTGTTTAAATTTAAATAGCATACAATTCAAGTTCAAAATTCAGTTTCCTGGTCACCAGCCACCTTTCAAAAGCTCAGCAGCCAGTGTGACTCAACGCTCCCTGATTGGCCAGCATAGATAAAGGGCATCTCCACCTCTACAGAAGGGTCTGCCTGACCGCTGCCCCAGGGGGATGCAGCACAAGTCCTGCCTGAGGCTCCGTGTGTCCGGCTCCCTTCTGCCTTGTCCCTTCGGGGGCCTGGTGCCCCAGTCTGAGATGCCCGGCAGTAAGGGCAGGGAGGAAGTCCATGCAGCAGGCCCTTGGGGAGGGCGACAGGGAGCAGTGGGGGGTGGGCTGGGGTGGGGCAGGCAGAACTGGGGAGGGAGGAAGCAGGCTGAGGATGGACAGGCCTGGGGTCAGGGTCCAGGCTGTATGTGCCAGACTCCTAGGGAGCAGGCAGGGGGAGAGATGAACTGGAAGAGCAGTATTGAGCCTTCCCTGGGGGTGGGAGTGGGGCCTGTGCGCGGTGCCCACTGCAGCCTTCAGAGCCCTGCTTACTGTGACCACTTGGGCTGTGATATAGTGGATGCAGATAAACAGGAGCTCTGGAAAGTCAAGAAATTATTGAGGGAGGTGGAAAGGCCACTACGAAAGGATCTGCTGAGAAGGAAAGAAGGCCCGTGGGACACCTGCACCCAAGGTTTCAAATCCTTCAGGAAAAAAGAAAGGGGAGGGGCATGGTTGCAGAAACCCCCAGGCCCACATCACCAGTCTAGGCAGCCCTCAGCATTTTCCTGGTTTTGTTCCTTGTTCCTTCTTGCTCCTCAAAGTGTTTTTCCTTTTTCCTGGAAGATTTTACAGCATATCCTACATAGGTCATCCAACCCCTAGATCCTGGTGGTGTTCTTACAGAGGTGATCTCACTCCTCCTGTGACCTTGTCACTGTCACTCTCTAGAATATCCAGACTTCCCTGATGTTGCCTAGCTCCCACTCTGTGTTCACATTGCCCCTGCTGGGAAGAGAGACTCTGAATCACTGCAAGGGACCTTGACCATTCACATGTTCTGAGATGAAACGGGCACCCCGGTAGGGAGTGAACCCTGCTCCAGAAGCATCCACACTCAGGGCCCCTGTGCTTGGCCAGAGCAGTGGAGCTTGGTAGCAGAAGCCGTTTGGCCTGGACTCTTGATCACAGACTGCTCCTCAGGAGCAGGATGACCTGGAGCAATTATTTAACCTCTCTGAGCCTTGGTCAGCACCTCTGTAAAGTGGAGAGAATGAGAGTACCCACCTCAGGCACATAACCAGGGCTTCAGAAATGGCCTTGGGTGTGACTGGGGGCCCTTTTCTGCCCCAGGCCCGGACGGTCAACTGCCCGGGAAGCTGGCAGGTGGGGAGGTGATTCTGACTGGGTTCTGGGGAAGAAGGCCCAGAGCCGAGAGGAGGGAGGGAAGCAGGTATTGCACCGGCTCCTTGAATGCCTGCTCCCCCGTCCAGGTTTTCCCAGATGGTTCAGGACAAGCCCCTGCGCACATCCTGGCAGCGGAAGATGAAGGACCGGCAGGAGAGGAAGCTGGCCAAGGACTTTGCCCGGCACCTGGAGGAGGAGAAGGAGCGGCGCCGGCAGGTGAGGGGCGGGCTGGGCAGGGGCTGAGCGGGTGTTGGCCATAACAGGAGCAGGTGGGGAGAGGAACTGTCCTCTAACCCAGAGACCTTGGGAAGACAGGGAGCTGGGCCAGAAGCAGGAGCGCAGTCCAGAACCCCAGGGTAGGGAAGCCCAGGGGAACATCACATTTAGCCAGGAGGCTTATGTGAGCCCCAGGGATGGGAGGAGGCCCAGGATGAAGCCCCCTGGGCCCTCACTGGTGATCAGAGCATTCAGTGAGATGGGTTCGGGGGTCCCTGCCCTGGACCTGCTCTGATGGGAAGGGCTGACGAATCAGAGGCTTTATCCTGGGTGTTGTTGCCAGTGTCCTCTGAGACACAGCTCCCACACATCAGCAGAGAAGGCTGCCTGCAGAATCCTCCAGCTCCTCCCTGATACCCAACCCAAGGCCACAAATATCCCATTAGAGGTTCACGCCCAACCTCTTTAGTCTCCAGGAAGCACCAGCAGGCAGCACCAGAGAGAGGGGTTGCTGGTGTTGGTTTACCAGGAGCAGAGTGGTCAGTGGGACCTCACTCACCCGGGGGTCCCAGGGGCCCCCAGAGAGGCAGACACCTCGTCCCCAGCTTGTGGGCCCTGCCCGCCCTCAAGGGGAGAGGTGGGCCAGTCACTCAGTCATCTGTCCCCCGCCTTGAGTCGCCCCAGCTCAGCTCCTGTGGCAGAGACCCTGCAGGTGGTGTGGCTGCCGCCGTGTACTGGGGCCTTATCTCACTTCCTGTGCGGCCCTGGCTCCTTGGGCAAGACAGAACCTTGTCACTGTCCTCTTCAGAGGTGCCCCTGCCCAGCCCCCAGCCCAGACCTTCCCCAGCCTCTGGGGAGCTCAAGTGTCAGTTCTCCTTTCTCCCCACGGGCTCAGGCCACCCCTTCTACCTTGAGTTGCCAAAGCCTAAAGAGGCCCCTGACCACACACAGCCTTGAGGCTGCCATCCCTGCCCCTGACTACCAGGGACAGTAGTCAGCGTAGCCATTCTGGAGGAAGACTCCATCTAGATTCACCTTCTAAGTGTCCCCAGTGGGCCGGTACTGTTCCAAGCCCTGTGTATGTATTCGTTCATTTAGTCCTCAAAGCAATCTTAGGTAATCACATCTTCACTTTAAAGATAGGAGGTAGAGACCCAGAGCTTAAACCACTTGGCCAAAGTCACCCATTTAGGAAGCAGCAGAGTCAGGATTCAGACTGACCCAGGTTGCTCTGGGGTCTCTTCTCTGTAGCCTTCGCCCTTCCTAGCCCTGCACTGGGGTGACCCTTGGGAAGCCAGCCCTCACCCTTGCCCTTGCATTCTAGGGGCTTGTGGACTTCAAGGAGGAGGGGGACGCTGAGAGGATAGAAATGAGGGGAAGGGCCAGTGATCCCTTCTCCCCAGGGGGCAGTTGATGAGGGGCATGGTGCAAAGGACCACTGTCCACGTGAGCCCGAGTTTTCAGGTGGGGTACCACCCATGTCTTACACCTGATCGGATGCCCACTTTCTCAGGTGGAGTCAGGAACTTCCTGCTATAGCAGGCCTCTGGGGGGTGGTCCCACGGGCACAGGGACAGTTTCCTCGCTGGCTCTCCACCCCCACAGCACCAGGAGCAACCGGGAGCTGGGATAAGTGGCCCTTTGGCCCTCCTCCCTGGGAATTCTCTCAGCTCTCACTGCCTCTGAGACCAGGTCGCCTCAGCACCCAGACCCATACATACTTCCTTCCCCTTTGTGTCCAGGAGAAGAAGAAACGCCGTGCCGAGAACCTGAGACGCCGCCTGGAGAACGAGCGGAAGGCGGAGATCGTCCAAGTGGTGAGTGTTGCCCTGCCTGGGGGATAGGCTGGATGTCAGGTTCCAGACACCCTGGCGCCCCTCCCCCACGGCCCCCCATTTGTGCCATGATCCCAGGCCCCCGCGGTGACCTCCCTTTCCTCAGGGAATGGGGTGGAGAGCCCAGCCACACTGATGCCCTCCCCTCAACCATTCCCAGATCCGAAACCCCGCCAAGCTCAAGCGGGCGAAGAAGAAGCAGCTGCGATCCATCGAGAAGCGGGACACTCTGGCCCAGCTGCAGAAGCAGCCGCCACAGCGGCCGGCCACCAAGGTCTGAGCTCAGGACAGCCAAGGCCTTAGGTGGCCAACCACCGTGTCACACACGGCAGCCCCTGGGCCATTGGCCACACACCTCCCCTGACCCAGCACTCTGGCTCCGTGGCTCCCAAACAGGGGCTCCACCCAAGCCGGGGCTCTGAGCCTTCAAGGGCCATCGGGCAGGTCTCTGTGGGGCAGACGGAGCCTGGAACAGAGACTGGAAGACGGAAAAGGGTCAGCCCTCTCCTCCCCCCTACTCCCGACCACTGCCCTCTTCTCTCCAAGTGCCTTCAAACTGAGTAATTTCTGCTTCCTCAAGGAGCTGAAGACTGGAGGGCGACTCCCCAGTATGTGTGGGCTCTGTCTCAGGGTCTTGGGTCCAACCCAGGCCAGGAGACTGGAAGTCAGGAATCTAGCTCCCTGCTGAACCTTTCCAAAGGCTGTTTTGGATCCCTCTGCAGCCCACTGACCCTGTCACCCAGGAGACTAAATCGAACTCCACCACACTTTGCAACAGTTAAGGTTGTTGTGAGGGAGGTGTTTTGCAGACTAAATCGAACTCCACCACACTTTGCAACAGTTAAGGTTGTTGTGAGGGAGGTGTTTTGCGGGCGGGGCGGGGGAGGGGGGCAGTGTCTCTCTATCTACCCCTTTCCTGTCTCAGACTCTGCAGAAGCCCCCAGAAATCTGATTAATTCATGCCATCCAGTCTCTAGCAAAAAATCTTTATTGAACATTTGCTGTGTACCAGCACAATTCTAGGTGGCAGGGAATACAGACAGAAGTCCCTGCCTTCAAGGAGCTTTCATTCTGATGGATAAAACATAATAAACAACTAAAGTGTATCGTGTGTCAGATGGTGCCAAGTGCTGAGTGAAGCAAGGGAGCAGGAAGGAGGGAACATGGGTGAGGCATCAGGATGTGATGTCTGTTTAGTCAGCTGTCCATCAACTGTTCCGTTTGCCTAGCATGGGAACAAATGAGTCAACACTGGGAGCCCCGCTGCAGGTGGTAGTACAGGGAGCCCTGAACCATGTCCCAGAAGTTTCTCACCCGGCTCTTCCATGGGTATTCCATCAGCCAGACGTGTACTGCACCAAATGCACCAGGCCTGGGATGCTGAGCCAAACAGACAGGATAGTGGAGGTGCTGCAGTAAGTTACCCCTCGCACCTGCCAACTGAGGGTCAGAGCTGCAGCCCCTGTGAGGTCAGGAGGAGAGGGACGCACAGATCTGGGGGTTACCAGCATTGCCTGGAGGGCATCCCACGGAACTGAAGGCCGACACATACGTCAGGTGAGCTCAGAAAAAGGGCTGTGGTCTCAGAGGTTGCCAGGCACATTCAAACACTACAGACCTCAGTACAGATACTCACTGTACTTTAACTAGCCCAGGTTTCCTGAACATTTGACCATAGCACCCCTTGCTTTTGCTATTTTGGGCAGTGCTGGGGTAGACAGAGATGGGGGCTCCCACGCAGCTACTATCTTAAGGACCTTGGATATGGGGTGGGGGGTAGGGGGGCTCTTTCACATACTAATAGTAATTGAACAGGTAAATGCCAATGGTTAGTATGCAGATCCTCTGTGTTGGGCAGGTTATTTAACCTTCCTGCACTGTAATTTGCACATGGTATCAATAAAAAGTGTGGCTAATAGAACTTGACCCTCTTCCCCAGACTGAGATAAAGCCTATATAGGTCAGTAAATGACACCTAAATGACCACAGTTGAAAAGGTTAGCCCCAAACAGCACTTCCCAAACCCTTCCTCTCACTTTCTGCTCCAAAACTACATGACTGGTTTAATGTAAAACTCGACCTCACCCATCACCAGCTAAAATAGCTCCAGGGAGATGCGTCCTGTGTATCCACTACCCTAGCTTGAGACGTCTTAGGGTTTTAGCCTTGCATTACTCTAGGGAACTTGTTGGAAAGAGGGAATTTCAGTCCCGCCCCCCTCCCCAGCCCCGCCGCGCGCCCTCGGCCGGGCCAGCTCAATCAAGACAGAATCCCTGGATAACTCCCGCGCAATAATGTTTGAGAAGCACTGCTTTAACTCACTTCTTTTCTGAAAAGAATTCGGTGAGTCACATGGGGGGCTTTAACACGCAGATAGATTCCTTAGCCTCCCTTAGACTAAGAGCCAGGGTATCTACATTTGGACGTCCGGCCCTGGGGAAGCTACTACGCGCTATCATTCCCAGCCCCTGCCTCCCCGGGGAGAATGGAATGGTTCTGAGCCGGGCGATTCGGGTCCGCGCCTTCTACCCCGAGGTGGTGCTCAGCGCCCGGTTCAGGGGGCCCCGCTCGTCCTGGGATGGGGTGCGGTCCCTCTGCGGGGGCGCCGCGGGGTCGCCCCGCAGCCAGTCGAGCAGGCGCGCGGGCCAGAGCGCATGCAGGCGGTGGCCGCTGCTCTCGGAGATGGAGGAAGCCGAGGCGTTGGTGGAGGAGGCGCGGCGGCGGCGGCGGTTACTGCCCCCGGCGGCCAGGTCGCTGTCGTCCACCAGCACGCTCTCCAGCACGCTCCGCAGCGAGCGCCGCAGCTTGCGCAGCACGTCGGGGCAGGTGAGCACGTAGAGCAGCGGGTTGATCACGCTGTTGATGAAGGCCAGGCTGGTGACGAAGGGCAGCCCGCGCCACACGAGCGGCCGCAGCGAAGGGTTCGCGTGCGCCCGAGCCTCCATCACGCTGAACACGTGGTAGGGGCCCCAGCAGAGCGCGAAGGCCGCCACCACGGCCGCCACCAAGCGTACGAAGCGGCTGGACCGCCGGCGGCCGCGGTGGCGCAACTGTGCGCTCACAGCCAAGTGGCTCGAGGCGATGATAGCCAGCGGCACGGCGAAGGCCAGCAGGAACTTGCTGACGGCCAGGGCCGTCTGGCGTGAGTCGCACGTGGCATTGCGGTCCGGCCCAGGGCTGAGGAGCAGCACGTTGTAGTAACACATGATGCGCCCGTCCAGCCGCGGGATAGTGTCCCGGAACACGAAGTAGGGCACAGTGTTGATCACGGCCAGGACCCAGAGCGCCAGGCAGACCTTGTGGGCCGCGGACACCGTGCGGTGGTTCTGCGCCCACACGGGCCGTACCACCTGCAGGCAGCGGTCCAGGCTGATGGCGCTGAGCAGGAAGCCGCTGGCAAACATGTTGAGGAAGAAGATGGAGGAGTGTAGCTTGCAGAAGGTGGTGCCCAGCTTCCAGGAGTGGCCCACGGCCAGGAAGTAGGTGAAGAAGGGCAGGGAGGCTGTAGCCAGCAGGTCGGACAGGGCCAGGTGCAGCACCCAGGTGGTGACCACGGTCTGGCGCATGCGGCAGCCCACCACGAAGAGAATGAGTCCGTTCTCCACCAGGCCCAGCAGCGAGGCCAGCCCATGCAGCAGCACCGACACGTGGTCCATGTAGCGGATGCTGGAGTTGCTGTGGCTTTGGAGGCGGCTCATCTGCTCCAGGAGGGGACAGAGCGGCTTCGTCGTGACATTGGCCAACATGGTGGGCTCTGCGGCAGAGAGGAAGAGGCGCTGTGGTGGGGGGCAGTTCTGGGCAACGGGGGACCCTGGCCAGGATATGGGACTGTGTCTAGGTTATAGGGTTGTTGGGAGAAATAAATGAATTAATAAGTATACAAGCATTTCAGGGGCTGCCCTGGTGGCTCAGTGGTAAAGAACCCACCTACCAATGGGAGACATGGGTTCAGTCCCTGGGCTGGGAAGATTCCCTGGAGAAGGAAATGGCAACCCGCTCCAGTATTCTTGCCTGGGAAATCCCATGGACAGAGGAGCCTGGTTGGCTACAGTCCATGGGGTTGCAAAAGAGTTGGACACGACTTAGCGACTAAACAACAACAACACCATTATAGGCATTTCAAGCAAGAGTAAGCACAAAGTAAGCACTATATCAATGGCGTGATTAAGTAGATAATCTAAGATCAATTGGAGAAATAGGTACCAAGGTCAGGCCAGGGGGGACTCACTTTTCCCAATCCCCAGAGCACTGGGGCATGAGTTAGGCTCCCCTAAAGGGCAGGAGGATTCAACTGGGCTGGGGGACAGGAAGGGAAGGAGTCTGTGCCTTTAAGGGGTGCCTTCCCTCCACCCACCCCTAGCACCCCCCAGACCTTGCCTCCCTGCAGATCTTCCTGCCCTTCACTCCTACAGTGGTGGCTGGTTGGGTGTGTGGCTGCAAACAGTGGAAGCAACCCCCTCTTTGATAGTTGAAGAGGAAATAAGATAAGAGCAGGGAGAGAGCTGGGCAGGAGGAACTACCAGATTTGGGCTCTGGAGGCCCAGTAGGGCCAAAAGACCTCTCCCCTGCCCAGGGGCGGCCACAAGCACTCTGCCAGTTCCAGGAAACCCAGCCTGATTCATTCATTTATTCACTCACTTACATACTCATTCAACAGCTCTTTATTGAGCAACTACTTAGGTAAGTGCTGGAGAAGCCAGCCTCTGGCCAGATGTGCAGACATCCCAGAAGTGCAGATCCACAGCCTCATCAAGAATCCAGGACCACCCAAAGTGGAGCCAGTGGAGATCAGTGAGGGCAGAGAGATTGGGTTTGGAGGCTGCCTGCAGGAGGTCAGCAGGGTAGCAGGGGGCAGGAAGTTGGATCGTCCTGGGCCCCCACAACATGCTAGGAGCCGTGGTAGGTCCTTTATGTAAGTGTTCTCCTGCTCATGGCTTTAGAAGAAAGAGGCTGGTACTTCTCTCCATCCCATTTTTGCAGATGAGGAAACTGAGACCCAAGTGTTTGCATCACTTGCCCAAAATTTCCCAAATAACACAGGCAGGAGGAGAAACAAGAGTTTAGCACTCAGTCTGTTCTCTTTCCTCTGCCTCTGAGCTCTAAGCATGAGGTGATGGAGGGAAAGAAGGAAAAGCAAGGCGGGGTCGGGGGAGGGGGGTGGTCTTCACTATCCATCCTTCCACAGGAGACACTTTTGGCCAGGATGAGAAAGTCCACACCCTTCTCTAGGGACCACGGTCCTTCATAGGATGAGGGCCCAGGATGTCAAACTAGAATTTCCTTGACAGGTGAGGCACCTGGAGCTGGGGACCTGCAGGTATGAGGAGGGGAGCTGTTGCTTCCTAGAACGCTAGAATTTCCCAAGTTCTAGAGTCTGCAGAGCAATTACACTCACAATGACCCAGTGAGACCCCATTTTTCAGAAGAGGAAACAGAGGTTCAGAGGAGCAAATATCTTACCCAGTGTCCCTCAGCTGCCAGGAAAGGGGGGCTGCAGGAACTCCACTCCCAGCAAACACACACATGCCAGCCCCTCCCTGTGCTGAAACGTTCCCTTTAGCCCCGTCTAAGTCCCCTGAGGATGCTGCGAAAGCATGTCCTCCTGTTCCCTGGGGTCTGAGCCAGAATGGACCTTCTGGCTGACAGAGTCTGGCCCCCAGCCTCCCAGGATTCTCAGGAAGCCTAGCAGCAAGGGTCCTGTTTTGACAGAGGGCTGGGGGCAGAGAACACTAGGTTTTTGGTGTCAGAGACCTGGCTTTGAATCCCAGCTCCTTGACTTCCTGGCTGGGTGAATTTGGGGTCCGTTACCTTAGGACCCGCTCTTGGAATCCTTCCACCCAGATGACTCCTGAGTCTTGAAAAAGAAGCTTTAATGGTCTATCACTGTGACTGCTGTCTAGTAATTACCTAAGGAACTGTGGTCCTTCCCTCCTCAGAGCAGTAAGTCCCCTCCAGTCTTCAGTAAACCCTACTCTCTGCCATCCTAGCTGGTAACAGTCCTCTCCCCTGATAAAACTATGCCCTCTCTCCTGGGTCCAGAGAATGCACTGAGGCTGCCCAGCCCCAGAGCCACCGTCTCCTTACCTGGCATAGAGGGCACACAGGATTCCAGCCCCAGAGGCAGTCAGCTCCTCGAGGCAGACAGGAGGCAGCGGGCAGGCAGAGAGAGGGGAGGGAGGCTGAGGGAGGAAATAGCTGTTAGCCCCAGAGTCAGTGCGTGTATATTTAGGGGAGGGGTGCGGGGGGAGGCGGAGACAGCTAGAGAGTGAGCTATTACACTGGTGTTCAAGTAACATTCATCTCCATTGATGGGGACTGGACGTAACTGCCAGCAGCCCAGCTCTTCCTGTCTCTCTTTACAAAGGCGATTTTGCAAAAGCCCAGGGTCAAGTGTAAGTGCACATGGAGAAATAGGTGCAGGGCAGAAAATGTGAGCCTGTGTTCATTTTGAGAGTGGCAGGTGTTTAGGAGAAGTGCTTGAGGAGAAGGGTGTCCTGTCCATCTGTCCTATCCTGGACTGCCCTCCCTGATGGGGTCCCCTGACCCCATCACCCTCAGGAAAGAAACTCATGTGGCTCCCGCCATGTGTGCAGGCAGCGCAGGGGCCAGGGGTAGGGGCAGTCTGGGAAGTGGCCCCGAGGGCTCTATGGCCAGGAAGGCAGGGTGGGGCTGTGGTAAGAGCATGGGTCTGGCTGGCCAGGCTGCCCACAGTCCTAGCCAGGAGGTAAGCCACTTCCCCTTGCCTGCCCCTGCTTGGCCATCTGTGACCAAAAGTGACAGTGTCACCTCCCAGGCTGACCAGGTGCCCTCATTCACAACGGAGCCAGCACACAGTAGGTGCTCATAGAAATCAGGTTTCTTCCCTTTGGAAGAAAAATGGGTATAGACTGTTGGGCAAGAGCAATACAGCTTTTATTTCAAATGGACTGGGAATTCCCTAATGGTCCAGTTCTCACTGCCAAGGGCCCAGATTCAATCCCTGGTCAGGAAACTAAAAACCCCACAAGCCATGCGGGGGAGGCCAAAATAATAATAAAAAGGTCTGGGCTCAGACCCCACGGATGAAATGATTGACCTCCTTTTGCTGACCAAGCTTCCTGAGGTCAGGATTCTTTCTCCAACCTCAGCATCTGCTGCTGCTGCTGCTACTAAGTCGCTTCAGTCATGTCCAACCCTCAGCGACCCCATGGACTGCAGCCTTCCAGGCTCCTCCGTCCATGGGATTTTCCGGGCAAGAGTATTGGAATGGGGTGACCTCAGCATCTAGCACCCAGGAAATACCCCAAACACATTAAGAACTCGGAAACCCACCCGCTGCCACAGGATTGACTCTAAAACGCTTCCATTTTTGGTACAGGCTTACTGTAGGGCCTGGCACTTGATAAATTTGCTGAGAGACTGCAGTTCCTGAGTGAGGAATGTGATGGGGAAACTTGCTCACTCTCATCCAAGATAGAGATTAGTAAGAGCCTTGATTAAACAAATGACTAGCACTAGGGCAATGTCCCCTCTCCTCTTAGTGACAGAGGAGCCCTGTCCTCTGAAGACAAATGCCTACAGCCCTCAGCGGGTGCTTCCATTCCACTTTGGGGAAAGTACCTTCATCTTCATCCCACCACCACCTGACCTGCTGAGCACGGACATCCTCTAAGGCCACGCAGGCAGCGGAGTGTGGCCAGTGACCTTGGGCAAGTAACATCGCAGCAGTAAAATAGTAATTTTTTTTAAAAGATGCTCCTGCACAGTTCCTGCCCCAAAGTGGTGCACAAACTGCTCTTTGGGCTTAGAAAGAATTCCCTCTTGGGGCTTCCCTGGCGATCCAATGGTTAGGACTGCATGCTCGAAATGCAGGGGTCCTGGGTTCGATCCCTGGTCAGGAAACTAAGATCCTACATGCCATGAGGCACACACAAAAAAGAATCCCCCCTTTCCTCCTAAAGGCACATTTTAGCTCCAGGGCATCAAGCTTGGGACAGGACCCTGCCCTCCTCCTGGCTCTCAGACTTTCCTCATCCGCTCGACCAGCACATACCCTTGTGCTGTGAACACCCTGTACAACCTCTCCTGGCGGCCCTGCCAAGGTGCTTCTCACCTGAAACCCTTGCTTCTCTGATCCTTCCCCCATCTCTCCAGTTGAAGACTTTTCCAGACCGAAACCCTCAGTACTCTGACCCTCCCTCCCCCAACCCTCGTTTCCAATCCCGTAATCACTGTGGTGACTTGCTTCCCAACCATCCGGGGATGGATATTTTATGAAAAGTTACTAAAACAAACAAGACAGTGCTCCAGATGAGCAGAGCCCTGAGGCATTTTCTAAACAAGGAGGCAGGGCTATTTGTTCCTGAGGGGCCTGCGGCTATGCTCCCATGGTGGAAACCGGCCTCCCGCGTGAGTCCCACAGGCTCCATCTGGAGGTTGCCTAGGCAGGATGGAGTTGGGGCAGGGAGCATGGGGAGAATGTGCCTCCTCTCCAGATTTCAGAAGTCTCAAGCGCTGGGTTTCAGCACCAGGCACTGACCAGAAGGAGTCTCATGAGTGCTGGAGGCTCAGAGAGGGGATCCCTGGCTGAGAGCAGAGGACAGGCACTCCCGGGAGAAGACACAATCAGAAAACCCTGTGGAGGCCTCCACAGTGTCAGGCCACTGCTGCAGGCAGGGGGACACCCAGACTAGCAGAGGGGCCCTCGTGGAGCCCAGAGTCCAGAGGAGAGTGACATGACCAGGGCTTTCAGCTGGTAGAGAATCCTCCTGCAATGCAGGAGACCCCGGTTTGATTCCTAGGTCGAGAAGATCCCCTGGAGAAGGGATAGGCTACCCACTCCAGTATTCTTGGGCTTCCCTTGTGGCTCAAGTAAAGAATCCGAATGTGGGAGACGTGGGTTTGATCCCTGGGTTGGGAAGATGCCCTAGAGCAGGGATAGGCTACCCACTCCAATATTGTGGCCTGGAGAATTCCATGGACTGTATAGTCCATGGGATCTCAAAGAGTCAGACACAACTGAGTGACTTTCACTTCACTTGGCAGATACACCAGCCCACCGCATGTTCAATGTGCGTCAGAACCTCCTGGGGGGCTTGTGAAGCCCAGATTTCTGGGTCTTCCCAGAGTGTTGGATCCAGCGTGTCTGTGGGGGCTGCCTTGGTGTTTCCATTCGTGTCAAGTTCCCCGGGAGATGCTGACACTGCTGGTTCTGCTAGGATGGAGAGCTCTGGGTCCTTGGATCTGGTGCCCTCAAAGCCGGGAGCAGCAGGGTCCTGGTAGCACTGGAAGGAAGGGGGCTGTCCACTGACACCCCCCACCCCAGGACCTAGAGACAGATGCAGCCACCTCCAGACCACAGACCCTAGTCCCTGAAGCACAACCTTCTCCGTGGCTTACAACCTGATGTCAGAGCCAGATAGAGCCAAAGTCAGGTCCGTCTCCACATGAAACACATGTACCGCCCTAGAGGAGACAAGCTGGAGCCTAACAGAGCTCTGCGGGGGCTCTGCCAACTGTGGAAACAGTCCAGACTCCCAACGCCACCCTCAAGTCCTCTTGGGATCCAGTGCAGCACCCACCCATCCCCGACCCCTTCCCAGTGTCCCCAGCTACCCCATCCCCTCTGCTCACCTCTGTGCCTTTGCATATGCTGTTCCTGCTGCCTGGAATACCTTTCCCCCTCCCTCGCTTATCCTGCAGGGCCCTTTTCTGAGACCATCAGTGTCTCTGGGCTCCCAAAAGGATGCTGTCGGCATCAAGTGTATTTAACGTACAGTCAAGGGAATGGGCCAACTGCCCCCCAGCCGTGGGGCCCAGCCCAGAAAGACTTTCTCCCTCTGGCCCTGCCTTAGGAAGTAGGTTTTCATGTTCCTTTCTGACCTCTTTAAAGAAGTAATCAAACAGGAAGTGAGATGCATGACAGGAAGCAGGTGAGGCCTACCCTAGAACCCTCCAGCCCACTATACTCAGAAGGCCGTGGAGTTGACCACACACAGCAGAGTAGGACCCCCCCCCGCCCCGACATCTTGCGGGAGGCCTGGGTGGAGCTCCCCAATGCCATCATCATACACAGTGGAGGCTTAGCTCCTCACATGGTCAGTAAGCCCCTGGGTGACCTAGCCCTGCCTGTACCTCCACCTTCATTTCTGCTTCTCCCTAATCACTTCCTAACATCAGTCAGCATTTAGCACCACCTCGCCACACCCTGTGCATATCAGACTATTACTGTGCCCTCGCTTATGCTGTTTGCTACCTGCTGTATAATACCATTTCCTCCCTTGGCCTCTTTGTGAACTCCTATTCATCCTTCAAAACCCTGGTCAGAGGTTACCTCCTCTGGGAAGCCCTGGCTGAGCCTCTCAGACCCTACCTCCTACATTCTTGCCTCACTTCATATACTGTAGCTTTGCCCTCCATAGTAACTTTCATAGGCCTGCTCCCTATGCTCATCACCTTCATCAGCAACTGAAGAACCAGAGATGATTTGTATTTTATCTCATCACGAAAGCCAAGCAGAGGACCTGACACGTGGGAGGGGTCTCAATGAATGTGAGCAAAAAAATGAATCTCTAGTATCGGAGATTAGACCTGAAAAAGCCCCCCAGCTCCTCATGGCGACTCGTCTGGACCCACTGTTACTCATGGGTACAACCTTGGGGACTAGTCACTTCCTGTTATCATTGTTGCAGAGAAGAAGCCAATTCTGACTCCATGTTGGAACTGTTTCTTTGATTTGCTTTTAGTTGCTTTTGTTATTATAATCATACAGAATGGCCTGCCTCAGAGCATCCTGCCCCTCTGCTTGCCTGTCTCAGTGCATTTGTTCAAAACCCTGTCCATCTGGAGATGGCAGAAAGAAAGAAATGAACACATCCCCTGCCTGAGGCTTGCCATTTTAGAAGATGTCTGCAAGATTCATGGCCTTTTTACTTTGCTTCCTTATCTATGCCCCCAATCTCTAATCTATAAAAGAACCTGGCATCCAGACCCCAATAAGATGATTACCTTGAGATGCTAGCCTGCCATCTTCTCAGTCTGGTAGCTCTCAATTTAAGTCTCTTCCTTGCCTCAACCCTTCATTTCTCAGATTCATTGGTTCATCATGCAGTGAGCAGAGTGAGCTTGGACTCGGCAGCATTATTAACTAATAACTTTCTCAGACCCATGTGTATGCCAGTTACTCCTCACCAAAAAATGTACATGTATATGTTTTATGTGTGTATATATATGTATGTATGTATATATATATATATATATGGATTTAGGCCCCACCCAGATAATCCAGAATGGTGTAGTTTTGAGGTCCTTAACTCAGCTACCACCCTTATGGCAGAAAGTGAAGAGGAACTAAAAAGCCTCTTGATGAAAGTGAAAGAGGAGAGTGAAAAAGTTGGCTTAAAGCTCAACATTCAGAAAACTAAAATCATGGCATTGGGTCCCATCACTTCATGGGAAATAGATGGGGAAACAGTGGAAACAGTGTCAGACTTTATTTTGGGGGGCTCCAAAATCACTGCAGATGGTGATTGCAGCCATGAAATTAAAAGACGCTTACTCCTTGGAAGGAAAGTTATGACCAACCTAGATAGCATATTCAAAAGCAGAGACATTACTTTGCCAACAAAGGTCAGTCTAGTCAAGGCTATGGTTTTTCCAGTGGTCATGTATGGATGTGAGAGTTGGACTGTGAAGAAAGCCCAGTGCTGAAGAATTGATGCTTTTGAACTGTGGTTTTGGAGAAGACTGTGCTGTTGAGAGTCCCTTGGACTGCAAGGAGATCCAACCAGTCCATCCTAAAGGAGATCAGTCCTGGGTGTTCTTTGGAAGGAATGATGCTAAAGCTGAAACTCAAGTACTTTGGCCACCTCATGTGAAGAGTTGACTCATTGGAAAATACCCTGATGCTGGGAGGGATTGGGGGCAGGAGGAGAAGGGGATGACAGAGGATGAGATGGCTGGATGGCATCACCGACTCGATGGACATGAGTTTGAGTGAACTCCGGGAGTTGGTGATGGACAGGGAGGACTGGCGTGTTGCAATTCATGGGGTCGCAAAGAGTCAGACACGACTGAGCGACTGAACTGAACTGAACTGAACTCAGCTACATCTGCAAAGCCCTGTTTTCCGAACAAGCTTTACATTCACAGTTTCAGGGGTTAGGATGTGGATATATTTGTTGAGGAGCAACTACGCAACCTATTTCAGGTAGTATCTATCAGCTACATCTACCAGGTGCTTCCTATGTGCCATTCAGCAGGCTAGGCACTTTACATGTGTTAGCTGGTTTAATTCTCTCAAGTACCCTCTGAACCTGAGGTAAGGACCATTATCTTCCTCACTCCCAGAGGAGAAAACAGAGAGGTTGAGTGGCCCAGCCAAGGCTGCTCAACCAGTGAGCAGAAGAGCTGGAACTCAGAAGCAGATGCTCCAGGGAATTCCCTGGTGGTCCAGTCATTAGGACTCTGTGCTTCCACTGCAGGAGTCACAGATGCGATCCATGGTGGGGGAACTAAGATCCCACATACCATGCAGTGCAGCCTAAATAATTAAACAAGAAGAAAAAAAAGAAGCAGATGCTTGCTCCAGCACTGTGTTGGAAATGCTCTCAAATGGTGTTGCAGGAATAAAATAATCAAAAATGGCTCGGCAAGGTTAAAGAAAGTTAAAAAAAAGCTCTTCACTTCTGCAGAAGGGTGTGCTACAGACAAAGGACAGAGCAAGGACACCCAGTGGGAAGTCCACTCGGTTTTTATCCCTAAAATGCAGTTTCCCTCCCTTGCCTTCTCATAGGCTGAGGACCACAGAGTTACAAGGTTTCCCAGATACAGCCTAACTTTTTATTGGACGATTGGTAACTATTTTCTCCACCTTTTTAATTCTTTGTGCAGGTCCAGGATAAAGTCCGTGAGCTTAGCCCGCCAAAATGTTCTTATGAGGAAAGAGAATCAGGAAGTGAAAACAACAAAGAATTAACTAGCCACCATTTTAGGAATCTTGTTCACAAGCCAGCTGTATACCTTTCTGTTCAACTATCCTGAGAACGAATCACTTCTTTATTTCTTATAACTTCTCCTTTGATAGAAAAGACCATGCCTTTCTTACAACTAGGACCCAGCTCTTCACAGATGACTGGACTCTCAGAGGTTTATTGTTGCCTGCAGGAGAAGTAGGACTGCCTTCCAGCTGTTAAACGTGCTCCACAAGCTTTGGGAAGCGTCTCTGCAGTCCACGGGGTCCATAGGTGTTACTACTCGCCCCAAACAGGCCAATAAATCCAGAGAGGAGTTGTTGGGGCAAGACTTTATTCAGAAAACCAGGAGACCGAGAAGATGGTAGACCTTGTGTCTCAAAGAATCAACTTGCCCAAGTCAGAATTCTGTCTTCATTTATACTAAAAGTGTGTGTGTGTGTGTGTGTGTGGATTGGGTAGGGGGTAAAAGTCAAACATTTCCTGGTTCCAGTCAGACTCCAGAGGGGACGTGTTAATTTCTTTTTTCCTATAGCCGTTCACACTTGGGCCTGGTCATGATGTTTCCTGTAAGGTAAACAAAGGTATTTTAGCTAGGCCGTTATGTATAATTTAAGCTCAGGCAATATCCCTTTAGTGATTAACTTGTAGCCAAAGAAACAGAATATAAAGGTTAAAGTAAAAGAAGCAGATCCTATGTGGAGTCACATTTGTTCTTCCCTGTAAAACAGGGACCATGGTCTGTGGGCTTCTAGGTGAAGTGACCTTCTTCCTGCTGGTTCTCATACATGCTCTGGTCCCTGTGAGGATGTGTGGGTTCCCCACCAGCCCCCAACACCAGCTGAGGTGTTAGTCACTCCGTCGTGTCCAACTCCTTGCAACCCCATGACTGTAACCCACCAGGCTCCTCTGTCCATGGGATTCTCTAGGCAAGGATACAGGAGTGGGTAGCCTTTCCTTTCTCCCGAGGATCTTCCTGACCTAGGGGTTGAACCCAGGTCTTCTGCATTGCAAGCAGATTCTTTACTGTCTGAGCCACCAGGGAAGCCCCAACACTAGCTGGGTGTCCTGCAATTCAGGTCTGACACTATCTCCGTGGAGATATAACATCAGATCCCATAAGTCAAGGGCTCAGTCCTACAAGACCATCCCCTCCACCTACTTCAGACATCAATCCCAAGTCCAGATGTCAGCTGGTTCTTGATCTGAGGTTCCAACAACCCCCTGGTTGGATTCAATTAATTTGTCAGAAGGGCTCAGAGAAACAGCCAGATAGAAGAGATGAACAGGGTAAGGTGTGTGGGAGGGACTGTCTGGGTGCCTCTCACCAAATCTCTATGTGCCCACCAACCTGAAAGCTCTGAACACCATCCTTTGAGGATTTTAGGGTGGTTTCACTACACAGACAGGACTGATTGACTCATTGGCTCTTCGTGATGGACCTCAGCCTCCCGCCCCTCTCTCCTCGAAGCGGGTGGGGAGAAGGCATGTGTGATTGGAAGTTCCAGCTCTCTAACCATGTGGATGTCTCCCTTGGTACCAGCCTCCATCCCTAAGTTCCTTCCAAAAGGAACCTCATCAACGTAACAAAAGACACCTTTGTTTTTCTCTCCTTAAAGGAAAGTCCAAGGGTTTTAGGAGCTCTGCTAGGATGCAAACAAAGACCAAACATATATTTCTCTCTCTCTCTTTTTTTTTTTTTGGCCATGCTTCATGGCTTGTGGGATCTTAGTTCCCCAACCAGGTACGGAACCCACCCCCTTGGCAGTGAAGCACAGAGTCCTAACTACTGGACCACCAGCGAATTCCCCAAATGTGTATCTCTTACCGTAAATCACAGTATCCCAGTGCCCCTCAGCCTTGTCTTTCTAGCCTAGAAAGGCCCCTTCCTTCACTGGTGCCCTTCTTCCATCCCTGGCTTTAATTACCAGAACGGATGGGGTGGAGAACTACCATGCTACTCTCAGCACCCCAATGAGGTTGACCTTATTTTTAATCCCATTTTACAGAAACTGAAGGCCAATTTTTAAAAATAAAAAGATTAAAGGTACCTGGAGAAGACTCTTGAGAATCCCTTGGACACCGAGGAGATCGAATCAGTCAATCCTAAAGGAAATACTGAATATCCATTGCAAGGACTGATGCTGAAACTCCAATACTTTGGCCACCTAATGCGAAGAGCCAACTCACTGGAAAATATTCTGATGATGGGAAAGATTGAGGGCAAGAGGAGAAGGGAGTGACAGAGGATGAGCTGGTTGGATGGCATCACTGACTCCATGGACATGAGTTGGAGCAAATTCTGGGAGACAGTGAAGAACAGGCCTGGTATACTGCAGTCTATGGGGTCACAAAGAGTCGGACCCAACTTAGTGACTGAACAATAACAAAGTTTAAAAAGGTAAGAAAGATGGGACTTCCCTGGTGGTGCAGTGACTAAGACTCCACACTCCCAGTGCAGGGGGCTATGTTCAATCCCTGATCAGGGAACTAGATCCCACATGCCGCAAGTAAAGATCAAAGATCCCCTGTGTCACAACTAGGACACAGCCAAATTATAATTATACTTTTTTGGCACAGCCAAAAAACAAGTAATTAAAAAAAAAAAGATATGAAAGAGATAAACTGAGGTTTGGGAATAGACTAAGGGGGAAGCCAATATTTCCAAGTCAAGTCACTCTGATCTGATCCTGTCCTCATCCATACAGAATGAGGATGGTTTTCATCTCTATTGAGTTTGATTGATTACCACATGCAGATTGCTCTCAGTGCTTTACATGGATCATTTATTTAATCCTCAGAGCAACCTGACACACTAGGTATGCTTCTATTAGCTCCATTATATACATGAAGAAATGGAATCACCAAGCCGGTAGGTGACATTTCTGAGGTCTCCAGAGGGTGAGCTTTGGAGTTACAGGCTTGAGGCAGGAGACAGATGGGCCCCCGGGTGAGCAGCCAGGCCCTGCCCCAATAAGAGATAAAAGACCACATATTCCTCATTCTTGAAGTCAAGGAGACCTTCCCAACTACACAGGGTAGAAAGGCTCCTCGAAAGTCAAAGAAAGGTGAGTGGGTCACCTCATAGTAAGTAATGTCAACTACCCATAGAAACCATCTTGGCTAAGAAAGTGCGCTCACACACATGGGAGGACCCTGAGATAAACCAAATCTGGACTCAAAACCAGGCAGAGCAAGATGATCGGGCAAAGGAAACCCAGAGGGAGGCCCCATATAAGTGATTCAAACCACCACGAGGGCAGGACTCTCTCTGAGCCCACCCGTGTGTCCATCCACACATAAATACTTGTTTCACTACTTTCCCTCTCTATGTGGAAATTTATTTCTAACAGTTGATGGGCCAGGGCCTTGTCACTGGCCACTGGTCCCTTGTGATCTAGTGGCTAAGACAGCGTTCTCACTACCTGACCTGACTTTGATCTCTGGCTGGGAACCAAAGCCCTGCTGAAGCTGCTGCAGGCCAAGGTCGTCCAAGATCAGACTGATGAGCTCTGGTGCCGAGTCTTTGCGAGAGTGTAGAGTCATGGTCGAGGGCTCAGGGCTGTCTCGCTCCAGGACAGCTCAGCACCACTTTTTTGAAAGGTATCCTTCTGCCCTTGGCAATGAGGAAGTCCCCTGCTCTTCACTGCCTTTACAGGGACCTGGAAGAGATGCCTTCCTCACAACAAAGGTTGGTGATTGGTTAGAAAATACCTCTCTGGGTGTTGCCTAATTCCACACCTATTTTACAGATGGGAAAGGGCGTTTGGCTTCTGAGAGGTGAATGCAGGATCAAATCCCAGTCTCTCAACTCCTCTGTTTGGTGCTGTTCCTGGCACCTAAACCCCCCATCAGGGAAGGCTCTTTGTTACAAACTAATCAATCCTAAAGGAAATCAACCCTGAATATTCACTGGAAGGACTGATGCTGAAGTGGAAGCTCCAATACTTTGGCTACCTGATTCAAAGAGCTGACTTTTTGGAAATGCAGGGGAAAATTGAAGGGAGGAGGAGAAGGGGTCGGCAGAGGATGAGATGGTTGGATGGCATCACCGACTCTATGGAAATGAGTTTGAGCAAGCTCAGGGAGACAGTGAAGGACAGGGAAGCCTGGCTTGCTGCAGTCCATGAGGTCGCAGAGTCAGACACGACTGTGGCTGAACAACAACAATAGAAAGTAGAGCAATGTGTTAAAAGGAATGATGGATTGGAGAATCAGCACCCCAGTGAGTGAATGTTTCCTGAGGGACAGGATAATTACATAGTCTCAAAGTATCTCCCAATAAGATGATTCATATTTACAAATAGAAACACAGTAGCTATAGAATGGAGGAAAGTGGCCAACCCCATCTTACTGAATAATCAGATGAATGGATAAAGATGTGGTACATATATGCAATGGAGTATTACTCAGCCATAAGAAAGAACGAAAGTGAGTCATTCGCAGAAATGTGGATACACCAAGAGTCTGTCACACAGAGTGAAATAAGTCAGAAAGAGAAAAACAAATACCATATATTAATGCACACTTGTGGAAAATGATGCACACTAGAAAAATGCATACACATTTTTTAATGCACACTAGAAAATTGATACAAAGAGATGAACCTATTTGCAGGGCAGGAATAGAGAGGCAGACACAGAGAGCAGACATATGCACACAGGGGGAGGAGGGGAAGGGAGCTGAATTGGAAGATTAGGGTTGACATATATACACTACCACATGTAAAGTAGATACCTAGTGGGAAGCTACTGTAGAACACGAGGAGCTCAATTCGGTGCTCTGCAGTGACCTCAAGGATGGGATGGGGGGAGGAGAGAGGTCCAAGAGTGGGGGATACCCATGGCTGATTCACTACATTGTACAGCAGAAATCAACACAACATTGTGAAGTAATTATACTCAATTTTTTAAAAAGTTCTATCAGCAGTAATCGGGCAAGCCAGTTCCAGGAGCCTCTGGTTATAAGGCACTGCTGCTGCTGCTGCTGCTAAGTCGCTTCAGTCGTGTCCGACTCTGTGCGACCCCATAGACTGCAGCCCACCAGGCTCCGTCGTCCCTGGGATTCTCCAGGCAAGAACACTGGAGTGGGTTGCCATTTCCTTCTCCAGTGCATGAAAATGAAAAGTGAAAGTGAAGTCGCTTGGTCGTGTCCGACTCTTAGCGACCCCATGGACTGCAGCCCACCAGGCTTCTCTGTCCACGGAATTTTCCAAGCAGGAGTGCTGGAGTGGGGTGCCATTGCCTTCTCCATATAAGGCACTGAGGACACAGCATTACCTCTGGAATCTTCCTGCCTATTATGGGCTGAACTGTGCCTCGATTCACAGATTGAAACCCAAACAGTACCTCAGAATATGACTGTATTTGGAGATGAGATCTTTAAGAAGTGATGAAGTTAAAGTGGGACTATTTAGGGTGGATCTTAATCCAATCAGACTGGTATCCTTAGAAAAAAATATTGTTACTCCTTTTGAAATTTTTGTTTTGCATTGGGTATGGCCAATTAACAGTGTTGTGACAGTTTCGGGTGAACAGTGAAGGGACTCAGGCATGCATATACATGTATCCATTCTCCCCCAAATCCCCCTTCCACCCAGGCTGCCACATAATATTAAACAGAGTTCCATATGCTCTATAGGAGGTCCTTGACTGTTGGTTATCCACTTAAAATATATCAGTGTGTACACGTCCATCCCAAATTCCCTAACTATCCCTTCCCACCCCCGCCATCCTTTCCCCTGGCAACCATAAATTCATTCTCTGAGTCTCTTTCTGTTTTGTAATTAAGTTCATTTGTATCACTTCTTTTTAGATTCCACATATAAGGGACATCATACGATATTTCTCAGAAGAAGAATTTTGAACCCACCAAGAGATGCCAGGGGTGAATGTACACATGTGAGGACTTAGCAAGAAGGCAGCCACTTGCAAGTCAAGGGGAGACGCCTCAGAAGAGACCAGACTTCCTGACACCATAAACTTTCACTGAGTCTGTGCTATTCTGTTATGGCAGCCCTAGCAAAGCCATTCAGTCCAGTTCAGTCACTCAGTTGTGTCCAACTCTTTGCGACCCCGTAGACTGCAGCAAGCCAGGCTTCCCTGTCCATCACCAACTCAACAAGCTTGCTCAAACTTATGTCCATTGAGTCGGTAATGCTATACAACTATCTCATCCTCTGTTGTCCCCTTCTCCTCCTGCCTTAAATCCTTCCCAGCATCAGAGTCTTTTACAATGAGTCAGTTCTTCGCATCAGGTGGCCAAAGTATTGGAGTTTCAGCTTCAGCATCAGTCCTTCCAATGAATATTCAGGATTGATTTCCTTTAGGATTGACTGGTTCAAGGGACTCTCAAGAGTCTTCTCCAACACCACAGCAAACCTGTACACTGCCAAAAATGCAAAGCGTTCCACTAAGCAGGAGGAGAACCCAGACAAACCCAAACGAGGGCCATGCTGCAAAAGAATTGGCCTGAATGCCTCAAAAACATCCATGGTGTGAAACACACAGACAGAGGGACTGTCCCAGATTGGAAGAGGCCCAAGGAACATGATCCTCACTTTGGATTGGATCCTAGCTGGGGAAAAAAACAAAAACAAAAACTTTTTCCTTTTCTGTAGAAGTGTGAGGACAATTGGTGAATTGAATAAGGTTTGTAGGTTAGACAATTGTGTCATACCACTGCTGATTTCCTGATTTTGATCTTTTGACTGTGGTTACTTGTTTTCTTTCAGCAGTACACACTGCAGTATTTGTGGGTAAAGTGTGAGGGGTCAGTCATGTCTGCAACCAGCTCTCTCATGGTATGTGGAAGAAAGCACTTGTGTGTGTGTGTGTGCACATGTGTGTGTGTGTATGTACAATCTGAGAGAAAGTGAGTGCTAAAACAAACATAGAAAGAAGTTAGCAATGTTTGAGGAATCTGGATGAAGGATGTATCGAACTTTTCAATAAGTCTGGAAGTATTTCTTTTTTTTTTTTTCTGAGTATACTATTTTATTAACATTTAAATTTCACCAAGGTTTCAAGTATATGCTAGCTGGATGTTCAGATTTTGAGATGAAGATAAAATGGACAAACAGCTTTAAAGCTGCAATGTATTTTAACACTACACAATATATTCACCAACTACAGTCTAGGGATGGTGTAATACACACTTTGGAGTACAAGTATAGGGACAAGCCCTGGAATGGAAGGAAAGACCGTCCATTCAGGACTGAACAGAGGTCCTTGGTTGCTGATAGAACCTCCCCTTGACTTCGGACTTGAGACAAACCCAGGGAACTTGTCAGTATACAAAAACCACTGAATTCTGAATGAACAGTAGCAGGATAGATTTATTGTTGTTTTCAGTCACTAAATTATGTCCAACTCTGTGACCTCATGGACTGTGTAGTCCCCCAGGGTCCTCTGTCCATGGGATTTCTGAGGGAAGGATACTGGAGTGGGTTGCCATGCCTTCCTCCAGGGGATCTTCCCAACCCAAGGATCTAACCTGTGTCTCCTATGTCTCCTGTACTAGCAAGCAGATTCTTTACCACTGAGCCACCAGGGAAATGTGGCCTGTGACTGTGGGGGCCTGTCTGAATGGCCAGAGCCTGTTCGGACTGCAGGGGCCTGTCTGAAGCAAGCAGGGCTGGAAGGAGACTGCAAATGTTACAGCTGCCGTCCAGGACTGGTAGATGTGAGCAGCCATCTTCTAAAAATGGCCGATTTCCAAACAAGTGCCTAAGATGTTTTTCCCAAACAGGGGGAAAATATTTCAAACTAGGAAGTTGAAAAACTCTACTGTCCCAGGAAAAATTCAGCTCAGTAGCCCCTTCCCACCACCACTCCAGCCACCTTTGCCCCCATTCCCAGCCAGCTTGATCCCACTGTTCTCCCAGTTCTCTATGCCCTGCCCCTGAAATTCCGTCTCCCTCAACACAGTAGCCCCCACAGCACCCCCGGCATCCACCGGCTCCCCAGCACTGCTCAGGAAACCTGTCCTCCAGAAATATGCCCACAGACCCACCCCAACCAACACCCCACCTCTGGGTTCACAGCCTCTACCTGCTCTGCTGCCAGGGCCCTTAAGCCACCAAGCTTCCCCTGAGCACAGGTTGCAGGAAAAGTTAATCATTGCCAAGCATTCAGTCATTACTACAAATGACTTATCACCCCCAATATTTGTCTCTCTCAGTCTCTTGTCCACCCTGCGAGGTAAGCGTTTTGTGTGTGTGTGTGTGTGTGTGTATGTGTGTGTGTGTGTGTTTGCTCAGTCGTGTCTGAATCTTTGCGACCCCCTGGACTGTAGCCTGCCAGGCTCCTCTGTCCCTGGAGCTTTCCAGGCAAGAATACTGGAGTGAGTTGCCATTTACTACTCCGGGGGATCTTCCTGACCCAGGGATCAAACCCAAGTCTCTTGTGTCTTCTGCATTGACAAGTGGATTCTTTACTGCTGAGCCACCTTGGAAGCCCACCAGCCCCAGTTCACAAACTGGAAACAGAAGCTCAGAAAGATGATGTGTCCCCAGTCACAGTGTGAAAGTGGTGGGGCTGAACTGCAATCAGACTCTAACTGCCCAGCCACGCATCCTTCCTGCTGCTGTGAATCATTAATATGAGGGACCGATGTGGACTAACACTCGCTGAGCTGGACTCCGCTAGGCCCTCCACTAAGGCTTCCAGGCGATGAGGAGGGTGACAGCCCCTCCCTTGGAAGATGGGGCAGATGGCCGGTAATGAGCTAATTCAAGGGGCCCTGGGACTGTGTCCAGTGAATGGGAAGCAGCCTAGTCTGTGAACCAGGCTTGTTGTTGTTACCGGACTTTCTTAGAACTGTCCTAGATTTTCAGAAAACCCGAAAGGACAGCACAGAGAGTTCCTGTATATCCCATTCTTGGCTTCCTCTATAATTAACATCTCACATTAGGATGGCACATTTATTACAATTAACGAACCAATGTTGACACATTGTTATAACTAAAGTCCATTTCCTTAGCTCTTACCAAAGGTCTTTTTCTGTGTCAGGCTCCCAGGCAGGAGGCCACGTTATTCAGTTGTCCGTTTGTGTTTGTCATCAGTGGTATTAATGACCTTAATCCCCAGGAGACCTCTATGAGGTACTTCTCCTAAGAGTGGAGTCTTCTTAGCAGAGCCCAGCGGCCTCTGGCTTCACTCTTCATCTGTGACTCATCCCTCCATCCCTCTTTCCCCTCCCCCCATTCCAGATGAAGTTGGGAACCAATTTGAGGTGAACAACTGCTCTGTCTGTTCTGCTCTGTCTGCTCTGACTGCCAAGCTCCAGGGGCCCCACGGTCTTCTCTACTGATTACAAAGGCTGCCATGTGCTGGGGGAGACCCCACAGCTGGGAACCAGTGTCAGGTTGGAGAGGACCCTCAGGGACCAGGGACACATTGGAGCTCAAGACCACTCAGAGAGCTAGGGGGTGAGGGGGACTAACTCCTGGGCACCCACTCCTCCTCTGCCTGGATGCTGCTCCCCTGCTGTCCCCCGGCTCCTGCAAGATGGGTGCCCCCACCTGAGGGTGTTCATAGAAGCTGTGGAGTTTTTTCTTTTTATTTGGCTGCACCAAGTCTTAGTTGCAGTACACAGGATCTTCGATCTTCATTGCAACACTCTGAATCTTTTATTTTTTTGGAAGGAAATGAACCCATTTATTGGAGGACAGAACTTCAGTGTGAAACTGAAAGCAATCTGATATTTCCACAAATGAATAAAATGTGTATGGTTGGTATAATTCAATGTGTAAAACAGCATGCTAACTCTTGGTTGTGGCATATGGGATCTAGTTCCCTGACCAGGGATCAAACCCAGGCCCCCTGTGCTGTGAACATGGAGTCTTAGCCTCTGGACCACCAGGGAAGTCCTAGAAGCTGTGTTGCCTGATGGTCACTCTGATCCATCCCAAACTTGATCACACCTGGACTGCAGACTCCCACATGGCAGATGTGGGGACACTAGCTGGTTCTGCTGGATGAGCTGGGTGCCACCCACCTGTAGGAAGAGACAGCTGGGCAACACCCTCCCATGGGGCAGTCCTGGGCACCAGTGCTGGGCCATTCCCAGCACCAATTCCAGCAGCCTCAGTGGCCATTTTGGCAGGGGAGTGGTAGTGATGCTGGAGAGCCTCAGGCTGCCTCCCCACCCTTCCACCTCCTTGACTTCTCTTTCCCAAGTGTCCTTTCGGTGACAGCTCAGGACTCAAATGGTGGTGATGGGAGGGCAGTGCTGCCCTTTGTCTCATTACCAGCGCTTCACTGTAACCACCTTTGATCTCCTGGACCCTGGCTCCCAGAGAGTCCTCCTGTACCCACTGGTACCTACTGGTCAGAAGCAGGTCTCCCTCTTGTCTGCTCGTATCTGCTAAGTGGAGATAACTTGTCATCGAATCTCTCCAGTCAACAGAGGGACTGGAGGTCCCCAGATGGGGCTTGATCTTCCTGAGTGCTGTGGAGGGCAGTGAGCCCCAACCTGCAAACCACTCCAGAGGGAGGGAGGGAAATGCCAAATCAACCTAATCTGAGCCGGGCATGGTGCCCTAGAATGGCCTCATTTCTGAGTCTAGAAATGATGAGTCGAGCATAATTCTGCTTTGAATTTTTATCACATAGCTTCCTTGGAAGGTAAATATAGATACATTAAGGGTATATTTAGAAGTAGCCGAAATAGCTCAGTTGGGAGAGCGTTAGACTGAAGATCTAAAGGTCCCTGGTTCAATCCCGGGTTTCGGCAATGGTTTTAGGTGTCACCACCAATGGCAGTTTTATTGCATGCCAAAGAATTGATGCTTTTGAAATGTGGTGTTGGAGAAGACACCTGAGAGTCCCTTGAATAGCAAGGAGATCAAACCTGTCAATTCTAAAGGAAATCAACCCTGAACGTTCATTGGAAGGACTGTTGCTAAAGCTGAAGCTCCAATATTTTGACCACCTGATTTGAAGAACCAACTCATTGGAAAAGACCCTGATGCTGGGAAAGATTGAGGGCAAGAAGAGAAGGGGGTGACAGAGGATTAGATGGTTGGATGGCATCACTGACTCAATGGACATGAGTTTGAGCAAACTCCAGGAGACAGTGAAGAACAGGGAAACCTGGCATGCTGCAGTCCATGGGGTCGCAAAGAGTCGGGTATGACTTAGCAACTGAACAAAAAGAACAAGGGTATGTTTAGGTTTTTCAACATAATCTACAAATGGCACCATAGGACACATACTACTGCTTAACATTTGTTCTACCAAACCAGATACATCTTTCACATTAATAAAGACTGATTCCTGTATATTTTATTTTGTTAAGATTTATGTATTTATTTTTGGCTATGATGGGTCTTCATTGCTTCATGTAGGTTTTCTCTAGTTGCCGCGAGTTGGGGCTCCTCTCTAGTTGTGGTGGGCAGGCTTCTCATCACGATGACTTCTCTTGTGGAGCATGGGCTTTAGGCGTGTGGGCTTCAGTGGTTGTGGTGGATGACTGGTGTGCTGGGATTTTCATGGACCAGGCATCGAACTTGTGTCTTCTGCATAGGCAGATGGATTCTTAATCACTGGACCATCAGGGAAGCCCATTCCATCAGGGAAGCCATTTCATCACTGGTTAGCACCTGGGAGGGTGGCTGAATAATCAGCTCTGCTGTGTACTTCTTCCTGAGCCAAGAAATCCTAACCTGTTGGATGAAGGGGTACCTGTTGGATGGGCTGCTAAGGGCTGTGTTGTTAATTGCTAAGTTACTTCTGACTCTGTGACCCCATGGACTGTAGCCCTGCAGGCTCCTCTGTCAGTGGAATTCTCCAGGCAAGAATACTGGAGTGGATAGCCATGCCCTCCTCCAGGGGATCTTCCTGACCCAAGGATGGAAGCCAGGTATCCCTCATTGCAGGCAGATTCTTTACCTCCTGAGCCATGAGGGAAGCCTAGGAAGCTGAAGGTTGGTTCAGGTCAGTTTCTCCTGCTTCTACTCCTTTTGGAAGCTGCCCATGGCCTTGTGTTTCTGGAAGCAGTGGTAACCTCTTACCTTACCTTCAGTCATTGGTCATCGAGAGCCAGAAAAAGAGGGCACCAATTATCGGCTCTCCTGCTGTTGGTCAACACCAAGCAAAGAAAGAAAATCGACCCTCCCAGGGGGACCCTGCAGGTTGAGCCAGGGTGCTACCAGGTGTAGTGTTTCCTGCCCGCCCAGTCCTCTAGTGTAGATGTGAGCCATCCAGAAGGAGGAAGGCCTGGACTCCAAATGCATAAGCAGCACACATGGCTCTGTACCTCGTGGGACTGGGGCTGGTCAGTGTGCCCAGATCTTTCCCCGTCTGCCCGGCCAGCAGCACTGTGGACCTGGGCTGGGTCCCAGATCCCATGTTCCTATTTCACTGCTTCCTGCCTATGGCTCTGAGCCAGCCCCGTGCCTGGACCTTATTCTCGTCCCACAAGGTTTACTTCCTCTGCAGCATCTCTGCCTGCCTCCCCTGGAGACCTCAAGTACATGTAGATCAGGGATTGTGGGTGAGTCTGGGGTTGGGGACAGGATGGGGGGTTCTTTGTTTTCCCATCTGCAGGCCTGTTCCTGGCTTCTGGGTCACATGGTGAGCAGGACGGCCGTGATTCTCAGGTCACCCCAGTGACACTGCCAAGCCCAGAGCATGGGGAGCTCTGCAGGTCCCTGGGCTTTGAGGATTCCTCCAGGCAGGACTCCACGCTCGGGCCCTCGGGTACCAGGCCTTTGGGTCAGCCCTTCAGGCCTCGGGCCCCCGGAGTGTGCCAATAAAACGGAGAAGTTCTGGCTGTAGTGAGGGCAGGAGATGGTGTAACTGCATTCACTGGGGAACTAAACAAAGGTAGTCATGGTCCACCTCATCTGCATCTCAGTTTCAGCTCTGCCCACTGTGATTACAAAGATCTGGGGTAGGGGAGAGGATGGGAGGGGTCCTCGCCCAACCCTCCATCCTTCAGACCCTCTGTCTGGCAGGTTCCACCTGGAACTATAACCCAAGCCGTCTCCTCTGGATAGTTCTCTTGCTGTTGCCCTGGTCTGAGGGGTTGATGTCTTCGTGGGCCTGAGCCAGGCCAAGTCCAGAAGCTCCAAGAAGGCAAAGGAGAGTGAACAGGCTGAGTAGACCCTCGTTTCAGCTTAGTGAAGGCAGGTATGGAAAAACTACTGGTGATGACTGACAGAATCTTTCTTGTCTTAAGACACTTGCTCCTTGGAGTCAGCTCCGTCTTCTCAGAATTGCGGCCTCTATTATGGGGTGGTGGCTCAGTGGTCTAAGAACCCGCCTGCCAATGCAGGAGACATAAGAGACCAGTTCAGTCCTTGGGTGGGGAAGATCCCCTGGAGGAGGAAATGGCAACCCACTCCAGTATTCTTGCCTGGGAAATCCCATGGATAGAGGAGCCTGGCTACAGTACATGGGATCTCAAAGAGTTGGATACGACTGAGGTGACTAAACAACTACAACACATTTCATGGACAGAGGATCCTGGTGGGCTACAGTCCACGGGGTCCCAAAGAGTTGTCATGACTAAGTGACTAACACACGTTATGCGGTAGACTCCACTGTCTCCCAGGACTGAATTGGGGAGACTGCCTCCCTGCAAGGAAAGGCAGCATTCTCAGGTAAAATAAGCAGAATGAAAGAAGGTGGGGGAAGTCAATTCATTGCAGAGTCAAAGAGCAGCCCTAGCTAGGTATGGGGAATGGCAGGGCTAATGGCCCCTTGAAGGCTTGTCACCTTCCGGCAGATACGGGAGTTCTGACCTGGTGTCTGCAAAGTGCTGCTTGGCTGCCATTGTTGATGAGGGAACCCAGAATTTCCAGGGCCTAAAGAACTAGACTTAAACAACCTCCTCCCAGCCCCTCTCTGAGCCTTCCAGCCTCCCATGGAGGATGCTGGCTACTTCTCCCATCGCCTGCTCCCCTCCCCTCTCCCTTGGTCCGCAAGACTGGTCCACACGGGGATGGTCGGCACAGGCTAAATGGCAGTCCATTGACCCTGATGCTTCCTGGTATCCCAGTGGCCATGGCCATTGGACAGGTCAGTACAGGTGCTGGTGTGGTGCTGACCTTCATCTGCTCATATATGATGCGGGCCTTCATCACTAATTTGTCAGTGTAGAAAGGCCTTTGCTGCCATGTAGAGGTTCTAAAATGGGAAAGGAAGGCTGGGTACCTAACCCAACCTAGGCAGAGTGGGTAGGGTTCAGTCTCTGGCAGCTGGACAATCTGGGAGGAGGAATACAAGCCAGGATGTTTGAGTTGTGTGACTCTGCCTCTTATTAGCTGGGTAATGTTGAGTTATTGAACTCTTCAGGGCCTCAGTTTCCTATCTGTAAAATGGGAATAATACCTATCCCCATGGGGGTGTTGGATAAAATGAATTAGTAAATAAGA
The DNA here is from genome assembly GCF_002263795.3 of Bos taurus. NCBI lineage: Eukaryota > Metazoa > Chordata > Mammalia > Artiodactyla > Bovidae > Bos > Bos taurus. The sequence continues at coordinate 37,205,123 of NC_037356.1, forward strand.
ATCCTTAGAATATTGTGTGTATGCTAGGTCGCAACTCTGTGCGCCCCTATGAACTGTAGCCTACTAGGCTTTTCTGTCCGTGGAATTCTCCAGATAAAAATACTGGAGTGGGTTGTCATGCCGTCTTCCAAGGGATCTTCCCAACTCAGGGACTGAACCTGCGTCTCTTTAGGTCTGCCGCATTGGCAGGTCGGTTCTTAACCACTACCCTCACCTGGGAAGCCAAAATGGCAACATTTACTGAGTGCCATTAACTGCTAGAATTTCTCCTCCTGCTGCCCCAAACCTAATGCTTACCTAATATTTTTTTCCTCCCCTATATGAGGACAAGCTGATAGTTCAAGATAAGGAGGGGCTGAGAGAAGCGGCTGCCTCAGGCTTTTCCAGCAGAATAGAGCGCTCAGGCAGGAAGACACAAGACATTTGCTGTGGAAGTTGGTTAAGGAGCTCCCCTTAGCTAGACTGTTTACCCACTGTGACTAGGAATGACCTGTCCTGTCCAACCTCCTGGCTTGTACAGGGCCTGTGGGCTGTGCTCTTCAGGGTTAGTGTGAAGTAACACTTCTCAGTTTTGTTGCTGCTTGGAGGAGCCAGGCTGACGTGCTCTGAGGGGTCAGGGATTCAAGTTCCATCCAGGGCCAACTCTTCCTACCACCACCCTCATCACTCAAGCTCATCGTGAGCATTTAAACAGCCCGGGAGGGTGGTTCTGGGAATGGCACCGATGCTGTGTTTAAACCAAGTATGAATTTACACATTCCAATTGGAATCACAATGTATAACTGACTTTTCTCTTTTAACTTTTTTCATGCAAAGGTAAACCTCTTGTGTCATTGTTTATCATTTTTAACAGCTGTATTCTCCTCCATATCATGGTTGAACTCTATATTTAATCTCATGCTTTAAAACTTTTTAATAAAAAAAAAAGTACTGGCCAGGCAGCTTGTTTGATCTTAGTTCCCTGACCAGGGATTGAACTTGAGCCATGGCAGTGAAAGCACCAAATCCTAAGCACTAGACCCATGAGGAACTCCCTGATCTCCTTTTGATGAAAATCAAGTCTATTGTTAAGGATAACAGGTGTTGAATACAATTGCATGCATGCATGCTACGTCGCTTCAGTCAACCCCATGGACTATAGCCCGCCAGGCTCCTCTGTCCATGGGATTCTCCAGGTAAGAATACTGGAGTGGGTTGCCATTTCCTTCTCCAGGGGAACTTCCCGACCCAGGGAGTGAACATGGGTCTCTTGTCAAGTCTCCTGCATTGGCAGGCGGGTTCTGTACCACCACCTGGGAAGCCTGAATATAACTGCCAATGTGTGTAATTTTTTGTACACCATTTTCTTGGAAGAAATTCTTAGAACTGCTGGGTTGAAAGCTACATCCCTCCTGACTGTTGGGTTCTGGTGGTGTATGGGTGCTTGTTCCCTCACAGCCTTGCCACTACAGATCATATCATTCTAAAACTTTGCCTATCTGAGCATCACTAGGTAAACAGCATCACTGATTTAAAATAGGTTTCTCTGATTAGAGGTTAAGCATTTTTTTTCTTTTTTTAAAATTTTATTTGCTATTGTTTTTTGTTTGTTTTTCAGTTTTATTTATTTATTTACTTTACAATATTGTATTGGTTTTGCCATACATTGACATGAATCTGCCATGGGTGTACATGTGTTCCTCATTCTGAACCTCCTCCCACCTCCTTCCCCATCCCACCCCTCTGGGTCATCCCAGTGCACCAGCCCTGAGCATCCTGTATCATGCATCAAACCTGGACTGGCAATTTGTTTCACATGTGATAATTTACATGTTTCAGTGCCATTCTCCCATATCATCCCACCCTCGCCCTCTCCCACCGAGTCCAAAAGACTGTTCTATACATCTGTGTCTATTTTGCTGTCATTTATTATTTTTATAACCAAACAAAAATATGTAAAAGTTTTAAAAGCCCTTTAGGGCAGATAATTTTTTTTTTTTTTGTATTCCAAATTTCTTATTCATCCAATAATGTCTTAATACATATATACTTTTTTAATTTAAATTTATTTATTTTAATTGGAGGCTAATTACTTTACAATATTGTATTGGTTTTGCCATACATTGACATGAATCCGCCATGGGTGTACACGTGTTCCCCATCTGGAAACCCCTCCCACCTCCCTCCCCATACCATCTCTCTGGGTCATCCCAGTGCACCAGCCCCAAGCATCCTGTATACTGCATCGAACCTGGACTGGTGATTCATTTCTTATATGATATTATATAGGTTTCAATGCCATTGTTCCAAATCATCCCACCCTCTCCCTCTCCCACAGAGTCCAAAAGACTGTTCTATACATTTGTGTCTCTTTTGCTGTCTCACATACAGGGTTATCATTACCATCTTTCTAAATTCCATATATATCTGTTAGTATACTGTATTGATGTTTTTCTTTCTGGCTTACTTCACTCTGTATAATAGGTTCCAGTTTCATCCACCTCATTAGAACTGATTCAAATGTATTCTTTTTAATGGCTGAGTAATACTCCATTGTGTATATGTACCACAGCTTTCTTATCCATTCATCTGCTGATGGACATCTAGGTTGCTTCCATGTCCAGGCTATTATAAACAGTGCTGCGATGAACATTGGGGTACACGTGTCTCTTTCAATTCTGGTTTCCTAAGTGTGTATGCCCAGCAGTGGGATTGCTGGGTCATAAGGCAGTTCTATTTCTAGTTTTTTAAGGAATCTCCACACTGTTATCCATAGTGGCTGTACTAGTTTGCATTCCCACCAACAGTGTAAGAGGGTTCCCTTTTCTCCACACCCTCTCCAGCATTTATTGCTTGTAGACTTTTGGATCGCAGCCATTCTGACTGGCATGAAATGGTACATCATTGTGGTTTTGTGATATTTTGTGATTATTTCTCTGATAATGAGTGATGTTGAGCATCTTTTCATGTGTTTGTTAGCCATCTGTATGTCTTCTTTAGACGCTTACTCCTTGGAAGGAAAGTTATGACCAACCTAGATAGCATGTTCAAAAGCACAGACATTACTTTGCCAACAAAGGTTCGTCTAGTCAAGGCTATGGTTTTTCCTGTGGTCATGTATGGATGTGAGAGTTGGACTGTGAAGAAAGCTGAGCACCACAGAACTCATGCTTTTGAACTGTGGTGTTAGAGAAGACTCTTGAGAGTCCCTTGGACTGCAAGGAGATCCAACCAGTCCATTCTGAAGGAGATCAGCCCTGGGATTTCTTTGGAAGGAATGATGCTAAAGCTGAAACTCCAGTACTTTGGCCACCTCATGTGAAGAGTTGACTCATTGGAAAAGACTCTGATGCTGGGAGGGATTGGGGGCGGGAGGAGAAGGGGACGACAGAGGATGAGATGGCTGGATGGTATCACTGACTTGATGGACGTGAGTCTGAGTGAACTCTGGGAGTTGGTGATGGACAGGGAGGCCTGGTGTGCTGCGATTCATGGGGTCGCAAAGAGTCGGACACGACTGAGCAACTGATCTGATCTGATCTGATCTGATGTCTTCTTTGGAGAAATGTCTAGTTCTTCAGCCCATTTTTTTATTGGGTTGTTTATTTTTCTGGAATTGAGCTGCAGGAGTTGCTTGTATATTTTTGAGATTAGTTGTTTGTCAGTTGCTTCATTTGCTATTATTTTCTCCCATTCTGAAGGCTGTCTTTTCACCTTGCTTATAGTTTCCTTTGTTGTGCAGAAGCTTTTAAGTTTAATTAGGTCCCATTTGTTTATTTTTGCTTTTATTTCCAATATTCTGGGGGGTGGGTCATAGAGGATCCTGCGTGATTTATGTCGGAGAGTGTTTTGCCTATGTTCTCCTCTAGGAGTTTTATAGTTTCTGGTCTTATGTTTAGATCTTTAATCTATTTTGAGTTTATTTTAGCAAGTGTTCTAGTTTCATTCTTTTACAAGTGGTTGACCAGTTTTCCCAGCACCACTTGTTAAAGAGATTGTCTTTTCTCCATTGTATATTCTTGCCTCCTTTGTCGAAGATTAGGTGCCCATGGGTGTGTGGATTTATCTCTGGGCTTTCTATTTTGTTCCATTGATCTATATGTCTGTCTGTGTGCCAGTACCATACTGTCTCGATGACTGTGGCTTTGTAGTAGAGCCTGAAGTCAGGCAAGTTGATTCCTCCAGTTCCATTCTTCTTTCTCAAGATTGCTTTGGGTATTCGAGGTTTTTTGTATTTCCATACAAATTGTGAAATTATTTGTTCTAGTTCTGTGAAAAATACCGTTGGTAGCTTGATAGGGGTTGCATTGAATCTATAGATTGCTTTGGGTAGTATAATCATTTTCACTATATTGATTCTTCTGATCCATAAACATGGTATATTTCTCCATCTATTAGTGTCCTCTTTGATTTCTTTCACCAGTGTTTTATAGTTTTCTATATATAGGTCTTTAGTTTCTTTAGGTAGATATATTCCTAAGTATTATATTCTTTTTGTTGCAATGGTGAATGGAATTGTTTCCTTAATTTCTCTTTCTATTTTCTCATTATTAGTGTATGGAAATGCAAGGGATTTCTGTGTGTTGATTTTATATCCTGCAACTTTACTATATTCATTGATTAGCTCTAGTAATTTGCTGGTGGAGTCTTTAGGGTTTTCTATGTAGAGGATCATGTCATCTGCAAACAGTGAGAGTTTTACTTCTTCTTTTCCAGTGTGGGTTCCTTTTATTTCTTTTTCTGCTCTGATTGCTGTGGCCAAAGCTTCCAAAACTATGTTGAATAGTAGTGGTGAAAGTCTTGTTCCTGACTTTAGGGGAAATGCTTTCAATTTTTCACCATTGATGATAATGTTTGCTGTGGGTTTGTTATATATAGCTTTTATTATGTTGAGGTATGTTCCTTCTATTCCTGCTTTCTGGAGAGTTTTTATCATAAATGGATGTTGAATTTTGTCAAAGGCTTTCTCTGCATCTATTGAGATAATCATATGGCTTTTATTTTTCAATTTGTTAATGTGGTGTATTACATTGATTGATTTGCAGATATTGAAGAATCCTTGCATCCTTGGAATAAAGCCCACTTGGTCATGGTGTATGATCTTTTTAATGTGTTGTTGGATTCTGATTGCTAGAATTTTGTTAAGGATTTTTGCATCTATGTTCATCAGTGATATTGGCCTGTAGTTTTCTTTTTTTGTGGCATCTTTGTCAGGTTTTGGTATTAGGGTGATGGTGGCCTCATAGAATGAGTTTGGAAGTTTACCTTCCTCTGCAATTTTCTGGAAGAGTTTGAGTAGAATAGGTGTTAGCTCTTCTCTAAATTTTTGGTAGAATTCAGCTGTGAAGTCGTCTGGACCTGGGCTTTTGTTTGCTGGAAGATTTCTGATTATAGTTTCAATTTCCATGCTTGTGATGGGTCTGTTAAGATTTTCTGTTTCTTCCTGGTTCAGTTTTGGAAAGTTGTACTTTTCTAAGAATTTGTCCATTTCTTCCAAGTTGTCAATTTTATTGGCATATAATTGCTGATAGTAGTCTCTTATGATCCTTTGTATTTCTGTGTTGTCTGTTGTGATCTCTCCATTTTCATTTCTAATTTTATTGATTTGATTTTTCTCCCTTTGTTTCTTGATGAGTCTGGCTAATGGTTTGTTAATTTTATTTATCCTTTCAAAGAACCAGCTTTTGGCTTTGTTGATTTTTGCTATGGTCTCTTTTGTTTCTTTTGCATTTATTTCTGCCCTAATTTTTAAGATTTTTTTCCTTCTACTAACCCTGGGGTTCTTCATTTCTTCCTTTTCTAGTTGATTTAGGTGTAGAGTTAGGTCATTTATTTGACTTTTTTCTTGTTTCTTGAGGTATGCCTGTATTGCTATGAACTTTCCCCTTAGCACTGCTTTTACAGTGTCCCACAGGTTTTGGGTTGTTGTGTTTTCATTTTCATTCATTTCTATGCATATTTTGATTTCCCTTTTGATTTTTTCTGTGATTTGGTGGTTATTCAGCAGCGTGATGTTCAGCCTCCATATGTTGGAATTTTTAATAGTTTTTCTCCTATAATTGAGATCTAATCTTACTGCATTGTGGTCAGAAAAGATGCTTGGAATGATTTCAATTTTTTTGAATTTACCAAGGCTAGATTTATGGCCCAGGATGTGATCTATCCTGGATAAGTTTCCGTATGCACTTGAGAAAAAGGTGAAATTCCTTGTTTTGGGATGAAATGTCCTATAGATATCAATTAGGTCTAACTGGTCTATTGTATCATTTAAAGTTTGTGTTTCCTTGTTAAATTTCTGTTTAGTTGATCTATCCATAGGTGTGAGTGGGGTATTAAAGTCTCCCACTATTATTGTGTTATTGTTAGTTTCCCCTTTCATACTTGTTAGCATTTGTCTTACATATTGCAGTGCTCCTATGTTGGGTACATATATATTTATAATTGTTATATCTTCTTCTTGGATTGATCCTTTGATCATTATTTAGTGTCCTTCTTTGTCTCTTTTCATAGACTTTGTTTTAAAGTCTATTTTATCTGATATGAGTATTGCTACTCCTGCTTTCTTTTGGTCTCTATTTGTGTGGAATATCTTTTTCCAGCCCTTCACTTTCATCTGTATGTGTCCCCTGTTTTGAGGTGGGTCTCTTTTACACAACATATATAGGGGTTTTGTTTTTGTATCCATTCAGCCAGTCTTTGTCTTTTTGTTGGGGCATTCAACCCATTTACATTTAAGGTAATTATTGATAAGGATGATCCCATTGCCATTTACTTTATTGTTTTGGGTTCAAGTTTATACACCCTTTTTGTGTTTCCTGTCTAGAGAATATCCTTTAGCATTTGTTGGAGAGCTGGTTTTGTGGTGCTGAATTCTCTCAGCTTTTGCTTATCTGTAAAGCTTTTGATTTCTCCTTCATATTTGAATGAGATCCTTGCTGGGTACAGTAATCTGGGCTGTAGGTTATTTTCTTTCATCACTTTAAGTATGTCTTGCCATTCCCTCCTGGCAAGAATTCAAGAGTTTCTATTGAAAGATCAGCTATTATCCTTATGGGAATCCCCTTGTGTGTTATTTGTTGTTTTTCTCTTGCTGCTTTTAATATTTGTTCTTTGTGTTTGATCTTTGTTAATTTGATTAATATGTGTCTTGGGGTGTTTTGCCTTGGGTTTATCCTGTTTGGGACTTTCTGGGTTTCTTGGACTTGAGTGATTATTTCCTTCCCCATTTTAGGGAAGTTTTCAACTATTATCTCCTCAAGTATTTTCTCATGGTCTTTCTTTTTGTCTTCTTCTTCTGGGACTCCTATGATTCGAATATTGGGGCGTTTAATATTGTCCTGTACGTCTCTGAGATTGTCCTCATTTCTTTTAATTAGTTTTTCTTTTTTCCTCTCTGATTCATTTATTTCTAACATTCTATCTTCTACTTCACTAATCCTATCTTCTGCCTCCATTATTCTACTATTTGGTGCCTCCAGAGTGTTTTTGATCTTATTTATTGCATTATTCATTATATATTGACTCTTTTTTATTTCTTCTAGGTCCTCGTTAAACCTTTCTTGCATCTTCTCAATCCTTGTCTCCAGGCTATTTATCTGTGATTCCATTTTGATTTCAAGGTTTTGGATCATTTTCACTATCATTATTTGGAATTCTTTATCAGGTAGATTCCCTATCTCTTCCTCTTTTGTTTGGTTTGGTGGGCATTTATCCTTTTCCTTTACCTGCTGGGTATTCCTGTCTCTTCATCTTGTTTATATTGCTGAGTTTGGGGTGGCCTTTCTGTATCCTGGCAGTTTGTGGAGTTCTCTTTATTGTGGAATTTCCTCACTGTGGGTGGGGTTGTACGGGTGGCTTGTCAAGGTTTCCTGGTTAGGGAAGCTTGTGTCGGTGTTCTGGTGGGTGGAGCTGGATTTCTTCTCTCTGGAGTGCAATGAAGTGTCCAGTAATGAGTTATGAGATGTCAATGGGTTTGGAGTAACTTTAGACAGCCTATATATTGAAGCTCAGGGCTGTGTTCCTGGGTTGCTGGAGAATTTGCATGGTATGTCTTGCTCTGGAACTTGTTGGCCCTTGGGTGGTGCTTGGTTTCAGTGTAGGTATGGAGGCATTTGATGAGCTCCTGTCGATTAATGTTCCCTGGAGTCAGGAGTTCTCTGGTGTTCTCAGGATTTGGATTTAAGCCTCCTGCTTCTGGTTTTCAGTCTTATTTTTACAGTAGTCTCAAGGCTTCTCCATCTATACAGCACCATTGATAAAACATCTAGGTTAAAGATGAAAAGTTTCTCCACAGTGAGGGACACCCAGAGAGCTTCACAGAGTGACATGAAGAGAAGAGGGAGGAGGGAGTTAGAGGTGACCCGAATGAGATGAGGTGGAATCAAAAGAGGAGAGAGCAAGCTAGCCAGTAATCACTTCTTTATGTGCGCTCCACAGTCTGGACCGCTCAGAGATGTTCATGGAGTTATACAGAGAAGAGAAGAGGGAGGAAGGAGACAGAGGTGGCCAGGAGGATAAAGGGGGGAATAAAAAGGAGCGAGACAGATCCAGCCAATAATCAGTTCCCTAAGTGTTCTCCACCGTCTGGAACAAACAAAGAGATTCACAGAGTTGGGTAGAGAAGAGAAAGGGGAGAGAGGTGATAGAGGCGACCTGGTGGAGAAAAAGGAGAGTCCAAAGCTGGAGAGAGCAGTCAAGCCAGTAATCTTGCTCCCAAGTTAAAATGGGTACTGAAGATTGGATTCTTAAAGGTACAAAATTGATAACAAATACCAAAAAGCAAAGATTAAAAATCTAGAGTAGAGGTTGGATTTTCAAAAATACAATATTAAAGAAAAAAAAAAACACAAAGTCACAAAAATCATAAAATATATATATGAAGTTTGCTTTAAAAAATATGGTCTTTTTTTTGCAAAGTAATAGTAGGTTATAAAAATGAAAATTAAAGGAGTAATAGAGGACTTAAAAATTAAAAAAAAAAAAAGAATGATCATAAAAATAGTAAAAATATATCTAGGACCTTCTCTGGTGTTGTTGTGGGCAGTGTGGGGTCAGTTCATTTTCAGATAGTTCCTTGGTCCGGCTTATGTCTCTCAAGATCTATAGGCCCCTTCCTATGTAGTCAGTACTAAGTACAGGGTTTTAATCTATTGTACCTGTCACTTCCAGGGCAGTTCCCTCTGTTTTAGCTTCTTCTGTTTGCTGGTCTCTTCAGTGTCTAATTTCTGCCCTGACACAAGGGGGTGGTGGTGGACACTTTTTTAGGCTCACTTGTTCAGTCGCGCTGTGGAGAGGGAGGGACGCTGCAAACAAATAACACTGGCGTGTGCTCGCAGTGCCTCAGCCACACTGGGCCTGCCCCCACTCACACTGCGTGTGCCCTCCCTGCCCACGCTGCTCAGGCTCTATGTTGCTCCTCCGGGAACTGTCCGAGGCCGGCCCTGGGCTACGTGCACCTCCCAGTTCTAAGCCGCTCAGGTTCAGGCACTCCGGTAGTCCTCAGAGGCACAGACTCGGTTGGGTGTGCGTTTTGTGCCCTTCCCAGTTCTGAGCAGCTCAGGTGACGAGGTGTTTGGTGAGCGTGGTCGCTGCAACTTATCGTCTCCCCTGTCCCTGCCCCTCAGTTTTCTGGGTGTACAACCAGCGCACCTTCTCAGGCGGATGTTGACTGTCCAGAACCCCAAGAAGTCTCAGTTAGCAAAGAAGCCTGCTTGGAGTTTGGTAGATAATGTCTCTCTGGGCTGCGATTGCCCCCTTCTGGCTCTGGCTGCCTGTCACAGGAGGGGTATGGTCAGCAGCCGACTAGCTCTGTACAGTCCTTTGTTCTGTGAGCGGGCCTGGCGTTGTCTTAGGTTAGGGCTTTTCGCGTGGTAGCTATCCCACAGTCTGGTTTGCTAGCCGAAGTTAGTTCCCTCAGATTGCCCTCAGGGCATTCAGGCCTGGTCCTTACTCCAAGCAATGCAGCCCGCGCTTCCCTGCCCAGCCCCTGCTTGCTAGTGGCGGGTGCAGGTGTCTTCACTGCTTCTCTGCTGGGGGAGTTACCGTTGGGCACATAATCTGTGGGTTTTAATTATTTATTTATTTTTCCTCCCAGTTATTTTACCCTCTGTGGTCCCAAGGCTCACCACAGACTTGGCAGTGAGAGTGTTTCCTGGTGTTTGGAAACTTCTCTCTTTTTAAGACTCCCTTCCCAGGATGGAGCTCTGTCCCTACCTCTTTTGTCTCTTTTTTTGTCTTTTATATTTTTTCCTACCTCCTTTCGAGGACAATGGGCTGCTTTTCTGGGTGCCTGATGTCCTCTGCCGGCATTCAGAAGTTGTTTTGTGGAATTTACTCAGCGTTTAAATGTTCTTTTGATGAATTTGAAGGGGAGAAAGTGGTCTCCCCGTCCTATTCCTCCACCATCTTAGGGCCGCCCCTCCTATGTGCTATTGTTTTAAATTGGCTGCGTTGGGTCTTAGTTGCAGTTGTTTCATGCAAGATCTATCATTGGTGTGTGAGTTCTCTAGTTGTGGTGTGCAGCCTCTGGAGTTCACGGTCTCAGTAGTTGCCCCACTTGGGCTTTAGTTGCTCCAATACATATGGGATCTCAGTTTCCAGGCCAGGGATCGAACCCACATCTCCTGCATTGCAAGATGGATTCTTTTAATTGATCTACTTTTAATTGGAGGATAACAGCTTTACAATATTGTGTTGGTTTCTGCCATACATCAACATAAATAAGCCATAGGCACAAGGCAGAACCTTAAACCACTGGACCACCAAGGAAGTCCCACGCCAAGAATCATTTATAGTCTCTAACATCTAATAAATTGCTTCTTCGAATCTCTTATCTACTCTCCCAAGTTTGTTTCCTTGTTTGTTAAGAGCTTTCGCAAGTCAAGGGGTGGATATCCTCATCTTTTAAGTTTCCCACTGAGTTGGTCATGAATTTTTCTTCATAAGGTCCTTCCATCTTGCTGTTTGAAAGGATTATGTAACAATGGGTATCATTTCCCTTTTATTTTTCCTCTTTGAACTTGGAAAAGACCTTTGCTACCCTATACAGTCAGAAAAGTAGCCATTTCCTGTTTTGTGATGCTCCTAGATCAAAATGCAGGAGTTTTCCTCCCACGGTTGCATGTATACAGGCTCAGGATTTTGAAGGTAGCTTTGGCAAGTGCAATTTCCATGGTATACAGACTTCTGTCAACACTCCCACTTCAAAGGGTTCTGTTTGAAGAAGCAAATGTACTAAGAATGTGAACAATGATGACCCCTGCAGTGCTAAGTTTCCTGTGCTTTCTCTGGAAAGAAGCAGTCTAAGCTTTGACTTTCCTGAATGTCTAAATTCAGTTCTGCTGCTGCTGCTGCTGCTGCTGCTAAGTCGCTTCAGTCGTGTCCGACTCTGTGCGACCCCAGAGACAGCAGCCCACCAGGCTCCCCCGTCCCTGGGATTCTCCAGGCAAGAACACTGGAGTGGGTTGCCATTTCCTTCTCCAATGCATGAAAATGAAAAGTGAAAGTGAAGTTGCTCAGTTGTGTCTGACTTTTAGCGACCCCATGGACTGTAGCCCACCAGGCTCTTCTGTCCATGTGATTTTCAGATTTGCCCAATTTAAAACTTCTTCCTTCCCTGAAACCACCTCCTGGTATGAGAAAGCACCTGAGCCTCAGGAACAGTTGAGTCAGACCTGATGGGGTTGATAACAACCTATTTTTGCTGACCTGTGACAGGAAGCAGAGCTGCTTGGCAGCCTGTCAGATTTTCTGTCTTCCTGCCCCTTGGGGAGAGGGCCAGGGGCTGTGTCAGCTAGGTGAGACCAAAGAGGATCCTGTATCTCTCCATCTACACCAGGATCCCTCATCCTGACACTGAGGTTGTGGTGTGTATGTGTACTTGGTCACTCAGTCACGTCTGACTCTGTGTGACCCCATGGACTGAGCCCACGAGGCTCCTCTGTCCATGGGATTCTCTAGGCAAGAATACTCAGTGGGTAGCCATTCCCTTCTCCAGGGGATCTTCCCAACCCAGGGATCAAACCCAAGTCCCCTGCATCTCCTGCATTGGTAGATGGATTCTCTTACCACCGAGTACCTGGAAGCCCACACTTTGCCTTAAATAGAAAGGAGAACATGTCACAGCCTGTTTCTCCAACTTAAGTAAAATTCAGTTTTGTAAAGTGTGACTCCATGCCCAGGCATTTCTGTAAGAGCGTTTTACCTAAAAGTGCTACTCTGTTGTAGCAGTAGGAAGACCAGATAGCCAGATCAGTCTTCCGAAGTAAACAACTATATTTATACATGTGTATTTAAAAACGTTGAGTTCATTGCTGAACTAATTTTTTTTTAAAGGTTATGCACAGAGGCCAAAAATAAAGTAAAAGCAAAACCTCTGGGAAGTGAAACCGGCTTCTATTCTGGGGATTTCTGCGGAAGCCTGGAGGTCCTGGCGTTCTGCTTTGATGAGCACACAGACCACAGATCAGCCCCGGGGCTGCCAGAGGCTGGAGCTTCCAGGCAGACTCTCTATCCAAGCTGGGACTCAGGGGGCCACATTCTCAGGCCAGAGAGAAGGAGAAACAAACCCACTGCATGGAAGAGGACCACATGGGATCTTGCATGTCTTGATCATGGTGATGAATGGATGGATGGATAAGAAAAAAAAATCTCCGCTGAGAATTAAGAGTACAATTCTCTTTTCTCTGGTCCAAATTCTTAGTCTAGGGCAGGGGTGAAGGCTCTCAAAAATTCAATCTGGAGAAAATTCAAGGGCTGAATTTAACTTAAAGTGATCCCAGGGTTATAATTAAAGTAGTCCCTGGGCTCAAGGAGAAGCAGATGGAAAGTTTGACTGGAAAAAAAAAAAAAAAAGATTTCAACCAAAGTCTGAAAGAATTCTCAGGGTCACAAACGAAACAAGAATTTCACAAGCCAAAAATCACAAGATACCATAAAAAAGAGTGAGAAATCAAGGCTAACTGGGAATATATTTGCAACACATTGATAAGGGATTACTATCCAAAATGTTTATATATATATATATATATATATATATATATATATTAAACTGCTACAGATCAACAGGAAAAATAATCCAAATAGGAAAACAGGCAAAGGCCTTTCACAAAAGATAAACTCAAATGGCCTACAAGTGGATAAAAATATGCTCAACCTCATTAGCAATCATGGATGTGAAAGTAAACTTCAAGATGCTGTTACAGGACTTCCCTGGTGCCACAGTGGATAAGAATCTGCCTGCCAATTCAGGGGACACAGGTTCAGTCCCGATCCAGGAATATTCCACGTGCTGAAGAGCAACTAAGCCTGTGAGCCATGACTACTGAAGCCCATGTACCTAGAACCTGTGTTCTCCAACAAGAGAAGCCTCACAAATGAGAAGCCTGGAAGTGAAACTAGAGACTTGCCCCCACTCTCTGCAACTAGAGAAAGCCCACGTGCAGCAATGAAGACCCAGCACTGCCAAAGATATATAAATATAGCAGTGTATACATATCAAAAAAGAGATGCTATTATATATACATCCCTCACATCCATCTGAGCCACCAGGAAAGCCCATGATAAACCACAATGGAAAAAAATATAAAAAAGAATATATAAATATATGTATAACTGAATCACTTTGCTGTATAGCAGAAATCAACACATTGTAAATGAACTACACTTGAATAAAATAAATTTTAAAAATTGTCATTGCGTATCATATATAATACGATATACATAAAATCTATATAATATATATGATATAGATACATATGATCTATATAATAAATCCTCCCCTAGATTAATATCCTAGGGAAAACCCTTGCACCAGAATGCTCACAGAAACGCTATTTATAATCGCAAAATAACTGGAAACCTCTATGTCCATTATTGGGCTTCCCTGGTGGCACAGACTGTAAAGAATCTGCCTGTAATCCATGAGACCTGGGTTTGATCCCTGGGTCAGGAAGATCCCCTGGAGGAGGGCCTGGCCACCCACTCCAGTATTCTTGCCTGGAGAATCCCCATGGACAGAGGAGCTTGGCGGGCTACAGTCCAAGGGATCACAAAGAATTGGACACGACTGAGTGGCTAAGCATACACATGTCCATTATCAACATTAGGACACATAAGGGCAGTGTACGGTATTCCTATATTGGGGCTCTACAGTGAATGACATGTAAGGATTAACCTGTCCAAGTTTATCCCTTACAGCCTGGCCTCCCAGGAAAGGAGATGGCCTCTTATCTCTGTGAAGTCCAGCCGCTGCCAAGAGCCTAAGGTGCTGATCATTACAAAGCTTGGACCCCGGCCCCTTAATTACGTCAGGGAGTCGGGGGTGTCTGGTGCTTCTCCAACTATGTATGCGATGAGTGAATCCTGCTGCCTGCTAGCCACATCAAACAGCTGCAACACCATGCTTTTGACCCTAGATTCATGGTCATTTCAGGGGAAAGAGCTGGGACAACCACCCCCACCACTGCCTGAACCCAGCCCAAACAAGGAGCTGGCAGATTAGGGCCAGAAGCAAGATTCTGCCACATCATAGTGTTATGTATCCCCTTCCCTGGGGACAACAACGGAGAAGCTGTGCTTCCCAATCACCCGACTGAAGAGCACCTCAGCCTGATGATGGGAGTCCCTCCCCTGGAGCACCCTGCCCAGGATGAATGTGCCCTGGGGACCTGGCTATCCCCATCCTCAGTGAATGCTGTTCCAGCAACCTAGGGGGTAGTTCTGTTTGGCCACTTGCACTTGTTGGCAAAATAGTTAAGAACTATAGCTACATGAGAAGTCTCTTGGGAGTCCCTTGGACAACAAGGAGAGCAAAAAAGTTAGTTCTAAAGGAAATCAACCCTGAATATTCACTGGAAGGATTGATGCTGAAGTTGAAGCTCCAATACTTTGGCCACCTGATGCGAAGAGCTAACTTATTGGAAAAGACCCTGATGCTGGGAAAAATTGAGGGGAGGAGGAGAAGGGGGTGACAGAGGATGAGATGGTTGGATGGGATCACTGACTCAATGGATATGAATTTGAGCAAACTCCAGGAGATAGTGAAGAACAGGAAAGCCTGGTGTGTTGCAGTCCATGGAGTTGCAAAGAGTTGGACGTGACTTCGTGACTGAACAACAATAGTTATGAGGTCAGTACTGATAAGTCTCAAGAACAGTGTTGAGTGGATAAAGTCAAAGATTGCAAGCTGAATGATTGCAGTTATACAAAGTACAAAAGTCAGCAAAAAAAAAAAAGGAAGAAAAATAGATTATGGCAAAATTATAAAAGCAAAGATATAGATAGTGGCATAAATATAAAACCCCATATCAGGGTAGGATATCAGTTTCCTCTGCCGGGTAGAAAGAGGGATGTGTTTGCAGAAGGGTGCACAGCGGGCCCCCAGTGCTGTCTTTCCTAAGCTGGGTGGGGGTACAAGGGTGTTTATTATCGTTTAAACAGAAGATATGTTTTAGACCCTTTTGAATGAATGTTTCACAATTGAAATTAAAAAAAAAAAAAACAACACTTTTAAAATGTGGGTTAAAGACCTGTTCCAAATTTTGAAACTCTTCAGATGAAATCTTAAGACTTCAAGCTGCTGATTGAGACTGGCCGTCTCCCAACCTGCCTTCACAATCTGTGGGTCATGTTCCCACATCCTGCCCCCCGCTGCCCTCCACACTCTCTCTCCCACCCCATCCCCGCTCCCTCCTCCCTCCTAACTTGGTCAAGGCAGTGGGGCTGCCAGAGCCTCTCCGTACACCAGCCACCCCTACCCTGGGACAACCTAGGGAATTTTTACTTCTCCAAAATGTGCCTATGTCAACCTCTCCCCAGATTTACCTGCCTTTCAAAAAAAGCCACACCCCATCTTCTGCATTGGCACCTCTATCTGAAGTCTACAGCCCAGGGTCGTGTCACCTGTGTGCTCCCATCTCCCTGCCTCATCACGTTGCACCTTGTGTCACCAGAGCTTAATAAATGGAAGATTTACAAATGAAGAAGGCCCTGTGGGCCCCACTTTTATAACACAGGTGTGGATCCCAAGGCCACCAGGGCCAGCAGTGTCACGCCAGTGCAGACAACAGCAGGGAAGAGAAGCAGCCAGCTATGGAGGGCTTCCCAGGAGGCATGTATCAGCTCAACAGCCCTGTTTGATTTGAGGCACTAACTGAGTTTTACAGACAGATGATATTAATAATCCATCACATGCTCTGTCGTGTCCAACTCTTTGGGACTTCATGGACTGTAGCCCGCCAGGCTCCTCTGTCCATGGGATTCTCCAGGCAAGAATACTGGAGTGGGTTGCCATGCCCTCCTCCAGGTGATATTCCCGACCTAGAGATTGAACCTGCACCTCTTGTGTCTCCTACGTTGCAGGCAGATTCTTTGCTGCTTGAATCATTGGGGAAGCCCACACCTGCAGAAGTGGAGACCTAAGTCGTAGAAAGCTGTAATGCTGGGATTCAAACCTGGCTTCTGACACCAGAAAGGCGAAAGTCGCTCAGTCGTGTCTGAGTCTCCAACCCCATGGACTTTACAGTCCATGGAATTCTCCAGGCCAGAATACCGGAGTAGGTAGCCTTTCCTTTATCCAGGGGATCTTCCCAACCCAGGGATCGAACCGGGGTCTCCTGCATCGCAGGGATTTTCTTTACCAACTGAGCCACAAGGGGAAGCCCTGACACCAGAGCCCACACCTAACCAGCCCTACACTCCTGGAACACCACAGAGCTGCCTGCTCCTGTCTCAGCTGACGCTAGGGCAGCCAGCTGTCTCTGAAGCCAGTTTAAAATCCCAGCTCTAATATAATGCTTAGTTTTCTGTCTGTGGAATGCAGATGATAGCGCCTGACTGGTGCTGAGAGCTGGGTCCTGGTGCCACTGTTACTGGGGAGACTAGTGTAACTACAGTGCCCCCAGGTGGCTGCCTTGGTCAGTGCCCCAAGGCTGAGCAACCTTCAACAGCGGAGGCACAGCGGGGTGGGTGGGAACTGGGTCCTCATGCATGGAAAGGTCCAGACGGATCGTCAAAGGGCTGAAGTTCACAGAGAATGCAATAAGCATTAATTACAAAAATTCATGAGCCTAACGATAAGGGCCCAGAAAAGGTGAGCCTCTTACCATCTATCGATTGAGACCCAGTTCCAAAAGATTCACCTTCAAGGCAATGAGCTGAAATCTAGAGACATGGCAGGAGTAACAGACCCTATTCCATTTTGGCTGAAATAACAAAGTCTGTCATCCATCCCCGCCCTCCCCCTCCCCACTACCACATCTTCTTTTGTGTTCTAAGTAGAGACAGAACACAAAAGAACAGACCTGGGCTTTGTTCGAAGCCCCAGAGTTGAAACTGTCCGCCTCTTAGCAGCAATGAATTGAATGCCAGCAGGGTACAGGGTGCTGCCTTCAAGGAGATTAAAACCTAAGTTTAAATAGTTAAGAGACAAATGAATAAACACCTCCAAGGTAACGTGGTAGAGACACGCCAAACACCATGAACCTGGGCTGAGTGAGGACACCCGCCTGGCAGGGCAGGGACCCCAGGGAGAGTAAAACAGCGGAGCAGTAGGAAGTAAAAGCGGCAGCAGCAGTTAAAATATGTACAGCACTCACCGCGTTCGTCCGTCCAAACACTGCTCACACACTAACCTACTTAAGCCTTGTTCAGTCGCTAAGTTGTATCTGACTCCTTGAGACCCCATCTCTAGCCTGCCAGGCTCCTCTGTCCAGGGGGTTTCCCAGGCAAGAATACTGGAGAGGGTCATCATTTCCTTCTCCAAGGGATCTCCCCAAACCCAGGGATTGAACCTGAGTCTCCTGCATTGGCCGGCAGATTCTTTACCACTGAGAGAGCAACCAGGGAAGTCCACCTCAGCCTTACATCCCTAGTAAGCACAGTATTCCTGTCTTAATGGACACTAAACAGAGATAAATTAATCAATCTGTCTGTGGCCTTACTCTACTAAGTGCCAAAGCCCGGAGTCTGTCCCCAAGCTCGCAGAGCCCACCTTCTAGGCTGGACTGCCAAGGTACCTGAAGCCCCACGGGGGTGCAGGAAGCTGCCCAGTTGCTGGACAACCAAAGGCAAAGTTGTTTCAGGCATAAAATTAACAAAATGTCATCTCACATTCTTTTCCTCTGTGTTCCACTAGGACCGCTCTTTGAAAGGGTACTGATGATCTCCCAAGGCCATACCCAGTGGCACCACTCCAGCCATGCTGGTTTCCCGAGCCTGCAGCACACATCTTGACCTTGATCTTCCAGCCTCAGAACCTTCCCTCAACTGCAACACTCCTCCCCTTTAGCTCCCATCAGTCACCCTCCAGCTTATCATCTAGAAGAGGCCCTTCTTGACCACCCAAAGCAGCTGCACGGACTACCCTACCTTAATTCCCCAACCACAGGGGGTGTGGGTTCCCTGACATTCTGCTAATTTACTGTTTGCTGGCTGGGTCCTCCCAGACCAGTTTGACTTTTAATCTTCAAATACCAGTCACAGATAGATTTCTGATTCAGGCCAGTTGAGACAGATTTTCTGTCCCCTTGGACCGAAGGACTGAGGACGCCCTGAGAGATGGCCAGTTGTGTGGCAGTGAGATCCTCAGCACTCTCCCCTTCCCCCACTTCCAGGCTCACATGGGAGCCACCCAAGGCAGGTGACATGAAACCCCATAAATCACAAAGTCAAAGCCTGCAGGGATGTGGAAGAATCATTCTGGCAAATGGCTTGTAGATTATTTTTTAATTTGTTGTCCAATTAAAGAGACAACAGAACGATGGGCATCCTGGTGGTCCAAGTCCTATTTGGCGCTCCCTCCCCTTGATTCTCCCCGCTACAGACACAGGAAGGCGGCTATGTTTGTTGTTTTCTTTTTTTAATGAAACTAGAGCGCTGCTTACAAAAACCTGCCTGAGCCCTTGGCCCAGCCCCTTCACAGTTCCCTTGGCTCAGCCTCTCCCCAACTCACAGGAACTGGAACACGGTGGGTGTGGAACAGCCATCAACTCCATCAACTCCTCGAAGAGAGGCCCTGGGGCCGACCCTGAGCCCTCAGAGGGTGACGGATGAGGGTGGTCCATGCCACTGCGGCTCTCAGGCCACCACCGGGACCAGAGTGAAATGATGCGAATGTCCCACCCCATATACCCCCCACCCCCCAGTAGTCTCTTCTCCCCTGCCCCCCACCCCCACCCCAATGCTATCCCACTACTGAGACGAGGCCCCACTCCGGTCTGGTGAGCTGCCGCCTACAGGCTGTAGAATTTGAGGCTCCGGTCCATTCCCGTGGAAGCAATGAACTTGGCGTGGTGTCCGAAGGCCACCCCTGTGGTCAGGCCACTGTGCTCTGTGGAGAGATAAGACAACAGTGAGGAGGCTTTTCTTCCTTGAGGTCTCATCATTGACCCCTGATGACATGCTCCTCACCCATCCCTGTGACCTGGAAACCTCCCATGGCCTATTAACCCCTAACGCCAGAGCTCTAGGGTGACTCACATGGCACTGAGCTCCAGAGCCTCCCTGGGGCTGGCCCGCAGCAGGCACTGTGTGTGGCTGGGCTGAGTGAACACAGGAACACCAGTCCCCGCCACCTAAGCTTTCAGGGGGCAGCTACAAATTGGCTCTGCTCAGCTCAGTCCAAGTCTGAGAACTGACAGGAAGCTGGACTTGTTGGTATTTAGTTCTGAGTCCCTGTGTGTAACTGGAACAGCCTTATCAGCTTGTCCTAGCTCACACAGAAAGCTGGGCTCCTGGCACAGGGCAGGGCTGGGTCAGGGGCAGAAGATGCCAGGCAACCCTCCTCGCTGGGCTCAGATAGTTCATGGACATGATCATAGCCGGCCCACCACCTCCCCATTCTAAAGCTGCCCTATGCTTCCAGCCCGCCACTCCACAGACTGCTCCAAATCAAGGCACCGGGGCCCAGGGAAGGTGAAAACCCATGGGCCACACCAGCAGGCCTGGCCACTTCTGGGACACACAGTGAGTAGAATCTGGGGTGGGAGAAGGTGCTTGTGCCCCGCCCACCACCTGCTAATGAGAACAAGAAAACTTCATTAACAAAGATGGCAGCAGCTGCCATTCCTTCAGTTCCTGAAAGTGAAAGAGGCACCCTGTCCCCATGCAGGCCACCTCCAGGGAACCAGCTGGCACAATATGCAAAGCAGTGTCAATACGCCCATTTAAAGATAAAGTAACTACAGCTCCAAAAGGGAAAGTCATGTACCAGAGGCCACACTACTATTAGGAGGTGCCAACTTTGTTGAGGTGGTATTTGCGTGTAACGGACGCGCATTCTCCTGTATACTTTAAGTCATCTCTAAATAACTTGTAATTCCTAACACAACACAAATTCTATGCAAATAGTTTTAAATATAATGTAAATGCTACATGAATAGTTGCCAGTGTGCAGGCAATTAAGAGTTTTGCTTTTTGGAACTTTCTGGATATTTTCCCCCCACAAATGTTTTTGATCCACAGTTGGTTGAGTCTGTGGAGAATCAACTGTACTATTATTCTCCAGAGAAGTTAAGTAGCTCGCCCAATGTCACAAAGCTTCGAGTGGCAGAGCTAGCATTTAAAGTCAGGCAGTCTGACTCCTGAGTTCCTTGTCTTAGCCACTAAACTCTGTCTCAGAGCGATTAAAAGCGGCTTTGGCAAATGCATGCCTGCCACTAGAAACCCCTAACCCAGTGAAACTTTCCCCACTTTCTTCTGGGCCAGAGCACCCAGAGACCTCAGGATCTTGAGGCAAGCCTCTACCTGTAAAGTGAAGAATCTCCGTCCACTGTTTACAGATGTAGATCTGGACATCGGTGCCGCCAAGGGCCAGGTAAGTACCGCTCTGGTCAAAGATCAGTGACTTCACCTGCCATTTTCCGGAAAGAAGTCACATGAAAGGAAGCAGAAACTATGGGCAATTTGGGAACAACAGAGGCAGTTTAGAGTAATTCATCAACAAATGAGGAGGAGGGGTGACAGAGAAAGAGGTGTACCTCAAAGTTGTTATCCAGTTGCAACGTCTTAAAGTTCTTAAGTTTGCGCAGATCCCAGAGTTTAACAGAGGAGTCATCGGCCGCTGTAGCCAGGTAGTAGCCGTTCTCCGAGAAGGCAATGCTGGTGATGGGGCCCGAGTGGCCAGGGAAGTTGGCCACATTGGTGCGCTCCTGCGGTTGGGGAGCAGGGAGTAAAATGTCACCCACCGGTCGTGAGGGAGAAAATGGAGCTCAGACAACTCCACTCCTGAGATGTCCTCCACCCTCAGGGAGGACAACCAGCAGGAAGAGCAAGGGTGGACGCCTAGCCTGGGGCTCCCAGACCACACCTACTGTGTCACACACACAGCCCCTGGGACACCCCTGAGGCCAGGTGCCATAACCACTTCATCACACCACACAGGGACAAGAGCTCCAACCCTGGGCTGCAGACGGGACGGCCATGTCCTACCTTCAAGTCCCAGATCTTGATCTGAGAGTCCATGGTTCCTGTCCCGAAAATGAGTCCATCAGGGTGGAACTGCGCACAGGTGAGAGCTGTTGGGGGGAGACAGACGGACGGTCAGAGCCCACCCTCAGGATACTAAGCACAGCAAAGGTAGGCTCCTCACTCTTCCTCCTGCTCCCTGGGCCAGCACTATGCCCGGCACTCAGCAAGCTCTTGGCAGCATGTACTTTTTAGAACAAATGAGCAATAGCTAAATAAAACATTATACAGCGAATGAAGAGCCCAACACTTAGGAGACAACTTACAGCATCCAGAGGTCTCATCAGTCACCTTGGTGAGCACACGTCCTGTCTGGATGTCAGAGAAGGCCCAGTACTGAAAAAACAGAGACAACAGAGCCGGTAAGACAGTAGTCCCCAGGTTCTGATGGCCCCTCAGGAAGGCAGGGACCCTGGTCGGGCAGACCTTGGCAAGGCCATCCCCTCTCTGTAGAGAGGAAATACTCTCTCCAGGTTCTGGGGACCCGGCTGGGTAAGATGTTTCCTCCTCCCAGGATGCCTGAGTTTGGGGACCTCTTTAGGGCCTGGCTGGGACAATACCTGGTCATCAGAGGAGCTCAGGAGATAGTCACCAGTGGCGTGGAGGCTGAGGCCTGTCACAGCGCTCTCGTGGGCACGAACAACCTGTACGCAAGAGGCGTTCGGAACCGACCAAATCCTGATAGTAGCATCAGGGGAGGCAGAAAACACCAGCTCCTAAAAGGAGAGCAAAGAGGCAGATTATCAGAGACAGAAGAGATGGACCACAATCATCTTGCAAAAGGGGACTGGGGACGGCCACAGCTCTGCCAGGCCTGGAACCTTCCATCCACCCAACAACGCCTGAGTGGGCCAAAGGGTAAACGCTATCAGGATGGGAAATTAAACAGCATTTGGCCAAGTGGAGGAGGCCCTGCCATCTAGTGGTAAAAAAGATTAGTGAACCAGAGGGAAACCATCCATCCCTTTCCCAGGACCAGAGAGATATACACCTAGAGCAATTCAGGAACTGAATGTTTAATCCCATTTTATTTAAATAGCCTCATGTAGTCAATGGCTCCTTAGGACAGGAAAGTCTGAGCAGTAGCAGGCCTGGAAGGGTTGTGAAGGCATGTCCTAAGCATCCCACACTTAAGAATTCAGGGGCAAGTTAATTCTCAGAAAAACTGGTAACAGGGAGAACTCACATAGTGTCACCAACCTATTATTTTGGTTAGTTAGGATGTTAAAACTCGTAAGGTAAAACTACCATCTTCCATCAACACAACTGCGTAGGAGAAATAACATACTAACACGCTCAGCATCAAGTTTCCATCCCCCGGCCTGGAAGACTGTGGGAAATCTGGACCTATCCCTCCCCCTCAGACACATGGGGCAGAATTTTGTTGAACTTTGTGCTCTGCAGTTCGTATTTTAAAATAGTGTAGAGATTCTTCCTTCCCTAACATAAAACTTTTCAATATGCTTTTCAAACTATATATTTCCTTTCTTCCCTGGTTTGAAGACCACTGTTTCAGGAATAGTGGGCAATCCCATGACCCCAAATCTGGCCCTGAACCGCCAGTGCTGAAGAGCTGGCACTCTCAGGCCCGTGTCACTTCACCAAGAAGGCAACGGGGGTGGGGGCCTGGTTCTGGGACCTCACAGCACGGGAACAGGGCTCAGAAATGAGGGCTGAGGGTGCTAGGGGAGCGCTTACCTGGGACGGGTGAAAGACCACGCTGGTGACCTTCTTGGTATGGCCTTTGAGGGTGGCCAAAATCTGCTCAGAACTCTTGTCGAAGACGACGACATTCTTATCCGCCCCACCTGGAGGGGACCAAAATGAGATCCAAAAATGAGTCAGGCTCCCAGGCCCCTCTGCCAAAGGTTCTTTTGTCCCCAGATCCAGAGAGGACAGGAGTGGGCACCCTCCTTGCTGTCCTTCTCCTACCCTTCCCCCACCCCCTTCTCGGCTTGCTGGGCTGGGCCCACTCTTACCAGTGAGGATCTTGTTGGTGTCGGAGGGGCAGAGGTCCAGGGCGAGGATCCCGGGAATGCTAGCACTGTGCAGCCCCTATGCAGAAAAAGTCACATCAAACCCAGTCACGGCTGAATCAAAGCAGGCCACAAAGCCACTCAACGGCTCCAGCCCCGGCCCTGGCCCCAGCCCCAGCCCTGGGGAACAAGAGTGACTTCTGTTCCTCGTCCACTGTGCTTGGCTTTCTGCCCGGATGCAGCAACTCCCATCAGTGATGATGGGGAAGGCCACAGCCGGGCAGGAGGAGAAACCCTGACAACTCAGCAGCCAAGGTGAAAAACAGTGAGGGCCAGAGGTCCTGGACAATGCTTCATGCTGGCCTGTCCCACCCTGGAAATAGCCCGGAGGACCCAGTCTCCCAAGTCTGTGGGACCGAGCCACTCACCACATGTGATGCCACCTGTCGGTATTTGCTGAGCTCTTCTGGCTTCACCAGCTCCTCAGGCACAGTTTTCCCTCTCTGAGAAAAAGAAAAATCCCCCAAGAAGTTACTGGGTGCAGGAATTAATTGGCCACCCCCTCTCCTCCTAAGGGAACCACCAGCTCCTCCAGGTCAGCTCTGGGCCTGGCCCTGGGAGGACTCACCTTCTTCCGTTCTGTGGTGAGCACGGTGGCCTTGTCTTGAAGCTGGGGGAGAGAGGGGAATAAGCTCAATGTGAGACAAATTAATTTGCCAGAGAAAAGCACAGTGAATGCTCGTCACATCTACGCTTTCACAAGCCATCACCAAGAACTCATCATCTGCCAGGCTCTGTGCTGAAGGCTTCCGTGCAATATCTTTTTTCATTTTCACTCCAACCTTATGAGGTGGGTGTTGATGACTTTGTTTCTCAGAGGAGGAAACTGAGCCCCAGAGCAGGTGCAGTCACTTGCTCAGGGCCACAGAGTCAATAGTTGGCAGGGCTCCCAGACTACGCCTGTGCCACTACAGTGGGAGCTGAGATGCTGACAAGCTGCATGGCTTGGAAAAGACACAAACTATCAACTGGTACTAAGGAGGATCCCCAAGTCACAGAGCACAGACACAGAATCAGGGGCCAGCTCTGCCTCTTGTGAGCTGTGCTTCTGACTCTGAATCTACAGATTCTTCATCTATAAAATCAAAGTGATCATTCCTATCCTGTCTCCTTCAGAAAATAAAAAATGAAAACATGTAACAAAATGCTTTAATATCTGCAAAGAACCCTAATAAGAGCAACAAATTGTACTTAATAATTAATATCTTTAAAATTCCCACAAGTCCATAGAGTAGGTACTATCATCCTCACTTTAGTAGCAAGGGAAATTAGACATAGGATTAGTTAAGTCAGCCCAAGGTCATAAAGCTGATAACCGGGGACATCAAAACACAAAGCCAGGCAGCCTGGTTGAGTGTGTGCTCTGTACGACTCCACTCCATCTCCAAATGGATGGGGTTTTTACTCATATTGGACTCCAGGCAAAAGGGAGAGTCCATCAGCTTTCCCACCAAGCGAGAGCATGACGTACCTTCTGAATAATCTCAGGAGTCATTCCCACCAGTTCGCCCAAATCCATTGGCTCACCTGCACCCTGAAGAGAACAAGGAGGAAGGTGAGAGGAGCATGGAATGCCAGAGGAGCACAGAATGCCCTCCTCCTCCCTTGCAGAGGAGGCCGATGGGCCACCATGCACACTCCACTGCTGGCGGGGCTGCGGGGACACTCACCACAACACTTGGCTGGGAGCTTGGCACAGCCTGGGGCACAATGAGACCGGCCTGAGGTTTCAGGGTCGCCAGAGCTGAGAGAGAAGGCAATGTTAGGAATGGGCTATTACAAAACAGGCCTGCCCCAGAGTGGACCCCAGAGTGGGGGATGGCAGGCCGGAGGCTGTACCTTCTCGGGCAGCAGTGACTTCCTTGGTGAGACGCGCAATGACACGGCAGGCGGCATCGTGCTGGTACAGGGCGTGGGACAGCTCCTGGCGGGTGGTCTGCAGCTGCTGGCGCAGGGTGAAGCTGTGGAGCATGACCGCATCCTGGGAGAGGGAGACACCACAGTGAGGGGGTGGGGAGGCGTGGGGAGCACCCAGCAGAGGAGTCAGCCCTTGATAAGAGGACGCTCTTATCCTAGGCCAATCCCACGGCCTAGACCGGTATCAGTGACCTAAGCAAGATCTGAGTGACCCTGAACTCTCGAGCAGACGCTCCCAAGCTCCTCACCGTGCCAAACCTTGGGCACACAGACAGGAACGGGGGCCAGCTCTTCCCACCATCTTCTCTAATTTACCGGCACATCTCCGGCGTCATGCTGTCACCTCACCAGAAAGGAACACTAGAGCTGCTGTTTATTGACTGCTCATTGTGTCAGGCACTGAGCCAGGCAGTCCTCAAGACGCAGTCCTTGAGGTTCTCACTGCTGGGGCTCTAATGAGTAAAACAAGTCCCTGACACCATGAAGCTTATCTTACTCCGAGTCTCTGAAAACCCTAAGACAGGTACTAATCCATGCAATATGGTCAGGAAAAGCAGTACTTGGATATTTGCCAAGGGACGTGGCAAGTGGGCAACGGAGCAAAGGGTGGAGCCGAGATCTGTGTGACATTAACAACCAGGCTCCTCCTCTGCTCTCACCCTCCCCTCAAAACAGAAAATAAGGCTCCATCCCTCCCATCCCCACCTATGTCCTAGTCCAGTGATCCCCTCTTTTCAAGTGGCAAAAATATAAATTCTCTTCCAGGGACTCACCCACTCATCCTGCAAGGCTTTCAGAATGGCTGGGATGCTGGTGGCTGAGGGAGGCTTGGGCCGGATTGGGTGAGCAACTGCCAAGAGAGACAAAGTGGGCATGAAAACTCATGACCTAGGGCGTGCTGGCCCTCCCACACTCTTTCCCCTTCAGCCCCCACTAATGTGCTATGTACCCACCACCCTTCCCACCTTCCCAGGCTTTAGGCTACGACAGCCCTGGATTGAGGCTGGCCAGCAGGCACCTTTGATATCAATGAGCTGCTCCTCGGACAGAGGCTGGTTGTTGATGGGATCTGTGCCGTTCTCTGCAATATACTTCTCAATGAGCCGCCGCTCATACACATGATTAGAAACGGGGGACACACAGGGGTGTTCTGGCACTTCATTGGAGACTGCGGAGAAAAGGCAGGTGGTGAGCCTGGGGTGGTGACAGGGACTCTGGCCAAGGGGACGCTTCACCCTCGGCTGGCCTCCACAAGACCTTGCCTCTCTACACTCAGCTAACAGGAATCAAGACATGACATCCAAGCCAGTTGTGGACTGTACCCACAATGCTTTCCAGCCACTTAACTACCTTCTCCATCAGTCTCTGACAGTCAGGTAGTCAACAAATAATTGCTGCATGACTACTAAATGCTAGGCACCTAGGGAGCAGTCAATAATTCCTGCCCATCTCATTTCTGAACAAAAACGCTTAGGCACCCATTATACAGCAGGACAGGAAGATACCCACAAAGCCCTTCAAGTCTTAGACTAGGGCCTAGATGGATTCTCAGACAAATTACAAGGCGATGTGACAAGAGCTATGATAACAAAGTATTTATTTACATGCTGTTTACTAGGTGCCAAGCTCCACTGTAAACACTTTCCATTGATGAAATCATCCTCACCACGCCCCAACAGAAGTATCCATTTACACCCCTGAGGATTGGGACTGTAGCTGCTCTCTGACTTCCAGTACAATGCAGGTGCTTGGCAAATGCTCAGTAAACATCTAACAGACCAGCGAATGGCGTGGAGCTGACGGATACTGAAAAGATGTTCCTCAGGATTGAAACAATGAATGTGAAAATACTCTGCACACTGTCATTTCTTTAACGCTTAAGGACTCTTTTTCTAGTCACATTTCCTTTCACTCTTTCTCTCCTTTGTTTTGGGTTTATGGGGAGGTTCTGAGAAGAGTCAAGAGCTTGAGAGAGAAAAGGATGAGAAACTAATAACCTGATGAACGACCAGAATGCAAAACACCCACTTTCCTCAATAACACATCCAAAAGACAGGACAAAGCATTTGAAAAAAGCATGGATTCAGGGTCAGAGAACCTGGCTCCTTCACACAGCTCTGCCACTAACTAGCTGTACTCTGTTTTACAAAAGCCACATTTCTCCTTGAACCTTACATCCTTATCTGTAAAACCGGATCTTCATTTCTGCTTTGGAGAATTCCTGTGGGGACATAACGACTTTGCAGTCTTGCAAGCACGCTGTAAACCAACAGAGGCTTTTCCAAATGTGCAGCTGTTTTCATCAGCCCTACAGGGTGAGGCTGGTCTGGCTCCCAGGCCTGTCACCGCCTCCAACTCACTGTGCGACCTTCGCAAACTGCAGAAGCGCTACCTACCCAAGCAGGGCCTCAGACAACACATCCAGTGCCAAGGCCATTATTTTTGCAGTTGGGGAAACTGAGGACCTCATCCCGGCGCCAGATCACAAAGCCAACTGGAGGCGGATCCTGCACAAGCCCTCTGGCTTCCTGCTTCCTACAGAGAGCTCTTTCCCCTGCACCACCAGCTCCCCGCTATCCAAGCCTCAGATCCACTGCGCAAACGAGGTGGGTTGCCTCTGTGCAGCCTGCGAGAATGCACTAGAGACGTTATGTAAACTATGAAGCGCTGCGCAAACTGACCTCACGCTGGAGGAGGAAGACCCCCCCGGGCTGACAGGCCGCCGCCCTGCCTCCCCGGAGCCCCGTTTTTCAGGTCCAGCCCCGACACTGGCGCCGCAGAGGCGCGCAGATCCTCAAGCTCGGCTCTCCGGCCTCCAGCACCCCGCGAGCGGCCGCAGCCGATACTCACTAGAGCAGATCAGAGACATGGCGCCCTCGCTGCACTCCGAGGCTCCTCACGCTGGGCTCCGGGATCAGCTTCTGGGCCCCCGCGGGACACTTCCAGTTCCCTCGCTGCTTCCAGACGCTCCGCTGCGAGCGGGGAGCTGCCCCGCGAAGCGATGCTCGCGAATAGCTTCACGTGGGAGTGTGGCCAGCCGCGCGCCCCAGCGTCCAGAATTTAACGGAAACTGTCCTTTCCCATAATGCAATCAGGCAGGAAAGGGCGCGCCAGGAAATACTCGGGTATTTCCGGGCCCTCTCGGCTAGTTTCGTAAAGCTCCAATGGCTGGGAGAGGAGATTCGAAACTACATTTCCCTTAATGCACTGGGACCTTAAAGTCAATCAATTTAGCTACACTCTTTTGAGCCAAGGGCGGTGGAACGACCGTCTTGCAAATATTGGAGTATATGAGAATTTTTTTTTTTAATGCTATTAGTCTTTTATTTCGTGAGCATGGTATACTTTGATTTACTTAGGTCTTCTGTAATATTTTTTCAGTATAGTTTTATATTATTGTCCATAATGGTTTTGCATATTTTGTCTATTTTTGAGTACTTCATAATTTTTTATTCTATTTTCAAGTTTTTAATTTATTTTTAATTGGAGGATAATTGCTTTACAATGTTATGTTGGTTTCTGTAAGAATTTCTTAAGGAACTTTTAAAAATGCATTTTTCTGGGGCCTAATTTAGAGAGTCTGCATTTTCACTTCATGCCCCATGTGTTTCTCTGGCAAGTGTTCTCAGAGGACTAGCTTTGGAAGTGGAGAAGGCAATGGCACCCCACTCCAGTACTCTTCCCTGGAAAATCCCATGGGCGGAGGAGCCTGGTAGGCCGCAGTCCATGGGGTTGCTAAGAGTCGGACAAGACTCAGCGACTTCACTTTCACTTTTCACTTTCATGCATTGGAGAAGGAAATGGCAACCCACTCCGTGTTATTGCCTGGAGAATCCCAGGGACGGGGGAGCCTCGTGGACTGCCGTCTATGGGGTCGCACAGAGTCGGACACGACTGAAGTGACTTAGCAGCAGCTTTGGAAGACCCAGTGAAGACGAAGATACACATGGGCAGAGAAGCCTTAACACTGGCTAAGAAACTCTTCTGGTCTTGCCCGTACTACCAATTTGCTCTGTGATTTTGGGCAAGTCATCTGCTTCTTGGACACACTGGCCTTTCAAGCCCTCAAACTTACCCACTCTGACTGGTTCCAGATCCTTCACCTGGAACACTTTCCGCAGTGTCTGCCCTTCTTCTCCCCACCCCTCCCATCCTTTCCAAAGTAAATCCAATCTCACCCTAAATAGCACTTCCTCTGGAGTCTCTTTTATTGACCCCTGACTGAATTTTAGTCCCCACAGCACCCTGTAATTTTCCTCTGAGTCACTCTGGGATAGCTATAATAATTTATTTCAAAGAATTTATGATTTATTTTTGCTTGTGCTGGGTCTTCATTGATGTGAGAGGGCCTTCTCTAGTTGTAGTAAGCAGGGGTTACTCTTTGTTATGGTGTGTGGACTCTCATTACAGTGGCTTCTCTAATTGCAGAGTGCAGAGTTAGTTGCCCCTTGGCAGGTGGGATCTTCAGGAACCCGGGATTAAACCTGTGTCCCCGGCATTGGCAGGTGGATTCTTAACCACTGGACCACCAGGGAAGTCCCACTATAATCATTTAATTATGTACAAGTATCTGTTTACTGTCTGGGTTCTCTGGCAGATTATAAAGTCTGTAATGGCAGGAACCATGATTGTTCTGGTCACTGCTGTTTTTTCGGGGTCTAGCACGGTGCCTGATACATAGCAGGAATATCGTAACTATTGTTGGTTGAATGACAGGCTGCCTGACAATCCAGGCATCTTAAGTATTTGTATGTGGTAGGAAATAAAAATCAATCTATTTAGAGGGGAACTTGAACCAGAGGTGGTTAGACTTGATTGAATCGACTTGATTGGATTGACAGCAGATAAGCTATAGAATCATAACCACACTTCCAGCAGATTCCTCTGGAAGACATTTATTGGATGGGTTGCAGAGAGAGGCAGCAAGACCCAATCATTCACTTTTTGGATAAATATTTATGCTAAGTGACTTTAGTTATGACTGACTCTGTGTGACCCTATGGACTGACCATAGCCTGCCGGGCTCCTCTGTCCATGGGATTCTCCAGGCAAGAATACTGGAGTGGGTTGCCATGCCCTCCTCCAGGGGGTCTTCCCAACCCAGGCATTGAACCTGCATCTTTTACCTCTCCTGTATTGGCAGGCAGGTTCTTTACCACTAGTGCCACCTGGGAAGACCCGTCTTTATTGAGTACCCACTATGTGCCAGTCAGACATTATACTTGACATTGGGGATAGCACTTTGAGCAAAAACAGAGGTGTCCCCATGAAGGTGAAAGTCACTCAGTGATGTCTGACTCTATGTGACCCAATGGACTGTACCATCCCATGGAATTCTCCAGGCCAGAATACTGGAGTGGGTAGCCATTACCTTCTCCAGGGGATCTTCCCAACCCAGGGATCGAACCCAGGTCTCCCTCACTGCAGGCAGATTCTTTATCAACTGAGCCACCAGGGAAGCCCATGTCCCTATGGTAGGGAGCTTACAGCTGTCACAGAAGAATGGAGGAAACAGGGAGTTGTTTCCAGGCTTTTGAGTTTCAAAAGCCAGGCCCTCATGAAACAGAAACGATTCAGGGCAACTGATTTTGGAGTAACTATTAGAGGTGAGAATTTGATCTCAGTTTCCTCCTCACTTCCCCCAGTCTCAATCTCTGCACAAAGGAGATAAAGATTACCTAAGGTTTGGAAGCAAAGAGGTGGGGGGAATGGCTATAACTGTCAGTGGGTTCTCGAGATTGGAACTCTATGCCCTGCTTCCCTAGGCCAAGACTGCTGCTGCTGCTTGAGAAGCAAGGGTACACATAGGTCAATAACCCAGAAGCTCCATTTCACAGGTAGATTAAGTTACAACCTTGTGGACAACTGATATAGGATTAAGCAGGACAGTGCACCTCAAACAACTAAGGATTAGGTGGATTCTCCCCCTTCACCCTGTTAATTTTCCAAAAGGTTTATACAGACTGTAAAACAAGGGTGGAAAGAGCCTTGAACTGTCTAAGAGTGTCCCTCCATTCAGATAGAAAAGAGAGTTGAAAAGAAGTTTACTTGGGACTTCCCTGGTGGTCCAGTGGCTAGGACTCTGTGCTCCCAATGCAAGGGGTCCAGATTTGACCCCTGGTTGGGAAACTAGATCCCACATTTGCAATTAAAGATCCTGCATGCCACAATGAAGACAGAAGATCCCAAGTGCTACAATTAAGACCCAATGCAACCAAATAAATTAAATATTTTTTTTTTTTAAGAAAGAAGAAGAAAGGTGGCTCAGTGGTAAAGAATCTGCCTGCCAATGCAGGAGATATGGATTTGATCCCTGGTCCGGGAAGATCCCACATGCCATGGAGCAACTAAGCCAATGTACCACAACTATTGAACCTGTGATTTAGAACCTGGGAACCACAACTACTGAGCCCACATGCCCAACTGAGCCTGAGTGCCCTAGAGTCTGTGCCCCTTAACAAGAGAAGCCACTGCAATGAGAAGCCTGTCCACTGCAATGAAGAGTAGTGCTCCCCCTCTCCACTCACCGCAACTAGAGAAAAGCCTGGGTAGCAATGAAGACCCAGCACAGCCAAAAATAGATACACAAATAAATAAATGAATTTAAAAAATTAATTTTCATAAGGGGCAAAATAGTTACATTTCCTGCACAGGAAATTCCGTGACATGAGATTGATAATCCTACGAATCAGAAATGATCTCACAAGCAAATGTGAAGATGCAACTGTTAGAAAGGCTGGGAGGTGTGACCAAGGATGCTACCAGAGTTTGTTCTGGAAGAAAGAGATCCTTAGCCAAAGCAGAGGGTCCGGGGGAAAATGAATGTGTCTGAAGGAAAGAAGCAATCTGACATGGGGACAGACTGGTTGCTACTCATGCATAGTCTGTGTACAACAAGGAATGTCACTTACCATCCAGTCTTACAAGGAAGGATTAAGTCATTAGCCACTACAGTCACTGCCCTAAGTACTTCTTGAAAGGAATTCAGGACAAAGAACAGGATGAGGCACACTGTGCTTTGGAAAAGTGCACAAAACAGGCCCTTAGATAATTAGCTATAAAATTTTTTATGAACCTCAATTCTTCTGTCCTCCTATACATAGAAAAGCACTAAAATCACAAACTGAGATACCTGTTCCTCATGGCTAGTAGTAACCTACAGAGATGTATGTGAGATTGTACACACACACACACACACACACACACACACACACACAGAAGTCGCTCAGTCATGTCCGACTCTTTGCGACTCCATGGATTATAGCCCACTAGGCTCCTTGGTCCATGGGATTTTCCAGGCATGAATACTGGAGTGGGTTGCCGTTTCCTTCTCCCGAGATTGTACATACTCTTTGGCCAAAATCACAGGTACACTGGCCTCTCTCCCTCCCTCTCATCAGCAGTTCCTTAGAGCTATCAGAGAGGCTGTCTCTCAGGCTATAGTCCTCAGTAAGATAAGGCATAGAACTCAACTCACAGCTCCAATGTCGTGCACTTTTTTTCCAGTTGACAGTTGGTGACCACACAGAGAGGGACCCAGAGCAGACTTCCCTCATTTGCCTGTACTCTAGAATGATCCAGAGCCCTGGTACCACCAAGGGCTCCTTGTGTCCATCTACCTCCTTGGTGTGTCCCAATGAAATTAGATGAGTCTCTCTTAAACTCCAGATCTCCCATCTCGGTTGACAATCCTGAGTTTTATTCACAGGTTGTTAAATTCCTTGGTATGAGAAGTGGGTTATCCTTGAACTTAGGTTCAAGAAGAGATAGCTGTATTTCCTGTATTGAGAGACATTGGGGAAATTTTCCTCAGGTGAAGCATACTGAGGAGGACTTCCCTGGTGGTACAGTGGATAAGAATCTGCCTGCCAGTGCAGGGGACACAGGTTCATTCCCTGGTCTGGGAAGATACCACATGCTTCAGAGCAACAAAGCCCATGGGCCACAACTACCGAGTCCATGGGCTGCAGCTACTGAAGCCCCTGTGCCTAGAGCCCACGGTCTGCAAGAGAAGCCACCACAAAGGGAAGCCTGTGCACGACAATGAAGAGTAGGCCCCGCTTGCTGCAACTAGAGGAAGCGTGTGAGCAGCAACAAAGACCCAGTGCAACCAAAAATAATAAATAAATACAATTATATTTTAAAAAGAAAGACATTGTGGAGGTTTGGACTGGGTGATGAGGTTGAAAGCCAACGACAGCTTCATAAACTCTAACAGAAAGTGAAAGTGTTAGTTGCTCAGTCATGCCTGACTCTTTACAACCCCATGAACTGTAGCCTGCCAGGTTCTTCTGTCCATGGAATTCTCCAGGCAATAATACTGAAGTGGGTTGCCATTCCCTTCTCCAGGGGATCTTCCCAACCCAGGGATCAAACCAGGGTCTCCTGCATTGTAGGCAGATTCTTTACCATTTGAGCCACTAAGGAAGACCAAACTTTAACAGGGTTAGTTGGAATTAAAGTGAAGCTACCACATGAGAGCTTTCAGCTCCAAAGATAAGGGACACAGTTCCAGACACAGTTCCTTCTGGCTGGTTTCAGCTTTCTCAGGCGAGACATTTATGGCAGTGGGGAAGGTGAGTCCTTATACCAAGCAGCAGTCCCATAGGGAAACCCACTCATTAACGTCGAAAAGTTGCTCATCAAAAGATGAACACATAAGGACTGGCCATCCAGTGCTATGAGAAACTGTGGGGGTGGGGTTTAGATTGCTGGAGGGAGAAAGCAAGGCAGGTAAAAGAGCTGCAATGACTCCAGGGTGACACCTAGAGGAATTAAGCTCACAAACAGCACGTGTCCACCAGATGGTTTTCAATAGTAATTTTATCTGGGCAAATGAACTTTAAAATAGGGAATCAGTTCAGTTCAGTTCAGTTCAGTCGCTCAGTTGTGTCCGACTCTTTGAGATCCCATGAATCGCAGCACGCCAGGCCTCCCTGTCCATCACCAACTCCTGGACTTCACTCAAACTCACGTCCATCGAGTCGGTGATGCCATCCATCCATCTCATCCTGTCGTCCCCTTCTCCTCCTGCCCCCAATCCTTCCCAGCATCAGAGTCTTTTCCAATGAGTCAACTCTTCGCATGAGGTGGCCAAAGTACTGGAGTTTCAGCTTTAGCATCATTCCTTCCAAAGAAATCCCAGGACTGATCTCCTTCAGAATGGACTGGTTGGATCTCCTTGCAGTCTAAGGGACTCTCAAGAGTCTTCTCCAACACCACAGTTCAAAAGCATCACTTCTTCGGCGCTCAGCCTTCTTCACAGTCCAACTCTCACATCCATACATGATGACTGGAAAAATCATAGCCTTGACGAGATAGACCTTTGTTGGCAAAGTAATGTCTCTCCTTTTTAATATGCTGTCTAGGTTGGTCATAGCTTTTCTTCCAAGGAGCAAGCGTCTTTTAATTTCATGGCTGCAGTCACCATCTGCAGTGATTTTGGAGCCCCAAAAAATAAAGTCTGACACTGTTTCCCCATCTATTTCCCATGAAGTGATGGGGCCAGAGGCCATGATCTTCGTTTTCTGAATGTTGAGCTTTAAGCCAACTTTTTCACTGTCTTCTTTCACTTTCATCAAGAGACTCTTTAGTTCTTCTTCACTTTCTGCCATAAGGGTGGTGTCATCTGCATATCTGAGGTTAGTGATATTTCTCCTGGCAATCTTGATTCCAGCTTGTGCTTCTTCCAGCCCAGCATTTCTCTTGATGTATTCTGCAAAGAAGTTAAATAAGCAGGGTGACAATCTACAGCCTTGATGTACTCCTTTTCCTATTTGGAACCAGTCTGTTGTTCCATGTCCAGTTCTAACTGTTGCTTCCTGACCTGCATACAGATTTCTCAAGAGGCAGGTCAGGTGGTCTGGTATTCCCATCTCTTTCAGAATTTTCTACAGTTAATTGTGATCCACACAGTCAAAGGCTTTGGCATAGTCAATAAAGCAGAAATAGATGTTTTTCTGGAACTCTCTTGCTTTTTCCATGATCCAGTGGATGTTGGCAATTTGATCTCTGGTTCCTCTGCCTTTTCTAAAACCAGCTTGAACATCAGGAAGTTCATGGTTCATGTATTGCTGAAGCCTGGCTTTGACAATTTTGAGCATTACTTTACTAGCTTGTGAGATGAGTGCAATTGTGCGGTAGTTTGAGCATTCTTTGGCATTGCCTTTCTTTGGGATTGGAATGAAAACTGACCTTTTCCAGTCCTGTGGCCACTGCTGAGTTTTCCAAATTTGCTGGCATATTGAATGCAGCACTTTCACGGCATCATCTTTCAGGATTTGAAATAGCTCAACTGGAATTCCATCACCTCCACTAGCTTTGTTCGTAGTGATGCTTTCTAAGGCCCACTTGACTTCACATTCCAGGATGTCTGGCTCTAGGTCAGTGATCACACCATCGTGATTATCTGGGTTGTGAAGATCTTTTTTGTACAGTTCTTCTGTGTATTCTTGCCACCTCTTCTTAATATCTTCTGCTTCTGTTAGGTCCATATCATTTCTGTCCTTTATCGAGCCCATCTTTGCATGAAATGTTCCCTTGGTATCTCTAATTTTCTTGAAGAGATCTCTGGTCTTTCCCATTCTGTTGTTTTCCTCTATTTCTTTGCATTGATTACTGAGGAAGGCTTTCTTATCTCTTCTTGCTATTCTTTGCAACTCTGCATTCAGAGGCTTATATTCTTTTTCTCCTTTGCTTTTTGCTTGTCTTCTTTTCACAGCTATTTGTAAGACCTCCTCAGACAGCCATTTTGCTTTTTTGCATTTCTTTTCCTTGGGGATGGTCTTGATCCCTGTCTCCTGTACAATGTCACAAACCTCATTCCATAGTTCATCAGGCACTCTATCTATCAGATCTAGTCCCTTAAATCTATTTCTCACTTCCACTGTATAATCATAAGGGATCTGATTTAGGTCATACCTGAATGGTCTAGTGGTTTTCCCTACTTTCTTCAATTAAAGTCTGAATTTGGCAATAAGGAGTTCATGATCTGAGCCACAGCCAGCTCCTGGTCTTGTTTTTGTTGACTATATAGAGCTTCTCCATCTTTGGCTGCAAAGAATATAATCCATCTGATTTTGGTGTTGACCATCTGGTGATGTCCATGTGTAGAGTCTTCTCTTATGTTGTTGGAAGAGAGTGTTTGTTATGACCAGTGCATTTTCTTGGCAAAAGTCTATTAGTCTTTGTCCTGCTTCATTCCGTATTCCAAGGCCAAATTTGCCTGTTACTCCAGGTGTTTCTTGACTTCCTACTTTTGCATTCCAGTCCCCTATAGTGAAAAGGACATCTTTTTTGGGTGTTAGTTCTAAAAGGTCTTGTAGGTCTTCATAGAACCGTTCAACTTCAGCTTCTTCAGCGTTACTGGTTGGGGCATAGACTTGGATTACTGTGATATTGAATGGTTTGCCTTGGAAACGAACAGAGATCATTCTGTCATTTTTGAGATTGCATTCAAGTACTGCATTTCAAACTCTTGTTGACCATAATGGCTACTCCATTTCTTCTGAGGGATTCCTGCCCACAGTGGTAGATATAAAGGTCATCTGAGAAACAGGGAATAGAGTTTCCCAAAAAGAAGAAAAGAGGAGCCAACAAATACTTCCATAAGTATTTATTTAATTGGGAACTCAAGGAAACCCTGAAATGGCCAAGATGGGGTTGTTTCACATTCCAAAACTGGTTTTTGCATAGTTAAAGAAATTGCTTTGATAAAACATCTTTTCAAAATTCTGAACCTAGGGGAACAAAAGTCCTTCTAGGAGGAGCTTGCATTTCTCTCCTTGTGCCTTGAGATATAAGATGTTCTACCACGACTCTCAGGAACTCTTACATACATCACCTCCAATTTCTGAGACAGAGGGGAAAAAACAGAAAAGAGGCCTTTTTAAACGCAAGCAAGTAAATTTAACTTATTCTGTTCACTTACTTACAAACAAATGAGTTTTATATTGTCATAACTGATTAATGACTAAGTTTTTAGTTTTTATTTTATTTTTTAATGACTAAGCTTTTCAGTGAAGCTATGGGATATCTTGCTGTGTATGTCTATATGTCTGTGTATATGTTATAGATATATTTCTACCTCTGGGTAGTAACGCCAAAATTAATTTGTAAAGGAACTCTATATAATTGGCTTAAATGAAATTGAGCACGTATATAAATGCTCAGAAATATAAAAGAAACTAACCCAAATGGATTTCAGGTTCACATGAATCTGGGAAATATTCAGTATTACAGTAATATCTGGTGGTAAACAAGTTTAAGCCTTTTGATTTGAATAATATTGAGATGACATAATCCTTTTATTGTATGTAGGGTTGTTAAAAGAGATCTGATTCTCTGTAATCAGAGAATCAAATAATATAATAAAATCAGATAATTAAATAAGATCTGATTATCTCTTACAAAATCTGTCAGCAAGAAAAATAACTTGCTATAGTGAGATTTTTACAAGTAAATTAAGTATAAATGAGATAAGAGTTTTTAGGTAAACTCTTTAGGAATGAACAAACAAGACCAAGCACTAAATTTGAAGAATGATCACGTTTGAATACGGAAAGAGGAACTGCCACTGAAGGAGAGGAACAAGGCTAGCAGTCAGAGAAGAGATTCTCTCTCTTTAGTTGCTAAGTCGTGTCGGATTCTTGCGACCCCATGGACTGTAGCCTGCCAGGCTCCTCTGTCCATGGGATTCTCTGGGCAATAACATTGGAGTGGGTTGCCATTTCCTTCTCCAGGGGATCTTCTCGACCCAGGAATTGAACCCGGGTCTCCTGTATTGCAGGCAGATTCTTTACTGACTGAGCTAGGAATAATTATGTTTTACAGTATGTTTACTTAAAAATAGTTTCTGCAGACTTTTGGTAATTTGAAACTTTGGAGTTTCGCTAAGTTAAGTTAAATGATAGAAGTTTGTTGAATATCTAGGTCATTTACTGGAGAAGGCAATGGCACCCTGCTCCAGTACTCTTGCCTGGAAAATCCCATGGACGGAGGAGCCTGGTAGGCTGCAGTCCATGGGGTCGCTAAGAGTCGGACACGACAGAGCGACTTCACTTTCACTTTTCACTTTCATGCATTGGAGAAGGAAATGGCAACCCACTCCAGTGCTTTTGCCTGGAGAATCCCAGGGACAACGGAGCCTGGTGGGCTGCCGTCTATGGGGTCGCACAGAGTCGGACACGACTGAAGCAACTTAGCAGCAGCAGGTCATTTACAAATAAAATAATATACTTCAAATTAATATAAAGATTCTTTTACAGAGAAACTAATGATATTTAGGACTATTAGTTAATATGAGACATTTTCTATAAGAAAGTACATGATTTTAGAAATTATAGCTAATAAGTTTGTCATTCTACAGAATGCTAGTTTAGTTCATAATTGCTTACTTCTTAACTTTTAATAGAAATTAAGGTTTTAATGGTTTAAAATTATAATTAAAACATATAACTCAAACTTTTAAAAATTAATAAGGAAAATATATATTTGTATGCAAAGGAAAAATAAAGTATAAAGAAAGGAAGTGAATTTTGTTAAGGGAAAAGGAAATAATTTTGTCCTAAAAAAGATTAAAGACAGAGAGAGAAAAGGGACAGCACAGGACAAAATCTGAAGGTAAAACAAGAAAGTTACAGAAGGTTATGGAAAAGAAATTCTAGGAAAAGGGTTTTGTATTTGAGCAGGACTGGCTAAGATCAGAATTAACTTAATTGGTTGAGTTTTACTATTAAAAATATGCTGGTACAAAATTAGAATTTGTTTTTCTCTCTCTGTTAAGAGGGACAAAGTTTTCTTGGAATACTGATCTGCTTTTGATGGCAGATTGTCAAGTTTCTTTACCTTTTAAACAACCTGTTGTAAACTTTTGTATTTGCCTCTGAAATATTCTTTTGTCACTTGATTGAGGGCAGGAGGAGAAGGGAGTGACAGAGGATGAAAATGGTTGGATGGCATCACTGACTCAATGGACATGAGTTGGAGCAAGCTCTGGGAGATAGTGAAGGACCGGGAAGGCTGGCATGCTGCAGTCCATGGGGTCGCAGAGTTGAATGTGACTTAGCGAGACTGAACAATTGTCACTTAGTCAAATAAATATTGTTTCATAGTGACCTATGATCCTATTTGACCAAGTGTTTAATTTTTTTTCCTTTTTAAAAAATTACTTATTTATTTACTTATTTATTTTTTGGCTGCACTGAGTCCTCACTACTCCCTGTGGACTTTCTCTCGCTGCGGTGAGTAGCAGCCACACTCTGGTTGCGGTGCCCAGGCCTCTCATTGTGGCAGCTTCTCTTATTGTGGAACGTGGGCTCCAGGTGCATGGGTTTCAGTAGTTGTGTCACATGGGCTTAGTTGCCCCTCGGCATGTGGAACTGACATGGGACTGAACCCATGTCCCCCAAATTGAGATGTGGATTCCTAACCACTGAACCACCAGGGAAGTCTCTAAAATTTTTGATATCTTTGACAAGCTTCCTCAAACCAATTTTAAAATGAAGTTCTTTTGACCTCTAGCTAACCTGGGGATACTTCAGAGGATACCAAAACATCTCAAAGGAAGATGATAAGTTAATTATGCTTATTTGGTATATTAAATTACAGGGGAAGCACTGTCAACTTTCTTAGGTTATAGTGTATGTTGTGTTAGTTGCTCAGTCATGTCTGACTCTTTGGGACCCCATGGACTGTATGTAGCCTGCCAGGCTCCTCTGTCCACGGAATTCTTCAGGCAAGAATACTGGAGTGCACTGCCATTTCCTTCTCCACTATGGGTAATTGTTATTAACATAAATGTTCTGGAAATTATATGAAATGCCTAAAATCTGACTGTGTCCTGATAAAATGTTATCAGTCATAATTCTAGTTATTAATATTCTATGTCACAAAAATAACTAAATTTTTTTGACAACTACATTGTAATCAGGTCTTTAGCCATGCCCTTTAAAATCTTTTGTCATTTATAGACAATTATTATTTTGCTCTGATGCTTCATAAAAATGCTTCATTTTCAAGAAGACTCATAGAAAGGGCTTTCTGATAAGTACAGGTCTCTGAAAATGTTTAGATTATATTGCTGAACTGGGTAAAAAATTAAAAGAATTCTAATGGAAAACTTGATGGCATCAAACCTATGAAGTATCAAGATTAACAAGTGTGGCTTTTTGTCTGAAATATTACTGAATTTTAATCTTTGCTTTCCAGATGTAAAGAAACCTTTCCCCTTAAGCTAACTGTGATTTACAGCAATCTGATGAATTATATCTTTGTAAGCAGAACTGAAACATTTATCTTTTCTCTCTACTTGATCCCTCCAGAATTTGGAAACTCTTAGTGAGTATTCTTATTTTCATGGCAATACTGTTATTTGCATAAATTCAGTAAGAACCTATTCTCCTTACAACAGCACACAATTGGAAACATTGGTTATACTCTCAAGGCTTTGATTGGAATGTTATAATTGAGAGATGTGCATAGACTCAGATAAGACAAGACAGCATTAAGGAACTAAGACTGACTTTATGGAGCCATTAACTTCTTGAAAAAAATAGTCTGGTACCTTGTAACCTTATCAGGTGAATAATTCAAGCCATTTCCCAGCAGGTTCAAGAACCTCAAGACATTTTGGATCCTCAAGAAGAGAGTTATTCACCCAAATTTATAGGTATCTCAAACAGAATCTGATGGCCAGTCCTTAGCATGACTTTCCTGGCCTTGAGAAACCTTTTATAGTTCAAACCTGAGAATCCTTATGAAAAGTTCTAGCAAAACCAATTTAAAAGAGCGTTTGTTGTTGTTCAGTAGCTAAGTCATGTTTGACTCTTTGTGACCCCATGGACTGAGGCACACCAGGCTCCCCTGTTCTTTACTATCTCCTCGAGTTTGCTCAAACTCATGTCCACTGAGTCCGTGATGCTATTTAACCATCTCATCGTCTCCTACCCGCTTCTCCTTTTGCCTTCAATTTTTCCCAGTATCTGGGTCTTTTCCAATGAGTCAGCTCTTAGCATCTGGTGGTCAAAGTACTGGAGTTTCAGCTTCAGTATCAGTCCTTCCAATGACTATTCAGGACTGATTTCCTTTAGGACTGACTGGTTTGACCTCCTTGCAGTCCAAGGGACTCTGAAGAGTCTTCTCCAGCACCACAGTTCAAAAGCATCAATTCTTTGGCACTCAGCCTTCTTTGTGGTCCAACTCTCAAATATGTACATGACTACTGGAAAAACCATAGCTTTGACTATATGGGCCTTTGTTGGCAAAGTGATGTCTCTGCTTTTTAATATGCTGTCTATGTTGGTCATAGCTTTTCTTCCAAGGAGAAAGCATCTTTTAATTTCATGGCTGCAGTCACTGTCTGAAGTGATTTTAGAGCCCCCCAAAATAAAACCTGTCACTGTTTCCACTTTTCCCTTTCTATTTGCCATGATCTTGATGGAACCCCAAAATTCTGAGTTTTAAGCATATATGGTCAATTATACTTATATATATAATCAGGTTAAGTTTATTGAAACTGGACTCATTTTGCAAGCAAATTAGTCTTAATCTGGCTATATTTTGTAGCGACAAGGATAGTTTTCAAAAGAAAAATTATGTTTCAGTAATATACCTTTGTAGATATTAAGTTCTAGTGCTGTTAGTTGTCTTTGAGTTTTGGTATTTACTGCCTAAGACTTACTTCCCAGATGACTCCTTTTTACCAATTTGCATTATTGTAAGGTTTAATGAACTATTCAAAGGACAGTCTAAAATTGATTCTGATGTTTACCCTAGTAATCTATCTTTGGATGAAGATCAGATGTGCCATGACCTGAAACAAGGAGATTTCAAACTGGAAAAGACATCATTTAAAGAACTGTCTCCAAACCTAGATGAAAGGATTTTTATCATATTCTTAACTAGCTCATGTGCAGTGAAACCAAAGAGAATTAACTCCTGCATTCATTCCTCCCACTTTAAAAAGGGCCCCTGTTCCAGACTGGTCTAAAGATAGGACTGCTGACCTCAATATCACCTTAAAAGAATACCCACACCAGGATGAGAAGAAGATGACATGAGAAGTGAACAGCTATTCCAAGATGCTGGGCCTGACCTGTGTGATCATTTATAGTGTTTTCTTGGTTTCTGTCATGGATACACAAATCCTATGCAGAGTTTAAAAATCAATCCAATTGTTGTATTTATGGTCAATTACCCATGTTCAGTACTTTTGGTTTACCTTGGTGAATTTTTTCCACTCCAAGGCTTGCTTGGATGGCCCTTAGGAAATTTATTCTAGAAGAAAAAAGTTATATAGTTCTTTCAAGTCCTTATTGATATTACTAGATGGGACTCCCTCACTTGGCTAATCAATCATACCAGCTCTGCCCCTGGCCATAAATACAATTTTTCTTTAAAAGTTAATCACTCAAGCTCAATCAGAACAATGAGCTAAATGTTAGTCAAAAATCATAACCTCCTGCTTACTGGGAGAGACCATCCCTCAATTATGGGATGGATTTATATTGTTAATACCAGGCTATAGTCATTTAAATTTAAAGGCTTCCTTATGGTGGGAACAATTAAATTATACTAGAGATAAGGAGCTTAACAACATTAGGAAATTGGGCAGAGTGCCTTATGAACAACGTCAACTTATCATTACCTTTAAAGATAGCAATTGGTATGGAACAGATGGGTCAGGTGACCAGGGCTCACATCCAATGTAGGTTCTTGGTTTAAATGCTAACTTAAGGGACTTCCCTGATGGTCCAGTAGCTAAGACTCCACACTTTCAATGCAGAGGGCCAGGGTTCTGTTTCTGGTTGGGGACCTAGACCCCACATGCTGCAACTAAGAATTTGTATGCCGAAACTAAAGATCCCTCACTCCACAACTAAGACTCGGTGCAGGCA
Source organism: Bos taurus (assembly GCF_002263795.3). Lineage (NCBI taxonomy): Eukaryota > Metazoa > Chordata > Mammalia > Artiodactyla > Bovidae > Bos > Bos taurus. The sequence goes on from NC_037356.1 coordinate 37,248,411, forward strand.
AATAAATAAATTAAAAAAATCCTTACTACTAACTGTACTACCTGTATTCTGCTTACTCTACAAGATTGTTGTTTTTCACATTACCCAAAGTGCTACTGAGATTCTGACAAATATTTTGATGACCAAGCAGCTTGAAACAGTCAACCAAATATACAGCTGTTTAGTCCCTAAGTTGTGTCTGACTCCTTTCGACTCCATAGACTCAGTGTGCCAGGCTCCTCTGTCCATGGAATTCTCCAGGCAAGAATATTGGAGAGGGTTGCCATTTCCTTCTCCAGGAGATATTCCCAACCCAGGAATTGAACCTGGCTCTCCTGAGTCACTTGCATTGGCAGGCAGATTATTTCCCACTGAACCACCAGGGAAGCCCCGGCCAAATATATAGTTCTATATAAAATTAAAATAATTGTAATAATGTAACTCTGGACAGAGAAGCCTGGCATGCTGCAGTTCATGGGGTCACAAAGAATCAGACACCACTTAGCCAGTGAACAATAGTGTAACGGAAATGGCAACCCACTCCAGTGTTCTTGCCTGGAAAATCCCAGGGACGGGGGAGCCTGATGGGCTGCTGTCTATGGGGTCGCACAGAGTCAGACACGACTGAAGCGACTTAGCAGCAGCAGCAGCAGACATGGGAAGAGGCAACAAAAGGGAATCATTTCCTGAAACATAGCAGACTAGTGAGACAAGTGGTTCAGATACTTTTACGCTACTATTAACAGGGACATTAATAATGCACTGAGTGGCATATCAAGGGAATCCTCTCCTGACCTAGGAATAAGCCTTCCTGGCACCATGGGACAATTTGGTTATGAAATACCTCCCAAACCTTGGTTAAATTTAGGACCACAAGGTGGCACTGTAAAACAAGGAATGTCACTCACCATCCAGTTTCACAAATCTTCTAGAGTAAGTCCTCAGCACTGACCTACAATACACCCTGAAAGAAATTCAGGATGAAGAACAGGGTGAACCACTGTGCTTTGAGAAAACAGGCAAAACAGACCCTTAGATAGCTAGATATGATAGGAACATTTTTGTGAACCCCAATTCTTGCATTTTCCCATACTTAGAAAAGCATTAAAATAATGAACTGAGATACCTGTTCCTCTCGACTAGCAGTAACCTTCTTCCAAGATGTATGCTGGATTGCACACACCACTTACCAAAGTTACAGATATACTGGCCTCTCCCCTACCTCTTGGGAGTAGTTTCTCAGAGCTATGGAAGCTGCTGCTAAGTCACTTCAGTCGTGTCTGACTCTGTGCGACCCCATAGACAGCAGCCCACGAGGCTCCCCCATCCCTGGGATTCTCCAGGCAAGACCACTGGAGTGGGTTGCCATTTCCTTCTCCAATGCATGAAAGTGAAAAGTGAAAGTGAAGTCGCTCAGTCGTGTCTGACCCTCAGTGACCCCATGGACTGCAGCCTACCAGGTTCCTCCAACCATGGGATTTTTCCAGGCAAGAGTACTGGAGTGGGAGGCCATTGCCTTCTCCCAGAGAGGGGAAAAATAGATTTTTGTTTTAGAGTGTTGAGTTTCAGAACTGTTTCAGGAACATCAAAGGGGAACTTACCTACATAAAAGCATTTGGACAGCAACTTAAATTTAAAAAACAAAAAACTCCACTTACTTAATCAGAAAAAGTTCACTCCACTTATTTCCTTGAATCTCCATACCTGCTAAGAAGTGAAGATGTATGTTAAGATCTTCTGATGTAGTCCAAAAATCTTGGCTTTCTCTGCCCACTGAAGCCAAATAAAATATGGAGACAAGGTTTGGAAGAAATAGAAAGGTGGCTTCAATCCTCAGGTGGAGGAAGGGAGACACAGCAGGCTCCTGCCTCAGGCACTGGGCTTCCCTTCCTCCAGAAATCAGAGGATTATATAGGTGAGGGCACAGAGTCAAGGGTCAGTGACAAAGAACAAAGGTGTAAGGATCTTATATTCTTTTTCCTCTTGCGCTGTTTCAAAAACAGATATAGACTGGAGTCAAGCAGCCTGTTAGTTGGGTCCATTGTCTTTCCTGGAGCCTTCCCCTGGTGACTCAGTTGGTAAAGAATCTGGCTGCCATGCAGGAGACCCAGGTTTTATCCCTGGGTCAGGAAGTTCCCCTGGAGGAGAAAATTGCAATCCACTCCAGGATTCTTGCCTGGAAAATCCCATGGACAGAGGAGCCCATAGGGCTATGACCCACAGGGTCGCAAAGAGTTCCAACCAAAAGGACTGAACGAATTTTGCATTGCATGCATGCACTGACTACAGACAGGAACATTCAAAGTAAAAAAAGTGCTCAGAAAAGGGCAAGAGAAAAAAAGAAAACTTTTTCCTTTTTCTCACTGGAACACTTTTAGTACTTTATAGAATTAAAAAACAAAATTCAGCCAAATACATTTCAAATATCTAATTAGTTATAGAAGATTCATAAATTAGGCAGCATCCCATATCTCCAAAGAGCTATAGTAAAGGAAAGGTTTTCAAACGCAGGACATGAAATCCATAAACAGAAGAAAAGATTACTTTAGGCATGAAAATGAAAGTGGAAAGTCGTGTAGTCCTGTCCAACTCTTTGCTATCCCCATGGACTATACAGTCCATGGAATTTTCCAGGCCAGAGTACTACAGTGGGTAGCCTTTCCATTCTCTGGGGGATCTTCCCAACCCAGGGATCGAACCCAGTTCTCCCGCATTGCAGCCATAGGTAACATATTTTATGGGGAATGGAAGGGATCTATATGGCAGATTATTTCAGTTTCCTTTGGGGACAACAGAGACCCCGTGTGACAGATGGCCTCATTGGTGCTGACCAAAAAATTCCTAACTTGTTAAGACTACATTTCTGAATGACGTTGAAATTTAAGCTACGACAGGTATTAATTCCCGGATTAGGGACTTGTCCTTACAATAAGTGACTCCATTTCAAGCCTACAGTTTTCTTTCAAACAATAGTAAAGTTGAAATAAGGACATCCAGAGAGATGAAGTGACCTGCCAGAATAACAGAGCAGGCAAAAGACCTCTTCATTCCAAATCCCGCGGCGTTCTCCCTCACAATGCTGCCTTTTTGACTGAAATGGGTCTGGAAGTTAGTGCCCTTCCCTCTCTAAAACTGAGAGAACATTTAGGAACCATCTGCAGAGTTAAGGAGTGGAAATGATCTCAGAGGGAAAGGATGCATTTTCCCGGTTGAGCGCCTCTTACTGCTCCTCTAACACCCTTTCCCCTTTGTGTCTTTTAAGCGCGAAAAATTTTCTCAAAAGACCAGGTGCGCTCAGGCTCCTCTTTCTTAGAACTACATTTCCCACAATGCCTCAGGAGGCCTCACATAGCTGGAGAACTACAATGCCCGAAATGCCAAGGGGTTTTTGTTTTTGTTTTTTTAAGAGGCAGATAAGCTTCCATTCCAAATTAAAAAATGAAGTTTACCCACTCTATAGTCCAGATATAGTCACTTTCCCCTTTCCTGCCAGAGACTTCCGTTTCCAGCTCGAACTTCCGACTCCATTATTCTCCCGGTGGGAATGCCTGGGATAAATACGCAAGCGGAGAGTAGAGCGCATGCGCTGACCGGCACCGGACTTTGGGCTTTTTGGGCGGCCCGCAGGTCCGGGCACGTCCCGCCTTGCGCGTGCGCAGACGATAAACCAACGCCCCAGAGTTGAGGCGCGGGTGTAGTGCCGCGTTTTAGTGAAGTCGCACGTGAAGAGCAGCGGTGGCCAGAGCCCGGTGAGTGCAGGCTGAGACCGGGACTCAGGGGCTGCACGCGGGACTGGGTGGCGGCGGCCGCTGCAGGTGTGAGTCCGGCGGCCGCGAGGCCTGACGAGCGCCTGTGGGGAGGGGTCCGAAGTCGCGCGGCGGGCAGTCTTAACAGTGGACCCGGATCCTCGTTGCTATGCAACAGGGGGCGTCGTTACTAAGTAACAGGGGAGGTGCGCGTTTCCGGGGAGAAGAGTTCGCGGTGCTGCTCCAAGGTCCGGTCGAGGACACGCGGCTGTCAGGTTTGCGGGACCAGGCCAGCGCTGAGCCCCTCGACCCCAACTCCCGCCTACGACTCGGCCTCCCGCGGCTTCGCTCCGAGCCGTTTGGGGGTACCCCGAACCCCTGGGCCGCGCCGCGTCCCTTGCCGGCGACGTCACTCAGCAGCCTTGGCAAGGGACACGCTGTTCGAAATAGCACAAGCATGCCACTGACACCCTGTCTCGGGAAGGCCGGGCCCTGGGGAAAGCGCCGTGCGCATGGGAAGCTGCCCCTTTGCTCGTCGCCCTGCCCCCAAACAGTTGCTGGGCAGCAGCTGTTAGGGGTTTAGCGGGGGCTGCCCCCACCTGCCGGGACGCTGACTTCATACTCCCGAGTAGCAGCTTCACCCGGTTTAGGAGCTTCTTTTCCACGCAGCTGTGCTTTTCGAGTGGCCGCTGCATATTTGGATCAACTTTAAAATAGTCCTCTCCGTACCTCTCCATGGCTCTCCGTTGTCATTCTCACCGCTTCTTGGGCTTCTTGACACTCATTTAACAAGCATTTATTAGTCATTGTTCTGTGCTAGGCACTGGGAATTCCAAGGAAGGTTAGCTATCAAGTGTGAAGGGGAGGTGCTCAAAGTCTTTTGGGGAAGGCAGGCATAAAAACTGCTAAATTATGCTACAGTGCAATGAGTGGTATATTGGCAATTTGTGGGCTACAACTTTCCTATAGATGTTTATAGTTTACAAAGTTCTTGTAGAAACATGTTAACTACTTGCATTAACTCTTAACCTCATTTGATCCCATTTTAGATTTGAGGAGACTGAAACTCAGACAGTTAAGTAATAAGGTAGAAGGTAGTGGCTTCTAAATTTTATTTTTTTTGGCCGCGCGGCAGTGCATGTGGGATCTTAGTTCCCTGGTCAGGGATTGAGCCCACACCCCCTCCACTGGAAGCATGGAGTGTTAACCACTAGACTGCCAGGGGAGTTCAGTAGTGGCTTCTAGTGTGTGGCAGAACTGAACCTGGGACAGGAAAGTCTAGAGTGCTTTGTACACTGCTGAATTTGGGCGGCTTTGCCCGAACAGTAGACTTTCCCCTGTGCTGCTGATCATTTGTGGCAGTTGTCCTGTTATGCATCAGAAATCCCCAAGGAGCTCTGAAAACAAAAGCCTGAACCTGACTCTGGGGAGAGTCCGAGTAAAGAAGCCCTGGGGGCTGGAGGGTGCAGGTGGGACAGACACTCCAGATTGAGGAGGCTCAAGCCCTTTTCATGGCAACCACAATTGAGAACTGCTTCTCCATGGGGGCAGTTTCTACAGTGATGGGGAAATCAGGACCGGCAGAAGGCACAAAATCAGCTGCCCCTCCTGCTGTGTTGTGATTTATAGTGCGAGAGGAAGCGAGGAAGCGACAGGAGGAAGGAGCCTTGGCAGGGAGCCTGGGGACCACCCTACCCTACCCTCTTAGCAAACCACAGCTAAACATATAGTGTCTTCTCACTGCTCCTGCTGCTGCTAAGTCGCTTCAGTCGTGTCCGACTCTGTGCGACCCCATAGACGGCAGCCCACCAGGCTCCCCCGTCCCTGGGATTCTCCAGGCAAGAACACTGGAGGTGGTTGCCATTTCCTTCTCACTACCACAGTTAAATGAAGCAGTTTCCCCAGTTCAGCCTGTCCCTGCCCAAGCCATATTGCTGCCGCCTAAACAAAAGTGGCAGGTCTAGTCCCAGCTTTTTGCTGCAGAACCATGACCTGTGAGTCCAGCAGGTGGGTCATCATCTGGTGGGTGGTCTCCTTGTGGGAATCTGGGTGCCCTCTGTCTGTGAGGTGGTTGATTTGGGGCAGAACCTTAAGCTCCTTGAGGGCAGCAACCATGTCTTAATGAGGCAGGGTGGGTGGGATGTGGAAGGAGCAAAAGGGCAAGGTTTAGACCCTGGGTTCTGGAGTTAGGTCCCCGTCCTGCTGTGTGAACTTGAACAACACTTGATCTCTCTAAGCCATAGTTTTCTGAGTAAATGTGGAGAAATAACAGTATCTTATAAGATTGTTGTGGACTTAAATGTGATGGTGAAAGAACAAGCACTTTGTAAATTATCAAGCAACACACACACACACACACGCACACAATTTGTTGTTGTTGAGTGCCTGCTATTTGCTGAGACATTTAAGACATCCTTCCTCTCAGAGCTCATGGCTGCTGCAGCCCCTGACTCCCATGGCTTCTTTTTATCAAAAGTATTTGGTTGGGATGAAGTGAGGAGGTATCATGGCGATGGGTTAGACCCTTGCTGAAGGAGAAATGAGGAGGAATCCTGTTAAAGAAAACAATTTGAAGAGAAAGGGAAAAGTAAAAGTGTTAGTCGTGTCCAACTCTTTGTGACCCTATGGACTGTAGCCTGCCAGACTCCTCTGTCCATGGGATTCTCCAGGCAAGAATACTGGAGTGGGTAGCCAGTCCCTTTTCCAGGGGAATCTTCCCAACCGGGATCGAACCCAGGTCTCCTACATTGCACGCAGATTCTTTACCATCTGAGCCACCAGGGAAACCTTTGAAGAAAGGGAGTAGCTTTCTTATCTGCGAAGGGCTCACTCCGGAATCGGGTTAGATTTGGTTGCTGGTACATTTCCGAAGGTTGACTGGCAGGCAATGCCAGCCTCACTGTGGAGAGTTTATTTCAAGGTCCCCCTAGTTTCCTCAGATTTCCGGGTGGCTCAGTGGTAAGGAAAACACCTGCCAATGCAGGAGATGTAGGAGCTCCGGGTCTGATCCCTGGGTCAGGAAGAACCTGTGGAGGAGGAAATGGCAACCCGATCCAGTATTCTTGCCTGGAGAATCCCATGGACAGAGGAGCCTGGCGGGCTACAGTCCATGAGGTTGCAAAGAGTCAGACCCGACTGAGCGATTGAGCACACACAACTCCCCTGGACTGAAGCAAATGGCTGCCTGAAGGTTGAGGCTGGCACAGAACGCAGGAGACTTCCATTTGGGGGTGGGGGTGGGGAGCAATTCACGTCACCTTGACCTTCAAGATAGGAGAAGTCATCGGATCCCTCTGGGTGGAGGTCCTTGGATATAGAATCCAACCCAAGATAGCATCCCTGCTCGTTACGTCCCCAGTGCAGTCATGACCCAGATAGACCAGGAACTGACCTGTGCTTTCCTCATCTCTGACCACGGGCAGGCAGGAACCATCTGGTTCTTGATTTGTGCCAGAAGAAGAGTAGAAGACTTCCCAACCTGAGGTTGTTCCCTCTGAACTGTCTGTTTTGCAGCCTGCCTGATCCTACAGGTCTCAGGAGGGATTTAGAGCAACTGTTCTGTGCCAGAAAGTGCCCCAAATGTGATATTTTTATAACTGGTTCTTGGACCCTCCTTCCCACTAAACAAAAACGAGAATATCTTCTCCTCCTTGATTTCTGGCTGACTACCTGAGGGCCCTGGTAGCTACAAAAACTTCAAACACCTGACTGCTCCTGCCTCAGGGGCCTGGCTAAGCCTCTGCTCCTCAAGTCTAAATCTCTGACACTCCCAGGAGCTGCAGGTTCATTTCTGAGCCTGGAAGAGAACAGGGAATTTGCCGGTGCTGTTTGACTTTTCTCAAGCACGGTAGCAAATAGAAGTTGGAACTGAAAATGTTTTTCTTGGCTAAATCCACTGGTACTTCAATGAGTTGATACTTGTTGGGTCTTAACTTGCCTACAGCATCACATTACAGAGGAGATCAGAGCATAAGACACAAAGCAGTTAACTGAATTATCACCAGTAATTCATGGAGTGGACTGGTAGATGCCAAGTCTATTTTAGCTCATGAATAATCTCTTGGGTGACTTTCCAATCACTTGTGAGATTTGAGTTGGAGAGGATACAGCACGGTGGTATATGTGAGGGTGCTGATGTCACGTGCATGCATGCTGAGTTGCTTCAGTGTCCAACTCTTTGTGACCCCACGGACTGTAGCCCGCCATGCTGCTCTGTCCATGGGATTCTCCCGGAAAGAATACTGGAGTGAGTTGACATGCCCGCCTCCAGGGGATCTTCCCAACCTAGGGATCAAATCGGTGTCTCCTTGTCTCCTGCACTGCAGGCAGATTCTTTCCCGCTGAGCCACCAGGGAAGCCTGATGTCAGGTATACCTGAATTCAAATTCTGGCTCACCTACTTACTACTTATCCTTCCTCAGTTTCTTCATCAGTTAAATGGGGGATAAGAACAGTACCTACCTAATGGGTTGTAGTGAGGATTAAATGAGATAGGTGGCCCATGGTTAACTTTTTATTATTAATAATATTGTTCCTTAAAAGTTGTGCTTTAACTCTTTGCCTCTGTTGGGGGCTGGGGAGTTGAGGTCATTCAGTGTGAGTGGATCTTGACTTTGCACAGTGGAATCCTCTGGGGGGCTTTTGGAGGTCTAAGCCGGGGCCATACTCACCGTGACATCAGAACCTCCTGTCTTTAGGGCAGAGGCATCAATAGTTTGTGAAGCTTCCAGATGTTTCCAGTGAGCAACCACAGTTGTGATCCACCTTCACTTCTATAATTTGGAAGCAGAAGTTTAGGTCCAAATCCTGGCCTTTCTCCTTAGCCCCAGTGACCTTGGGTGGATGACAAAGTCCTAAGTCTCAGTCTCTTCTCTACCCATAGTGGTGAGGAGGATAAGGACCATCTCACGTGATACTCCTGCAGAACAGATGGCCTGTGTACAGTGTGTTCTTGTGTATTTGAGCACCCAACCAAGCATGTTTCTTTACATCTTTACGCAGTGGTAATCCTATTTGAGTGCAATTTTTAAGTTTGTAAAATATATGTATTAGCTTTATCTAAAGTAGATTATAACTTCCTTGGGGACAAAGCTTTATAGTCTTATATATATATATATATATATATTTTTTTTTTTTTCTTTAATGCCCAAAGCACCTAATACACAAAGGCAGGCCTTCAGGTTTTTAGAACTGGAGTAAGCCTCAGAGAGATCTTCTCATCCACCTTAAGGCGCTGACGTATACTTACTGGTTTATTAATATGCAAACAGTAAAGAACTTGAAAGAGGAACCTGTGAATCAGATGGTTGTACCCAGCTGAGGCTGAAAGTCTCAGTTCTGCGTTTCAACTAACAGGGAGGGGTGGAGGAGGGTGCTGGGGCAAGTCGCACTCAGGACAGTGGGTTTCTCTGCCAGTTCGGGCCCTCACTCATACCATGCTTCTCAACCCTGACAGATCCAGCCATGGCAGGCTTAGGCAGCGGTTCGCCATGGGGCAAGTATCTGTTCAAAGTTGTCCTGATGGTGCTCATGGCCCTCCTGCTCCTGCACTCAGCGTCTTCCCAGTCACATCGAGACTTTGTGACGCCGGGCCAGCAGAAGAGGGAGGCCCCAGTTGATCTCTTGAGCCAGATCGGTAGCTCTGTGCGGGGAACCTTGGATACCTGGATTGGGGCAGAAACCATGCACCTGGTTTCCGAGGTAAAGAGAGTGTTCCCTGCTGTGACCACACATGTTAAGGACAGAGGAGCCGTTGTTCACGGCCACCTGTCTTGACTCCACATCCTCTGTATCATAATCCGTGGGGCAGATAGCCCCCCAGTTCCACGGAATGAAGCCAGACAGCCCCTGCCTCTTGCACCCCCTTTGTTTCATTCCTACCCCAGAGCGTTTAGCTCCACCCCCATCTTTCCCTTATCCCTGCCTTTTCTTGCCAGAAAGACTGGGAAATGAGCCATCTTTGTAAACCTATGTCACTGGTGACGATGTGTCTGACTTTGGTCTAAATCTGACCTTAAGTCTTAAATTGGCCAAATATCAAGACCTGAGTCCATACTTTTACCTGGAGAGGCGGGAGTGGGGATGACTCAGGGCCTTAAGGCAGGGCTGTCTCTTCTACCCAGTGGCATCCCAAGCATGTTGCCATATACTTTTGATAGGTCTTATTGAATACCTGAAACAAAGATCTTACCATTTATAAGATCCATAATACAGAAGAGCCGATTGACTTCATTGTCACTGAAACAGCCTAGCCCGTCAGGGATGCTGCTTCCCAGACCTTCAATCCTTGGGAGGCTAGGAGGACCCCCCACCAAATTTTACAGGGTGACTGCTTCAGGGATTTGATGATTCTCCCACACATCCACATTCACCCACTACCACCACCAAAGTATTTGAGCACATCAGTTGAATTAGGGCCCCAGTGTCATGGGTTCCAGCTCAGGAAGGAGAAATGGCCTGTCCCCATGCACTGGAAGGTGGCTGTGGAAGGGACCCCTCAGCCAGGACGAGAAGCAGGTGGAGGCGTTCCTGGCTGGTGGTGGTGAGGCTCAGAGAGGAAGAACATCATTAATTATGGACTCATCTTGTGCCCTCCTCTTCCCACAGACCTTGGCGCAGATAATGTGGGCCATCTCGTCAGCCATTTCTGTGGCCTTCTTCGCACTGTCTGGGATCGCTGCTCAGTTGCTGAACGCCTTGGGGCTAGAAGGTGAGTGGCAGAGAACTGGTTAGGTCAGCTGGAGATTAACGTGTCACTTCCTGTTTGTGAGAGTTTATCTTTTCAAAGTCTAGACTTTTCCCTAGCTGTTTAACTCCTCCCAGGTCTCTCCAGAGGCAACCTAAGAGCAGGCTACTAACTGTGGCATCACACTAAGCCGTAGCGTCTTTTCTAACCAGCACCCACAGTGGCTCACTCCCATTTCACAGATGCAATGGACTCAGCCAAGGGAAGGAGTCTGCCCTCAGTCAGCTGGACCCGATGCTGGGATTTAAGCTCCATGACCTGAGGGGAAAGGATTTTTCCTTGGCTAAGGGGGTTTGGCTCTTCCCCTTTTTATTGGTCCTTGCCAGCTCCCCCCACTCCCTTCACCATGCCAGGGTGGCTGATTCTATGACTCTCTCTCCTTCCAGGAGATCACCTCACCCAGGGCCTGAAGCTCAGCCCCGGCCAAGTCCAGACCTTCCTGCTGTGGGGAGCAGGTGCCCTGGTTGCCTATTGGCTGCTGTCAGTGCTCCTCGGCTTGGTCTTGGCCTTGCTGGGGCGGATCCTGTGGGGCCTGAAGCTTGCCCTCGTCCTGGCTGCCTTTGTGGCCCTGGTGAGGTCCGTGCCCGACCCCTCCACCCGGGCGCTGCTTCTCCTGGCCTTGCTGACCCTCTACGCCCTGCTGAGCCGGCTCACTGGCACCCGCGCCTCGGGGGCCCAGCTGGAGGCCAAGGTTCGGGGTCTGGAACGCCAGGTGGAGGAGCTGCGCTGGCGGCAGAGGCGAGCGGTCAAGGGGCCCCGGAACGTGGAGGAGGAGTGAGAGGGTCGTCGGACGCCACCCCCTGCATCATACCAAAGAGCCCAGCTGCTTCTGGGTCACACAACCCTCCTTCCAGCCCCCTGCCTCTTTCTTGCCCTGTCTCTGAATCTTTCAGACCTTTCTCTCTGCAGACCCCTTAGCCGAGAGAGGAAGACCATGCCCCGACTTGTCCTCAGGGGCCCTGTCCTCTGAGGTTCTCTGGTTTGGGCTTGGTTCTCCCCACTCTTTCTCTGCTCCCAGCCTGTCTTAGCAGAGCAGGTGGTTGGCGGGGGGCTCCTGCCAGCTTCTGCACCTGCTCTCAGCGAGCACCCCGATCACTGCCAGTGGCCTCCATGACTCAGCCACGACTTGCCTTCCTCCAGTGCTCTTTCCCTCCTGTCCTTCTCTACCTCCCCCTTTGCCAAGTCCCCTCCTTCCATCCTTGTTTGTCTTCTCCTCCCAGCCCTGTACTCCAACCAAACCCCGGTCCCTCAAGGCGTGCTCCTGTCCCTTTCATTGCCCGGTGGTGGGGAGAGGCAGGGCCTATGGGGCCTGAGGGCAAACAGAAGTGAGGAAGTTCCCACCTGGGGCCGGGGCTGGAACGTACCTTGAGTCTGTTACAAGTGCCTTAATCCGAGCCAGCGGGGTCCTCCGTTTGCCCGCTGCTGCCATACTGTATGTAAGAAACTGCCCTGTGGCTGCTTTGTGTCAAGAGGAAAGTGGTTCCTCTCGGATTCTTGATTCCCCTTCAGCCAGAGCAAAAGATGACTGCTTTGCAGGCTTGTGCCTGCAAGTAGGACCCTGCGATGGGATCCCCCGTGGGGGTTTCAGAGACCCCGAAGGAGGAAAGAGGACTCATCTTCCTGTCTGCACAGCTCCAGGCGGTTCTCCATCTCTCTCTCCGTCACTGCCACTGAGGAGTCGCTGATCAGCGGCCCAGGAGGAGCACAGCACAGACAACAGAGATGCACCACACGGCCCCTTCTCATGCCCTGCAGCTGAGATGGCCCCACTGTGGGGGCCACTCATTTCTTCCTCCAAGGCTCTGGTGGAGGTGGGTGGCTTCCTCTGCCAGGCCCTGCACACGATGTGAAGAGTGAAGAAATGCCCAGTTCTTACTGTTGAGGTTGAAAGGAATCACAGCTGCAGTGATATATATATATATATTTTTATCGGCGCTTGGTTGGTTTTAAATAAAGTGCACGCTATTTTATTATCTCTTTCCGGATAAAATGTATTTGCTAAAAGTCTGGCTTGCCTTGATTGCTCCCTCTCCAGCTAAACCCATTTCTGCGGAGCTGCTTAGTTTCTCCCTGCAGGTGCCAAATAGGGAGAAAGGGAGTGAGAAAGACAGCTGGTACCAGGGACCCTTCCCTCCTGGGCTGAGGAATGAGGAGGGCATGCCCCATTCCCAAACTTCCTGGGACTGACCAACTTGGAGAGAGCAGTGTGCCTGTAGGGGAGGAGGGAAGGGACTGCTTCCATCCCTGTGTGCAGGAGTGGTAAAGCCTGGCCCCCAGCCAGAGAGAGACTGGCTTGCCCTCCCTGCATCCCCACCATGGTTCTCAACCCGGCCCATGGAATGGATCAGTTATTTCCTGGAGGGGTCCTGGTGTGGGTTTTCCTTTTTAAACTGCCCAGGAAAGGCTAATGTGCAGCCAGGTGCCCTGCTGTAGACCGCTTACTCCCAACACTGCTTGGCTGAGGAAGCTGGGCCAGGAAGCTGGGAGGCAGGCCTTCTCCCTGGGGCTCCTCCCTCACACTTCTAGGCCCACAGGCTTCCCGCAGGGATGGGGCTGCATGCACCCAGGCAGTGGTCCCCTGGCCCTATGGGCCCTCTTTAATCCCCTCTCCACCCTTGAGCTCGGTTCCTTATATCCCTGAATTCTGGTTCGGGTGTCAGATGCCTTTACAGGTGAGCTGCTTGTGGAGTGGGGATGAAGCAGAGGACGTGGCTCTTTCCTCCTTGATCAGGAGCTTCCCAGAGAGGGATCGAACTGAACACTTCATCCTGTCCCTTGGCACAGCCAAATCAGCCCCCAGGGAAGTGGCCTTCTGGCCAGCCTCTATCAAGGAGGCGCTCTGGGATCGGGATCCGCGGGGCACTAGGACCCGGCGGGGCCGAGGGGCAGCCCGCGAGCCGCGCTCGCTCCCTCCCACCCTCCTGCTCCAGCTCCGGCTCCGCTCCATTGTCTGGGAACTGCAGCCGCCGGGCGGGCGGACCTGCGAACGCGCAGGCAGCACCGGGGACTCACCCGGCCGGGAGATGCCGGGCGGACCGCGGCCACCTGAGCCGCCCGCCTAGTCCCCGCCTTCCTTGGGAAGGATGTGCGCCTGGATGGCGGGGCGCACGGCCGCGGCTCCCCGGGGGCCCCGCGGCCCCTGGCTCTGCCTCCTGGTGGCCTTCGCCCTGGACATCGTGAGAGGTCAGCGGGAGGGACAGGGCGGGGCGAGGGGCAGCCGGGCCCAAACTGAGGCCGGGGACGAGGGATGCTCGGGAGCCGGGAGTCTACGAGTTCTGGGACGAAGCCCCGAGCCGGGTCGCTCGGCAGCGTGCCCGGAGGGTGGAGAGGTCTCACCCCCGGGATCTGGCCCCCAGCCGCGGGCCTCCGTTGCTTCCCTCACTTGCATAACCTGGCAATTCCTTCCTGGTCCACGACCAGCACGGTCCCCGGGCTCTTGCGCGTCATCCTCCCACCCTCGCCGAGTCCCCGCACCTTCCGCGAGCTTCCCCTCCAGCCGGGACGTCTAACCTGGTTGCCCCCTGCCTCGCACGCACCACCTCCCTAATTGGCCGTCCAGAGAGCTGTAGCCCTGTGGCTCCTAGCCCCCTCCCCTCTGCCCAGAACCTGAGAGATCCTCACTGCCTTCCCCCTGCGCCAAGGAGCTCTCTGACCTTGGAGTCTCCAGGGGTTGCCCCATCCATGCCTTACTGAGTATGGGGATCCCTGGAGGAGGGGCAGAGCCTCCCCTGGACCCCAGAGGTGGGAGTCAGGCTGCCCCTGGCGTGGACGGAGGCTGCTAGGTGGATGATGCCAGAGAGAGCGGGGGATAGTGAGACATTTTCTGCCCCCGCCCCCCTCCCTCACAAGAGAGCTGAACTCTGAGTGATGGGAGTCCGTGGGAGTCAGGCCACAAGAGCATGTTGTAATTATCCAGGCAGTGGAGTAGACAAGAGGACCAGAAGCCAGGGTCTGACCCCAGGGAGCCACAGTCACTCACCTGTTACACTTGGGGAGGGAGGAGTGAAGCTTCTCACCACAGGCTGCTTGGAGGGAAGGGTCTTGAAGGAGGTTGAAACCATCCAGTCCCCCATCCCAGCAGTGGGGCTGAGAGTGAACTGGCTCTAGGGCTCCTTTCAGCCACCTGCTCCCCTCCCTGGGGACCCAGCAGGAGCCCTAATAACCCCTCACACTGAGAGAAGAGGAAAGGCTTGTCACATCTATTATGCAGCAGCAACAACCCCTCCTCCAGACAATGTGCCACCGGTTTACAAAGCCCTCCTCTGGCTACCATGTCACTAAATGCTCCTTCTACAGGTGAGGAGCATACTGACCCAAGCTTCATCAAGGCAGAGTTAGGACATAAATGCAGGTCTCCAGGTTCCCAGAGGGCTTCCCTTGTGGCTCAGCTGGTAAAGAATCCTCCTGCTGTGCGGGAGCCCTGGATTTGATCCCTGGGTTGGTTTTCCAAGGGAAGATCCCTTGGAGAAGGGAAAGGCTACCCACTCCAGTATTCTGGCCTGGAGAATTCCATGGACTATAGTCCATGGGATTGAAAAGAGTCAGACAGGACTGAGGGACTTTTACTTCAGGTTCCCAGATCATCCTCTCCAGGAATGGGGGATTCTGGGATGAGTGTGACAAGCCCCCTGGTCAACAGACAAGAAAACTAAATCAGAGGAGGAAGCCAGGGTGAGAGAGCAAGCAATCAAGGAGGGCTTCCTAAAGAAGGAGGCAACATTCACATTCAAGGAGGAGGGAGGCGAGGACAAGAGACCTATACAGTCTAGGGAGTGAAGCCCGCAGGGGCGCAGTGGAAAGCAGCCCAGGGTGGAGAGAGGGGGGGGTGGAGAGACAGGGTGTGTAATGGTGGGTAGCTGGGCTCTTTGACTCCCAACTCTACCACGCTTCAGATATGGAACCCCAGGCCAGTCCCTGAACCTCTCAACTTCATTTTCTACAACCATAAAATGGCATTAATAGTAATAAACCTAGTTCTCAGAGCTATTACAGAACACGGAAGCGTTAACATATGCACAGCATTTAAAATAGTAACTTGCACACAGATAACTTTCAAAAAATTATTATTAAGGCTAGCTAGAGGGGTCCTTTGCCCTTTTGAGTGTTGACTACTTTGACTCTCTCCCCAGGCTTCCGTAGGGTTCCTGCCCCCTACCCCATTCTGGGCTTGTACTCCAATACCCGGTTGGGATGGCATAGAAAGGAGCAAGTTTGGGAAACCAGTGTAAGGTTGCCATGGTGATGACACAGTGGCAGCGAGGGTGGATGCCCAGCCAAGTCTTGCCAAGGACCCAGGGGGCAGAGGAAGGGTCTCTAATTCTACAAAGCTCACCTCGTCACCATCTTTTATTATCACATGGACCCTGTCTGGGGAGGGCTTGGTGTCACACAAATGCCTTGGTGTCAGAGGCAGGTAGGTAGAGGGCAGGAGTGGGTGGGGGAAGAGGAGACATTGAGAAGGTTCTGCTGGTGGGAGGAAGGCTTGGGTCTGTGGAAGGCAGGAGTGACTCAGAAGCTGGCAGTCAGTCCTGGATGGAGATTCAAATCCTGGCCCCCGCTACCTGTGAAATGGGGAGATCCCCACTCCAACATCCTGGGAGAATGGGACTCACAACCCTTTTCTTCCTCCACCTCCCATGACTGCTCTGCCCTGGGACAAAGCTGGGTTCAGCCCCTGCCCGCTCTAAAGCTGCCACGACCCCTACCCCTTCTCCCTCCTTAGTGGACTGTGACCAGGACCCCCTGGACCCAGTCTACCTGCCGGCAGCCCTGGGACTCCTGGATGCCCCTGAGCACTTCCGTGTGCAGCAGGTGGGCCGCTACCCCCCTGCCAACTCCTCTCTGGGCTCCCGATCTGAGACCTTTCTGCTCCTGCAGCCCTGGCCCAGGGCCCAGCCACTTCTCCGGGCCTCCTACCCACCCTTCGCCACTCAGCAGGTAAGGAGGTACCACCAGAGACTCCTGGGCTACCGGGACTCAGAGCCGAGGTCTGCTGTGTGTGGCTCAGGGCCCTTCCACAGCCCTAGCCGCGCTCCCCCTTTTCCAGAGGGGGAGAAGGAGACCCATCAAGGCTCTCTCTTACTAGCCTGAGGTTTCGCTTCCCCCCACCCCCTGTTTTGTTGAGCACCCCCATTCTCCCTCCAGGTGGTCCCTCCTCGGGTCACTGAGCCACACCAACGGCCAGTCCCATGGGACGTGAGGGCCGTGTCAGTGGAAGCGGCCGTGACTCCAGCAGAGCCCCACGCCCGTGTCCTCTTCCACCTCAGAGGGCAGGATTGGCCCCCAGGGCCTGGCAGCCTGCCCTGCGCCCGGCTCCATGCCACACACCCAGCAGGCACTGCTCACCGAGCCTGCCGCTTCCAGGTGAGTGGGGGCCCCCACCTGGGTTGGCCCTGCTGCTGTGCCCGCCAGAAGGTGATCCCAGAATAGGAAAGAGAGGGCTCACCACTTCTGGGAGGTTTGGGGGTCACAGACCACCCGATTCCATTCCTACTCTGCTAGCTCTCACAGGGCCCTGTTATTTGGGGCCCCTTGAGGAGTTCAGTCTATTGTACATGACTTTGGGCAAGTAACTTAATCTCTCTGAGGTTCAGTTTCTTCATCAGTAAAAGGAGATAATAGCAATTCTTACCTCATATGGAGCTGGAATAAAGAAATGAGATGAGGACTTCCCTGGTGGTCCAGTGGTTAAGACTCTGCCCTTCTAATGCAGGAGGCACAGGTTTGATTCTTGGTCAGGGAACTAGGATCCCACATGCTGTGAAGTGTGGTGCAGCCAAAACAAAACAGAAATAGTAATTAAAAAAAAAAAAAGAATAAATGAGACAGATGCAAGAATAGCTTTTGGCACAATGCCTGGCACAAGAGCAATCCCTCAGCGAGTGTTTATATTATTGCTAGTATTGCTTTTATTGTTGCAATTTCCCCTCTTTTGCAGCCTAGCATGGGATTCCACTGGGGAGAGGTGTTCTGTGGGCTGTGGGTTCTGAGAAGCCTGAGCTGTAGTCAGGGCAGTCCGGGGCATGATCAGGGGGAGGTATTGAGGCTGGTTCACTTTGGAATAAGAATGTTCCCAAAGGTAGAAAAGTGGCCAATGGGACGTGTTCTAAGACCTAGCCTGTCGTGTCACCAGCTGGCGTGTCACCTGCTGGCGTCTCTGGCCCATGCTGGCCCTGTATTCGTGGACCCCTTCAGCTCTGGGTTTCCTGCCAGAGGACGGGTGCTGGGGCTCCCCTCCCCCACCACTCTGACCATGGCTGTTGTGTCTTGGCAGCCATCCCTGGGCGCCTGCGTGGTGGAGCTGGAGTTCCCTTCACACTGGTTCTCCCAGGGCTCGGCCACCCGGGCAGAGCTGGCCTACACGCTGGAGCCAGCAGCTGAGGGTCCTGGGGGCTGTGGCCCCGGCGGGGAGGAAGACCCCGGGGAGCAGGCACTCCCAGTGGGCAGTGTGGAGCTGCGCCCAGCGGACCCCCCACAGCACCAAGAGGTGCCCCTGGATGAGGCAGTGACTCTGCGGGTGCCTGACGTGCCTGTGCGGCCCGGCCAGCTCTTCAGCGCCACCCTCCTGCTTCGGCACAACTTCACAGCTGGTGTCCTGACCCTGCGGTGAGCTGCCTGTGTCCCTGGGGATGGGTCAGAGGCAGGGAACTTCTGCAGGAAGACTGGGCAGGTGCCCCCTCTTCTTGGGGTCCTTATGGAATCCCTGACTTCTGCAAAACATGGGTCCATCAAACCCCCTCCAGGCTAGGCACTGGTAGCAGGCAGGACCCTGCCATTGGGCAGGACCTTGAACTTAGAATTGGAAGTAGGAAGCTCCCCTCCCCCCAGCACTTTTCTGAGACTCCTTGGTCCGGTGCAGCTAACGTTGCCCACAATTGTGTCTCCAGGGAGGGGAAACAGGAAGAGGACTTAGAAACTGGGAAATGTGGTGCCTGGGGGTGGTTAATGCTTGGATGCCCCAGGAGAGGTATTTGCCCCAGTCCCATTCATCTACATCTTTTCCCGCTGGCCACCTCACCATGGTCCTTAGCCTTTGGACAGAGTTGGTTCCTTCCCATACAAAGGCCCTCCTTTTCATGTACCTTTCTTTAGGAAGGCCTCCCCACTCCGCCCCAGCCATTCCCCCACCCCGCTGTTATTGTTTGCGTGTGTCCCACCCCTGTGTCTCTCCCTCTCTTCTGCTTACTGGCACCATCATTAGATCTTTCCTAGACTTAAAAGATGCCAAGCCCTGTGTCTCCACTCTGGAGCTCAGGATAGAGCAAGGCCCGGTTCCCCCATGTCCTGAGGGACCCCTAGTGGTAGGGAAGGGGGCTGCATGGACATGGACTGGATCATACCATACCCAGCTCTGCAGGGGCAGGGGTTAGAGGGTGGCTGCTGCTGCAGCGGCTGCTGCTAAGTTGCTTCAGTCGTGTCCGACTCTGTGCGACCCCAGAGACAGCAGTCCACCAGGCTCCCCCATCCCTGGGATTCTCCAGGCAAGAACACTGGAGTGGGTTGCCATTTCCTTCTCCAATGCATGAAAGTGAAAAGTGAGAGTGAAGTCGCTCAGTCGTGTCAGACTCTTCTCGACCCCATGGACTGCAGCCTACTAGGCTCCTCCGCCCATGGGATTTTCCAGGCAAGAGTACTGGAGTGGGTTGCCATTGCCTTCTCCGGGAGGCAGGGGAAATTCATCCTGTCACCAGGAAAGCTTTTTAAAGAAAATGGTATCTGTGTTGCTGGAGGCTTGAAGAATGAGCAGGTGAAAAGAGGAAGGGCAGGGACTTCCCTGGTGGTCCAGTGGCTAAGATTCCATGCTCCCAATGTAGGGGGCCTGGGTTCCATCCCTGGTCAGGGAACTAGATCCCTCATGCCACAAGTAAAAGAGATCGCAGGCTGAAACTAAAGATTCCACATGCCACAATGAAGATCGAAGATCCTGCATGCTACAATCCAGAACCTGCTGTGCTGTGCTTAGTCGCTCAGTCCTGTCCAACTCTTTGCAACCCCATGGAATATATAGCCCGCCAGACTCCTCTGTCCATGGGGATTCTCCAGGCAAGAATACTGGAGTGGGTTACCATGCCTTCCTAGGGGATCCTAGGGGATTCCTAGGGGATCTTCCCAACCTAGGGATCGAACCCAGGTCTCCCACATTGCAGGCAGATTCTTTACCATCTGAGCCACCAGGGAAGCCCAGCTAAGATCCAGTGCAGCATAAATAAATAAATATTTTTTTAAAAAAGAATTAAGGAAGGAAGGGCAGACCAGGCTGAAGGCACAGCTTGAGCAAAGGCTAGAGGCAGGAAGGGGCATGGTGGATGTGTACTTTGGGAGCAGCTGAAGCTAAGGGCGCAATGGAGAGATGTCACAACCGAAGATGAGACTGGACCGACCAACCCTAGAGGGCCTCAGATGCCAGGCTAAGACTTGACCTTGTGGACCGTGGGGAGTCATAAGTGCTCTGTGAATGAGGAGAGCTGTGTGACAGACAGGACCTGCATGGAGATGGGTCCCCCTGGGTTGGAGGGTGGTGAGGAGAAGATTCAGACCAGAGCTCCTTATCTTCCTGCTCCAATCCAGCCCACACTTCAACATACACCACCCGACCCATGACAAATTGTACCTGTGTCCCCTCCCCCAGGATTAAGGTAAAGAAGGGGCTGCACGTGATGGCTGCCCGCCTAGCCCAGCCCACCCTCTGGACTACCAAGCTGGAACGCTTCAAGGGCTCCAAGCACCACACCACGCTCATCACCTGCCATCGAGTCGGGCCAGTGGAGCCAAATTCCAGGTGGGTACTTTCTTTCCATGAGGGGAGGGATGGTCCTAGAGTGCAAGTGGGCAGATTTATGGGGCTGGAGGGGAGGAGGCTGCCACGCGGCCCCCTGTATTCACATGTAGTCAGGCACAAGAGCAGTCAGTCTCCTTCAAGGAAGCAGCACAAAACAGATATCTTTCCTTCACTCAGCTACTATTTATCCATCTTTTGGCACATGCCAGGTACAGTATCTGTGAGTCTTATTCCAGGTGACATCAACCTGTCCTGGTCACCCAGTCACAACCCTCACAGCCACTACCCCATCTCCCACTCCCACTACATGTGTTCATTTTTCCAGGCTGTTAATATTTCCCCCAAAGCCCAGCTGCAGTTCTTAAACACTTATGAACTCCTTATTCATGTCCTGTGTCTGGGTCAAGGCCTTGGACTTTGTAGCCTCTGTTTGAATTCTAGTTCTGACACTTTTTGGATAAATATCTTAGGCAAGCCAGTGAAGCCCACCTCCCCCATTCCCACCCCAGCCTCTGTTTCCTCACCTGTGAAATGGACATAACAATACACCCCTTATAGTTTATGAAAATAAGGTACTGCACAGCAAGTTTCTAGGCCAGTTTCTGGCACATAGTAGGTGCTTGATCAAAGGAAGCTGTGAGGTTCTTTATAATTCAGGGGTTGAGTGCCAGTCCTGGAAGTGAATCTTCTTCCTTGGTGTTTTATGCCACCCTGACAGCTATGGAAGGCAGAGATTAGCAAGCCTCCCTGGGGTTGGTAAAGTGGCTACTTGGATCTTGAGCAGATAAGAACTGGGACTCTGGAGCCAGGATGGTTAGGTTTCATTCCAGCTCTGCCACTTTTCACTGCATGACCTTGGGCAAGTTATATAACCTCTGTACCTCAGTTTCCTCATCTGTAAAATGGGGATAATCATAGGACCGACCTCACCAAGACAGGAAGTGCTCATGACAACACCTGACTGCTAGCAAGCACTCAGATTCTCTCTCTTTTGGCCAGCAGCCCCCTTGAACTGTCCGAGTTCCTGTGGGTGGACTTTTTGGTGGAGAATGGCACTAGTGGGGGCGTGGCGGTCACTCGCCCTGTCACCTGGCAGCTGGAGTACCCAGGCCAGGCCCCCGAAGCAGAGAAGGACAAAATGGTGTGGGAGATCCTGGTGTCGGAGCAGGACATAAGAGCCCTCGTCCCACTGGCCAAGGTAAGGGGTCCACAGCTCTTCCCGGCCAGGCTGGGGGCGAAGAGGTGGAGAGCTTGGGGCTGAGCCTCTGCTGCACCCCCAGGCTGAGGAGCTCGTGAACACAGCACCGTTGACTGGTGTGCCGAGGCGCATCCCTGTGCGCCTTGTCACGGTGGACAGTGGCGGAGCTCTGGTGGAGGTGACAGAGCACATCGGCTGCGAGTCGGCCAACACACAGGTCCTGCAGGTGAGTGGCACGTGGGGGCTGTACCTGCTTGATGCACACGCAGCATTCCTCCTTCCCCAATCAGGTCCCCAAGAGAACAGCTTCTTTTTCTTTTTTTCAATCTTTTGGCCACCCTGCACAGCATGTGGGATCTTAGTTCCCTGACCAGGAACTGAACCTGTGGACCCTGCATTGGCAGCATGGAGTGTTAACCACTGGACCGCCCAGGGAGTCCCAGAGAGCAGCTTCTTCTTGATACCAGGGACCTCATGAGGGGAACCACAGCTCTGGTCCCACCAACTCTCTCCAGAGTCAAGTGGGAGCTGTACTACCCCAAAGCCCCCAACTCAGGCATTTTCCCATTCATTACTACATTGGCAGATGAACTGACATGGGAGGGTTAAGAGCATGTACTTTACAGTGGGAAAGTTTTCATTTGAAACCCATCTTTGTTATCAACTAGCTGTGTGACTGTGGGCAAATCTCAACTTCTCTGAGCCTCTGTTTCCTAAGTTTTAAAATGAAAATATATTTTAAGGATGTTGTAAGAATTAAAAGCACTCTAAGAGGGACTTCCTGGGTGGCCCAGTGGGTAAGACTTCTCTTTGCAATGCAGGGGGTGTGGGTTTGATCCCTGGTCAGGGAGCCAAGATCCCACATGCCTCCTGGCCAAAAAACCAAAATATAAAACAGAAGCAGGATTATAACAAATTCAATAAAGACTTTAAAATGGTCCACATCAAAAAAGAAAAAAAAAGGCACTCTAGGACTGTATTCAGCAAAGCAGGGGCTGAAACACCAGCAGCTGCTGCTGTTACATTTGTTGTTGTTCAGTTGCTCAGTCGTGTCCAGCTCTCTGCCACCCCATGGACTGTAGCACACTGGGCTTCCCTGTCCTTCACCATCTCCCAGAGTTCGCTCACTCATGTCTATTGAATCAGTGATGCCATCCAATCATCTCATCCTCTGTTGTAGAATAATTATCATTATTGGAGCCTTGAAATAATCTGTGAGGTTTAAAAAAAAAAGGCAGGGCAACGTTTCCCAATCAAAGTTCTAAGAGGGGGAAGCCCAGAGGCTTTACTTCCTAAATCCTGGCTGCCTGAGTGAAGGTGTTCTTTGCTACCTGTGCCAGGTAGCATTATGTAAGTGGTTCCTACCTGAGAGTCCTTGGGTAGATAGGCCTGCCTTGCCCTTACCCTTTGTCTACCAAAGCACTAATGAGGAGCCAAACTTGTGCATTCAAACCCTTACCTGCTGGTGGAAAAATTTCGTTGTATGCAAAAAGCCAGTTTCCCCAACAGCCCCAGGTAAACTCAGGGAAGGGCGGTACCTCCCTGGGCAATGGATCTTGGCTGCATGGGAAAATCTCAGGGAAGCCATACCTTATAGTAGAATACAGAATGAATTTCAGCCTTACCCTTTCTTACGGGTAGGAGTCAGGAATACTGTCTGGTCTGCGCCTGTCCGCTGTGGCTAAGCCCACCCCCTGCCCTCTGCCCTTCCACAGGTGTCAGAGGCCTGTGATGCTGTGTTTGTGTCTGGCAAGGAGAGCCGGGGCGCTCTGGGGGTGCGGGTGGATTTCTGGTGGCGCCGGCTGCGGGCCTCGCTTCGGATGACCGTGTGGGCCCCGCTGCTGCCCCTGCGCATCGAAGTGACTGACACCACCCTCGAGCAGGTCCGAGGCTGGAGGGTACCCGGCCCAGCGGAAGGGTGAGTGGAGCCCTGGGGAAGCTGGCTGGCCTTGGCGAAGTCCCTCTGGGACTGAGCGTGCGGGGAGTGGGGCGGGATACCGCCATAAACCCGAATTGGCAAAACTGCCCTGTGGTCTGCGGTTCCTTCTGCCCCTTCCTGCCCTTCACACAGGTTCTGACCGCTGTTTGTAACTGCTGACCTCCACTCTTCTCTTCCTTCCCTGCCTCTTTAATAGTACATATCACTTCTAACACACCGCGTGATCAGGTTAATTTTGTTTGTGGTCTGATTATCCCCCTCCGCATTCCTCCCCTCGAAGGTGAGGGCTTTGTCTATTGTGTTCCCTGCTGTGTCCTCAAGGTAGCACCTAGCTCAGTAACTATTGAGGGGATCTTCCCAGAGCCCAAGGGTGAGGGGGCCTCAGGCCTCAGGAATCTGTCCCCCTAGGCCCTCTAGAGATGGAGCACTAGTAGGTCTCCTCCAATAAAAGAGCGTCCCTCGCCTCAGTTCAGTTCAGTTGCTCAGTCGTGTCTGACTCTTTGCAATCTCATGGACTGCAGCACACTGGGCCTCCCTGTCCATCACCAATTCCTGGAGTTTACTCAAACTCATGTCCATTGAGTCGGTGATGCCATCCAACCATCTCATCCTCTGTCGTCCCCTTCTCCTCCTGCCTTCAATCTTTCCCAGCTTCAGGGTCTTTTCAAATGAGTCAGTTCTTTGCATCAGGTGGCCAAAATGTTGGCGTTTCAGCTTCAACATCAGTCCTTCCAATGAATATTCAGGACTGATTTCCTTTAGGATGGACTGGTTGGATCTCCTTGCAGTCCAAGGGACTCTCAAGAGTCTTGTCCAACACCACGGTTCAAGAGCATCAATTCTTCGACGCTCAGCTTTCTTTATAGTCCACCTCTTACATCCATACATGACTACTGGAAAAACCATAGCCTTGACTAGACGGACCTTAGTTGGCAAAGTGATGTCTCTGCTTTTTAATATGCAGTCTAGGTTGGTCATAACTTTTCTTCCAAGGAATAAGCATCTTTTAATTTCATGGCTGCAGTCACCATCTGCGGTGATTTTGGAACTCCCCAAAATAAAGTCTGTCACTGTTTCCCCTCGCCTCATGCATAGTCAAAGAGTTCCAATTAGGAGCCAGAGGGGACTGAACTCAGCGCCAGCAGGTGGAAGGACCTGACCACTGAGGCGCGACTGTGGGCAGGGCTTGGATAACCTGTCCCCCACCTGGAGGCGGGGCCTCTCGTGGGCGGGGCCCTCGGCCAGCGAGGGGGCGGAGCCCGCGCTGACGCCCCTTCCCCCGGCCGCCCTTTCCCTCAGGGCGCGGGAGCCAGAGGCTGCGGGGGTAGAGGAAGCGGAGCGGCGCGCCCGCGGCTGCCGCCTGCAGTACCAGCGTGCCGGCGTGCGCTTCCTCGTCCCTTTCGCGGCCCATCCGCTGGACGGCGGCCGCCGCCTCACCCATCTGCTCGGTCCGGACTGGCTGCTGGACGTGTCCCACCTCGTGGCGCCGCACGCTCGCGTGCAAGACCCGCGCGTAGCCTCGCTGGAGGGAGGCCGGGTCCTGGTGGGTCGGGAGCCCGGTGTCACCTCCATCGAGGTGAGCAGACGCCCCGAAAAGGGTGTATGGAGGTGACTCCCAGAATATTAATGGGCAGGTGCGAAGAGTGTCGGAAGGGCCCAGAGTGCACCTGGGGAAGTATGAGCCCTGGGGATGGGGGATTGGGTCAAAATAGGGCGGCCGTGTAATGAATGGGGGCGAAGTCCTTAAAGTATGAAGGGCGGGGGTTGGGTGTAGGGGGCCAGGTCTTGAGAGAGGAGGGAACTGTCCCTTAGGAGTGGGATTGTGGTCCAGGTATGTATAAGGTGTGTGGTTGCGGTGCAGAAAGTGGGAAAGCTGCCTAGCTCATAAACCAGATCCCTCCGTAGGGGTGCTGGGCTCTCAGAGGGGAGAGGCTGTCTGTGGGTGATAACTCTTCCCCACTTCCAACTCCCTCTCACCCTCAGGTGCGCTCCCCATTGTCTGACTCCATCCTCGGGGAGCAGGCGCTGGCTGTGACGGATGACAAGGTCTCGGTGCTGGAGCTGCGAGTGCAGCCAGTGATGGGCATCTCACTGGCCCTAAGCCGGGGCACTGCCCACCCGGGGGAGGTCACAGCCACGTGCTGGGCGCAGTCCGCCCTTCCCGCCCCAAAGCAGGTGACACGCTGCGGGGTCAGGGGGTTGAGGTCGACATCTCCAGCTGGGGGTTGATAACCAGAGGGATGGGAGGTACCTCCACCCTTCACCTTAGGGTTTTCAGGATGAGGACGGACTCCCTGTAAGGTAGTGAGCACTCTGCGGCTGGTGGTGATCAAGCAGTGGCTGGCTGGAGTGTGGCAGTGGGAGGTTATTAGAGGGCTCTAACTGAGGACCCTCCTGATGACTCAGACCCTGAGCCGAGTAGCAGACAGGTGATTGACGCATGTCCCCTCTCTCCCTGTGTCTTGTCCCTCTCTGCCTGTGTCTGTTTTCTCTCTGGTCTCTTCTCCTCCATGTGGCCTGTGTCCGTGGGAGTGGTCTCTGTGTGCATGCGTGCGTGCGTGCCCTCGCATGTCTCTGCCCGTGTCTGTGTGCCCCACAGGAGGTGGCCCTCTCCCTGTGGCTGTCCTTCTCTGACCACACCCTGGCCCCCGCCGAGCTCTACGACCACCATGACCTGGGACTGTCCGTCTCAGCTGAGGAGCCCGGTGCCGTGCTGCCAGCTGAGGAGCAGGGTGCCCAACTCCGGGTAGTGGTGAGTGGGGCGGGCACCGAGGGGCTGCCCCTGCACGTGGCTCTGCACCCCCCAGAGCCCTGCCGCCGTGGCCGCCACCGTGTGCCCCTGGCCTCTGGCACTGCCTGGCTGGGGCTGCCCCCTGCTCCCACCTCAGCCCCTGCCCTCCCATCCAGCCCAGCTCGGAGCTCATCGCCAGCCCCAGGAGCCAGCGTGGGTGGAGGACGGTGGGCAGCAGGCAGCATGGGGGGCAGTGGGGATGTGAGGGGCAAGTTCGAGCAGACAGAGGAGGAGGCCAGGAAGGAAGAGGCAGAAGCTAGGGAGGAGGAGGAGGAGGAGGGAGAGGAGGAGATGGTCCCCGCCCCTCAGCGGGTCACTGACCTAGAGCTGGGCATGTATGCCCTTCTGGGCATCTTCTGTCTGGCCATCCTCATCTTCCTGGTCAATGGCGTGGTCTTTGTGCTGCGCTACCAGCGCAAGGAGCCTCCCGACGGTGCCACTGACCCTGCCTCCCCCCAGCCCCACAACTGGGTCTGGCTGGGCACCGACCAGGAGGAACTGAGTCGCCAGCTGGACCGGCAGTCTCCTGGCCCACCCAAGGGGGAGGGGGGCTGCCCCTGTGAGAGTGGGGGAGGAGGAGAGGCCCTGACCCTGGCCCAGGCCCAGGCCCAGGCTCCTCCTACTGGGGCCACCACCAGCTCCTCGGGCACCCTGGCCAGGAAGGAAGCCGGGGGGCGGAGGAAGCGTGTGGAATTTGTGACGTTTGCGCCAGCGCCCCCGGCCCAGCTGCCCGAGGAGCCGGTGGGGGCTCCGGCCGTGCAGTCCATCCTGGTGGCGGGCGAGGAGGACATCCGCTGGGTGTGTGAGGACATGGGGCTGAAAGACCCTGAGGAGCTGCGCAGCTACATGGAGCGGATCCGGGGCAGCTCCTGACCCTCCCAGCCTGCCTGGCCCGGCGCCGTGGGCCTCCAGCCCGGGCAGCCTCCCGTTCATCCTCTGGTGCTTGTTGATCTGAGTCCCTGCCTGGCCCCTTGCCGGGACTCCCACCCAGGCCCCCTCTGCCCTGCCCCTTGTCATGGACCGTGGTCGTGAGGAAGGGCTCGTGGCCCTTATTTATGAGAACCATTTCATCCTAACGTCGGAATAAACTGAGAAGGAGACTCCAGCCGGGGACTGCTGCTGTCTGTGTTGGGGGAAGAGAGGCGCGGGTGGGGCATGGGGGCCCTGTTCAGCCACTGTCCCTCCTGGGACAGCTTTGGGGGGCTGGGCCCTTGGCTGCCCTCTCATAGCGATCAGCGATAATGATGAACAGCAGGGCTGCTGCAGCCTGAATGCCGGCCAGCAGGAAGAAGTAGAGGTCCATTCGGCATTTGTTGATGTTCCCTGGAGAAAGGAGGGGTTGGCGTTTGGGTCAGGGTGGGGCTCTCCTGAGGCTGGCAGCTGAAGTCACAGTGGGCAATGGGTGGGATCTGAACACACTGGGCAGATGATCCTCTAGCACTGGGCTGCCCTGGGTGTTTCCTGTGGCGTCTACAATGTCCTGTTAGCTGGCTCTTCTTTCAGGGGCTTAAAACAGACCAAGAAAGGTGACCCTTAACTAGACTGGCAGGGTTCCAGAAGCAGGAAGCCGCCTTGGAGGTCTGCTGAGTTCAGACTCCTTTTGGATAGTTAGGGTCATGGAGGCCCATGGAGGGGAGGCCATGCTGTGGGCGGTGGGCTAGGTTTGGGCTCTAACCTCGTTCTCCTGAGTCTAACGTGCCATTACCTTCTGCCTGGGGTCAAAGCACTTCGCAGTTGACACCCCCTTTCTAAGCCTCCTTCCAACCGTGTCCCATTCCCGGGGAGCCCCCCAGACTCACCAGTATCCTCCGGGCAGTACAGCCAGCCCCCTGGCAGTGACAGTAGTGCCACCAGGCTGGAGCCCAGTAGCGAGCCCACCCCGGACAGGCAGAAGAAGATGCCCATCAAGGCGCCCTGCATGGAGCGTGGGGCCTCTGAGTATGCAAACTCCAGGCCTGCAGAGAGGGAGGAAGGGTTACCCAAGGGGCTGGGGGAGGAGCAGAGAACAGGCTCAGGCCCCAGCCTCCTGGGCCACAGCCCCCACCCCACCCTCACCGAGCCTCCCTCCTGGCCTCCCCCGGATGGCCCCTTGCCTCTGCCCGGCTCATCTTCCCTGTCTGGACATGTCCTCCTGGCTGCTCCCACACTGCTGTCTCCCCTCTGCCCCTTCCTCCTGGGTCTCCCACTTCAGTGATGGCACCGCTGAGCCAGCCCGGCCTTCACCCTCTCTCTCCCCAACCCTCTCTGCCCAGCTTTCACATCATCACCACATCATTTTGATTCAACCTCAGAAGTCTCTTCCCAAAGTCTGTCCCCGCCCCTGTTCCCTCTGCCCTGGGCCACATGAACAAAGGGAGGGCAGAGAGGACCCCCGTCTGCCCAGGGGCCTTGGAGACGGACTCGTGGAGAACACGGCAGTTAGACAGGGAGGGGAAGTCTTAGACTGAAGGGGAAATGGGAGTTCACATCCAATCTGTGAAATAGGGAGGTAGAGGGGACAGCAAGTGCAAAGACACAGAGGGTGGGGAACATGGCACCAGGGGGACTGCAGGGAAGTTGGGTATGGGAATATCTTATTCACCTCTAATCCCCACTGGGATTAGTGCTGACAAGTCCCCACTGGGTGACCGCAGCCCTGCTCAGAAGGTCCTGCCTGCCTCCACGAAGACAAGCTCCAGAGGCTAAGCCCGTGAAACCTCTTACTTCAAGGCACCACCAGGCAGAGCCCATCACCTGTGCAAGAGCAGGGTGGGGGTGGGGGTGGGGGGGTCCAGGGTACCTGCGATGCTGGCAAAAATCTCACTGATCCCGATGAGCAGGTACTGAGGGGTCTGCCACCAGATGGACAGTGGTGCTGCGTAGTATGTGTCCTGCCCAATCTGCTGGGACACAGTCTGGTTGTGATTGATGTATTCTAAACGCTTCATCTCCAGGACTCCTGGTGGCAGAGAGAAGGAATACAGTCAGATCCACTGTAGGCAGCTTGTGCTAAGTCTCTTCAGTCATGTCCAACTCTTTGCGACCCCATAGACTGCAGCCCACCAGGTTCCTCTGTCTGTGGGATTCTCCAGGCAAGAATACTGGAGTGGGTTGCCATGCCCTTCCTCAGGGAATCTTCCCAACCCAGGGATGGAACCCATGTCTCTTATGTCTCCTGCATTGGCAGGCAGGTTCTTTACCATTAGCACCACCTGAGAAGCCTTTAGGCAGCTTTGCCCATGACAGAGCTTGGCAGGTAGCGTGTATTCCCTAAGTAGCTAGTGATTGACCAGGCATCAGGTAAGGAAATTAATACTGGCCCTCCAACTATTCCCTTTTTGCCTTAGCTGCTAGGAAGCTCAGAACTCGATTTTGCACTCAATAACAGTAACAGCTCTTATTAATTGAGAGCCTGTTATGGGTGAGACACCTAGTATGCATTCTTGTAAATGAGAAAGAGAACTTTAAGCAATCAGCCCCAAGTCACAAAGCTGATAAGTAGTTGGGGCTGTGCTTGTGCCTCAGTGTGTCTGGTTTCAAAGCTGGCCCGTTTCCCATGCTATCACCTGACTCCTCTGCTGCAGCATCAAGTATTACAGCAGCATTTCTAACCTGGCTTTCAAGTTTATTTTCTCTCCCTTCATTGCTTAGGAGACAGCTGTGCTCTCATGGAATGAAAACCATTTATGTAATTAAGTGACTTGGGTTCCAGTCATGGCCCTGCCACTGGTTAGCTGTGTGACCTTGGGCCAATCACTTAACCTCTCTGAGACCCAGTACTTTCATGCAGGAGGCTCAGTGGCAATAAATCCACCTGCAATGCAGGAAACTGGTTAGATCCCTGGGTTGGGAAGATCCCCTGGAGAAGGTATTGGCTACCCACTCCAGTATTCTTGTCTAGAGAATCCCATAGACAGAGGAGCCTGGTGGGCTACAGTCCATGGGGTCGCAGAGTTGGATATGACTGAGCGACTGAGCACGCACACAGGAATAAAAATCCCAGGATTCTTGTGAGGGTGATATAGGACAAAATTTACCAAAGTACCTAGTTGAAAAACAATCTAGTTTGGTTTTCATCCTTTCATCCTCCAGTAAACAAACACAATACTGTTTACTGAGCTTTAATTCCTCTGGCTCCTACTTATGATCCAGGCATGGTGCTGAGTGATTTACTGACTTCATCTTGTTTAATCCTCACAACACTCCTGTTAGACCACATTCCATGAGGGCAGAGCCCAGGCCCTGCATAGTGTCTGAATGAATTACTCTCTCCTTTTTAAAGATGAAGTTCAGAGACACTAAGAAACTTCAGGATCATTATGTCACAAAGTGAAAGGGTTGAGGTCAGTACAGTAGCATGCAAAGCTTCTTTTATCAGAGCCCTTTCTTGTAAGCAGCTTTGCAGCTTCAAATCCTTTTGAAATGGAAGAAAGAAGAGAATAAATAGTAAATACTTTTTGAAAAAAGTCCCCCAACCACTGAACAGCTGTGTGTCTTTGGAAAACACATTCTACACACTTATTGAGTACCTATGTTCATTATTCATGTTGTTGTTCAGTCGCTCAACAAAGTATGTCCAAGTCTTTGCGACCCCATGGACTGTAACCTGCCAGGCTCCTCTGTCCATGGGATTCTCTGGGCAAGAATACTGGAGTGGGTTGCCATGCCCTTCTCCAGGGGATCTTCCTGACCCAGGGATCAAACGTGGGTCTCCCACATTGCAGGCAGATTCTTTACCATCTGAGCCACCAGAGAACCCCTCATTATTCATAGCAGTGAATAAAAAAAGAAAAAAAAAATTCCCTGCCTTCAGGGGGCTTACATCCCACTGGGGAAAATCTTTTTTCCTCTCTTGACCTGAGCTTCCTCATCTGTCAAAAATGAGAGGAGGCTGGACTCAAGGAGGAGGGTCTCTTTCAGTTCACATCTTCCAGAAACCAAGACTGGCACCCACAGGTGGAGGGTGTACTTGGCCCAGACCCACAGCTCCAGCATCAGCCCCTGGGGGAACCAGCCTCCCTCCAGCCCCAGACAAAGGCCATCCCACTCCCCCAGGCCCTACACTGCACCTGCCACAATGACCGAAGTGAAACCAAAGAACATCCCCAGGGCCATCTTCTGCAGAGCCGAGGGAAGCAGCTTGCAGCGCAGCAGTAAAGGGTCAAGCAGGTGGTCCTTTACAGGCACCAGGATCAGCAACACCACGACATTGGCCAGGAGCAGCCAGGCTTCTGGGATCTGCAAGAAGAAACCAAGAGGGGCAGGTGAGCAGAGCAGAAGGAGCTCGGACTGGGGTCGGCAGACCTGGACTCCATCCAGACTGTCCCTGCGTGACCCGGAGTCAGTTTGTTCCCCTCCCCTGAATGCACACTCCTCGGCTGTGCAACTAGGGAATGGATTAGATCAGGGATGGCAAACAGCTTCCTTTAACTTCTATCAGTTGGCTGTGGCTGCCTGGAACATTCATGGGCTCAGCATGATAGAATGTCGAGATTGATTAGTGATGTCTGCCATGGGCAAGGCATGAGGTTTAGTAGCAAATATTCAGTTAGCCAAAAAGTCCATTGGAGTTCTTCCATAAGGTGTTAACAGAAAAACTTGAACAAACTTTTTACGCACCTAGTATGTCATTTATCTGCCATATAGCTCTCATTATTATGAAGAGTCTTTGATTTTAAGAGTCTCTGAGATGGCAAGGAACTGGTTTGGAAAGTTCTGGTGCAAGGCAGAGATCTGAGTATCTGGGGGTTCCAGAGAGGGAGCAAGTGAGGAAGAGATGAGGATGCCCCGAGTGTGTCTGATCTGAGGGTCTGGTGCAAACTGGGCAGTGAGGGCCACTTCAGAGCAGCAGTGGAGTGAAGCCGGCCTGAAGTCTTGTACAAGCTACAGCTGAGCTTAGGGGCAGGATGCCTGGACCTCCAGGTGCATTTTCTGTATTCCAAGGATGCTCTGCCACTGGGGGACGGGAGTGTGGAGGCCGCTTCAGTCTTCCTTTTCTCAGAGGAATCCCCCAGCCTGGCCCGAGATCGGGGCTGAACGCACATGTGTCTCTCACCTTGTAGACACTGCCCTGGGCTCTCAGAGCCTCGGATCTGTTGGTAGGGCAGTTGGGGAAGATGTTCGGGATTTGGAGGTGAAGACCTTGCAGGACGTAAGTGGACTGCATCTGTCAAGAGAGCTAGAGGTGAGGCTGGAACAGAGCTGGCCACCTCACCTCCACCCCAGGATGCTCCTAGCTCCAAGTCAGGCACTCCTCTGCAGCAGTACAGGGTGGCCAGGCAGCTGTCCCCTTTCCTAGTCTCAGGGAGAAGAGACTATACCACCCTCCTCGCTCCTGGGGAGCTTCCGTCACTCTGTTCCCAGGCCTGAGGGCTACGTGCCTAGCTTTGCTCCAGAGCCGGGGTCCCAGCTGGTCTGGCTCATGTTCATGTCTCCAGGGCCAGCATAGAGTACTCGTGGATAAATGTTTGTTGACATGGGTAAGATAATGACATGGCTGGCCACATGGGGAGCTCTTATCTGACACTGAAGCCAAGCTGAGTCACACATGTTGACACAACTGGGGATGCATAGCCACTGATCCACCAGAGTGTCCCTGGACACAGCGGCAGGAGCAGACTCCAGGGGGCCCTGCCATCCCAGGTGTTACCCTGTTAGTTGCTCTGTGAGGGAGGGGGATCTGATAGAATCCCACAGAAGGGCCGGGGGCAGCAGAGGGCCCTTGGGTTGACCAAGGCAGCAGCTATTTGCTGACTGGTTATGGAAGGATGTCAGTGTTCTAACAACTGGTGTGACTGGGGATCACCATGGACACACAACGTCCCATCACAGACAGTTTCTGCCTCTGTGCTGTCCCCAAGTAGCAGGCTGACCCCGAACGACCCCCATCTTCTGCATCTCGAAACAAGACTCCTAGAAAGCAGATGTGGGGCCTGGGGCTTAGAGACTGGAGTTCGTTGCCCACCCTCCACATACCCACACACTTTGCGGGGCGGGAGAAAGCAGTGGTTCTCAAACCTCGCTGAGAATTAGCATCATCTGAGAAGTTTATTACACTACAGACTCCCCTAGCAATTCTCTTTCACAAATCTGGGGGTGAGACCTGGGAATCTGTATATTTTTAAAAAACTCTGCAGTGGATTCTGAGGCAGAGCCAGGGCTGGGAACTTCTGTTGCAAAGCACTTGAGGTGCTGAGCTTGTCTCAGACTTGCTGTAGGGTCTCAGGTAACTGACCCACCTTCTCTGGGCTTTCATTGCCAAGTCGGAGAATCAGAATGCTTCAGAGCTGTCTGACCTCTAGTCTAACATAAGAAACTGAGGCTGGGAGGGATGGGGTGATTTATTCAGTCACTGGGCCTCAGACCCGTCTCCAGAGCTCCTTGTGCACTCAGGGAATGTAATTATTGGGACAGCTTTGCATCAAGGCCCACCTGGCTGCTACAGGCAGCAGTTCACTTTGTGAGGCCCTCTCCCTGCAGTTCACTTTGTAAGCCCTTTCCCCATTCCACAGGGGAGATGGGGGGAGGGGCTGGTAGCTCAGATGGTAAAGAATCCTCCTGCAATGCAGGAGACGGGGGTTCGATCCCTGGGTTGGGAAGATCCCCTGAAGAAGGAAATGGCAACCCACTCCAGTATTCTTGTCTGGAAAATTCCACGGACAGAGAAGCCTGGTAGGTTACACAGCCCATAGAGTTCTAAGAGTTGGACATGACTTAGCGACTGAACCACACTACCCTCATTCCATGTGTCCAGAGCATCTATGGTGAGAGATGAGACTACTAAGGGGCTTAGGGAGCCACTTCCTCTAGAGTGAAAGGGCAGAGGTGCTGACCTGGAAGTATACCATCCAATATGGCACCAAAGTCACCATGACGGGCAAGATCTTCACCAGCACCTGGAAGTTGGCGATGTCCTCTTGCGGGGAAGGGCCAGGCTGGGGAAACCTCTGGTCAGGCAGCAGCTGGGCACTGGAAGGGTCTCTAAGGGGCCAAAGAGGCAGCAGATTAAATGGCAGCTACTGTCACCACCACCATGGCTACCTTCCCACCTCCACCATCATCCCCTACTTTAATCCCATTCCCCTATCACCAGTTATCACAACCATCATCTAGGAAATCACTGCCCTCCTCTCCTCCACTCCACCATCAGCATCACTTTCACCGACATTATCAACATTTGCACCCCTATCAGCATCCCAGGGACGGGGGAGCCTGGTGGGCTGCCGTCTCTGGGGTCACACAGAGTTGGATACGACTGAAGCGACTTAGCAGCAGCAGCAGCACCATCATTAATACGGTGACCACAGTCACCAAAGCAATCTTCTCCATGGAATTCGCATTCCTATCACCATTAATTTTTTTTTTTTTTTGGTGTTGGCATTGCCACTGTCAATATGATCACTATCAACCCTGAAGCAGAGGTGGTGATCAAGGCTCATTCCATCCTAGAGTGTCAGCCTCTTGGGTCCTGGGGGAAGTAAGACCAGAGGCTGTGGCAGGCAGAGTCCTGGGGGATTTTTCCACTCATAGCGTTGATTTGCCTGGGAATCAGGGAAGCCCCCGTTCATGCCTGACTCAGGGAAAGAGGCATTACAATTTGAGACAATCCAGTTCCCCAGGTGTGGTCTCCAAGCCCATCCTCCTTAACAGGCAACATGAGAGCCCTCTCTCTACAGACCAAGGAATGGAGAGGTAGGGGTGGAGGGGACATTATTAGGAAGCAGGAAAGATCAACTTTTAGCCTTTGCCCTTTGTCTTGAGAAGTTTCTAATCCCTTTTTACCTAAGAGCCTTGGCTCATCCTTTGAGATGCCCAAAGGGCCCATACCAGTGCGGTGTGATGGCCATCGTAAGCTTCTCCCCTCCCAGTTTGTGATGCCGCTTCTTGGCTGAGAGACGGAGTTTATCTGCCCTGCCCTTGAATCTGAGCAAGCCTGTGACTGTGCTAACCAACAGACTGAGGAAGAAGTGACGCTCTGGGACGCTGAAACTCCAAAAGGCCTTCAAGGGACACGGAGCTTCCGCTTCCTGCCCTTTGGGACATTTTCTTTTGGCATGCTTCCTTTCTTTCCTAGCCCAAACACCTTGCTGCCCGGGGGTGAGGCCACACAAAGGGGAACCAAGGTGCGCTTGCTGACTGTCAACATCAACGTCAACTGCCAACCAGGAATGTGAGCTGTCTTGGATGTTCTAACCCTTACAAGTCCCCATGTGACTGCAGCCCCCATGACAACACAAGAAGCAGAACTACCCAGGTGAGCCCAGTGAACCACAGGATTTTGAGAGGCAAAAAAGGTGGTTGCTTAAGACACTAAGTTCTGGGGTGGTTCGTTAGGCAGCAATGGATCATTCAAACAAAACCTTACAGCAATGTACCAGGTTGGGAGAAAGCATGCTGTATACCTTTTCTGTCTAGATTCCATGGATAGGAGCTATAACTGGGTCCACGGTCTAGAGACAGGTTTGCTTAGCATAAGTAGTCAATAAACTCAGGGAAGAGAGGGGCAAAAGGCAGCCATTGTGCATATGCGAGGTTATTCAGAACTTTCCTCCCTTCTTGTTGCTTACTCAGTCGTGTCTGACTCTTCGCAACCCCATGGACTGCAGCATCCCAGGTTTCCCTGTCCTTCACCATCTCCCGGAGTTTGCTGACTCATGTCCATTGTGTAGCTGGTGATGCCATCCAACCATTTTGTCCTCTGTCATCCCCTTCTCCTCCTGCCTTCAGCATCAGTCCTTCCAATGAACGTTCAGGGTTGATTTCCTTTAGGATTGACTGGTTTGATCTTCTTGCAGTCCAAGGGACTCTCAAGAGTCTTCTCCACCACCACAGTTCAAAAGCATCAATTCTTCAGTGCTCATCCTTCTTTGTGGTCCAACTCTCACATCTGTACATGACTACTGGATAAACCATAGCTTTGACTATACGGATCTTTGTTGGCAAAGTACTGTCTCTGCTTTTTACTATGCTGTCTGGGTTTGTCATAGCTTTTCTTCCAAGGAGCAAGCATCTTTTAATTTCATGACTGCACTCACCACCTGTAGTGATTTTGGAGCCCAAGAAAATAAAGTCTGTCACTGTTTCCATTATTTTCCCATCTATTTGACCTGAAGTGATGGAACTGGATGCCATGATCTTAGTTTTTTAAATGTTGAGTTTTAAGCCAGCTTTTTCACTCTCCTCTTTCACCTTCATAAGAGGCTCTTTAGTTCCTCTTTGCTTTCTGCCATAAGCGTGGTGTCATCTGCATATCTGAAGCTATTGATATTTCTCCCAGCAGTCTTGATTCCAGCTTGTGCTTCATCCAATCTGGTATTTCTCATGATGTACTCTACATATAAGTTAAATAAGGAGGGTGACAATATACAGCCTCGATATTCTCCTTTCCCAATTTTGAACCAGTCTATTGTTCCATGTCTGGTTGCTTCTTGGCCTGCATACAGGTTTCACAGGAGGCAGGTAGGGTGGTCTGGTATTCCCATCTCTAAGAATTTTCCAGTTTGTTGTGATCCACACAAAGGCTTTAGTGTAGTCAATGAAGCAGAAGTAGATGTTTTTCTGGAATTCTCTTGTTTTTTCTATGATTCAACAGATGTTGGCAATTTGATCTCTGGTTCTTCTGCCTCTTCTAAATCCAGCTTGAACATCTGAAAGTTCACAGTTCATGTACTGTTGAAGCCTGGCTTGGAGAATTTTGAACATTACTTTGCTAGCATGTGAAATGAATGCAATTGTGCAATAGTTTGAACATTCTTTGGCATTGCCCTTCTTTGGGACTGGAATGAAAACTGACCTTTTCCAGTCCTGTGGCCACTGCTGAGTTTTCCAAATTTGCTGACATATTGAGTGCAGCACTTTAACTGCATCATATTTTAGGATTTGAAATAGCTCAACTGGAATTCCATCACCTCCACTAGCTTTGTTCATACTGATGCTTCCTAAGGCCCACTTGACTTTGCACTCCAAGATGTCTGGCTCTGGGTGAGTGATCACACCATCATAGTTATTTGAGTCATTAAGATCTTTTTTGTATAGTTCTTCAGTGTATTCTTGCTACCTCTTCTTAATATCTTCTGCTTCTGTTAGGTCCATACTATTTCTGTCCTTTATTGTGACCATCTTTGCATGAAATGTTCCCTTGGTATCTCTAATTTTCTTGAAGAGATCTCTAGTTTTTCCCATTCTATTGTTTTCCTCTATTTCTTTGCTTTGTTCACTTAGGAAGGCTTTCTTAACTCTCCTTGCTTTTCTTTGGAGCTCTGCATTCAGATGGGTATATCTTTCCTTTTCTCCTTTGCCTTCTGCTTCTCTTCTTTTCTCAGCTATTTGCAAGACCTCCTCAGATAACCATTTTGCCTTGTTGCATTTCTTTTTCTTGGGGATGGTTTTCTTCCCTTGGGAAAAGAAACTGGTTTGGCTGACTTCTTAGTCTTTCTTACACTTAATATCAATGTGGTATAGAATTCTGTCCCAAGTGCCTTCACTGTACAATCATCTCCACAGCCACCACCTCTGCTGCCATGGTCAGCATTTATTGCCAGAAGTTATTGTCACTGATAACCCATCATCCCTATATCCATCACTTCCATCACTGTCAAGACTGTTAACATCCTCATACCTTCTACAGTTAGTCCCCTGTCAACTTTACCACCCCCCATCTCCATCACCCTCCTCAGGCATAGAGGTGCCCATCATCATGAAGGGCTACCACTGGAGCTGATCCAGAGTATCTTTAAACTGGACCACCCGGCCCCTCCCCCCAGAGCCCCCTCCTCACCTGGCAGAGTGTCGGTGCCACAGTCGGGGACAGCAGTTTTGGAGAGCAAGTTTGAGCATGGAGGACACTTGGCTGCCTGTGGGTGGTTTGATGATGAAGCTGGGGGTGGCAAAGAGGAAGATGAAGAAGGCCAGGCCCACACAACCCACGACGATGCTGTAGCCCAGCAGGAAGCTGATGTTCTGTTGGATAAAGGCCACCACCAGCAATGACAGCATGGCACCCACATTGATGCTCCAGTAAAACCAGTTGAAGAAGCGGCGGCTGGCATGGCGGCCAAGATCCATCACCTGTAAAGCAGGGGTAAGAGTGAGGGCCAAGGAGGTGTGGTGGCACCCTGCCATGACATACTCTCTGTGACTGCATGACCCTCCTACAGAGACACTTCTTCCATCAGTGGGTGGGCATTCTGGCACTTTCCTAATCCCTGATCACTAAGTAGATGCTCAATAATATTTGTCGAATGAATGAATAAACCCTTCCCTTGGGAGTCACTCGTTAATGATAAGGACATTTTGGCGCAGCTGTTTCTTCATGCCCTTGACACACATTGCTTTTTTATTGTCACTAAGTGGTGCACACAACAGATGTCTCTGATGCCACTTTGTTCATTTCTAGCTGATTTATCCTTTTGTGTTTGAGCAGACCATAGTGTGCATAACCTTCATAGTCAGAAAAAAGCCAGTCAAGATCTCAGGTCTGCTCCACATTATTAAATATGATTCATGTGTATTACTGGAAGAACCAAAGTCCAATGGAGAATTTCCTCTGCAGTTTGGAGATGCAAATAGAGTTTTCTATTGTGCCCCCACCCCCACTTGCCTCCCAGTCAAACAAAGTTGGCATAATCAGGGAAAGCAGAAGTGATCCTAGATGCAGCCCCAAGAGCAGACTTTGGCCTGATTTAAAAAAAAAAAAAAAAAATTCAGGCCCCCCAGCAAGGGCAGAAGGGCTGAAAAATCTTTACCCAGGGTTTGGATCAATCTGCGACAGCCAAGCCCCAGGCCCACTTCCGGTCTGCTGGCTCGGATCAACTGTACTGGCAGCTGTCCTGCTCCTAGATCCTGGTCCACAGATTCTGACTCAGCAGGTCTGGGGCAGGGCCCAGACATCTGAAATCTGAAAAAGCAGTGAGCTCTGGAAGTCACCTCTCTAAATAAGCAATTCTGTACTCCATCACCCCTTCAACAACTCCCCAAATCTCAGAACCTATCATTCTTCTTCTACCCAGAGATACATATATCCATTAGCTAAGCAGATTTTATCAAGCTTTAACTTCTGTGATTGCACTAGGAAAAAGATAACTAGGTATTTTGTTCCTTTTTCAAATGTAAGATTACAGTTCACACAGATGCATTTAAAACTGCATCCCTTTGGAGATTTTGAGGGATCCTCTTGGCAATAAAGAGGGAAAGGCCTGTCCACTCACTGAAAATCCTTGCTGTAGACTTTTAAGCAGAAAATCGAATAAGTCCCATAACGAGCAGTCACTCCATTTATTAACTGGATGTAAATGAATATGACAATTGCAACTCTAAGGGGAAGAGCAGACAGCCCATTCAGGATATAAATGAGTTCTCCCAAAATGAGCAGCCACTTTGTTGAGAATGATGGATGGCCCGTTCTGAAACCAGCAAGTGTGTTAAAACACTTGGCTCCTATGTATGGCTGTTCTGCCAGATGATGCCAACCCTTCCTACCCTCAAGCCCATCTGACTGCCCCCCCTGAATTCTGCAACAGCCTCCTCACTGCTCTGGTGTGCCCACTCTTGTGACCCCCATCAACTGTCTACCTGTGGCCAGAGCCATTTTAAAGAACTCAAATCTAATCATGTCCATCCCTGCCTCAAATCATTTTAGTGTTTCTGAACTGCCCTAGGGGTCAGGCCAGACCCCTAGGCAGTCTTTCAGCCTGGCCCGGCCCCACCCAAAGTCCATGCTGCCCAGTGGCCGAGCCTCTGAGAGGTCAGTTCTGCCACCAAGAGGTGGGAGAGACAGGAGGCAGTAGATGGCTGAGGCCCTCTGGAGGTCAATGAGGTCAAGGCACACATTAAGGGCACCTGGGGATGGGGTGGGATGTCAGTGAAGAGGAGAGTTAAGGGAAGATGAGAGATTCCCAGTGGCAAATTTTGGGAGTCTCCTGGTCTGAAGGAAGGTCAGTGGGGGCTGAGAAATGGAGAGGGCTGTCCTGGGGGCACTGAATCCCCCATCACCAAAGGAATCCAAACAGGCTGGGTGAGTCACTCCTTGGCAAGGACACTGGAGACTATGTTGGATGCTGGACTGTGGATGACAGCTGGATGCAACGATGCTTTCTAAAATGTCCCCTTTCTGAATGTAACACATGTAATTAAAGAGCATTTTAAAACAGACAGTTAGGTAAAAAAAGTGTAACTAACTAGTCCAGCATCCTGTTCCCACTACTGTTACAATTTTTCCCAGTTTCTTCCTTTTGTAGACACCTGGTCTTTTCACATGGCTGTGATCATATTCTGTATGCAGTTCTGCATTGCTTTTGCTCATTAACATTGTAAGTGATTTTTTTCAAATCATGTTACATATTTTAAAAAATTACTGTCTAACATCCCACTGAGTAGAGCTATCAAAATACAGCTGTGCTATTAGGTATTTTTCTAGCAGTCATGTACAGATGTGAGAGTTGGACCATAAAGGAGGCAGAGGCCCCAAGAATTGATGCTTTTGAACTGTGGCGCTGGAGAAGATTCTTGAGAGTCCCTTGGACTGCAAGGAGATCAAACCAGTCAATCCTAAAGGAAATCAATCCTGAATATTCATTGGAAGGACTCATGATGAAGCTGAAGCTCTAATACTTTGGCAACTTGATGCAAAGAACTGACTCATTGTAAAAGATACTAATACTGGGAAAGATTGAGGGCAGGAGGAGAAGAGGGGAACAGAAGATGAGATGGTTGGATGGCTTCACTGATTCAATGGAGATGAATATGGGCAAACTCCGGGAGATAGTGAGGGACAGGGAAGCCTGGCGCGCTGCAGTTCATGGGGTTGCAAAGAGTCAGACACGATTTGACAACTGAACAACAATAAATCAGGTGATTACTCATTCAGTTAGCAAATATCTATTGAATTTCTCCTATGTGCCATCTTCTGTCCAAAAGGGTACAGAAACAGGCTCAGTAGTTAGGATATTGGCCCAAGTGCTGAGGGTTCATGAGCGGCAGAGCTAAGATGTGAACAAATAGGTCTGACTCCACCTCTGCCACAGCTGGCAGTAAAAGGCTTGCTCCTCTTGCAGCCCCCAGATGGCTATAACACACAAAGCTGGGGCTCCTGATGGGGCCAGAAGTCCGGGTAGCCGTATCCTCCTTTTGAGCTGCTCTCTATGAGACCTTGGAAAGGTTGATTAATGTCCTGTAACCTCAGTGTCCTCATCTGTAAAATGGGCATAATCCACCTACCTACCCTGTAAGTAGTTCAGAGGATGAAATGAATTAAAACACGGAAAGTGACACATCGTCAAAGGCCAACTAAGATTGTCGCTATTGTTGTCGTTTTAGTTGTTGGAATAAGCAAACTCCGACTCCCCACCCCCCACCCCAGCTTCTTTCAAATAAGGAAACTGGACCCATGGAGGGGAAGT
Organism: Bos taurus; assembly: GCF_002263795.3. Lineage (NCBI taxonomy): Eukaryota > Metazoa > Chordata > Mammalia > Artiodactyla > Bovidae > Bos > Bos taurus. The sequence goes on from NC_037356.1 coordinate 37,289,961, forward strand.
GGTTTGTCCAAGGTCACGCCGGCAGTCGTAGCCTCCTGACTCCCAGATCCCTCCCTCTCCCCGCCATACTCCCCGGCCCTCTGCCACTCACCTGGTCGGCCCCAAAAGAGGTGAGGTTGCTCCTGACGGAGCTGGCGGCCAGGGCGAGCAGCAGCAGCGCCGCGTAGAGGGTGGGCGCGCAGTAGGTGGCGCGCCAGGTGTACTGGCATCCGGGCGAGGGGCAGGCGGGCTCCAGGTGCGCGGAGGGCATCTCTCCGCAGAAGGAGCTGCGGCCGTCGGGGAAGGCGGTGGAGGCCAGCAGGCCAGAGGCGGCCAGGTAGAGCAGCAGGCTGAGCACGATGGCGCGGTAGCGGCCCAAGTACACGTCGGCCAGCCAGCCGCCCACGGGCGCCAGCAGGTAGGAGGCGCCCAGGAAGACAAGCGCGGCGCGGGACGCCTGGTCGCCCGCCCAGTTGAGTTCGGCGCTGTTCAGGTAAAGCACGAGGTTGCCCGCGACGCCGAAGAAGGCGGCGCGCTCCAGCATCTCCACCAGCAGCACCGCGGCCGCCGCGGCCCGCCACCACCGACGGGGCCTCCGCGGCCTGCGCGCCAGGAGCGGCTGGCGTTCCTCCGACTCCCAGGTCGCCCGGGGGGCGCTCGGCCCGGGCATCCTGGGCCCTCTGCGGAGCGACTCGGACCCACCCCCTCCCCCGCCGAACCCCCGCCCCTCCCCCGTCCGAGTCCCTCGCCCCTCCCCTGCGGCCTCACTCCTCTCCTCCCTTCCCTCCTTTCTCACCCCCTTGGGGTCCCCCTTCCTCTCCCTTTCCTCTTCTTTGCTCCCGCGTCCCCTCTCCCGGTCTTTCTCGCCCCCACGGGGCCTGGGGGGCTACCCGGATTCTACCTCTTTGCTCCCTAACTCTCACTTCTCCCCTCCTGCCGCCCCTAACTCTTCCTCCTGCCTTCAGTCATCCTCACTGCCGACCCTTTTTCTCGCCTCTGCTCTGCCCCTCCCCCTCCTTTCCTGTCTGTTTCCCCGGTTGGCTGCCTTTTCTTAACCGTTGTTCCTTTCCCTGACGACACCTGGCCTGCACTCCGGGGAGAGGGGTCCTCACGGGGCCTGCCTCTGCCTCCACCGCCCGCTGTCTCCTCCCCCGCCTCCCGTCCCAAGACTGTAAGCCTGTCCCCTCCTCCCGGCCCTCCGGGCCCCTCTCCCTCCGAGCTCAGCCTCGGTCCGGCTCTCCGCTTCTTGAGAAAGTCGGGGAGCCCCTAGCTTCCCCTTTCGCTGCTTCTGTGGCCCGGGCTGCATCACATGGTGCCCCGGGGCTGTTTAGGAGAAGCGAAAGCCTGGGTCACACGGACCCTGCCTGCCCAGCTTTCTAAAACCTCCCTTCCCCGCCCATCACCCTCTTTCCCAGTTCTGCCCACTTTTCTGGAAGCTGGAGGAATGTTTTCCCATCTTTCACTTTCATTTCTCCCTCGGATCCCACTTTCGCTGCATCCTCTTCCAGTCACTTCCAAAACTAGAGATACAGAACCAGAAAGGCAGCCTGTATCGGTTGGTCCTACTCTCCCACTTAGTGGATGCGGAGACTGAGGCCCCCATGGAAGGGCGAGGAAGGAAGGTCTGGGAATGACTGATTATGGTAGCTGAACTAGGGGTAAACCACTGACCGGTCTCTTGAGAGACACAGGAAGCTCTCAAATGCAATTCAGATTGTGCAAAAGCTATTGTGGAAAAGGAAGTGGGGGCACCTTCAAGAAGCTTGTTGCGCTGTAGAGGGCCCACAAGTGAGTTGAGATTGAGAGAGCCTGGCCTCAGACTAAATCAAAATCAGGCCTCAGCCCTCCCCTCCTCAGAGCCCTAAGAACCCTTGGATTAAAGGCCAGCCCTCACCCTGACCTAAAAGTCCCACGGCATCTGGCTGCTGCCCTGCTCCAACATCGCATAGCCCCACGTCCACTCACGTGCAGCCACACTGACCTTCTTTCTGTTCTCAGGCGCTGAGCCCCTTCCTGCCTCAGAACCTTGGTCTCTGCTCTTACCTCTGCCACACTGCTTCTCCTCCAGCTCCTTGCGTGACTGGTCTCTTCTCTTTATTTAGGTTTCAGCTGGAGTATCTCCTCTTCAGGAAGACCTTCCCTGGTTACCTGTCTAAGAAGTTGTCTACTGGATTCTCACCATCCTTTCTCTGTCTCATTGTCCCATTTTAATGTCTTCAGGGCACAGAATACTCGTTCAATGACTGGTTGTCTCCTCCAGTGGAGTAGAAGGAACCTGTTCCACTGGGTCAAGGAACTTGTTGAACCTCTTTAAAAAGATTTTGTCTTTTAAGAGTAGTTTTAGGTTTATAAGAGTATCAAGAGGATGGTACAGAAATTTCTTACACACCACTACTCTCACACTCACACATGCATAGCCTCCCCCATTATCAAGATCACTCACCAGAATAATACTTTTTTTTTTATTAAACCAAGGATGAACCTACATTGAAGTATTTTAGTCACCTGGAGTCTATAGTTTACTGTAGGGCTTATTCTTGGTGCTGTATGTTCTGTGGGTCTGAACAAATATATAATGACATGCATCCATCATTATAGCATCACACAGTATTTTCACTGTCCTACAATTCCTCTGTGTTCTGCCGATTCATCCCCACCCCACTCCTCAAGCCCTGGCAACCTCTGGTCCTTTTTATTGTCTGCATAGGTTTGCCTTTTCTGGTATGTCATATAGTTGGAATCATACAATATGTAATTTTTACAGATTGGCTTCTATCACTCAGTAATATGGCATTCAAGGTGCCTCCATACTTTTTCAAGGCTTGATATTAATAACTCATTTCTTTTTAGTGCTAAATAATATTCCATTGTCTAATGGACCGTGAAAGTGAAAGTGGAGTCGCTCAGTTGTGTCCAACTCTTTGCAACCCCATGGACTGTAGTCTACCACACTTCCATGGGATTTTCCAGGCAAGGGTACTGGAGTGGGTTGCCATTTCCTTCTCCAGAGTATCTTCCTGACCCAGGGATCGAACCCAGGTCTCCCGCATTGTAGGCAGACGCTTAACCATCTGAGCCACCAGGGAAGGTACAATGGACCATAGTGAACTTATTCATTCGTGTACTGAAGGACATGTTGGTTGTTTCCAAGTTTTGGCAACTATGAATAAAGCTGCTATTAATATCCACATGCAGGTTTTTGTGTGGATGCACATTTTCAGCTTCTTTGGGTTAAAATTCAAGGAGCTTGATTGCTGGATCATATATCCAGCTGTTCCAGCACTATTTGTAGAAGACACTTGTCTAACTTTTCACTGTTTTAACCTAATGACTGCCCAGTACTTTGTACTGGGTTATATAGTCTTGCATGCTTGCGAGCCTGCTTGGTCACTCAGTCATATCTGACTCTTTATGATCCCGTGGACTGTTGCTCGTCAGACTCCTGTGTCCATGGGATTCTCCAGGCAAGAATACTGAAGTGGGTAGCCATGCTCTCCTTCAGGGGATCTTCCCAATCCATGGGCCGAACCCAGGTCTCCTGCACTGCAAGCAGATTCTTTACCATTTGAGGCATCAGGGGAGCCTACTATAGTCTCAGGAAGGCTCAAAGCTAAAATAAATGGAGTCTTGCAAAAGCTGTAGATGCCACAAAAAACTGGTTGTTCAAATTTTCTATCAGGCAAGAAGCCAAGCTTGTGATGGATGAGAAAAGCCCATGCAGGGATAAGAGTAATGGAGGGTGATGGAGAGAAAGCAGAGCTCTCCACCCAGGATTCAGCCACTTTAGTCAGGGGCAAGTGCTGTGGATGGGTTGGGCAGAGACTGGAGTCTCCTAGTCCCTCCCAGATAGTTGGGCTCTTCTGCCTCTACCTGGAGGACACTCAGGATCACCAGGATGTGGTGACAACATGCATGTCACATTCAGACTCTGTCCTCTCTTGACAAGGTCACTAGGGTGGCAGGTGTAACAAATGCCATCTTGGAGGGCTGAGCCTTGCAGATGAGAGTGTTGACCTGCTACCTGTGACCTTCAGGAGGAGGTGGATGAAAGGAAATTTCCTAAAAACAGTGTGGTGGGACCTCCTTGGTGTTCCAGTGGTTAAGAATCCACCGTCCAACGCAGGGCACGTGGGTTCGATCCCTGATCAGAGAACTAAGATTCCACTTCCCATGGGGGCAACTAAGCGCCCACACTGTAGCTACTGAGCCTGCGCACCTCAACGAGAAGCCCGTGTGCTGCAACTAGAGAAAGCCTGCAAGCCACAATGAAGAGCCTGCAAGCCACAAGTGATACCCAGAGCAGCCAAAATAAAAACAAATAGAAACCAACAATGTGGCTAGCAGAGAAGAACCAAGAGAAGAAAGCAGCAAAACACACACACACAAAATGCCGGTTTTCCCTTGCTATCCAGTCTCTGTCCCTGAAGCGTACAGGGGGCAGGAACTAGGATGGGGTGATGAGGGACCTAATTTGCTGGGTAGGGGTGATTTGTGTCCTGCAGACACTGGAAGTAGTGTTCTGAAGACAACCGTGACTACTTTCCCGGCGTGAGTCAACATCAATTACCTGTATAAAGGTCTGGAGAGCAGATTTTTAGTCTGAGGAGACTCAGAGCCCATGTCCATGTCCCATAAGCATATGTGGTTTGACCCAAATGGCATTTGGCCCCATGGTGCAAAGTTTTTGTTCTTGTTTTTATTTATTTATTTTTTTAATTAAAAAAAAAGTTTAAATTGAGTTGCATCCTTAAAAAATTCAGAAATGGTCACATGAAAATCAGGATTTCTGGGGACTTCCCTGGTGGTTCAATGGTTAAGAATTCACCTTCCAATGCAGGGGACGCAGGTTTGATTCCTGCATTGGAATTAAAATCCCACATGCTGCAGGGCAGCTAAGCCCTTGCTTTGCAGCAAAGAGCTTGTGAGCTCCAGCTGAGACCCCACACAGATTAATACATAAATTAACAGACTGATTTTTAAAAAAGAAAAGAAAATCAGGATTTTTGGCTGTTCTTGAAGTTAGGGAGAGTCTGGCAACTCTGGGCCCACAGGCTCAAATGGAGCCAAGTGGCAGTCCCCCACCCCATCTACAGAGCCCACAACTGAATCACTGGAGTGGCTCAGCAGATGCCTCCATCGGGGACTGCTGATGGAGCCTTTCATCTATGCATGGAGCCACAGCTACTGGTGAAGGTGACAAAGGGGAGGATGGCCGTGTCTGCAAGCTGGGGATATTTAGAGGCAGTGGCTTCACCTAGGCAACCCACTTCAGTATTCTTGCCTGGGAAATCCCATGGACAGAGGAGCCTGGCAGGCTGTAGACCATGGGGTTGCAAAGAGTTGAATATGACTGAGCATGCATGCTCAGGGAAACTTAGAACACACACAGGAATCAAAATACACCTGGATGAAAGTGGAGAAGGGGCAGAGCAGAGGAAAGGACAGCAAAGCCCAGGGCGATTCCTGGATGCTGTGCAGGTGTCCACCCACAACAGCTTCCTATGCAGGGGTGGCCAAGCCCAGCACACCCTGGGGTGTAGCAGCACCTCAGGAATGGCCTGTAACCTGCAGCTGACTTGTTCGTGGGGACTCGCATTCCCCACTAAGTGGGTAGCAGCACATGGAAGGCCCTGGTTCTGTTGGGTTTTTTCAGGACAAGGTTGATAACTGCTGTTCCATTCCCATGACCACCAAGAGAGCCAGGGGCCTTTAAAGGAGTGGAACAGAGTGGATGCCTTCCCATGGCCATGAATGAAAGCACGACATTCCCAGGGCTGAAGGTCTGGCATGGATGCAGACTGGTCTGTGAATGGCCGTGGCCCCCAGGGGGCAGATGGAGTAGAGGATCCATCCTCCTGTTGTCTTCCTGTCCCCTGAGCACTCATGAGTGTGAACATCCATGGATTGAGGTTTGGGTTGGGAGGCAAAGCATCACAGATGATGTGCTGTGGTGTGCTTAGTCGCTCACTAGTGTCCGACTCTTGAGACCCCGTGGACTGCAGCCCACCAGACTCCTCTGTCCATGGCAATTCTCCAGGGAAGAATACTGGAGGGGGTTGCCATGCTCTCCTCCAGGGGATCTTTCCAACCCAACATTGCAGGCGAATTCTTTACTGACTGAACCACCAATCAAGTCTCCCCTGATTTCCCGAGGTTGGTTTAACCCTCAGAGTCCCCTGCAATGACTGGTGTCATAAGTGCCTATTTACTTGCTTTTTGTCCCACTGGACTAGAGACTTGGGGACAGGGATTGCATCTTCTTCACTTCTGTGTTCCCTGGTACCCTGCCTGGCACATGGTAAGCCCAACCTCTCCAAGGGAATATACCCTGGGATTGGACACCTGAGAAAAGGCTCTACTTTGACCTCTTTTTTTGTTTTAATATTTATTTATTTGGCTGCACGGGGTCTTAGTTGTGGCAGGTGGGATCTTCAGTCTTCATGGTGAAAACTCAGCATGAAAACTCTTAGTTTCAGCATATAGGATCTAGTCCCCTGACCAGGGATTGAACCCAGGCCCCCTCCATTGGGAGTGTGAAGTCTTAGCCACTGGATCACCAGGGAAGCCTCCTGTCTTGTCCTCTTAAGAGCTGTGTAATCTTCAGTAAGCTGTTTAACTTCTTCAGTTTCTTTATCTGGAAAATGGAGGAGAATAACAATACTTCCTACCTTCTAGAATTTTTTTTTAATGAACATCAAAATGAGATAACCTAGCACTGTGTTCATGTACAGTAAGAGCTCAGGAAATGTCTTCATTTTAATTAACTAATGAGTTAATTAAATACACATTTGGAAATTGCTTACTACATTCTGGGTGCTGTTCAAAAGGCTGAGGATATAGCAGTGAACAAAGCGGACACAAATCTCTGCCCTCATTGAGCTGATGTGTTGGGGGAGACAGACAACAAACAAATGAATAGAAGAGAATAGAATAAAACAGAATGGGATGTATTTAATGTCGCAAATAATAAAGGCTATAATGAAAAATAAAGTTGGATAAAGAGATAAAGTTGACCATGGAGGCTTCTTAGAGCATATGTAATAGTAATAATGTATTATAAATCATGGAGAAGGAAATGGCAACCCACTCCTGTATTTTTGCCTGGAAAATCCCGTGGATGGAGGAGCCTGGCAGGCTACAAACCAGGGGGTTGCAAAGAGTTGGATACAACTGAGCGACTTCACTTTCACTTTCATTATAAATCAGGGTTTCTCAACCTCAACACTATCGACACTTTAGGCTGGTTAATTCTTTGCTTTAGAGTTGTCCTGTGCATTGTGTCTCCTGCATTGCAGGTGAATTCTTTACCTGCTGAGCCATGGGGTTTCTCAGGTGGTGCTGGTGTTAAAGAATCTGCCTGCCAATGCAGGAGATGCAACAGACAGGGGTTCAGTCCCTGGGTTGGGAAGATCTCTTGGAGGAGAGCATGGTAACCCACTCCAATATTCTTGCCTGGAGAATCTCATGGACAGAAGAGCCTGGCGGACTACAGTCCATGTGTTTGGACACAACTGAGCACTTTCACACACACTGTGCCTTGTAGGGTATTTAGCAATATTGCTGGCCTCTATTAACAAGATGCTAGCTGAATCTTTCCCCCTCAGTTGTGGCAACAAAAATGTCTCCAAACATTTCTGTATGTCCCCGGGGGCCCCAATCATCCCTGATTGGGAACTATGGCCATAGATAGATGTCTGCTGTGAGAGGGTGTAGTGGGCTGAATGGTGGGCCCCCTCAAAGAGATGTCCCCGTCCTGACCCTTGGAACCTGTGAATATTATCCCATAGGGCAAAAGATGGCATTTATGACCCACTTGGATTATCTCAGTGGCTTGTAAATGCCATTTCAAGTATCTTTATAAGAGAAAGGCAAAGACAAGAGATAACAACAATCATTGGTGAGGATGTGGAGAAAGGGAACCCTCTTGCACTGTTGGTAGGAATGTAAATTGGTGCAGCTGCTTTGGAGAACAGCATGGAGTATTCTTACAAAGTGAAAAATAGAACTATTGGATTATCTAGCAATTCCACTTTGGGGTATCTATCTGAAGGAAATGCAATCACTGTCTTAAAAAAGATATTTACACCCCTCCATGTTTACTGCAGCATTACTCAAGACATGAAAGCAACTTACGGACTTCCCTGGTGGTCCAGTGAATAAGACTCCATGTTCCCAAGTCGGGGAGCCTGAGTTCGATCCCTGGTCAGGGAACTAAGATCCCATATGTCAACTGAGCCCTAACGCCACAACTAGAGAAACCGTTGAGCCACAAGGTAGACCCAGAGCGGCCAAAATAGATAAAGAATAAATAAATAAAAATTTAAAAAGCAACCTAAATGTTCACTGATGGATGAGTGGATAAATAAATGGATGAATGGATAAAGAAAACTTGGTGTATATATATATACACACACACAACAGAGTATTATTCAACCATGAAAAGAAGGAAATGCTGCTATTTGCAACAACATGGCTAGACCCTGAGGGCATTGTGCTAAGTGAAATAAGTTAGAGAAAGACAAGTACTATATGATTCCTCTTATATGTGGATTCTGAAAAAAAGAAAAAGAATTTATAGAAACTGAGAATAGGCTGGTGGTTGTCAGAGGTGGGGGTGGGAAGTGAGGGAAATGGGTGAAGGTGGTCAATTAAAAAAAGAGAGAAAGACAGAGGGAGATTAGATAGACCCACACAGAGGGGACAGCACTGGGAAGAGAGAGGCAAAGACTGGAGTGATGCTGGAAGCAACAAAGAGTGTCAAGGAACTCCTGTTGTCACAGGCGAAGACTCCATGTCCCAAAGCAGGGGGCTGGGGTTTGATACCCGGTCTGGGAAAGATCCTGGATGTGTAAATAAGAGTTCACATGCGGCAACTAGATATTCTGAGTGCAGCCAAATAAATGAATATTAAAGCAAACCAGCAAATCAAAACAAAAAGGTTGAAAAAGCAAGAGACAGATTCTCCCCTAGAGCCACTAGTGGGAGTGTGGCCCTGCTGACTCCTTGATGTCAGATCTCTGGCCTCCAGAACCGTGTGAGTAAATTCCTGTTGTCTAAGTTAACAAATCCTTGGGAATTTGTCCCATCAGCCACAGGAAACAAATATAGAAAGGACATGTCATCAGTGAGTGTGGTTTCACTGTTAAACGTTACAATCCAAGGTTCACATTTCCATGGGAGAATTTATGAAAGAGGCTCTTGATATGGATGAGCGTGACCCCCATTTGAAAATCACACAGAACTGTGAAAACTTTAGCCAGTTTGGACTCCAGACCCCACATGTGTCTGTAGAGCAGCTCTATATGGATAAAGTAAACACATTTGAATGTCAGGTCCTCTTCTTGGGGTCCCAGAGCCAGCTAGAAAGGGCCAGGATGACGTGGCTTAGCACTAGTAGGACAAAAAAAAGCTTGGGGATTTTCATCACTGGTAAATTCAGAATGAAATGACATTGTTTGTGGTCACCGTTGGCCACAACCTAACAGTGATTGTCAAGATGATGAGATTATAGTTTCCCCCCCTTTTCTTAATTTTCCAGAGAGTTTCTCTACAGTGCTTCTAAGATTTTGATTGTTCACAAAGGTTAAATTTGGTACTGGGGGTATCATTCTGCTTGATTCTGGGCTGATCAGGCCCGATATGGAGTGTTGGGTTCAGCAGGTACCACACTGCAAGGTTCACTGGGGAGTGATCAGTGAAACATTGCCTGTGGGAGAGGAAAGACAATGGGGCATGTCCCCGGTGTCAAATCTCCACAAGGCTGCTCCTCCGTGAGGGCTTATGTGTCACCAGCAATGCTTACGAGGAGAACCAGGATACTCAGGATGCTGGGTTTCAACTCTTGGTACCATAGACCTTCTGATCAAACCAACCCTAATGGGTACCTGAGACCCTTTCAGGAATCTGTGAGGTCATAACTCTTTTCATAAAGAAAGTAGCTTTGAGATAACCTGCAAGGACCTACTATTTAGCACAGGGGACTCTACTCATTAGTCTGCATTAACCTACATGGAAAAAGAATCTGAAAAAGAGGACATATATGTATATACGTAACTGAATCACTTTGCTGTACACCTGGAACTAACTATTACAACTATTAACTATTGTAACTATTATAACTATTGTAAATCAACTATCAGATCAGATCAGATCAGTCGCTCAGTCGTGTCCGACTCTTTGCGACCCCATGAATCGCAGCACGCCAGGCCTCCCTGTCCATCACCAATTCCCGGAGTTCCCTGAGACTCACGTCCATTGAGTCAGTGATGCCATCCAGCCATCTCATCCTCTGTCGTCCCCTTCTCCTCCTGCCCCCAATCCCTCCCAGCATCACAGTCTTTTCCAATGAGTCAACTCTTCGCATGAGGTGGCCAAAGTACTAGAGTTTCAGCTTTAGCATCATTCCTTCCAAAGAAATCCCAGGGCTGATCTCCTTCAGAATGGACTGATTGGATCTCCTTGCAGTCCAAGGGACTCTCAAGAGTCTTCTCCAACACCACAGTTCAAAAGCATCAATTCTTCGGCGATCAGCCTTCTTCACAGTCCAACTCTCACATCCATACATGACCACAGGAAAAACCATAGCCTTGACTAGATGAACCTTTGTTGGCAAAGTAATGTCTCTGCTTTTGAACATGCTATCTAGGTTGGTCATAACTTTCCTTCCAAGGAGTAAGCATCTTTTAATTTCATGGCTGCAGTCACCATCCGCAGTGATTTTGGAGCCTAGAAAAATAAAGTCTGACACTGTTTTCCCATCTATTTGCCGTGAAGTGATGGGGCCAGATGCCATGATCTTTGTTTTCTGAATGTTGAACTTTAAGCCAACTTTTTCACTCTCCTCTTTCACTTTCATCAAGAGGCTTTTGAGTTCCTCTTCAGTTTCTGCCATAAGGGTGGTGTCATCTGCATATCTGAGGTGATTGATATTTCTCCCGGCAATCTTGATTCCAGTTTGTGTTTCTTCCAGTCCAGCGTTTCTCATGATGTACTCTGCATATAAGTTAAATAAACAGGGTGACAATATACAGCCTTGGCGTACTCCTTTTCCTATGTGGAACCAGTCTGTTGTTCCATGTCCAGTTCTAACTGTTGCTTCCTGACCTGCATACAGATTTCTCAAGAGGCAGATCAGGTGGTTTGGTATTCCCATCTCTTTCAGAATTTTCCACAGTTTATTGTGATCCACACAGTCAAATCAACTATACACCAATATAAAATAAAATTTTAATTAAATTTCAAAAGTATGAAGACATAATTTGCCTTTTTCCTGACCTAATTTGGCTGGTACAAAAACAATGATGGGTAAAACTGCTGCTCTTAGCATGAGTCAAAGTGGGGGCATTATATTCTACTGAAAGTGAAAGTTGCTCAGTTGTGTCCAACTCTTTGCGACCCCATGGACTACACAGTCCATGGAATTCTCCAGGCCAGGATACTGGAGTGGGTAGCTGTTCCCTTCTCCAGGGGATCTTCCCAACCCAGGGATCGAACCCAGGTCTCTCACATGGCAGGCGGATTCTTTACCAAATGAATCACCGGGGAAGCCCTATACTCAACTAGTAGCCATTGAACGCTTCACTTCCATGCACCCAGAGTAAAAAATACTCAAAAATTGCTAGCTTTACTTAAGAATGTTCTTAAGGAAGCTCCGGGAGTTGGTGATGGACAGGGAAGCCTGGCGTGCTGCAATCCATGGGGTTGCAAAGAGCTGGACACGACTGAGCGACTAAACTAAACTGAAGGAAGCAATAAGCATCACTAATATTATTTATTTGGCTGCATCAGGTCTTAGTTGTAGCACACAGGCTCTTTCACTGCCGTGCATGGGCTTTCTTGTTGCAGTGCAAGGGGTCACGTTTCTCCTGGGCATGTGGAATCTTAGTTACCTGATTAAGGATTGAACCCATACTCCCTAAAATTATGAATATCATTAAATCAATTCTTAGGTACACAAATTTTTAATATTCTATGTGACAAGATGAGGAGTATGTACAGAACACTGCTGAATATTGCAGCACAGTGGTTGCCTCCAGGAAGAGCAACTGTGCCATTGTTTGATTTGCCAGATGAACTTGTTGAGTCTTTTATTATTTTTTCCACAGAACACCATCTTTACTTGAAACTATGGTTATTCAGACTTAAGGATTTGGCAGACAATTTTTTGAAAATCAGTGATGTGAGTTTGTCACTTCAAAGAAAACAACTGACAGTATTTGTTGCCAATGATAAGATTGGAGCTTTTAAGTGAAAAATTGGAATTTTAGAAAACTTGTATTTGCCACTGTCATCTTGACAGATTCCCTATACTTAGTTTCCTGATGGGATCAGAGACGACATTAATGAGTGTGATTTTTTTTTAACATCGTATGATGAAATATATGAAATTGGAAGATCTACCATAACTCTGTGAACCAACATGTTCCAGAATGACTGATACATGTTATTTCAAAATCACATGCAGATTAAAGATCCATTAGAAGTGCGAGATAAACCAATGGATTTTAACAGTGCAATAAAGTTCATTGATCTGATTCCAGATTCCAAATTGCAACTAACCTTTAGAAATTATCACTTGTTAAGTTTTGTAGTAGTATCAGAGAAGACTATCTAAAATTACCTAAAAAGGTGATTAAAATATTCCTTCTTTTTCCAACTGCATATCACAAGGCCAGATTTTTCCCATATTCAACTAAAATAACATATCTCAGCAGGTTGAATGAAGAAGCAGATATGAGAATCCAAGTGTCTTCTACAAAGCCAGACATTAGAAAGACTGGTAAACATTCAATATAATGCTACTCTCCCCAATAACTTTTTTTGGTTTGGGATATATATTAATTTTTCATAAAAAGTGTTACTTATGTTAGTGTGTAACAAGTTTATTTTTGCTAAGTATTTATTTCTTGAGGTATAGTTAATTTACAGTATTGTGTTAATTGCAAGTGTACAGCTAAGTGATTTAATTATACATATATATTCTTTTTCAGTATTGTTATTTTTTAATAAATTACATGTTTTAAATTTCTCAGTTTAATTTCTCACATGGTATGTATGAATAGATATAATCCACATAAACAAAGTTCTTTGGAGTCCTTGATAGTGTTTAAGACTATCAGGAGGTTTTGAGACCAGAAAAGTTGAGAGTTGCTATTTGTGCTGAAAGGTGGGAGATAACCACACGAAAATTTAGGTGGCTGCCAAACCAAGGAAGATTCAGGGGATCCATAGGTCTGGGGCATGCTGGGGCATTACCTCTAAGGTGAAGAGCAATCTTTTGCACCTTATATCTACTCCCTGTAAGAATGGGGCAGTACATGGTAAGCCTCTTTGGATTTTGGTACATATATCACATTTGAGGATTCTGTTCTGACTACTTATCATGTGACTTGGGGGGCTGCTTATTCTGAGTGGGGCTCAGAGAAGAGAAGTTTTGTTTTTTGTTCTTCATTATGGATATTTTTTGTATTAACTTTATTATTTTTTTTTTTACTTTGCCTAGAGATTCTCTTTCTTTGTATCAACTTTTATTTTTATTTATTTTTTTGCCACACCTTGAGGCCTGCAGGATCTTAGTTCCCTTACCAGGGGTTGAAACCATGCCTCCTACAGTGAAAGCACAGAGTCTCAACCACAGGACCACCAGGGAAGTCCCCCAAGAGAAGATTCTTGCAGCAGGTCCAGGCAGTGGTACCAGCCACCATGCCATCCTGGCCATAAGACCCAGTGGATAAGGATGCTGTGTGAAGTCTCTGGAGACTTCTAGTGGAGGAGAATTCGCAGCCTGAAACTTTAGGGTCCTGGGATAAAACCATGATTCCTGCCACAGAGAATCAATTGTCATTTGAAAATCATCTAATATGTTTCTGGGCCCTTGCAGTGACTGTACTTTGATGATGAGTTGCCAATGACTCGTTGGAAAAGACCCTGATGTTGGGGAAGATTGAGGGCAGGAGGAGAAGCAGGGATGGAGGATGAGATGGTTGGATGGCATCACCAACTTGATGGATGTGAATTTGAGTAAACTCCAGAAGATGGTGAAGGACAAGGAAGCCTGGCGTGCTGCAGTCCGTGGGGTTGCAAAGAACTGAACATGACCTAGTGACTAAATAACACCACGTCAATGACTAAGCAACCTGAGCACCCAGCATGGTCTGGGTATTATCATACACACTGGGTTGTGAGACCTGGAGGAAGGGTAGCAGTGATTCACTGGACAACAGCTTTGGGCCCAAACAGGCCCAGAAGATGTAAGTAAGTTAGATGAACAGAAGGTCTTCACCTCTGTGGTCTCCACGTTTCTCTTTTAACTCAAACTTCTGGCCTCAAGGGGGCTGCCCTTCTTAAAGGTGGCAAACCTTACGACTGTTTCACAAATGGGAGAGCACAATGATTGTAATGAACTAGAAATGGACAGAAACAGCCTCACTTAGAGGTAATTCTAAAGGAAATACTCTTGGTGGAGGAGATGTGAGAGTACCATTGGTCATCCACTTCCCGTGGAAGGAAAAGTGGCTGGGGCTGTGGATATACATGGACTCCTGGGCAGCAACCTGGAAGGAGCCAGCCTGGAAAATCAAAGACAAGGATGCTTGGGGTAGAAGCATAGGGATGAGTCTGTGGGAGTGGGCACAAGCATGCAGTTCTTTTCTTTTTTTTTAAAAAAAAGTATTTATTTGGCTGTGCTTGGTCTTGGTTGTGGCACATGATATCTTTAGCTGTGGCATATGGGATCTAGTTCCCTCACCAGGCACTGAACCCTGACCCCTGCATGGGGAGCTTAGTGTCTTAACCACTGGACCACCAGGGAAGTCCCAAGCAAGCAAATCTTTTTTTCTTATGTTAATGGCCAGCAGAGAAGGCTACACAGAGAGAGATCTAACAAGCAAGGGGGCATGCTGGCTTTTCCTGCGGGTCTTTCCTGCATCTCCTTCGGCCACACTGGTGCTGGTGCAGTGGGTGGCAGGAATGGAGCCTACACATGGGTTAAATATTTCCGAGAACCGCCTCGTAAGTCTGAGATGGAGCACCAGTGGCACACAGTGGGACCAACTCAACAGCGCGTCCTTTTACTGACTTTCCTTCTTTTCCTGTTTCACTGCTTTTTGTCCCTTTCTCTGCTCCCTGAGATCCCACTCCCAAATAACCTACCTGCAGGCAAAGCTCTATTTGGGGGAGGGGTAGGCTAAGATACTACCTAATTAAAATTGTAACCCCCTCTGGCAACTTCTGCCTCCCCACTCCGACCCCCAGCGAGGCTGAGTTGCATGTGGTTAGAGCTCAGGGTTTGGGGTCAGACAGACCTGAGTTCAGAGCCTAACCCTACTACTTCTTAACTGTGGGAACTTGAGCAAACCACTTCTTTAACTTCAGTTTCCTTGTCTTCAAGGATGTGTTAAGGATGGTACCTATTTAGTTGAGTTGTTGTGAGAATTGAGGAGGGAATCCCATGTCAAGTGTTTAGTACAATAGGAAGTGCTCACTAAGAATGAGCAGGCATTGAACTTTCCCCTATGCCACTTGGCAGGGGGTGCAGCCCCAAGGCCTCCCTTCCTTCCAGTCAGAGTCAGATTTCCCTCAATAACGTGGCTTGTTCCTCTCTGCTGGGCCAAGGTCAAGAGAGAGATGCAGTCTGGGTGAAAAATGTCTGGACTGTCCATAGGATGCAGAAACGTGAGGTGTTCTTGCAAATTGGTGTTCTGGCTTGAAGAAAGATGTGGAAGCAACCCAAATGTCCCCCAGAGGAATGGGTAGAGAAGGTATGGTACATATATACAGTGAAATATTACTCAGCCATAAAAAGGAATGAAATTGGGTCATTTGTGGAGACGTGGATGGACCTAAAGACCGTCCTATTGAGTGAAGTAAGTTAGAAAAGCAAATATCATATAATAATGCATATATGTGGAATCTACAAAAACGGTATAGATGATCTTATTTGCAAAGCAGAAATAGAGACACAGACATAGATATCAAACATATGGATGTCAAGAGGGAAACGGGGGAAGTGGGGTGAATGGGAGATTGGGATTGACGTATATAATACACTATTGATATTATGTATAAAATAGATAATGTTAGTTGCTCAGTTGTGTCTGACTCTTTGTGACACCAAAGAGTGTGACTGTAGCCCGTCAGGCTCTTCTGTCCATGAATTTCTCCAGGCAAGAATACTGGAGTGGGTAGCCGTTCCTTTCTCCAGGGGATCTTCCTGACCCAGGGGTTGAACCCGGGTCTCCTGCATTGTAGGTGAATTCTTTACCATTTGAGCCACCAAGGAAGCCCACTGAGAACCTATTGTATAGCACAGGGAACTCTACTCAGTGCTCAGTGGTGACCTAAATGAGAAGGAAATTCAAAAAAGGGGGGGAGGTATACTTCCCTGGAGGCTCAGACGGTAAAGCGTCTGTCTACAATGCGGGAGACCTGGGTTCGATCCGTGGGTTGGGCAGATCCCCTAGAGAAGGAAATGGCAATCCACTCCAGGACTATTGCCTGGAAAATCCCATTGACAGAGGAGCCTGGTAGGCTACAGTCCATGGGGTCGCAAAGAGTCGGACACGACTGAGCGAATTCACTATATATGTAAACATAGAGCTGTATTCGTTCTGCCATACAGGAGAAACTAACACAACATTGTAAGGCAACTGCACTTCAATCAAACCAATATTATAAAGCAATTATCCTTCAATTAAAAATAATTTTTTTAAAAAGGAAAAGATTAATTTAAAAAAGTCCTGGCTCCCAGAGTTATAAAAATGAGCACTTGGCTTTGGGCCCCGAGCTTGTGTACCTTCCAGCTTCCTGGAATTTTGTGTCCACAGAACACAGGCATATCTGGTGTATCATATCAGTTCCCAGTGATGCTCCCGCCATCTGGTCCTGCCTCTTCTTACACTGTGCCTTCTGCCAGGAGCGCCCTACACCTGTTTCTGTCTGCTAAAACCTACCCATCCTGTGTGTCCTGCCTTTCTTATTTGACTTCTTTTTCTTTCCTTTCTTGGTTTTATATAAGGCTTTCCCCACTAATCGTTCCACTAATTTAGCATGCACATTTACTTTAACAAAGTTAAAAGCCAGTCAAAATTTTTGTGCTCTTGCAAATGACAGGCCTTTTTAAACTCTGATGGCTCCTTACTGATTCCTTTGTTATTATTTCCTGCTTCTTTTTATCTTGTTTTTTTTTGCTAATCCAACAAATTAGACATTCTTATAATTATTTTATATCATTGATGCTTATTTAATTTATGTCCATGTTCACGTATTCCTTTGATCACAATTCCTACTTGAATCTTATTCTTTCCTTCCAAGATTATTTTCCTTGTCCATAATTCTAAAAGAACATCTTTTAGAATTTCCTTATGTGAGCATCAGTTACAAATGCTCTCAATTTTTAATCTGAAAATGTATCTGAAACGTATTCAATCTGGACAGTTATTTTCTCTCAGCCTTTTGAGATGTTATTCCACTGTCCTCTGGCTTCAATTATTGATATTAAGAGGTTAGCTGACTGCTTTATAGATCGTCTTCTCTCCAGTGATTAGCTGTTTTGCTACCATAGGTGTTTGTTGTAGATTTCTTTTTATTTATCATTCATGGGTTAGGGAGCTTCCAGGATCTGAGGACTGTGTCTTTCATGAATTCTGAAAATTTTCCGCTTAGACCTATTCAAGCCCTTGTTCCATCTTCTATATCTCTTAACCTCTGTTTCATATTTTCCATTGTTTGTCTCTCTGTGCTGTGTTTTTAATAAGTTCTTCAGATATATATCCAGCTCATGAGTACTCTCTGGAGCTATCTTATTCTGATGTTTAATCTGTCCTTTGTTTACTAGTTCTGAAGATCATATTTATCCAATATAGAGGTATTATCTTAGTTGTTTTGTAAATCTCCCTAGTCATTTGAAATAGTCTCATTATGCTTTTCAGGATAAAGTGTGAGGTTGAAATGTTCCTTCTCACAGGTTCCATGTGGCACTGTCTGGGGAGGAACTGGGCACTGAGTGGCCCAGACCTACACACCAGCCTAGCCCTGGGTCCAGCCTCAGCCTGAGCTCCATCTTGGTCTGAAGCATTCTGCAAGTTTCTGCCCCTTCTCCCCTAGTTCTGTTGGGAAAGTCCAAACCTCCAGATCTATTTCTCCCTACAAGACCATCAGTGACATGGCCAGAGACCCTGACTGTATCAGTCCAGAGGCCTGGTGGTAAGGTGGGGTCCCTGTCTATCTAAAGTGCTTAGCAATAAAGCAGAGGTGGAAAGTTAAAAAAACAACAACAACAACAACAAAAATAAAATAGTCTCATTCCTCATCTATACCATTGATTACTAACTTTTATTTCTTTAAGCATATGAAATATCTTTATTTTATATTATGTATACCATAATTCCAATATCCAAAGCTTTTGAAAGTTTAAGTCTATTATTTATTGCTATGTGTAATTCTCACTTAAAATGCCTTGTGATGGTTAGTTTTATGTGTCTGCTGGACTGGGCCATATGTCCAGATATTTGGTTAAAAATTATTCTGGGTGTGTCTGTGAGGGTGTTTCTGGATGAGATTCACATTTGCATCAGTGGAGTGAGTGAAGCATGTTGCTGTCCCCCATGAGTGGGAGCCTCATCCAAGCCACTGAAAGTCTGAATGGAAGAGAAGGGCCGAGTAAGAGAGTGTGTCTCTCTCTGCCTTTCTTTGAGCTGGGACACTGATCTCATCCTGCCTTTGGACTTGGACTCAGACTGGACCTTACACCAACAGCTCTGTTGGTTCTCAGGTCTGCAGACTTAGACTAGATGTTCATCACCAGCTCTCCTGAATCTCCAGTTGCCAACTGAGATCTTGGGACTTCTTAGCTTCCAAAATCATATGAGGCAATCCTTATAATAAATCATATTCTACTCGTTCTGTTTCTCTAAAGAATCCTGATCAATACCCTTGTGTTTTGAATTTTATGGGTTTTTTTTTTTTTTTTTGCGTATGTACTTCTGTTCCTGTGAACGTTTTCTATGGGGATTCTTTGAGGCCTGAGTTTAAGCTGAGTTACTCCAGAGAGTATTTTCCCATTTGTTTCTCCCAAGTACCTAGGGAGCAACTATCTACTTTCTTTAAATTCTCCTGTTGTTTTTAAATTCAGGGTTGATGTTCCTTTTTCTCTCACTCAGAGTCAAGGCTGAGCTGAGCGAATTCTGTAACAGCTCCCTTTCAAGGTTTTTCTCTCCAGGGTCATCCCCTGTGGGTGTTGTTCACTGTTCTGCTTTGAATGGGAGGTTCCTGATTCTCTTTTACTCTTTGCTCAAGCTCTAGGTTTTGTCCCTTCAAACTGAAGTTCTTGGCCTCTTGGGATCAGCAGGTACCTCAGGTAACCTCTGCTTCTGCTCTCAGCAATCTCTTTGGATTTGTGCTTTTTGTCACTTCTGAACTCCAACAATTAACCTTAATTTCGTGCCACCTCTGCTAGACTTTTCTAAAGATGCTTTATACAGCGATCCCCCAAACTCTTTTCTTCCCAGCGGCTCAGCAGTAAAGCGTCCACCTGCAATGCAGGGGATGAGAGTTTGATCCCTGGGTCTGGAAGATCCCTGGAGGAGGATATGGCAACCTACTCTAGTATTCTTGCTTGGGAAACCCCATGAACAGAGGAGCCTGGCGGGCTACAGTCCATGGGATCCCAGAGTCGGATACGACTGAGCATGCATGCATGCACGCATCACTAAACCTTTTTGGCACCAGGGACTGTTTTCGTAGAAGACAATTTTTTCATTGACCAGGCAGAGGGAATGGTTTCAGGATACTTTGAGCATATTGCATTTTTTTAATGCACTTTATTTCTAATCCAAGGCTGCCACTGATCTGACAGGAGGTTGCCCAGAGGCTGGGGACTCCTGCTTTATAATATTTTAATCCAGCTTTTGTGTGTGTTTGGTTTCAGGAGAACTTTCCAGCACATACCATCTCCTATATTGCCAGAGAGGGAAGCATAACCATCTTTCCTGCCCAACCAAACGTGTCCCTTAGGATGCTGCTTCTCAGCAGGAGACCTCCCACTGTGCTCATCCTACCCTGGTCCACCGTTGGTCACCTGAATTTGTGAACTACCTGCTCTTTGAGGGCAGGGTTGTGGTTTCATCTCTTCCTCCAAAAGGGGTCTCACTAAGTGTTCCTTATTGGAGTTGAAAATGGAAGTGGGAGGCAGTTATCTGCTGTATGCGCTTCCATAACCGTCCACAGGAGGGCAGTCTCAGCTGGTGCCAGAACTTTTCCACCCGGTGGGGCTGGACAGTTTACTGGTTCCTTGTGGTTCAACAACCTGCAACTTCAGATGTCCCCTCCCCATTCCACAGGTAGGGAAATGAAAACAAGTGAGGATGAGGGAAGTGTCAGGCCAGGCTTAGTGAATTTGAGATGGAGTCATATCAGGGAAGGGTCAGGAGAGAACCAGACTCCCCTGGACTTGGACTCAACTTCTTCATGGATTCTGTTTGGACGACCAGATTAAGTGAGCAGTTCCTTCGTTGACTCAACTTCATTTATTTGGCATTAGCTGTAGGTCCCCTGGGCTTCCCGGGTGACACTAGTGGTAAAGAACCTGCCTGAAAATGCAGGAGACATAAGAGAAGCAGGTTCAGTCTCTGGGTGGAGAAGACCCCCTAGAGGAGGTCATGGCAACCCACTCCAGTACTCTTGTTTGAAGAATCCCATGGACAGAGGAGCCTGGTGGGCTAAAGTCCATAGATCGCATAGAGTCGAACCCGACTGAAGTGACTTAATGTGCATGTAGACCCCCCATGGAGCACAATTGTGAATTAATTATGCTTGGGCTTCGTCCCTGCCTCCTTTGGAACTTTCTTTGCAGCCCAACCAGACAACTCAGCACTTCCCAAAGAGCCCTGGGGGGCCGCCTCAGCTCCTGCAAAGCCCCCTGCCCTTCCGCTCCTCAAGGCCCAGCAGCTTTCACGCATTGCTGCCTGTTGAAAACCTGCTCATCCTTCTGGGCCCAGCTCCCGCGCCTGCCTCCCACAGAGCAATAAACGGGACCCAGTGGTATAGGGGGAACTGGAGCCTTCTGTGCCATCTCTGGGGGTGGCTCCAGCCTGCAGAAGGAGGTGGGGGAAAACCATCTCTTAGGACTGTTCTGATTTACGATGCTCACGCGGAGGCGGAGTCTCTCCCTCTTGAAAGTGCAAAGCTACACTCTCCTCCTTCCCATTCATCATGGCACCTGAGAACAAGGGAAAGTATGGGATTCAATCCCATGAGAGCCAGAGCTCACGGACTAGAATGGAACTGGGTCGCTCCTTCACTGTTCCAACATGTATTGATGGAGCATCTACTTACTATGTACCAGATCTCCAGAAGTGAGGCTTTCCCCGCTCTGCTCCTCTCTTCCTCAGGAGACTCTTGGGCCCCTGTGTGTATGTGTGTCTTACTCTGAGACTCTTAGGGTTTAGCCAGGCTTGCTGGCCTCGCAGTAGAGGCAGCTGGGCTCTCCTCACCTATATTACCAGCCTGGCTTCCTGGAGACCGAAACCACAAGTAGAGCACAGAGGCGTGAGAGACATTCGCAGGCTGGGCTTGGCCGCATGCGTGCAAAGGGTGCCGTCTCCTGCAGAGAGTTACAGACAGGAGCAGCCAGGGGCAGAGCAGCTGAGAGGGGCCCTCAGCGGCCTGTCCACCTCCTGGCCCTGGGATGGTGCTTCCCACCGCCGGGCACGCATAGCAGTCAGAGATGGCGGCAGACATGGCGCTCTTCTTCGTGGTTGCTGGATTGCTGACGGCAGCTCTCTCAGGTAGCCCCCTCCTCACCTCCTGCCATTCCTGTGGGAGGGCCTGGGACCTGCCCTCCAGGCCTCCTTTCTGGCTGTTTTCTCATGCTCATGTTTCTGGAGCCTTCTAGCTAAGACTACAGTCTGGTACCAGGGTCCCCAGCTGTGCCAACAGCATTTGGGGCCCAGGGAGGGTACAGGCACCCCCGTGAAGGGCTGGGGCTGTGCCTGGACAGTCCTAAGAGGACCCCTGAGGGTCAAATAATGTGGGCAGCATGCAAGCTTCTTATCAATGGGCTCCCAGTGTCTGAGGAAGGAGACACCTCCTATCCATAGGCTAAGGATTTCTTGCCAACTTTCAGGAAGGAACCGTTTTCCTTCCAGAGAAGCAGGCTCACTGATGATTGCGTTTTCAACCCCAAAGCAGAGGCTCTGGGTTCACCAGGCTTGTACCACGGATGGTAGAGTCATCCTGTAACAGAATTTGGGGAAGCCAAGCAGACTAGGGGACAGGTGGCCACTGGTGACTCCATTGGGGGTAGTTTAGGGCAGTGTTCCCCAACCTGTTGGGTACGAGGGACCAGTTTTGTGGAAGACATTTTTTTTCCACCAACCAAGGTGGGGGTGGGATGGTTTCAGAATGATTCAAACACATTCTATTTACTGTGCACTTTATTTCTATTGTTTACATCAATTCCACCTCGGATCATCAGGCATTAGATCCCAGAGGTTGGGGACCCCTGGTTTAGGGCACATATGAGCAGAGAGTCTCTTGAGAGCCAGCTCCTTTCTGATCTTGAGGCCCTCATGGGGACCAAGGTACCTGCCTGGAGTGACCTGGGCCAGGCATGAGATGGCGGAAAGGTTTTGCTCATCGGATGCTTGTTGGTCCCCCGCGGAGGGTGGGGTTCAAGGTGGCAGAGGTCCTGCTGCTCTGGGCCCTCATGTCTGGAGGGTAAGGAGATGGGGATGGAAACAGAATTCTGGGCCCAGAAGTCTGGGTCCACTTGGCAGTAGAGATGCTAAGTGCTTTCAGTTTGATGTGAGGGAGACCCTGGAAGGCGCCATCGGGAAACCTGGAGCATTTGGGGAGCTGTGGAGGGCTCTTCTCTCTGCCTCCATCTGTCTAGAGGCATGTGCTTCCAGCCTCCTGACTTCACACTGCTTCAGGAAAAACTGATTAGCTCTAGGAGTGGGTATGGGTAGGACTTTGGCACCGTATGAGTGTCCGGAAGAGAGGCCTTGCCTGTTCTCACTCTACCAGGAGCTTCCGGAGCTCGGCCACTTTCTTCCCCCAAGCTGGACAGACAGATGGTCTGAGAGTGGGCCTCTCAC
The DNA here is from genome assembly GCF_002263795.3 of Bos taurus. NCBI lineage: Eukaryota > Metazoa > Chordata > Mammalia > Artiodactyla > Bovidae > Bos > Bos taurus. Next base: position 37,313,033 of record NC_037356.1, read on the forward strand.
TCTGCATCTCTATCCTCTGTTTTTCATGAGCGGCTGGCTTCAGCTCTGGGTCTGAAAGGCCTGCAGGCTTTGGGATCTGGCCTCGCACGGTGTCTGAATGGAGGTGGGAACCCGGGCTGGGCAGAGCCGAGGAAGGTGGAGCAGAGGGCACCTGGGGCCCGTTCTCTACACTTCATCATGGCTCTGCCCGGCCCACTCCACTCTCAGGATAGTTACTTCGTGTTTTCAAAACTGCATTTATACTCAATTGACTCACTTGTTACTAATACAAGTTCAGTTTTGAAAGGAAACTTTATGTCACAATTTACACATGGAAAACTGACATCATTTGCCACAAATAAAAGGAAAAGATAAGCATAAAAATGTATGGCAGTGAAAACCAGTTCTTACGACTTGTTAGCAGACAGTTAAAAGAATGTAACGGCCCTTGAGCCCAAAGCCAGCTCTCTTTGTTAAAGGGGAGATGAGGAGGTGATAAAGACATCCTGCCTCCAAACTGTGATTTTTGTCTTGACTGTTCAGGGGGACTGAGAGTCCTTTTGTTTGTACTGCTCAGTCTTTGTGACCCCTTGGACTGTAGCCCGCCAGGTTTCCCTGTCCAGGGGATTTCCCAGGCAAGAATACTGGAGTGGGTTGCCATTTCCTACTCCAGGAGAAAGCCCTTTAGGCAGGAATAGTTTCCTTGCTCTGTGATTAAATGGCATTAAATGCTGCTCCCTTCAACCCTCCTAAGGGTGCCCAGAGGTATAGATTCTAGTTCTTGGAAATGTGGCCTGACATAGGGGCAGTCGGGCAGAAGGGAACTGGAGAAAAGCAAAGAAAGAAAAGCAGCGGAGAAGAGGGAGGGAGGAAGGGGAGCTGGGAGGATGAGGTCCATGAGGAAGTTCCAGGGCTTTGCCCCCATGGCTGCATGTGGCCTGGGGGGCTTACTAGGCATGTGGCACGTGGAGTCTGGCTCTCTGGTGTCGTGGTGGACCTGGTCATTGCTCTCTGGAGTTGGGTTGGCCTCCCCTGTCCTTCTTCCCTTTGCAGTCCCAGCTCCAGGTTCCATCCTGGGCCTTGCAGAGCAGTTTCTCTGGCCAGGCTGGCCTGGATTCTGGGCAGGCTTCTCAGCAGGTCTTGGCCTGTCCTGATGAGTGACCAGGGCAGGGGCCAGGGTCTAGAGACCCATGCTTCCCAATTCCCCCTTGGTGCTCCCTAGAGGCCTGGGCCAGAGACCTGTTGGTCCACCTACCCTCCAGTTCTGCCTCACTTTCCAGATCAGCCAGGGTGGGTGGAGAGGTGGGGAGAAGGAGCCAGAAACCCCTGACTGGGGAGTTTTGGAGGGCTGAGTGGGGGAGTCAGGAGACCCTCGATGGATCCCTGACACCCTGCCTCTCAGTTACCTTGTAGTAGGGCTTCTCAGCTTTAGACCTCAGTTTGTGTGGAACGGGGAGCTTTGGACAGACAGGCCTTAAGGGCTCCGTCATATCTGACACTACGAGAGACGCAGGAACAAAGAACCTAGCCAGTCCTGCTGGGGCCGAGCCGAAGCCAGTGACTCGAATTCCATCTGGACTGTGGTCGGCGAGGTCCTCAAGGGCTGCTGCTGTGCACTTGAAAAGGCTATATGTGGTCACTTAAAAAAATAGCTTCTTAAATTAACAATTAAAAAAAATTCTATTATTTCCTTGCCTTGTAAATACATAGACCTCATTTTCTTTATAAGTCCAGTGGCTTTTAAACAACGGCTCTCAAGGACTCTTTGATTAATATTTCAACAAGTCAGGTTGAACAGAGTAAGCCTCCTTAAAGAATAAATACCACTTACAAATGTAGCTGATTTAATTCCCTTAGATCTGTGACGTCTAATTTAGCTGCCACTACAGTGTGCCGTCCGAATGTGGTCGTCTGAAGGGAGATGTGTTAGGAATGCAAGATACACTGCAGAGTTCAGAGATGTGTTTAGAGAAAGAATGTGAAAATAACTCATTAATAATTTTTATATTAATTACACATTGAAATGAAAATAGTTTAGATATGTTAGGTAAAAGTACTACTGTTACAATTAAGCTTGCTGCTAAGTCACTTCAGTTGTGTCCGACTCTGTGCGACCCCATAGATGGCAACCCACCAGGCTCCCCCATCCCTGGGATTCTCCAGGCAAGAACACTGGAGTGGGTTGCCATTTCCTTCTCCAATGCATGAAAGTGAAAAGTGAAAGGGAAGTCGCTCAGTCGTGTCTGACTCTTAGCGACCCCATGGACTGCAGCCTACCAGGCTCCTCCATCCATGGGATTTTCCAGGCAAGAGTACTAGAGTGGGGTGCCATTGCCTTCTCCATCAATTAAGCTTACCCATTCCTTTTTAAAAATGTAGCTGACAGAAAATGTAAAATGATGTATGGAGCATATATTACACTTACATTGGAGATCACTGCCTTAGATATTCTACACTGCATTTATGCGTGGGTGCTTGTAAGTCACTTCAGTTATGTCCAGCTTTTGCAACCCCATGGACTGTAGCCTGCTAGGTTCCTCCATCCTTGGGATACTCCAGGCAAGAAAATTGGAATGGGTTGCCATGCCTTCTTTCAGACACTGCATTTATAAATTTAATGTATTTGATTGTCTTATAAATGCCTCAAATACCTCTAAGAAACACAGCATTATCAAGGATTTAAAATAATTCTTATAAATCCAAAAAACTAAGTTATAAACAAAGTGAATATTAAATTCTCTTAAGTAGTTTGATCATGTTTACAGACGCTGTCAAATTCTCTTAATTTTTTAGGTTAAAATTTCAACTGGAGTCAATTACTCAGTCACAAACATGATACACTCTGCTGCTGCTGCTGCTGCTTCGAAGTCGCTTCAGTCGTGTCCGACTCTGTGCGACCCCACAGACAGCAGCCCACCAGGCTTTCCCGTCCCTGGGATTCTCCAGGCAAGAACACTGGAGTGGGTTGCCATTTCCTTCTCCAATGCATGAAAGTGAAAAGTGAAAGGGAAGTCGCTCAGTCGTGTCCGACTCTTAGCGACCCCATGGACTGCAGCCCACCAGGCTCCTCTGTCCATGGGATTTTCCAGGCAAGAGTACCGGAGTGGGGTGCCATTGCCTTCTCCGAGAAACTCTAGTGGCCAAAAATTCTTAAACACGAAAATATAGGATTTTATACACCAACATGCAGAATTTGGCCCAACTTAAACTTGACAAAAAGGTACAAATACTATGGGTTTTTATGTTTTTCATCACCTGTGTATTTTAAATTCTAATCTTCCTGGGCTTAAAAGCCACTTACCAAGGAGAAAATAGTGGTACCACTGCAGGTAACTTGACTTATCCCAAGCAGGCTAGAGTTTCTGTATCAGTGGACTGAGATGAGGACAGTTTTTTTTGTTGTTTTGCCAAAATATGAGACAGCATTCTCTTGTGCTGCTAATGGATAGCTCATGCCCTCTTATTGGACTGGTCTCTCCACACACAATCCAAATTTAACAAGCCTAATCCTCTCTATCTCCCCCTAACTCAGGGGCTTTTACCACTTGATTGGATTAAATTAAACAAATGGTTACTATTCTTTTTTTTTTTAATCTCCCACATTCTTCCTGTCTGGCAAGTCTTATCCATCTATGAATAATGTATGACAGCCACCTCCATATTTCTCCCAGCTTAGTCTGGTTCTCTGGTCATATGCCTGGTGGGGACAGTTAACGTGGCTGTCACCAGGGTGGTAACGCAAGACAAGGCAGCTCCTAGGGCGTTGGGGCTGGCATAGTCAGCCTAACACAGATGATTCCAGAGGGATCCGGAATGAGTGAGAAACACTACCCACAGCATCCCTCATTCAGTTCACATATATTGAAGCCTGCTCTGAGTCAGCCTCATTTCTTACAGAAACCTTTGAGAATTAAATCGAGACCCCAGCTGTCGGATTCTGAGGCTGAAGCATCAGCCGTCCCCCTGGGACAAGGAAGCAGGTGGTCCATTTGAGGCTTTGGGATAGGGGCCTGGAGGAGAAGGACCTCCCCCCTCCTGCCGCCACCACACACACACCCTGGCATGCACCTTCGCCATCCCCCTGCATGGACCACAACTAAATTCCCTGCTGGGTCCTCAGCCCTGCACTGAGATCCCTTGCTTTCCCCAGTCTCAGGGTCTTCCAACTCCTCTATCGCACCCTCATCACTGCCCTCCTCCCCACATCTGGTCAGGGCGAGGTGTGTCAGAAGAGCAGCATTTTCTGGGGGGTCCACATTCTTGCCCCTTCTAGGTGTTTACTAAAGCTGCCATTCTACCTGACCATTTGCTTAATATTCTTAATAGATGCTTTAAAGTATAAAGACATTTACTTAAAAAAAAAAGAAAACCCCTACATATTGCTGCCTTAAAGCCATTGTCAATCACCTGAATGGTAATAACGGTGAAAATAAACATCATGGAAAAATGTTATTCATTTCTGGTCAGACCTGTGGTATTTAATACCATGCCAGTGACCACTTAAATGTGAACTTATAAATGTTACACAGCCAGGACAAAGATCTCATATATGTAAGTACAGGATTTAGTGGTTAACATAATGTCGTTTGTACCATAAGCTCGTTTACCCACATAAAGACCCCATTGTGTAGGTGAGGAAACTGAGGTTTAGCGAGGCTCAGCCCTGTCCGAAGTCTGTGGCTAAGACCTGCCAGGGCTTGAGCTGAGGTCTCCTGACCGGCAGCTCTGAGCTCTCTCCGCCGCGAAAGGCTGCCTGGTCTGTCTCCCGTCTGGCTGCTTTCCAAGGATGAGGCATCTTTCCCAGATATTGTACCCTCCCAGGCTTGCAGCCTTAATACTGGGTCCAGGGATGGCCCCAAGGGGCCTCAGGGATGGATCCTGGGGCCCCCAAAAGACTTTTAAGGGATGGATGGGAGCAAATGGGCTGCCTCCCTCCACAAGGCTCGGCCTTCACGGACTTGCTGTGCATGTACCTTGCCCACCAGGCCAGGGATGATCTAAGTGAAGCTAAAGAGATACCATGTCAAAGAGATACCATAAGCCAAAGGAGAGCTTGCATAGCAGAGGGCTCCATTTATCCACATTTATTTAGCAACTGTCGGGAAGATCCCCTGGAGAAGGAAATGGCAACCCATTCCAGTACTCTTGCTTGAAAAATTTCATGGACAGAGGAACCTGGTGGGCTACAGTTCATGGGGTCACAAAGAGTTGGACACAACTGAGTGACTTCACACTCACTCACTGTGTGCCAGGCCCTGAGCTGGTACTGAGCTATGAAGGCTTGACATTGAACGTGTTAAATGTTGAAGTGAAAGTGGCTCAGTAGTGTCTGACTCTTTGCGACCCCATGGCCTACAAAGTCCATGGAATTCTCTAGGCCAGAATACTGGAATGGGTAGCCTTTCCCTTCTCCAGGGGATCGTCCCAACCCAGTGATCAAACCCAGGTCTCCCGCATCACAAGCAGATTCTTTACCAGCTGAGCCACAGGGGATGGTGATAAAACATACAAGGGTCAGCCCAGGGTAGATGCGACAACAGGTGCAATCCGATGATAGTCATAACCACCATCCATTGCAGGGGACTTACATTCTCCAAGCACCAGCCATGATTATTCTTTCCTCTCTTGACATTGGGGTGCTTGCCCCTATTTTATATTAATAGGTGGGGAAACGGAGGGTCAGAAAGCTCTGTACTTTGTCCCAGTCTGTGGCTGATGCTGAGCTTAACCCCATGGGTTTAAATCCATGATGCTGAGTTTAAAACACGGGTTTTAGATCTCCAAAACCCACATTCTCCATCACTGGGTTGCTCAGTTTCTGGGAGCTGGAAATCAGGATAAGGAGAGCTTGAACTTGCCACAGAGGGGCTGGACACGGGGACAAGAAGGCTTTGCATACCAAAATACGATGGCAAAAGACATCTTAGGCCCAAAGACACTTTTTAAAAAATTTATTTACTTCCTTTGACATTTAAAAAAAATGAATGCCTGCGAAAGCTGGTGAGATCCTTGTGTTGTGTGGGTATCGACTTCCTGGTTTTGGTGAGTTACTCTAGTTATAGAGCGGGTCACCATCCGGGGAAGCTGGATTTTTCTGTGCTATTCTGTGCCTGGGATTTCTCTGTGCTATTCTGGCAACTTCTTGTGAGTCTATAATTTCAGAATAAAAAGTTAAAGGGAAAAAAAGGCATTTCAGGCAAAAGAACCATTTGAGCAGAATCTGAAGAGCAAGGCCTAAGGCCTATTGGGTGGGTAGGTCCCCAGAGCCCAGAAGAGCTGGGTGCCAGGCTCTCTATCTGCTGACTCACCCAGACTGCTGTGTCATGAGGATGCAGTGAGCATGCCAGGCACAGAGACTGGCACAGAGATGGCCCACACAGACCGTACATTTGCCTGCACCAGGCCAACTGGGCAGTGCTTTGTAAATTCATACACCTGTCTTGCCCTCCTTACATCCCTGTGAAGTCTGATTATGAGCGCCACATGTCAGGGGTTCAGAGAGGTGAAGTGACTTTTCCCAGATGGCACAGTGAATAGTCAGTTGAAAGATAAACTGAGGCATATTAAAATCTTTTAATGCAGTAAAAATTCTAAAGAGCAAAAAGCAGTTATAATCGGCAGCATGCGCTCTGACAGAAAGGACAGGTATATAAGGGGATTTTTATTTTATTTTCGAACTTTAAACTTTCAAATTTTGTATTGGGGTATGGCTGATGTGATAGTTTCAGGTGGATAGTGAAGGGACTCGGCCATGCAAATTAATGTATCCTTTCTCCCAAAACCCCTCTCCCACCTAGGCTATCACGTAACATTGAGCAGAGTTTACAATGTTGTGTTAGTTTTATGTGTACAGCAAAGTGATTCAGTTATGCATACATATATGTCTATGTTTTTCAGATTATTTATGCTTATAGGTTATTACAAAATATTGAGTATAGTTCCCTGTGCTATGCAGTAGGTCTTTGTTGGTTATCACAAAATTGCTTTATTTTAGGAATGGCAGGGTCTAACAGGCAGATGACTTAACTAGCCCTGGTCAGGTGAAACCATAAAGTCTCGACTTGGTGATGTGGGGCTTAGCATAAGCAAGCCCATCTGGGGCCCCTTGTTTTCAACAAGGCTCGCAGCTAACTATTAGGTGCCAGATCTTTTTTAAAAATTCTATTTATTCATTTATTTTTGGCTGCATTGGTGTCTTTCTTGCTTTATGTGGGGTTTCTCTTGCAGTTGCGGTGAGTGGAGGCAACTCTTGGATGCAGGCTTCTCATTGTGGCAGCTTCTCTTATTGCAGAGCACAAGCTCTAGGCTCTCAGGCTTCAGTAGTTGCAGCACAAGGGCTCTGTAGTTGGGGTGCATGGGCTTAGTTGCTCTGAGACATGTGGAATCTTCTTGGACCAGGGATTGAGCCCGTGTGCCCTGCACTGGCAGGCGGATTCTTATCCACTGTACTGCCTGGGACTCCAAATCCATAATGTTTCCCTGCCCTGGAAGATGGCAGGGTTTGGGAACCCATCCACATCAATTTTTCTAGGAAAGGTCTCCCATTCTCTGCAGAGTTTTCACCTCAGCTGGGCTGTCATGGAACGAGTGTGAAGAAACTCTAGAAGGGACTCATGTGTCAGAAGCCACTTCCTGGCCAGCCGAGCTTCTGCCCAGCCTCGGTTTCCCCAGTTGTAAAGTGGGATCAGTGGTAACCTCCAGAGCCCAGGGTTGGGATGAGGCTGCATAAGATGTTAGCTGTGAAGTACCTGGGGAAACTCAGGGCTCCTTGGGGCCCCAAAGAGCCCCACAGCCAGGGCGTGGAGCTGGGCCTCAGGGCGGGAGCTCACAGGGACAGCGGAGGGAAGCCCGGGTTTCCGCCCACCATTTTGTAAACTCCTGCGGCCAAACTGCCTCTGCCTAAAAATGGCAGCTGAGGCAGCCCCCAGGAAGCCAGCCCGGGCAGGGAGGCAGGGCAGATGGGCTGGGGAGGAGCCTGACGGGGCCTTGGGGTATGCTGGATTACGGTAGTGTAATGGAAAAAAGACCCCCCTTTTTTCCCCTGCAAGGAGGATGCCTTGGATCTCCACTGTGTATCAGAGGTGGCAGAACGCATTAGGAGTTCCAGCCTCTAAGTTTCCAGGTCATCCTGACCACGCCACTGTGACCCTGAACTGGGCTGGGCTCTCCAGGTAGGGCCAGACCAGCCCAGGGAGTCTGCGCCGAGGGTTGGGGGCCTGGGCTGTGGGGTCCTGAATGAGGGGCTCATCAGAGATGACAGCTTCTCAAGGTGTCCTGAGGGTCTTATGGGAGTGCCCTGCTTTCAATTTGAAAATCACCTACTGAGCCCTGAGCCGAGGAGAACACAGAGGTGAAGTCGCTGTGTGCAAAGCTATGCATGGCTCTGTCATCTTGCAGGAGCACAAAGTGATGCTCAGAAAACTGGAGCCATGCAGACAGTTGCCGACTGAACTGGTACCAGAGTGGCTTTCTGGTCTCTGACCAACCCATCCCTACCAGCTGCCTCTTCCGAAATAGGGCTTCAGGAAAGATTTTCTCTATACTTTGGTAGAAGTTTTTGGTAGTTGTGTTCATCTCTTCCAGGAGGGGTGCCTGGGAGCAGAGCTGGGGTGGGGGAGTTGGGGCAGAGATGGAGAAGCGTGTCCAAGACAGGGAGAACGTTCATTCCTCATTCTGCTTAGCGAGACCACCTTTCTGTCTTTCCTTCGGCTAAAGTAAACATACTTGCCAAATGAATCAAATTTCTTGGAGAGATATGCTGCATTCTCCAGATGGGATTCTAGAAATATCAGAATGAGATGGTTGGATGGCATCACCGAATCAATGAACATGAGTTTGAGCAAACTCTGGGAAATGGTGAAGGACAGGAAGCCTGACATGCTGCAGTCCATGGGGTCGCAAAGAGTCAGACACGACTTAGTGACTGAACAACAATAACAAGCTGAGTTGGAAGACTTCATCGCCAGAGGGCTGCCAGTCATTGACATCTACCCATTTGTCAGAGGAGGGAACTGAGGCGCAAAGTGGGGAGTGAGGCACCCAGGGTCATGGTCAGGGGTGAGAAGTTTGCTCTGCAGGCTGTGCCCTGGGTCCCTTCCACACATCACCCAGAGGGCCCACATGTGTCCTCAGTTCCCCCACCTCGATGTGGATATGTCAGGGGAGCACTGTGGGCTGACGTGGTCTGAGGTGAACACAACTGACCGTGGCCTCTAAGATGTCAGCCTTGTGAGGCGAGGAGCTGGCTTCCTGCAGCCACTTTGCCTCCACCATCTCAATGGCTCCTCAATTCCTAGCCTTTTTTCTAGCTTAGTATTTTAGGTTTGTGTTTTTTTTTTAATTTATTTCAGCACAATTTTAGACTTCCTGCGAAGCTGCAAAAATAATACAAAGATTTTCCTTGTGCTCTTTACTCAGACTCCCTGACTGGTTAATACTTTTTATAATTTTCTCTATTTTTCTACCGCATTTTTTTCTTAAACCACTTGAGAGCAAGTTGTAGACATAATGGCCCTTTCTCTTAAATATGTCAACATGTCCTAAAAAAAAAAAAAAAAAAACAAAGCGTTCTTTTATGTAACCACCGTACGTGTATCAAAATCAGGTGATTAACATCACTACAAAAATAATCTACAGAACTTTGTCAGATTTTTCCAAAACAATTTGTCTTAGAGGCAAAAGAAAATTCTATGGAACGTATTGTGTTTCACTCTGCTGATTTTCTGGAGCATTTGCTCAGATTTTCTTTCTCTTTCATGGTATTGATCATTTTGAGGAGTGCAGGCTAGTTTTTCTATAAAATGTTCCTCGTCAGGGCTTGTCTGAAGGTCCCTCATGATTAGTTGTTCTTATTTTGTCAGGAGTGTCACAAAAATGAAGCTGAGTCCTTCTCGGACATAGTATCAGCTCATCCCATTACCAGTGGTCTCACTCGGGTTGCTTGGATTAAGGTGTTGTCTGCTAGGTAAAGTCACTTATTTCCTTTGTAATGAATATGTCTCTTATGGGCAGAGTCTCTGAGAATATATAAATATTTTGGTCCTCTTCAAATCTTTATCCACTCATAGTAATATTATGGCTGATTCCAGTCTGAATCAGTTATTATCATGATAGTGTCTTGATGGTGATGTTGTAAAGCCTTCATTCTTTTACAGGTGTAATTGCTGACATGGCTTTCTCTGCTGGCTCAGTGGGCGGGAACCAGTTGGCTCAGTGTCTGGAAGGCTGGTGCTGATGGGGCCATGTGTGAGAGCCCTCAGGCTGAGCCTCCGACGGCCACCATCTTGCCTGCCTCCTTGTGGCGCCCGGTGGGCTCCTCTTTGCTCCCTGGCCACCCTCCCTTCACCTTTACAGCTTCCTGCCATTCATCTGTGGAGCTCCTATTATGAGTGGGCACTGTTTTCAGCCACAGAGGAAGTGGGACAAAGCTCCAGACTTAAGGAGCTTATATTCTAGTGGAGAAAATAGACAAACAAATAAACACATTAAAAAATTAGTATTGGGACTTTCCTGGAAGTCCAGTGGTTAAGACTTCGCTTTCCAATGCAGGGAGTGCAGGTTCGATTCCTGATCAGGGAACTAAGATCCCATATGCCTTGAGGTGAACTCCCCCAAAACATTTAAAAAACAGTATCATTTCAGAGAGGAATATGTGCTATAAAAGAAGTAGAACCAAGGAAGGCAGATAGAGAGACTGGAATGGGGATTTAGGACAGGCCTCTGAGAGCCTGTGAGCAGAAATCTGACTGATGAAATGAGCCGTCCTTGCTGAGATCAGGGAGTAGGACATTCCAGGCAGAGGGCATGGCAGGTGCAAAGGCCCTGAGGCAGAAGTTAGTTTGACACGCTGGAGGAGATTACAGAGGGAGAGGGAGCCGGAGATGGAAAGGTTGGCAGTGTCAAGGAAAACATCAGTATGGACTCGGAATTAATCCAGAGGAAATGGGAAATCAAGAGTTTTAAGTGTACAAGGATGTGATATGATTCACCCTTGTGCTTACTCAGTCCTGTTTGACCCTTCTTGACCCTTTAGGCTGTAGGCAGCCAGGCTCCTCTGTCCATGGGGTTTTTCAGGCAAGAATACTGGAGTGGGTTGCCATTTGCTTCTTTATGAGACCTTTTTGACCCAGGGACTGAACAAATATCTCTTGTGTCTCTTGCATTATAGGTGGATTCTTTACCTGCTGAGCCATCGGGAAAATCCTTATGTATATATAGTTATTTAACAAATATTTTTTATAATCAACTTTGTATGTAGATCTAAAAAAGTTTATTTAAACCTTGAAACTCTCCAAGTTTCCTATATCTCAAACCAATGTTACTTCAATAAGTTGATTATATCCATATAAACAGATGAGTCCCTCAGAACGACTGTGTCATTCACTAGCCTGCTATCCAAACCTAAGTCAGCTCTCCCTGTGTTAAAAAATCTTAGACATTAAAAGTAGAGAAGCATGACAATAAGACTTGCAATCCCCAGGACTGAAGAACTGGAAAAGGAATCATTTGCTTACTATGGGATTCAATACAATTTAATCTTGAATCTGAAGGTCATCTGGTTAGGAAATACTGCACAGCTGGGTGGAGGTGGTGGGGACAGCGGGAGCTGTGTTCTGAAGCACTGTCTGCTCGGCAGCCTCAAATCAGGGGCCATTGGAGGCAACAGAACTTAATCCCCTCTGGCTGACCCCAGCTTGCCCAACTCACCCATTTTCACCTTGGAGACCCTGAGGCCCAAAATGGGACAGGGACTCACCCAAGGTCATAATAATGGCTAGTCTCTATTCTACCATCTCTCCTTGTCACTCCCGCCCAGTTCCAGCTGAGAATTCAGACACGATGTAAGCATTAGTCATCCTTATTGTAAAAATGTTATAACAGCCACATTAAAAGAGATCTCACCCAGCACCCTCACACAACACGGCCTTTCGTTCTCGAAGAGGGACTGTGTGAGGCTCCGGGGCGTGGTGGGTGTTTAGTCTCATCAGTATGGAGGTGGGTGCGCTGAGGGGCACTGTGTTGGTTCCAAGGAATGTTTATCAGAATGGCTGTGAGAATGTGAATCCTGGGGTCTCAGAGACCAGCATTTGCTCTCAAGCTCCACCACCTCCTCTGTGACCTTGGGCAAGTTTCTGAACCTCTCTGAGGGAAAATGAGTATGACCGGAATGTCAGCTCTCTTGCTCTCTGAAGTGAAGTATTAGCATATGTTATATAATGTCTCAGCAGGGGCCTGAGCAGCCCCTGTAACCAAGTACATTAACATTTCTGCAGCAAAATATATGATTTTTCATACCGCACAGAATAAAGACCATGAAACAACCCTGCATCATTTCAGGTCGGGAAGGCCACTCACAGAGTTATGAAAACCCCAGTGGTACCTGAGGGCTTCAGAACTGCAGTAAAGGATTGTGTAAGTGCAGTGCCAAGTAGTTAAGGAGAGGCAGGTCCTATGACAATCATTTTCTCTTTCAATCTCCCAGCATCGCCAGGAGGTGGCTGTTAATGTCACCACTTTCGTGGACAAAAGTCGCGGAGGATACTAGAGGTTAAGGGAGAGTGGCTATGTGTACACGTAAAACTGATTCACTTTGCTGTATGCCTGAAACTAACACCACATTTTAAGTCAATACTGTAGGCCAATAAAATTTCTTTTTAAGAAAAAGACAAGAAATCCAGATCCTAGTATTAAGAGGAAGAGATGAGATTCGACTTCAAAGCCTGGGAGAGTGTGCTAAGTCGCTTCAGTTGTGTCCGACTCTTTGTGACCCCATGGACTGCAGCCCGCCAGGCTCCTCTGTCCATGGAATTCTCCAGGCAAGCATACTGGAGTGGACTGCTGTGTCCTCCTCCAGGGGATCTTCCCAACCCAGGGATCGAGCCCGTGTCTCTTACGTCTACCTGCATTGGCAGGTGGGTTCTTTACCACCAGCGCCACCTGGGAAGCCCACCTGCTTCCAACTCTGCCATGTTGACCCCGGCCGTGCAGAGATGGCTTCTTGACTTCTCTGCTCCCTGGGACTCTGGAGTTTAGAAACAGAGTCGCCAGCCAGCGGAGTGGATTGGGAGGGTGGGATGCAGCTGGGAATAGGTTGGGAGGTCAGTTGGCTGAGCCAGACACTTATACCAAAGCAGTAGGTGTTGGTTGCTAGAGCCTGGGATGCCCACCTTAAACCTCTGCAAAACTTCCCAAGGGTCCAGCATACTTTGGCACTGACTAGACATTCAGCTGGCTCCCTGCTTGCCCCAGTGTAAAGGCTTCTTTATTTATCTTTTAATTAATTTGTTTCTTTCTGGCATCACTGCGTCTTCATTGCTGAGCACAGGCTTTCTCTAGTTGTGGTGAGCAGGGGATACTCTCTAGTTGTGGTGCGTGGGCTTCTCATTGCGGTGGTTTGTCTTGTTGCAGAGCACGAGCTCTAGGGTGTGTGAGCTTCAGTAGTTGCTGCTCGAGGGCTTTAGAGCGCCAGCTCAGTAGCTGTGGCTCACGGGTTATTTGCCCAGTGGTATGTGGAATCTTCCTGCACCAGGGGTTGTACCCTTGTCCCCTGCATTGGCAGGAGGATTCTTAACCAGTGGACCACTCAGGGAAGTCCTGAAGGCCTCTTTTGACACCATGGGGAGAGACACTGGCCAGAGATCTTACCCATCATTGGAGTTCAGGGGCTGAGAAAGCAACAATGTCTTCTCAGCATTTAAGTCAGGGCTCAAGCACTTTTGTGAGGAAGAATGGGGGAAGCCTTGTGGTGCCAGGCTACTGGTGAGGAGAACGGGTGACATGGAGAGTGAAAGTTCACTGCCCCACGTGCTCTTGCCTCCAAGCCCGCTCACCCTCTGGAAAGATACATGTTAGATCCCCCAGGTTGTTTGGCAAAGACTTGGATATCTCCTGCTCTCCATCACATTCTCATCCTTGAGAACTCCTACTCATCCTCTAAGACCCCTCTCAACTGACCCTGTCAAAGTTATGGCCTCTCATCTCTATTCTTTGCAAAGCACTTTGTTCTGATGCCCGGATTAGCACTTCTACTTGATCATAATCAACTATGAGTATACCTCTGTCCCCCACCATGGTGAGGGGCTGGTACAGAGCCTGGCTGAAAGGGAGGGAGGAAGGGAGGGAGAAGAGAAGGAGTCATGAAAAGAGGAAAGGAAGGAAGGGAGGAAGGGCACCTTCCTGACTAAGGTTTGGGATAAGCAAGAATGTGAAAGGAGTTTGAGCCACCTTGGAAGCTTCCTAGACAACAAGACTTATGAAGGGGAGTGTAGGGTGATGCTACGACCCCACAGCCCAGACGTGGGCTTGAATTTAGAGAAACCAGAAGCTGAATTCCGGCTTTACCTCTTAGTGACTGTGACCTTGAGCAAGTCAGTTTGAGTTCTCATCTGGAAAACTGAGACTTCAGTGGGTCCAACGGAAAGTAATTAGAGAGCATGTGCTGTATGTAAAAGCAGGTAAACACACATGCTACCACCACCCAGGGAACCCAAATTTATTTCCTGGACTTGAACTCATGGGTCTGGTTGGCCACGTGGCCATTGACCGCTCTGGCCTTCGGCTGCTAAATGGCACAAGATGGCCTTGGAGATTCAGGCTGAACATTCCCCCGTGTCTTCTCAGCTTCCCCTCTGAACCTGGATTTGGGTCTGGATTTGTTTAGAGAGTGGAGGTGGATGATGGTGGGAGGGGTGGGGCCCCTTGGGGCTGATGGGCACATGCTGAGCCAGGGTTGGTCCCCATTCTGTTCCAAGCCCGAGATACCTCCTGCTGAGAAGGACTGTGTTGCCTTCCTAGGAAGGGTGCCAGTGACTTCCAACAGCTTCTAGATATTGACATTAAGGGCGCCCTTCTCTTAAGGGGGCCCTTCTCTTAAGGGGGCTTTAGACCATCTCAGGAAGGTGTCAGCATCACTCCCTGAGAGTTGGGGGGATTTTCGCCTCTTGCCCACACACAAGCTTCATTCACCCAGAAACTGCTGCTCCAGCAGCTCTCGGCAACTTTGACCCAGAGTCCCTCCTGTGAGCCGGTGGGTGGGGACGGGCCCCCTGGAAAATCCTGCATGACCCAGCAGAGTTTCAGCTTCTACTGAAACCCAACCCTGCCCTTTGCACAGAAGGCTGGGCTCTGGGGGATTTTATTCTTGCATTTCACATACCTGAGTTTCTAGCTAAACATGGCAGGCCCTATCCTGCCTCTGGGCCTTTGCACGTGCTGTGCCCCCCTACCCAGAATGCCCCTCTCCTCCTCTCACTTGCGGACACTGCCTGGCACAGTGGGAAGGGTGACTGGAGAACAAACTTGGATTTCTATTCTGGCTCTGTCACCACCAAGCTCTGCGACCTTGGGTTAGTAATAGTTCCTCTGAGCCACTTTGTCAGTAAATGGGTCTCATAATAGCACCTCCTCACAGGGTTTTCATGTGGGTTCTGTGTGACAACATATATAAAGCTCTTGTTTCAGTAAATATGCCCCAATGAAATGTCCCTTGACCATCAAGGCCTGGCTCAAAAGTCACCTCTCCTGCAGTAACTTCCTGAGCAGGCAGTCTAGGAAACCCTCTGTCTGGGTTCCAATCCTGCTTTGCCTCTTATGAGCCCTGGTTCTGGGAAGTTCCTCCACCTCTCTTGGACCCTAAATTTCCCCATTTGTAAAGTGGGAATAATAGTACTTATCTGACTGGTGAGTCGGGGGTCGTTTCCGCACCCAAATAAACATAAAGAGCGTCTCAACACAGTCAGCTTGCTGGTGGGGCCAGGGGTGCCCCTCTAAAAAAAAAAAAAAAATAGTACTTATCTGTGAGCATCGTGATGAAAACAAAAGAATTTAAAAAACATCCGAGTAAGCACACAAGACTCATTGGCAGGGGCAGTGATATGATTCAAGCAATTCACAAAGCTTTTTTCACATGTGTTGTCATTTTTTAAAAGTGTTGCTTTCATTTTCATCTTTACATTACATACAATGTAAAATTACAGAATTTAGCAATGTCGGAAATACAAAGGAAAAAACCTACCTGTAATAAAAACTGTTGTTATTACCCTGTTATAGAGCCTTCTAGAAATGGCAACCTACTCCAGTATTCTTGCTTAGAGAATCCCATGGACAGAGGAGCCTGGTGGGCTACAGTCCATAGGGTCACAAGAGTCGGACATGACTTGGCGACTAAACCACCACCACCAGACATTTAGTCAGAAATATTGCAAACACGCGGAAGTGCACTGAGAGTGTTTGCACAACCCCTAGACATTCCTACCACCCAGACTGAAGAAATGCTGACATTCTTGCCATGTTTTCTCAGATCTATTTTAATAATGAAGAAAACCACACGGATGCAGTTGAAATATTTTCTTATCCCTCCCTCCCCAGAACACTCATGCTCCAAAATGTGGTGTGTCCCTTCTCTTCCATGTTTTATATTTTTATTACACAAAAATGTATCAATACCCAATAGATAGTAAGTCCACCATATTTTCTATACACGGTATCATATTGGACATATTGTTCTACAACTTACTTCTCTTGCTCAGAATACATTTCGAAGATCTAGCCAGGTAGGTAGATATAGATCTAGTTCACTTTTTTAATGAAATAATTCGTTCTATAAATAGAGCACAGTTTCTTTAATGATTTCTTGCTCGTGAGCTGTTAGATTACTTCTAATTTTCTCTGATTACAAGCAGTGCTGTGGTAAAAATCCCTGTGCATGTCTGCGTGTGAACATGTCAGCGAATATTTTTCTAAGCTATAAATAGAAAGGTATCATTTTGGAGTCAAGACATCAGCATCTTCAATTCTATGAGGTCTCATTGGCCATTTTTTCTACACATTTATAGTTATAAGAATGTGATCATTCTGTGTATTTTTTGCTTAATTTTTAAAAATATTTTTTTTATTTAATTAACGTATTTTTTGACTGTGGTGGGTTTTTGTTGCTGCACTCAGGCTTTCTTTAGTTGCGGTGAGCGGGGGCTACTCTTCATTGTGGTACACAGGCTTCTCACTGCGATGGTTTCTCTTGTTTTGAAGCAAAGTCTCTTGGTGCATGGGCCTGAGTAGTTGTGGCTCACAGGCTTAGTTGCTCTGCGGCATGTGGGATCTTCCCTAACCAGGGATCGAACCAGTGTCCCTTGCACTGCAAGGCAGATTCTTAACCACTGGACTGCCAGGGAAGCCCTCACCCTTTGTATTTTATTTATATTCAGCTTTTACCACTTATTGCACACATGCACACACACATCTATCACACACATACATTGTGCTTATTGATTCTGCAGGGTCTTCTTGGTTACTTACTGGGGCCAAGGTACTGGAGTTTTATGTGATCTTGTTTTAGTCCTGTGAGGTTTTTATTACCTGTGAGGTGAGGGAGGCAAGCTGGGCATATGAAGAGATTCACCCAAGGTTTTCACAGTAAGGAAGAAGCTGGTTTTCAAACCCGAGTTTCTTCAGTTCCAATCCAGTGCTATTTCTGCTGCCGAAAACCTGGTAGATGGTTCTACCCAAACCAGATTCTAGGACCCCATCCAAGACCAACTGAATTGGGATGTCCGCCTCTTGCCATGGTCTGAATTCTTACGGGGGATCAAGAAGATGCAGTTAGTAAAAGGCCAGTGTCTCTGGCCTGCTGGGCTTACTTGGAGTCATATCCTTCCTGTTATGCCTTGGGAATTTTTTTTTTTTTTTTCACAATCCTCTATGCTCTCTGATGTCCCATCTTACCATCTGGTAGATGCAGGGAAGGTATCATCTGGCATGGGAGCCTGAGCAAGCCTTGTGGCCAAGACCAGAGAGCCTTTGCTTTTAAAGGAACTCGTTACCATGGAAACTGCAGTCCCCATCTCATCTCTAGGAATGCTGGATGACATGTTCGTAGAGGTGGGGAAGGGAATAGTGAGTTGTGAGTGTGAGGCAGCTCTGCTAAGCTTCCTAAGAAAGGTGGGGAGGCAGGAAGAAAGAAGGATGTTTGGGGGGAACTGGAATTGTCCCTTTGCAGAGAAAACTGAGGCACCCTCAGATCCATCTTTATGCCTGGGATGAACATAAAGATAGTCAATGGCCAGCTGCCCTTCCATGTCCATTCAGGACTGAATAGGAGAAAGTGGATCAAAGCTTTAGAGTGGGGGATGTAATGGCAGCTGTACCAGTCCTAAACATGTTACATATGCCATCCATGCACTCCTCAAAGCAATCCGATGTGGTCCATGTATTATGCCCAGCGCCAGGTTAAAACCCATCTAACAGAGCCCAGAGACTTTCCCAAGGTTGCACAGCTGGTGATCGACAGGGATGGGTTCAGATCGCTATTCTATCTGTTCCCAAGGTCCCCACTCTAAATCATGAAAAAAGAACTTCCTGTTTGTTTCTTGTTTGGTTATTACAGATAAGCTTACTATGAACATATACATAAAACTCTTTATATGAACATGTGGTTTCATAAAATGAATGACTGTATCTATTTGCATTCCCAGTGACACTATAGGAGCATTCCAGTTCCCCTGTATTCCTCACCAGTACTTGGTTGGCACTATCAGTATTTTGAATATTGCCTGTTTTAAAAGTGTGGAGACGTGGCTCACCAGCACCTGATTGTGTTTCCTTAATGATTCATGGGGCTTTCTGGGTAGCTCAGCTGGTAAAGAATCTGCCTGCAATGCAGGAGACCCTGGTTCAATTCCTGGGTTGGGAAGTTCCCCTGGAGAAGGGATAGACTATGCACTGCAGTATTCTTGAGCTTCCTTGGTGGCTCAGACAGTAAAAAATCTGCCTGCAATGTGGGAGACCTGCCTTCAATCCCTGGGTTGGGAAGATCCCCTGGAGGAGGGCATGACAACCCACTCCAGTATTCTGGCCTGTAGAATCCCTGTGAACAGAGGAACCTGGAGGGCTACAGTCCATGGGGTCACAAAGAGTCGGACACGACTGAGCGACTGAGCACAGTACAGCACAATGATTCATGACGTTGAACGTTTTTGTGTTCATTTTTGTGTTCACATCGAATATGTGTATGTCTGATAAAATGTCTGTTCTTATATTAGTAACTGTTCCACTAGTAACTTGCTACTAGTAACTGTGTTGCTACAAGACAATAAATGTGTTGGAACCTGAAAAAAGAATTTCCCGAGAGTGCTGACTGTGAAGCAGATGCCTCGGTGCTAGGGAGGCTGTGGATTCTGCCATTCCCGGGATCATCCCATTCACTCTCTCCTCCCTAATACCTGCCCCAGGCCCTGCACATGGTCTGAGTTCGGCACATGTTAATGGAATTGAATGTGGACCAGCAATAGACTCATTTCTCAGCTTTCAGGATAACGTCGCTCACACGCCCTCACTTTCTTGAGCATGAAAAGAGGAGTTCCAGGAACTGAACATACCCCAAAGCCGGTGGTGTTGCTTGATCTAATCTTTGAGCTTCCTCTCAATGCAGATTGTGAGTTGTTGTCCTTCACCTCCCCTGGGTTTGGTGATGGAAAGTGGGGGAATTCAGTCTGGCATGAAGGGAGGATGTCAGGCAGGGGAGCATCCTGGGTTGTACAATATGGTGACAAAAGACAGTCAAAAAGGTTGATTTCTTTGACCCGGGTGACTGAGGACCTTCGGGTTTGGGACCCTTGAAACCTTTGCCATCACCTTGCTCTGTCAATCATGTGCTGTCTTAGCTTGGGCTGCTACAGCAAAATACCACAGACTGGGCGGTTTAAATGTTTGTGGCTTAAACAACAAACATTTGTTTCGCACAGTTCTGAGGCTAAGAAGTCCAAGATCAAGGTGCCAGCAGCTTCAGTGTCTGGTAAGGGTCCTCTTCCTGGTTTGCAGACGGCCACCTTCTTGCTATACTCTCACAGGATAAAGAGATCTTAGGTCTCTCGCTTTTTTTTCCCCCATGATGAGGGCCCCACACTCATAACCTCATCTCACCCAAGTTATCTCTCAAAGCCCCACTTCCTCATACCATCACAGTGGAGATCAGGGCTTCAACATATTAATTTTTGCTACTGCTAAGTCACTTCAGTCGTGTCCGACTCTGTGAAACCCCATAGATGGCAGCCCACCAGGCTCCCCAGTCCCTGGGATTCTCCAGGCAAGAACACTGGAGTGGGTTGCCATTTCCTTCTCCAATTATTGAAAGTGAAAAGTGAAAGTGAAGTTGCTCAGTCATGTCCAACCCTCAGCGACCCCATGGACTGGAGCCTTCCAGGCTCCTCTGTCCATGGGATTTTCCAGGCAGGAGTACTGGAGTGGGGTGCCATTTCCAATTTTTAGGAAGACACAAATATTCAATCCATAGCCTGTGCCTTGAGTTTTCCTTGTGTCCCTAAGCCCTTCCTAAGTATAGTGAGAGAGAATGAGATGGAACAAACAAAAATCTTGTAAAATAAGTTAAATACATTTAAGACACCAAGTTGCTGACTTTGTCTTTTTCCAGGGGGTTGGGGGGAGGGGATTTCAGCCCAATCTTGCTGGGTTTAGAAAGGCCCCAGTGGGTGCCGCCTGGTCTGTTCACTGTAGTCATGGATGTCGGTCACCTCTGGAAGCCATGAGCCATACTGTCCAACTGAGCCTCCAGGACAGCCTCGGTCTCTGTGATAAACTCAGCCTAACCTCTCTAAGTCCCTTCAAAGATGGGGCACAGCTCTTCCCTCTGAATCAAGTCATACATTACTTGTGTGAACCAACCATGCTTCTTTCTAATTTTAATGGAATTATAGCCTCTCTGGGTTTTCTTTCCAGTTGTTTTAACAATTGCCTTCCATCGAGTTTAGGGTTGACACGTACACACCGCTAGTGGGGAAGGAGAGGGTAGGACAAATTGAAAAAGTAGCGTTGATATATATACACTATCATGTGTAAAATCAAGAAGTAGCAGGAAGCTGCTGTATAACACAGGGAGCCCAGCCCAGCACTCTGTGATGGCCTAGAGGTGTGGAATGGAGGGGGAGGGAGGCTCAAGAGCAAAGGGATACATATATATACAACTATGAGTAATTCTTATTGATTACTGTAGTCATGCAGAGACCATCACAACATTGTAAAGAAATTCTCCTCCAGTAAAAAAAAAAGAAAGGAAAAAAGAAAAAGAGAAGAAGCCCAAATGCTTAGATGCAAGAGGAGGCAGTTGGCCAGAGAACAGGGGAAAGAGTGTTCCAACCTGAGGAAGTTGCAAATGCAGAGACTGGAAAGCAGAAGGAGGGGGAGAGACAGAGACGGAGAGAGAAATGAAGGACTTCTAAAAGCAGAAACGTGTTCAGTATGTTCGGGGCATAGAAGGGGATGATAAGATGATTAAAGAAACCCCAAAGGGACATGAAGACGCTCATGGGCCATGAGGACACTTAGGTCTCATTCTGTGGGCCATGGAATTTAAGAAGGAATGTTAGGAGAATCAGTCTGGGGGGAGTATGGAGAATTGATACGGGTGGGGAGCATGATGGCTGGGGACCACTAAGAGACTGCTGTAAGCCATCCAGATGGGAGCTGAGGGTGACCTGCTTCAGGTAATGGTGTTTGAGAAACGATAATATCTGATGTTGGAGCAGGTACAGGAAACAGGCATTCTCAAATCTTGCTGCTGAGATAGCTGATGCAACTTTCTGGAAAGCAATTAAGGAATATGTAACAAAGCTTAAAAAACGGGTATTACCTTTGATTTAATAATTCCCTTTCTAGGACTTATTCTACAAAAATAATTAAGAATGTGCAATTCATCTCAATATTAATTATAAAAGGAAAATGTTGAAAACAAATGTCCAACACTAGATATCAAAACATATGTACACAAATAACATTTTAGACATTAAAACCATATTTTAAGAGAAAAATTAAAACAGATAACCAACAAGGGCCTACTGTGTAGCACTGGGAACTCTACTCAATATTCTAATAACCTAAATGGGAAAAGGATTTGAAAAAGAATAGATACATATATGTGTGTGCATGCGTGCTGCAGTTGTGCCAACACTTTGCGACCCCCTGGACTGTAGCCCCCAAGGCTCCTCTGCCCATGGGATTCTCCAGGCAAGAATACTGGAGTGCATTGCCGTGCTCTCCTCCAGGGGATCTTCCCCACCCCGGGACTGAACCCGCATCTCTTATGTCTCCTGCATCGATAGGCGGGTTGTTTACCACTTGCTACTTGGGAAGCCCTACCAGGAAAGTCCCTAAAATAAAGATTATAAAAGAAAACAAAGAATTTTAGAGGTTTACTGTTCCACTAAGGATCATTGTTGTTGTCAGTCACAATGGCACCCCACTCCAGTACTCTTGCTTGGCAAATCCCATGGACGGAGGAGCCTGGTAGGCTGCAGTTCACGGGGTTGCGAAGAGTCGGACACGACTGAGCGACTTCCCTTTCACTTTTCACTTTCATGCATTGGAGAAGGAAATGGCAACCCACTCCAGTGTTCTTGCCTGGAGAATCCCAGGGACGGGAAAGCCTGGTGGGCTGCCGTCTACAGGGTCACACGGAGTCGGACACGATGAAGTGACTTAACAAAAAAAAAAGTCATGTCCAACTCTGTGACACCATGGACTGCAGCATGTCAGGCTTCCTTGTACTTCACTATCTCCTTGAGTTTGCTCAAACTCATGTCCATTGAGTCAGTGATGCCATCCAACCATCTCATCCTCTGTTGCCCCCTTCCCCTCTTGCCCTCAGTCTTTCCCAGCATCAGGGTCTTTTCCAACGAGTTGGCTCTTTGCATCAGGTGGCCAAAGTATTGGCCCTTCACTTCAGCGTTAGTCTTTCCAGTGAATAGTCAGGGCTGATTTCCTTTAGGATTGACCAGTTTGATCTTCTTGCAGTCCAAGGGACTCTCAAGAGTCTTGCCAGCACTACAATTTGAAAGTGTCAATTCTTAGGCGCTCAGCCTTCTTTATGGTCCAACTCTCACATCTGGACAGGACTACTGGAAAAACCACAGCTTTGACTATACAGATCTTTGTTGGCAAAGTGATGTGTCTGCTTTTTAATACGCTGTCTAGATTTGTCATGGCTTTTCTTGCTGCTGCTAAGTCGCTTCAGTCATGTCCGACTCTGTGCAACCCCAGAGACGGCAGCCCACCCGTCCGTTGGATTCTCCAGGCAAGAACACTGGAGTGAGTTGCCATTTCCTTCTCCAATGCATGAAAGTGAAAAGTGAAAGTGAAGTCGCTCAGTCATGTCCGACTCTCAGCGACCCCATGGACTGCAGCCTACCAGGCTCCTCTGTCCATGTGATTTTCCAGGCAGGAGTACTGGAGTGGGGTACCATTGCCTTCTCCAATGGCTTTTCTTAGCTATTAGTAAATAAAACTAGTATTAAACTTAGAAAACAAAGAACAAAAATAATTGCTCTCCATCAACAACCTCAAAGGACTTTTCTAAAAACAACAACAAAAAAACCATTCACTGGAATTCCATACTCTTCGGCTCAGGCTCCTCCCCCTAAATTCCCTGGGGGTATTAGTCATTGATTGGCTCTTCCTTTCCAACCAGTTCTCCTGCGGCCTCAGAAGTGAGGCAAGGGAGTTCAGGTGGCTCTGAAGCCAGGCTGTGTGGAGAACAAGTGGAGAAGAGGTGGGGACGCTTTTGGCTGGGCTGCCAGACCTCATCTTGTCATTGTTGTGGGGCCAGGGGACACAAGCCATCCCAGAGGCTCCGGCCCTGGGAAAGGACAGTTTCCTCCCTTCTGCGCATCTTTACAGTCAGGGCCCTTTTAGGACTTGGTCCCTGAGGCTTGACTGGGTGCTGAGTCGTATCACCTTTGTTTATTGTTTAGTTGCTCAGTCGTCTCTAACTCTTCTGTGATGCCATGGACGGCTCCTCTGTTCACGGGATTTTCAAGGCAAGAATACTGGAGTGGGTTGCCGTTTCCTTCTCCAAAAGGGTGGTACTCCACCACGGGGAGTCGAAACCGGACCGCCTAGGTCAAAACCAGGAATCCTAACCGCTAGACATGTGGGAGACAACGGGATATATCACCTTTGGGGGTGGGCTATCTGAGTTCAGGGCTGGCTGAGCATGGTAGAGTTGGGAGGAGTTTGGAAGCCCACCTGAGTGGTCAGAGATCTCTGCGCCTTACCCTCGGCATGGTTACTGAACCAGAAAGCAGGATGCTGGATTCAAGTCCAGTGGAGTAGACTGGTTAAGAGTGTGGGTTCTTGAAACAGTCAGCCTGGTTTCGAATCCTTGTTCAGTCACTCAGTTGCTGTCGTGTCCGATTCTATAGGTTAGACTTCTAGCTTTGCTATTTTCTAGCTGTGTCAACTCAGGCAAATCACTACTAAATTTTTTGCTCCTTGGTTTCCCTACTTTGTGGACTCTCTATGAGAATTCAATCAGTTAATTCATCTAAAGTATTTTTAAAAGGACTGGTGTATGAAAGTAGTGAATAAATGTCAACTGTATCACTGAGCTGTGCCTGGAGATTGTAGGGGGTACTCGGCATGTCTTGGGGCCTCCACTTTCCCCATCAGAGCAATGGGAAGAACCACAATGTCCTTCCCTTATTCCCTATCCTTTGAACTTGAGATCCTTGAGATGGGCAATGACTCTCAGTGTAGGTTGCAAGTAGAACACTAGGTGCCCATCTGGTTGTCTCCCAAATGTCCGTCTGCAAACTGGGAATGGCAGTCCAGGGCCCACCCAGTGACTCTCAGGGCCAGAGGTCAGTTGGACATTTCTGGACCGCTCTCTGAACCAGTGCTGCCCTCTGTGAATATCTGGGCCCCCAGCTCCAGCCTGGGAGGCAAGCCATCCTGGAGTCAACTAGTCTTCATCACCTTTCTCAGGTAACAAAAGTGGGTCTGCATGAACATGATTCATGGTGATGTCCAGGCCATCAGGCCCACGCTGCTCCCAAAGCTTGTGGGCTCTGCAGCCCCAGGGGCCTGGTCCTAGTCCTGGAGAGGAGCGCACTCTGCCCTTTCCGCAGCAGTTCCCCGGAGCAACAGCTGGGGAGAACGCTGCACTGGGGTCTGTGGGCCTTGGGGTACACATGGGATGCTTAGAATCTCATAGGACTTATGGCAATGAAACTGCTCACAAAGTACAGACTTGCCTGTTGGCTGGGGTCACAGAGGAAAAGTCCAGGGTGTGAGGAGAGGCTAGAACAGAGAGTTGAATTTGGGTTCTGGAAGACCTTCAGAAGCTTAAAGCCAAGGGCAGGGCGGGCACTGGGCGGGAGAGAGAACTGTGTTCCTGCTCGTTGTTGTTCAGTCACTCAGTCGTGTTTGACTCTCTGTGACCTCATAGACTACAGCATGCCAGGCTTCCCTGTCTTTCAGCATCTCCTGGAGCTTGCTCAAATTCATGTTCCATTGAGTTGGTGATGCCATCTAACCATCTCGTCTTCTGTCATCCCCTTCTCCTCCGGCCTTTGATCTTTCCCTGCTTAAGTTGATCACTTAACCTAGCAACATGTCCTTAAAAACTCTTGGTTACTTTTTCTTGCAAATATGTTTTACATGTTGTGATTTCCTAACCAATCTCTCCTTTCTTTCTAGACAAATGAGTGGTCTCCGGTTGGGTTTTGTTGTTGTTGTTGTTGTTGTTATATTTACTATTAGAAACTACATAGCCTCAGACTTTTTACTTAATAGGGCAGCAGCTCAAGGTGCTCCAAGGCACTGAGCTCCCTGGCTGCATCATCTCCCTTAATCCTCACGGCAAGCCTGCTGTGTGAGTGCTTGTTGCTCCTGTTTTACAGAAGGGCCATTGAGGCTCAGTGAGGTCAATGATTTGCCCGAGTCACATAGTTACAAATGGGCTCAGCCGGAAAAAAATAATTGAGAACTTTCCAATTTCCGATTCGGGGATGCTTACTACTATGTAGTACTGTATTCCTGATCGTTTCTTTAGGAAAGGTTCCCAGAAGTGGAATTACTGGATCAGAAGGGCCTGGTTTGTTTTTTATTTTTAAGGCTGTTGACACATGTGCTCACAAACACTTTACACTGATATTAAAGAAAGAAAGATATGCTTTCAGCAAATATCACCTTCCATGTTCCCCACACTGGTTCTTCTTCTTCATTAAAAAAAAAAAAAAATTTATTTATTTGGCTGCACCAGGTTGTAGCATGTGAGATCTAGCTCCCTGACCAGGGATCAAACCTGGCCTCCCTGCACCTGGAATCTTAGTCACTGAATCACCAAGAAAGTCCTTCTCCACCATTCTTTCGCTTCTGCACAGCATCTCTCCATCCATCATCCACTCAGTGAGCATCTACCATGCACCCACCTGTTCCTTGAGACATCGATGGCGCCGGGGCTGCAGGTTCCCTCAGCTACGGTAGATGGTGTTTATCTCACTCCCCTATGTGGGTGTGCCGGGTGTGGCCAGGCCTGAGTTCCCACAGCCCCTACAGGGACCTGAAACTCTCCCCGCAGGCCTTGTTCTGACACTGGGCTGGCCAGCTGGGGCATCGACTGGGAAAACACCCCCCTTTCCCTCAGTGTCTGTACCTCCTCCCTCCCTGTGTCTCTCATTTCCCAGAAGCCAAGGGGAAATCCCACGGGCCTGGGTGACCCAGGAAGGGGAGGAGTGGCCCATTTTCTTGGGCTTTGGGAAAGGTGGCTCTGCAGTGCATTCATTTTCCCCGTCCTCTGTCTCCTTCACTTCCTCCTTCCCTGGCATCTTCCTCTTGCCACCCCAGGTAACGTCCTGCCCCACTCTGCTTGGGACTAGCCTAAAAAAGCTGCCACCTTCCTGGGCCAGAGGTAGCTCTCTCAGCTTCTTTCCTCTTGCTGGGAAATCCTCCCCTCCTTTCCTTATCCCTCTTGATCCATAAGTTTCCAGAATGTGGGCTCAACTCAAGACTGTTTCCTGGGTATACAAGAGAATTTGAGGCTTCCCTGGTGGCTCAGAGAGTAAAGAATCTGCCTGCAATGCAGGAGACCTGGGTTTGATCCCTGGGTTGCGAAGATCCCCTGGAGAAGGGAATGGCAACCCACTCCAATATTCTTGCCTGGAGAATCCCCATGGACAGAGAGCCTGATGAGCTATAGTCCATGGAGTCACAAAGAGCTGGACATGACTGAGCAATTAACACACACACAGGAGAGTTTCAGGTGGTAAATGAACTGAGCATTAAATAACACTGAGCTACTTAGCAAGAAAAGTTTTCAATTATTTTATTTTCAGGGCTCTGTCATTCTTGCTGATCTCCTCAAAGAGTCTCTAATTGATGATGGTGTGTCTTTCAACATTTATAATGTGGCTTTATTTTTATTTATGTGGGAGAATATAGGACTTTATTCATTTTTATTTTTTGGCCACACTGTGCAGCATGTGGGATCTTAGTTCCCTGCCCAGCGATCAAACCCACACACTCTGCATTGGAAGCATGGAGCATTAACCACTGGACCACCAGGGAAGTCCCTAATGTGGCTTTATTTTTAGTGTATTTATTTTTACAATTCCTTTCTGTTTTAGGCAAGCAATACAAAATACCCATTTATATTGCTATATTTTCTAATTTTTCTGCATACCTACCTCTGTACCTAATCTCATATAGATGGAGTCTATATAAAATCGTGTACAACCATCTATATACATGATTTTTTGAAGTGTAGCCTTTTTTCTCTTTCTTTCATCACTTGTTTCTTTTTTCTCTCCCTCCTCTCTTCTCCCACTGGCAGGACCAGCAGCGTAACTTGCAGGGCTAAGCGCAATATGAAAATGCAGTATCTTATGCTTCAAAATTGTTAAGAATGTTGAGATGGAGACAACTGAGCATTAGACCAAGTCCAAGACTCTTCTAAGTGCAGGGCACAGGCCGCCTGGCTCGTGGGATCTTAGTTCCACCAGCAGGGATTGAACTCATGCCCTTGGCAGCGGAAGCACTGAGTCCTAACCGCCCGTTTTCATAACCTGGTCTGTGTTCTTCCATACGTTCCTCCATGTTCACATAATCATACCAATTTCCATGGAAATCCCTCCAAATGGTATAAGTCTATTTCATTCTTTACAAAGGCTGCATAAGATGTCATGATGTAAATGGACCATCTTTATTTTGCAATTTTCCCAACACATGGGCATTCACTTTTTCCAATTGTTTGCTGTTCAAAAAACTGTAATGAATATTTTTACATTCAGGCATCTTTGCATTGTAAAGTGAAATCTTAAGACAGGGTAAAGTTTCCTTTTCAAATGAATTTATTGCAGAAAAAATGTGAATCAAATTTATGGGAAAATGTGAAACATAGGCAGAAATGAGTTCTGGGAAGTGCGGATCCTGCACTGGGCCCTCTGTGAACTGAGGCCTGGATGGAAGGAGGCTGAGAGGTAATGTCTGCTTTTGTTTCTGCAGCACAGAAGTCCAAACACAAAAGTCAACCTTCACTTGTTGAGATAAGGGACAGGAAAATGCCTGTGACACAGAAAACAAATAGAGTATCGCTGGTATTAATAAACTGCCCTGGCAACAGTTGTCCTTGGAGTTGACACCCCCTGCTCACTGTTTCACTCAGTCAGTTAATCAACAAACACTGTGTTGGGCACCCTAGGGGATGTGGGGCTGACCCAGACTTTGGCCCTGCCCTCCAGGGTTTTCTGATCTAGTTGAAAACATGTGTGCCTTTATGTATGAGAAATATTTTCTCAGACCCACAGAGAGGTGTAGAGAAGTGAGCTAGAGCCCCCCTAATACACACATACAGTTACAGCCTCATACACACTCATATATACGTGCAAAGACATACACATCAGGGTACACATACTGCCACAACCACATACACACATACACACACACCCCACAATCACACACTCAAGCACTGCAGCCAGCATTCCAATTCCCCCATCCGCTCCCCCTTTCCCCAGCACACACAGAAATAACAATTACACTGGAGTTCTGGGACCATTGCTGTGGGAACTGAGATTCTGCAGTTCTAACTTGAGGGTATCTGAATTCTTGCTCCGACTCTGATATTAGCAGCAGAGTCTGTGCTCTGAATTCTGAGTCATTTCACCCTCAGGAGGTCAGGCTGGGCAGCCAACCAGGGAGTTGGTGAGAACAGGCAATTAAAGGTCTGATTGTTTTCTGTCTGAGTGATGGAGTAGCCTAGTTGGATGCTTGTAGGGGAGCTATGTCTGCAGGTTACACGCATGCGTGTGTGTGTGTGTGTGTGTGTGCACATGCACAGGCGTGTATGCTCATCCAGGAGTGAGTCCATGGAATATTCTCAGATGAGGCTGAGATTGTGTAGTAGTCATGCCTGAATCTTCAGCTCTTGTATTATTCAGGCCAGGCCGGGCTAGGCTGTGATAATAAATACATCTCAAAACTCTTCATTTAGTTGTTGCTGAGTCGCTAAGTGGCTTAACACTAAAAAGCCTCACTTCTTACACAAAATTCAAGATGGGTCAACATCCCCCTCCATCCTGTGGTTGAATCTGGAATCCAGGATCTCTAATTCGGCCACAACAGAGCAGAAAGAGATGGAGGAGGCTCATTGACTCTTACCTACCTTGGCCTGGCAGTGGGCACACGTCTTTCCGCCTAGACATCAAGGGCTCCAAACTAAGGACAGGAGAATCTGGAACCTCAGAGGAGTTCCTTAGTAAGCTCACAGTCCCAACCATATCTCCCCTTTACGCTTCTGCAAACCAGAATATCCATGCCCAGCATGGAGCCCATTCCTTAGAGACAGTTCAAATCCTGGCTCTGTCACTTGCTAGCTGGCTGGCTTCAGGCCATGTATCAGCCAGCATCCCAACGGGAAACAGGTGGCACCTTCAAAATAGGAGTTTGAAGGGGTCTTACTTGGAAAGAATAATGTGATAACCAGGTGCTTGGAGCAGCTGAGCTCTCACCACCCTTAGCCAGAGGAGACAAGACCACAGAGCAGTCAATGAGATCCAGAAGGAGAAAGTCAAGCAGAGGTGAGCCCCTGGAGATAAGCAATGACCTTCAGATGAAGGATCAGGCTACCCAAGGGATCGCACGAGAAGGAAGTCAGGAGCATAACTCCACGACTCCACTCCTCCCCTCCCTCGTCTCTCTGTGGGGGCTCACCACTGGCTGAGCCCAACAGAAGCCCAAGGGCCCTACAAGTTGCTGATGTAGTCCAAACAGGTCAGCCTCTCAGGGCAAAGTGGACAGAGGCTCTGGAAGAATAAACAGACACAGTCTGGCACAGACAACTGATTTCTATTTTCTGGGCTTCCCTTCTCTAATTTCTAAAAAGTGGATGCTAATACCTACCTCACTGTGTTATTGAAGGAAAGTGAAATACTGTATGTAAAGACCTGGCATATAATCGGCCCTCGGCAAATGTTAGTTTCTCAGTGTCTGAAGGTACTTCGTAGTCCAACGGCTCCCAGTCCAGGATGTGCCAACTACGCTAAAGTCTGGTGTGAATTTCTCAAACAAATTTTCCAAACCAAAAGTGTTTTTCCTAATAATAACTCCCATTTTCGAGCTACTTATATATGTGAAGTATTTTACTGGTATTGTCTCCTTTTAGCTTTATAATACTTTCTTAAGTGTTATTGTAAACAAGTTGGGACTCTGGCCGAGAGCAGTGAGTAACCCCTCTGTGCTCACTCAGTCAGTGAGTGGGTCTGGCCCCAAAGCCACAGTTGTTCTTTCTGCTCTCCTCTGATTTCTGAGCATGTGTGCACAATAATAGATGAAGTGGGGGATGCTGAGAATTTCTGTGCCCTGAAGGAGGTAAATGCACCCAAGGTTGAGGGCCCTGTCTTAGCAGAGGCCCCATGTAGACACTGCAGGCTCCAATGAGTGCCCCCTACCCTTCACCTGTGTGCCCTCCTCAGGCTGGAGTTCACTCACCCACCACAGCTGTTGCTGGTTAATTTCAGGTCACCCATCTCCGACTCCATCTGACCAGCCCAGCACCACCAGTGCAGAGAGCCAGACCTTGGAGCCAGGTGAGGAAAGATATTACTGGGCTCATAGGCAGCTTTTTGAGACAAAGCAGGTGGTCTGCTGGTGTGATGGAAAAGGGAAATGGGTTTTTATGGTACCAGGGAGGTTCCCTAACTTCAGATAACACTTCTCCTTCCTGACCCAATGTCTAAAGTTCCACTACTAGTTTCAGTTTGAGATCTTAGTGCTACCATCTTTGAGAGGCTATTGATCAAAAATCATGCACATGTGGGCAAAGTATTCAGTGAGCATTTAAAGAGGATTTGTTGAGAACAAGCTAAAGGACTCTTGGTAGGGGTACTGGGGTTCCATCAGATGGGGCCTTATTTAACTCAACAGATGTTTAAGGATCCACTCTGTGCAAAGTCTTGTACAACTCTGGGCAGAAGCAGGAGGCAGGCTCAGGGGAAGAGGACCTGCCATCCACTGAAATGGCCCATCTTTAACCCCATCATCAGCCCCAAGTCCATCTTTCAAGGTTCTGGGGTCATGATCCCATCCTCCTTGGTAGTACCCTCAAAATAGTGGAGGAGTCTGGGAGGCGAAATATGGCCCCATAGTACTGGGAGGAGGTGGGGGTGGGAGAGGGGAGGAGGGATGGGGGTGTCTCTGAGCCCACAACCACCTTTCACACAAGGTAACTCTGGAGGCGGAGGCAAGAGAGAAGAGTTTGTGGGGACTGGACACCCCAGGGTTAACTCATCTTAACCTCTAATCACCTTCGGCCCTACCCTCTCCTGATTGTAAGGAGGATCAAAGGGTCAGGGGAGGAGCCAGCCCAGCCCCCATTTTGCAGACAGGAAGGCTGAGGCCCAGAGCGAGTAGGGGACCGTCCAAGGTTAAGCAGCAGATCCCTGGTGAAGCCCTTGGCCTCTGTCCGCGCCCCTCCACCCACTTCCATCCCTGGGGTCAGCAGCATCAGCATCTGCCAAGGCTCAGCTGATGTCTGGCGCTTCCAGGGGAGCGACTCCAGGTCCGTCTGGTGAATGGGAGCACCCGCTGCGAAGGGACAGTGGAGGTCTGGTTCCAGCAGTCGTGGCAGCCCGTGTGCGGGGCGCTCTGGGAGCTCGATGCCTCCCACGCCCTGTGCAGCTCGCTGGACTGTGGCCGGGCTCACCCGCTGGAACTGCCGGTCCTGCAGACCCCGGAGCCGCCGGCCTGGGCAGCCGCGGGGAACGCCAGCTGGGCCCCGAACACCACAAGTGTCCTGGCCCCTGCCGTCCAGTGCAGCGGCCCCGAATGGCTGAGCTGCAAGGTGGTGGAGCGCGACTGCCGTAGCGACGAGTGGCCTGCCCAGGTCAACTGTACAGGTACGAGCGGACCAACCCGCACCGGCCGCCAGGCCCCCTGCCCGTCCCACCTCCCAAGCCTTCGGCCCCTGCCCCTCCCTCCTGTCCTCAGTTCTGGCCCCTGGGCCCAAGCATCGCCCTCTGAACTGAAACCCCACCCACCAGCGACGCAAATACAACTATACAACTGGTTCCAACACCTGAGGCGCCAGCAGCGCCCCTAGCCCCTAATACATAAATACGCCAGGTTCCCAGCATCTCTTAGCTCTTCGACTCCCCTAGGCTTTTCAGGCCCCGCCCACCGGGTCTCTAGCCCCACCCACTAGTCTGCCCCTCAGCCAGCCCACGCGGCCCAGAGAGATTCCTCAGTACCGCCCACCAGGCTACTAGCCCCTCCCACTGGCTCCCCAACCCTAGGTCTCCAGCCTTGACAGCCAGTCTTCTCAAGCCCCTCTCCCTGGGTCTACAACCCTGGGGAAACACTCCCCTGCCCAGTCCCGACAATCTTCTCACCCCTTCCCTTCCTCTACTTCTTCCCTCCAATCCCCAAACCCATTCTCCTCCCATCCCCAGATAAACGCGATTTGAAATTGGTGGGTGGTGGCAGCCCATGTGAGGGCCGCGTGGAGATGCTGGAGCACGGCCAGTGGGGTTCGGTGTGTGACGACACATGGGACCTGGAGGATGCTCACGTGGTGTGCCGGCAGCTGGGCTGCGGCTGGGCCGTCCAGGCCCTGCCCGGCTTGCACTTTGCCCCTGGCCAAGGACGCATCCACTGGGACCAAGTGAACTGCACCGGGTTGGAGACCTACCTGTGGCACTGCCCGGGGCTGCCCGGAAATGGGTACTGTGGCCACAAGGAGGATGCCGGAGTGGTGTGTTCAGGTGAGTGGGTGATGCTGAACCAGGGTCATCCAGCACTCACTATAGGCCTGCTGGGCCTCCATGAGTGCTGGAGAGACCCACCCTGCCCGTGGGAGGTCCCAGTCCAAAGGGAAGGTGAGACCCAAACAAACATAATCCAGGAGAGAGAGTGGCACATGACCTACGAAAGGCAGCCAGGTGGGGTTAAGAGGCAGCAGACAGCGCAGAGGCGGAGGGTGAAGCCTGCCCGCCTCCTGGAATGGGTGACATTAGAGACAAGACTCTTCCTGAGTGAGAGTTGGTCACCTGGCTCAGTGCAGCAAGGGGAGCTGGAGGCAGGGAGGCCCTGAGGAGGCCGTCAGCGGCTCCCCTGATGAGGAATGAGGTTCTGGTCCAGCCAGGGCTTCTCGAGCCCGAGAATGGAGAGGGAGGAGCAATCTTGTCCAAGGTACATTCTGCGTCAGTAGATCTGAGGCAGGGCTTGAGAGTCTGCATTTCTAACAGGGTCCCAGGTAATGCCGAAGCTGCCAGTCCTTGAACCACGCTTTGAGCAGCAGAGATGTAGACAGCACAGGGTCAGCCAGAGCAGACGGGGTGGACGAGAGGGGCGTGCAGAGGCAGAAGGGAGAGCATCTGGAGACCCCTTGGCTCTGGGGAGTCTGCATCCGTAGGTCAGGGCTGGTGGGGGTTTCCACTCAAAGGATCCTGACCTGACTCTGACCCCCCGCACCCCCTGCAGAGCACCAGTCCTGGCGCCTGACCGGGGGCACTGACCCCTGTGAGGGGCAGGTGGAGGTGTACTTCCGAGGGGTCTGGAACACAGTGTGTGACAGTGAGTGGTACGACTCAGAGGCCAACGTGCTCTGCCAGGACTTGGGCTGTGGGACCGTGGCCCGGGTGCCCAAGGGGCTGCCCCACTCCTTGTCGGGCAAGATGTTCTACTCATGCAAGGGAAAGGAGTCCACCCTCTCCAAATGCTTCTGGCGGTTCAACAACTCCAACCTCTGCAGACAGTCCCAGGCAGCCAGGGTCCTCTGCTCAGGTACCCCTCCTCCTCCTCCCCACTCCACTGTCCCATCCCCAGGAATTCCATCTGAATCCACAACCTAAGAACTTGTAGCCCAAGGACCAGAGGTTGGGCTAGATTAGGAATGACAAATACTGGCATAAGAGGGACCATGGCCCTTACCGTGCCCAGGGTACACGGTATTGATCAGGTATTCTTTTCCCCAGATCCTTGTCACAGCCCCAGAATCATGAATCCAATCTTTATTAAGGCATTATTATATATGAAGCAGTGTTCCCTAGTGACTGGAGTTGGCTCAGGAAACAAAATCAATTTGCTATCCTTGGGCTGGTGATCACTGTAAAAAGAAAAATTAGAAGACACTAATAATAGGGCTACAGTGTCTGGAGCCCTAATCAGGTGCCAGGCATTCCTTGGGACTTGGTATGATTTCAGCAAAGCCTCCTACCTGCTCTATGAATTGGGTTTCACCGAGTCTAAGATGGCATTGATCATAAGTCACACTGTTATTGGGCTTCCCTGGTAGCTCAGCTGGTAAAGAATCCTGCAATGCAGGAGACCCCGGTTCAATTCCTGAGTCAGGAAGATCCACTGGATAAGGGATAGGCTACCCATCCAGTATTCTTGGGCTTCCCTGGTGGCTCAGCTGATAAAGAATCTGCCTGCAATGCGGGAGACCTAGGTTTGATTCCTGGGTTGGGAAGCCATCCCCTGGAGAAGGGAATGGCTACCCACTCCAGTATTCTGGCCTGGAAAATTCCATGGACTAGTCCATGGGGTCCCAAAGAGTTGGATGTGACTGAAAAACTTTCACTTTCACAGTTATTCCTTTATGCACCATCGGGGACAAAAACGCTGCCAAAATAAACTCTTGATATGCCATCAATTGAATTGATTGATATTACCACCCCTAATTTCCGAGGTGTTAAAATGTGAAGAAGTAAAAGCATTAGACTTGAACAAACACAGTGTCAGCATCTCTGTGGAGTTCAGACACCAGGCTATGAATTCCGGCTCTGCTGATTACCAGCTGGGAGGCTTCCTTCATGAATATGCAGATGTTGATACCAGGCATTTCACAGAGTAGCTAGGAAATCAGGCAGTATCCACTATGGAATGTGGTAAGCCCCCTCCCTTACCAGTCAAATGATTATGATAATGATGAGACTGTCAGCTTCCCACTTCTTGAGGCAGGTGTGAAGAACAAACTCAATACAAGATGGAAAGGGGAAATATTTGGGTTCTCTAGCAGATTGTACAGAAGGAAGGGCTAATTCTTTCATTAGCTCTTTATTTTAACCAAAGAATCATCCTTGCATTTAATCCATCAGATCCTCTTTATTGTGGGGTGTGGGACTCAGCATGTGCCCCGGTGGGAACACGCCCCCAGTTTCAGGCCACTTGTCTGTCCTGTCCACTTTCTAGCACAAAGCCCAGCCACCCAGGTGTTTGGGTGCATGTGCTGAGTGAATGAGCGGTGCTTTCTAACAGGTGCCCGGAGTCTGCTCAATCTGTCCATTACTGAAGTCCCTGCAAGTGGTCAGCCGGTCACTGTGGGTGAGTATCCCTGGGGGTAGTTTTTCAGAAGCTTGTTTGCATGCATGCATGGTGTGTGTATGTGTGTGTGTGTCTGAGAGAGGGGTCTGATGGTCTGTCCCCCAACCCCCCACTTCCAGACAATGAACTTGACTCCCCAACTGTCCCTGGGCTCTCTGGGTGTTCTGTGCTCTGCTCATTTCATCTGCCTCTGCATGTCAGCTCCACAGTTCCGTGAATCCTGACATTCCATGGGCAGGAGTCCTCTTCCCACTCTCCATGAGCGCGAGTAGGGCAGGAGGACAGAGCTAGAGAGAGTCAGAGCTGATCTGACACCAGCCAGAGAGTGGGGACGCCGAGGGTAGCAGCCAGTGTGTTTATAATGTGCTGGGCACTGGCCAGGGCTTTACCATCATTATTTCCCAACCCTTTAATCCTCCCAGCAGCCCCCTGGGGAGGTCTTCCCGCAACCCTTACACAGAAGTAGCAGCTCAGGCTCAGAGGGTGGGTTGCCAGCCTGCCACCATTGCCTGGAACCTGCATCTGAGGCTCTTAACTCCGAATCCACACTTGGTCTGTCCTCCAGCTGTGTGTAGCTTAGCCATCACGGGAGTCGACTTCTGGGGCCCAACCCTCAGCTGTACCTCTTGCTAGCTGTGTGATGCTGGGCAATTCTTAACCTCTCTGAGCCTCAGATCCTAGACTACAAAATGAAGATGAGAATCACAGTACTTCTCACCTAGTATTGTTGCTGTGAGTTTCTGGTGAAGAGCACACTTCACAACAGGGCTCAGTACACAGTAAGCACTACCTGGACATCAGTTATTCTTGTTTATTGATTTAGTCCAGGTGTGGAGCCCCTTGGCAGCTCCAGGATAAGCACAGGGGTCAGCCCTCATTCATAGGCTTACTCCTCACTCTGCTCCTGGCTCCCTCTTTCAGATCCTCTCCAGAGGCAATGGGTAGCTTGGGGAGGGGACAGAAGGCCATCAAGTCCTGCCAGAGAACCTGGCTATGGATAAGGCATAGAGAGGGAATGAAAAGCTTTAGGGTGAGCTCCTATCAGGACCCCTACACGTACCCTCTCACACTTTTAATTACTGAGGTTGGGGTAGGGGACCACGCTACCCTCAGAGGAGCAAAGCACTTATGGAGACCTATTCTCCAAGGACCACACTCCAGCCCATGATCCAGCAGCCCCTCCTTCAGCCCCTGACCCTCTTGGCTCATGTTCACAGGTCTCCCCCAGACCCCTAGCCCAGTCTTTGCCTTGTACCTTCTTCCTGCTGCTACATCCAGTTCCCACCCTGGCCCAAACTGCTCCATTTTCAAGAGGAGGGGAGAAAGTGAGGACAGGGAGAGGGGTGATCCTCCTAGTGGGAGCAGACACTGCTGCCAGTCAGGGGGCCTGGGTGAGCTCATCCCCCCAGCCTCCCATGTTACTGTCACTCCCCTTCCTCCAGCCCTGCAGTCTGCACACCCCAGGCCTTCTGCACTGAGCAGGAGATGCTTCATGTCTCTGGGGTGATGAGGATTAGGGTTTCATTGTGGCCTCCATCCATTCTCTGCTCTGCGTTATTTTCAGCAGGGGTGGGGCCAGGAGGGAGGGGAAGGCAAACAGTCACACCAGGGCTTCAGGGCCGGAAGTTCTGGAGTTCTGGCCCTCACTCCTGCCCTCAGGGAATGCACCTCCAGTAGAGGGGATGCATCTGGGCCAAGGGAAGGAGATCTCTCTCTCCTGATGATCTGTTCCCTGCCTGCAGAGGCTCAGAGCCACCTTCTCTGGGAATCCAGCCATGGTCTAACCCACAGAGAATCAGTGTCGCTTGGAGGGATGCACACCTGTCCATACTTTCATCACACCAGGCATCTCACTGAATTGGACTGAGTCAGCTTGTCCATCCATCTTCCCATTAGACAGAGACAGAGACCCTCAAGGCCTGTGACACTACTGTCCTATTTGTCTCCTCAGGTCTAGTGCCTGGCACATTGTAGGTGCTCAGTTATTATTGAGCAGAGACAGATCCATGTGGGCTGGTGGCCAGGAGAAAGTTTCATTCAATGACTCATTCAGTATGCATTTCTCAGGCACCTACTATATACCAGATGGGCTTCCCAGGTGGTACAGTGATAAAGAATCTGCCTGCCAGTGTTAGAGACGCAGGAGATGTGGGTTTGATCCCTGGGTTGGGAAGATCCCCTGGAGAAGGAAATGGTAACCCACTCCAGGATTCTTGCCTGGAGAAACCCATGGACGGAGGAGTCTGTCGGGCTACAGTCCATGGGGTCACAATGAATCAGACACAACTGAGCGACTTCACTTGGGAAGATCCCCTGGAGGAGGAGATAGCAACCCACTCCAGTATTCTTACCTGAAAAATCCCATGGACAGAGGAGCCTGGTGGGCTATAGTCCAGGGGGTCACAAAGAGTCAGACATGACTGAACACACACTATATACAGGGCACCTAAAAGCAGATCGGAAAATTGGGAAAAAAGAAGGGAGGAAGAGGAGAGGTCCAAAAGGGAAGTGGGTCAGGTGCAGAGAGGAAGGAGAGGTAAAACAGACAAGGAAAAGTCCATGTCCATTCCTCTTTCTCCCTGATTTGGGGTTCTTTCTTCCAGACTCTTCTGTGATTGTGAAAACGAAGGACTGGGAATCTCGAGAGCTAATGCTCCTCATCCCCTGCATCGTTCTGGGAATTCTCCTTCTCATCTCACTTGTTTTCATAGCCATCATCCTCTTGAGAATGAAAGGAAAATACGGTAGGTGCAGAGTCCTGGGAGCCACAGGAAATGCCCAGGGATGAAAACAAGCAGACCTGAGGTGCAGTCTTCCCAGGGGGACGTGAGCCATGGGGGTCACCAGCAGGAGTGAAGGTGATCCAGCAATGGCCATCCAGCCCTGGTCCCAAGAAGCACCTCCTGATGGGAAGGATTTTCCCAGCATGCCCTTCAGAAGTGGTCCACGGGAGGACCACATTGTGTGTGTGTTTAGGGGCATATGGGGGCGGGGAAGGTGGGAGGGAAGCGTCTCTATCAGAAAAGAACCAGGAAGACTGGAAAGGCACACAAAGTGACTTGTAGAATCTCTGCCTCCCCTCCCTCAGCCCTCCCCGCTGTGGTAAACCACCAGCACTCACCCACCACCACCCCGGCAGGGATGGAAAACTATCAAGAGGTCCCCATCACCATTGCCAAAGAAGGTAGGATGTCGCCTGTCCTGGGGTTGGGGAGGGCAGGGGAGGTCAAAAAGGGAATACTTTTTGGAGGGTCAGTACTGCTTAGGTCAAAGCAGTGCCCCAGCTGGAGAAGAGACCTGGGCCAGCCCACGCATGCTCACGGGACCTTGAACAAGTCTAGCCTCAGTCTGGGCCTCAGTGGGCAGATGACTTTCCAGTGCACTCATTCTAGAGCTCTAGGCTTTTGAATTCTGGACCAAAACAGGCCCAAGGCATTTTGGACCTTAGTTCTCAAGGAGAGCTCTGTTCTGCTAATTGGCCAGTAGGTTTGTGACATCATCACCTCTTCTAACAGTCTGCCCAGAATCAGCCTGTCTGCAGAGCCCCATCAAAGTTTTCCTGGAACATAAATGTATTTCATATTTTCCAAATAAAAAAAGGAATCAGTCATCCATCTTTAATGATATACTGATGTATATCTCTTCAAAGTCTTGTGAAGGCATTCGAGTTTAATCCCACGGTGTTATGAAAGTATTAAATCACCTTTATTTGAAAGAGTTCGATGACACAAAACCAATACAAAACTCAGAGAAATATTATAAAGATTCTTTGCACACAGGATCCATATATTTGAGAAGAGAACATGAACACAGAACCTAGCACAAGGGTAAGCTCAGAGCAGCCACTCACTGAATATCATGGTGTAGAGATTAAGAGCCCACACTGCCTCTTCTCTGGGCTATGTGAGACTCTCTCTGTGCCTCAGTTTCCCCAGCTGTAAAATGGGGACCCTAACGTAGCTGCCTCACAGAGTTATTATGAGCACTAAATGAGATAATATTGGGTTGACCAAAAAGTTCATTAGGGTTTTTTCCCATAAGATCTCCTGCATTGGCAGGCAAATTCTTTACCACTGAGCCACCTGGGAAGCCCTCTGTAAGATCTTATGGAAGAACCTGGATGAACTTTTTGGACATCCCAATATTTGTAAATGTTGGAATAGTGCCTGGCCTGTAGTGACTACTATGTGTTTGTTAAATTAAAAAAAAATTGTTATTTAGTTTCCTGTGTTTGAAATGGATGGGGGGAGCTTAGACAACCCAGGCCTGACAGTCTTGCACAAGGTGGGCTGCCTGGCATGCTCCCCGCCCCTCCGTCTCTGGTCCTCACCATCCATGCTGCCTGCCGCCTCTCTCTGCTCCTTTCTGTGCTCTGCCTTGCTATGCCTCAACTCTGTTCTCTCCCCAGTTCCCAAGCTGCCCATCCAGGTCCAGGCCCCGCCCCCCGAAGACTCGAATTCCAGCTCGGACTCAGACTATGAGCACTATGACTTCAGAACCCAGCCTCCTGTGGCCCTGACCACCTTCTACAGTGAGTGCCTGGGCCCGACTTCCGAGGGCCCACCTTCCGGCTCCAGGGAGAGGGCCCAGCTGGCTGGGGAACTGCAGTAGGTTTCCCCTCAGTGACTCCTGCTTGTCGAGGGTGGCACCTCCATTGTTGTGACCACTGGACTGACTCTCAGTGGTCCTGCACTGATGTTTTCCAAGTGTGTTGTGACCCTGGAGACATCTCAAGGCATTTCCCCTTGGATTACCTTTTCTCTGGTGTTTGTGACCATGCAGGGTCTCAAAATCAGTCCGTCGACATTCACCTAAATGTGGCTGCATCTCTGTACAAGATGAGGGACTCCGGTTCAGATGGCTTCTCGCACGCTCACACCCCTTCTGTGTCCCATTCTGCTCCTTCAGTCTCACCTCCTCTCCCACCTCCACCATGAGCCCAGCTCGCACCCCTTAGCTGGCTTCTCCAGCTCTGCTCTCTGCCTGCTGGGGATGTAGGAGGAGGAAAAACAGTGCTCAGGCAGAGCCCACGTGATGCAAGGAGGTCGGAGGAAAGCAGAGACTCTCACAGCTATTGTGAATCCCTTGGGAGCTCATCAAAATTTCCTGAGCCCCACCTGCGACCTACTTTATAAGCTAGGATGAGAGTTTGTTTGTGTGGGACACAGCCTCCAAATGACATCATCCGGATAAGCTGGAGGGGCCCAGGCTCCTTTCTTGCTGCTCTGCAGTCCCTAAGACGTTGCCCTGTCCTCATGGTCCAGAATGGCTCACTGCCATGTCTGCATTCTAGACCGAGGCAATGGGGAGGCAAGGCATGCCCCACCTGTAAAGCAGCATGCCAGGGACACCCACACGGCTCCCACTCACTTTCTACCTGCCAGAACTTAAACCCAGCAGCTACAAGAGAGGCAGGGAGACAAAGCTCTTGCCCTGGGCAGCTGAGTGTCCAGATGAAGGCCAGAGATCTCTTACTGCGTGGTGGGCAGGATGGACACCGGGGACAGCAGCCATCTTTGCCTCCCCCCGGACTCCCAGCTGAACCAGGGCCTCTGGAGGGGCAATGTGGATGATTCCAGTCTGAGGGGCCATGGACCAACCTTGGGGAGCCACAGAGGAGTGTCCTTAGAATCTGAGATTCTGAGCCCAGTCGTGTAAGATCAAAGATTGCAAGTCCAAAATGCTATTAATATGACACCGAGACTAAAAGTCAGTAGTAACACGTTTGAAAGAGCTGACTCCCAGATTCATGACACTGAAGTCCTTAAGATGCTGTGAATCTGCATCTCTCTGATTCTGAAATGGAGGTACCATAGCCCAGGATGCAGATTCCAGACCCTCGGCTTCCGCTCTGGGAAAGCTCCACTTTCTGGCCAGAAGCAGCCTGTCCCCGGGCTGGTTTAAGATTGAGGTTCAAGGTCTGCCTGGATTAGGATGTGAGCCTGGGATCAGATGAAAGAGACTAAGCCCCTCCATACGTCAGGGTGGTCCTCCTGCCCTGTTCAGCCTCCCGAATCCCACAGAACACTAGCCTCTGCTCTGGGCTCCTCTGGTCAAGGAGGTGGAGGCTTCCCCACCTCCTTCCTCACCGCCACCTCTGCTTGTAGATTCCCAGCGGCACCGCTTCACAGAGGAGGAGGCCCAGCAGAACAGGTTCCAGATGCCCCCACTGGAGGAAGGTGAGTCAGCCTGGGGAGGCATGTGGAGGGAGGGAGGTGACTAGGATTCCAGCACTGCCTCCAGACCTAGCAGCTCACTCACTTCGAGAAGCATCGGTGCAATCTCCCTCAACAGGTCCTTCCTGACTTTAACCAATTCCCATTGGCAGTAAGTTCTTTCTCAGGTCTAACTTAAAGCCCTCTTACTGCACTGCATCTTCTTGATCACCATTCTCTTTTTCAGGCCCAGGACTGGAAGAGGTGCATGCCTCCGAGGTCCCACCTGCCAACCTTGAACACTGCATTGCAAACCCTCCCTCCCTGGACCCTCCTCCTCCACATCCTCCAAGGAGCAAAAGCAGCTCCAGCACATCTTCGGGGGAGATGTACTGTAATAGCCCCAGCAGCAAGCGACCTCTGTGGAGCTCTCAAGTGTTTTCATCAGAGAGGAACCCCCTCCTGGAGCAGCCCCCCAACTTGGAGCTGGCTGGCTCCCAGGCAACTATTCCAGGTAAGGTAGGCCCAGGACTGTGTACCTCCTCCAGCCTCCTATTCTATGTGCGACCCGACTGGAGGACGTGTAAAGCTGGAAGCCCCGAGCCAGGCTGAGTTCAGGATTCTAGTCCCTGCTCAGCAGCCACTTGCTTTGTGACCGTGGACAAGTTTCTCGCCCTCTCTGGGCCTTTGTTTCCTCAGTTGTCAAGCTGAGGACTTGACCGAGTCTTGAGGGCCTTCTAGCTCTGGCACTTTGTGAA
This sequence comes from Bos taurus, assembly GCF_002263795.3. NCBI lineage: Eukaryota > Metazoa > Chordata > Mammalia > Artiodactyla > Bovidae > Bos > Bos taurus. The sequence goes on from NC_037356.1 coordinate 37,355,523, forward strand.
CTAGCCTGGCAGAGGGTGACTGGCTCTGGGGTTTTCCAGCAGGGCCCTCAGCTGATGACAGCTCCAGCACCTCCTCTGGCGAGTGGTACCAGAACTACCAGCGGCCGCCCCAGCCCCTTTCTGCTGAGCAGTTTGGATGTCCAGGTGCCAGTGGTGGGGGTGAGGAAGGATCCTGGGAGGGGACACGGAGAGGGACTGGAGGGTGGATTAATGCAGGAGCTCTGGATACATCAGCTCAAGGGGAAAAGAAGAAAAGTAGTGAGGTTTTTTTTTTTTGTTTATTGTTTTTTTTTTTTTTAACAAAAAAGAATTTGAGGAGGTAGAGAAAATGAATGAAGGTGGGATGGAGAGAGATTCAAAGACACTACCTTAATAGGAAGTGAGCTCCCCATTAGTGGAAGCATTCAAGCAGAAGCAGCCAGATGGCCCCATGGGGGAGATGGTGGTCACAGAGCAGCTCCCAGCGCTTAGGGACCACAACCCTGCTCTACAAGACTCTGCTTTCAGGACTGACATTCTGTCGAGGGCAGTAATCATGAACAAGATGATAAGATGGTCTCATATAGCATCATGGGGGAGAACGAGGTGGGTCCAGATCCGCTCAGCTCTGTCCCTGCTCAGCAGGGGCAATGACTGGGCCTCTCGCTGACCTGAGCCTCCCTTTCACACAGGGTCCCATGCTCCCCAGCCTGACTCCTCCTCTGATGAAGAATATGATGATATCGGAGCAGCCTAGCCCGGGTTCAGCTCTGTGTGTTCCCTCTCTCCAGACTCCTGCTCTGCATACTCCCTCTGCTCCATGCCCCACCCCCCATCCTCCCCGATCATCCCCAAGGGGCTGATAGTCCTCCCCTGGAGACAGGAAAGGAAAGTCCACACCTCTTACAGCTTAGCCTCCATCCATCAACAGAACCTACTAGCACAGCCCTCCTCCAGCCCAAACAGCAGCCCCAGGGCACCACAGGCACTACCCCTGAGAGGTAGTGAGCTCTCTGCCTTGGGGGTGAGCAACAGCAGAGTCTGGGCCAGTTCTTGGCAGAGCATGTGGAGGGGCTAGGCTGGATGATTCCTGGGGCCCCTTCCAGTTCTCGTGTGTCTGGGGCTTTGGTTGCCTGAGTGTCTGACAACTCAGGGTTCAAAGGTACTGCTGGAGGCAGGGGAGCCTCACATGCAGGAGCTGTTGGGCTGGTGTTGCTCTGACAGGTGGGTGCTGGGGCTTGGGGAGGGGGGCATCAGCTGACCCAGGCTAAGCTCAGGTTGGTGCCTGCATCTAGCAAGGAGTCCAGCCGTCCTGGGCACAGCCAACTGACAGCAATCAGGACGACTGCCCCTCCCCAACCACCGGGGCTGGGGCTAGAGGCCAGCCCTGCCTCTAGAGATGCTTGGAGCCCACCAGGGACACAGCTCTGTTCTGCAGTGACCATCCCTGGACAGCAGATTCTTATTCTGAGCCTCCTACAGTTTACAAAGATGGTCCTGTCCAGGCCTCACCTCTATCCCCAGAGGCCCAGAGTGGGGCCCAGCCCCCGTGGGGGCAGAAGCATAGAGACGTCTTCCAGGAGGGGCCCGGAGGCTGCACTAGGCCCTGGGTCCCCACCTGTCTGCTTGGATTGATGGGAGCGTCCCCGATGAACGTTGTCATCAATGTCACTCCTGGAGCTGTAAATGCATCCAGGCAGCCTCCAGGGAGAGGCTTGAGGGCTCAGAGCCAGCTTCTGGTGTCCTGTTCTGAGTATCCCAAGATTAAACTCATTGCTGAATGAGACTGGGGCGTGCAGTGACAAGTCCTTGAACTCACAGAACTCAGGCTGTGTGTGTATGTGTGTACGTGTATGTGTGTGTGTGTGTGTGTGTTGGGTGGGGACAGCTCTGTCCATTGAGGTGGAAATGTCAGGGCAAATTGGAAATGTACTGTGGCCCGGCACCGTGAAAAGTGCTAGGGGTACAGCAGACACAGGGCCTGCTCTCCTGGAGGAGATGGACAGACGCCTGCGAGTTCATATCACCTGCCTCCCTGATCTGCCAACCAGCCCTGGATCAGTGGGGCCAGGGGGACACTGTTCCCCAGTGGGACAAATTTTGATCTGGCTTCCAAAAGCTTCTGAGGCAGGGGAGGACGAGTAGATTTTACCTCAGACCTGCCTGGAAAAGGCATGGATCCCAGGCTGCTCAGAGGCTGAGGTGTTAGCCCAGCTGCACCAGTGAATGCCCAGCTCTGCCTTCGGGGAGATGGCTGGGGTCAGATTTTCTCTGAGTGCTCCCAGAGCCGGGGGACGGAGCAGAAGGCCACTCAGTGGCTCCTGCACTGAGGGGCTGGGCAGGCCTGTTTTCTGTTCACCTGTCCCAGAGGTGCAGAGAAAGCTGGCACTCTCCAGGGCAACCGTCACAGGATGTGGTTGCTGCTGTGAAGGGGCCCCCTCTTCAGGCCCTCTGAACCCTTCTGGGGTGGTGGGGGATTCCTAGGGGAGGAGCCAGTGCTGGGGTGGGCAGGGTCAGACTCCCAGGTCGGTTTGTAGAAAGTTTTTTTGGCAGACAGCTAAGGTTCAAATCCTAGCTCCACACTGCCCTGGCTGTGTGGCCTCTGGCAAGTCACTCAACATCTCTGAGCCTTTGCTATAAAGTTCGTCCGCATCCACGGCAGCAGAAGGCACCACATAGGTGGTGGCAAGGTTAGAAGCTTGGCAATAGATGTTCCCTATTGGCAATAGATGAATCGAATGGGTAGATTCGCCAGTAGAGGCAAGAGATCTCTGTGAAAGAAGGAGGAGGGGATGAGAAGACCCCTCTCGTGGTCTTCATGGGGTCTTAGTGCATTGGTGCTGGAGGAGACTTGTCTCACTCTCATTTCACAGGTGGGGATGTTGAGCCCTCCCAGGGGAAGGGACTTGTCCAGGGTCACTCAGAGAGTTAGTGGCCGACTCACACTTTGGCCCTGACTCCTCCCAGGCATTGTCCCTTGGGGCTCAGACAGGAAGAGGGTGCTACCTCTGAGTTCTCCCTCTTTTCTCACCAGGGCCACCTCCCTATCCTCGGGCCCCTCCTTTCTACACACACACACACACACACACCAGTCTCAGAGAAATTGGGAAACTGTGAGACATGTCTCCCTTGCTCTCTCCCAGCCTTCAGGCAGCCTGGGACCACCAGGGTCACACGTGACAGGGACTTTTTGAGGGCTGGTGTCATGACCCACAAACCCTCCTGCTCCTGGGCTGGGTGAGGGGAGCTCCTCCCAGGGAAGACCCTTCCCCCATCTCTATGCCTCCAGGGCACTCAGACCATTCCTTACAGAGTCAGACCTTGAGCTGGAACTGAAGAGGCTGGGATGAATGACATCCCGCACTGACCAGAAGGAGTGGAAGCCTGGCAGGGGAGTCACCATCATAATCAAGTGTGCTACCCTCTATTCCATGGAATTCTCCAGGCAAGGATACTGGAGTGGGTTGCCATTCTCTTCTCCAGTGGATCTTCTTGACCCAGGGATCAAAGTCATGTCTTCTGCATTGGCAGACAGGTTCTTTACCACTGAGCCACCAGGGAAGCCCTACACACTCGTTAGAGACCAGGCTTCCCTGGTAGCTCAGATCATAAAGAATCCATCTGCAATGCAGAAGACTTAGGTTTGATGCCTGGGATGGGAAGATCCCCTGGAGAAGGGAATGGCAACCCACTCCAATATTCTTGCCTGGGAAATCCCATGGACAGAGGAGCCTGGAGGGTTACAGTCCATGGGGTGGCAAGAAGTCGGACACAACGAAGTGACTAACACACTCACACACTTTAGAGACCTTACCCTGTATATACCTCAAGGATCTGGGAGAAGAAATACAAAGATGTTAAGTGGATGGGGATCTGAATCCCAATTTCAGAAACACTGATTTGGAGGAGGGGCTATATCTGAAATGGAGGCGTTCCAGCAATTTTCCAGCTCTGCGAGCACAGGGAAAGAATGAGGCACAGGGAACGCATGGGGCCCAGGAGAGCCCCTGTCCCTGCTGGAGGGTGGCCATCCTGGAAGGCTTTCTGGGGAAGTGATGCTGAGCTGGGTCATAAAAGATGGGTAGGAGTTAGCCATGGGAGTGGAGACGGATGAGCATTCCAAGTTGAAGGCATCGCATAAGCAAAGACAGAGCAAGAAACTGGGTGTCTTTCAAGGTAGAGGCTGGCCCAGCCTGTGAAGAGAAGAGGCTGAAGACCATCAGTTTTCACATCAACTCTCTTTCATAGATGAGAAAACTGAGGCCCAGAGAGGTTAAGTAAAATGTCCAAGTCATACAGCCCAAAAGTGGCAGAGCTAGGATTTCAGTACATGCCATCTGACTTCAGAGTCTGAGCATTAACCATGGCACTTCCGACAGAAACCTGTCCCTGTACCCGCCTGGAGCCACACTGCTGGTTACAGAGCACCAGCTGAGCTCTGAGATCTGGAGACACCAGCCCGTCTGTCCACCAGCAGCAGAGGTACCTGCTGGGTGCTTGGATGCTAAACTCAGGGATGGGATAACTCACAGTCTGGGCACCATAGGCAACAGACTCTATGCTGGCCTTGGGGCACAGAGAGGAATGAAACCTAGGCCTTCCCTGAGGGAGACAGACAAAGGGATCATTAACTGCAGTATATCCCATGGGTGTGGTGGCGGTGACGATGATGGTGATAAAGATGACAGTGAGTGGCACTTACTATGTGCCAAGCATGTATTATTTCTTATAATCCTCATAAGAGTTCTCTGAGAAGTTAGTATCCTTTCTAATTTATAAATAAAGAAACTGGGGCCCAGACCAGAGAGGTTAAGTGATTAGCCAGAGGTCACATAGCTTGGCAGGTAGTACAACTTTTCTACCTGACTCCAAAGCCCCGAGGTGAAACCACCACCCTGCACAGTGGGGGCGCATCATGGGCACACTTAAAACCACAGGAACTTAAATGTCCCTACTCAGCAGCAAAAGAGAAAGAAAAAGAATAAGGAACCCAGAACATCCCTCAGTGAACAAGCACCCAGGAGGCAGGAGAGATGTGGCAGCCAGGACTCTGTTCTCTCAGACCCTGAAATCATTCCCTGAGTGTGGCATCTTGCCACACTGGATGGGATCTCGGTTGCTAATGATTCACATTTTTCACACGTGATGGGCCTGAAATGAAAGCCCGAAGCTTCTCTGTAGATCCAACCTGCCTCCATCTAGGCTGGAGGCAGCAATGGAAGACTGAAATGCAGGAACCTTCCTGTGGGAGCTTGTATTTTCTTTCCCCTTGTTTCTTTCTTCCCTTCTTCCTTCCTTCCTTTCCCTTTTCCTTCCTTCTTTTAAATAGTAAATATATTCACATGGTTAAAAATTCCAAACAACATAAAAATGCATATCATTAAAATCTTGTTACCCACCTTCTACCCTCTCGCCGACCCAGGCCCCAAGTAAAGGCTATTATTTCTCTGGTTCAAACACCAGCAAATAGGAATACCTCTTCATTCCCCCACTGCCCCACAACCTTATAAAAAAAGGGTATTCTATACACACTTCTAAGCACTTTGCTTCTTTAACTTTTCAAGGGATTTTTCAAAAGTAACATTGACCATAATCAAGTTGTGACCCACGTGCTACCCAGGCATACAACCTCTGCCTCATTCAGGATTCCAGCACTTTGCTACCAAGGGCCATGTGAACAGAGGGAAAGAAGCCACCAGAACAACCAAAGTTTGCTGGGGATAGCATGACAAAAAGGGAACAAATGAATAGGCTATTAAAGGATGTATAGGAGTTTGCTGGACAGAGAAGAGAATGACAATGTGTGGTGAATGCTGGCTGAAGCCCGGAGGGCAGGGAATGCGTAAGTGGGAAAGGCCACTGCAGAGCATCTCAGAGGGTCTGTGACACTTGCCCAGGAGTTTGGTCATTGTTCTAGAGGCACTGGGGGATCCTGAGTAGTTTCTAAGGCAGGAAACTGATCTAATGAGATGGATGCTCTAGAAAGATGACTGCTGCAATGTGCAGGTGGGTTTGAGAGGTAGCCATGGAGCTCTGGTGTCTGGGACTCAGGGATGGGGAAGGATTCTATGATTTGGACAAGGATTCTACGATTTGGAGAGTGGTCATAAACACACGTGAGGTGATTTCTCAGCACAGCAGCCTCCAGCCATGATGGACTAGGACAGTGACATTAATAAGAGCTTCCATCCCTGAGTACTTACTCTGAGTCAGGCACCATTCAGAGTGTATTACAGGTACTGAGTCATTCGTGCTCACAGCAGCTCTGTGGGGTATTAGTGTCATCCCCATCTTAGGCTGAGAAAACTGAGGCTCGGGATGCTTCTGAGTTTTCCCCACAGCTGCCAGCTCATCATGGTGTGGCCAGGCTCCACGTGGCCTCCTGAAGTGGTCAGGTCCACACTTTTGTGGCTCATTTCTGTGCTTACATATCAGAATGCCTAGGTGAGCATCTTATCATTCTTCCCCAAGGTTCATTTATGTCCTCCTGATCTGGGTCAGCCCAGGGATGAAGCCAGAAGGGCCCTTGGGCTGGTTTATCCAACAGGCTCTGCAGCTTTTGCCTGCTCTCTGGGCCACAACAACGTGGTTTCAAGGCTCTGAGACCACTCTCAGGACCGCAAGCTCAGGCTTCCCAGCCCTGGCCAGGGCATTACCTGCTGGTTCCTAACCTTTTCCACTGCAAACCTCACCTTGGACGCACATCTGCCAAGCCACCACCCAGCTCCCCATCCCTCCCTATCGACCCATCTGTGGTTTCCACTTCCGCCCCTCTCTGAGACCCTCTCGGAGGGTCTGGAGATGGGCAGAGGGGACTGGAGCTCCATTCGGCCAGTTGGCACGGACGACTCTTGGCTGTGGTCTCAAGCCCTTGTCTATCGCTTCATGAAGATGGGATGGAGTCTCCAAAGTGGGGAGGAGCCGGGGAGACCCATCAGGGAAGGGATGAGTTCAAAGCAGCCTCAGTGGAAAGTTCATCTCCCACCACATCCTTCAGCTGTTTACCAGTTTGGCGGGGTTCTGCATCCTGACATGAAAAGAGGCTCACCCCTCGCCGCCAGCATCATCGAGGAAGGACCGAAATAGCAACAGAGGAAGACAAAGAATAGAGAGAGACAAAGGCAGGAGAGAGAGAGAGTGCGTAATGAGACGGGCAGATAAGAGGATGCAGTGCCATCCAGAGCAGACAATGGAGCTGACTGCAAGGCCCCCCTAAAGCTGCTTTAATCCCCGATCTGTTTCCTCTGAGCCCGGTGCTGTCCCGAACCCCTCACACACATGGACCCACTTAATCCTCAGACCCTCCCAGGGTAGTGAGATATCCTAATTTTCATTATTTTTCCAGGTAAGAAAAATGAAGCCAGAGAAGTCACGGAACTAGTTCAAGGTCACCCAGTTGGGAGCTGGGAGCAGCCCCTCAGCAGGGCTCCGCACAGCAACCAGGACAGGGAATAGGAAAGATAATGGGAAGGTCAAGGTTGGAGAGCCAGGAGGGTAGGGTAGAGGTTGAGGCAGGATGGTGAGGTACCCTTTCTTGGGGAAGGACTGCCCTCCTCCCGCGGCCCATCCTGGCTAGAGGCACATGCCCCTTCCTGGCTCTCGTTCCCTCGCCCACCGCACCCAGCCTGGCCATCCCCCAAGTGCAGAGGAAGAGGAGCCACCCTCCAGGGCTGTGGCTCTGCTGAGATGCAGTTTCCTTCTGGGCAACTGGTTCCCAAGCATCCTCCCTGCCTTGGGGTCTCCTGCCCTCCAGGCTGAGTGGAGCCAGGCCCACAGCCTTCCCTTAATCCTCACACGGTGGGGAGAGAAATGTGAGCCACGTCCCCACAGTCATGGAGATGTTGTCCCCCAGGGCCCCTCAGGCCAAGCATTGCTCTCCCTCCAGAACACACGAGCGTTCAGCAAATCCCAGTCTCCCCTCTGGAATGTGGCCACCCTTCCCTGGGCCTCTCTCAGACTCCCCGGACTGGCATCCAGGCAAGTGGAGGTGGCTCTGGTGAGGGTGAGATGCTAAAATACCCAAGCATCAGTAACCGCCCCCAACTCTTCTGCATGACCTCGACACGGTGACACCCTCTGTCACGTGACCACGATGGTCACCCTCTTCTCCCCCAGCCTGGTGGCCCCTTCTGCGGCATTGCCCTCACTTCCTGCAGGTTGCTGCATCCTGCTTTCACCCTCGTGCATGAAAGGCACACAGTAGTCCCAAGTCTGGCCCCCACAAGACCACCACAAGCTCATGTTCACACTCATCCTCTTGCAAGAGCAACCCATCCCTAAAGAAGGCTCTGATGGCATCCAGGGTCACAAAAGGGTATCCAGGGTCACAAAAGACCATCCTGACCTTCTGTTGCCAGGCCACCTACCCTGGAGGTCAGGCCAGAGACAGCTGTGGGGAACCTCCTGGATGGTAGGACTGATGGCCACAGCATCGACACTGGAGGCCTGCCCTGATGCTGAGATCCCCACTTCTGGTTCCCGGAAGCTCACCTCCTCTCCTGTCCACACATGAGTCTTCCAGCTGCTTTGCCAGGCTTTCTTCTCCATTCCTAACCTTATGGACTGTTCTCTGGTGACCCACACAGCTGGGATTTGCAGGCATAATGGACCCACAGGACAGCACGCCTTCTTCCCAGTACCTGGGAGAAAGCCCAGCACCCTATCCCCCACCCCCTGCCCCGGTGAACTCTGGCCCAGAGTCTAAAACAGCCTTTGTCTCACATTTAATCTATCACCCTTTACCCAGCCAGTCCTGACCACGCAAGTTGTAAGCACCCTGGGGCAGAGCGAAGTTGATTTAAACCAATAGTTCTTAAACTTTGGTTTTCTGTGTGTTTACATGTTTTTTTTTTTTTTGCTTTACCTGTGAACAATTTGTTATCCTGCTTACTTAACAGTTTTTCTTTAAATGGAGTCACATTTTTTGAAATTTTATAAAGAAACCTTAGTCATTTTAGAAAATATCTATTAATACCATGTGCTTTTCAAAAATGCTACTATCATAAAATACAAAGACAAAAACTATTTCAGGTTAAAGGAGCGAAAGAGACACAGCAATTGAATGCAAGGCAAGATCTGGGATTTTTTTGCTGTGAAGGACATTATTGAGACAGATGGTGAAATAGAAAAGAAGTCTGAAGATTAGATAATAATGTATCAGTATTATGTACTACAGTTATCTAAGAAAATATTCTTGCATTTAGGAAATACAAACTGAAGTATTAAAGTATTTAGCAGTAAAGGGACAACTGATTTTTAAAAGGTTAAAAAAAAAAAAACCTATGGTTGGGGTGGATAAAGGAGAGAGACACAGAGACAGAGATAGAGACAGAAAGAGGGAAAAGCAGTAAAAAATTAACTCCAAGGGAATCTGGATGAAAGGCATCCAATAATTCTTTGTATTATTCTTGCAACTTTTCTCTATGAAACTGTATTAAAATTTAAAAGGAAACTTTGTCATTGCTGTTTTAAATGGAAAACCAGTATCACTTGCTACAAATGGAAGGAATTCTAAAATAAAGCAATGCTCTCACTCTTGCCAGATGAATTGGTTTGCTGAATCTGAGCCTAAAACCTGCCTCTTCTTGGTTACATGCGGTGATGGGCAAAGGTGGGGGTGAGGCATTCTCCTTGATGTCAGAGACAAGCTGGTGCAGAGCTACAAAGAGCATTGCTTTCTCACTGTGTGAGCGGATGGGGTCTGGAGTCCTGTCCCACGGCTACAAGCTCAGGGATGTTCATTTCATGACATTTTCACAGGCACCCTTGGGGCCAGGCTCAGTAGGGAGCCCTAGCACCAAGGGAGGATGGGGTCACTGCCCTCAGGGGGATCACAAGCTGGGCAGAGACAGTTACAAGGGAGACTGCGATGGATATGCATCTGGGCAGGGCTCATGTCTTGAATTTCCAACATTCCTGGGCTCCCTGGAGTCTAGAGGTGGTGACCCAGGGTTAGCAGGTGCCCTGGGAGCAGGTACTCGGCAGGGGCGCCTCAGGCTGGTGAGAACAGAACATCATCAGAGGGTGGGAAAGGAGGTGGCAGGACCCACCCTGCATCTATCACGCCCAGGAAGACGGAGCCGACTCAACCTTAGTGTCTGTGCTGGTTCCTCCTGATCCTCATGGCCGTGCTGTCCCTGCTCAGATTGCAAGCGAGGCTTCTCCCCATTTTTCCTACTTCATTTTTTAAATTAACTTTTATTTTTACAATTGTTTAGATTTACAGGAAAATTGTAGTACAAAATTCTACACCCCACCCTCGGTTTCCCCTCTTATTAACCCCCTACATTAACATGGCAAACGCGTCACAATTAATGAGCTGATATTGATACATGATTATTAACTACAGAAAAGTAGCATTAGTCACTTGGTCGTGTCTGACTCTTTACAACCCCATGGACTGTAGCCTGCCAAGCTCCTCTGTCCATGGAATTCTCCAGGCAAGAATACTGGGGTGGGTAGCCATTTACTTCTCTAGGGGATCTTTCCAACCCAGGGATCAAATCCAGGTCTCTTGCACTCCAGGCAGATTCTTTAACATCTGAGCCACCAGAAGCTAAAGTTGTATGCTACTCAAGTCTCTTTAATTTTTACCTAAGGTCCTTATTCTGCTCTAGGACCCCATGAAGGATACCAGATTACATGGACTCATCATGTCTCCTTAGAATCCTCTTGACTCTCACAGTTTCCTAGTCCTTGTATTTGATAACGATGACAATTTTGAATACTGGCCTGGTGCTTTGCAAAATGACCCTCAATTGTGTTTTTTTTCCCCCCTCATACTTAGAGTGGGGTTATGGGTTTGGGGGAAGAAGACCACAGAGGTAAAGGGCCATTTGCATTCCAGGCCATCCAGGGTCCATCTCTCACCATGATCCTTATCGCTGCTGATATTGACCTTGATCACCTGGCTGCGGCAGTATTGGTCAGCTTTCTCCAAGTAAAGATCTTTCCTTCCTTTTCATGCTGTCCTCTTTGGAAGGAAGTCGCTATGCACAGCCCACACTTAAGGAAAAGAAGTAATTGTCCAAATCCTTGAGGATGAAGTACCTACATAAATTATGTGGAATTTTTTTGTGTGGAAGGTTTGAGTGTTTGCCTCTATTTATTTATTGAATCATGTATTTATATTGGTGTGTGTTCTGGGGGTTTTACTTTGAACTCTAACATGGCTTTATTTCGTTGGTCAAGTTGTCATCTTTGGCCATTGGGGGCTCTTTTCATTGGCTCTGGGACCACTTCACCAACCCCGTCACGGTGTGTTACTTTGTCTGTTGAACCCTTCCTCACTTTCTGGCACTAAAAGATGCTCCAGGTTCCAGATGGTATAATCCCTGTGCCAGTCCTTGAATCAGCCATATCGCTAAGGAGCCCTGGTTCCTCCTGTTGGAGAGTAATATTAGAAACCAAGATAGGCACTGGGTGTTGGGTTTACTCCTTGCCCCTGGAGTAGAGATGTCTCTAGACCCACTCAGCTGACAGAGCCAGGAAATGCATGTGTGTGCACTAAACTCTGTGTATATACCAACCCACAAACACATCCACTTTCAGCCACCTGCATACATATTAAGGTAAACACAAGCTCATATACTGATGCCTCCAGCTCTAATCTAGTACCACATGAATCCTTCCAGCCTCCTTCTATTCACCCATAATCTGCCTCTCCAACAGGAAGAAACCTGGCCCTACCACCCACCATCCATTTACTTAATCGTTCCAGTCTATGTATTATTTCACCTTCTTCTATTTTTCATATTTTGTCCATCAAGATTATAAGTTCCTCAGGGGAAAAGCTTGAAATTTTTTTTTTCCATCCTCACTGCCTCACCCCCCGACCAAATGCTAGCAGAATGTCCTTAAATTATAAATTATATACATATATATATATAATTTTATGAGTGTCCACTATGGGTCATTTTCTGTGCTTGTTTCTAGGGATGTCAAGATGGATAACACATGGTACTGATTTTTCAGTTGTTCCTGGTGCCGATAACCATTTGTTGAACATTAAATGAAAGATCGTGGCACCTGCCTGGAATGATGAGACATTCATCACAAGGAGAGGATAGCAGAGAGAGAAGGGGGAGGCTGCAATGGCAGCTCCATGTGGGCAGGGATTTTTTGCCTACTTGGTTCGCTGTTGTATCCTTGGTACTCAGAACAGTCTGGCATGTAACAGCTGCTCAATAAATGTTTGAGGAAGGGAGGGAGGGGAGGGCCATCCTCCACTTTTGTCTGAGTGCCTCTCAGGCCCCCTGTATTTTGGTTCCTTGTCCACAGACACCTCTAAATATCCCCATCTGATGCTGAATCTGAGTCACCCACATCAATGGATGATTGAGTGCGAGAGCTACCACTGCCTGCCATCTACCTTCCTAGTGTCGTGGGCTTAATTGTTCTTTTGATACTTGATAAAGCGTTATTCTGTCAAGATGAATGGGAACACACTAGGGCCAGTCGCAGTGAGAAGAGTAGGTCTCACTAACCTAGTACACTTAAGGCAAAGTGGAAACCACCTGGGTCCCTCACTCTACGAAGATCCCTGAAACGGGTCCTGAGCCTCCTGCCCCTCTGTGGCACAGTTTCTCCCACCTCAGGGAAGGGGGTCAAATAAAGAGGCCCAGCCTGGCTTCTGGCCCTTGGAAAAATCGACCTGGTAGCTTTTACACAGCACCAGCAGGTCTTTGGTTCATCTCTGTTTGAGAATTCTTGCTTGTTCCTCTCATGTGAGTTTCTATAAATAGATTATACGGCAACCTGAGCATCTGTGTCCCAAATAGGTTGTTTTTTTTTTTAAGTAGTAAAAGATTGTCACCATCATCCTTCATTTCTGCCCCAATTTAAAACAATGAGAAAACTCCCTCCTGCTCCGCTTACCCCAGCACACACTCCCTCGCCGCCCCCCTCCCGCCCCCCTAGCCCCTCCCCACCGCCCATCAGACCTGCCTAGGTCTTCTGAGGGTCCCAGCCCCACCCCAGCTTGTCTCTGCTGGTCAGGAAGCTCAGGCCCCATCTGAGGGGCGAGGAGACTCCTCATTCGGGCACAGAACCCTGCATGGGGTGTGAGTGACACAACTGAACACCAAGGCCCTCAGTGTTTTACTTCTTCATTAAGCAAGATGAAAAGACGAAACAATTAGAAAGCAAGTCTGTGGAGGCACTTTACCTACATGATTGCATTTAATCCTAACAGCCCCACAGGGCAGCTACTGCTATGATCTCCTTTCTATGGATGGAAAATAGAAGCTTGGGGAACAACCAACGATGAGCAGCAGAATAAATTCAAACCTGATCATGGGGTCCAAGGCCTTGCTCTGCTCCCAAACCTCCCAGGTTCCCGTGATTGGGCCCTGAGACAGGGCTACAAGCCTTCCTTCCTGATGACCTCACACTGGGCACAACGCCCTCAGCAGGGAAGCGGCGATTCAAAGGCATAGAATTTCCCTCTAAGGGGAAAACGCCCACGTGAAAACCAGAAAGCAGTCTGTGTGCCTGTGAGGAGGTTATCATGCCATCTCAGCAGCCGCCCCCTCCCCAGGGGCTCCGCCAGTGGGGTCTAGAGCGTCTCTGGTCTGAGAGGCTTCCTTGGGTGGGAGCGGGGGTGGGGTTGGTTGCCTTTGGCAGCCCCTGCCAGGGAAAAATGAGATGGCCAGTTGGCATCTTGCCCATGTCAGTCTAGCCCTTCCTTCCAGAAACAGAGTGGTGGGCGGAGCCTCAAACCTGCCAGACCCACACCAGCCCCAGCTTCACTTCAGGAAATCCTGCCAAGTTTCCCAGTCAGGAAAGGAAGGGCAGAGGCCTTCCACACATCTGCGTGACCCTTCCACTGGAGGTGGTCATACTTCGGGAGATGCCTGCAAAGTCCAGGACCATCATCCTGCTTTGGAGATGAGGAAAACGATGCCTGTGGGCCGCACTATCAGTGCCAGGGCAGAGATGGGAGTCCCAGTTCCTGAGTCTAAAACTTTGGATTTTCCTTCTTATATTCTTAAATCACTTCACTTTCACTTTCATTCTCAAATCAGGAGCCTGGAGCCCACATTCAACCCCAAAGATGTGTTTGTTTGTTTTCCCCAAGATTTATTTACTTTTGAACTTTTTATTTTGTACTGGGGTGTAGCCAATTAGGGCTGCCCTGGTGGCTTAGTGGTAAAGAATCTGCCTGCAATGCAGGATACTTGGGTTCAATCCCTGGGTCGGGAAGATGCCCTAGAGAAGGGAATGGCTATCTACTTCAGTACTTTTGCCTGGAGAATTCCATGGACAGAGGAGCCTGGCAGGCTACAGTCCAGGGGTCACAAAGAGTCAGACATGACTAAGTAACATTTTCACTTTCATAGCGGATTAACAAACAATGTTGTGATCAGATCAGATCAGATCAGATCAGTCGCTCAGTCGTGTCCGACTCTTTGCGACCCCATGAATCGCAGCACGCCAGGCCTCCCTGTCCATCACCAACTCCCGGAGTTCACTCAGACTCACGTCCATCGAGTCAGCGATGCCATCCAGCCATCTCATCCTCTGTCGTCCCCTTCTCCTCTTGCCCCCAATCCCTCCCAGTATCAGAGTCTTTTCCAATGAGTCAACTCTTCGCATGAGGTGGCCAAAGTACTGGAGTTTCAGCTTTAGCATCATTCCTTCCAAAGAAATCCCAGGGCTGATCTCCTTCAGAATGGACTGGTTGGATCTCCGAACTCAGCCATACATATCCCTGCACCCATTCTTCCCCAATCTCCCCTCCCATCCAGGCTGCCAGATAACATTGAGCAGAGTTCCATGTGCTATAAGTAGGCCCTTGTTGGTTACCCATTTTAAATACAGCAGTGTGTATATATGTCCATCCCCTACTCCCTAACTATTCCTTCCTCCATCCTTCCCCTTGGCAACTGTAAGTTCATTCTCTAGGTCTACAGATGTGCTTATTGAGCCCAGCCCGGTGTTTCTAATTTCCCATCCTACTCTGCCAAGGAATAGGAAAGCAGCCATAGACATGATGTAAATGAATGAGTATGGTTGTGCTCTAATCAAACTCTGTTTTTAGATGCTAAGATTTGAATTTCATATCATTTTCACGTATTAAGAAATATTTTTTTTTAACTTTTTTTCAACCACTTAAACATGTAAAAACCATCCTTAGCATGCAGGCCTTACAAAAACAAGTGCTGGGCCAGATTTAGTCCGAGGGTGGGAGTTTGCTCACCACCCCAACTCCCGCTCACCCCCGACCCCCTGCAACTGTCCCCACCCTCCTTACTCTCTACCCCTGGCCTCATGGAATGCTTTTAAGAAAACTGCATCACAGACCCACACACATTTTTAAGTCATTTAAAATGCTGCACCCGAAGCCTGATGAAGCAGGATGTGATTCACATTTCAATGTCACATTTTAAACACTGACATTTTAAAAGAAAACTGTCCTTTTAAATGAACTGAATGAGAAAGAACTTTGCTATCCACCATCATCCTTTTTCCTTTTCAAATTTTTAATTGTGGTAAAATAGACGCAACATAAAATTTACTGTCTTAAACATTTTTCAGTGCACAGTTTCACGGTATTAAATACATTCATCACATTGCACAGCCATCACCACCTTCCCTCTTCATAATTCTTTTCATCTTGTAAAACTGAGACCCTTCAAACCCACTAAACAATGACTCTCCATCCCCCTCCTCCTCCAGCGCCTAGAAACCACCACTCTACTTTGCGTCTCTATGATTTTTAACTACCCTAAATGTCTCACATAAGCAGTACTATACAGCGTCGGTCTTTTTATGACCAGCTTATTTCACTCACTATAAGGTCCCCAGGGTTTATCTGTGTTGTAGCATGCGACAGAACCTCCTTCGATTTTAAGGCTGATAATAACCCATCACTTAGATGGACCACATTTTGCTTACCTGTTCACATCCATCAGTGGATTGCTTCTCCATTTTAGTCATCATGAACATGGAGGGTGAAGGGTGGCAGAATATGCCACCCCCAAATATACCATTTTGGCATAAGAATTACTTGTGGAGTTAAAGGCACTTGAAAACCAACAAATTAAAAAAAAAATCCAACTCGCCTTTTTCTTAAAATCGGGAGATGAAATCCCCATATGAAAGAGGTCCTCTTAGTCCAGAAGGAAAGCAACATTCTTATCATTAGGGACAAGGAGCTGAGACCAAGCGAATTCTATATGAACAGACCATGTTAAAATATTTCTTATCTTCCTTCATCTCCTGGGTATTTTAGCTCCTTTTCCATAATTACCTCCCTTTGTTCAAACTACTATAAGAGCATGTATACTATAGATGGTTCCACCATCTCTTTGGGTTCTTCATTCCTTATGAAGACTCCCAGGTCAAGTAACATGTATGTAAAAGTGTATACTTTTTTCTCTTAATCTATTTCACAGCCCAGCTGAAAAACCTGAGAGAGTAGAGGTAAAAATTTACCTTCTTTTTAGTGTTCAACCACCATCTAATTTTTTTTAATTGAAGTATAGTTGATTTACATGTGTTAATTCCTGCTGCACAGCAAAGTGATTCAGTTATACATACTATATATATATATATATATATTATATACATTATTTTTAAAATGTTGCATCTAAAACACAAAATTTTTAAAAACTACAAATTATTATTTTCCATTATGGTTTATGATAAGATGCTGGGCCACCTTCTAACTTTAAAATACATGAGTAAGCTATTCTTTCACTTAAATATTACTTTCACATCTCCCTATTTTCTCTTTGAACTCTACTCTTTCCATACAGTTTCATTGCTTTTAAGTAGTCACCCTACCATTCTTTGAAACAAAAATGTATATAAATTAAAATATTAAAATTTTACTAGTTCTTGTGGTCATAAAGCTCTGAAAAAAAGTTTCTCCTTAGATTCTGTTGTTACAATTATTATTAGCACACAAATCAAAATAACAAAATATTTGATTAAATTATTAGCCACAAAGAGCTAAATGTTATTAGAAATGCATCTCTCGCTTAATGGAGTGTTTAAATTTTTTTCCCCCTCTCATTTAGTTAATGTATCCTTGGATGGATATTATTTATTGCTCAAACAAGAAGGGTATTATCATCCTACTTTTCATTTTTACAGATATGAGTACTGACTGGATGGGACTATAGGGAAATTTTTTAGTGACGCCGCTCAATTTTTGTCAACTGTGTCCACATTAGATACCAAATGTCACAAAGCCACCTAGCATCAAATTACTTCTTAATTTCTAAGATGCCGTTGAAAATAAAAACTAGAAACCACGTGACTTGCGAGACGATGTGTTATTTTAGAGTCCTTTACTTCCTTGTCACCAGCACCAGCATTTCACATTGCCCTTTGTCGGTGCCTCAGTGGTTTTTTTGGCTCCCAAGAGGATCTGGACAGGAGGGGTTGCATGGTTGTAGTAAAGTAGAAGAAAAATAATTATGAAAGGGGATGGGAAGGACGCAGACTGGGAGGGGTACAGAGGGATATCACAGGCCCTGGAAATTGATTCCCTTATAGCCACCTGAGCCCCTTCCCATCTGAAGGACACCATCTAGAGAAAAGGTGAAGGAAAGCAAATCCTCTGTGTTGAGAACTTCAAAAACTCTCAGCGTGAACTGCTCATCCTAAAGCCTTAGGAGACTGGAGCAGGCTCTAGCATGACTTTCTAGATGATCAAGCCCCAATTTGACTTTCTGTCTGGAAAAGAATTTACTGTTGGCTCCAGTCAACGCCTGAGAATAGACCCCAACCTTCCCTTTCATAGAGTATTTTTTTTTTAATTTAAACTTTTTATTTTCTAATGGAGTATAACCGATTAACAATGTTGTGATAACTTCAGGTGAATAGGGAAGGGACTGAATCATATATATACAGGTATCCATTCTCCCCCAAACTCCCCTTCCACCCAGGCTGCCACATAACACTGAGCAGAGTTCCGTGTGCTGTACAGCAGGTCCTTGCTGGTATCTATTTAAATACAGCAGTGTGTACACCCCAAACTTCCTAGCTATCTCTTCTCCCTGTCCTTTCCCTTGGTAACCATAAGTTCATTCCATAGAGGATTTATTTTAAAAAGCTACAATTGTAAATCCTTTCTCCATCCCTTTGAGATGTGCATGTATCTCCCCCCACCTGGCAGTCTCTCTCAAGGACCGAGGGCCATTCCTTCAAGTGTGATCATTAGGAAGGAGGAGGCCTCTGTCCCTGTCTCTGGGAGGGTAGAAGCTCAACACTGTAACTGCCAGTCTAATCACAGGATGCTGACCGACCCTCTTACTTGCTGCAGGTATTTTTTCACTTCCTAGATTCTGCTATAGCCCCTTGAGCCCCTAAACTCATTCTGTGAACCACACAGTACCCTTTAGCAAATCCACGTGGAACCCAGTCGACACTGGACTCCCTCCCTAGTGCAGGAGTCATCACTGAACAAAATCTGTATCACCACCAGTGTGTGGCTTTGCTTTTCTTCTGACTGATAGTGTATATGTCCCTTCCCCCGGCAGAACCACTGATCTACTACTGTGATCAACATTGATCAATTGCTCTTCAAGGGACCTGAGTCCAGATGGGGCCTGAGATCCCTTCTCCAGAGTGTTCTGGGCCAGTGGACCCCGACCTGCCCGTCCAGCCCAGATCAGTCACTGGGTTTCACTGGTCAGTTGCTCCCATGGGAGCCCCCTTCACTTCTCAGCAGGACAGATGGAAGTCCCTGTATGTTATGGAAAGTGCCTCCCATTTTAGAGGGGAGGAGCAAGCACCCTGACATTTTGGGACCTGGACCAAACCTCAGAGAGCCTTTAAGATCACCTAGTGGAGAAACGTCACTGTTTAGCAAAAGTGGAAATGTGGGACCTGGAGGCTTTGCATGGGCCATGAAGCTAGTTAGACCCATCAGTCACTTCCATCTCAAATAGCCCTGACGACTGCAGACAAATGTTGACTGATCTAACAATGAGCCCCCATCTGCTCTCTAAGCCCATCAGTTTGTCTCAGCAGATCCTCAAAATCAGTGGTAGGAGGCCCAAGAGGTTATTGCCAGTGGGCCTGGGAGCCAGCAACAAACTGTATACAGTTGGGACTTTTTCCTGTTGGTCCAGTGGTTATGACTCTGTGCTCCCAATGCAGGGGCACAGGCTCCATCCCTGGTTGGGGAGCTAGGATCCCGAATGCTGAGGGGCACAGCTGAAAAAAAAAAAAAAAAAAGCTGTATATGGTAAAAATATAGGCTGAGACTTCCTCTCTTTTGAAATGTGGCTGTGTCCCTCTCCAATGAAGATCTAAGGCTGTCTTGCTGTAGATTCTGAAAATCCTGCGCCTGGGAACCCTTCCCAGATGAGATAAGCCTGTGGGAAATGCAGCAAATGTTCAGTGACAATCCTACCAAGGCAGGGGCATGGACTGCTTGACCCTGTGAACCCCACTGGAGCCTTGATTTCTAGCCTGGGGACTTCCTTTGAAACCCTTCGAATTATGCATAATTGGGTGCAAGGGATTAGATCTCATGGGCCCCTGGGGGAAGGGTGGGGTAGAAGCCTCTGAGGGGAAGAAAGCTGATTACAGAGACTCTCACTCTATTTAAAGCTCAAGAAAAAGAAAGTGGGAAGAGAAATGCAAAAGGCAAGTAATTTTCAGGTGCGTCAGAGATGGTGTCCTGTGCGGGGAGAGGCTGGGTTGCTGGGAAAAGGTCTGGAAATGTCTGTGTACAGAGGCTCATACCGTGTGGGGGCTGGGTGATGATACTCATGTGAAACAGAAAACATCCTAAATGCTATCAAAAGGAGATGGCTCCATCTGGCATGGCACGCCCATAAGGGCGGGCTCTCAGGGGAAGGAGGTTCAGCTAGAGTTATGGGAGTGGGGAGATGACCCCAGCATTTTAATGAGTTAGAAAATGAATTTTAAAAAGTATTTGTAGGGAGGCCCCATTTATGTATCATCACACACACACACACACACACACACACACAATGTGAAGGCATCTGAAACTGTCAGGAGACAGAATCAGGCCCAGCTTCATGGGTGTGTGGGACCCCTGCAGGACCCCTGCAGGACCCCACACTCAGAAAGCTCCAGTGCACAAAGTAAACTCATGTAAACAACAACTTTCCAGACGTAAAATTTGCATACTGCAAAATGTACTCATGGTAGTGGACAGTTGAGTTTTAACAAATGTAACTACCACCACAATCAAGATACAGAACCTCTCAAAAAAAAAAAAGTTACAGAACATATCCCTTGCCCCAGAAAACTCCCTCCTGCACTGCACAATCACACCCTGCACCCCAGCCCCAGGCAACCTCTGATCAACTTTCTGTTGCAGACTTCTTTTGTCATTTCCAGAATTCTGAAACAATGAAATTGTACAGCACGCATTTGTGTTTCTCCTCTCTTCCCTCAGTGCCATATTCAGAGATTCATCAGGTGGTTGTACGGCTGAATTTTTTTGGTTCTTTTTTTGCTGTTGTGAAATATGGATACACCCCAGTTTGTCTCTTGTTGATGGATATTTGGGTGGTTTCCAGTTTGAGGATTTTATGAGCACCACTGCTATAAAGATTTGTGCTCAAGCCATGTCTGGACATATGCTTTCATTTCTCTTGAGTAAATACCTAGAAATATAATTCTTGAGTTGAGTTAGATGCGTGTTTAACTGGATAAGAAATTGTCAAACCAGTTTCCAACCTGCTTGTCCTCTGTTTATAACTCGGCCAAACCTAGAGGGGTGAAATGGGATGGAGGTAAGGGGGAGGGAACATGTGTATATTTATGGTTGCTTCACATTGTTGTATGGCAGAAGCCAACACAATATTGTAAAGCAATTATACTCCAATTAAAAAATATTTTAAAATTTTAAACACGTTAAATTTTCAAATCCTATGTTCATATGTTATCCTTTATCCTCCAGTCCAACAAATATATTACAGAGTATTCAAAAAAGTCTAGAAATGCATGTGAAAGAGTGATAACGTTTTGCACATTTTTTCAGATTAACCATTGGACCCATTGCTTCAAATCTAGAAGTATTTCATGAGAAAAAGTGTCTAGAGGTCAAAGAGAACAGTTTGGAAATAACTAACCATGGTTTGAAGTAAGTTTATCCTGTTTCCTGAGTTTGGGGGCACCAAAATGCAAAAATAACGGAAAGGGTCACCTAAATTTTTCAGGCATTTTATAACAGTGGTGGTGGTTTACTTCCTGACTAAAAAAGTTACTTATTTGTTGTATAAAATTTGGAAAATACGGACAAGAATAAAAATATAGTTCAAAATTCAAATCATCATAATGCTAGTCAGTATACCCGCCTATGTATTTTGTTAGTTGCAATTTTTATCTTATATTAATGTTCTAAAACAGCTCCTATTTACAAAAGCATTACTTCCTCATAGCAAAAATTTTAAAATAAAATATTGGTTGTAAAACAGAAATAAGAGGCTCCTCCCCAAAGTCATCATGTTGCTGTGCATCTTTCCAAATTTTTTCCACAACTGTTCAGTCCTTTAAACACACACACATATAGAACACTGTGTGCTTTTAAAAACATAGAATTTAAACATTCACAGTGTTTTACAACTTGCTTTTTATGCCTAATAATATGATATTAAATATTCTTAGAAAACAAAGTTTCTGATGTCCATGTAATACTCTCTGTAATATAGATGCACCTTAATTTACTACAGTTGTACACTTTGATCCCCATCTGTATCTGTGTGCATGTGTGTGTGATGGCACGGCTATGATAAACATCCTTGTCAGTTTAAACTCGGCTGCGTCTTGGATTCATTGCTTAGGATAAAGACCTAGGATTTCTAGATCAAATTACATGAATTTTTTTAATCATTAAAAAAATACTATCAAATTATTGGGACTTTCTTGGCGGTTCAGTGGTTAAGACTTCACTTCCCAATGCAGGGGTTTCAGGTTCCATTCCTGGTCAGGAAGCTAAGATCCCACATGCCTTGTGGCCAAAAAACCAAAACATAAAACAGAAGTAACGTAACAGATTCAATAAAGTCTTTTAAAATGGTCCACATCAAAAACACTTCAAAAAATTTTTTTTCCACCAAAATGTTTCAGCTAGTTTTTCCTTCAATGGGCCAAAACACAGCTTAACTATTCTAAAATGTTTAAGTTATTTTAGAATGAAAACTTATTTCTCATTGTTGAATTAATCTGCCTGCTCATGACTATTAGGGAGGTAGGTTTTTTTTAATATACTTATTGGCTATTTCTATCTTTTCTTTTGTAAATTGCTTATGTTTGCACCTATTTTTCCACTAGGGTCTTATCTTTTTTTCTTATAGAAATATAAAAGTATTTTAATACTTAGCTGAATTCCCAGCATTTATAACAGTGCCCAACAGTTGCAAGCATTCAGTACATGTTAAATGAATAAATAACTAGGAATACTAACTCTTCTTCCTATATGATAAAAATATGTGCTCTAACTTACCAAAGACATTAAATTTTTGCTCATGATGCTTTTTGATTTATATAACTTTAAAATCTACTTTTCTTTTGTAGCTTCCCTTCATTATTTTGGGTTTATTAAGTCCTTCTTTCATCCTTAAATCAGATAACATTGGCCTACATTATCTTTAGTTCTATTTTTATGCAATGCTAAGAGCTTAATATCTGGAAAGACAAGTTTTCTTTCACCTCTCCTATTTTTCAAAAATTTCTTAGTAATTCTCATCAGTTCATCCTTTAGGTAAACTTTAAAACTACTTAAATCCACCCTCCCTTTTACCACACACACCAATACCATATGGGTTTAGGAAGAACTGCCTTGGTCTCTAAGTTACAATACTTGGCTTTTCCCTCCAGTACTTCCGGATACCTTTGCACTGGGATGCAAAGACATCTGAAATATGGGGATGCCTTTGTAAAGGAAGGGATGCAGGAAGTTATGAAGCTAATTTTCGATGACCCCACAGTGCCTCAGAGCTTTGCACCAGCCTCCTGATTTACAGACCTCTAGTAGCTCAGATGATTAGTTTAGTGTGTGTGTGCATGTTCAGTTGCTTCAGTGGTGTCTGTCTCTTTGCAACCCTATGGGCTGTAGCCCACCAGGCTCCTCTGTCCATGGGATTTTCCAGGCAAGAATACTAGAGTGGGTTGCCGTATCCTCCTCCAGGGGATCTTCCTGACCCAGGGATTGAACCCAAGTCTCCTGCATTGGCAGGAGGGTTCTTTACCACTGGGCCACCTGGGAAGCCCACTTAGTTTAGTAAATAATTTTAAAAGAGTTGCCATGTCGATGAGACTGGGATCAAACTCCCCCTTACTTTGAACTGGAGTGTAAATGGCTAGGTTGCTTCTCAAAGCAATAACTTTTAAAAGGAAATAGGTACTGAGGTTGCACCAACGCCTGTACTTTTTTGATCCCAGAAACGAGGAGACCCACATTTAAGAACTGCTAAGAATATAGTGTAGACAACAAGCGTATATGCACCAGGATGTCCTTCACCATGTGTGTTATGAGGAAACACTAGAACTAGATATCCGACATCTGGAAAAACCAATGAGTAAATTCTGGTATGCAGATCAGATTGAATGGTATGCAGTTTTCAGAAGTGATTCTTCTTATAAATCCCAGCAAGATACACAGCAAACCATCGCCTGTGACACTCTGGATGGTAGGAGTGGATGGGATTGGCTTTTATCTTTCTAGTTTTAAAACAGTTTTCCAAGTTTTCTGCTATGAACATGTATTTCTTGGTAACTTTAAACGTCGATTTTACAAGAGCAATTAGCTGTTTTCAAAATGAACGTATGCATCTTTTTTTATCACAACAAATCTACATATTGAAAGCAACAAAAGTTGAATGCTGCATACAACTTTAGAAGAAAGTAAAAATAATCTAAAATCAAGGTAATCACCTGTTACATTTTGTTGGACAATAACAAACACAAAATGCAGGCTTGCAAAGAGCTTCTTTCTCTCATCAATATGTCACAGACATCCTTACACATTAATAAAAGTCTATCTACCTCATTCCTTTTTAATGGTCTGCATTAAAATGTTTCCACCCATACATCTGGCTGTAAGGATGTACCGTCATTCATTTAACCGATCCCCTAGTGATGCACATTGAGGCAGTTTGCAATATTTCACTTAGTGATTATTGTATCTGTGAGTGGGCTGCACCAGGTGGGAGTCAGCCTCCGGGCTAGTGGTCTTATTTACTGTTAGTTCACTATCCCTGTCTGGGCCTCAGCCTCCTTTTCCCTTTGTAAGATGAGAATGTAGGGACATTGGGGAGAACCCTGGGATGTCTCCAGCTGTAGCATTCTCTGACTTCTTGAGGTGGCAACCGATTTTTCAAGGATAGGAAGTGTCTGGTGTCATTTAGAATAAATGGCACAGCTAAGAAGAGTGTTCCTTTCTCAAATGATACTGTGAAAGCCCTCAAATACCAGGCAGGCTTAAACAGTACCTTTATCCTGATCTGCAGGGTGACTAGAAGGTGACTTTCCAGGACACTTCAGGCTGGGAATACATAGGAAAGCAGCTTTGCCTTCACCACTGAGAAAGTACAGCCATGCAGGCACCGGCTTTTCTCTCAGTCACCTGGTTCTCTTTTTCTACGCATTGCTGTCAGAGTCCTGCCTTTTTCTTAACTATGACTTTTTATTGACCCACAAACACATTAGGATGTCTTAGGTTCCATGTTTGCTCTGCAGCAAACCTCTCCATGATCTACCTGCCAGCAGCACCATACCCTCCACACAATGCTCTTAAAATGGGCTTCTTTTTAGGAAAAAACTTCTTGTTATGTATCAAATGGACTTCATCTCAGCACTCTAGCTCTCACCCCACAGCATCAAAAACAAACTTAACTGGAGAAAACTATAATCCAGCTGTAATTCAAAAAGATACATGCACCCCTTAGTTCACAGCAACACTATTCACAATAGATTAGACAATGAGACAATCTGACTGTCCATCAGCCGATGAATGGATGAAGAAGATGCACTGCATATACACAACGGACTACTACTCAGCCAGAAAAAGGAATGAAAAAGCGCCATTTGCAGCAGCATGGATGGGCCTAGAGTTTATCCTACCAAGTGAGGTAGGTCAGACAGAGAAAGACACGCCACATTCTATCACTTATACGTGTGGAAACTAAATATGACACAAATGAACCTATTAATGAGACAGAAATAGACTCCCACACAGAGAACAGACTTGTGGTCGCCAAGGAGAAGGGATGTGGGAGAAGGACGCCGCGAGTGTAGGGTGAGCAGATGCAAACGATCACATAGGAAGGATAAGCACCAGGGTCCCCCTGTAGAGCACAGGGAACTGTATTCAACATCCTGTGATAAACCACATGGAAAAGATTAGAAGAATGTGTATATAAAACTGAATCACCTTGCTGTGCAGCAGAAATTAACACACGTTGTAAACCAACTCTACTTCCATTTAAAACAAACAGACTTAACTGAGCACTACCATGTGCCAGACACTGTTCTAAGCACATTGTCCTCATCGCTTCATTTCAGAGGACTAGGCAGTTCCTGAAGGCAGTTAGGGGAAATCTTTGTCAAGAAGCCCAGCTTTTAACAGTATTTCTGACTTTAGAAACTAAGCTCAGCAGGACCTAATCTTCTGATACATAAATCCCTGCTGAAACGATAATTATATCCAGCCATTTATAAATATCTCTCACAGGCATTAATTTACTTTGAATCCTGAAGAACTGCTTTCCCTGAACTGTGCTTTGGGGAAACCTTCCAGCCTTGAGGGATTTCATAAGAAAATCTCCATGAAACTTGCTGCTGATTGCTCATACTGACGATGAGAATGTCCTTTAAGACAGCAGAGAGAGTCCTCAGGTGGCTGCCTTTACCACTTTCAGAAGCAAACCAGTGCCCCACCACCTACGAAATGGATAGACCTTTTGGTACAGTGCATCCTGTGGACGACTTTCGCACCAAATTCAGCTCATTTTCTATTCTTATTTTCCTATCCTCCAGATTTTTCTTATTATTTTTTATCCTGTTCCCTTTAATGCATTGCTGCCTCATACCCTTGGTGGAACGAGAAGAGGAATAGGTAAATGGTGGAAGTCAGAAACAGGAAAAGGACTGGTCCTCAGACTCTGAGCCCCTTCCCCACATTTGATGACTAAGGGCACCTGAGAGGGGTGGTCACCCTGATGAGCTGGTCTGAGTCATCCCATCCTTGCCACTGCAGAACGAAGTGCCTCATTGGCCCTTTCCACGCCTTCTTCAACTGTTCCACACTGTGTTCTTAATCATCAAAGCAAACTCATATTCCCTGCCCCCCATCCCAGGTAAAGGGGACAACGACATTAAATTAAAATTGCCCTTGAATGAAAACTAATTCAAAATAAAGATATATGCACCCCAGTGTTCACAGCAGCAGCACCATGTTCAATAGCACAGACATGGAAGTAACTTAAACGTCCATTGATAGATGAATGGATAAAGATGTGGTCCATATATACAATGGAATATTACTCAGCCAAAAAAAAGAGAATGAAATAATGTTATTTGCAGCAGTGTGGATAGACCTAGAGATTATCATGTAAAGTGAAGTAAGTCAGACAGAGAAAGACAAATATATACCATACCACTGACATGTGGAATTCTAAAAAATGATACAAATCAACTTATTTACAAAACAGAAACAGGTGAACGGACATTGAAAACAAATTTATGGTTACCAAGGGGGAAAGAGGGAGGGATAAATTAGGAGTTTGGGATTAACAGATACATGCCTCTGTAGAAAATAAACAACAAGGACCTACCGTACAGCACAGGGACCTATATTCTACATCTGGTAATAGTGTATAATGGAAAATAATCTGAAAAAATATATATGACTGAATCACTTTGCTGCACACCTGAAACTAACACAGGAATGTAAACCAACTATACTTCAATAAAACGTCAAGCGCCTGAAACTAAACTAAAATAAAATTGTCTTTGACATGCTGTTTCCTGGGATCAGAACTCTAAATGAGCAGCCTATCAGGGCCCAAAGAAACAGAAAATCTGAGTTAAAAAGCAAAACAAAAGAAACAAAACCCTCCCCCGTCTATAGTTCCCACACTCATGGCCAGGCAGGAGCCAGAAATTCACCAGACCCTGTAAAACATCAGCTTCCCTCTGGTCATCAAATTTTGCACTTGCTGTCTCTCCACCTGGCACCCTATTCCCCCAGCCTCTATCCCAGGTAAGGTCCCAGGGAGCCCACCACACCTTCCTGACCCAGCCAGGCCCTGGGGGCCACTCTCTTGCAGGCTCAGCACAGTTGGGTAGGTACTTGCTCCCAGTCCCCCAACCCCCACCTGCAGGCCCAGCCTCCAGCGGAGCTGAGTGAGCTGCCTGCTCTTCAACCACTAGGCTGGTTTCAACCAACTTCACATAAAGCTATCTGCTTGTCTGCACGCACCCTTTCCTCTTAAGTTTCAGCCGAAGCTATAATTAATGACCTAGAGACAATCATCAGAATGAAGCAAGTCAGAAAGAGAAAAAAAAAATCATATATTAATGCATATACATGGAATCTAGAAAAATGGTATAGATGATCTTATTTGCAAAGCAGAAATAGAGACACAGTCATCGAGAACAAACATATGGACTCCAAAGAGGAAAAGAGGTGGGTGGGATGAATTGGGAAACTGAGATGGACACATTTACACTATTGGTACTATGTATAAAATAGATAACTAATGAGAACCTACTGTACTGAGAACTCTACTCAGTGCTCTGTGGTGACCTAAATGGGAAAGTGTTAGTCGCTCAGTCGTCTCTGACTCTGCAACCCTATGGACTGTAGCCCGCCAGGTTCCTCTGTCCATGGAATTCTCCAGGCAAGAATACTGGAGTGGATAGCCATTCTCTTCTCCAGTGGATCTTCCCAATCCAGGGATTAAACCCAACTCTCTTGCATTGCAGGCAGATTCTTTACCATCTGAGCCATCAGGGAAGCCTCCCCAAAGAGTGGATATAGTTGATTCATTTTGCTATACAGCAAAAACTAACACAACATAGTAAAGCAACTAAGCTTCAAAAAAAAAAAAAAAAAAAAAAAAGACTTGGTCTTGGCAAAGAGTGTGACGGTAAACTCCCCACACTAAGTGCCCATGTGGTTCAAGTTAAGATGAACTCCAGTGCCCAGGCCAAACAGCAAAAACCAAGGCTTATAAAGAAACGCTCCTAAATATCAGGTGTACCAGAAAAATATTTATTTTCTCATTCCACTGATGTCTACTGAGCGCGCACGCACTCTGAACCTTGAGCTAGTTATTTCACCTGCCTCAGCCGCTCATGCCTTATCTGGTGAAATAGAGATAACAATGGTGCCCATCCCACACTGTGAAGCAGCTGTTTATTTTCCTTCTCTGTGTCTGTTTCCTCATCTCCCCGGAGTCGTTGTGATTCTAACTGAGCAAAAGCATGAAAGGCAGTTAGAGCAGTGCTTGCCCACTACAGAGGCCCGCCACCAATAAAGATCCAGTCATTACCCCATCCCCATGAAATCATTGTGACCACAGTGGTCTCTGAGAGGGTACTCCCAGCTCAGTGCCCAGCATACAATAAGTGCTTAATAAATCCTAGCTGCTGATGCTCTGTGGTTATTACTGCTTCAAGCTTTTCAAAAACCTTGACATCTATTTTTCACACACTCTCACAGCACGTTCAGCTGAATTCTGTTTTCTTTGTAAAACCAACCACCGCAGTTTCATCACTGTGGGAAGAAGGCCTTTTCTAGTCTTTTTTTATTTTGTAATGACACAATGCTTTGTGATGGAAAAATCATTCGTTTAGTTTGATTTTTTGTGCTGTCCTTTTAAAAATGAATTGACTGATTTTTTTTCTTCCCCTGGGTTCCTCCAAGTTTTAAAATGGCACAAAGGAAACATCCACTACAGAGGTCCCAGGAAAAGCGAAGGCAGCTGTGGCCCCACTCTGTGTCACCCACAGACAGCTGAGCCTGGCCCTGAGCCTGGCCCCCTGTGGTCCTGCTCCATGTGATTCTGTGTCCCCGTGTGGCCTTGCCGGGTTCTGTCTCATATCACCTTGTATCACATCCTAGGACTTTCAAGTCTCTCCATCCCTCTTCTGTATTGACACTTGCGAGGTGCATTATCTATAGTACAGGGCAGAAAACTGAAAGTGTTATTCACTCAGTCTTGTCTGACTCTTGGTGACCCTATGGACTGTAGCCCACCAGGCCCCTCTGTCCATAGGATTCTCCAGGCCAGAATACTGGAGTGGTTAGCCAATCGCCTTCTTCAGGGGAATCTTCCCGACCCAGGGATGGAAGCTGGGTCTCCTGCATTGCAGGCAGATTCCTTACTGTCTGAGCCACCAAGGAAGCCCATAGCACAGAGAACTGTGGGTCAATAAAACAGTGTAAAGACCAGTGAATCCCCTGGCAGTCCAGTGGTTAAAACTCAGTGCTTTCAGTGATGTGAGCCCAGGTCTGATCCCTGGTTGAGGAAGCTAAGATTTTATAACCCCATGGGATGGCCAAAGACGCAGAGATGCTGGTACTCTTTTGGCCACTTCACCTCCTATCCATGCAACCTTAGGCCTGTCATCTAAACTTCCTCAGCCTCATTTCCTAATCTGTGAAATGGGGAGAAGAAGACAATCTGCCTTAAAAGGTTGTTGGGAGGGTTCCCTAAGATGAGACACAGCAAGAGTTGGTTGTTCACAGAACCTGGAGCACAGTGAGTGCCCAAGAAAGTGGGGACTAATTAAGGATAAACACTTATTTTAGTAAATAGATGTTAGTAACCAATATTTTTAAGTTGAAATTATCTTTATACATTATATATTTGTATGTTTATAAGTTAAAGATGCAAAGTTATATATTATCACTCAAAACATATGAAGGGGCTATGATTACACTGTAAAGCCACACGTCTAGCTCAAGTGTCACTTCACATCATATTGATGGTATTTCCCATCATTACAAACTGTTCAATGCATTTTTTGTCCTATTTTCCCTATTTTGCTGGTGCTGGGTCTTCGTTGAGGTATCCAGGCTTTCTCTAGTTGCTGTGGATGGGCTTAGTTGCCCCAAGGCATGTGGCATCTTAGTTCCCCAACCAGGGATGGAACCTGTGTCCCCTGCAGTGGAAGGTGGACTCTCAACCACTGGGCCACCAGGGAAGGCCTCTTATATGAGTTTTAAAGGCTGCATAAGACTCACTTCGTGGTGTCTTTAACAGCGCCTCTCAGTGTCATAAAGGCACAGGCAGGAGAGGAGAATTCTTGTGATTCCTCGTTCCAGCCCCTAAAAAGTCCATTTTCACCCTGGCTCCCTTTGTCTTCATTAAAATCTCTATGAAAATGGTTTTCTGCATGTTTGGGCCTTTGATTTATAATCGCCAGATAAAATGAATATATCATCTCTGGAGGAAACAAAACAGTGAGCTAGTCTTTAAGCCCAAGACTCCAAGGGCTTAAATAGAACTGTTTCTCTCCTCTTCTGGGCCCTGCAGGTGCCCACAATTACCATTTCCTGGGGCCTGGGAAGAAGTCCAGAAAATGAGCGACCTGAGCTGACCACAGTGCACCTCTTAGGCACGAGGCACAAGGTGCTTTCTCTTCCCCTAAGGATGCTGGAAACACACCCAGTGGGAGGCAGGGCAGGCATCCAGCCCCCATTTTACAGGTGTGAACACTGAGGCTCAGAAGCGTGACGCTCCTAGACCAGGGTCACATGGTTGTAACAGAGCCAGGGTCCCACCAGGTGTGGCAGGTCTGGTCCCTGTCCATGCCCATCCCCCACCCATGCTGTCCCCCTGAAGAGACAGGTGTCCTCCCAAGGCAGCTGCTTTGAGACAGTATTTCAGCACAGCTGAGGCATGGAGGTGAGGGGGATGGGAACCCCCATCACACCCACACTTCCATTTCTAAGCAGAGTCCTCCCATGACATTGAAGACAACATTCACATAGGCCAACGTGAACCCCACACTGGACCACACATCACCCTGGGATGGCTCCAGGCCGGCCCTTATTCCCGCTCAACCCTGCCTCTCTGTGGCAGGCCTTCTAAACCTGGGGGAACAAGGTGAGCCCAGATATTGCCCCCTGCCCATGACCACACAGAGCTGAACTGGGCAGGGGGCACACAGATAGGGACCCCAGCCTTGC
Source organism: Bos taurus (assembly GCF_002263795.3). Classification (NCBI taxonomy): domain Eukaryota; kingdom Metazoa; phylum Chordata; class Mammalia; order Artiodactyla; family Bovidae; genus Bos; species Bos taurus. The sequence continues at coordinate 37,386,637 of NC_037356.1, forward strand.
CCCCTTCTCCCCAGCCATGGCCTGATCCCTGGACCTTGGAGGGGTCCTGCCCGGGGTTGGGGGCGGGGTCAGAAACCTGAGTCAGTGGATGTCCCAGGTGATGCTATGAGCAATCAGTCCCCAAAACAGCCAGCACTGTCTCCCTTAACTCTGTGGAAGGAGAAACAGACCAGAAAACACTCTCTATGTGTCCTAAAGCTGCTTGTTTCTGGGTCTAGCTTCTCAGCACTTCAGAGCTTTTTAAATTAACATCAAAGAGTCACGGGCAGTGTTTCAGTGTGCTCCCAGCTCTCCTACCTTGGGGAGCTGGGTCAAGCCTAAACCACACATCACTGTCCTCCTCCTCACTGCAGGAAATTAGCCCCTGTCTCTTAGGACAGACTGAGCCACTCCTCAATTGAAATTGATTTCCAGGCCTCTGGAGCCTCGGGATGTTCTTGTTGCTGGGCTGGCAGCAGCAGGCTGGCGGGAGGTGGCTTCCCTTCCCTGGGAATCCCTGAGGAGCACACAGAGAAGGGATCTTCACAGATGAATGGGAAAGTGGCTGCCCGGGCTTGTAGCTGAAGCTGGGGGTTGTTCTCAGGAACCATAAAGTGCATTTGGAATTGGGCTGATGGGGTTCAAGTCTGCCTTTGACACTTCCTAGCAGGTTAACTGCAAGACATTTCAGCTGTAACGTGAGGACAGTGATAACTCTTAGCACTCAGTTATAAGATGTCACAAGAGCCTGGTGGCAAGACTGAAAAGAAGCCAGACCTGTCAACTGGCAAATGGATAAACCCAAAGTGGTAAATGCATACAATGGAATACAACCCCATGGTGGGAGGAAAAAAAAAAAAAGAATGAAGTACTGATACCTGTAACAACACGGATGAACCTCAACAACATTCTGCCAAGTGTAAGAAGCCAGGCACAGAAGACCACGTGTCACATGATTCCATTTATATTAAACACCCACAAAAGGCAAATCCCTAGAGACGGAAAGTAGATTGTGGTTGTCTGGAGCTGGGATAACAATGGTTAGCGACAGCAAGTGGGCACAGGTGATTTTCCTGGTGATGGGAATGTCATAAAATTAGACTCTGGTGACACAGGTCTTGCATTGCACAGCTTTGTAAATTTACTAAAGAGTATTCAATTGTACAGTGAAAACAAGTGAGTTTTGTGCTATGTAAATAGTACTACAATAAAGTTATTCATAAGAAGTACCCAGTGAAGAGTGTTAGTTCTAAGAACCAATTCAGATACTTTGTATACAAAGAGTTTTGAAAATTGTAATGTGCTATGATCTGCCAGCCCTGCCAGTCCTAATGATGAATAAGGCAATAGATGAGAGTCGGTGTAACCACGGCAACAGACCTGGAATCAAGTCTAGTCCTATCTACCTGGGCCTCGGCTCCTTCATCTCTAGAATGGAGATAGTAACAGCTTCATGGGGCTGATGTGAAGATTAAATAAGTTAAAGACGCAAGTCGCTTAGCATTAGCCTTGCAAACGGCTATATGCTCAGCAACCGCATCTTACAGTATCACCCTTATCCTGTCTAATACTATCCTAACAGCTCAGAGCAGGGCCCCAAGACCAACAGGGCTGGAGACACGTCCTGTTCATCACAGTGTCCCTTCTGCGGCTCATGGCCATTAGTCAGAATCCCTTGGGTTTAGGTTTAGACATGGTCATTCATCCTGAACATCCTCTCACCTTCCACACCAGCCTGAGCTAGCTCTACCCAACACAAGGCTGCTCCCTGTTCCCCAAGTATCAGCCATGATGAAGGGTCAGCTTAAAAACCCACACAAGGATTGGGGGCAGTGTCTGAGACAGGGCGAGGGGCAGGGGCTGGGGGCCAGCCAGCGCCGGGATCAGAGGAAGTCACAGGCTGTGCAATCACAGAACCCAGGCATGCACAGGGAAATGTAACCCTGGCCGACACATACTGAGCCCTGCACTGTCTCCCCACTTCATACTCAAGGACACTGAGGCTCAAGGGGGAAGAACACCTTGTCCTGTGTCCCACAGCCATAAGTGGCAAGTTGTTGTTCAGTCACCAAGTCGTGTCTGACTCTTTGCCACCCCATGGACTGCAGCATGCCAGGCTTCCCTGTCCTTCACTATCTATCTCCCAGAGTTTGCCCAAGTTCATGTCCACTGAGTGGGTGATGCCATCCAACCATCTCATCCTCTGTCACCCTCTTCTCCTTCTGCCTTTAACCTTTCCCAGCATGAGGGTCTTTCCCAATGAGTCTGCCATTCACATCAGGTGGCCAGAGCATTGGATCTCCCTTCATGGATCACTGCCTTGTCGTGGCAAAAGGGCTTGTGTAACTCAGTGAAGCTATGAACCATACTGTGCAGGGCCACCCAAGGCAGACAGGTCCTAGAGAAGAGTTCTGACAAAACGTGATCCACTGGAGGAGGGAATGGCAAACCACCCCAGTATACTTGCCGTGAGAATCTCATGACCTGTATAAAAAGGTAAGTGGCAGAACCAACGTCCAACCTGGTCATTTACTCCAAAGCCCAAGACCAGGGGCCCAGAGGTGATGTGCTAAGTGAGGGTGTCAGGATGAATGAGAGAGAGTAGAATGAGGTAGGATGGGAACCAAGCTCTGGGTTGGGCAAATCACCCAGATTACACTTCCCTCAAGGACATTTGAGAAAATGCAGATTCCTAGGCCCGCCACCTCCTACCTACTGAAACTGGGAAAGTACATTTAAAAAAGCTTGGCCAGTAATTCTTAAGAAGTTTGAGAACCATCAACCCCCAGTAATGCAGGGAAATAGACATGCAAATAGAGAAAGATCCAGAGATCAGAGTAGATCGTTAGTTGCTGTGTCAAAAGTAAAAAAGAAGAGGAGCCCCCAGTCCGACTCAAGGGCTTCCAAGGAGCGTGGCTGAAAAGTGTGTGGTCAAGCAGAAGCCTTGCACTGACTTCTCACGGTAATCTGTGCCCGCAAGCACACAGAGCCCCGAGGACGAAGGAGGAAACGGAGGCCCGGACTGGGGAAGTTGTGTGGCTGGTGGTAACAGAGCTGGCCCACCAGCCCAGAGCTGTGGACCCCAGGAAGGCTATCGCCACACTGTTGCCCACAAGCTTCATTCAGTGCAGACTCTAGGCCCGCATCCTGAAGACCCCAGGGCGCTGTTTCTCATCCGGCCTGTGCTCTGTTACATCCATGCATGACCTGACATGGGGTTCTAACTATCCAAAGAGTAGATGTTGGCGGGGAGGGCTGGGAGGTTGTCCAAGGAGACCCATTTGTCAGCGGGATGCAGTTCCGTGGGATGGATGGATTGATGGTTATGACCTTATAACTACATGGTCCCTGATGACTTCCAAAGTGCTTTTCTAGCATTATCTGCATTTGCTCCTAGGAAGAATGAGTACTCATAGTGACAAATGGGTCTGATCCTAATTTTCAGAATGAAGGCTGAGCTCAGAGATTATTGAGTTCTGATGGCTGCAGCCACTTTAGGAATCCTGACTTAATTGGCGCAGGGGTGCAGTCTGGACTGAGGGCCTCTTTTAAGCTCCTTGGGGACTTCTGAAGTACAGCCAAGGTGGAGAGCCGCTGGGTCCTAAAGAGATCCAGCTAGATTTCAGGTCCTGGTGCCTCTAAACCACTGCATTCTGAGCGCTTTCGCTGGGTGGCCTGAACAGTGCCCACAAACCCACATGTCCCAAGTGTCCTGGAAAGCTCACCTGCCTCCTCTTTCCTCTCCTTGCCCTTGGGCCTTGTTTCTACCCCGACAACATGCAGTTCTGGTAAAATACATCTTAGTCAAATCCCAATGTGCACCCCAAACAACCCGCCACCTCCCACTCTAGCAACTCAACTCCAAACCCACCTCCTCAGTGAGACAAGTGCAGAGTCACAAAAATTACAGCGGGTCTCCCCACCCCCATCCCATCTCACCCGAGCTCCCACGCAGCCTGGGTACAGCACCCGCACTCCTGAGCACGAGGCCAGTCCCAGGTTTCATGCCTTCAAACTCGTCGGGCCATGACGTCACCACCAACCAATGATTTTGGCTTCAAATTGCCTCAAATGTCTTAGACCATGACAGTTTCCCCACAGGTTAATTAATTCCAAACACTCCTCACATGCACCATGGTAACTGCCAGTGTCAAAGCCAGCTGTGTGCTAAGTGGTTTGCCCTGAATCCTCTCCATTAATCCTCAAACCCAGGCTTTGAAGTTGCTTTTATTACTACCCCCATTTCACAGATGAGGAAACTGAGGCTCAGGGAGGTGAAGTAGTTTATGTGGATAAGTGGCAGGGTCTGCATTGGAACTGGGGTCAGACAGAAACCAGAGCCTGCGCGCTTCCTAACAGACACACTGCCCCACCCAGGGGTCACTTAAGCATCCTCATTGCTGTCGTTCTCACAAGGACACGGCAGAAGAAAGAGACTAGATGAAGAACCAGAGCTGCCTGGCCATGTGTGAACGTGATGCCTGAGAAGGTCAGGGCAAAGGGCTAAGTCCAGATGCCCCAGGGACCTTCCAGCTAGGGTGGCCAGTGATTTATTCCTTGAGCTGGGACACTTTGGGGAGCAAAGGGAGCTATTAATACCAACAGTGGGACAGTCCATGTAAGTCGGGACCGTTCTGGATGAGCTGGACTTGCAGTCACCCAACACCAAGTCAATACAACACAAAGGGCTTCCCTGATGGCTCAGACAGTAAAGAATCTGCCTGCAATGTAGGAGATCCAGGTTCGATCCCTAGGTTGGGAAGATCCCCTGGAGAAGGGAATGGCAGCCCACTCCAGTCTTCTTTTCTGGAGAATTCCACAGACAGCAAAGCCTGGTGGGCTACAGTCTGCTGCTGCTGCTGCTGCTGCGTCACTTCAGTCGTGTCCGACTCTGTGCGACCCCATAGACGGCAGCCCACCAGGCTCCTCTGTCCCTGGGATTCTCCAGGCAAGAACACTGGAGTGGGTTGCCATTTCCTTCTCCAATGCATGAAAGTGAAAAGTGAAAGGGAAGTCGCTCAGTCATGTCTGACTCTTAGCGACCCCATGGACTACAACCCACCAGGCTCCTCCGCCCATGGGACTCTGCAGGCAAGAGTGCTGGAGTGGGGTGCCATCGCCTTCTCCTGGGCTACAGTCTATGGGGTAACAAAGAGTAGGACACAACTGAAGCAAATAACACAATACAAAATTGTAGCTGGCTAAGCTTTTGAAACCTTGCTGCTGCTGCTGCTGCTGCTGCTGCTGCTGCTGCTGCTGCTGCTGCTAAGTCACTTCAGTCATGTCCAAATCTGTGCGACCCCATAGACGGCAGCCCACCAGACTCCCCCGTCCCTGGGATTCTCCAGGCAAGAACACTGGAGTGGGTTGCCATTTCCTTTTCCAATGCATGAAAGTAAAAGTGAAAGTGAAGTCACTCAGTTGTGTCCGACCCTCAGCGACCCATGAACTGCAGCCTTCCAGGCTCCTCCGTCCATGGGATTTTCCAGGCAAGAGTACTGGAGTGGGGTGCCATTGATCTCCTCCTATTTAAAATGAGGATATTATGAGGACTCACTGAAATAGTTTGTGTGATCACACACTTAATAAATGCTGAAACCTTATACACTAGGGTCCTCGTAGTGTATAACACTGCTGTATACAATGCTGTATACCCCCACTGCAGGTAAACAGGTAGGTTAGGTGTCCAGTATTAATCCATTAGGCAACATGTAGCATCAATCAAAACATCAGCCCATCTCCCCTCACACTGTACCAAACATTCAAGTCAATAGTCAACTGGGAAAAACAGAGTCACAAAATCAAAGGGTCATCACATCTCAAGTGGAAATTTTGGTTTTTCACCTGGTGAACCACTGCCAACATCTTTGGGTTAACCTTGAACCTGACAATCAAGGAAAGGAGGTAGGGGAGAGGGAGAGAGTCCACCTTCTGTGTGAGCCCCAGTTTCTTCTTCTGCAAACCCCAGAGAATAACATGTGCCTGGTGGGACTGAGAGGCCTTGGTGACCCTGCCGGGCAGAGAGCCCAGCACACAGACTCCTCTCAGTCACTTTCACTCTTGCTGACCCATCCAGGTAGAGTTCAAGTGCGGTCGCTCTCCATAAGGAGCAAAGGGGCTAAGTCGCTTCAGTCATGTCTGACTCCTTGTGATCCCATGGACTGTAAGCCCGCCAGGCTCCTCTATCCATGGTATTCTCCAGGCAAGAATACTGGAGTGGGTTGCTATGCCCTCCTCCAGGGGATCTTCTCAACCCAAGGATCAAACTCAGGTCTCCCACATTGCAGGAGGATTCTTTACCACCTGACTCACCAGGGAAGCCCATGAATCCTGGAGTGGGTAGCTTATCCCTTCTCCAGGGGATCTTCCAGACCCAGGAATTGAACTGGGGTCTCTTCTCCACTGCTGCCAAATTCTTTACCAGCTGAGTTACCAGGGAAGCCCAGGGAGTAAATACTTATCAGCAAACCTATTTTGGTCTTTCTCGCATGCAGCTTCTTAGAAAAGCAACATGGTGGCAGTTTTAACTGAATTTGGAGTTTCAGCGACTTGGATTTGAGTCCTGGCTGTGCCTCTTAGTGGCACTGAGACCCTGAATGAGTTCCTTGACCTCTAGATCTGTCTATGCACCTGCTGAAAGGGATGATAATGACCCCTGTCCTGCCCACCTCACAGGTAGTTGTCAGCCCCTCGAAACCCTATCTGTGAGATCTTATAGAGGACCATGAATGTGTCAGCTGTCAATGTCAACTGAGAAACTTCTTCACACTTACAACCCTCTCTGCCATCCAAGCTAATTCAAATGCATATTATGTTGGGCCTTTTATTTTCTAGCAAGAGCTACCCATAGTTATTATTTACTTAGGTTGACTGGTCACAAGGATATGACTTGTATCTGGGGTATGAAGTAAATACTTCCCATAACAGCTACAAACAAGATAAACAAATCTGTCAATTGCTGGATCCTAGATGAAGCCAAGATTCCAGTTCTTAGTCAATAGAGTCAGTTAATTATTCATGATACATGATTGGGGATGGATCTGGGTTTGGGGACCTGAAGCTTATACAGTTTAGGGGCCCTCTTTAAAAAAATCCAACTGTACACAAAATTAGGGCCATGAAAGTAAGCATCCTTGAGAGACTGACTTTGTCCAGCTTCAAGGTCAATTTACCTGGAGCGTGAGGATGAGTGCAGGAGGGACCAACGAAAGCAATCACATTCCGCCTGCCCGGTCCCACTGATTCTCTCACCAAAGCCTTTTTAAACATGTGGGTCACTGATCATGATGAATGGAATGTAAATTTGAGGTGAGTTTCAGATTCACCCCAGCCATGTCATACCTGACTCCCACCAGAACTCCTGAAAATCACAAACATTCAGCCAGGATCCCACACACGAAAAGTCCCGGGTCGTAACAGTATTTGAGTCATGGAAAATGAGAAAGTGGAAAAAACCTCCATCATTCCCAGCAAAGACTCGACAGTACCCTTGCAAAGCTCCACCTTGCTTCCACTGAGGCAGCTTCCGGCAAGTGCCTGTTTGTACCACCAGCAAGAAACAGAATTCGTGCGCGGATCTGAAGTTCTTACCCCCACTCATTTGGTTCTCTTATGATGACAGGCAGCTCTGTCGAGTTTCACAGCATCCCCAAAACGTGCCAGAGTAGGCTGGTGAGACTCTCGGGACTCAGAGTCTATCATCAGTCACATCTCGGTTGTGACCACAGAGGGTTTTTGTGTTCTTTTTTTTTAACACCAGCTCGTGGACAGAAGAATTAGTCAGGGCTCAGAGGTTCAGGAACGCTACTGTATGGGACCATAACATCACTGTAAGGCCCCAGAGCTCAGCCACCGACTGAGATGGAGCAAAACAAAAAAAAAACTCCCAGGTACTTTACCAGACACAGAAAGCAGCGTCCTGTTTGGGACACAGTCATTTGGCGTTCCGGTTTCTCAACCCGTAGTAAGAGTGTTTCGTGCTTTTGAAACTGAAAGATGCATCCAAAAAATCTCTATGACACACCATGACTCACGCACCCCACACCCCCCGACCCGGCTCTCAAGGGGCTCAGTTTCTTTCATCCACACCAGAAGTGAAAAGGAGTTGGTCAGTGTCTGTCAATTTCGCTTCCTGTTTCTTTGCTTCCCTCAGCCAGCCGAGCTGCTGGAAACAATGGATGTCACACCGCAGTGGGGACCAGACAGGCCCACCTGATGTGCCTCTAGAAGGAGCACTGCCCTACAGAAGGCTTGAAATATCCAGCTGACCAGGCTTCCAGCCTCCCATTCACTCTTTCATTGATTAGCATTGTGTGCTCAGTCCTGTCCGACTCTTTGCGGCCCCATGGACTGTAGTCCACCAGACTCCTCTTCCAGGCAAGAATACCAGAATGGGTTGCCATTTCCTACTCCAGGTGATCTTCTAGACCCAGAGATTGAACCCTCATCTCTCATGTTTCCTGCATTGCAGGTGGACTCTTTACCACTAGCGCCACCTGGGAAGCCCTCCATTCATTCGAGGGACATCTATTCATCCAGCCTCTACGGAGGTCCCCAACATGGGCCAGATGTTGCTAGGAGCTGGGCCTGGAAAGAAAGACACAGTTCCTCCTCTCCCTGTGCTCACTGTCATGGGGAGACTGAGATAGTAACACAAGTACAGAGAGCTGGGTGCTAGGATGGGAGAGCACCTGTGCTACAGGATCAAGGGGTAGGGGCAGATGGGCTGTCCTCAAGGATTCTAGTAAGGCTTCTCAGAGAAGGTGTCAACCAAGAGTAGAAGGATGATAAAGATAATAATGACAATGTTAGCTAACACCGGCCGAGCATCGACGATATGCTAAGAACTTTCTCATGCCTTACACATCCACTCATTTATATTACCTTCCCCATCACTCTACAAGGTAGATGACAAATTTTTTTTCACCCTACGAAGGAGTCACCAAGATGTTCCCTCATTTGGCCCAAAGCCACACAGCTAGCTGGTGGACAAGCTGATCTGTGAAGACAGCATATAGATCAAGACGTGGGAAGCCATAGGCACAAGAAAGTGGCATTTACAGAGAACTGCCAGCATCTCCTGAGTACAGGTCACAATACTTCGGTATGTTTTGTTGTGGGAAATGCTTCATTTGTGCATTTCACCCACATGGTGATTTTTTAAAAATATAAACCAACACTTGAAAATTGGGAGATTTCCTGTTAAAATCCAGATTGCCCAGGTTGTATTGGAAAATTGGGATCTGGGACCTCAGAGCAGTATTCTTCTATGGCAACAATCCCACTCCAGGGTCCCCCTAGTCTGGTCTGATAGTATCTGTCTGCTGTGTGTGATGTGGGAGGGGCTGAAAAACTTGGAGGAAAGTTTTCAGATTTCTGTTTTACAGAGATCACTCTGGTAGCTGTCTGGAAGAAGGACTGGATGGAGTACCAGCTTGGAGGTGGGAAGCTGACTAGGAAATACAGTACTGTCCAGGCCGGATCCAAATTGTGGGCTGGTTTTGCAAGGATTCTCTTCCCTATTTTCTCCCTGGGGGATCAGAATGTGTCACTTACGAAGCAGCAGGTTTTCGGAGGGGGGTGGGGGCGAGGGCCATAGAGAAACTCCAAAATAACTTAGAGTCAAGTGGAGAAACCAAGAAGAGGTTCTTGGGCATTTGGGGGACTGCAGCTTTTAGTAAGTTGATTCTACATCGGGGCTGAAGCCAGCCAGCGGCAGAGACCAGGTCCATATCACGCTCCAAACCTAACTTCACTCTCAAGCCTCCAGACCTCCCCTACCTGCTATGTTCCCAACCTTAAGCAGCACACAGAAGCACCGTGAGCAAGGTTGGGGGGTGACTGGAGGCAAGAACTCACGTCATCTCCCCCCAGGAGAGGAGATGGGGCTAAGCCCATGGAACTGCCAGGGAGAAAGTGGAGAGAAATGTCTCCACTTTACATGTGCCGTGAACTCATTCAGCTCGGGGACAGTCAGCAGCCAGGGCAGCAGGCAAAGACTGACAGAGTGGTCAGCTAAGAAGTAAATCCGTGAGGGACACCTCACTCGGAAGTGGGAAGGTCACGCGGGAGCTGAGGTCACACAGGACAATTCGGGCCACTCCTGGCTGTGTGTCACTGCATATATCACCGAACTTCTCTATGTCTGTTTCCCCAGAAATGAGGAATAACTCCTAACCCTAACCAGAGAAATAAATCCAGAAATAAAAACTTTAAAATGAGGACAACGACACTTCTCAGGGCCTGGGAGAGCACGTTGTAAACTGCAACGTGGGGACTTCCCTGCTGATTTAGTGGCTAAGATACCGCTCCCCCAGTGCACGGGACCCTGGGTTAAATCCCTGGTCAAGGAACTAGATCGCACACGCCTCAAGGAAGCCTGAAGATCCCAAGTGCCTCAACTAAGATCTGGCACAGCCAATTAAATAAATGAAATAAATATTAAAAAAAAAAAAACTGCAACGTGACCTACAGACCTGAGACACACATTGCTGTTATGTTATTGTCACTGTTGTTAGTCACCTCATTTTCAATCCAGGACTGACTCAAACCCTAAAGGAGATAGTCAGACGAGAGGGTCAAGCCTGCCATTTCCCTTTTTCTCCCTTCCCTCAAAGTTCCGCAGCTCTGATGCTGTCCCAGCACCCTTTCTCAGACTAGAAAACCTATGCTAAAGGTTCAGAAAGATCCTCCCGCTTCCTACTTTTAAAGGGTACCTCAAGGAAGGGTGCTCTAACAGTGGTTTTCAGGTGGCTCTTTCTAGAGTTCTCAGACTTTATAAAGTGAGCATTTAGATTAATCCAAAACCTAGATTAAAAAAAAAAAACCTCAGCCAACATGCAAAAGTTTTCAAGTTTTCATAGTACTTGGTTATGCATTGCTATTGTTCAGTCACTAAGTCATGTCTGACTCTTTGAGACCCTATGGACTGCAGCATGCCAGGCTTTCCTATCCTTCACTATCTCCTGGATATTTCTCAAGTTTGTGTCCATTGAGTCTGTGATGCTATCTAACCATCTTATCCTCTGCTGCCATCTTTTCCTTTTGCCTTCAATATCCCCAGCATCAGGGTTTTTTTTTTTTCCAGTGAGTCAGCTCTTTGTGTCAGGTGGTCAAAGTATTGGAGCTTCAGCTTTAGCATCAGTCTTTCCAATGACTTATGTATAGACCAGAGTTAACAGATAGATTTCAATTCACACACCAGATCTAATGGTGTGAAATGCTATTTATATTAAGAATGAATGAATCTAAGCTGCATTTGAACTAGGCAGAAATGAATACTGTAATTGATTAGTGATGTTTGTTAAAAGGGCACAGGAATGGAATGGTTATATGTGTTGTACGTTTGCTACCAGTATAGACAAAATATCTAGCCTCTTTTCATTTGGATTCAATCAGATGTTTAGACTGTATAGATGCAGCCTGTGTGTGGAGGCAGAAGACTCAGAGTGTGTTGTAGGAGCTTGTCTTCCCACAGAGTCTGGCTTTAACATCCCCACCTAATGTACACTCCATCACCCCTCTCGCTTTGTTTTCTATTGAAAGCACCCTGTCATCTTTTATGTTTCCAGTCAGGAAACAGCAACCACGGAACACACACACACACACACACACAATCAAAATCCCGTTTGCCTTGATGGATTCATTTCGATACGACTTCACTCAAGAGCTAGCCGCTTCCTGATTTCACATTTCACCATCAAAGACAAGGACCAAGGCAGGGCTGGGGGCGTGATCATTCAGCAATGTACCTGGCTGAGCAACAGCTTCCCACCTGGAGAAGTATAATTCCGGGATGGCAGCTTTGAACCCCATCAGCCCATTCCAGCAGCCAACAGAGGAGGCGCACCCCATCCTGTGGGCCCCACAGCCAGCAGACAAGCCCCAAGAGAAACCTACAAATGAGACAAAGCTGAACCTCTGCACAGATAAGGGAAGCAGGGCCCAGAGAGGGTAGTGGTATGGCCGTAGTCACACAGCAAGGCTCTGGCATCCAGTGTCTCATTCTGGCTTGAGCACTTCACCTTTGCAGCCTACACTGCTTCAGACCACTTGGTGTACAGATGTCGCTGCTCATTTCCCCAAGGTGGGGATGAGGGGTCAGACCAGGGGCTCAAGCAACCCCAGAACTGGACTGTAATAAGGTAGTGAGTGGTCTGCTATGGGGCTGATGGAGGAAGAGATGCACCCTCCAGAGAGCAGGGAACAGGGAGAAGGACTGTGGACTCCAGGTCCTTGCCAGAGGTTTTCATGAGCAACTGCTTGGTCCTTGATAGACAATCCCAGCATGTCTGAGAGGCAGTCCACAAATTGGGTGGGCACACAATGGCTTGAATCCAGCCCAGGGGAATTCGAACATTGATTCATTCATTTATCAGACAAACTGTACAGCAAGCTCACGCCAAGCTCTGGGAATACAATGCTGGAAAAGACACACTTCTTCATGTTACTTAGAGAAGTGCCATGAACACTGAATAGATGTGGTATGCATACAATGGGATCCAACAGAGCAATTAAAAAGCACAGACAAAAACAGGGCTGAATCTCACAGGCCTGTGAAATTCAGTGGTAGAAACCAGAAACCAAAGAGCAAATTCTCTGTGATTCCATTTATATGAAGCCCAAGAAGAGGTGAAACTAATCAACCATGATGGAGTCAGAACAGGGCTTAACTCACGATGGGAGGAGGGAGCTATGGATGGGTAGAGACACTAGGGAGCCTTCTGGGGGGCAGAAATGTTCTATATCTCAAAGTGGGCAGTGGTTTTGTGTATGTGTGTGTGTGTTATAACTCAGTAAAATTTGTGTGTTTTTTAAGTCATCGACAGTGTCTATTTACACATCTGTTTTACAGCCAACCAAGAAAAAGCTCAAAGACAATTCTGCCTGAGCCTGAATCCTTCCTGTGAAGTATCAGATGGGGGATTCTGTAAACACATTTGTATTTCCTGGGGATCATGATGAGCAGCCCTTCCAGTCAGCCTGCAGGACAGTGTCGGCAGAAATGCCCCTTCCCACTGCCCATGCTTGGAGCCTGAACAAGAGTTGGCCGGTTCACATTCTGAGCCTGAACAGAGCACCAGGGGGTGATCAGAGCCTTGTGGGGGCCCAGATGGCGCCCGCCAGGAGCAGGGACATGCGGGTCTCAGATCGATGGCAGACCAGAGCTGGGTGTGGAGGCCCCGGGCTCCAGACTGACCTAGTTTCAAGCGAGCTGGGGCTGGCGCCAATGCCTCCGAAGCTCTTTCCTCTGTTCATTGTGGGATGGAGGGAGCCCAAAATAGCAACCCCCTCCCTCCACCCACACAGAGACAACAGGTGGCTGGAAAAGGAAGGTGGGAGGGGGAGGGCAATGGCTGCCAGGTGAAGGGGGGTGGGCTCCGGATGGAACTGTCTGGCTCTTCTCTGGGGCACAACCACGGGGCAGAGAAAGGCGGGGCAGTGACTTCATGGGTCTCTGCCACCACCGCCCACCATCCCGCCCACGTCCACAGTGGTGACGCCAGTATGTGCGCAGCCTGGACCTCTCTCCTGGGCCCAGACTCACATCTCCCACTCCCCACGGTGCTCTCAGCATCCCTACTGGAATGTGCGATGGCCTTTCAAGCGGAATATGGGCCAAAAGCAAACAGCTAATTGGCTCCATCTCAGGACAGGGCCCCCCATTCTGCCAGGTACTCTGCTCAAAACCCCCTGACTCCTCTTTCTTGCAATCCACCAGAGGGAAACCCTGCTGGTTCCACCTTCAACATGTAGCCAGACTCTGACCACGTCCCCCACCTCCCCGGCAGCCACCTGGTCCTAGCCACCATCATTTGAGTACAGGGATGTCCACCCAAGGAGTGCTGGCAAGAGGAAAAAATGGAAACCACCTGAGTGGCCACTATAAAGGGAATGGGATGAATAATCGTGACTTCCTCAGGAAGAATGAATGGGACCTGGGACTTCCCTGGCAGTCCAGTGGCTGAGACTCGCCGCTAGTAGGGGGTGTGGGTTTGATCCCTAGTTGGGGAAATAAGATCCTACATGTTTTGGAGCAACCAAAAAATAAAAAAAAAAGCAAACAAGAAAGCAGATACAAAAAAGAGAGAGGAAAAAAAAAAAAAGAGAGAGAGGGAGAACGGGACCCACAACTCCTACTTTGAAGAGACAACTATAATATGAAGCACAAAAGCATGTGTCACATCAGCCCATTCTTGCTCTTTTTTTTTTTTTTTTTTTTTTACAGGTGTGTATGATTGCATAGGAAAGTGTCTGGAACAATGCATATCAGAAACATCAACAGTGGTTGTCACTGGTTAGTGAACCTAGAGGTAAAGTCTCTTTTTTACTCTTTTCTGTCTTCTGCAAGTAATTTGACAATTAGCATATATCAGTATTCTTAATCAAAGAGAAGGGTTCATTCATTTTAGAAAAACATACTAAAAACTCCCAAGGCTTCCCTGAGGGTGGGCCCAGCCTGCAGGGCAGTCTCTATATCCAGACCTTGGCACCACCCGTCAGGAGCCGTTTATGTTGAGGCCCTGGCCCTCCAGCCTGGCCTCTCCTTCTCTTGGCACCAAGCATCTATGCGTGACTGAGGAGGGGGAAACAAAGAAAAAAGAACCACTTCCTGAAGAGTTGGTGGTGGTGGTGGCAACTCGGTGGGAGGAGAGGTGCCCACCCAACGTGAGAACACTGAATGCAGCTCTGGGGGCCGCCCAGATTCACGGACCAGCGAGGCCCTCGGTATGGCCTTGGTTGACCACAGGCCAACCGGGCTGTAGGAGAGACATGGCCATCGCCACTCTGGGTCCTGTAGGGACTCTGAACCATCCTCTGCTTGGTCTGAATATGGGAATATAGTCTGCAGCAAGATTGAGCACAAGGCCATAGGCAATGGAACCCCACGTTGGTCTCCAGAACCACCCTGTTTCAGACTGTCCAATGGAGCCCCATTTCTCCCCAAGGAACTTGTGGGCTCCTCCCCCAAAACCTGGGGGGAGCTTAACAAACCCCTCACTGCCCCCATTCATCCAGGTAGGATAGGAATCTCCAAACTGACTGCCTTTTATCCATCTTTGTACGCAGGGTGCCCAGCATAGGCCAGGTGCTTAGTGCATTCTTGATCCATGAAAGTATGAATGAATGAATGAACAGGCCATCCACAAAGATGACCCACATCACTGCTTTGAAAATAAATATCTCAGTTAGGAACATCTAAGGAGTTGGAAGGTCATCTATGACTTGAAGACAGAAGCTATTTTTATTTTTTATTCTTTGTAAAATTTTTATTGGCATATATTTGCTTTACAATGTTGTATTAGTTTCTACTGTACAGCGAGGTGAATCAGGTATACTTATACATATATCCCCTCATTTTGGATTTCTTTCCCACTTTGGAGAAGGAAATGGAAACCCACTCCAGTATTCTTGCCTGGAAAATCCCATGGACCGAGGAGCCTGGTGGGCTCTAGTCCATGTGGTCACAGAGTCAGACACAACTGAGTGACTAATATATCCCCTCATTTTGGATTTCCTTCCCGTTTAGGTCACCACAGAGCACTGAGTAGAGTTTTCTGTACTATGCAGTAGGTTCTCATTAGTTATCTATTAATATTTTATACATAGCATCAATAGTGTTGTGGTTGTTTAGTTGCTAAGTTGTGTCAGACTCTCTGCGGCCCATGGTCTGGGGCACACCAGGCTCCTCTGTCCGTGGAATTCTCTAGGCAAGAATACCAGAGTAGGTAGCCATTTCCTTTTCCAGGAGATCTTCCCGACCTAGGGATCAAACTCTTGATTGCAGGCAGATTCTTTACCGCTGAGCCACCGGTAAAAAACTGACGTATGAGCCTGCTTATACGTCACCCCAATTCACCCCACGCGTTTTACCCCCTTGGTATCCTTACATTTGTTGTCTATGCCTATGTCTCTGTTTCTGCTGTGTAAATAAGATCTTCCACCATTTTTTTCAGATTCCACATGTATGCATTAATATACGATATTTGTTTTTCTCTTTCTGACTTACTTCACTCTGTATGACAGCCTCTGGGTCCATCCACACGGAAGTGAAAGTCACTCAGTCGTGTCCGACTCTTTGCGACCCCATGGACTGCATAGTCCATGGAATTCTCTAGGCCAGAATTCTGGAGTGGGTAGCCTTTCCCTTCTCTAGGGGATCTTCCCAACCCAGGGATCGAGCCCAGGTTTCCTGCATTGCAGGCGGATTCTTTACCAGCTGAGCCACAAGGGAAGCTCAAGAATCCTGGAGTGGGTATGGAAGTTGCTTTTAAAGAGAGAGGAGGAACCAGCCTGACCTGGACAGCAGGAGCCGGTGGGTTACAAGAATGGGTGAGAGAACTGCACCCATCCGCCGTGCCCGGGGAGGGGGGGTGGGTCGGCTTCTGGGAAGACGTGGGGCCTCACCTGGGGCAGTCCCAGAGGAGGGAGGTGACAGTGACGGGGCCCGGCCTCAGTTTCCTGCCTTTAGATGCTGAGGGCCAGGCCACATGGGTTCGGGATAATGAGGCCCAAGTCTCATTCTCCTCTGCCTAGGCTGAGTGACCTGCCAGGGGTTGAGGGGGGTGGGGGCGTTTCAAGCTGGAGCCTTTGCCTGGGCTGGAACAGGCACGGATTGACCATAGCTGATTTCACCCAGCACTGGGAAATCAAAGAGGCAGATTCCAGGGTGTGGTGCTGGCTGGGAGACGGGTCACTCAATGAATCTAAGTGGCTTTCCAGTGAGCATGAGTCTGTTTCCAGCTTCCCCACCCTAATCTTTGGCCACTAAACTGGGGCCTGATGCGGCCACGGCCCACTGTCACCCCCTACACACACCCCGACTGTGGTCACACTCGGGTTGGCAGGATGAACACACAGAGCCGTGGATCCAAACTATGCTGAGATGCTAAGAACACAGAGAAGCCAGCCCTGGCGGCTCCAGTCCCAGTGGGGGACTTAGAAACCATCTGCTTGGTTTACCGTTTCTGCAGGCCAAGAGGACAGAGGCCCAGCTCAAGTCAGGATCCGATTTGGGATCAGAAGCCAGGGCCTCAGACCCCGTGTGTACTGCACCATGGGGAGTTTTCTAGATAAAATCAGGGCTTCCCAAGAGGCCTGAATCAGCAGGATGTGGTATCGGCCTGCCCCATAGGGGGCAACCCCCATTCCCCATTGCTCTATAGACCCTCTGACTACCCAGCCTGAAGTTGGGGTGAGCAGGGTCACAACTGCCCCCCACTGAAGAGTTTTCTCTCCAGAAACCTGAGGGAAATCGGATAAACCAAAAGGCACCCGTAGAGCCATCTGGAGTTCTCCTGGCTCCAATTTGCTGTGTGACTTTAGGTGAGTCTCTTTGCCTCTCTGGGACTCATTTTCCCGGTCTACATGAGAAAGAGTTTGATCTCTGAGGTTCCATCCGACCCTAAGAGGCTGTGAATGTCCAAGCCTGGACTCATTCTTATGGTGTCCAAGGGATTCAGCCCATCAAACATAGCTGGTTACTAAAAACAGAAAGTACTCCCCAAAAGGTGGACTGTTGTCTAAGAATTTAAATCCAAGTACCAATGATCATTTTTTTTTTTCACCTGAAATTTAATTAAAGAAAGTGAACAGTTGTGCCACCTGCAAAGCATGCCCAAAGATGTTGTTGGCTGGTTGACAGTTGCAGCTCACTCCATCTGTTTATTATTATTTTTTATTTAAAAAATTTTATTTGGGCTTCCCTGGTGACTCAGATGGTAAAGTATCCACCTGCCACGCGGGAGACTGGTTCAATCCCTGGGTTGAAAAGATCCCTGGAGGAGGGCATGGCAACCCACTCCAGTATTCTTGCTTGAAGAATTCCCATGGACAGAGGAGCCTGGCAGGCTACAGTCCATGGGGTCACAAATTAATTAATTTTTAATTAATTATTTTATTTAAAAATTTTTATTTATTTATCTTTGTAGAATCTCCATTACCCGACCAGAGATTAAACCCCGGCCAGGGCAGTGAAAACCTGGAATCCTAACCACTAGGCCACCAGGGAACTCCCTTTATTTTTTACTTTTATCTACATTTGCCAATGAGTCCGGAACATTAATTGGGCATTTTGGCCACAATGTCTTGAGCATGCTGAAACTCCCCTTAGATGAGAAGCTCCTGGCTGATGGGGACTTTTTTCTTCTATATTAGTTGTGGCATGTGGGATCTAGCTCCCTGACCAGGGATCAAACCTGGGCCCTCTGTATTTGGAGTGTGGAGTCTTAGCCACTGGACGACCAGGGAAGTCCCTGTAATTTTTAATCAGAGAGCCTGATGGGAACTTCACATCGAATCCAACCTCCTCTCTTTACAACTGGGAAACTGAGGGGCAAAGCATAAATTTTATTTAGTCCAGCACAAATTTGTAATCTTGTTCATTTTACTTCAAATCAATCCATACAAGTCACTGACATTTTAATCGAATGGGATTTTTCAGGGGTGGAAGATTTGACAAGATTACTTGAAAATGAGGGGGAATAACTAAGAAATGTTTGAGAAAGAAGAATAATGTCCTTCCACATATCAAGAACATAGTTAAGCCTACAGATTTACAGAAATTAAAACTGGTTATACCATTTTGGGACTAGATTAGCTAAGGGAAAAGAAGAGAAAATCCAGAAGAAGACCCAGATTTTTAACAAATTCAATAATGTCGTGTTTCTAATCAGTCAGGGGAATGAGGAGATTTCAGATACTGGTTTTGAAACAAGTTCTCTCCTTTTCAAGAAAAAAGTTAAAAACTTTAAAGATGATTTAAAATAACTGAAACAAGTCACATCTCACACCAGATTTGAATTAAAGATGTATGTTATAAAATAAAACAACAAAAATTCTAGAAGAAAATATAGGGCAAGATTTCTGTAACTTCAATGTGGAAAATTTCTAAGTATGACATAAAACCAGCATCCATAGGGACTTCCCTGGTGGTTCAGTGGTTAAGACCTCACTTTTCAATGCGAAGGGCTTGGGTTTGATCCCTGGTTGGGGAGCTAAGATCTCACATGCCTAGTGGCCAAAAAAATCAAAACATAAAACAGAAGCAGTATTGCAACAAATTTAATGAAGACTTTAAACATGGTCCACATCAGAAAGATCTAAAAAAGAAAAAAAAAAAAGGCTAGCATTCATAAGGAGAAAGAAAAAGAATGTTGACCACATAAAAAATTTAAACTTATGAATAGTGAATAATAAAAATAAAATGGCAAGTGGAGGCAAAAACATTTGCAACATATGTAACAAAGAATTAATATCCATGATATATAAAGAGTTTCTATAAGTCAACCAGGAAAGATAGACAACCCAAAAGAAAAACAGGCAAAAAAATATGAAGAGGTAATTAACCAGTAAAGAAAGACAAATACGCACCAAACATACGAAAAAAAAAAAAAAAAGTCAGCTTCCCTGACATTAAAGAAATAAAAATTTATTTTTTTAAAATTTATAGCACTAGATATTTTACACCTATTATATTGGTAAAAGTTAAAGACTGTCGGTAACATCCAGCTTTGAGGACGTGGGGGACATTCATTCCTACCATGATGCTGATCACGTCCACTGGTTCAACTTTCTTAAAAAAATTACCTCAGTATCAGCATTACCTTTCAAATTTTTAAATGCTCATACACACAAAGCAACACCACCTGGGAAAGGCATCCTAAAAGACACTAAACACACATGCCTATGTTTGCTGACTTCTCCTTATAACAGGGGAAACAGATTAAATGCTGATGAAGAAAATGATAAAATAAATCCTGGCACACATATTTCAGATGATTGGGCAGATATTAAAGAGAATGACATAATCCACGCATACCATCATAGAAAATCACTCACAATTTATTGGGAGGTGAAAAGGGGAAGAAATTATACAGTATATATGTATATAATATCCCATTTTGTAAGTAAGTAAATACAGATTCAGACCAGTTCTGGAGAGGGACATCCAATGGGTCACCCATCGTAAGTTTTGGGATGTCTTCTACTGGAGCAGTTCCAGAATAGCCCAGATCATAGGAGGTACTGGTTTTGAGACCCAGGTACACATCCTAGCTCTGCAACCCAACAGCCATGAGACCGTAGTCAAGTCACTAACCTCTCTGTGTTTTGCATTTCCTGATCTGCAAAATGCAGGCACTCATAGTGCCTATACTTCATATGACTGATACAAGCATTAGTAACTGAGTTAACTACTATAAAGGTTTAAAATTATACCCGGCACACTGCAAGCACTCAATAAATGTAACTTTCTCTTTAAAAAAAAAAAAAAAAATCAAACCAAACTTTAAGCCATGGTAGTATCTGTAGGGTAGGCTTAGTGGAGAATGATGGAGATAAAGAAAGGTTTCTTTTTAAGATGTTTATGTTAGCATCTTTGAATACGTTTTTATGATACATATAATATTACATATGTATACTGTGTTTGTCTGTGTAATTAACAGCAAAACAATATAACCGCACAGGCCCCCCACACAAAGACATTATTATTTTTTATTTTAGAGATGAGGAAACCGCCCCAGTTTATATCACTTGAGACACTCAAACACTGTGAGCTGAGACGGAAGTCTAGTCTCAGCTTGCCTGAACTGAAAGCCAGGTAGGACCCTTCCCTACCATGGCCCACCAGCCCTCAACCTAGAGCTTGGCCGTGTGAATTGCTGGCTTGGTTGATGATGGCTTGGGAAGCGATCAGGCATTATTTCTTCAAGTGCTGTATTTAACGTTTCTGATCATCAAAGTATTGTAGGCAACGGGGGAAGTATAGATAGGTTAAGAAGCAGGAAAAAAAAAATACCAACCACCCAGAGAAAATTATTACTGATATTTTGACATGCTTTTTCCAATATTTTCACTGCATTTTAAAAACATAGTTGGTATTACATTGTCCATATGATTTTGTATCTTTCCTTGAAAATAACATTGTATCAGAGTCATCTTCTTGCATTATTAAAATTTTAATAAATATCACAATTTAAAAACATATCATTGTTTTAAGTAGTGGTATTTTATCCTCTATTTCATTTCATCCTGCTTACCCACCCCTCCCCACCCACCCACCTAACCTGCAGGCACCAAAGTGTCTCATCTGAGATAAAATGTATTGAGTACATACTCTACGCCGGGCACAGAGATGACTAAGACATGCCGTATCTCATACCACACAGCAAAATTAATTCTGGGTGGATTAAAGAGCTAAAGAAAAAAAAATCACAGAAAGACTTGAATAAAGTTGATGAGCATATTTATCAAACCTTGGTGAGGGGGAGGACTTTCTAAGCCTAAAGCTATGGGAGAAACCACAAAAGAAAAGATCACGAGATCGGGCAACTGAATGTCTTGATACCCTATAAACAGTGAGAACAAAAAAGTAAAGGTCAAATTGCAACCTGGGGAAAATATCTGCAACAAATATGACAAAAGATCAATAGCCATAATATATAAAGAGCTCATACAAATCAATATAACACACCCAATACATAATCAGGGAAAGATTTAGACCCGGGTTATCCAGTATGGTAGTAATCAACTACATGTGGCTATTGAAATTTAGAATTGAAAGAATTTAATGTAAATTAAAGACCCCAATGCTGGGAAAGACAGAGGGTGGGAGGAGAAGGGGGCCACAGAGGATGAGATGGCTGGATGGCATCACCGACTCAATGGACGTGAATTTGAGCGAACTCTGGGAGATAGTGAAGGACAGAAAAGCCTGGTATGCTGCAGCCCATGAGGTTGCAAAGAGTTGGACTTAACTTAGTGACTGAACAACAACAATAACAGTAAATTAAAGAGTTTAGTAAATTAATTCAATCTACATTTAAGCCAAGCTAAAAATTCTGTTTCTCATTCAAACTAGTCACATTTCAAAGGCTCAAGAACCACATTTGGCTTGTTGGAAACCCATTAAATAGTGTAGATACAGAGCATTTTGATCATCATAAAAATTCTGATTGGAAAGTGCTAATACTTTCCACAAAAAGAAGACATGCAAATGACTAACAAATACATTTTAAAAACTTCATTCTTCATTCTTTGAAAAAGAATGCAAATTAAACCAAGGTAGCATTTTATGCTCATCTAATTAGAAGTAAATCAGACACTGCTAATTGAAGAGTGCAGAGCGACTGACCATCTGTAAAATAATTTGGCAACAGGAATTTAGAGCTGTAAAAACTCTTGGCTCAGTAACTCAGGTTCTGGAAATATATTCTCAAGAAATCATCATAAATACAGAAGCAAGGATTTCCCTGGCAGTCCAGTGGTTAGTCTGTGCTTCCACTGCAGGGGGAACGGGTCGGGGAACTAAGATACCACATGCATCAAGGTGCAGACAAAAGAGTTTTTAAATAAAAGAGAAAAACCTGAAATACAGAAACAGTTTTATGCAAAAGCTTACAAATCCCTGAGTGATTTTACATTCAGAAAGAGAACCCAGTCTCTGGGAAGTGATTATATTCACTCTAACTCATAAATCATTAATAATTTTTTTTTTTTTTTTTACAAAAAGGTCTACTTGGGAACTACCTATGAGATAAGATTAGGTTGTTTTAAAAAAAATCTTTCAAAACTAACCTGTGAGGATGACATCAACTATTAAAATAGAGGGCCTAGGGCTTCCCAGGTGGCACAGTGAATAAGAATCCGCCTGCCAAAGCAGGGAACATGGGTTCTATCCTTGGTCCGGGAAGTTGCCAAGGAGCAACTAAACCTGAGTGCCACAACTGCTGAGCCCGCAGGCTGCAACTACCAAAGCCCATGTACCACATGCAGAGTAGCCCCTGCTCGCCACGACTAGAGAAAACCCTAGTGCAGCAATGAAGGCCCAGTGCAGTCAAAAATAAATACGTTAATTAAAAAAAACAGGACTTATATATGCATAAAATGCTGTCATATATTGGAAATAAATATCATGGGGTGATGGGATTCTTAATATTCTTTATGCTGTTCGGCAACTTCTGAATTGCTAACAATGGTCGTTTGTGGCTTTCACACAGAACTAGAAAAGTTATTGAAAAATTCAGAGGAAGAGACCTAACCCAGTGATTAAGAGCATGGACCTCAAAGTCAAAGCAGGGCTAGCTCTTCAACTTCAGACAAGGTCACCTCAGTGTCCTCACCTGTGAAACTAACACCAGCCCTGCCTCGTAAGGTGGTGAGAAAATTAAGCGAGATGTCGCCTTGCAAAGAGCTAGGCAAAGTCTGAGCACACGCAGACCATACACAGGAGCTACTGCTTTTATCGACACAGGCAATGTTTATTCACACTATTGCAGGTCAGACCAAGACCTAGAATCCTCTATCGAATATACTCTCAACTGTGGAAAGATAGACTTTAAACATATGCTTTTTTCAAAACTCCAAAAAGACAAAAAGAAGCTATTCCAGACTAACAATGGTCACTTTGGGGAGATGCGGTTATGTGTTTCTTTCCTCTGTTGAAAGCAGCATGAACATACCCTTCTGTGCTTTCCAAAGTTTTTCAGGTGAGCATGCAATCTTTAGAATAATAAATATGCTTTAAAAACAAAAAGCAAAGCTGGAATAAGTGTAACTGGCTGTGCTATAGAGATCAGGTTTAAGCCAGGTGGCCAGGGACACGTAAGTGAAGCATTTGCAGGATGGCCAGAGCCCGAGGGGACCATGAGGATCTCTGGGTGATGAGATTCTGGGGGTGATTTACATTTTTTAATGTATTTTAGGTATCTTCTGATTTTCACACAGGGGGTTATTAGCGAGTATTGATTATTCTTTTCTAATCCGAAGAAGGGTAGTTCAGAAAACTAAGCTCTCTGATCCTGGGTTGGGGAGGGAAAGTGGGTCAGACAGAGACAAGCACTACGGGGCTGGGGTTGAGGGTTAGGAGGGCAGCACGGCAACCACGGACACCCTGAGAGGGGCTCACTCTGCTGGGCCTGCAAGTGCGGGGTCTGGAGGAAGCAGCCCTTACTTGCCTCCTTTCCCCTCGCCCCCCAGGACAGCTGCGAACGCACTGGGGAAACGGTGGCAGGTCACCTGGACTGGAAAGCGGTCCTTTTTTGTTTTCTAAGCTTCCCATAAAACATCAGTGAAGTTTTTCACTATCAGAGGAAATAGGAGGGGAACTTGAGCTTCACCGTTCACATTGCTGACAACAAATCCATCTCATTTCTGTCACCAAGAGATTTTTTCCTCTGAGAACCGGGGAATGGCCATCCCCACCCCCAAAGCGGCGCCTCATCATTGCAAGCCCTCCTAAAGCCCCAGGCCCCAGGCCATACCCCTGGGGAACAAAAGAGAAACATTTAACTTCAAAAAAGTTCAGGATGTAACAGGGAACAAACACCTTCTCCCAGTGTGGGATGGGCGGCTCCTCTCTCTGCTCTGTGCCATTCCCTCTCTTGATTTCCAAGCTCCTCAAACTCCCCAGGGCCTCAGACAAAGCCTGAGAAGTCTCTTTGTCAACCAAAAGGAAGGGACTGCTGGGGCTCAGAGTCAGATCTGCTCGGCCCAGCACACTTCTGAGGCGCTGAATTTAGACTGTTGCTTGAAATGAGTGGGTTGTCGACTGGCGTGTGAGAAGCCACTGGTGATGCAGAGAGAGGCGGAGAAAATGCGGGGGCTCGGGGGTCCGATCACAGGACCTGAGCCAGCTTATCTGTCCACAGGCAGCGGCCCTAGAGGGGGACAAGATCCTCGGCTTGCTGTTGGTAGCAACGTGGCAGGACCTCAACGTGATCACACCAAGTTAAGTAAGGTCAGACAGATACAGACAAATATCACAGGATATCACTTATATGTGGAATCTAAAATATGATGCAAGCGAACTTATCTATAAAACAGAAACGGACTCAGACAAAGAAAACAAAGTTACGGTTGGCAAAGAGGAAAGTGAGGATCAATTTAGGGAGTTTGGGATTAACAGATACATAGTACTGTATTTAAAATAAACAGGGACCTACCGTATAGCACAGAGAACTCTATTAAGTATCTTTTAATAAACTGTAATGGAAAAGAATATGAAAAATAATATATGTGTGTGTACAACATTGTAAATTAACTGTACTTCAATTTAAAAAAAAGATGCTGGGTTTGCAGGGTTGCAGAGCAGTCAATGAAATAGCCGATGATGCACGGAAAGTGCTAGTAAATAGGAACTCCCGCCAGCCTTTGTTCTGTTGTTGCCATGGCAACAGAGAAGGCCAGAGAGCTTGGATAACAAGGGGATGAAAAGTCCTGGGACCTAGATTTGAAGTCCCAGACGTCTTTCCACACTGGCCTTATGGTTACCTGACCTGGGGGCCTCAGTCCCCTTCTCTGTACAAAGGGGTTCACATCACCTCCAGCCCCAGCAGCCAGCACCAGGCCAGAAGCTCCTCATGGCAGGACTCGGGAGCCAAGGGAAATGCAGGCAAGCTGTAACTTCTGGCAGAACAGTTGATCACTTGCAGAGCCCAGACAAATAGCACAAAGCCCGGGTCCCCAGGCAGCGGTTTCCTCCGAGGGGGAGAAGGTGCATTTTCTGCAGCAAAGCCCAGCAAACCAACCAGACAAGAGACCACGCTTTCACGCTGCACGGCCTCGTCCAGCCTCTGAGGCTCGAGGGCCTTCTGAGGCAGCATTGAGGCATGGAGACTCAGACTGAAGGTATGTGCCTTCTCCCCAAACAAATGCACAACACACATTGCATCAGGTAGCTCATGGAACCCTGAAGCACAAACTGGACCCCTGGGGCAGGCCGGGCCCCACCTGGGGCTCAGGGTGAACCTAGACAGTGGCCCCCACCATGCGCAGAGGAAACAGAAACCAGGCTGGAGGGGAAGCAGCCTCGGTGAGTTACTAGGCAGGGCCTCCATCCTCAGTTCTGCAGCCTGACCACCCGTTCCTTGACTGGTGTCATTCTGGCTGCCTCTGAGGTGGCTCATCTCCTCTTCCAGGGCCCCCTTAACCATGGGCAGAACAAAGAGAGGTCCTCAGGCCCTAAAAGTGCCCCTTTTAGATTTACTCATGATCTGGGGTCAGTGAATAACAGGATTCCCCAAAACCAGCTCTTTGAGTGCTGGGGAGGGTCCTTGGGCTAAAAGATCCCACTTTCAGAGATGACAGTCCCGTATCCCTCAGCTCCCTGACACCCTGGCCCCAGCATCAGTCTCCAGCCCCAGCATGCAGCCTCACTCTTGAGGGACCCAGGCACTGGAATGACACCCAGTTGACCAGGGGAGCCCTCTTGAGAAATCCTCAAGCATGTTTTCAATCTCCTCTTCCCTCCACCAATCTACTACCAGGACTTGACCTGGAACCTCACAGTTCAACCCGTGGCCATGGTGACTCTACCTTTAGCAGAGCCTGTGGAGGAATGAGCTCTCAGGATTACTGAATTTTAGACTTTCAGCTTTTCTGCCCCAGCTCCTCGTCAGAGAAGGGAAGTCGGAAGGGAGCTCAGAAGAGAAAAGAACATGGAGGGAGATGGGGCAGCCCATACCTCACTGCAGAGTGGAAACCAAGGAGGGCTTCCTGGGGGAGGAAGCCTTGGTCCAGGGCCTGGCTGAGGGTGAGAGCAGGGGCAGGAGCAGCTCCAACTTCCTTCCGCCCCCCTCCCACTCCTTCCTACGCCCCGCCCAGCCCTCACCCTGGGTGCACGGGCCCAGTGTCATGTCAGCACCTTCCTCCGCCCGACTGTCTTATCAGGACCAGGGCCAGCCCTACACGCTGAGCAGACCAACCTCAGAGGGACACCAAGGGCAGGCCCTGAGCTTGCCCCCCTCCCACGCAGGTCCTGGCCTCCACAGACAAACAGCCCAGGCGAGTGCCAGCGGGTTATGGCTTACCGGCCACGGGGCCACGTTTTACCTTCCAGCTTGTGACAACCTAGCAGAGCGGTGCTGGCACAGAATGAAGGGAACATCACAGTTTGCGTGCTGGTTCTGATAAATGGATCCAGAGTCTCACAAACACCTTCCCTTCTGGAATATTGGGCACGGGGGAGTGTGTCGGTTCACCCAAAAGCAGGCTTCCTCTAGTAGACAGGCCCAGTGTGGCAAGCGTAGGGGTATCCTGCTGGGCTGACATTCAGGAACCCTGGATCTTTGCTGGTTCTTTAACCTGCCAAGCGACTAGGGGTGTGTCACTAAAAATGGGGCCAATGTTATCTGTGCTGCCTTCCTCCCCATGGTGGTTAGAGATCAGCTACAACAATGAATGTGAAAGTTCAGCTCTGGGAGGATTGACAGTCAGAGTTGTTATTGATCATGCATAGCCACCACAACCCTCCCCTGGATGTGGGGGGGCGAAGGTAGGGGGAAGCAGGAACCCTCCCCCTGTTTTGCAAATGAAAAAAGTTGAGGCTCAAAGGACAGCAGTTTTCACTCCAAAATGTCAGGAACTGGTTTTGGCTTGAACTCTTTCTCAGAAGGCAGCTGGAATCTCTAGGCTCTTGAGGGTCTCCATGGCCTGGCTAGGCCCCCTGGGTTCACCAGGCAGTCAGAAGGAGGTACAAACAGCCAAGGATTTAGTATCAGGAGACATGAGTTCAGATCCTGGTTGTTGCTTTTTCCCCCTGGGGTGTCGGAGTCACTTCCCTTAGCTTCGGTTTCCTGGTCTATAGCATGGGGGCAGCCCCTCCTACCCCCAACCCCCACATCTGAAGGGGCTGTGAGATGCTGCTGGAAAAAGTGCTTTACAAAGTGTCACGCCGCAAGAGAAGCACTATAGTTGTCCAAACCACTGACCACCCAGGCCACCTCAAGGCTGCTCTGCAATGAGAAAAGCACCTGCCTCTGTAATTGTGGGTTTGTGTGTTTCACACTCTGCCTTGTCTCCAGCTCTTTAGAGAAAGTCCTGTCTACTCTTTTATGTGCAGGCATCTGTGGGTGGCAGCAGAGCTTCAAGAGTAAAAATAAAGTGGACTTTGTACGATGACCCAAAGCCCGTCGTGTAGAATGGATGAATGGACTGTGTTCTCATCACACAATGGAACCCTCCTTATACAGCAACAAAGAACAAACTTCCGCCATAACATAGTAACACCGATGGATTTCCCGAGCATAATGTCGAGTGAAAAAAGCCAGACACAAAAAAGTCCAGACTGTGTGATACCATTTAGATAAAGTTCAAGAACAGACAAAACCAAACTATGATGATAGAAGTCAGGATGGTGGATACCTGGGTGGGGAGGGGTGGATGACAAGGAAGCAGAGGAGGGGGGCTTCTGGGTACTGGTCAGGTTGTGTTTCTTGATCTGGGTGCTGGGGACATGGGCGTGTTCAGTTTGTGAAGTCGCTGAAGCTGTGCATGTGTATCTGCACTTTTCTGGGTATGTCCTACATTGCCTTCTCCATAGAACAATCTGTAAATTAAGCGTCTGAGTTCAAGTCTGAGCTCTGCCATTAATGAAACTCTTGGCTTCCACTTTCTCCTCTCTCCACTGAAAGATAGGAATATTAATGGTACCTGTCTCTGATGGTCCCAAATGTCAACTGTTTAAATTCCACCTTCCTGGGGCTTCCCTAATGGTCCAGTGATTAAGACGCTACACTTCCACTTCAGGGGACATGATTTGATTCCTTGTCTGGGAACTAAGATCCCACATGCTGTGCAATGCAGCCAGTAATAATAATAATAATGATAAACACATTAAATTCCATCTTCCTGATATTTACTTTGTACAAGTATTAATATTTTTCCTTTAAATCAGCTCAACAGTTTAAATAATTTAAAATAATATTTTATGTCATCCTTACAAATTATGGGTTTGGTATGCTAATTATCTGTTTTCTAGAGTATTAAATTAATATAAATTAAAACAAACACATAGTTATTGAGATAAAGATGTTCATCTGTAAGCCACCCCAAATCATCTTCCATATCAGTGATAATGGCATACTCAAATTTAAAAAAAAATGATAATGAGTACTTAGAACACGTGGTGCTGTGCAGACGCTCGGTAAGTAGAAACCACTAACACCATCACCATCACCATCATCACCACATACAGGTCCAATAAATACTTACTTCCAGTTCATCTCAGAGGGTCAAACCAACATGCCCTGCCCTCAGCAGAGCTTAAAGAATTAAGGCTGTGGAACCCATTCTGAAACTTGGGGATCTGCTGGAATGCACACCTAGGTGAGGGCTGCACACAGGTCTGGACTGGGTGGGGGCTCCGGGCTACACCCACCCTCCACCCCAGGCCAGGGCTGACTCCTCTCCAGATGCCTCTGCTACCCCGCCCCTTTCGCCAGGCAAAGGCCAAGCACCCCTGGGCCCATCCCCACATTTCACACAGCTTCAGGCTCCTCATCACTGAAACAGGGCCAGTGGCCATGGCTCTTCGGAACCTCCCACCAATGGGTCCAGATCACTAGACAAAGTCATCCTAGGAGAGCTCTGGACACTCAGTAAATAAAGAAAAGTGTGTCGCAGTATTATCTCAAAATTGTCCTCTGAGATTGCCAGGGCACGCTGCCTCAATGAGTTGGAGTGTCCATTCCAGAATAAAAAAAATCCCTGATCCTGGGACTTTGCTGGTGGCCGGGGGGTTAAGGCTCGGCACTCCCACGTAGTGGTACGGGTTTTCTTCCCAGGTCAGGGAACTAAGATCCTGCAGGCCGAACGGTGCGGTCAACAACAAAACAACTCTGAACCTGAGAGTGGTAATAAGCCATTCGGGTTGCCCTTCTCTTTAAGTAAATTCAGCTAATCAACAATCAGATTTATTGGAACTAGATTGGGGTAGGGGTTATTCCATTTTCTAAAAATGTTTTTGGTATTTAGAATGGCCATAACTGTTGATTCAGATAATTTTACTTAAAGGAAATAAAGGTATGAAAAAAGTATTTGTGTAAAAATACTTATCACACATTTATTTTTAATAACAAAAAAATTAGAAAGTAAACAATACAAATGTCCAGTAATAGGAATTAAACAAACATCAGGACTTTTATATATTAGCTATTGAACAGCCATTCAAAAACCATGTTATATAAGTCTATGACATAGGTAGACACTCAAGATATACGTTAAGAGAAAAAAGCAGCTTATAAATACGTCCATATATACATACATTGATGTATGTATCTATCTATAGATGTATATATCTTTCTATGTGTCATATAAATACATACACGTCTTTTATTTATATAATACATATATCATACATGATACTGATTTATAATATTTATAAATTATAATTATAAATGCTTTATTTATAATTTCATTTATAATTATAAATAAAAATGTATTCCTTAATATGTTAACAGTGGTCATACTATATGATAAGATTGTGGGTGGCTTTATTATTTTTATACTCTACTATACTTGGTTGTTCTCAATAAACATGCATTATTTTTATTATTAAGGAAAATCATATAATAAAAAAGTTATATGTCATATATAATTATACAAACAAATACACAGAACTTTTAAAAAAGGTTTTCTGCAGATCCCTTTTATGTTATTAAATTTATCATAAAATCACAATACACATTTTTTGAAAAATAAAACTAAGCAATACAGAGGTGCATAATAAAAACAAAAACTCAACTCAACCTCATTTTTCCATTTCTACCAAGTCTTGTCCCCCATAATTCATCTCTGTTATTATTATTTTGATGAATATTCAGCAAAACCTTTTTCTGTGAATGTAGAAACATATCTGGCTATTCAATTCACTCATATTTTTATGCTATGAAAATAAGATGGCAATACACAAATTGTTCTGAAATGTCACTAAGCAGAACGGCTGTCTCTCCACGTTGGTATGTTGTGATCTGTGTCCTCTCTCTTCACTGTATCATATTCCAGAATAGAGTTGGAGTGAAACCTATTTGCCTTTTGTCCTATTTTTCATTATCCCTCCGTGGCCTAATACCCTTGCATTTATTGATTTGCACACTGAGGAACACATGAGAGCTCTCTAAAAATAACACTGTGTAAGAGCATTTTTTTTTTTTTAATGTGACTTTTGCCATTTTATCCTTCAAATAAAGGCTATATTGATTTTTCAGGTTGTTTTCGATGGTATTCTTTAAATAACATCCCAATCCAGACTGAGGAATCTAAGGGACCATCTTGGGGTAGGGGGAGACATCCCCAGACACAGAGCCTATAAAAGGCTGAGTCAGGACTGACACCCAACTCCCCCAACTTCTAGACCCTTCTCACCTGTAGTAACATGGTTATTGTGCTAAAAGGACCCGGAAGCCTTTCCCCTCAGCGTGGAAAACCAATCTCACCACCAAAGCAGCAAACTCCTGCTCATTCTTCAGGTGTCAGCTTGGATGTCATTCCCTCCAGGAAGCCTTCCTTGACTTTCCCAGAGATTAGGCTCATGCATAGTCCCGGCTGCCTGTTGGATGGTCTCCCCAACTAGATTGGAAACTCAGTGCTTGGAGGTAGGAAATGGTGTGCTGGTCAGTCTCTTTCCTGTGCCCATGCTCAAAGCCTCCCTGTCATTCATTCATTCATTCAATAAAGAGCTGTGTGCCAGTGCTGGGAGAGAAAGGATGGGTTGGAGAACAAAAGAAAGAAACAGAAACATTTCCAACAAGCACCAGGACTTTAGAAATGCTGAATGTTTCCCTATCAAGCTGGAGACCCTGGTGCCGTGAAGCTGACTGTGCTGACGACCCACTTTGCACCTTTCCCACAGGGCACTCAGCCAACCTCACAACATCCATCCAGAGAGGTTCTGCTCTGCCCATTTTCCAGATGGGATATAAGGCTGCAAGAGAGGAGGCTGCGGCCAAGGACACAGAGCAGGGTCTCTCCACCTCCTAGGCTCCCCATCTATTATAATACAGCAAAAGTCCTCAAAGGGCAGAGGAAGCAGCCGCCTGAGAAAAGAGAGAGTGCTGTGCTGACGAGGAGACCTGGGGGCTCAGTCCAGATCTCATTGTTGGTTAGCTGTGTGCCTAGGGAAATTCACCTAACCACTCTGATCTTCAGCTGAAAAACGGGCTCAGTTAACACTTGTCATACTCTGTCTACTAGGTGGCCTCATTTTCTCAATCCAAACCTAAGCCTTCTAGTCGATTAAGTCTAATCTTACAGGAGCAACAAAAGAGAAACTGTGAATGCTGAGTCCTCAAGATGTGTGATTTGCACACGAGCCATGGGCTGTGGGACATTTCTTGCACACCCAGCATGGGGAGGCCTGCAGCAGGTCTGGTGGGATGGCAGTGAAAAAGGCAGGTCAGTTCATTCAAGGGCATCAGGTGAGCCTCCAGGCACATAGCCCTCATAAGGAAACATGAATAAGTCCTGAGAGGCTGGGGTGGATGGGGCCTGAGTTGACCAGCCTCACACTCACCCAGAGGAGCAAGTGCACTAGGATTTATAAGCTCTTCAACTATTTTTGCCTGGAGAATCCCGTGGACAGAAACTCAGTGAGCTACCATCCATGGGGTCACAAAGAGTCAGACACGAATGAAGTGACTTAGCATGTACGCATGCACATGTCATTAAATGATGGAAACTTCCAGAAGCCCTGTAATGCAGGGCTTATCCCTACTCCCAGTCTCAGAAAGGGGAAATTACTTGCCCAAGGTCACACATCAAGTCAAAATGGAAAGTTGGCATCAGGGCCCCCTAAACCCTAGACTCTCCACCCAGAAATGACCATGATATCAACTCTGGTTTCTGGAGCCCTTACCAGGAGCCAGGACTGTGCTATGCTCTTTATATACATTACACGCTTTATCTTCAAACCGTCCCATTTTACAGATGAAGAGTTTAGGTAACTGACTTGAATCCTTGACTCAAGGTTTCACCACAGGGATATGAGACCAGTGTCATCAGATGGCAAAACCCAGGTCCCAGATGTGGCTGGGAAAGGTGGGAGGGAGGGTGCCCCGACCTGTCCCTGCAGGTTGCATGGCCACCCAGGACTCCAGGAAAGTACACACACTGAGCCACTTTACAGAGCCAGCACACGCCTATCCATGGCAAACTTGGGTTCTCTGCACTCTGCTCCTCCTACAAAGCCCTGGCACCCGACGACACCTTCCCACTAGAGAGAAAGAGTCAAACAGTCCAGGTTCCAGATCAGACAAATCTCCCATCTCCAGCTCCCACGTCGGTGCAGCCTGGGGGCAGGGGTCCTAGAACGGGAGACTGGGGCCTTGGCATCATTCAAATCCCTGGTTTGCAGATAAACCAACAGAGGCACTGAGTGATCCTGTGAAGCAGAGGTGGGACCCCTCCACCACCTCAGTTACCCACCCAGATTCAGAATCAGACCTTTTGCCCCTCCTCCCCACTCCTCGTCCCCTAATAAAGATCTGATTGAACTGGAACAAAGCGGTGGGGGTTGGGGGCGGGGGGGGGGGGCGAGAGGGGAGGGGGGCGGAGGGGCAGTGCACTTCCTGAGGTGGTGGGGAAGGAGAGCTGCTGTTAAGACTGTCTCCACTCCCACCCTCCCGCCTCCACTCCCGGGCCCCAACTCCCCTCCAGGCTGCCAAGAACAGGTTTTCAAGGATTTAGGTCACTGAGTCATTCAACAAACAAATACGTGCGGGGGTTCTTCCCGCCCACCGCGCAGAGCAGAGGCGCCTCCTCTGGCCACAGGGCCATCCCCGGGTCCTCGGGTACCACCCCATAGATTCATCCATTCATTCAACAAGCGCTGAAGTCCTACTATGCACCAGTCACATTTCATTCATCCTTCGTCTCCTCCCGCTGCCCCTCCCCCTCCCAGCCCTCCGCTCCTCCCCCTTCTCCTCCAAGTCCCCTCGTCCCCTTTGCCCTGGCGAAGAGGGGCAAATCCTGAGGGGCGCTGGGGAGCTCGGGAACTCGGAGGGCTTGAGGCAGCGCTGGGTGACTGAGGGACAGACACCCGCAGCCCCCGTGGTTACCTGGTGTGGGCCCGGGCAGCGCAGGCAGGCGCTTCTCCCGCGGAGGCCGACGAGGTACTGACACGGCCCTGGGGTGGGGGTTGGGGGGTGATAACCCCCTCCTCACCCCCACCTTCGGCCTCCACCCAGGGCCGGGCGGCCTGGAAAACCCAGCCCCTGCTCAGCCGACTTCCTCTTGTGTCATGGAAAGTACGGGCGCTGGGGACAGGAAACTCCCGCCAGGGACCTGGGGTCTGAGCAGGGACAGCGGGTCTGGAGGCCTGGGAGGGGTGGAAGGGGGGCTGAGCGAGGGGGTGGGCGGCCGGAGGGAGGGGCTGGAGGAGACGGACGGGGGCGTCTATGGACTGCTGTGGCTGGGGAGAGGATGGACGCTTTAGGGGTGTGAGGATCCCTTCCACCGGGACGAGGTCAGGCAGCTACCCGAGGTGCTGCGTTGCTTTCAATTTTCCAAACACTTAACAGAAAAGAGTAAAAACCACACCCTTGTCTGTAATGAAGACTCTGAGATCAAGTAAAAAGCCAAATTTTTTGTTTGTTTTCTTTGGGTATATGCGGGGGGAGGGTGGTGGCAAAGGTTGTGGAGTGAGATATACGAGGGTTCAAATCTTAGTTTTAACCTCCTGAGGCCAAGTAGCTTAGCTTCTGAGCCTCAGTTACCTCCTCTGTGAAATGGAAAGCTCCACCCACTCCCCACAGTGGTTGGGAAGATTGAAAGAGGTCACTCCCCTGACATGGGGAGGTGCACAAAAAAATCTCTTTCTCCCTTTTGGGCTGCAGTTGTGTCAACTGAGTGTGGTAATAGGGGCCATGAAGGGCCACTTAATACACAGCACTAGTGTGACCTACAAAAGCTTCCTAAACATGGAGTGTTATTTATTTATTTATTTTAGGCCACAGCGGCATTGGGAATCTTACTTCCCCCACCAGGGATCAACTGGAGTCTTTGTAAGGGAGAGCGTGGAGTACTAACCAATGGACTGCCAGGAAATTCACAACATCGTTTTAAGAGAAAAATTATCCAGAGGGTGGGTCCTTGGAATATAAGCAGAGTGGGGTCTGCGTCTCTGGTGCTTCTCCAGGAAAGAATACTGGAGTGGATAGCCATTCCCTTCTCCAGCGGGTCTTCCCAACCCAGGGATCAAACCCAGGTCTTCTGTATTGCAGGCAGATTCTTTACTGTCTGAGCCACCGAGGAAGCCCTTCCAGTGCTTAGCCTAGGGCAATGATTTGTTGCATAAACAAACCCAACTGAAGGAAGGATGAAAAGTCTGGAATTTCCAGTTACAGGACAGGAAGGATGGATAGTGAGGCTGAGGAGGAGGGGGTGCGATAGGGAGAAAAGGGTTGCAGTGCTGCAAAAGGGCTGGCTGAGGCCTCCGTGTCACCTCTGGGGAGGTGTGGCAGCACCTCCAAATCCTACGTGAGGTTGTGAGTGTGCCCCTCAATCGCACTTATAACAGGTCTCGATCCCAGACCTCGATCCTTCCCTGTGGGGAATGGATTCAAGCTTCCCAGCAGCCTCCCGGTCCCATGTTAGCAGAGACAGGGCAGTGTTGGATGCCGGGAGCTGAGAAAACCTCAGAACCCAGGGAGGGAGAGGGCCTCCCCGGCAGCCCCACATAGGGTGCTGGGTGGGGGCCGGAGGGGGCGGGTGCTGCGAGGCCCGGCTCCAACTCTTACCTTCCAACTCTTCACACTCGGCTACTGTCACGTCCCTGAACCGCTTTGCCCCTGCCTGGCATGGCCCAGATTATGAAAAGCCCCAAGGAGCCGGGGTCTGGGCTCCATCTACCCATCCTGGACTGAGGGACCTGAGCCCAGGCCCCGGAGAGGCTGAGCCCTTCTCCGCATCTGCTTTGCAGAATGCCAGCCAGCCTGCCTTTTCCTCAACAGCCAGAGGGTTATTTCAGCAACACTGACACAGAGATTACACCATCCACACACAGCCTGATGCAAGTCTGGCATCCATGGAGGACCCCTCTCCTGTGCTTTCTTATAAAATGCTACCTGTGGGGATTCACCTCCAATTCCCACCTCATCCCCACAACAGAGATGGAGGGTTGGGTGGGGTTCTTCATCACTGAGTCTGCTGCAAGGACTGGGGCGGTGCCCACCACCTTCCACTCGTGACAGCTAAGGGCTCACTTGGTGATATGTGTCCCCTTTCCCCCTCAATCCCCCCAGGCCTCCTCCCTTCATCCTGGTTTAGGACTGCCCCCACCCCCACCCCGCCCCCAGACCATAGGCACTGCCCCAGGCCTAGGCACCCTGGGTAGGAAGCTGGCAGAGACCAGGACCGCCAATCGAACTGGGACAGATGGTGTTTTACCGAGGAGGAAGTTGACAGTTTCAACTTCAAACACGGGTGACGCAGGCCCCGCACTGCCTGCTCCCCTGTCCCACCCCTGCCTGA
This sequence comes from Bos taurus, assembly GCF_002263795.3. Lineage (NCBI taxonomy): Eukaryota > Metazoa > Chordata > Mammalia > Artiodactyla > Bovidae > Bos > Bos taurus. Next base: position 37,422,859 of record NC_037356.1, read on the forward strand.
GCCCTGTCTGCCCCACCCCCTCCTCCCAGAGAGGGAGACACAAGGCCAGACACCCTCAACTTGGGCGCCGAGCTTGCGGAGGCTGAGGCGGGAGGAGGCCGCGCCCATGGGGTCTCAGCATCTGCCACTGGCCGCCCTGTACCTTCTGGAGCTGCTGGGTGAGTACCCCTTCTGGGGCTTCTGCCGGGGGTACCTGGGCTCGGGGTACAAGAGAGAAGATGCCAGCATCAGATCCCTCGGTCTGACTCAGGCCTGCATGTCACCTCTCTGGAGTATCGCGGAGGGTTGGGGCCACCAGGATCACTGTCTTGTCCCCCAGCCCCGGCTTGGCACTGGGCTCTGCTTCTCCCACCACAAGGGCCCCACCTCTCCTTCTCTCTTGCACTGTTGGAGGGTTGGGGACCTTACTGTCCCCTTCCAGGTGGAATCCATCCTCAGATCAGGCTCTGAGCCTAGAACTTAAGTTGTCCAGCTCTAATTCGGTGCCGGCTTCCCTCTGCAGCTACCCACCCTCACCCCTGCCTTATAAGTGTCCAGCCTTTACTTGGGTGCCTCCAGGGACAGGAAACTCACCATCTCCTGGGCAATTCTGGTGATGCTCTGGACAGAGTGGGCCAAGGTAGGGTGGGGACTGGATCGCAGTTGAGCAGATGCCAAAAACATAAGTCTTAGTTCCTAGTCACTCTGTTTTCTACCCAGGGGCCTCAGCCAGACCTCCCAGGCAGATGTGAGCTCACACTGGGTCTGCTGTCACTCCAGACCTGGATAGGGACTTCCTAACCCTTACCCAAGGGCGACTGTGGAAATGGCCTGGGGCCTCTGGAGGAGCTGGCTGGGGATAAGGTTTGGGGTGGGTGAGCCTGGAGTCTCCTGTCTGCTGGAGGGGAGATGGTGGAAGAGGCAGCCCTCCATCCCTGAGGTCTTGGGACACTAGCTCGGGACTGGAGCCCTGCTGCTGGGGCATCAGCGACACTGGCCAGTGGGGAGGATGAGCAAGCGGGAGATAGGTGAGGGCAGTGTCCTTTGTGGTCTGAACGCTGGGGTCTAAGTTTGGCCCTGTATGACCTCAAATAGGACTCGAGCCTCTCCAGGCCTCAACCTCCTTATTTATAAAATGCAGCGGGGTGAACTGGGTGAGATCTGACCACTTCTCAAGGGTTTGGAAGGTGTGGCAGTTGAGAGAGGTGACTGACTCAGGACAGGAACAGGTGAGAAGATGGCAGCTTGAGGCTTCCCAGTTTAGGAGGAAAGGACTCAGGGGACAGCCTGCTTAGCGGGGCACCTCAGTCCCTTCTAGAAAAGGGTGTGTATGTGTGAATATGTGTGTGAGAGGTGTGTGTGTACACGTATGTGTTTTCATAGGTGAAACATGGCTTCTGCATGTAGCTTGCCTTCCCCCCAGACATGTGGGGATGGCTCATGTGCACACATATTCTAATGACTGTTCTTCCATGGATCTGCAGGAGACGCAAAGTGCCTTCTGTCCCCAGGGTGGAGGCTGAGGGATGGGTCCTGGTTACTTTCCAGTACCTTCCTGAGCAGCTGCTGTGGCCTCCTTTGCCCTGGAGATTCCAAAAACCAAGGTCCTAAGCCTCCCCTTCCCTGGTGGCTCAGGGGAGGGGGAGGTAAAGGTGGTAAAGAATCCACCTGCAATGCAGGAGACCTGGGTTTGATCCCTGAGTTGGGGAGATCCCCTAGAGGAGGGCATGGCAACCCACTCCAGTATTCTTGCCTGGAGAATCCCCATGGACAGAGGAGCCTGGCAGGCTACAGTCCATGGGGTGGCAAAGAGTCAGACACAACTGAGCGACTAAGAACACAACCCTCCCCCCCAACCCCATTCCTTACCTGTGGCCTCTGACCCCACTGGGTCAAGGGTCTGGCCAGATTCCCAGCTGAGGGTGGGGGTGGGATCCTTCTCTGCGGCCCTCCCCCTGAATCCCATCAGGGGCAAGGCTCCTGGCAGGATCAGGCCCAGCAGAGCCCAGAGTCCAGAGGCAGGGCCCTAACCAGAGTATAGGAACCATCCGGAAGTCCAGGAGCACAGGGTTCCCAGTGTGTATGTGTGTGGGTGTAACTGATGGATAATAAACATTTCCACTGTTCAGTGGGTCACAGCTTAAGAAATACTTTGAAAGGCATTTTCTTCTGAAAGCTTCACGACGGCCTAGTAAGCAGGTAGCCTAGTAAGCAGCCTAGTAAGCAGGGCCCGTTGCCCCCATTTTACAGTGTGGAAAACTGAGGTCCAGGAGGAGCAGCTGATGAGCTGCAGAGCCCACCCCAGCCCAGCGCTCCTGCTCCCATGGAGCCCCTCCGTGGCCCTGGCCAAGAGCAAAGACACACCAAAGCCACTCCCGTGACTAGGAAAATGGCCGTGGGACACAACCGCCACCAGCAGACAGACAGCCACCAAGGGCTGGGGACACCTAGGCCCAGGGTTGGGCAAGCACACAGGCACCCTTCAAGCTGTTCTAAGCAGAGACGACCCAACGCCAGAGCCCTGGGGACACTTCGGCCTCCTGTCTGGCCACAGAAGTTGTGCCCATGGCTTGGGGACCTTTGGTACGTGGAAATACCAACGGCCTGCTTTCCTCCACAGCTGCTCTTAGCTCCAACCTGCCGGGGACTCACCTGCTGAAGGTGGGGCATGCAGGCAGCTCTGATCACTGCCCAGCCACTCAGGTCTAGCCCCCAGGGTTACAGAAATTGACACTAAGGTGTGGTAAAGTCACGGACTCAGCAGTCTGAATTCTGGTCTCCTCCCTTGCCAGTTAGGTGACTATGGACCCATTCTGTAAGCTTCAGTGTCCTCCTATGCGAAACTCGAATAATAATAGCACCTGTCTTATAGCAATTTCTAAGGATTAAATGAATCAATAAATGTAGATTTCAGTAGGAACATTAGCGTGTATAGTAAGTGCTGAGTAAGCATTAATACTAATAATTAATAAATGTATATAGTAACATAATTACATAACTTATTTATTATTTATACATAATAAATTCTCCGGGCAAGAATACTGAAGCGGGTTGCTATTTCCTTCTCCAGGGGAATCTTCCCAGCTCAGGGATTGAACTCAGGTCTCCTGCATTGCAGGCAGATTCTTTACCGTCTGAGCCACCAGGGAAGCCTATTATACATAATAAATATATAAATTTATTATATAATTTATCATAAACATAACTTATTGTTTATTATCAGAGTCAACAAGAAACCAGGTGAGGCAGGACCCAGTGGGGAAGACTTGAGCCTAGTGATCCGGCTTTCTGTCCTCCAGTCCTCCTGTTCTGGCTAATAATTCGTTCATTTCTTCATTTCCATATATTTATTGAGCATCTACTATGTGCCCAGTTCTGTGTAACGCTCTGGGGGTACAGCAGTGAACCAGACAAGAACCCCCCTCATGGAGGGAGCACCCGAAATTTTACAAATTTCTAAATTTTGTCATTAGCGTGATGAAGGAAACAGTAACCACTGAGCCTCTGGGACCAAGTTCACGTTTGACGGGGCCCCCAGCCTGAGGGGCTGCTCTCTGAGGAGATGACCTCATCTGAGAACCGAATGATGGAAGGATCCAGTCAGGCAGGGAAAAGCGGGAGGAGTGACCCAGGCAGAGGGAATGTGGAGGGTGAAGGCAACGAGCAGGACAGGCCTAGAGGGGCTGGATGTCCACAGTGGAGGTGGGGAGAGGGGATGCCCACTGTGAGCCTACCGCCCGGTCTGAAGTCTCAGGGTGCAGAGCTGAGGCCATTGCTGGCTCTGAGTGCAAAGAATCAGGCCCCCAGAAGCCCCGAGTTCCCCACCGCCAGCAGGGAGCAGAAGACCTGGGAGCTCAGGGCCCCCACTGACCCCTCCGGTCACCCTGTCCCGTGCCAACAGCTCAGAGGGGTTTCCCTGCAGCAATCAGGGGACCATGGAGGGACTTTGCCTTCCTACAAAACCGGTTGAATGCCTATTCTATGTGCATGCATGTGGGTACCTTGTGAGCATGTGTGTGTGTGTGTGTGTGTGTGTGTGCATGCCTGCCATATGTGTGCCTGTGTTGTGCGTGCACACGCGCAAAGGTCTGTGGGGCTTTGAAGCAATGCAGAACTGGGTTTGATGTCTTTGAGATCACTCACAAATGACAGAAACATGCCTCTGAGACTCAGCCTTCTCATCTATAAAATGGGGATAACCACTGCGCCCATCTCAAAGGATAATTGTTATCCTTAAATCTGGTTCATTCATTCAGTCAGACAGCAAGTATTTATCGAGCACCTGTTATTCTAAGTGCCAGGGACACAGCAGTGAACACTCAAAATTCCTGTCCAGCTGGAGCTGACATAGTAGACAGAGGTGTGATGGGGAGACAGACAAGAGACAAGCAAGTCAAGGATTATATGGGTGTTAGGAGGTCAGGAGTGATTTGGGGTTGGGGGTTAGGGGCTGTGGGGGCTGTGCTGTACCCAGGTCTCATAAGAAGATCACATTTGAGCAAATATACGTAGGAAGTGAGTGATTCCACCGCACCATGCGTGCCCAGGAAGGAAGGTGGCAGTCACATGTAGGCTCGAGGCAGGGCAGCCATGAAGGCCTCCGTGAGGACGGGGCATTTTCTCCAACAAACTCGAGGCACCTGGGGCCAAGCCGAGGAAAAAGAGTGCTGAGCACCCTGGAGAGAAACGGGACCTCTCCAGGTCCACAAGCCGTTATCTTGAACCTCTGGCTGGATGCGTTTGGGAACTCAGAATTTTCCAGGCGGTGGAAGGTACTGTTGTGTATGTGCTGTGTGCTCACAACACACCAAGGAGGTCTGGGCAACATGCTGTAATCAAACATTTTCCCATTTCTGCAGTGCAACTTCATTTGTGCACTAAAAACATAAATACCTTCCCACCAAATGTGTCAGAAAGGACTGCGTTTTGGCTTTGAATTGCAGATAGGGTGGGGGCCGTGGCTCAGTGTTACTTCCTCTAACTACCGTGTCACCACCCCTGCCCTGTCATTGCTGTGCACCCCTGGGGAGCTTGACCCTCACGTTCCCACAGGAACCCTGGTACTCCCTTCTCCCTGGGGGCACAACCGGTTGATGTGTGGTCGGAACAGAAAAGGAAATTGGTGATGGTCGGCAGAGGCAACAAGGGTCCCACAGACGCCCCTGTGGGGTGAAGCCCTCCTTTCTCTCTGGCCTCAGTTTCCCCATCGGTACCTCAGGGCCAGCAGGCTCTGGGGTCTCCCAGTGGTAGAGCCCATAGGGCCCTATCAAGTGATGGTGATGGGATTTCTGTCCTGACCCTACCACCAGCGGGCTGTGTGGCCTTGGGCTAGTCACTCAGCCTCTCTGAACATCAGGTTCTTGATCTGAAAGTAGAGATGGCGTCCGTCCCTTCTTCACAGGGCTGTGGATGAAAAGGACGAGCCCTTATGCAGGTTTTGGAGTGAGTGAGGCTCTGAAAAGAAAGGAGGGCTGGTCCGTGTGACAGTGGAACCACATACGGCAAGTGTGAAACTCATGCATATTCAATCAGACAAACAAGGCCATCATGGAGAGCATGGAATCGCAGTTCAGATACGAAGGCCATTTTGCCCAGGAGCTGCTCGCTGTCGCTTGTTGGCACAGGCTCTGGGTGGGTGAGATTAGAGACCCGAATCTGCTGTTCCTTCTGTGGGCTTCAGCCCCCCAGCTTCTCATGGCATGAACCCCGTGTGACTCTCTGAGCATTTCGCACACAAAAAGGCTCCTAATCAAAAACCAAACCTTCATCTGGTGCTGCACCAGAGAAACAGAATTTTGGCCCTTTGTGATCTTTGTTTCCCTGAAGCCCTGATACAGATTCAGGTTAGCAGGGCTCCATTGACAAGTGTCGTCTCAGAAACTCAGGATTCCTGGCCTCCTGACCTAGCCTCTCACCAGAGGCCGAGGGAAGGAAAATACAGAAGGCACCACAAAGGCGGTGGACTGGCCTCCTGACCTAGCCTCTCACCAGAGGCCGAGGGAAGGAAAATACAGAAGGCGCCCCAAAGGCGGTGGACTGGCCTCCTGACCTAGCCTCTCACCAGAGGCCGAGGGAAGGAAAATACAGAAGGCGCCCCAAAGGCGGTGGACATACTGTTTGCTGTAAATTGATGAGAATGTTAGGGACCATTAAGGGAATCACTGTTAATGGAAAAAAGGGAACATCTGACTTCCTAACTGCACTAAATTGGTCTGTCAATTTCCTTATCTGGAAAATAGAGTGATGACAGACCCCATGATTGAAGATGTAGGGAAGAAATGGGGCCTCCCATGTAAAACCATTATCTGCGGGTCTACACGGGGTAAGAGGTGGCTATCCCTGTTTTTATTATCAGTGAAGTCCCAGCGCCTCCCTGGGATCCCCGTGCCCACTGGACCCTCGCAAGGCAGGGCTCCCCAAGGCGGGCCTCGCTCTTGCCTCCATTTCTCAGTACGTAGGGACTGTGAGCAGAGGTGCTTGCGGGTCCAGGAGGGCCCACGAGTGGGTCTGAGGCCAGCATAAAGGGTACAGTCTCTGAAGCCAGCCGCCTGAGCCAAGTTCAGGCTCTGCTGTAAAGTGGGAGCAATAATACAGGCCCACCAGCTTGCATCTGTGATTCCAAAAAGTATTTGTAAATTTCCAGCAAACGCATACACTGCAAATCCTGACCTGAACGAATAGGAGACTATTTATAATCTTCACGCATCCCACTTGGTGTGAAAATTCATGTTTCGCTGCAGAAACCATCATATGTTTGCTGCTGAGGCTTTCCAGATGCAGGGGGACAGTAGGGTGCCCCAAGGACGCTGGCAAACCTGGATAGAACTGAACTGACTGCCCTAGGGCTCACGGCAGTTCAGCCCCTCATGACCAGAGTTAGTCAATCAGTAGTGTCTGACTCTGCGACCCCGTGGACTGTATGTAGCCTATCAAGCCCCTCTGTCCATGGACTTCTCCAGGCAAGAATACTGGAGTGAATACAGGCAAGAATAATGGAGTAGCCATTCCCTTCTCCAGGGGATATTCCCGATACAGGGATTGAACCCGGGTCTCCTGCATTACAGGCAGATTCTTTATCTCCTGAGCCACAGAAAATTTATTTTTCAAAAATATCTCGATCTTGGGATTTTTTATAAAAAAGAAAAGCAAGGGACTTCCCTGGTGGTCCAGGGGTTAAGACTGTGCTTCCACTGCAGGGGACACAAGTTTGATTCCTGGTCAAGGAACTAAGATCCTGCATGCTATGTATGAGGCCGAAAAATAAATAAGAAGAGGAAAAAGAAAACAAAAAGAAACTTCTAAAAATAACGGGCTCCCCTCCCCAATTTTTTAATACTCTGCTGAGCAAATAAAACTCATCTGTGGCCTGATGCAGCTCAAAGTGTTGCAGTAGAGGGAGCCGAAGAGAGAACCATCCAGAATGGCGGGGGGTGGGGGTGGGGGGGTGGGGGGCAGGGTGGAAGAGGAGAGGCAAGGGAGGGGATGAGTGCGTAAATGTCTCAGAGTTGCTTTCAGAAGTTCATTTACTCCCCACCCAAGACCTCCTTAGGGCAGCAGGGTCTAAACAGCTCAATCTCTGCAAAGGTAGAGATGAGGAGAGGAGTTTGGGGAGCATGAAAAAGACTTCCTATTGCCTCTCTGGCTTTTTCAGCCCCGAGCTTTCCCTGGCTCGGCCAATCTAAGCCTGAAATAGTGGGGGCTGTGAGGAGAGGTTGGCCTGGGAAGGAAGGACCCTGGTCCTGACTGCTCAGATTGTGGTGGTAGATAATGGATTGGGGAATGGCGCGATAGTTTCATGACTAGAGTCCCTCATGGTCTGTAGGGTCCCCAGGCTTCTGTTGGCAGGTTCTGCAGCAGCAAAGCCTTGGACCTCTGGTTGCATGCTTAGCCTGGACCTCCAGGCTAAGGTGTAGCCAGGAAGGGGGTCTGAGGGACCCTGAGCACAGTCTGCAGGGTTCAGGGAAGGAGGATGGTGGTCCAGCCCCTGTGAGAAGCAGCTAAAAGAATAAAAATAAGTTGTGGACAAATCAAAAAGCTGGCAGATCCCTGGACAGACAGGAAGAAGCAGCACCCAGGAAGCCTCCCAGTCAGTCGTGCATCTCACCTGCCCACGCCTGCCTGCCTGTGGCTGAGATACATCAGGAACCAGAGATTATAGATCCTGGAAGTTTGAACTGAAAGGAAGGTGAGGGAGGGTGGAATCTAAGGTCTTTACAAACGAAGAGACCAAGCCCAGAGAAGTTGAGTGATTTGCCAAGATCACACATCAAGTTCAGGGAAAGTGTTCCCATAGGATGTTTTGCTGGCTGAAGGGGATTTCAAATTCGCTCCTTTTCATCGGGTTTGCATGCCAGGAATATGCAGGAATCAGTGAAACACAGAACAGGCCAGCACAGGCTTCCACTGAAGGGAAGGGAGGCAGCTCAGCCCAGCGGTCAAAAGCACAGACACTGTGCCAGGTGGCCTGGCTTGGAGGCCTGGCCCCAGTGCTCATCAGTTGCTTGACAGGTTATTTAATCTCATCTACAAAATGAGAAGGTCAAAATAATAGTGCCAGCTTTTCAGAGCTGCGGTGAGGTTTGAGAGAGTTCACGTATAAAAGTGTCTGGGAGAAAGTATGAACTATAGAAGTATTTATGGTAATGGTCGAGGTGGTGGTGACGGCGACAGGGGTGGTGATTATGGTGATGGTGATGGTGACAGCAATGGCGACGGTGACTGCGTTGTGAGGGTGGAGGTGGTAATGGCGATGGTGATGGTGGTGACAATGACGGTCACAGTGACGGTGACAAGAAATGCTGCTCACCTGAGGCCAATCAGGCTCACAGAAGGAAGGCGAGGCCCTGGATCACATAGATGCCTTGTCTCCACCGGGTGTTTTCTTTTTTAGAACTGTCCTTGGTTCTCAGGTTGTGCAGTCTTTCCTGAGAATGTTCTCTGGCTGTTCCATGTGAGATTGGCAAGGGTGGTCAGGCCCAGTCCCTGCCCTCAGGGGCTTCGGGGTCTGGAGGCTCCAGCACCAGGGTCAGGGTCTAAGTCATGTTCATTTCTGCTTGTTTGTCCGTTCTGAGGACTTGGCCCTTTGGAGGCCCAGATGGGTGGCAGAAAGCAGAGAGATGGGTTTGGAAGGCAGACTTGTGGTTCGAATCCAGGCCCTAGCGGTGTCGCCCTGAACAGATGTCCGTATCACACATGTATTCAGCTCACATTGTGGGGCCATCTGGAAGATAAACAACCATATCTGTAAGGAACTACCCTCCCGAGGGCTGAGTATACAGTAGGTGTTCGATAATTGGTAGCTGCTGTTAACAAAGGTTGGCTGTGGTGACTTTGGGAATATGAAGTTCTCAGGTGGGAAAGGGGGTCAGCAAACCCTGTGATCCAGCTCTCCAAGCATCCAGACCCAGACCCCTCCCCCTGGGAAAACTCCCAAGCAGGCCTGCAGTCCACCCACCTGTGCCATAGGCCCAGCCAGCTCCATAACCGGCAACACCAGCTCTGAGCACGCAATGCCGGATGGAGAATGCTGGCCAGGAAGGCCCTGGGCCAAGGCTTTTACATAGATTGCTTCAGCTCATCCTCATAACATTGCTATAAAACTGGTCCCTTTCTTCTTCCCATGCCACAGACAAGGAAACTGAGGCTCAGAGGGGCCAAGGATGTGGCAGAGCTCTTACTCAGACCCAGCGAAGGGCCTCAATGCCTGAGAAAATTTCCTGCAGCATTGAGCAGCAAAGGGTGGATCTTTAGGTTCCCCTCTTCTCATTAGCGACACTTCAAGCTGCCTCAACCCTCAGGCTTTAGCCAAAGAAATGACTCCCTAAAAGTAGACAGCCCCATTCCCACTGGGAATTGGCACCGAGAGAGGTAAGAGGTCAGGGGTGAAAGGTGAGGGCAGAACAAAGGGTCTCCTGCCTCCTCGTCACCAAGTGAGCCAAGCGTCTTCACCATGTCCTCCTGAGGCCATCCTGCCTATTGCAGCAGATTGGATGATCGTCAAGCCTCTCCCAGCCGAGAGCAGAGCTCTGGGCCTGACACAGTTTCTGCATTTGAAATACCTTCCCTTTCTGAGGCCCAGGACTCTCAGGACAACTATGGTGGGCTCTTGCCAGGATGGATGAAACTTACAACAGGCTGCCAAGTCATTACAAGGAATCTTGGTTGGGATAGGGGGCAGGCTGGTGGGGCGTGACTTCCTTTAAAATTCTACCATCAGCTTCAGAACACTCAGGCAAAACTAGGCTTTTTTACAGCCAGCAACAATCTCTCAAAAGCAACTTAACACACAGCCCTTTACTGTATAAAGTACTCACCCTGGCCCAATAGTGTCCCCAGTTCCCAGTTGAGAAGCGAGCCCTGGGGGCGGACAGAAACCAAACCGATTGTTCCACGGCTGATGAAGCCCAGCAGTAAATGTGGAGTGTGGGCTTGGAGGCTGCACAAGCGTGCCACCCCACTCATACCCATCCATATCAAACCTCTCCCAGCTACACTTTAGTCAGCCATGAGCTGCTCTGCCAAGAGGGTGATGATTACCTGCTTTGACCACTTGCTCCTTCCAGACGAGGCTGGGAGGAAGTGGGACTTCCTAGGGGCCCATATTCCTATTAAAGGGGCCCAGGCAGGAGCCTGCCAAGGGGTAGACCAGTTCTCCCCAAACACGTGTCCGCTGAGTTCCTTTACCAACTGACTGCTTGATCTTGGGCAAGTCCCACTGCCTCTTTGAGCTCAGATTTCCTCCTCCTAAACTGGGAGCTGTTGAAGAGAAATTGTTTCATTTCTATCCTGCCTTGGGAATTCTAGAAAGTAGCAAAATGTTCTAGGTTCCTATGTTGGCTAGTTTCTCAGCTCTCTAGAACTAAGATGTTTGATTTTTTTTTTTTTTGATTGAAAGTGACACTCAGGATATTTTTATATTGACACCCAGTGCACAAAAACTGAGCCTTATCTTCACAAAACATGATGCATTCTGACATTCTCTATTCTCGTCCATTTCATTTTTTAAAAAACTGAGGGTTGTAGGGACTTCTCTGGTGGGTCCAGTGGTTAAGACTCCACCTTCCAATGCAGGAAGCATGGGTTCGATCCCTGGTTAGGGAACTAAGATGGGGTGCTGTCAAAAGTTTGAAAAATATATTTTAAGTTGACGGTTGCATTGCTACACAATTTTTAAAAAGTTGATGGTTGCCATGCTGCATATTACTACAGAGGAACAGCATGAGGAAATCCTTGAGGGGTGTGCAGAACTGTATACCATGACGGTGACAGTGATCATGCAGATCTATGTATGTGTTTATAGTCCTAGAACTGTGCACTAAAAGAAAATCAATTTCACATGTTCATTGAAAAAGTCGTTTTAAAGTAAGAAAGAAAACTGATGCTTGCAACACACAACACTGATTTCATGACCCACCTAAGGGTTACAACCTGCAGTGTGAAAACCCCAGTCCCTGAACCCCATGACGGCGACATGGGGCAGAATAGGCCATTGATCAGGCTGCGGGCAGAGGTGAGGTGGGGAGACGGGAGCAGGGGAGAGACCTCACTTCCTGACCCTCCTCTCTCCTTTCCGCAGTCACTTCCTGCCTCGGAGGGCTCAAGGTGGAGGTGCAAGGTAAGGAAGAGCCACGCGGAGAGGGGGGCATGGAGCAGGGCTGCGACTCCACCAGGCTGTAGGGGGACCTACCATCTTTTCATTAGAGTGAATCTCACCTTACAGGGAGAGAGAGAGAGTACCTCCCCCCTCCCCCAACACACACACGCATGCAGACGTGTGTGGGCACGCACACACACACTCACGCACCCTAAAGAGGCCCATTTGCAGAGAGCTGCCCTAGACAGCCATAAAGTACCATGCAAATGCTAGTTCTCATGCTAACTATTATTACAGTCCACTCGTCGGGTACAGAAAGTATACTGGCCCATAAATGCATCTTGCAAAGTCCTATTTCCTACCCAGTCCTGCCAGATGCTCCCTGGCCAGAGACATTGCAGCAGAGGCTGCAGAGAGGCTGCCCCAGATAGTGATGTGTGTTAAATGTCTTGGACTTTAATCCTAGAGGTGAGTGTTTCCCAAACAGGGTTCCATGGAACTCGATGGACAAAGCATAGGCCACACTACATCCCACCTTAGAGCCTGACAGGGGACAATGGCCTGGTAAAGGGTCTGAGAAGTCCTGCAATGAGGAACTCTGTTAAGCATTTTCAAATCCAGCAGTCCCCAGGCTCCCTTCTCCACAGACCTCTCTTTTTCACATGTCCTGAGATAATATCAGGCTGAATGTATTTGGAGATAAATGTAGCAAGAGGGTCTCTTGAAGCTACCAGGCAGTCAGAAGGGGCTGCGGGGTCCTTGGCAGGCCCTGGACTGGGACCTGGAAGCCTGCAATGACATGCTGACTTCAAATGCTAGCCAGATGGGACCTGCCACATGATTCTACTTACATCACATTTGAGAGCAGGCAGAACTCGAGTGACAGAAAGCAGGTCACTGGAGGCCTGAGGCTGGATTCAGGGAAATCAGCTGTGAAGGGGCACAAGGGAACTTCTGGGTGATGGGAAAGTTCTTTGACTAGAGCACAGTGGGGCTGCAGGTGTGTATACATTTGTCAAATTTCCTTGAACAAGTGCCCTTAAAATGCGTGCATGTCCCTGTAGATAGATCATGCCTCAATAAAATTGATTTTAAAAGTTGGATAGACAGAAAAAAATCAGGCACCGGGCCCTATCTGGGGTCTATCAAAAGAGAATTTCAAGGCAGGGGGCGGGGAGCGAGTCTGCTGGGCAGTGGGTGCTGAGAACTCCTTGCTCACTGCTCCAAGTTCCCCTGGGGTCTCGAGCCCCATCCTCCTGGACCTGGTTTTTAAGGGACCACCTGGAACCAGAGCAGCACCAGCATGAGTTTCTGGAAAGTCCCTGAAGGGACCCTGAGGATGAAACTCGCAGGAGGAGCAAAGCTGGTGGGAGGACCCCGTGGGTAGAGGGAGCCTGGCTGACTTGGGGTCCTGGGTGGGGAGGGTACAGGGAGGGCTCCCGTGAAGGACCCTGTCCAGCCTGACCTCCCACTTGCCATCTCTTTGACTCCTAGGGCTCACCATGAGACTGAGCGGCTCCGGCTCACGGTGTCAGGGCCGTCTGGAGGTCAGCAACGGGACAGAGTGGTACGCGGTGCACAGCCAGAGCTGGGGCCAGCTTTCGCTCTACCAGGTGGCTCCCAGGCAGTTCTTGAAGCTGTGCCAGGAGCTGCAGTGCCGGGACCCTTTGTTACTCTCTTCCTCGCGTTACTTCAAAGAGGTGCAATTCCAGAAATTGATAATCTGCCATGGACAGCTGGGATCCTTCTCCAACTGCAGCCTCAACAGGGGACGCCAGGTGGACTCTCTGGCCCTGATCTGCTTAGGTGGGTGACTAGCCAGCCCAGTAGTTTCCCTAGATCTGGGCAGCCTCCCTGCCCATGCCTGTGACCTGGAGCCTGAGCAAGCAGGTGGAAAGGGTCACCGACTTACAACCACCCTCTCAGAAACATGCATTGGGGGGGAACTGGAAGGGGAGAGCAGAGTGGGTGCTGGCCCCTGTCTGGGGATGGAAAAGGTAGAGGAACTGGCTCTGCCAATGGCTAACTTCATTGTCTATTCTTAACCTCTATTTTCCCAACTGTAAAATGGGCTGGCACTTGCAGGAGGCTTAGATACAACATATGGGTCAAGTGGGTTTAATGGGGCCTGTGGTACTTACATCACGACTTCCAGTTCTTTCTTAATACTGCCAGTTGCCCCCAGCTCTCCCCACACCCCCTCCTCTTCCAGGGGCCCTGGCCTCTCCCTAATCAGAGCATCTTTTTGCAGAGCCACCGAGGACAACAGCTCCTCCCACGACCTCACCGCCCACAACCACTCCGGAGCCCACAGGTAAAAGGATTCTGAGGGCTCTGGGGGTAGGGTGCTGGATTTTAGCAAATAAAAACACAGGATGTTTACGTTTGAATCTCAAGTAAGCAAGAAAAATTGTAGCGCATGTTCCATGCAATATTTGACACCTTCTAGGGTCATTGCCCAGTCACTTGGTCCTCTGTGTGTCAGAACCAAAGAACAAGGAAGGTCTGCGTGCTGGTCATCAGTGCTCAGGTCCCTGTCCCCTCCCTTCTCTCCCCTAGCACCTCCCAGGTTTCAGCTGGTGGCAGAGCCCGGGGGCCTGCGGTGTGCTGGCGTGGTGGAGTTCTACAGTGGTGGCCTGGGCGGCACCATCGGCATCGAGCCCCAGAATGATATCAAGGACCTGGGGCAACTCATCTGTGCAGCCCTCCAGTGTGGCTCCTTCCTGAAGCCCCTGCCAGAGACCGAGGAAGCCCAGACACAAAAGCCAGAAGGCCAAAGGCCCTTGCCAATCCGCTGGGAGATCCAGAACCCAAAATGCACCTCCCTGGAGCAGTGCTTCCGAAAAGTGCAGCCCTGGGTGGGTGGCCAAGCTCTTGGCCTCATCTGTTCTGGTGAGTGGGAGCAGACTGAGACCCACGGGCGTCCCCACGTGGTCATGTCACTTACCGCACGTTCCTGAAACCCCAGCATGCAGCGCAGGGCACTAGAGCTATGGAGAACACAAGGGAAACGGAGAGCTGATCGTTGGCCTCTGAGAGGTAGGGCGGTCGTGGGGTGGAGAGGTAGCACATGCAACGCCCTGGGAATCTCCACAAAGTAACGCAGAACAGGCCCAAATGTGCTGCTGGCTCAGCTGCCACTTGGAGAAGAGCAGGACTTTCGGGAAGAGGCAGGGTCTTCTGGTGGTTTTGATGGATCGTGGCTTGTGTCAAGGGCCCAAGAAGGATGGAGCACTTGGAGGAGACCAGCCTTGCAGGAGGGGAGTTTATGCGCCTCAGGGACAGATGAGGCTGGAGCAATGGTAACTCATAGGAGGTAGGGAGAGGGCAGAGCGGAGCCCCCAGGGGCTTCCTGCAGAGGCTGCTGAGTCATACACTACCACCCTGAAGAAACTAACGATGCCAGTGTGGCTAAGGGAGGAGCCCAGAGGCCGGGCTTGGGGATCCCAAAACCAGGATCAGTAGAGAAACAGTATAAAAGACCAAAGGTCAAATTAAGGGTAAGCACAGCAGACCTCAGCAGGTAGTAGCTCCTATCACAAATGTTCTAGTAAAGTCCAGACTTTAAGAAGTCACACTTACTGAGCACTTGTATCATACTGGGGACCATTCGGGGCATTCCATCCTTTTCACAACAGGCTTAGGAGGTGGGTGCTATTGTTATCCCTACTTTACAGATGGGAAAGTTGAGGCTCTTAGAGGTTAAATTTCTTACTCAGTATCACAGAACACTAGCTGGGGTTTCCATTCAAGTAGCATCACTCCAGAGTCTGTAGTATAAGCCTCAGCTACTCCAAGTGTGGAGGGCTTCCCAGGTAGCTCAGTGGGAAAGAATCTGCCTGCCAACGTAGGATATGTGAGTTCGATCCCTGGTTTGGAAAGATCCCCCGAAGGAGGAAAGGGCAACCCACTCCAGTATTCTTGCCTAGGAAATCCCATGGACAGAGAAGCCTGGCAGAATACTGTCTATAGGGTCTCAAATAGTTGGATACAACTGAGCGACTGAGCACGTATGTGTGCACATACGCACGCATACACTCCAAATGTGATCCTGGACTAGCAGCTTCATCTGACTGGTTAGAAATGCAAACTCCCAGGCCCCACCTTCCATCTACTAATCAAGATTTGCAATTCAGCAAAGTCTCAGGGGTTCATGTGCATTAACCTGGGAAGCATTGCTCTGGAACACTGGGCCCATCCTGCAAGCAGGAATATCCCCAAAACACTGGATTCATGGTGTGAATTAGTAAAATGCTGCCCCCTCCAGGAAGAAGTAGTCCCCAAGGATGTCTCAGCCTGAGGAGGGAAAAAAACCTGGCAGGCTCCCAGGCTCACCCACCACTCTGAGCCCTCTTGCAGGCTACAACCTGCAAAGCCATACCCAGAAGGCTTGCCTTTGATTTTTTTTTTTTTTTCCTGAGTAGAAGATTTGCTAGAGCTTTGAAGATGACTGTTGCTATAGCAACTGGCCACAGCTGGTAAGATCACAAAGCGCTCTGACCTGAACACACATGGGCCCCCAGGCCAAGCGGACAAGCAGAAATCGATGATTCTCTGTTGCATCAGGCCCTTTTATGAGAGCCAGTCCCTCCAGGCTCAAGGCCTGGGCAGCAGGATTCCTGGGTATGGTTCCCAGCAGTGAATCTCCAGGACTCAAAGCAGATGGTATTTCTCATCCCCAGGCCTCAGTTTCCCCTCTCTGAAAAGCCCTCCAGCCTCCCAGGGAGCAGCAAGAGAATGAGAGGATGTTTCAAAAAGGGAAGCAGACTTAGGTGGAGCGTATTTCTCACTTCTCACTTCTCTTACTGCCCCCTGGGTGGGGGACGACGACAGCTGGGGGCTGCCGATGGGCACTGCCCCTGTGCCGGCCTTTTCATTGAAAGTGCCCAAGCTGTTTCAGCTGCCCAGAGGTGCCAGGGACAGAACTTGATGGAGAAAATGCTAGAGAGGATGCCAGAAGAAGGGAAAGGCAGGAAGGAAGGCACTCCCATGTGGTACCCAAGCCCCCCGGAGACCTGGGCCCTGCTAGGGCCCACACTTGGCCAGTGTCACAGGGTCCCAGTGGCCCGGCACGTAGGCTCGGGGCCCAGGGAGCTCCGGCCGAGCCCACCAACTCACCTCCCATTGCTTTCCCCCCAGATTTCCAGCCCAAGGTGCAGAGCCGCCTGGTTGGGGGCAGCGACGTGTGCGAAGGCTCCGTGGAAGTGCGCAGTGGGAAGGGCCAGAAGTGGGACACGCTATGTGACGATTCCTGGGCCAAGGGCACGGCACGGTGGGAGGAGGTGTGCCGGGAGCAGCAGTGCGGCAACGTCAGCTCCTACCGGGGGCTGGACCCCAGCGAGAAGACCTTGGGGGGCTTCTACTGTCCCCCGGGGATACTGTCCCGGTGCCACAAGCTTGAGGAGAAAAAGTCGCACTGCAAGAGGGTGTTTGTCACATGTGAGTTGGCCATGGTCCGTGGTGGTTAGAGGGTGATTCTGGATTTTTGTTCTAAGACTCAGTCAATGAGCATTATTTCCGAAGAACAGTCCAAGGACTAAAGAGAGAGAGCCCTAGGACAGGATGGAGAGATGACAAATAGGGGGAGAGGGGACAGTGTGCTCAGACAGCAATGAGCAGGAACCATCAGGAGGAGACTGGCCATAATTGTCAGGAGGCTAGTGAATAATAGGATTCTTATTCTGTCTTCTGCTCTTTCAGATGGAAGTTAGGAAAGCAAGGGATGGGGTACATCTTTCCTATATTAATGGTAACGGACTAATACGTGAAAGAGAGAAATGGATGGGTGGACGGCTATTGGTAGATGAAGGCAAGGCAATCACTCATAAGTAACTGGAAAATGGTGGAAAGTTGATAGCAGAAGTGGTAAATGAGAGCCGGATGATCAATTGTGAGATAGTAAATGGTGGCTAAATGAACAGGGAGCAGAGGATTTCAGAGATGGATGGACAGACAGACAGAAAACTGCTTCCCACACACGCTGGCCAATTCCTAGGGGACGCCAGCCAGCCAGCCAGGAGCTTCCCTCAAATGGACCGTTTTGATGCCCCTCCCCCACTCCGGGCCAGGACTGACCTCCCTCTGCCTCCTGCAGGCCAGAACTCCAGCCGAGCGGGCCTGGGCGCGGGCGCCGTGATGAGCATTATTTTGGCCCTCTTGCTTCTGGCGGTGCTGCTGGTCGTGTGTGGCCCCCTGGCCTACAAGAAGGTGGTGAAGAAATGTAGGTGACAGTGCCCTGAGCCACTTCCCTCGGAAGCCCCTGCCGGGGAGGGCTGCACGTCAGCCCCTGCAGGGGAGGGTCCCCGCCTTCGGAGAGCTGGCTGGGCTCACCTCTGCTTCACCTCCCAGCCCTGCCCCTCCCTCTCCTGCCCACTGGCCCTTCTCTACTCCAAGCAACAAGCAGGAAAATCACTGATTCACCCACATCTGGGGCCCAAAGGGGACCCCACTCCAGGCCCAAGGGAGGATGTGGGTATTCTTTAGACTGTGATGGGTCCAGAGGGTCTGACCTCAGAAGACAGGTGTCCCAAGTTGGCTCCACCACTTTGCAGATGATGGAGCCACTTCCTGTCTGAGCTCTGTGTGTTTCCCCATCCAACAGATGGGCAAGGGCAGATCTGGTAAATGCAGTAGGTGTCATCTTGGCCTTGCAGAGCTCAGGAAAAAATCGTTCAAAGACGAGGCTGTGAGATTAGAGAGGCAGGTGGGAGAAAGCCCAGAGGTGGGCAGTGTTGGCTGGGTTCCGGCAGCCCTCCCAGACCTGAATTCTAGTTCTACACACCTTGCGCTGTTTCTCCTGGAAAATCAGCCTCTCAGCACGCACCTGCTGCCTCCTCCCTCCTTCCCTCTCCCCCTCCCCTACTCCGCCCTCAATTCCCCCCACCCCCATCCTGACGTGCCTTTTGCCATCTGTCTGTCACCCAGTCCGCCAGAAGAAGCAGCGCCAGTGGATTGGCCCAACGGGAATGAACCAGAACAGTAAGTATGCCCCGGAGGCAGGCTCCTCCCTGGGCCTCAGGAAGGAGGCTGGCGGAGCAGGGTCATGGGTCACTGCTGACCGAGGAGGGAACCAGCAGCTGCCTGTGGCCTCCAACTCCACTGTTGTCGTCTAAGGTGTGCCTGTGGCCACGGGCGCTAGCAGGTGGCACTCAGAAAAGAGGAAGCCGTGATCAAAGAGACTTGGGAATCAGTGAATTAAGCAAAGTTAGACACAGTTCTTTACTTCAGGACCTGTCAGAGAACCTTCACGGGCATTTTTGGGTGGTTCATCTTTCCAGAACGGGCATATGTAAAGAAGGGTGGCCCAAGCTAGATTTTTCATGGAGTACAAGGCCAGTTTTAAGACGTTAGGATGCAGCCAGCCCAACCCCCACCCCGGCCCCCATCGTCTTTCTTTCTGGCCACAGTCAGAGCACTTCTGTGGGTAGAACCACAGCCTTCCTCCCGTCTCCACCGCACATCCTCCCCTTTCACACGTAGAGGGCCAAATCCTTCAACTGTGTTGTCAAGTCTTTCTTACAAGATAAAGACCCTCAGCTCCAGGAGGGCAGGGACCATATTTGCCCTATCACTCATGTCCCAATTCCCTGCTTGATCAATGATTGAGGACTGATCGACTGAAGGCCTGCCCACCAATCAGCTTGCCGGCCAACCCAAAGCTGCTCTGAAAGTCTGAGCCCTGGGACACCCCCGTTGGTCCAGTGGTTAAGCCTCTGCTTTCTGACATGTGTTCCATCCCTGGTTGGGGAACTAAGGTCCCAGATGCCATGGGGTGTGGCCAAAAATTTTGTAAAAAAATAATAAAAATGAAAGTCTGAGCCCTGCTAGAATGAGCATCCCCAGGAAGAAAGGGAAAAAAAGTATGTGCTGAAGGATTTCTGGGGGTCCTTGTCCTCTTTCCCATCCCCACATTACACAATGGGAACAGGAAACTGGCGTTCTGGGCCCCAGCTGGGGAGGAGGAGAACAGAACAGCACATCTAACGACACCGTCTCCTGCATCTACTCAGTGTCTTTCCATCGCAACCACACGGTGACTGTCCGGTCCCAGGTTGAGAACGCCACGGCCTCCCACGTGGAGAACGAATACAGTCAGCCTCCCAGGAACTCCCAGATCTCAGCTTATCCAGGTAAGCACTGGCTGGTGCTCCTAGGAATGACGCCAGGGCCGAGCAGAGGGCCACGCGGTTGCCCAGAGGGAGAAGGAGGCTGAGCAGGGCGGAGGATCAAACTGCCCCTTTGACGGCTGGTCACGGCAGGTAACGGAAGGGATACAGCCTTAACTGGCCCCTCAGCTGGAGAGAAGAACGTGCCGGGATGTCATTAAACACCAGCTCCGCTGTGACCCAAAGGACATGTTTCTCAATAAATGAGGCCCCTCGGATTCTTCGAGGCAGAACAGAGCCATCCACCAGCGGCCTGCAGAGCCCTGTATCAAGTGCTCCCCGACTGGCACTGACAATTAAGCCGCAGGGAGCCTGGCGCTCAGCATCATTAGTGGACACTGGCCGATTTGATCACAACGCTTGCAGGGCTGTTGAGCCACCAGCTCAGGAAGCCTCTGTGATCTTCCAAGAGCTGAAAGGCACTCGGCTCTGAGGGGCTGTCTTTGTGTGTCCTGAAGGGATAAGCCTGCTCACGTGGCCTCCTTTCTTTCCACAGCTCTGGAAGGGGCCCTGCACCGCATCTCCACCCAGCCTGATAACTCCTCCGACAGTGACTATGAGCTACACGGGGCTCAGAGGCTGTAAGAGGTGAGCCTGGCCCCCGGCAGAGCCCTGGGGATAAGCGCAAGTCCCCCGGGTCTGCTCACCCTGCTTATCCAGGAACGGGGTCAGGGGTCAGGCGTTGAACACCGGGGCTATTGTAAAGGAAATGAATAAGCGTCAGCAATTTAGGTGGTGGGAGCTGATTTGACCATCTGAGCCAGCGGGGTCATGAACCTTAAACTCCATCTGGGAAGACCATGTATAAGAGCCCCTGAAGGTAGAGGAATGTTAAGAAGTACAAACTACTATCCGTAAAAGAAATAAGCTACAAGGATGTATTGTACAGCACAGGGAAGAGAGCCAATATTTTATAATAATCATGTTGCTGTTTAGTCGCTAAGTTGTGTCCGACTCTTTGTGACCCCATGGGCTTCCCTGTCCATCACCAACTCACGGAGCTTGCTCAAACTCATGTCCTTCGAGTTGGTGATGCCATCCAACCATCTCATCCTTTGTTGCCCCCTTCTCCTCCTGCCTTCAATCTTTCCCAGCATGAGGATCTTTTCCAATGAGTTGGCTTTTTGCATCTGGTGGCCAAAGTATTGGAGCTTCAGCTTCAGCATCCAGTCCTTCCAATGACTATTCAGGGTTGATTTCCTTAAAATCTATAAACTTGCTGAATCACGATGTTGTACACCTGAAGCAAATATAATATTGTAAATCAATATATACCTGAGGTTTTAAAAAAGCACCTCTGAAAATGTCCTGATTGACTTACCCCAGAAGGAGGGCAAAACCACTGTCCCTGATGTTGGGTTGGGGGTTCTGGGCCTGTCCCCCAACTCCTTGAACCATCCCCAGAGCATGAGGTGCCCTCCACCAACGCACTTCCTTCTCACCCCACAGATCTGTGACCCGGGAACAAATATTAAGAGCCAGACTTTTTATCCCGAGAATCCTCTGCAGTCACCACTTGGATGCCACGTCCCACTTCCTGCCCGGCAGGACCACGGATGGGACTTCCCAACACATCCCACTGCCCTGCAGAGGCAGGTCCACTCCGACATCTCCTCACATCCTCACCAGCCCAGGGAAGACCCCAGCATGGCTCAGCTGGCCCCTCCATGGGTGGAAGCTGTGAAAGGGCAGAGCCCGGAAGCAAGCAGCCCCCTCCCTTGTCTGTGGACATCGGCTCTCTCTTCAGACTCTGACCCCACGAGGGCCCACAGGAAGCCTGCACCTGGAGCGGGGCGGTGGGAGGGAGGGCTGATTTCTCTCATGTATTTTTAATATTTTTTTTGTAAATAATGCTTTTTTCTGCTTCCTGGAAAAGCCTTCTCAGCCTGCTCATCCTACCTCCGTGGATCCCTCTGGGGGTGCCAGTGGGAATGGGCACCTACCGGGGGCAGGGGATTCTGCAGCTTCATGGTTGGAGGGCTTCATTCCTGACACAGGACCACCTAGCATGGCACAGCAGCTGCTAGCCAGCACCCATAGCCTCATCACCAACCCTCCATCTGGGCCCTCGCTTGACAGAGAGCAGGGACACTGGCTGTCAAGCCTGAAGGGCACCAGTGCCACCTCAGGGCCCTGCATAGAGCGGGCACCTAGTAAATTCTAGCCAATGTGGGGTTTGGGTTCACACAGCTATTAAAAGTGCAAAATAGTTTCTGCCAATTAGGTAACCGCCTAACCTGAGAGTCAGAGACCAGAACTGAACATTTCCTTGGGCTAAATAATTGCCTTAACTGAAATGGTCCCCTAGTACTCTTGCCTGGAAAATCCCATGGACAGAGGAGCCTGGTGGGCTGCAGTCCATGGGGTCGCTAAGAGTCGGACAGGACTGAGCGACTTCACTTTCACTTTTCACTTTCATGCATTGGAGAAGGAAATGGCAACCCACTCCAGTGTTCTTGCCTGGAGAATCCCAGGGACGGTGGAGCCTGATGGGCTGCCGTCTATGGGGTCGCACAGAGTCGGACACGACTGAAGTGACTTAGCAGCAGCAGCAGCAGCATCCTGCAGAGAGCCTTTGTTGTTCAGTTGCTCAGTCGTGTCCAACTCTTTGTGACCCCACGGACTGCAGCACACCAGGCTTCCCTTCCTTCACCATCTCCCGGAGCTTGCTGAAACTCATGTCCATTGAGTCGATGATGCCTTCCAACCATCTCATCCCCTGTAGTCCCTTCTCCTCCTGCCTTCAATCTTTCCCAGCATCAGGGTCTTTTCCAATGAGTCAGCTCTTTGCGTCGGGTGGCCGAAGTATTGGAGCTTCAGCTTCAGCATCAGTCCTTCCAATGAATATTCAGGGTTGATTTCCTTTAGGATATGATTGGTTTGATCTCCTTGCAGTCCAAGGGACTCTCAAAAGTCTTCTCCAGCACCATAATTTGAAAGCATCAATTCTTCAGTGCTCAGCCTTCTTAATGATCCAGCTCTCACATCTGAACATGACTATTGGAAAAACCATAGCTTTGACTATGTGGGCCCAGAGAGCCTAGACATACTTAACCCTGCAGTGCCCAGGTTTTCTTAACGATGCACCAGAGGAGAATAGCTGACCTGGAACTTAAGGGCCTAGTGAAGGCAGAGGCTGGCTCAGGTCTCGTTGCCCCCTGGTAATCAGACAGTGACCTGAGAAGACATTTCGGGGCTGGGCATTTCTCCACATGATTTGGCCCCGTGTCCACTGGGAGCAACAGATATCAACGGCCCAATTCACAAAAGCCAACTCTGGAAGAGCAAAAGGAAGTTTCTAGAAGGACATGGCGGGGGTGAGGGGTGTGCTCGCAGAGAGGGAGCTGGAGGGGCACAAGCATGCCAGAGAGCCAAGCCAGCCCCTTGTCCCCACCAATACCCTCCAACCAGACCTCCCACCCGACCCCTACTGAGGACTCCATCATGGGAGAGCCCAGGGAATGGCCCTACCCCTGACCATGCCGGGAATCCAGAAACAGGGACACCCAGTCACCTGGGGGCTAGGAGTCACCTGGCAGAGACTCCTGTCCTGGAGACCCTCCTCAGAAGGGAGGATCCTCCAAAGGGAACTGGGGTGCAAAGGGCCCCGGGGCACCACATGTCTCTTACCAGCCCCTTTTCTGGGCAAAAGCTCTTGCATCTCTAGCTTGGCCACCATTTGGTGGCCTCATAGCTATCTCGGCCTACTTTAAAAGCACACTTTCCCCCCAAAAAACTGCCTTTGAGCAGAAAGGGGGTTGGGTGATACATGTCCAGAAGGAACATTTGGTTAAGCAACTGAGAGGGAGCTATCCAAGCCTCGGAGGTGCCTCTGTCCGCTTCCAGCCGTGGTGGGCAGACACAGCCCACAGGCTGCTGGTCAGTGCTGCTCCTGTGATGAGAAGCTCACGGGGTCTCCCTCAGACTTGGAGGATGCCCCGCTGTGACCTGGGCCCACCCTGGGTCCACACTGCAGCCCCACCCCCTATCCTTCACCCCTCTACGTCAGCCAGAGAGGGTGGCATCCACCTATGTAACCCCCCTACCCCAGCCCACTCCCCTGAAGCATGTCATCCACCTGACTCTCATGGGCAACCAGATTCTCCTCATTCTCCTAGCACATTCTCCTCATGTTATGTCTAGGACACTGGGGACCCTAAAAAAAAGCTCACTCTGACAACCAAGAACCGGGTCTAGCTCCAAACCTGTCATGCATCTAGGGTCTGGGAGTGCTGAATGGGACTACCCTAAAAGGACATTTCAGATGGCCTCATGGCAGCTTACAGAGCTAAGCATCCTTTTCACCGAGCAAGGAATCTCTGTGAGGCTCTGAACTTGACACTTAGGTTCTGGCCCCGAGCAGACCACACACAGTGAGAGGCCCACTGCGGTCTGGCAGAGGACGCCCAGTGATTTCATGTGGCGGATGCAGGGCGGGGGTGGGCGCAGGGGGAGGGCCTGAGAGCCAGAGTGAAGAGCAGCAGGGGCAGCCCGCCCCAAGTGACCAGCCTCACTCTCCATCAAGCCACTTAGAAAGTGGTGCTTCCTCTCTCCAGTCCCTGGGTGCCCCTGGCTGCCACTTTGGGAGCAACCCAAAGCTCTGACTTGATTGTGCCTCCCACCACCCTGTGAGATTCTCAGCTTCCTACACAGCTCAGGGGTCTCCTAGCTCTCCCTGGTGCTCTGACATCCCCAGCCCCCAACACACTTGCAAGGCAAGGTCAGAGTTTGGGAGGGGCGAAGGGACTGTAACCCTCTGACCAGAGTGTATGTGGATTTGCAGCTTAGGTTCCCCAGGCTTTTCTCAGGACTGTGGTGTCTCGAGGAGGCCTGATGACTTCTGGAATCACAAAGGTATCTCAGCAGCCAGATCAGAGCTGGGTGCATGTCTCATCCTGATGCCCCCAGGTGAGTGACTTGGTCACTGAACCACCCACCCTGCAGTCTCCTCCCTTTGTTTAAACTTGGGAGCCAAAGGGCTGCTGAGAGGTGCCCATGAGATAATGCACAGCCAAGGTTAATACAAGGTGAGGCCCTACTGAGTACTCAAGACTGGTGATTCTCAGCATCTCTGGGCATCACCCACAGGCAGCCTGTCCTAATGAGGACGCCTTGCAAGGAAGGAAAAGCAGAAGGGATGATTCAAGGGTCCATCAGAAGCCTGGTCTCCTGACTCTACCAAAGCTGCTCTTCCAGCTGAAAGGCAGAAGATGTGTTTCCAGGGCTCACGATGATCAAGCTGAGCTCAGGTGGAGCTGGAGAGGGAGGCAGGCTGGGTGGTGGCAGAAGACATCTTGGCTCCACAGCCAGTTTAGCAGCCTGCTGCCCCTCCATCCCCGTTTAGAAATGGGATGCGAAGACTCGGACCCCGGCTGGAGATCCTGGACAGGCGGACAGGCTGACTGTCCTGGTCAGCTCAGCAGGTGGCAGTAACGGGCCCCTCCTGTGCACCGATGAGGCTCACTCACCACCTAGTGGGCATCTGTGGCCTTGCACTGCCCAAGCTCTGCACCCAGGACACCGCAAGCGTGCAGGCTCCATCTGAAAATGCCTCAGATGGAAAGAAAGCCAGAGAGCAAAAGCCAGAGAGGGAAATACTCTAAGAGCCAAGCCCCCCGGGGGTGAAGGAATAGAGGCGACGATATGCAGAAAGATGGGGCTCTGTGAACGTGAATCAACAGGCCTTTCAGCAGAGCATGACCCTGAAGGCTGTGGAAGAAATCGCAAAACAAAGAACACTGCCCAGTTCTACACGGATTAAGTCATTAGCCAGTGCGCCCTGAAAGGCATACAGGATAAGGTACTCCATACTTTGGAAAACAGGCTACGGTTCTTTTCTTTTCAAATCATAGCTTTGTTTGTCCGTTCATTTTTGGCCGTACTGGGTCTTCGTTGTGGCACAAGGGCTCTTCATTGCTGGTGAGGGCTGTCTCTAGTTTTGGAGAGTGGGGGCTCTTCTTTAGTTGCTTCTCAATGCAGTGGCCTCTCTTGTGCAGCTTGGACTCTAGGGTGTGAGGGCTTGGTAATTGTGGTAAGCGGGCTTAGTCGCCCTGAGGCATGTGGGATCTTAATTCCTGGACCTGGGATCTAACCTGTGTCCCCAGCATTGGCAAGCAGACTGTTAACCACTGGACCACCAGGGAAATCCCAGAAAAAAATTTTAATGGACCCAGATTCTTGCACCTTAGCTCAGTTGGTAAAGAATCTGCCTGCAACACAGGAGACCCCAGTTTGATTCCTGGGTCAGGAAGATCTGCTGGAGAAGGGAAAGGCTACCCACTCCAGTATTCTTGGGCTTCCCTGGTGGCTCAGCTGGTAAAGAATCCCCCTGCAAGATGTCCATCAGCAGACGAATGGATAAGAAAGCTGTGGTACATACACACAATGAAATATTACTCAGCCATGAAAAAGAATACATTTGAATCAGTTCTAATGAGGTGGATGAAACTGGAGCCTATTATACAGAGTGAAGCCAGAAAGAAAAACACCAATACAGTATACTAATGCATATATATGGAATTTAGAAAGATGGTAACGATAACCCTATATGCGAGACAGCAAAAGAGACACAGATGTATACAAATCTTTTGGACTCTGTGGGAGAAGGTGAGGGTGGGATGATTTGAGAGAATAGCACTGAAACATGTACATTATCATATGTGAAACAGATCGCCAGTCCAGGTTCGATGCATGAGACAGGGTGCTCAGGGCTGGTGTGCTGGGATGACCCAGAGGGATGGGATGGGGAGGGAGGTGGGAGGGGGGTTCAGGATGGGGAACATGTACACCCATGGCTGATTCATGTCAATGTATGACAAAACCACTACAATATTGTAAAGTAACTAGCCTCCAATTAAAATAAATAAATTAAAAACAAACAAAAAAAGAATCCCCCTGCAATGCAGGAGACCTGGGTTTGATCCCTGAGTTGGCAAGATCCCTTGGAGAAGGGAAAGGCTACACCCACCCCATTATTCTGGCCTGGAGAATTCCATGGATGGTACAGTCCATGAGGTTGCAAAGAGTTGGACATGACTGAGCGACTTTCACTTTCACTTTTTGTGCATAGAAAAACACTAAAATCATTAACTGAGCTGTCTGATCATCACAACTAACAGTCACATTTTTTCTTTTTAACCAAGATATGTGCCTGACTGCATACATTCCCAAGCCAAAACCATATCTATACTGGCTTCTCTGAGCTACTGAGAGGCTGTTTCCTGAGTAATAGTCACTCTATAGTAAGGAGCCTCAATAAAACAAACCCACAGCTCTTACACTGTGCATTTTTCTGTCAGTTGACAGTTTGGATGACCACAAAGGGACCCACAGCAGACTTGTCTCCTTCACCTGATATTCTCCAAGGATCTAGAGCCCTGGTACCAACAAGGGCCCCTTGAACCTGCTGCCTTCCCACTAGTCCAGAATACTGGGTGACTCTCCTGAGCCTCAGAGCTCTCATCTTGGCTGACAATCCTGAGTTCAATTTGGTAGAAGATAAAAAGGTACCTGATTTCTCACTTGAAAGATACAAAGAAAGGGCTCAGCTGAAAGACACTGAGGAAATCGTCCAGTTGAGAGACACTGAGGTTTGGACGGGGTGATTAGGTAGGCAGTTGGCCTGACATCTTTCACCAAATTGGCAGTTTAATGGGGTTTGTCCGGAAAAAAGTGAAGATACCATACAAGGCCTTTAAGCTCCAAAGATAAGGGACAGAGCTCTCACCAGCTATTCATGACCTTCTCAGGCAACTGAGAAATGAAAAGAACTGGTGAAGGCGAATCCTCATGATATCCAGCAGCCCCACAGGGAAATCCACTTGTTACTTTTAAAAACTAGCTAGTCCAGGGACCTTCACATGAAGACTGGCCATCCAGGGGTCTGCATGCCCACAGTGGTTTTAGACTGCTAAAGGCAGAAACGGAGACATGCAGAAGAGCTAGAACAACTGTAGGGTGACACCTAGAGGTGCTTGCTAGCACCTATTCCCTAGTCAAAATATATATACTGGCTTCTCCCCCTACCTCTTTGGAGCAGATTTTCAGAGGTACTAGGGGTTTGTTTCTCAGGCTATAATCTGCCGTAAGATCTCCAAGCAAAACTGAAATCCACAAGTCTTACATTTTCCTTTCAGTTGACAAAATCGATGTCCCCCACAGGCAGCCACTTCTCAAATTCACTGCAGCTTCATGGAGAGAAGAGTCTGGCGGGCTACAGTCCATAGGGTTGCAAACAGTCAGACACGACTGAGCGACTAACACTAACACAGCACTACTCGTAACTCATCAAAGTTTATTATGGCAATTAATTATACAAACATACCAGCGATCGCTCATCCAGTACAGAAGTACTCGAACCAGTAGAGTCCATTAGTGATTTCTCTGTATAAATAACTTACGAGAAGCAAGCACAACTGGTCAGGGACTGACAGGGCTGACTGAGCATCTCATCGCACGCACCCTATGATGGCACGCAGGCCGGGCGGGGCGGGGCGGGGTGGGGCGGGAGGGGCAGGCACCAGAAGGTCGAGTTTCCTCTTTGGCCCCCAGCACCCCAGGCCCACCAGGTGCTGGGTACTCGGGTAATGGACAATTCAAGGCACACATGACTTCCTAACAGATAGCAGCTCCAGAGTCTGCCCTTGAGACCTGGTTCACATCTGGTAATGACCAAGGTAATGCTTCATTCATCACAACCCCCTTTGGTCTATTGTCATTTTTTATTACCGAACTGGGTGCTGAAAGCCCCAGTATGGTGGGGCCTGTGTGTGGCTCAGAGTCATAGTCCCTGCCCTTTACATTCTGAAGATAAGAGAGATGCAAAGAAATGACTCCGACATAGTGATGGTGTTTTACAAAGCACCACAGGGGAAGTAACTGTTAGGGCATCTTTTGATGTCCGTCTTAGGAGGGCTTTAGGGGGTCGTGAAGAGTTACAGGAGAGAGTCAAAGGAAGGGAGGGGGCTGCCATGGATGAGATTCAAGGCACTAAAGGAGTGGACAGGAGGGGGCTGAGCCACAGAAGTCAACCAGAAGCAGGGAGATCCCAGACAAGAGAGGTGGCCAGGGAGGCAACCTGGCCTTCTGCTCCTAAATGAGCCCCTGATGTGATCACAGTCTCCTGGACCAGAACTGCCCCCTCTCCTGCAGCCATAGGGTCCAAGGCAGCCCCTGGATTCTCCAACCAGGGCCAGCAAGGTCTGGGATCCGCCTCCACAATCCTCGGCCTGCTCCCTGCATGGGCACTGCTGCTGCTGTTCAAACGGCAGCACAAAGTACAAGCTGACCTGACATCAGTCTGTCAGAGTCCTGTTATGGCTTTATGTGATGTGAAAATCACTCATTGTTTTGCCTAACTCTGTTCTCTCCCCCTGATCCAACTCTGACATGGAACGTGCGGTGGGCCATCCTTGAATGCACCAAGAGACACAGAGAACTGCCTCTTTTAGAGTGGGCACCGTGGTTGCACTTGCTAAATCCCAGAGAAGAGGGAGGGGGTGAGCAGGGGCCAGCCAGCCCCTCGCTGAGATAACTCCGCACTGGGTTCAGGCATCCGTGAGTCTGTGCAGTCACCAGGAGATGTCCACAGGTGCGGGCACACGGGGAGGACTGAACTTCCTGCCTGGCGAGCACCAGGAGAGCTACAGCCAGCCATGGAAGCCAGGTCCTCCTTTCCCCTGGGAGGCCCGCAGGCCCTGGGACCGCCTGGTGTGGCCAAGCCAGTCACAGTGCCTGGTCAGCCGGTGCGCTCCCAGTTGGGTCCCCTCAGGCTCCCGGGCGCAACATGAGTCCACGTGGAGCCAACTCCACTTCCAATTTAGCCTCGAATCTCAGCAAGGGGTGGGCTGAAGGCTGTGGTACAGGTGGGAGTAGGGAAGGGCTGAGGGCCAGGACTGTGCCTAATAGCCAGGCCAGGTGGGACCCTGAGGCGGGGGGAACCCATAGGGAGGAGCGGGCCCGGGGGGGTAGGGGGGCTGGAGGGGGCCTGAGGGCTGGGGCTGTGTGGGGTATGGAGGTTTTCCTCCTGTTGAGAGGTAGGGGGGCTGCTGAGGATAACCAGGACTGGGGGCCCGGCCCCCCACCACAGGGTACCCGGGCCCAGAGGCACCAGTGGGGGCCACAGGATAGCCCGGCCGGGGCGGCATGCTCCTCTGCGGGGACCAGGAGTAGCCTGAAGGGGCCCTGGTTCCCGGCTGGGCTGCGGCGTACGGGGGCCCCAAAGGCCCACTGTAGGAAAACGAAGGCTGGGACACCACGGGGAACGGAGCTGGCGGGAGCGCTCCATGGGCGGTGGGGCCCACGGGCATGCCTGGAGAGGGGCTGTAGGGCAAAGGGTAGGGAGGGACCACTGAGGGCTGTGGAGGCTGTGGCTGAGCGTCTTCAGCTGGCGGGGGCGTCGTCTGGGGGCCAGGGTGCAGTGGCGGGGGAGGGCGTGGAGGAGGGGTGTCCCCGGCCGGCTCCAGGGAGGCCCTGGGCTTTTTCATCACATCCTGGAGCTTCTCCACGCGAACCCGGCGCAGATGGGACAGTGTTCTCATGGAGGAGAAATTCTCCAGGAACGTGTCCAGGGGCACCTCGCCCTCCAGGAACTTCTCAGCCATGGCCTGGAAGACACAAGCTCCAGTGGCATCAGGTCTGCCGGGATGGAGGCCACCTGAATACCGCTGGGTCAGAGGTCAGCTGCAGCCCCCATCCCCACCCCAGCCAGGCCTTCTTTGTCCCTTGCTTTGGGAATTTCTCTCTACGGCTCTTCTCACTGGTGATATATTATTACACAAGCATGTGTTTAATTTATCCTGTCTCCCCCACCAAGATGTCAGCTCCCGGAGGGTGGGGACCACCTGTCACAGCCACTGCTGTTCCCCACCCCACCATCATGCCAGGCTCATGCCAGATGCTAAATTGGGTGTTGAATGACCAGGTGAACACTGGCTCCCTGGTCACTAGCACAACCCAGCCCAGGCAGGGCTGAGGGGCTTGGCAGAGGGCAAAGAGATGTGGAGAGAGCCAGTCTGCCCATAGAGAGTGAAGATGGGCCCAGAAGGAAGCAAGAGAGAGCTGCCAGGAGAAGGGAGGGGTTGGCGGCCTGGCTTCAGCCCTCGAGGGTACCTGCTCACTGCCTTCCCCCTCCAGGCCTGCAGCTGCCCCACGGCTGTGCCATCCATCCGTTTCCGCTTCAACTAGTGAGACTGGGTTCCCGTTCCCTGCATCCAAAAGGGCCTCCACGGGGACTACAGGTGGAGGGACCTTTCACCTCTGCCATCTACTAGAGCCCGGTCCTGCGCCCTGCAGACGCGGGTACTCAGGACAAGAGCTCTTGTTCCTGAGGAGCGGGACCCCCGGCTTCTCCCCTCTCCTGGGGCTGCCTGGTCTCTTCTGCTGCCCTCTGGCCTCTCTTCACTCTCTGTGTGCAGACCGGCTCTGGGTGGAAGGCGCTGCCAGGCCCCACAGCCCCTGGCTAGGCTGCGCTAGTGGCCATGGAGCCGGTGTCCACCCAGTCAGCGTTCATCTGCTGCAGGGGCCGACTCTGCAAGGAAGACCGGGTGTCAACAGCTGCCTCACCTCGGACTCTTCTTCAATCTTCATGCTTTCAATCTGCAGAAGGTCCAACAAGGTCCCTAGCTGCAGTGCTGAGGAGAACTTCTCTGGAAGGGAGGGCAGAAAGGTTAACATTTCAAAAGTGCCTCTTGATGCTGTGAGAGAGGCCGAGGTTTCGGCAAGGGTCCTGGAGAGTCCGATGTGCCAGGGAACCTGCCTCTGCCCTGGGGTCTCAGCAGAACTCCCTTCTGTCGGTTCCCTCTGGTCAGCTTCCTGAGCTGACAGGAGCTCAGTGAACAGACCCTGGCTCCCTGGATCCCCAGCTCCCCATGCTGGCTGGAAAAGCAAGAGGCCTCAGGCTCTGCCCACCCAGCCTAATCTGCCCAGGGGGTTACTTTGAGCATCAAGTCCTCCACCTTGAGGACCAGATGCCCCTCACCTCCTCAGACAGCAGGCTGGGACACAGAAAGCCCAGACCAGGCTCTCCAGATTCAAATCCCAGCTCCACCTCTATGTAGCCATGGAGCCCTGGCCAAGCTCCGGCATCTCTCTGAGTCTCACTCCTCTCATCTACGGCACGAGAACAATGACAGGACCTACCCTTAGATGGCTGCTAAAGCACTTAGCCAGGCTGGGGATGTGGTAACCTGCAGTAACTGCTGGCCCCTTCCTGTCCTGGGGAGGGAGAGGGAATCTGTTTTTCTAGGAGATTCCAGCAGCTCCCCTAGCTCCATGGGGAACAGGGACCCTGAGTGAAGAGATGGACCCTGAGTGAAGAGAGGCACCCCTGGTGCACATTCCCGGGGCTGGCCGCCTACCCAGCTTCGCCTTCTGCTCCTGGTACCGCTCCACCAGCTTCCGGAGCTCCTGGTACTTGTCTGAGAGGTTTGAGCGGCTGATCTCCAGTGGACCCTGGAACTCCAGGTTCCGTTCGGCCAGGCTGCGGTTGGTGGCCAGCGCCATCTCCCGCTCCAGCTGCAGATCCTGGACCTACAGGACAAGACACCTCACCATGAGACCTGCCACTCAGCTCCCGGTGGGCTGGGCCAGGGGCTCCTGGGACCTGTTGCTTACAGAGGGGAAGCCAGGCAACACTCAGCCCCTAGTTAGAGTCAGATGGCATGTTAAGTGCATACTAAGTCGCTTCAGTCGCGTCCCACTCTGTGTGACACTGTGGACTGTAGCTGGCCAGGCTCCTCTGTTCATGGGATTCTCCAGGCCACTCCAAGGGAGTGGGTTGCCATGCCCTTCTCTAGGGGATCTTCCCAACCCAAGGATCAAACCTATGTCTCTTAAGTCTCCTGTATTGGCAGGCCGATTCTTTACCACTAGTGCCCCCTGGGAAGCCCAGAGTCAGATGGACCTGGGTTCAAACTCTGAGCAAAGCACTCTGACCCAGATGCCCCACAAAACCTTAACCCAACAGCCTCTGTGGCAGAGGCACGTGGGGAGCTGGCACTGAGGGACATGTGACGAGCTGAGGAGCCTGCTGTGGGCTGTGTGGAGCTCCAGGGAGGGGGCAGGGAGAGTCAGAGGCTTCCTAGGAAGGAAGGGACCAAAAGAGCCAACGACTCACGCCCAGGATTCAGAGGCAAGAGACCTCCTCTGAGACGCACTAACGCAAGGCCAGAACACAGGCTGGACACACAAGGAGGCCCCCAAATAAAGTTAGTCTGAGGAGTGGGAAAGCCAGGGCCAGCCTGAGACACCGATTCCAGACAGACCTGCCCTGACTCCTCCACGTGTGTGTCCTGCAGAGAAGCTACGCAGATGAGCTAACAGGGGGCCCCCTGGAGAACTGGAGGGGAGTCCTCAGGTGAGCCCCTGCACAAGCCTGGCTGAAACCACGTCCCCAGGCTGAGTGGCGCTCTTCCCCTCAGCGAGGTCCCTTGTGGTCACCAGCCCGTGAGGTGGCAGCCTCAGAAACCCTTCCCAGACCCGCTCTGACCTGAAGCCCCATCCATTTATCAGGGAGAGGAGGGTGGAGAAACAGACCCACAGCCCTGCAGGAGCAGGGACTACACACCAGCATGTCACCAGGGTGACTACACGCCACTCTGAGCCCCAGCTGGGTTCAGGGCGCAGCTCGGCAAGACTGGCTTCCCTCAGGAACCACTGAGCAGCTTCTCCACCATGGTGTGCACATGGCGAGCCCCACCTGACTGGCTCGACCCCGAGCAGACGCAGGAAGCCGTGGCCGTCCTAGAGGAGGGGGTTTCGGGGGGCCTGGAGCCCTGTGCTCTGGGGTGGGCTGGGAGCTTGCCCTTTGAGCTCCAGACTGGAAAGAGGACTGCCATGGCTACCAGAAATTGTGGGGCCTGGCCATGGCCTCCCGGGTCTGCCCCCTCACCTGGCTGTCACAAATACCCTCTGGAGTGGCTCAGCAAGGGCTCTGACTCAGGACGCCCGCACTGTGGGGTTCCAATCTCATTTTCATCAGCCGTGAAAGCTTTCCTTCTCTTATGTGGCAGACCCAGAGGGGTGCCTGAAGTGCCCGGCTCAGCTGCCCCTTAAGGGGCCCCAGATCTCCCCAGATGTGTCCTCTTTATATCACCACTGCCTTTTCCCTGGGTTTTAGCCAGTAAATCTATGCTGGACACTTTCCCCTAAACCTGGTCCTACCTGTTTCTGGCCCCTCTCCCCAGAGCCTCCCCCAAATCTTTTTCCATCAGGAGTTCACAATGAAGCCCTTGACCCCCATTATAAGAGGTCAATAAGACAGTTCAAGCACCCCACCCAGAAGACCCCAGAACACACACAGTTCCACAGGGACGGCGGTCCCCTGCTCTTTTCTCCAAGCAACGTCCACAGCCCAAACTCAGTGAGCTCCTATCCCTCCTCGAATCCCACAGCGATGTTCATGTCTCACAGCCCATGGGAGGAACCCTGTCCACAGGGTCTCATGAGTCTACAGATCTCATTCTTCACTTCCCCGCGATCCCGTGAGTGTTCTTCCCTTCCGAGAATTCAAATCAATTAGTCAGGCACAGCTGCATGTCACAAACTCAACTTGCCTTTTGCCCACGAGGCTGTTTCTGCTGACATTTTCTGTGATTCTGTGCTTCGTCACACCTCCCATTATGTAATTTGGCCTGTTTCTACGAAGTTCTGTGCCCTTGAAAACAGGCCTTGGCGTTCCTGTCACACTGTGCTCGTGGCAGACTGGAAAAGCACTTGGTGTTTAACACGTGAAGACAGGGGATGAAGGCCGGCATCGAGTTAGCTTAGAGCTGGGCCCTGGCTGAGCCCACAGCCTCTCTCTCTCTAGGAGGCAGCCTTGGAGTTTAACCAAGACCAGCCTCGCTCTGGGTGGCTGGACGTACCACATCTGGGCCCCGGGCCTCTCCTCACACCCTGCCCTGCACCCCGTGCCCTCCAGCCTTGGCGAAGGCTGCTCTTGCAGGCAGAGGGGTGGTGGGGCAGCCGGAGCACCGGCAAGGAAGGAGCCAGGAGCAGGTCTGGCTGCACAGCCCCTCACAGAGGGAAGAGGTCTGCAGAGGCAGAGGCAGGAGAAGTTGGATGGCTAGGCTTCCCTTTTCTGGGGTCAGACACTGTGAATATACAGAAGAGACAAACGGCATGGTTCATCAGCAAAGACAGAAGCACATGCCAAAGGTCGATCAATGATCTCGCCGAAATGTCCGTGTCTCCCAACCATCAGGGGCAGGAGGCGACGGCGTGCGGACTGCGGCCACTCAAGGCATGGCCATGGGCACGGCCCGCTCTGCAGCCACATCTGGTCAACTGACCTCTTTGACCTTGCAGGGGAGTCACAGGGTCAAGGCGAAGGGAAGGCGCCCTTTATAAAATGTAAAGCTCTGTACTTTCAGAAGGTGGCTTATTCCCGTGAGGGTGGTGACTAGGAGCTGTAGGTGATTAGGTGTGTGTTATGACTGAAACGGATTAAACAGGAGATGAACTAATCCCAGTCCCAGAACGGCTCTCCTAGAGATGCAGGGCCAAACAAGGTTGTAGGCAAAAGGTGGCTACACGACAGACCCAGTGTTTTTAGAAATGCCTCCAAAGCCAGGATGGAGCAACAGGGTAGGGGCTCAGTGGGCACGTGGGTCCCTGAAGACACTGGGAGCCAGAGTTGGCTGGGGCCCTGGGCTCCCTGGCCCTGCCCTTCCCCCTTCCCCAGAACTCCCAGAGGGCTCAGGAACCGGACTGAGACCCCAGGGGCTCCTCTGGATGGGCCCAAATCAGGGAGAAGGCCACAGAAAAGGGAAAGAGACCTGGCCCAAACTCCCAACAAGCCAGCATCCCTGAGGAGGGACCCAGTCCCATCCGCCATCTCTGGCCCCATGACAGCCTCCCCTACCTCCGGGGAGTCCTGGGCCAGTCGGTCGATGGCCTCCGGGTCGTTCTGCATCTCCTCCAGCTCCTCCAGGGTCTTGTCTTTCAGCGTTTCCATCTTTCCTGGGATCACAGAAGGACACTGAAGTGAGAGAGGGGCAGCTCGGGTGGAAGGGACCCCTGAGCCCATGTTCATCATCTGTTAAAGACTAACTGGAGTTTCCCAGCGATGCTGCCAGTCCACAGGGAGGCCCAGGGAGGGCACAGTCCAGCTACCCTGCTCATCCCCTGTTCCCAGGGAAACCAAGAAGCTGCTCCTTCACCCAAACCATGAACCGCAGGATATGCAGAGGAACTGGGTGGCCAGAGGCAAAACCACGATTCCTGGAGGTGCTAGATGAAGCTCTCCAAGAAGCAGACAGGAAAGGCGGGAGGCGGACAGGCAGGGACAGAGACTAAACTTGGCCCAAGGCCGCCTGCAAGCCCTGATGCCAGCACACGCTCTAGGAGGTGTCTATTTCTGTCTGAATAGAAGTGTCTTGCCAGCTTCGGGCGCCTCCCTGCCTGTCATGTTTAGCACAAGAACCACCTTGGGTTTGCCACAAGCATTCTCTGCAGCTCCACGTGCCACAAAATGAACCCTCATGTGCCACAAAAACGAACTGTCACATGCATGTCCTCATCAGAGAAGAACCAGAAATTGCCACCAAACTGGCCCCTGCAGGTACCAGAAGGAAAGGAAATCGACTGACCCGAACAGGATGCCTGCTTCGATGGAAGAGCTGGTTTCCGCGGCCCTCTCCCCATCACTCTGCCCAGGAGGGTGTGGATCGATGACTGTGTGACACGAGGTCACAGCCAGGCCCCAAGAGGACAGAGCTCCAGGGAGAAGAGGAAGCACTAACACACTCAGGGCTCACTTCCCTTCTGCTGACAGCATCCTCTGTTCTCATCTGTTCTCATCATTTTCAGACACGTGTTTTATAGCCCAGATTTTTCACTACAAAGGCTCTGCCAGTTTTCCTAGGATCCCGATGCTACAGAAACCCGGAGTCCCCATCGCCCCTCTGTGCTATGGCTCGGCAGGAATGATGACTGGGCTGAGGGGGCGCCGCAGAGTCCAGGCCCAGGGTTACAGCTGTGTGGCCAGAGGTGACCTCCAGTCTTGCTTCCTCATCTGGACTAGGAGGGGAAGGCATCTCCAGGGCAGCAGAAAGACGAAGGAGAAACCCATCAACGGAGACCACGTGACACCTCTGCCAGGAAGGCCCAGGTTCAGCCTTCATGCACCAGTGTGGCTATTAAAGGTGCCCCTTTTCATGCTCCGAAGTGTCCTGGTTTAGATAACCGATTAAATGGTCACCTGACCGACAGACCTCTGTAGGGCCACCCCCACTTTCTGTTACCTACTGAGGGCTGAATGTTGCCCCCAACCTCCACGACAAGGATGCCAAGCTTTGCTGAGCACCTGAACCCCCCGGGGTTGGGGGATGCTCGCTGAGAACACAGGAGCCACAGCTGCACCCTCAGAGCCCTGCGTCGTAGGCCAGAGTGGGGCCCGGAAATCTCCTGGAGATGTGGACGCAGCTGGTCCAAGGCCAGATTCTGAGAAAGACGACGGCTCGCTGCTGGTCATGTGCAACAGAGGCCACTAGGGACTGCACGCCGTGGTGCGAGTTTCACAACGCACCGCCTCTCCTGCTCCTGCGAGGTGGGGGCAACTGTCCCACTGGTGGGTGGGGATCAGAAAGGTTACCAGGGGCAGGGTCAGAAATCTGCACTCTGTCTACACCTCACTCTGAGACTCCCGACAAGCTTGGTCTAAAGGTTGACAGTGAGGGTCTGGGGAAGGAGCAGAACTGGGGAGGCCCCCCGTTGTGGCTGTTTAGTCACTAAGTCCGATTCTTTCGTGACCCCACGCGCTGCAGTCTGCCAGGTTCTTCTGTCCATGGGATTTCCCAGGGAAGAATACTGGAGTGGGTTGCCGTTTCTTTCTCTAGGGGATCTTCCTGACCCAGGGATTGAACCCACATCTCCCATGTCTCCTGCATTGGCAGGCGGATTCCTTACCACTGAGCCACCAGGGAAGACCACTGGGGAGGCTTCCCCCCTGCATTTATTATTCTACAAACCTAGTGAGTATGCCACGAGCGAGACGAGCAAGGGGAACGGAGCAACATTCTGCAGACCTGGAATGTCAGGGGCCTGGGCTCCGTCAGACTGATCTCGTCTGAGTCCCAGGCTCTGCCACTTGCCACTGTGGGAAATGGCTCAGTGAACTCACCCTTGGCCTCAGGTTCTTCCTCTGTAAAATGGGTCAGTGCAATGGTCAACACAGGAAAAGCGCTGGCTCGGTGTGAGACCTGGCCTAAAACAAATGCTGACAGAAGGCTCCAGTGCTGTGGAAGTTACTTATCGGTTACTAAAGCCTCCAACACAGCCCAGACTTGCAGGCCTCAGTGGCAGCTGGCCTGGCTCCACCACGAGGGGAGGGACCTGCCACACGAGGATGTCTGCTCCTTTCTAAAGTTAGAGCTGGGCACAGAGACACCCCCAGACTGAGGATGGACGCTCCAGTGTGGGCAGCTGGCTGGCTGCAGACAAACAGTGCAGTTTCTGCTGTGCCACCTGAGAGGGCCCCAGCAGGTCCAGACTCGCTCACCACGCACCTGCTCCCCGGGATGGGCCCCCACTCTCCCCCGACCACTTACCATGGGAGGTGCCCCAGTCACGCACAGTGAGACCACATTCAAGGCGGCACAGCTTCAAGAGCTGATGGCACACTTTTCGGTCTCAGGACACCTGTCACTCATAACACTGTGGAGACCTCAAAGAGTTCTCGTTTATGTGGATCTTAGCTATTGATAAATATCAAAATTAAAAGTAAGGGATTCTTAAAACACAAGAACACGAAAGCATACACACACTTGCCGTCAGAAGGATGTTGTGTCGTGAACCCTCTGAAAACTTCCCTGTGTATTCATTCAAGAAAGAAAGGAAAAAGGAAAATAATGCCCTAGGTTACAAAAACCACTCTGACCTCATGGACAGCCTGACAGGGTTCTCAGAGATCCCCTGGAACACACTTTGAGAACCACTGGCCTTAGATGTTAGGTGCATAGACTCAGGAGCCAGACTGCCTAGGTTTGAAGCTCATTTCTGCCACTTACTAGGTGTGTTATTTAATCTCACTGTGCCCGTTTCTCCAGCTGTAAAACAGCAGTGCCTGGCACACTGTAGCACTACATAAGTCTTTGTTGTCACCAGAACGCCCATAACCTCATTACACAGTGAGTCTCGCTATTATCCAACCTCAGAGATGAGGCTCAGAGAGGTGTCCAGGGTCACCAGGCCTGGAGGGGGCAGTACCTGAATCAGTCCAAGACTCTTCTCACCATCTGCAGCAGCATCGCCGGGGGTCCCTGCTGAAAGCCAGAGTCCCAAGTTCCCTAGACCCAGAGCTTCAGAATCTCCATGATTTATTCATTCTTTCTTTCTTCCCCCCTTCCTTCCTTTCTCTCCCTTCCTTCCCTTCTTCCCAGTTTTACTGAGATATAAGTCACATATAGCACTGTGTAAGTTAAAGGTGTAGAATATAATGATTTGACTCGCATCATGAGACGATGACCATAATTTTAGGGAACATCCATCATTTCCTACAGGTAACAAAATTAAAGAAAGGAAAAAACGTGTGTGTGTGTGTGTGTGTGATGAGAACTCTCGGGACTTTCCTTCTTAACGACTTTCAAATGTAACATATGGTGTTAATTACACTTATGTTGTCTCTATAAATTGCATTTTTATAAGTAAAACTTATAAACTGTTATCAATTATATTTATCATGATATCTTTATCATCCCTATCGATTATCTACCCTATAATGGAAGTTTGTACCTTTTGATGGTCCTCCTCCAATTCCTCTCCCCCACTCCCCACCCCCGTCTCTAGTAACCAGTAACCTGATCTTTTTCTAAGTTTATTTGTATATTTGTTCTTTTGAAGTGTGATTGACCTACAACCTTGTTAATTCCTGGTATGTAACACAGTGATTTGCTTCCATACATTTCAAAATGACCACCAAACAAGTCTGGTTAGGCTCAGTCACCCTACAAAGATAGTAGTTATTGACTGTACTCTCCACACTGTACACGCGTGACTCCTTTATTTTGCAGCTGCAAGTTTGTACTTCTTGGTTCTCCCTCACCCCACCGCACCCCTGCCTGTTTGTTCTCTGTATCTATGACTCTGTTTTTGTTAGGCTATGCTTGTTCATTTGTTTTTTAGTGAAATCATAGAGCATCTGGCTTTCCCCTGCCTTGACTTCCCTCACTTAGCATAAACGACTAATTTAATGACGTTTTCAGGGGGCTCAATCTTCCTGTGCTGTTTCTGCCGAGTGTCTACCAAGCCTCCACATGCACTGCTCTCCGGGTGCTGACGGCCTGGCTCATGCAGGCATGGAAGGGGGGCTGGCATGTGAGAACAGGGTTCTTTCCCTCCGGGATTTAACTCTGGGTGTGCAGCCCCGTGACACTGAGCATCACCGAGTGAGGCCACTGCAGAGTCCAGACCAACCAGCAGAACATGGGTGTGCGGTCTGGAGAGGACAGCCCCAGTGCCGCGGCCTCCGCAGGCAGATCCATACGACGGGCACACCCGCCACGCCGCCAGGCTTCAAGCAGGCCAGGAGACTCACCCTGCATGCAGGCTGGGTGTTGGGGGGTGGGGGGCTGAGGGGGTCCTGGGGGCTCATCACGAGCAAGAGGCGCTGACGCTAGACCCCCTGTAGCCCCCCGAGAGGCCTGGCTTCCTTAATGGGTTTCACCAGCCACTTTCCCTCCGCTACCCTTCTCCCCAAAATGGAAATGTTTTGATTAGAAGAAAGTCACTAAAACAAAATCTTTCTAAAACTTTCAAGTTATTTTACAACATTCTCATCTCCTTTTCTACTGGGGCTGCCCAAAGGGTAGTGCAGCCGCCTCTGTGCATCAAGTGTGCACGTCCATCCTTTGTGAATTTGTAGTGTATGCGGGTGATCGCGGGTGCGTCTGTGACAGCAAAGCGGCCAAGTCTTCCCCCAGCGCTTGAAAGTTCAAGGTCACACAAAGGGGGCCTGATGTTGCTAAAACCTGTATGAGACTGCTGCTTCCACTAGGAAGAGGGACAGCAGCAAGGATGTAACTTGTCATCAAAGTTTGGTAATAAGTCACTGCAGATATTGAGCAAGAAAGGAGACTTTCTTGTGTTAAATAAAGAAAAAAAAAAATCCTAGGAATAGAATTACCATGATGTGCTGTGCTAAGTCACTTCAGTGATACTGGACTCTTTGTGACCCTATGGACTGTAGTCTGCCAGGCTCCTCTGTCCATGGGATTCTCTAGGCAAGAATACGGCGGTGGGTTGCCATTTCCTCCTCCAGGGGATCTTCCCAACCCAGGAATCAAACTCACGTCTCTTCTGTCTCCTGCACTGGCAGGCAGGTTCTTTACCACTAGCGCCACCTGGAAGCCCATATGACCCAACAACTCCTCTACTGGGCATATACCCTGAGAAAACCATAACTGAAAGAGCCGTATGTACCGCAACGTTTTGTCGCAGCACTATTTACAATAGCTAGGACATG
The DNA here is from genome assembly GCF_002263795.3 of Bos taurus. Classification (NCBI taxonomy): domain Eukaryota; kingdom Metazoa; phylum Chordata; class Mammalia; order Artiodactyla; family Bovidae; genus Bos; species Bos taurus. Next base: position 37,464,053 of record NC_037356.1, read on the forward strand.
CAAGCAACCTAGATATCCACTGACGGATGGATAAAGACATTATGGTACATATATATTACTGAATACTACTCAGTCATATAAAAGAACACATTTGAGTCAGTCCTAATGAGGTGGATGAACCTAGAGCATGTTACATGGAGTGAAGTAAGTCAGAAAAACCAGTATCATATATTAATGGAAATATATGGAATCTAGAAAGATGGAACCTACTAGCAGGGTAGCAATGGAGATGCAGACATAGAGAACAGATTTGTGGATACAGTGGAGGGAAGGAGAGGGTGGGATGAACTGAGAGAGTAGCATGAAAACGTATAAATTACTGTATGTAAAACACATAGCCAGGGGAAATTTGCTGGATGATACAGGGAGCTCAAATCAGGTGGCCGGTGATGACCTAGAGGGATGGGATGGGGTCAGGTGGGAAATGGGAGGGCGGTTCAAGAGGGAGGGGTTATTCATCTTGATGTATGAGTATCTATGGCTGATTCATGTTGATATATGGCAGAAACCAACACAATATTGTAAAGCAATTATCCTCCAATTAAATTTTTTTTTAAAAAAATAAAAAGCATAAAAACTAAAAAAAAAAAAAAAAAGAATGGTGGCTGATTTAGAAAAAAAAGCAAATGAGTACCCCAGGGGATTCCAGGGTGTGTCCGTCTTTGCCACTACACACGGCCCCCCAGAACTGCCTCCCCCTCCAACCGCCGTCCAAACGAGGACCTTCCTCTGCCATCTGAAGTCCCACACCTGGCTCTGTTTAATGGCTTTAAACTCCTGTGGCAAAAACCCGACACATCTATCTACCTGGTGACCTGGACAATCACATGTCTTTTAGGCAGTGAGAACTCACCCCCAAAGTGGGCAAGGAATTGAAACATACAGCTCTCCTAATTAAACCGTCTCTCCCTGGATCAGGCCCCCTGGCTGGGGAAAAGGATTCCATTCTGTGTGGGGAACATGCTGGTATGTGCTCAACCTGGCATTCATCCACCCTCTTGTGATGACTCTCTGCCATTCCCTGATTGGGAAAGATTTGTTGTTGTTGCTACTGTTCAGTTGCTAAGTCGTGTCCGACTCTTTTCGACCCCATGGACCGAAGCATGCCAGGCTCCTCTGTCTTCCACTACCTCCCGGAGTTTGCTCAAATTCAAGTCCACTGAGTCGGTGATGCTATTCAACCATCTCAGCCTCTGCCATCCCCTTCTCCTTTTGCTTTCAATCCTTCCCAGCATATCAGGGTCTTTTCCTATGAGTCAGTTCTTCACATCAGGTGGAGTTTCAGCAACAGTCCTTCCAAAGAATATTCAGGATAAGGAAATGGCTACTCTCAAAGACAAGAGAAAGACCATCTCAGTCCCACGGTCATACAAAGCCTCTCTTGTGTCAATTCTCTTTCATTGTAGACTTCAAAGCATGCATTTTTGAAATGCCTCAAGAACTTCAGGTATGAAACAGCTCCATTTCATGCAGGTCATGAGAATAAACCCTCGAGGTCAGCCTGCAATTCTGATGTTCTCCACACTACCAGAAGTAGATCTCTTTCATGTAGCAAGTTTTCAGGTGAAATGTACTTGGCCACAGTGGGATGTGGGCTACAGTGCTTTTCTTCTTAATCCACCTTCTCTGGTTTCTAACTCAAAGTGAAAGTGAAAGTGAAGTCACTCAGTCGTGTCCGACTCTTTGTGACCCCGTTGGACTGTAGCCCACCAAGCTCCTCTGTCCATGGGATTCTCCAGGCAAGAATACTGGAGTGGGTTGCCATTTCCTTCTCCAGGGGATCTTCCCGACCCAGGGATCAAACCCAAGTCTGCCGCATTGCAGGCAGAAGCTTTAACCTCTGAGCCACCAGGGCCTGAGCCACCAGGGAATCCCTCAACGTCCCTCTCAATTCTATCATGCCCATTTCACAGATGGTGAAACTGAGGTAGAATGGCATGTAACCTTTCGACCTGATGCACTGTAGCCCATCAGGCTTCTCTGTCCATGGAATTCTCCAAGCAAGAATACTGGAGTGGGTAACCATTTCCTCCTCCAGGGGATCTTCCCGATCCAGGGATCGAACCTGGGTCTCCTGTATTGCAGGTGGATTCTTTACAGTTTGAGCCACCAGGGAAGCCCTTTAGAGACAAGAGAGGGGACGCCAGACGTAGAAGCCCTGACCTGGCTGGCTGCTCCTTGCACCAGGCTCTGCTCACCCAGTTGCCTCTGCTCATACTGCCCCACAAGGCGCTGCTGGCCCGTGTAAGAGCCCCAGGTCCCCATCTCCTCTGGATGAGGTCTGCTCAGGATCCCACGATCAAATGTGTCCCACTCAATTTTCCTCCCTTGTCAAAGGGACGCTAATGGTTCCATGGCTCCCTTCTTCTGAAATCAAAGCCCTTTGCAAACTCTCCCATTAATTTATATAAACTGTCTAGTAAGTAAAGTGAACTCAGGGCATGATTACCCCTATTTCAGAGATGAAAGCCAGAGACAAACAGGGTACTGCGCAAGGTCCCGTAAACGGCTGTATTGCCCAAGTTCCTACAAATTGTTACCACAGGCCAGAGTCCCATCCTATCCTGGTATTCTGACTTCACAAGTGACACAGAGGAGAGATGAGGGTAGTGTTTAGTTATAACGTTATCTGAGCTGCAGAGATTACAAGCCCAGGCAAGCCGCTGAACACCTTGGCCCTCCCCAGTCCCTGCCTCCCGGGTAGAGGTGGCTCACAAAGATGCCCGCTGACCTGAGGAGTGGGCAAGTTCCACCTTACAAGATTTACTGAGGCATCGCCCACCCCTGCAAGTTAATTTCTGATGCCTTTGCTTCAGAAGTCCACAGACACTGCCTGATCCCAAGACACCCATGGAGGCTGAGAGCAGCAAGCGTTTCTCATAATTTGTAGAAGGGGTTGGGGATGGGGTGGAGAACAGACAGTATTCTGCCCAGGCCCACAAAGCAGGTACCCCCAAAGTCTGGGGTTACCCATCTGCTGCCATCAGTGTTCTGCCTCCAGATCATCCAAAGTGGCAGAGGAATCCAGACTACTGGTTCTCAAACTGGCCACAACCCAGGGAAGCCATCAAGTGGAGGACGGGGTCGGGGAAGGGTTATGGAGAAGCTCTTGGGGATACATAGGCCATATGCTTTTGCCTCTGGAGGCCTAACAACTCCAGTGACCTCAGCCCTCGGCACTGTGGCCCTGGACTGGACCCCCTCCCACTTACCACAGTGCCCAGAAGGAGCCTGGGCACTTCTTGGGCAGTGCCTGCAGACTGCCCATGGGAGGGGCCAAGAGAGAAGAGGCGAGGCGAGGAGAGGCAAGCCCCTTGATGGCAAGGAGAGTTCTTGTCGGCCGCTGTATCCCCAGGGCCCGGCAGAGGCTGACACACAGCGCAGGGAATGCTAAGAAAAACAGCCGGCGGCAGGGAGTTGGCTGGTGGGCAAGTCACACGGGACACAGGGTGATGAGGGCGGGGCTTCTTCTATCTTCAGCCTTCATTCATTTATTCCTGCTTCACTGAATGAACATTTAAGGAATAGTTAATATAAGGCAAGGACAGAGCATGGCTCCAGATGAAAGCAGGAAGGGTAAGTGGGAGCAGAGGGAGGGGAATAAATGTTTATTGACTTCTGATTACGAACCAGACACAGACTTATGTTAAAACTGATGCTCTCTAGGAACTCAGTTCTGTTTTTTAAAAAGAAACATCTCAACAGGAAGCATAGTGAACACAGGTGAGAGTGGAGTGAGGAGTTGGTAGGGGGTCAGCTCTGAGGGATTGGGGTGCTGGGAGCCCAGGAGGCCTTCCTGTAGAGGAGACTGGTGTTAGAACAGGAGTCAGAGGGTCAGGGGCAGGTGACAGCAAGGCCGCCACGGGAGCCACTCACAGAGCGTCCACAGGCACAGAGACAACAGCTCTGTGGGGGGTGCTACCTCCCACCCTAAGGAGATCAGATTGGGACTGAGGCAGAGATCAGACTGGGACCTAGCCCGGAAAGGAACAGGAGCTGATCTGTGTTCCCTTCACTGAGAAGAGACAATGTATTACCGATTGCTCACTGAGAGAGAAACTTCCTCTTTTCTTTTCCTTTCCTTCCTTCCTGTCTTTCTTTTTTCTCCTCTGAGCTTTCACCCCCAACATAGCTCACAAACTCAGATGCCTACACAAGTAGGTGTGTCAGAGACTGTCTCCCCTGAAAGCTCCATCCCAGCTCGTGCACCTCCTGGAGGGCAGGCCCAGCGTGACCAGACCTGCCTGGTCTCCAAGGGAGGCTAGAAACCCACAAGCTGTGACGTCTCCCCATTTTTAAAATTTCAGTAACCAGTTCAAAGTTGTAACAACCGCGGGGTGCGCTGTGGTTTGCCACCTGACATCAACATCACATCCTCCATGAGAGACACATGCGGGGAGGACAGACTCCGCAGAAGGAAGGCACATGTGAGAGGGGTGAGAAGACAGACATTTCTCAGGTGTCCTGGAGCCCAGCTTCTGCCTTGGTGTAGGGGCTGACCAAGCTGGAGCAGCGCCAGCCAGAGACAAGGCGGCAGTCTCCAGGTGTGACCCTGGCCTTGCCAAACCTCACAGCATGGGGAGGGGTCATGAACTCTCCGGCCACTGGTTCTGCTGCTTGCCGTCTTGCCCTCATCTTCTTTCCACTACTCTCTATCTTAATGAAATCGAGCTCATGTACCTTGAACACGGGAAACACGATCGAGTGGAAGATAATGAGGCCCCGAAGTGACTACACAACCCCCGGTGGATGGAGGCCAAAGCGCTGCCCTTGGTCACTACTTCCTGAGACGGTGGCTGCAGAATGTCCTGATGGGACTCCTGCCAGGCCTCAGCTCGGCAGCCCTCCAGATCTGACCTCAAGCGGGAAAACAGCAAGGTATTGATGGCTCCCGTTCAGTGAGGACCTATCCTGGGACTGTTCAGCTCAACAACAAATACTCCCAACTGATATTAGATCCTGTGCAAGGATAAACTCGCCGGGCGGAGGAGAGGGCGGGGGATGGGGAGTTAAATCTGAAAGCATAACTCAGCATTTTCTAAACAGGAGGGCGCTCAGATCAGAGTAAGGTGTGCAGTCCTAGAGACGGCTGGTGGTGCCCCTCACCCCTTGCTTCTGCATACGCCTGCTGGGTGCAGAACAGAAACAGAATCTGAGGACTGAGGTCCTAGGTTTGTGCTTTGGCTCCTCAGTTCCTTAGCTGTGTGACCTCAAACACGTCCCTTAACCTCAGTTTCCTCATCTGTAAAATGGGCAGCATGATGATAATCCCACCTTGGGGGCTGCATGTGTGCCTGGCATGAGCAAGCAGCCCTGGGAGGGCTTTGTCATCTCCTGAGTCCAGAATAAATATTAATCATTCTGCCTCCTGGGGGACAATCCGATGATTTGAGGTGACTCCTGAGTCTCCAGGGTTCAATACTGAGTTAAGGAAATAACTGCTATTTCTGAACCATAACCCATAACTCTGACTGAGCCAGTGCTTCTGTTTTCCTGGCTCCACCAGGAGCTAAAGCACTGGCTCTGATTACTCCCCTCCTCACCCTTACCAGCCAACCTTTCCTTGCCAACTATTTCAAGCCTGAAATCACACTGCAAGGAGAGTTGTAAAAGCCTTGGCTTTTCTTGTCCCTTTTTCACATCTCCCTAGGGCAGCACAAGAAGCTGTTACCAAGGCAACCTGCATAGTTCAATCTCCGCGTGTTATTTGGAAATGGCCCCATTTCTCCCCTTGTGACAAAAACACCTGTGGCTGCCTTAGAAACCTTTCTAAGCCTACTGCTTAATGAGGAAATATGTTCTGACCTGATTAAGTTTTCTTTTCCCAGGATGATTTCGACTGTTAAATCAAGAAAGCAGACATTCGGTCACCTAACTTCCCACAGGACTTGACAAAAGCAAATCACCCATCATGCACTTCTCACTTGCCCCCAAACACCGTCGAACTGACCTGCCTTGACAATCTGAAAAGGTGGTATGTACTAGAAGTCTTCCAGAAGGAAGACTTCTTTTGTTTCCTTTATTTCTAAGCAATTTCTGGAGTTGGGATTGGGGTCGGAGATCCCTCCATACTTCCCAGTGCTAAATAGTTAAAACAGTGTGAAAGGCAGTAGAAAGAGTTCAAGGCTTGAGAGTCCAATATTCTGGATTTAAATCCCAGGTTGACCTTTTACTGGGCTTTAGACAGTAAAGAATCTGCCTGCAATGCAGGAGACCCAGGTTTGATCCCTGGGTTGGGAAGATACTTGAGTGGCTACCTACTCCAGTATTCTTGTCTGGAGAATTCCATGGACTGGTAGAGGAGCCTGGCAGGACACAGTGCATGGAGTTGCAAAGACTCAGACATAACTGAGCAACTAACTCAACAACTTGACCTTTTACTAGTTATGTGACCTTGGGCAAATTATTCAGCCTCCTAATTCTGTTTCTTACTGGTAACACGGGAGTAACTCTACCAACTTCATGGGATGGTTATAAGAGTTTAGCAAGAAATAAACACAAAAACTTGTGGAGGTGCTAGGAAAACCACCAAGCCAGCGCTAGGTAGCATTAACTCATGCACTCTCACACTTTTTCAAAAGATGGGGAAACAGTGTCAGATTTTATTTTTGGGGGCTCCAAAATCACTGCAGATGGTGATTGTAGCCATGAAATTAAAAGACACTTACTCCTTGGAAGGAAGGTTATGACCAACCTAGATAGCATATTCAAAAGCAGAGACACGACTTTGCCAACAAAGGTCCGTCTAGTCAAGGCTATGGTTTTTCCTGTGGTCATGTATGGATGTGAGAGTTGGGCTGTGAAGAAAGCTGAGTGCCGAAGAATTGATGCTTTTGAACTGTGGTGTTGGAGAAGACTCTTGAGAGTCCCTTGGACTGCAAGGAGATCCAACCAGTCCATTCCAAAGGAGATCAGTCCTGGGTGTTCTTTGGAAGGAATGATGCTAAAGCTGAAACTCCAGTACTTTGGCCACCTCATGCGAAGAGTTGACTCATTGGAAAAGACTCTGATGCTGGGAGGGATTGGGGGCAGGAGGAGAAGGGGACGACAGAGGATGAGATGGCTGGATGGCATCACCGACTCGATGGATTTGAGTCTGAGTGAACTCCGGGAGTTGGTGATGGACAGGGAGGCCTGGCGTGCTGCAATTCATGGGGTCGCAGAGTTGGACATGACTCAACGACTGAACTGAATTGTTGTAAAGTGCTGCCCGACAACCCTTCAAGGCTCCCAGCTAGGCCCATGTGGGAGAACTCTGAAAGAGCAGGTTCCAGAAGGCAGCAAAGGATATGGCTTTCTGAAACAGACTCCAGACCAATCTGAACAAAGGTCCACACATATTAGGGGACCCATACATCTATGGGGGATGTATGGTCTCTCAGGACAAGGCTTTTGGAGCGCATTATCATCAGGACATTAATATTTACATGACTGGATGCTCCTCAGGCCCCTGAATAACTCCATCTGATGCCTCTTTCCCCAGAGACAGGTTCCAAGTGAGAAGACCCAGGGGTGAGGAGCCATTTACTGTGCCAAGGGCAGGAAGGCACCCATATCACCTTTTTTCTCCCCAAACTAGATTCCCCTCCCGACCTCCACTTCCAGCAGCCTTCCATCCTCACTTCTCCCCTCCAGGCTCGTTCCTTAACCTGTGAGGTCCACCACCAGGTTTGATCTAGTCATTGTTCAAATGTCTTTTAGGTGCATCCATCGCTATCCTTTCACAGACTCCAAAATGGGACTTCCTACCTCCAAATTGCCAGGCACCTAGGGATTAATGTTTTTTTAAACACTGCTTCTAACTCCATCCAACCTTCCCTGAAGCTCACCATCTATTTGCTTTCCCCTTCCCTCTTCTGTTTATCTCTCCACCACCTTGGCTGGGAAGAGTCTAAGCATAGCCTGACATGCTGTCAGGACCTGCACCTCCATCCTCTTTCCCCATGTGCCTCCTGAGCCCATTCCTGATGTTTTCCAAAACTTTATCAACCCCCCAGCGCTCAGGACACGTCACAGAGGCCATGCTCTGGGCGAAGGGGTAAGGGAAGAGCCGCACTCTCCCAGCTCAGTCTTCCCATTGACATTATGGGGGTCCCCAAGGCACCTTCCAGGAAGGCAGTTGGAAAACCCCAGCCCTGACCCCTCACTCCTGTTGATCCCCATCATCCCCTCCACCACCTGCCTTATCCCCCATCCTCCAGCAGGGCACAGAGGGAGTAAGCGAGGGCAGGCTCTGCACAGTAAACAGTACTTGGTTCTCACAGAGCACATGGGAAAGCTGGAGTGGTCTTTGGGAGAAGCAGTAAGGAGGGGCAGAGGTGGCTTACTTCATCCCCCTAGACCTCGGTCTCACCTGTAACACAGGAGTTTTACAAGGACAAATGAGTTGGTCCCAGGGAAAACTAACACCCTGTTCTCAGGCCAGGTTCAATAAAGGGTCGTGATTCTTATTACCATGGCTGAGTTCCCACATTCAGCCCATTCTGATGTTTTAACTCAAGCCCTTCTTACATGGACACTAAGGAGAGAAAACCTCAGATTTTTCCAGAGATCACATCAGTCAATAGGATGACAGAACTCAGATGGCTGGATGGAACTCAGATCAATAGCATTCAGCTTCAGTCAATACGATGGCCAAAAAAATAGGCCATCTAACAAGTAGTCCATTCTGGAAACTTCCCGACAGTAAAACACAGCCCAACCACTTAAGAGAAGCCTCCTGCTTGTCTGCCCTGCGGCTCTGATGTGAAAATAAAAACATGCTAAGCTATTTCACATCGAACTTTCATTTCTTTTTATTCCATCCCAACTGCTGAGATGACTCAGAAAGGATCTCGCTCTGCAGCTGGCAGTCTTCCACCCCACCCCACACTTTCTCATCTGCAGACCAGGCTGAGCAAACAGGTTCAACCATCCCAAGGATCAAGATGAAGGTTAAGCCAAAGACACACTCAGGGCAAATAATAGGAATCTGTACAGGGTCATGCTACTGGGTCTGTTTTACCTCCAAGATGAGGGGCCTCGTTCTCCAAGCTGACCTGGGGCCATCCTAGGCTGGTATAGAGTGAGGCCAGCTCCAGACACTACCTCTGCCAGCCATGTCTGACCCTACAAATTTCTGGGTCCAGCAGAGGCAGGTAGGTGCGTTGTCGGGGTGGGGGGGGGTGGCAATAGTGTAGTCATGGAAAAAGAGAAACCAGGCCTGAGCCTCCTCAACTCTACTCATGACTCAGGCAGCAATCTACAGAGGCCATCACCACACAGGTGAGACAGGGCTGAGCTGTATCAGCACCACGGTGAGCTCTAGACTCCTCTCCCTCCTGGTGCACAGGAGCCATAGGAGCCAGGGTCTCTGGCAGCTTCCTGCCTGGTTTTAGCAGACTCAGCCTTCTCCAGCACTCTTCCACATCCTCCAGGAAAATCCAGAGAACACAGTCAATCAGGGCTGCTGAAGACTGGTTTTTAAAACACCCAGTGTTTGGTATCACACTCAAAACCTTGTGCTCTTCAGCTTGGCATTCAAGGCCCTGCACCAGCAGAGCCTGAGCCTCCTCTTCCAGCTATATCTCCCTCCACGCCTCCATGGGCTGTGGACTCCACTTGACTCTCTGTTCTACCTATTCCCAGAACAAACTAAAAGCTTCCGATCACCTGGCAAATATTCCGCATCTAAAAAGATCAATAAGATGGGGACCCTGTCCTCTAGGAACCCCAAGGTTTGCCGCTCTGTCTTTGCTCTTACTATTCTGTCCGCCTAGCCTGGAATTTCTTCCCTATGCCTTCTCCAGCTTGAAAATGCCTGGTGATCCCTTATTGTCAGCTATCTCGGAAGTATTCCTTGCTCTTTTCCCAAAGACATCATCCTGCCCTCCCATGGTGCTCTTTACATGAAGTGAAGTGAAAGTATTAGTCACTCAGGTGTCCAACTCTTTGCAAGCCCATGGATCTTCCAGGCTCCTCTATCCATGGAATTCTCCAGGCAAGAATACTGGACTGGATAGCCATTCCCTTTGCCAGGGGATCTTCTCAACCCAGGGATTGAACCCAGATCTCCCACACTGCAGGTGGATTTTTTTACTGAGCTACCAGAGAAGCCCAACACACCATGCAGCAATGTCTATGTAGGAATCAGCATGATTCTCCAGCAAGACTGGGAGATTCCCAAGGGCCCAGCATATGTTTCATTCACGCCTGCCTGCCTGCACCAAGGTCAAGGCCTATGCATGCACGAGGTCTCCAGTGAGTGCTGACAGCAGGGGGACCTTCTGTTTTTGGCAGACTTAGAGGACCAGGGTCCAGACTTACTCTGCTGCTTCAAAGAACTCCAAACCAGACAAAATAAATGTAACAACAGTTTCCAGACACTGGATGTGAGGCAACAGAGGATGGATTCCTCAGAGGGTCAGAGCAAACGAGGTTAGTTCTTCTCGTCCCAACTCTAGACAGTTTCCAGGCCATGGCACAGGGAGGGGGTATCCAGGAAAAGTCCAACAGTCTCCCCAAGTTGGGAAGAGAGAGCTGGGACTCTAGGTAGCCAGAGTTCACAGGAGACAGATACACACAGAGAGATCTGTGGAAATCTGCAGGAGATCCCCCTCCAGGTTTCTGCTGAGTGTTGACAGTACTGGTCAGGATTAGAGCGAACAATCCTTGAGCCTCACATTGAGCCAAGACTAATTTGTGCCCCAACCCACCAGAGTGGAATTACCTCGTAACTCATAGAACATCAGTAGGGCACTGAACATGGTGTTGCTTGGTAGTGTGAAAATTAATGGTGGTATAAAGGCTGGTCTCAGCTATCACTGCTGAACAGTAAGCCTTCAAAAGATCACACCATTTTCAAGTAACTTAACTGTCCTCAAACAATTCCAAGACTATTTATAAAAATACAAAAGTAACCAGAACCCAACAGGGCAAAATTCCCAACATTCAACATCTAAACAAAAATTTTCAAATATACCAAGAAGAAAATATAGTCTATAATGAGGGGAAAACCAATCAGTAGAAACAGATTCAAAAATATAGATAATATAACTAGCACACAAGGACATTAAAATGGTTCCTATAATTATCTTCCATATACTCAAAATGCAAAAGAAGATTAAGCATGTTAAGCAGTGACAAAAAAATAAAAGACCCAAATCAAACTTCTAGAAATGGAAACTACAAATGTCTGATATAAACCATGCCATACGGAAATAAGAGCAGATTAGACACTACAGAAGGAAAGATCGATGAACTTGAAGAAACAGAAACTATGCAAAAGCAACCACACACATACACACACAAACCGGGGAAAAGGTAAATTCAGCATCAGACAGCTGTGGAACAACTTCAAGAATACTAAAATACATGTGACAGCATTTTCCAAAAAGGGGAGAGAGAATAGAGAAAATCCCTAAAGAATGACTAGTTGAAAAATTTCCAAATGTGATGAAAGCTTTAAATTCACAGATACAAAAACTCAATTAACTCAAGCACAAGAAATATGAAAACTACCCAAAAAGTGAAAGTGAAAGTCACTCAGTCATGTCCGATTCTTTGTGACCTCATGGACTAAACAGTCCATGAAATTCTCCAGGCCGGAATACTGGAGTGGGTAGCCTTTCCCTTCTCCAGGGGATCTTCTGAACCCAGGGTTCAAACCCAGGTCTCCCACATTGCAGGTGGATTCTTTACCAGCTGAGCCACAAGGAATGCCCAAAACTAACCAAGGCACATAATAATTCAATCATTTAAAATTAGTCATGAAAGTAGCCAGAAGTAAAAAAGAATGAACAGGTGAACTTCATAAAATAAAAATGACAGCAGATTACTCATATGAAACAATGCAAGCCAAAAGACACCAGAACCACATCTTAAAATGCTGAGAAAAATATAATTGACTTAGTGACATGTATGACAACAAGAGTATAAAGGCCACGAGGGAGGAAATGAGAATATACTATGTAAGGTTTTTATACTACATGTAAAATAATACAAGACCACTTGCTTGTAGACTATGACAAGTTATGACACATATCATGAATCTTAAAGCAACTACGTAAAAAAAAAAAAAAAAAAAAAAAACCAATAAACTGACAAAGGCAATAAAATGGAATTAAAAAAAAACTACTTGATCCCAAATTACTCAGAAAAAAAAAGGGAGGATATAAGAAGAAAAAACAGGACAGATTGAAAACAAACAGCAAGATGATCCAACCAGAGTTAACCCATCAGAGGTAAACCTGGCAGAGAGTTGTACCCTGGGCCCCAGATGCCAGCAGATCCCCATGCACAGCACTACAAAGTGAAAAGAGAATCCGCCAGGCCCCAGCACCCAGCATCCCATGTGCCTCACACTTAAGGCCTGTCCCTCAGGTGACTGACTGCACCCCACTAAGGAGACTCTGACACAATGTTCTCCAGATGGGTAGACTCACACTTCATCCTGGACTCAGAGCACACCTGTCAGAGGGAATTGTATGGAAAACATCCCAGTTGACATGCTCAGGTTAAATTAAAACGCATGATCTGAAGCAAGATGGTACAGTACAAAGACTTTCAGAGTTAAACTTAACTACAGTAATAATCACATTAAAAGTAAATGGCCTAAATATCCCAATTAAAAGGCAGAAATTAAAGGCTAAATTTACAAAATGCAAAGCTCATCTATATGCTGCCTACAAGAAATTCACTTTAAATGTAAAGACACAAACAATTCAAAAGCAAAAGGATGTAAAGAGATACACCACACAAACACTAATTTTTAAAATACCTATCCATTTATTTAATTGTGGTAAAATATACATAACATTTTCCATTTAAAACATTTAATGTGTACAGTTTTGTAACATTAAATACATCACACTGTTGTATTTCACCACCATCTACCTCCAGAACTTTTCTATTATCTCAGACTGAAACTTGTACTTCTTAAACATTAACTCCCATTCCTCCCTTTCCTGTGCCCTTGACAACCATCATTCTTCTTTCTGATTCTATGAATTTACTACTCCAGGTACCTTATATATGAGGTTGTTGTTCAGTCACTACCATCTCTTTGCAACCCCATAGACTGTAGTCCACCAGACTCTTGTCTATGGGATCTTCCAGGCAAGAATACTGGAGTGGGTTGACATTTCCTTTTCCAGGGGATCTTCCTGACCCAAGCTGAACTGGAATCTTCTGCATTGTTAGGAGGATCATTTACCCTTTAGTGACTGACTTATTTCACTTAGCATTATTGCTTCAACTTTCATCCATGTTGTCAAAACTTTCCTTCGTTCTTAAAGCTGAATGATGTTCTGTTGTGTGCAGGTATCACATTCAGTTTACCAACTCATCTGTCAGTGGACCCTTGGGTTGCTTCTACCTTTTGGTTATCGTGAATGATGCTGCCAGAAACACTGGTGTACAGATACCTGAGTCTGTTTACATTTCTTTAGGGTATATACTCAGAATTGGAATTGCTAGATCACACAGTAATTCTATCTTTAATTTTTTGAGGAACTGCCATACTGTTTTTCCACAGCAGCTGTACACTTTACACATTTCCACCAGCAATACAAGAAAGGGATCCATCTGAGCCACTGGGCTTCCTTGGTGGCTCAGATGGTAAAGAGTCTGCCTGCAATGCAGGAGACCCAGGTTCAATCCCTGGGTCAGAAGATCCCCCGGAGAAGGAAATGGCAACCCACTCCAATATTCTTGCCTGGAAAATTACATGGACGGAGGAGCCTGGCAGGCTACAGTCCATGGAGTCGCAGAGTCAGACACGACTGAGCCACTAACACTTGCCAATACTTCAAATGGTTTTCTTTTTTCTTTAACAATTGTTATTCTAATGAGTGAGAAGTGGTAGCTCCTTGTCATTTGATTCACATTTCCCTAATGACTAGTGATATTGAGTATCTTCATGTGCTTATTGGCCATCGGTATATCATCCTTGGAGAAATGTCTATTCAAGACCTTTGTCAAATTTAACCTTGTTTTTTCATTGTTGAGCTGTAGAAGTTCTTCAAATATTCTGATATCAATCCATTAGCACTAATTGTTTTTAATTTGGATTGGCTATATTAATACAACACAAAGTAGATTTCAGAACAAAGAATATTACCAGGGATTAAAAGGGTCATTTCATGATAAAGGAGGTCAATTCATCAAAAGAACCTAACACTCCTAAATGTTTTAAGTGAATTATAACAATTCAAATCATACAAACTACATCCTCCATTTACAACAAAATTAACTTAGAAATCAATGTTCATTAGGTGGAAGAAGAACAAAATAATAGCATAATGCTGACTTTCCTCTTTTACTACTTGTAATTCCACCCAGGAAGGAGCAGATAAATTAGCAAGACTTACATGTCTTCAATGCTAGGCATACCTGACCTGGGTCATTTGTTTCATTTTCTTGGTTCAGTCTTCCCTCTTCTCCCCACCCTAAACTCCAAGGACTGCACTTGTAAGCCACAGCTAAATTACAACAATCAAGCTGTTTGGTGTTTGCTCAAGCCTTTCACATAAACCAATGAAAAGGAAGAGAAATGTAACGGAGCAAACACCTACTTAATAAACCTCCTTTATAGTCCCCAAACCTCAGAGACACTGTTGCCTTTACAGAGATCTCTCTGTCATGGGACAACTATGCAGAAATAAACTGGAGCCTTCTGAAAACCCCAAACTCTAAGGAGAAACTAAACAATTTCCGGACAGAAATCCAATCAGATTAAAACAAGGTCTTTGCTGACCTGATTAGGTCAGTCTGGAAAAACCCTACCAGGACTGGACAACAGTGTCCAAGAGATGATTCATACAGCTGGTTACTCTGATGCCCTTTTCACAGCAGATTAGCAAATTACATAGCAATAAGCAAAAAGACAATAAGACCCCTTAGGAAAAATTTCACTTCCAAGCTCAACAAATCTACAAACTCCTTTTTTGTAAAGCAGGGCTTCCAAACTTGCCTTACAGTAAGAATCACCGAGTTTAAGCGTTAAAAATACAAATTCCTATGTCCTTCTGGGCTTCCCTGGTGGCTCAATCGGTAAAGAATCCACCTTCAATACGGGAGACCTGGGTTTGATCCCTGGGTCGGAAAAATCCCCTGGAAGAGGGCATGGCAATCCATCCCATTATTGTTGCCTGGAGAATCTCCATAGACAGAGGAGCCTAGTGGGCTACAGTCCATGGGATTGCAAAAAGATGGACATGACTGAGCGACTAAGCACAGAACAGAACATGCCCTAGAGAACCTAAGCAAGAATATCTGGAGGTGGGGCTCCATATCTTTGACAAGCATTACAGATGCTTAACAGCCAGCAAATACATTAGCTTGGAAATAAGGCTCACAGGTTAAAACTCCTAATGTGGCCACTTACTGGCTGCAGCACTCCATCTAACATCTCTAGGTCTCTCTCACTTCATCTGTAAAATGGGCTCACCACCTACCTTGAACTGTTTCCAGAATTCTTGCTAACTGCTACTGCTAAGTTACTTCAGTCGTGTCTGACCCTGTGTGACCCATAGATGGCAGCCCACCAGGCTCCCCCGTCCCTGGGATTCTCAAGGCAAGAACACTGGAGTGGGTTGCCATTTCCTTCTCCAATGCATGAAAGTGAAAAGTGAAAGTGAAGTCACTCAGTCGTGTCCGACTCTTAGCGACCCCATGGACTGCAGCCTACCAGGCTCCTCCGTCCATGGGATTTTCCAGGCAAGAGTACTGGAATGGGGTGCCATTGCCTTCTCCAGAATCCTTATATGTTCACAAAGCCCCTAGAACACTGCCAAAAGCACAGGGCAGCAAGGTAAAAAATCAGAGCTATTGCTACCTTGAAATAAAACAAAAAAGCCATAGAAGCTGTCCAAATGAAATCTACTAAGAAAAATTCCAATCTAATGGAAACTACAAAGGCATCAAGCCAGATTTCTGGCATGATCTAGGGGGAAAAGCTTTTCTAGGCACTATGACTGCCAAGAATGCTAACTTTCTCACTCCAGGGTCCAGAACTTCACTGCAAGTCCTCTCTCCCATCCAGAACCAGAGTTCAGGCCTGCGCAGGGTCACAGCTTTGGACAACAACCATAGAAAGTCTTTCCTTCCCAAGTCCCTCTGTCACCACCACCTGCAGCTCTAGGACCAACAACAGTCAGAGACCTGACAGTCAAGTGGAAGCATCTTGGTTGCACCAGTAGGAGATGGGACTCCTGAGTAAGAGGCAGGCAGCCAATGAAGAGGGTGGGAAAGGCCTCAGTCACAAACAGTAGTATCACTAGGACACTGCCGAAGTCTGTAAAGTTTCCAGAGTTAAGGTGGGGCATTCTCAGGGTGAGTGACCCAGATACTGGACAGCTGAGAAAGCACTGACTTGCTGAAACCCTGAGGTGCAGAGTCAAACACACAGCCACTCACCCACCCTCTTGGAACCCAGGAGGAACCAGGCACACCTTGGAGATACACAAGCATCAATGACCTTTGTACCCTGCCGGCCCAGAACTAGGGATTGGTCAGTGATGCTGGGACAAGAATACAGGATAAGAACAGATCCAAGCTGCAAAGATCGATCCTCACTGCCCTGCAGAAAGGGCACAACCCAAAGGGTTACAGACCAGAGCGTCATTTGGACTCCACTCTGCAGCCAGACTGCCGCTGGCAAGTCACCGCACTCATACCTCTTTCCCCACCTGTACGATGGGCAACCTGATTCTAATGTCACCAGAAGTGTGACCGGCAAGACGCTCAAGTACGGGGTGGAGGGAGAAAAGCGGACAGTGATGGGTGAAGCGAGGCTGGACACCGGACCTGGGCAGGGAGCTCGAGTACTGCCTCCCTCCCGCGGTTCCACTGCACCGGGCAGGAACGCCGGTCCCGGCGGGAGTCACGCGTCCCTCGCGCCCAATCACCAGCCTTTGCCAGGTGAAGTGGGCACGCCCGGGGACGCGCCGGGAGCGACGGCCAGCGCCGCCCCAATTCCCATCCTCGCCCCTCCCCAGGTCCGACTCACGTACCCCAAGCCGCCTCCGCAGCTGCCACAGCCGTCGGGGGGTTAAATCGCAGCCTAAGCCCACATTTCCGGAACCGACGAGGCCCGCCCCCTCCCGCCGGAAGTGACCCCTTGAACGTCCGGGCGCTGGGAGCCGAGTCCTACGTCACTCTTCCCGCAGCACGTTGGGCGCGCCGCAGGCCTCTGAGTCACCACGATAGCGTACCCCCCGCCCCCCCCCGCGCCCCCAGAACCCCCGGGAACACTCGCCGCCACCCGGGGGACCACACCCACGGGAGGGCCCACGAGATCCCTCCCGTGAGAGGGGAGGCTGGCCCCGCCCCCACAGGCCATTGCCCCGCCCCCAGAAGGGACACCGTCCATTGGAGGGCCCTGGGCGAGTGCGCATGCGCAGGTATCCGCGGATTCTGTGACAGGAGAGAGATGGTCTCCTTTTTTTTTTCTTCCAAACAGTACCTGACCTTCAGGGTGAGACTCAAAGTGGCCCAAAGGAGACTCGAAGGGAAACGAATGGAATTCCAGCACCAAGGGGACTCCCTCGACGGTCTGAGCTCAGACTTAGGAATCCCCACGCCAGGACTGAAGTGATCAGTGTCCTAAGTGTCCCCAAACAGCAGTGGCTGTCAAGCTGGAACTGACTGGCTGGCTCCTCAAAACAACTGAGTAGCTTCTGAAAAGTAATCTGTTTCCCAAGGCCCTCATTTGTTTATTTCAGTCTCTCGGTCGTGTCCCACTCTTTGCGACCCCATGGACTGAAGCACGCCAGGCCTCCCTGTCCATCATCAAATCCCGGAGCTCACTCAGATTCATGTCGATCGAGTCGGTGATGCCATTCAACTATCTCATCTTCTGTCGTCCCCTTCTCCTCCTGCGATCAGTCTTGCCCAGCATCTAAGGGCTTTTCTAAGGAGTCAGTTCTTTTCATCAGGTGGCCAAAGTATTGGAGCTTCAGCTTCAGCATCAGTCCTTCCAATGAATAGTCAGGGTTGATTTCCTTTGGGATTGACTGATTTGATCTCCTCAAGAGGCTTCTCCAACACCACAGTCCAAAAGCATCAATTCTTTGGTGCTCAGCTTTCTTTATAGTCCAATTCTCACATCCTTACATGACTCCTGGAAAAAAATCATAGCTTTGACTAGACGGACCTTTGTCAGCAAAGTAATGTCTCTTCTTTTTAATATGCTGTGTAGGTTTGTCAAAGCTTTTCTTCTAAGGAGAAAGCATCTTTTAATTTCATAGCTGCAGTCACCATATGCAGTGATTCTGGAGCCCAAGAAAATTAAGTCTTTAACTGTTTCATTGTTCCCCTGTCTATTTGCCATGAAGTGATGGAAAATGGACCGGATGCCATGATCTTGGTTTTTTGAATGTTGAGTTTTGAGCCAGCTTTTTCACTCTCCTCTTTTGCTTTCATCAAGAGGCTCTTTAGTTCCTCTTCACTTTCTGCCATAAGGGTGGTGTCATCTGCATATCTGAGGTTATTGATGCTTCTCCTGGCAATCTTGATTCCAGCTTGTGCTTCATTCAGTCCAGCATTTTGCATGATGTGCTCTGCATATAAGTTAAATAAGCAGGGTGACAATATACAGCTTTGACGTACTCCTTTCTCAATTTGGAACAAGTCTTATTCCTAGTCTGGTTCTAACTGTTGCTTCTTGACATGTGTACAGATTTCTCAGGAGGCAGGTAAGGTGGTCTGGTATTCCCATCTCTTTAAGAATTATCCACAGTTTGCTGTGATCTACACTATCAAAGGCTTTAGCGTAGTCAATGAAGCAGAAGTAGTTGTTTTTCTGGAAGTCTCTTGCTTTTTCGATGATCCAACAGAAGTTGGCAATTTGCTCTCTGGTTCCTCTGCCAAGGTCCTAGGTTACGTATAGTCCATTCTGTGTGGGTAGTGCTTAAAAAATAACAGGCAGCCTAACTCACCCAGAATCACTGGGCTGGTGCCCCATGAAGCAAGGCCCTGCTACTAGTGCTGTCTTGTCTAGGCAGCTTGTACTCAGACAAGCTGACCTGGAGGTGAAGCGGTTCCCTGTCTGCTTCTTAGCAGCGTCCAAAATTGCAGCTTTGTAAAAGTGGTGCCCTAGGATGAGAGCTTCTTAGACCAAGGAAATCTTCTGACCAAATTGAAAATTTTATTCGATGTTGAATTAAGACCTGGCGCTACAGTGCCAGGAGCAGCAATACTTTTGGCCTCATTATCCTCATTTGATTCTTTTTTCTTGTTACACCTTTCCTTTCAATGGATACTCTCAGATTTCTTTTTCAAATTCTTGAGAGAGTGGATCTGATTGGCTAAGATAATCACTGTTGACTATTGAGCTGAGTTTACTTTCTTTGAAGAGTCCCTCATAGATTCCCTCGTGGCTCAGATGGTAAAGAGCCTGCCTGCAATGTGGGAGGCATGAGTTCCATCTCTGGGTCCAGAAGATCCCTTGGAGAAGGAAATGGTAACCCACTCCAATATGCTTGCCTGGGAAATCCCATGGACAGAGGAGCCTGGCAGCTACATACAATTGATAGTATCACAAAGAGTCGGACATGACTGAGCGACTACACTTTCACTTTCATGAAGAGTCCCTCATAGGCTGCCAGGGATGGAATCAGTGAGGAAGGCCATCTAAGCTACTGCCCCTTCTGGGACACAGGTAGCACTTTTGAGGGATGCTGTGGCTGGTTTTGAAAACGTTTAACTTTGAACATAATGTCGGCATGGCTCCCATTGACAGCAGCTGTCAGAAAGCTGAGTTGAAACTGTTTCTGGGGGCAGGGAGGGTCAAGACAGTGAATCTTAACCTTTTGTT
Source organism: Bos taurus (assembly GCF_002263795.3). NCBI lineage: Eukaryota > Metazoa > Chordata > Mammalia > Artiodactyla > Bovidae > Bos > Bos taurus. The sequence goes on from NC_037356.1 coordinate 37,483,848, forward strand.
ATAAACATTTTTTGTGGTATAATTTTTCATTTGGTATTTGTTTTAGAAAATACTACTGATGGCTTGAGTGTATATTCTGCAATCCTTTAACTTACTGGTACAATGGTAGAACATGAATATGGACACAGTAGCCTGGGCTAGGGTAGTCATCTTGAACCATGAGGTAACCGTGAGACTAGAGGTCATGCCTGACCACACAACAAAAGAGAGGGAGCCTGAGCCCTGACACCATGGAGCTCCATGCCCTATGACACTGCTGGATGCCCACATCTGGATTTTTATACAAAAGGAAGTAAACCACCTTTGTAAGCCACTGTTGTTTTGGGTTTTCCTATCACTGACATTCTTTAGAATGTCATTCATATACTCCACTTTTGGAAAGCCCCTTTGGCACCCCCAAGACTCGGTAAGTGCCCCCCTTGTATGTTCTTCAATTTCACATTTCCGCCCCCCCCTTTTTTTTTTAGTATTTGCTGCATTTTTCTGTAATTGAACATTCACTCTCTCTAGATGGAAACTTCTCTAAGGTAGGAAGACACTATTCTATATATCTTTTCACACGGATCCTAGAAACTCCTGAAAGACTGACAGCACTATCCTGTGAATGTGACAGACACAGAGATTCCACTGAGGGTGTTGAGAGGAAATGACAAGGGCTGCTCTCTGAATCAACTGGGTCACTGCCAAGTCATCTTAGGATGGGGTGGGGAGAGTAATGCTGGCTGTGCTGAATAAGTAAAGATAGAGAATTAGGGCAAAAGAAGGAGGGGGCAAACTTGGCACAAAATTCAGGTCATCTGAAGCAGATGGCATTAGAAAAGCCTGCTCTTCCTAGCTTGTTTCCTCTTATTTCCCATTTCTGGCTCTTTTTAACCTCCCTACCCTCTATGACCCTGGTCCTCTATCACTTGCACCCATGTCCCCATACACCAGTCCTTGAATATTTCTAATTTCCTATTCAGACCAACCCTGACACAGGCAAAAAAGTGAGAAAGAGAAAGCAAAGACAGTTTTTTACTATCTTCTCTTGTTCATTCACTCCACATACATACACTGAATACCTGTACTGTTAGACCAGTGGATGCAAAGTGAACACACTATCCCCAGTTTCAAGGAAGTCACCTTCTTGGGTTGAGATTTTACAGGAAACAAGAGATATCCCTATTCTAGCCATCTCAGTCCTTCAGATGACCTTGATCAGGAACAGAATACATATTAAAGTAGTCATCCTGTTTCTATCTGCTTCTCAATACTGAATCTCCTTAATACTGAATCTTGTTATGCTGGTGGACCCTGATACTGGGAAAGACTGAGGGCAGGAGGAGAAGGGGATGATAGAGGACAAGATGGTTGGATGGCGTCTCGATGGACATGAGTTTGAGCCGCTCCAGGAGACGGTGAAGGACAGGGAAGCCTGGCGTGCTGCAGTCCATGGGGTTGCAAAGAGCTGGGCATGACTGAGTGACTGAACAACAACAAATGCTGGTGGACTGGATGAAGATATGATGTGAACAGAAGTAAGGGAGGTGAGACAGGCAGGTCAGAATGTGAGGTAACAAAGACAAGATACTTAAACTGAGATATTGAGAAAGACTTGGAACCTGAGTTGGAAAAGCACTTTTCCAAAAGAAGTTTGACCGTGTGGTAGGTTTAATCCCCAATTCAGTGCTAAGGAGATCTCCAGTGAAGACTTTGTCTTTTCTTTTTGTCCCATGAGATCTCAGGTCAGATCCATGTAGCTCTTCCTCATTCTTGCTCCACCCTAGTGACTCCCACTCTGTGCCTTGCATTTCGGCCTGATCCATCTTTTTGGGTGGATCTTTTGTGTCTCTTGAGGCAGGGGGTGGTAGCTACCTATGCAGTTGCCATTCTCAGGTTATCTTTAAAAACAGAATGCCTTCTGTTATATAGCCATATGTGCAGTAGCTACAAGATTGCATTTCCCACCTTCCTTTGCTCTTAGTCATGACTGGTGACTTTGTGATATAAGCAGACCTGTAAGAAGGATTTCTTGGAAGACTGCCTTCAAAGAGCTGATTCAGCTGGGAGATGAGTCTCTTTCCTTCCCCACCTTCTTCTTAACCGTTGTCTGGACTTCAGATATCATGGCTGGAACTCCTGCAGTTGTACTGACCCATCATGTGACCTTGGAGATGTAAACTAGCAAGCTCTGGATGTCCCACATCCAGATTTCTTTTTATGGGAGAAAAAAAATCAAATTTTATCTTCTTAAAGATATTGATGTTTTAGGTTTTTTGTAATGTGCATCCAAACTTAAACCTGACACTACTATGTGCTTAATGTTGTAAGGCTTTATTATTATTTATTAGTTGGATTTGATCAGTAAGTTCAGTTCAGTTGCTCAGTCTTGTCTGACTCTTTGCAACCCCATGGACTGCAGCACACCAGGCTTCCCTGTCCATCACCAACTCCTGGAGCTTGCTCAAACTCATGTCCATCGAGTTGGTGAGGCCATCCAACCATCTCATTCTCTGTCGTACCCTTATCCTCCTGCCTTCAATCTTTCCCAGCATCAGGGGCTTTTCCAATGAATCAGTTCTTCTCATCAGGTGGCCAAAGTATGGGAGCTTCAGCTTCAGCATCAGCCCTTCCAATGACTATTCAGGACTGGATCCTTTAGGATTGACTAATTTGATCTCCTTGCAGTCCAAGGGACTCTCAAGAGTCTTCTCCAACACCACAGTTCAAAAGCATCAACTCTTTGGTACTCAGCTTTCTTTATAGTCAAACTCTCACATCCATACATGACTACTAGAAAAACCATAGCTTTGACTAGACCTTTGTCGGCAAAGTTATGTCTCTGCTTTTTAATATGCTGTGTATGTTTGTCATAGCTTTTCTAAGAAGCAAGCATCTTTTAATTTCATGACTGCAGTCACCATCTGCGGTGATTTTGGAGCCCAAAGAAACGAAGTCCCTCACTGTTTCCATTGTATCCCCATTTTTGCCATGAAGAGATGGGACTGGATGCCATGATCTTAGTTTTTTGAATGTTGAATTTTAAGCCAACTTTTTCACTTCCTTCTTGCACTTTTATCAAGAGGCTCTTTAGTTCTTCTTCTCTTTCTGCCATAAGGGTAGTGTCATCTGTGTATCTGAGCTTATTGATATAACTCCTGACAATCTTGATTCCAGTTTGTGCTTCATCCAGTCTGGCATTTCTCATGATGTACTCTGCATGTAAGTTAAATAAGCAGGCTGACAATGTACAACCTTGATGTATTCCTTTCCTAATTTGGTCAATGAATTTATATTTAATTTTTTTTCCTTTATGCTTTTTGTTAAATTTATTTATAAACTGTATATATACCTAATCAGATATAAATGCAGAGTTGCAATTACAAGTATGCTTTCTAATAGATTTTGGACTTCTTTCTTTCTTTTTTTGGCTTGGTTTCCCCATTTATTAACAACCTAGTATATGCCCTCCCATATAAATCCCTCTCATCTAAATCCTAATCTACAGGTCAAAACAGGCTGAGAGCAGGGTGGGGAGAACCAAAGAAAAACAAAGCACAGGGCCGTGAATGAAGGGTGGTGGCCCTTGTTGTTCATCATGAATGTTCTGCAGTAGGATCACATTCCCCTGCCCTTCTGTGTGCTCACCACCCCCAGGTTTGCCATGACCATGGAAGTTACTTCAGCCAGTGGAGTTTGAATAGAAGTGATAAGTCACTTCCAAGTGGAGCCCTTTAAGAAACAGAGCCCAATTTGCCACACACTCCCTTCCCCTGCGTCCAGAGGGAGCCTCCACCCACTTTCCTCCCTGAGAGAGTGTGATGAGCAAGGCTCCTTGTTCACAAAGTCAGATGTGAGTGAGGAATAAACCTTAGTTATATCGAGACTTTGAGGTTTGGGGGTTTTATGTCTTCATAGTGTAACTCAGTTTCTCTTCACTTAAACAAGAGGGTATAACAGGAACTCCTAATTGTCTCCTTCATTTGGTAACTAAACCCCTAGTCTAGGGCCACGCAGCTAAAAAGTTCATTTCCTAGCCTCTGTGACTTCATCATAGCCAATGACAAATGAGTGAAAGTGAGTTTATAACTTTTGGTTGTGGCCTTTAATGAAAGGGGGATATCCTGCTTCCCCTTCTGTCCTAGCTGGAATCAGTTCAGTTCAATTCAGTCACTCAGTCGTGTCTGACTCCTTGTGACCCCATGAATCACAGCACGCCAGTCCTCCTTGTCCATCACCATCTCCTGGAGTTCACTCAAACTCATGTCCATCGAGTCCGTGATGCCATCCAGCCATCTCATCCTCTGTCGTCCCCTTCTCCTCCTGCCCCCAATCCCTCCCAGCATCAGAGTCTTTTCCAGTGAGTCAACTCTTCAGATGAGGTGGCCAAAGTACTGGAGTTTCAGCTTTAGCATCATTCCTTCCAAGGAACACCCAGGAACTTCCCAGGATCCTTGGAAGGAATGATGGACTGGTTGGATCTCCTTGCAGCCCAAGGGACCCTCAAGAGTCTTCTCCAACACCACAGTTCAAAAGCATCAATTCTTTGGTGCTCAGCTTTCTTCACAGTCCAACTCTCATATCCATACATGACTACTGGAAAAACCATAGCCTTGACTAGGTGGACCTTTGTTGGCAAAGTAATATCTCTGCTTTTGAATATGCTATCTAGGTTGGTCATAACTTTCCTTCCAAGGAGTAAGCGTCTTTTAATTTCATGGCTGCAGTCACCATCTGCAATGATTTTGGAGCCCCCCAAAATAAAGTCTGACACTGTTTCCACTGTTTCCCCATCTATTTGCCATGAAGTGATGGGACCAGATGCCATGATCTTTGTTTTCTGAATGTTGAGCTTTAAGCCAACTTTTTCACTCTCCTCAAGAGGCTTTTTAGTTCCTCTTCACTTTCTGCCATAAAGGTGGTGTCATCTGCATATCTGAGGTTATTGATATTTCTCCCGGCAATCTTGATTCCAGCTTGAGCTGGAATGCAGATGTAATAACAGGAGCTGGAGAAGCCATGTTAGATCAGAGGTGAGTATCACATGTGGAAGATGACAAAGCAGTAAGAAAAAATTGGGTCCCCATCACTGTGGAGTGAGCTGGACTATTATTGCATGGAAGAGAAATGAAAGTGTATTCTATTGAAGGCAATGTTATTTAGGCTTTGATTACAGCAGTTGAGCCTGTAACCTAACACTCATAATCTATTAACAAATCTCTGTGTTAACTTTGCTTTGACAATTAGAGTCTGATGGATAGAGACAAGATCTTCTCACATGGACTTCCAAGTGAGTAAGGTAAGGTCCCTGCATTCTGGAATCTGTGATCTAGCATGGGCTTCAGAAACTCAAGCAAGGACAAAGCTACATAGCCCAGACAGCTTCAAGATGCTGTAGGAAGACTTGGAAGGGGAACCTATATCACTTGGGCTTTCAGGGGGGTTGCCTAAAGAAGGGGATCATCTTAGGTCATTTGCCCCAGAATAGCCCATGATTCCAGGTTTCCTGTACAAGTGATTTATTTCAGAATTCTTCCTGAGAAACCAGTAAGGGCACAGGGGAAGCAGGACAGGCAAATGGATGAAACCGAGTCTTGTGTGATATCATGGAAGCCTTGGAGAGGGGAGCTGTAGCCTGCTGTCACAGGCAGCTCTGGAACATAAGTTGTGTCTCTAACATACCTAATCCAAGGCTTGGGAACTGGGCTTTCACACTCCCACCAGCTCCTATCTTTCAGCCTTCAACTAATGACCACCCAGTGTCTATGGGCTCTTGTATGAGATTCTCCAAAGTCAAAGGTGCCCACTAGAAGCCAAAGAACACCAAAGCCAGGGAAAAGGCAACTTCAGATAATGATGAGTTGTTCTACATTTGCTCTGCTGGCTCCAGCATCACATCAGGAGTCCCATGAGGGAAAAGAGCCCCTTCTAGTCCTTAGAAGAAACCTTATCTTTTTTAAATTTAATTTTTATTTTATATTGGGGTATATGTGAGTTACAATATTATGTTAGTTTCAGGTACATAGCAAAGTGATTTTGGTTATTTATATATATCCCTTCTTTTTAAGATTCTTTTCCCATATAAGTTACTACAGAATACTGAGTAGACTAGACTTTCCTGTGCTATAGAGTAGCTCTTTTTAGATTTCATACTTTATATATATTAGTGATTTATATATATATATTACTTTATACATATATATTATATATAAATATATAATACATATAATAATATATAAACATATTAAAATATATTATATAACTATATAAATATTATATATATTACTTTGTATATATTAGTCCCAAACTCTCAATTTATCCCTCACCCCTTCCACCTTTCCTCTTTGGTTGCCATAAATTTGTTTTTGAAGACTATTTCTATTTTGAAGAAATCATTCCTGATGAACCAGGATGAACTACCAGCTGGAGTGAGGGTGCACTTCACCCCAGTGGAAAGCATTTCACCCTAGCATTTAAGTCCCCCTAAAGCTCGCACACACACACACACACACACACACACACTTAAACGTTTTTTAACAGCATGATGCATGAACTGGTGTAATTATTAATAAAGTGCTCAGCCAAGACATTTGAGGCTCGGTGTCCAGCTTGGGTACCCTTTGGTGTCACACTGCAGCCTTCCATATTTCCCTTGGCATTGGCTGTGATAAGGCTCCAGAAGGACAAACAAAATTCCCCAGCCGCTCAGGCCAGATGGATGTAAGCAGGAAAAAATAGCTCTCTTCCAGACAGCAATCCCAAGGCAGCCCCTAGAGCAGCTGGAGGTCAGACAGCCTCTACTCGCCTTGCTCAGGCCTGGAGGCCCACAATGTAGCCCATTCATTCCACAGGTGGACAGCTCTGCACAGCACTCACACAGCTCTCCAGAGGCTGACTCATAGCTCCAACCGCCCGAATTCCAGTCCCTAGTTTGTCACTAAATTCCCTTGGTCTCCAGCGACTTTTCCTGATGGCTTGGTGCATAGAGAATCTGCCCGAAATGCAGGAGACACAGGAGATGTGTGTTTGATCCCTGAGTCTGAAGATCCCCAGGAGGAGGAAATGTCAACCCACTTCTGTATTCTTGCCTGAAAAATCCCATGGACAGAGGAGCCTGGCAGGCTACAGTCCATGGGTTGGCAAAGAGTCAGACATACCTGAGCTACTCAGTACACATGCACATATTTTTGCTGAAGTATTTTGAGGAAGAGATTACCATTTCACAAAGTATAAACAACCACAGTGCTATTTTGTTCCAAGCAACAGTAACATCTAGTATCCTGTGCATATCCAATACTCTAAAAAAAAAAAAATGCCTTTTCACAGTTTGTTGATTCAAATCAGAATCTAGAGAATGTACATGTATTGCATTTGGTTGTTGTCTTTAAAGACTTTAAGTAAGAGTCTCCCCTCCTTTTATGTCATTTATTTGTTTAAAATATTTGAGGAGGTGAGGTTATTTGCCTTATAGAATGTCCCAAGTATTGGGTTTAGAGCAGGGGCCCCCAACCCTCTGGCTGTAGACCAGTACCGGTCCCTCAGCCCTTGGTCTGTTAGGAACCAGGCCGCACAGCAGGAGGTGAGCAACAAGCCAGTGAGTGAGGCTTCATCTGTATTTACAGCTGCTCCCCATCACTCTCTCATCACCCCTAGACAGGACAGTCTTGTTCCAGGCAAACAAGCTCAGGGCTCCCACTGATTTTGCATTATGGTGAGTTGTATAATTATTTCATTATATGTAATATAATGTAATAATACAATGTAATAATAATAGAAATAAAGTGCACAATAAACGTAATGCCCTTGAATCATCCTGAAACCATCCCCACATCTCCTCCTCCTCCTGCTGCCACCCTGTGTCCCCCTGCCCCAGCCCCAACCAGTCCTTGGAAAAATTGTCTTCCAGGAAACCAGACCCTGTTGCCAAAAAGGTTAGGGACTGCTGGTTTAGAGGATTGCCTCGCTGTTCCTGTATCTGTGTATTTCCCCCCAAACTGGTATTTAGATCTAGTCATGAGTTGAAAATTTTTCATTGGAATATTTCATACATAGCTCTGTATATTTCTTGTGGCACCACTTCAAGAGGCTCATAATTCCTAGTTGATCCACTTCGATAGATGCTTATGGGAAATAGATGGGGAAATAGTGGAAACAGTGTCAGACTTTATTTTTGGGGGCTCCAAAATCACTGCAGATGGTGATTGCAGCCATGAAATTAAAAGACGCTTACTCCTTGGAAGGAAAGTTATAACCAACCTAGATAGCATATTCAAAAGCAGAGTCATTACTTTGCCAACAAAAGTCTGTCTAGTAAAGGCTATGGTTTTTCCAGTGGTCATGTATGGATGTGATAGTTGGACTGTGAAGAAAGCTGAGCGCCGAAGAGTTGATGCTTTTGAACTGTGGTGTTGGAGAAGACTCTTGAGGGTCCCTTGGACTGCAAGGAGATCCAACCAGTCCATGCTAAAGGAGATCAACCCTGGGTGTTCTTTGGAAGGACTGATCCTAAAGCTGAAACTCCAATACTTTGGCCACCTCATGCGAAGAGTTGACCCATTGGAAAAGACTCTGATGCTGGAAGGGATTGTGGGCAGGAGGAGAAGGGGACGACAGAGGATGAGATGGCTGGATGGCATCACGGACTCGATGGACATGAGTTTGGGTGAACTCTGGGAGTTGGTGATGGACAGGGAGGCCTGGCGTGCTGCAATTCATGGGGTCACAGAGTCGGACACGACTGAGCAACTGAACTGAACCGAGATGCTGTGGGTCCTGATGTTGTCAAACTTATACATCCATTTATAAACTTCCCTTTTGACTTTTCATCCTATGGTTTGTTGTCCATTGATGACCTTTGCCTAGATCTGTTGTTTCATGAGGATGTTGCAAAACAATGATTTGCTGTTTCTACCACTCCTGAATTTAATTCCTAGAATTCTTCAATTAAAAAGGGTATTCCTTCGACTATGTGTAGTTACATGAAGTATGCTTCACAGCAACAAAAATAGCATAAATATTGATGATTATTCCCCTTTCTCAATGGTCAAAATAATGAGTTGGTACCACTGTGATCTGTCACAGTGACAAATTAGATGTTGTCTATTACCATTTGGAACTACTGGATTTTTATATATTTGATGTGATGCTAAAATTGTCCCACCTTTGATCTTTTCATATGGATTCGTAAACTTTGTCTGGCCTCTTCTGGTCTTTGAAGGTCCTCAACTTTCTGGTCCTTCAAGATTCCCAGGCTTATCTTGTGCATTTCTTGGTCCAGCCCTGAAGTCAACCATTTCTTCAAAAATTTCTGCATGTTCTAGTGAGAAACGGTAATTAGAGGCCACAAGCTATGCCTCAGGATAGTCACTATTAGCACATTGCCATTGCTTCGAGGCTTTTTAGTGGTCAGCCCGAAGAAGTACAGATATTCTGTAAAGAAAAAAAAAAGGAAAAGAATTAATGGGTACAAACTTATTTTTCCAAGTTTAAAGACTGTGGGCTTTTCACTTACACTTTTTTGTTTTATACTTAAACATCTTCTCTCTATCCACTGAAAGTCTTGCTTCAGAACAACATTAACATTAATTACTTATTTGCTTTAACCTGTAAATTAACCAAATTACTTATTTGCTTTAAACATGATACTTTCAAAATAACAGTAGAACTATCATCAGCCATAAGGTATTGGATACAGTCTCACATTTCTTTGGATTTTTGGATTTGTTTTGGAGGGAGGGCGCTTTTCTTTGTTTTTCTCTTTGCCCTTAGAACATACTCTACTCTGAACACAGAGGCAAAATCCTGCATTTAAAATCCACTTAAATAATGTTTTGTTCTGTGAAACTGTGTCACCAGTTTGATACAATTAGGTTCATTTGTCTTAGTTTATTCTCAATTTTGACAGATATATTTATCTATTTTTGATACTATATGGTTGTAAAGTCAAACTGTAAAACAAGAAAAAAATCTCACTTCTGTCTCTGTCCTGCCTCCATAAATTATGACTTGTATTGGTTTTGGTTTAGTTTTCTACTCTTTCTTATTGAAAATAGATATGCATGTGTATGTAAAAGTGACAAACTATAGGTACTTTTCTGGTCCCTCTGTTTTAAAAACTAAGCAGTGTACCCTGAAGATCTCATGCATTCCACACCTCTCTCCATCCACATTATAACCAGGTGTTGGGATGCCCTGTGCCTTAATCCACACTCCCTGGTGGATGGTCACTTCAGGTATGTTTCTGATCTTTTGCTTTTACAAACAATGTTGCAGTGAGTGGCTTGTGCATCTGGAGTTTTGTATTCTTGCCAGTGAATCTTTGGGATAATTTCCTAGTAGCAGAATTGCTGAGGTAAATGGTATTTGGGTGTGTCATTTGCTAGATGCTGTCAAATTCCTTCCGTAGTGATTGAATCATGAAAACTGAATTTTAACAATTTGTAAAAAATGAGGGTTAAGACAAATCACCCCAACTATCACTGACCTGATGACTAACACCCTCCTGTTGTTTTATGAAAGGGACAGGCCGTGATAGATACCGGGCAGGAACACCCAGGACCAGGGAGTCCTGGAAGGAGCCATAAAACTCCAGGTCTTTATTTTGGCTGGAATAACAGTTTAACAGGTAGCCCTGTTCATCTCAGCCTGAGCTGGAGTTCTGATTGGTCTTTTTTGTCTTCTTTGATAGATAAGATGCTTCAAAATTAGTTCATTGTATATTTGGTTTGGCAGACAAAGTGTTTCAAGGCATGAACCCACTATTGGGGAATTACATCAGCTGCTCAGCAAATGGACATTAATAAACTTGTTAGTTTATATGACCCTTGTACTTTTTTTTTTTTTTACAAATGGAAGAAAAATTAACATGGTTAATAGGCATTGAGCCTCTTATTCAGTCAATCAGCATGAATTGAATCCCCTCTCTGTCTCGTCTCTACACCTACCTCTTTGTTGTTATTGTTGTTTAGTTCTAAGTCATGACTGACTCTTTGAGACCCCATGGACTGTAGCTGCCAGGCTCCTCTCTCCATGGGAATTCCCAGGCAAGATTACTGGAGTGGGTTGCTGTTTCTTCCTCCAGGGGATCTTCCTGACTCAGGGGTTGAACCCATGTCTCCTGCATCTCCTGCATTGGCAGCTGGATTCTTCACCACTGAACCACCAGGGAAATGACTCCCACTCTAGGCTAGACATAAAAACCCACACATTCTGCAGGCTGGATCAAGCACACAGTTGATGAAGGTTTAGCTTTCACTATGTTTTTTGAAAAAAGAAAATTAGCTGCTAACATTTAAAATCACAGATTTTACGTAAACATTGAGATTCTGATTTCTCCTGAAAACTGGGGCAATCAGCCCACTTTCCAGCATGGCAGCCTTTGCTTGGAGCTGAGAGGCTGCCCCCGGTGGTAGGGCATGTGCTGCCCAGGGCCCAGGATATCTGCCCAGCCCTTCCATTCATTTCTCTTGCCTCCTGGGCCAGGAGTTTGTGAGAACTGCCCTCCACTGCTAACTCCCTGAAGATAAGGACCACCTGTATCTTACTTGACTTCAGGGGCGGTGGCCGAGTGGAGCTACCCCACGTCCAAGGTAAGGGGTGGCGGCTGTGCTCTGCTGGAGCAGTTGTGAAGAGAGACCCCACGTCCAAGGTAAGTGAAACCCAAGTAAGATGGTAGGCACTGAGAGAGGGGATCAGAGGGCAGACAGACTGAAACTACAATCACAGACAACTAGCCAATCTGATCACATGGATCACAGCCTTGTCTAACTCAATGAAACAAAGCCATGCCATGTGGGGCCACTCAAGACAGATGGGTCATTGGAGAGGTCTGACAGAATGTGGTCCACTGGAGAAGGGAATGGCAAACCACTTAAGTATTCTTGCCTTGAGAACCCCATGAACAGTATGAAAAGGCCAAATAATAGGATACTGAAAGAGGAACTCCCCAGGTCAGTAGGTGCCCAATATGCTACTGGAGATCAGTGGAGAAATAACTCCAGAAAGAATGAAGGGATCCAGAAAGAATGAAGAGATGGAGCCAAAGCAAAAACAATATCCAGCTGTGGATGTGACTGGTGATAGAAGCAAGGTCTGATGCTGTAAAGAGCAATATTGCATAGCAACCTGGAATGTCAGGTCCATGAATCAAGGCAAATTGGAAGTGGTCAAACAGGAGATGGCAAGAGTGAACGTTGACATTCTAGGAATCAGTGAACTAAGATGGACTGGAATGGGTGAATTTTAACTCAGATGACCATTATATCTACTATTGTGAGCAGGAATCCCTTATAAGAAATGGAGTAGCCATCATAGTCAACAAAAGAGTCCAAAATGCAGTACTTGGATGCAATCTCAAAAACGACAGAATGATCTCTGTTAGGTTCCAAGGCAAACCATTCAATATCACAATAATCCAAGTCTATGCCCTGACCAGTAACACTGAAGAAGCTGAAGTTGAACAGTTCTATGAAGACCTACAAGACCTTCTAGAACTAACACACAAAAAAGATGTCCTTTTAGGGGACTGAAATGCAAAAGTAGGAAGTCAAGAAACACCTGGAATAACAGGCAAATTTGGCTTTGGTATACAGAATGAAGCAGGGCAAAGGCTAATAGAGGTCTGCAAAGAGAACACACTGGTCATAGCAAACACTCTCTTCCAACAACACAAGAGAAGACTCTACACATGGACATCACCAGATGGTCAACACCAAAATCAGATTGATTGTATTCTTTGCAGCCAAAGTTGGAGAAGCTCTATACAGTCAGCAAAAACAAGTGGCTCAGATCATGAACTCCTTATTGCCAAAGTCAGACTTATATTGAAGAAAGTGGAGAAAACCACTGGACCATTCAGGTATGACCTAAATCAAATCCCTTATGATTATACAGTGGAAGTGAGAAATAGATTTAAGGACTAGATCTGATAGACAGAGTGCCTGATGAACTATGGATGGAGGTTCATAACATTGTACAGGTGACAAGAATCAAGACCATCCCCAAGAAAAAGAAATGCAAAAAAGCAAAATGGCTGTCTGAGGAGGCCTTACAGATAGCTGTGAAAAAAAGGGAAGGGAAAAGCAAAGGAAAAAAAGAAAGATATTCCCATTTGAATGCAGGGTTCCAAAGAACAGCAAGAAGAGACAAGAAAGCCTTCCTCAGCGATCAGTGCAAAGAAATAGAGGAAAAACAATAGAATGGGCAAGACTAGAGATCTCTTCAAGAAAATTAGAGATACCAAGGGGACATTTCATGCAAAGATGGGCTCAATAAAGGACAGAAATGGTATGGACCTAACAGAAGCAGAAGATATTAAGAAGAGGTGGCAAGAATACACAGAAGAACTGTACAAAAAAGATCTTCACGACCCAGATAATCACGATGGTATGATCACTCATCTAGAGCCAGACATCCTGGAATGTGAAGTCAAGTGGGCCTTAGAAAGCATCACTACGAACAAAGCTAGTGGAGGTGATGGAATTCCAGTTGAGCTATTCCAAATCCTGAAAGATGATGCTGTGAAAGTGCTGCACTCAATATGCCAGCAAATCTGGAAAACTCAGCAGTGGCCACAGGACTGGAAAAGGTCAGTTTTCATTCCAATCCCAAAGAAAGACAATGCCAAAGAATGCTCAAACTACCACACAATTGCACTCATCTTACATGCTAGTAACATAATGCTTAAAATTCTCCAAGCCGGGCTTCAGCAATATGTGAACTGTGAACTTCCTGATGTTCAAGCTGGTTTTAGAAAAGGCAGAGGAACCAGCGATCAAATTGCCAACATTCGCTGGATCATGGAAAAAGCAAGAGAGTTCCAGAAAAACATCTATTTCTGCTTCATTGACTATGCCAAAGCCTTTGACTGTGTGGATCACAATAAACGGTGGAGAATTCTGAAAGAGATGGGAATACCAGACCACCTGACCTGCCTCTTGAGAAACCTATATGCAGGTTAGGAAGCAACAGTTAGAACTGGACATGAACAACAGACTGGTTCCAAATAGGAAAAGGAGATCGTCAAGGCTGTATATTGTCACCCCGTTTATTTAACTTATATGCAGAGTACATCATGAGAAATGCTGGACTGGAAGAAACACAAGCTGGAATCAAGATCGTTGGGAGAAATATGAATAACCTCAGATATGCAGATGACACCACCCTTATGGCAGAAAGTGAAGAGGAACTCAAAAGCCTCTTGATGAAAGTGAAAGTGGAGAGTGAAAAAGTTGGCTTAAAGCTCAACATTCAGAAAACGAAGATCATGGCATCTGGTCCCATCACTTCATGGGAAATAGATGGGGAAATAGTGGAAACAGTGTCAGACTTTATTTTTTTGGGCTCCAAAATCACAGAATATGGTGACTGCAGACATGAAATTAAAAGACACTTACTCCTTGGAAGGAAAGTTATGACCAACCTAGATAGCATGTTCAAAAGCAGAGACATTACTTTGCCAACAAAGGTTCATCTAGTCAAGGCTATGGTTTTTCCTGTGGTCATGTATGGATGTGAGAGTTGGACTGTGAAGAAGGCCCAGCGCCGAAGAATTGATGCTTTTGAACTGTGGTGTTGGAGAAGACTCTTGAGAGTCCCTTGGACTGCAAGGAGATCCAATCAGTCCATTCTGAAGGAGATCAGCCCTGGGATTTCTTTGGAAGGAATGATGCTAAAGCTGAAACTCCAATATTTTGGGTACCTCATGCGAAGAGTTGACTCATTGGAAAAGACTGTGATGCTGGGAGGTATTGGCGGCAGGAGGAGAAGGGGACAACAGAGGATGAGATGCCTGGATGGCATCACTGACTTGATGGACGTGAGTCTGAGTGAACTCCGGGAGTTGGTGATGGACAGGAAGGCCTGGCGTGCTGCGATTCATGGGGTCGTGAAGAGTCGGACACGACTGAGCGACTGAACTGAACTGAACTGAACTGGCTGATAGAAAGTGTCTAGTGTATGCCTGCATCACATTTCTTCCAATACTGAAACTGTAACTGTCTAGACCTTTGACACAGACTGGCATGAAAGGTGCCCCTGATCTATGCCATCTGTCCCAATACCTGAAGTCACACATATGTCACTGGGCTGCCCCTAAAGTCTTCACTTTGCCATTTGAACTCTGTTTCTTCTAGCAATCTCCTCCCCAACTAGGAGAGCCATGCACATCTCCTGAAGTTGCTTGGAAGGCCAGGCACATCTCGTGACCTCATGAGGTGATGAATGTCTAGCATGGCCCCCAGAATTTACTTTTATCATGTTAATAGCAGTGTTTTTTTCTCCAAGTTGGAAAGAGTCTCCCCACCCTTAGAGAGTCTGTGCACTTCAGTTTGTTTTTTTGGCCAAGCCCCGAGGAAGAGATCGGAGAAGGCAATGGCAACCCATTCCAGTACTCTTGCCTGGAGAATCCCATGGATGGAGGAGCCTGGTAGGCTGCAGTCCATGGAGTTGTGAAGAGTCGGATATGACTGAGCGACTTCACTTTCACTTTTCACTTTCATGCATTGGAGAAGGAAATGGCAACCCACTCCAGTGTTGTTGCCTGAAGAATCCCAGGGACAGAGGAGCCTGGTGGGCTGCTGTCTATGGGGCCGCACAGAGTCGGACACGACTGGAGCAACTTAGCAGCAGCAACGAAGAGACTACAATCTCTGTAAAATTCTCTGTATTCTGACAATTTTCTAAATCCACTCCCCAAAGACACTGATGGAGGTAAACATTTAATCAAGAGGTATGCATTTCTTATCAGATCTTACCAGATCAGTGGCCTCAAGGGGACAATTGGGGCAGATAAGAGCATATATATCTGGGAGTTCTTGTCACCACAGCAAGCTCAGAACCCTCTGTTCTGTGAGTACTTGAACCCAGGAAAAAAGCATGACGTAGCTTGGGCTCTTCCATCTGGTGGCCCTCTCAGAGTGCGTAGTCGTGTAAGTACAGGGACTGTAAGGGCATATCTGTCTTTCTGGGATTTTTCTTGTTGTCCTCTCTTCTTCCATCTGTGAGGGTTAGAAGAGAAGGTAATCATTCCTGGCAGCCTTAAACTTCAACTTTCATTTATTGATAAGTACCTTGCCATGGGCACCTTGGGGCCCAAAGTTTTGGAACAGGCTTGCAGGGTTGCACATCTCTAGGGGTGCCAATCACGTCATGACCTAAGTGAAAATGGCACTCCTTGGACTTGTTCAGTGCACAACTTGTGCAACTGTTGGTGTGGTCCTGTTGCATTTCTCCTGCGTTTGCTTCTAGATCTTCTCTCAGCTCTCTTTCTGCTTCTGTGTGTATGGGTCTGTGTCTTCATCACTGTATCTCTCTCTTTTACCTCTCCATCTCTTTGGCTATCTCGGTGCATGCAAAAGTGTCCCAGTTTCTTTTTTTCTTTTTCAATTTGGACTCTCTCTTGCTTCTCTAGCCTCTTAATTTCCCCAGTTTATTCCCTGTCTCCTGGCATCCTCTCTCACCCCCTCTTCTGCTTGAGCCCAGAAGAAAGATCAGTAGTACTATTTCTCTGCTCTTTTAGCTCTAACAAGCAGTGTGCCCTCAGCCAAGTCTCCAACTCCCTGCATTTCAAATTCCTTCCCTGTTTAAAGAGGATGATAGTCCCCTTCTACCTCCCTCCCAGAGCTTCATTGAGAAAAATACAGTGGGATGACCACAGCAATGGTAATGGCTGTCATTGCTGAGACTTCCTATATACCAAGTGCATTATATCCATCATCTCCCTCAATACCCAAGACATTCTATATGAGAGACACTGTTACATTCCACCTTTTTACTGACAGGAAGATGGAGACTCCAAATGGTCCTATGGCTTATCCAAGATTACACAACAGAACCAGTATTCAGACCTAGGTCTTTGCACGGCATTCTAATAATAAGATGACCCTCATTAAAATGCTTAAAAAATGCCCAGTGCCATAACAACACCAGCTATGGCAGTCCTACTATAACACATATGGCTGATTAATGCCCTGTCATTGCTTCCTTTTCCCCATGCTTGTGGAAAGAATCCCTCTAATGAAGATGAAGACCATGCAAGAAACCCTCGGGGGTAAAAAAAAACTTTGGTGAAAAATTTCCCAGAGGAAGAAGCTTACAGCCTGTCCAAGAATTCTGCTCATGACCCAAGTGCAACTTTTCATCCCCTGAGAAACTACAAAGATGTGTGTGTTGGGAGGATGGTGCTCCACAGCGCCCCCGGGTGCTCTGGCCTTAGCACTGGGGTTCATTTGGAGGTGCCAGAGATGTTGCGGCTGGGGAACAGGGACCCCATTCCCAGAGGAGAAGGGACTCTCATCCTCAACTCTTGGTCTGTGGTGACTGGGCCAAGCAATGACCAGGTGGTAGATAAACATCATTTTCGGTGCCAAAGATGTCATTAGTTTGAGGGAGATTGTTCTTTCTGAACTAAGTGAGCCACTCAGTTACAGATGAAGGGTGAGCCATCTCTCATCAAAAGATAAAGTATGACTACCCAGGCAGAGCAAGTTCAGTCTCAAGATCCAAGAGTGATACTGGTAAAAAGTTACTGAGTCCCTATGGCATGTGAGGCCCCCCCTCCCAAATCTAATAGTGTGGTTATTGCCAAAGGTCTAGTCTCTTCTTCAAGAATACACAGGCCATCCTGAGAGATGGGGAGAGGGTAAATACATGTCTAAATAAAGGGCCACCTGAGTGCTGTTGATCAGACATGGTCTGAGATTAGAGTCAGTGGACTGGGGTGACCTAGGAGAAGGAGGGGCTCACGCGGGACATAGAGGGGAGACTGGAGAGCTTCTCAGATGAAGACACCAGTCTGAGTAGAGGCTGTGAGGTTGGGTGCTTGGAAAGTGATTTCAGGAGACCTGGGAAATCCAGCAGGAGGCAGTACTCAAGGAATTGGGGGAGGGAAGAAGGTGGACAGGCATCCAGGTCTGCCCTAACCATCCCTTCCTGGCCCCTGTAGTTAGTCTACATCGGCACCATCGCCATTGGAACGCCCCCTCAGGAGTTCAGGGTTATATTTGACACCGGGTCCTCTGACCTGTGGGTGCCCTCCATCCACTGCCAGTCTGAGCTGCTGCATCCCCCGCATCCTGTGCTTGCCCTCCCACCCTGCTCTCTGTCTTTGGCACCTGAAGCACAACCATCTCTTGTGTCTGCAGTGAATCATCTCTTCAGCCCTCACAAGTCCACCACCTTCAAGCTCCTGGACAAGCCCGTTGACCTCATCTATGCCTCCAGGAGGATAAAAGGAGTCCTTGGCTAAGACATCATTCAGGTAATGTGGAAACCAGAAGCTGCTGGCCCTGGGAGCACCTGCTGCTTACAAAACAGATGCAGATTTGTAGCTATTTCAGCTACAAATTCAAAAGTGGAGACTTGGCCAGCTAAAATATAATTTTGACATTGTAACACAGACAATAGTTCTTGCAAATTGCTTAATTCTTTCTCCAGTTTTGATTTCTCTTCAGTGACTCTTAATTTGGCTTCATGAACCTTATGGGATCAGCACCGCTTATTCTTGCCCTTTCTCAATTGGAATGACCTACAAAAGCTCAGTAACTTCTAAAGTTTTGGCCAGCTTTAATTTAGAGTCCCAATTCTTACACAATCCAGTGGATATGCCCCATTCAGTAGCTAATAAGAAGTAAGGCAAATCTTCCTGTTCAGAAATAAAAGGTTGATTAAAGAGTGGCATTTTTCATGGATTGGCTCATAGGGGCAAATGATGTTTTGCTGAAAGTTTTATTTCATTTTAGGTTCACAGAATCTGATAACACAATAAACAACTCCTTACAAAGAATTTCAATTTCTAAAGATAATTATTTGACTTAATTTCAATAAACAGTCCTTAAAGAAAATAAATAGAAACAATAGAAGTAACAGCTTGTACGTCACCAACTTGGGCTGACAACCTGTCCAGAATTGAAGAGCCCTGGAAAGTTCCAGAAGAAGACAATGGTCCTAGGTGGTCCTTGGACATCACGGGTGGGACTACAGGTTGCAGTTTTGGGGCCCTCCGCTTATAATCCCAGGCTGCAAACTGATATCACCATCAATTTCCCTATAAAAGTGCAGCTCTAGTTTGGCTTTAATTTTTTACAATGCTTTTTCTTTCACCTTGTGAATTACAAGATTTTCCAGACCCTGGGGGATAGCCAGGCCTCAAGGGGCTCAGGAAATTCCAAGACTCACTCCCTCTTCTTATCTAAGGTGCTAGTTGCCATCACTGATAACAGTTGGTGTGCTTGCAGCAGGCATGTAGTCCAGGCCGAGTCCAGGGAAGGTCAGGACTTGATCAGAGGCCTGCTCTCCTAGTTCTGAAGCCTGAAGAAGACTGTCTCAATTTTCATTTCCCTAACAGCATCACAGCTTCCCAAGTGGCGCTAGTGGTAAAGAACTCCTGCCAATGCAGGAGCCATGGTTTGATTCCTGGGTTGGGAAGGTCCTCTGGAGTAGATAATGGCAACCCACTCCAGTGTTCTTGCCTGGAGAATCCCATGGACGGAGGAGTCTGGCAGGCTATGGTCCATGGGATTGCAAAGAGTCAGACACGAAGAGCATCACATTTCTTCCAATATTAAAACTGCCTAGAACTTCAATGCAGTTTGATGTCAGTGGTGTCTCTGGTCTGTGCCATCTGTCCCACTACCTAAAGCCAGTCATGTCAGTGCACTGTGTTGTGTTGTGCAAGTCGTTTCAGTCGTGTCCGACTCTGCCATTTGACCTCTTTTCCTCCTAGCAGCCTCCTCTCCAACTGAGGACAGCAATGCACATCTCATGAGGTGTCTAGGAAGACCCCACGAGATCACAAATGTCTAACGTGGTCCTTAACATTTACCTTTATCTCTTTATTAGCAGTGTTTTACCTGCAAGTTGGGACGAGTCTCCCCACTCTTAGATTGTGCAGTTCAGTTTGGTTTTTCACCCAAGAACGAAGGAAGAGATTACAGTGGAATTTTCTGTATTATGAGAGTTTTCCAAGTCCACTCCTCACAGTCACCAATGGAGGCAAAGATTTTATCTAGAGGTTCATATTTCTCATCAGACTCATGGTGGCTTAAAGGAGAACATTAGAGCAGGTTAGAGCATATATAGCTAGGTAATCTTCACCGTCAGTGCATGCTCAGAACTCAATCTGTCCTGAGCACTTCAATCGAGGACAGAAGCATGAAGTGGCTTGGACTCCTCGGGCTGGTAGCTCTCTCAGAGTGCATGGTCATGTAAGTGAGGGGACTATAAGTGACATCGTCCCTTTTCTTTTTTTTTATTCTTGTCCTCTTATTCTTCCACCTGTCAGGGTTAGAAGGGAATGTAATCACTCCCTGACAGTCTAAAGTCAACTCTCACTTGTTGCTAAGTACTTTGCCACAGACTCTGTGAGGCCCTAGGCTCTCCAGGCAAACCTGTAGGATCACACAACTCCTGGGGTCCAGCCACGTCATGTCCTATGTAAAACTGCATTCCTTGAAGTTGTTCAGTGCACATCCTGTGCAACTGTAGGTGTGGTGTGAAGAAACAACGTTTCTCCTGTATGTGGTTCTAGGTCTCCTCTCTGGTCTCTCTTCATTTCTGTGTGAATGTGTCTGTCTTCAACTCTATCTCCCTATTTTATCTGTCTCTTTGGATGTCTCTGTGCATGCAGAACTCTCTTAGATTTTCTCCTTTTTAAAAACATTCTTCTTGGCTTCTCTTAACCTCCTTAATGTATTCCCCATCTCCTGGCCTCCTCTCTTCTGCTTGAGCCCAGAAGAAAGATCAGTAGTACTATTTCTGTGCTCTTTTAGCTCTAACAAGCAGTGTGACCTCAGCCAAGTCTCCAACTCCCTGCATTTCAAATTCCTCCCCTGTTTAAAGAGGATGATGAAGCCCTTCTACCTCCCTCCCCGAGCTTCCTTGAGAAGGATACAGTGGGATGACCACAGCAATGATACTGGCTGCCATTGCTGAGGCTTCCTGTATCTCAGGTGCATTATATCCATCATCTCTCTTAATATCCAAGCCATTCTATGTAGGGGATGGTGTTGGTGGGGATTTTTTTTCTTTCACCTTTTTACCAACGGGAAATTTGAAACTTCAGTGGTCATATGCCTTACCCAAGATTACGCAAAGAACCTATGTTCAGACCTAGGTCTTTGCCATGGTCATTGCATGGCATCCTGATAATAAGGTGACACTCATAAAAATGCTTGGAAGATACACTGTGCCGTTCCAACGTCAGGTATGACAGTCTTTATAACACAGACAGCTGATTGCTGCCCCTTCTTTGTTTTCTTTTCCTCATGGCCGGTGAAAGAATCCCTGTTACGCAAATGAAGGCCATACGAGAAACCCTATGGGAAAGAAATTTGCTGACAAATTTCTCTGAGGAACACCCTTGCAGCCTGTCCCAGAATGCCACTAATGACCAAAACATAGTTTATCATCCCCTGAGGAACTACAAGGATGTGACTGTGTTGGGAGGATGGTGCTCCACAGCGCCCCCTGGTGCTCTGGCTTTGCACTGGGGTTCAAGTGGAGATGCCAGTGGGGTTGTTGGGGTTGGGGCTCCTGCAGGAGGCAGAAACACGGGGGGATAGGGACCCATTCCCAGAGGAGAAGGCAGTCTCATCCTCAACTCTTGGTCTGTGGTGACTGGGCCCAGCAATGACCAGGGGGCAGATAAACATCCATTTCTGCGCCAAAGGTGTATCATTAGTTTGAGGGAGATTGTTCTTTCTGAACTAAGTGAGCCACTCAGTTACAGATGAAGGGTGAACCATGCCAATCAAAAGATAAAGACAGCTTCAAATCAAGTATGAATCCCTAGGCAGAGCAAGTTCAGTCTCAGCAGATCCAAGAGTGATACTGGTAAAAAGTTACTGAGTCCCTATGGCATGTGAGGTGCCCCCCCTCCCAAATCTAATAGTGTGGTTATTGCCAAAGGTCTAGTCTCTTCTTCAAGAATGCATAGGCCATCCTGAGAAATGGGGAGAGGGTAAATACATGTCTAAATAAAGGGCCACCTGAGTGCTGTTGATCAGACATGGTCTGAGATTAGAGTCAGTGGACTGGGGTGACCTAGGAGAAAGAGGGGCTCACGCTGGACATAAAGGGGAGACTGGAGAGCTTCTCAGATGAAGACACCAATCTGAATAGAGGCTATGACGTTGGGTGCTTGGAAAGTGATTTCAGGAGACCTGGGAAATCCAGCAGGAGGCAGTACTCGAGGAATTGGGGGTGGAAAGGGGTGGGCAGGCATCCAGGTCTGCACTAACCATCCCTTCCCGGCCCCTGTAGTTAGTCTACATCGGCACCATCGCCATTGGAACGCCCCCTCAGGAGTTCAGGGTCATATTTGACACCGGGTCCTCTGACCTGTGGGTGCCCTCCATCCACTGCCACAGTCCGAGCTGCTGTGAGTACCCCCTCCCCATCCCCCGCATCCTGTGCTTGCCCCCCCCACCCTGCTCTTTGTCTTTGGCACCTGAAGCACGATCATCTCTTGTGTCTGCAGTGACACACAGTCTCTTCAACCCTCGCACGTCCACCACCTTCAAGCTCCTGAACAACATCATCGACCTCATCTATGCCTCTGGGAGGATAAAAGGAGTCCTTGGCCAAGACATCATTCAGGTAATGTGGAAACCAGAAGCTGCTGGCCCTGGGAGCAACTGCTGCTTACAAAACAGATGCAGGAGAAGCTGGAGGTGTCTATCCTTCCGAAAGGCCCCTAATGGCTGTAGATCTGCCTGGAAGGACTCTGTCCTTGGGGAGACAATGCCCCTGCTGACATACAAACTCTTCGTGGCTAATGCAGGCAGGGGCTTGGGGTGTGGATTCGCAGCTTCTTTGCCTATGAAGAGCCGAAGGTTCATTATGGTGTGAGCTGAGAGAGATGGGGGAAAAGCACCCACTTTTATATTCTCAGACTGTGCTAGGCATTTTCATGGTAATATCTTGTTTAAAGTGAAAGTGTTAATGAAGGTCCCATACTCTGGTCACCTGCTGCAAAGAGCCAACTTATTGGAAAAGACCCTGATGCTGGGAAAGATTGAGGGCAAGAGAAGGGGGTGACAGAGAGTAAGAGGTTGGATGGCATCTCTGAGTCAATGGACATCAGTTTGAGTAAACTCTGGGCAGTAGTGAAGGACATGGAAGCCTTGTGTGCTGCAGTTCCTGGGGTCACAAAGAGTCAGACACGACTTAGCCACTGAACAATAAGAAACTTGTTTAATCCTAAAACAACCCTACACAGCAGGTACTATGATTAACTCATGATATAGATGAAGGAACTCAAGTGCAGAGAACAAAGGCCTTGTCAAAGTCACACATGTGCTAAGCAGGTGAGCTGGGCTGGCTAGTCAGGACTCAGGCAGGTGTGGGGTATTTGGGGTATCTTGGGTATTTATCCCAAGATAAAACTGCTTGGGACCCTGGGGGCAGCCCAGGGCTTCAGGTATCCAGACAGGGAAAGCAGGAGGTCACAGATGTGGGAGGGGCCTGATAAATGGGTTCTCACTCTCGAGGCTCTTTGAGAGTCTAATAAAAACTATGGTGTGCCTTCCCCAAAATGTCTGAGTATTCCACACTCTCCAATCCCGCCACACACGTGTGCACGTATATCCCCAAAAGTTAGTTTTCCAGGCAGAATTTTCAGAAGAACCCTGCCAGTGACATTGTATAATGGGCTTCTGTCTTCTGGGCAGATGCAGAATCCACAATGCACTGCAATGAATTCAGTCTGTTTCTGTCCTCAGATCATAGTAATATTGAAGAGAAAACTACCCTGCTTTCTACTCATTTTGTCCACAAGGGGGAACCATTCAGTACTGTCCTGAGTCTCGGTTGCCCCACCTGTACAGAAGGCATAAGGCCAATCTGATTCACTCAGATGGTGTTTACGGGAGAAGTAGGTGTTGTTAAAATCCACAGCCCACACAAATGAAACCCAAATCCCTCTCCCAGCTTGGTCTAACTGTTTGAGGCCAACACGGGGTCTTTTGAGGGGATCTCTGAGCACTCAGGTTGTGGGAGGGGACCAGGCCCTCTTCAGAAGGTTGGGTGGTCAGAGCCAGGCCAGGCTTCAAACTTCTGTGGCACTGATTAGATGGTGACAGACCTGGGTCAGGTACTCAACCCCTCAGTTCCTCAATCTCCACATCTGTAAAATGGGGACCACGGTAGTGTCTCTGATGGTGGAGAAGCACAGCCCTCAGACAGTGCTGGCGTTACTCTCCTCCAAAGAGCCCCTCTCTCACTTCTCTCAGCAGCCGGAGGGAAAATGGCAGTGTGCTGATGTTTGGTGGGGTGGACCACTCCTACCATACAGGAAAGCTCAACTGGGTACCAGTATCCCGAACCCATTACTGGCAGATAACCATAGGCCGGTAAGCCTCACCCACCGAGGGCCAGTCCAGCAGCGCTCCCACACGTGTGCACTGACACGCGTAGACACACACAGATTTAACACAGTTTCACACACAGACATGTCCAGCCACAAAGACACACATAGAAACACCCTCACAGGCACACATATAAACATGCACAGGCACACAGATATACACACACGTGGCCAGACACGAGCACAGAGACACACAGGCACACACACAAAAAGACTTACACCACCCAAGGGACCATAATCACCCTAGGCCTCCTGACCGGCCCTCTGGCCAGGGTCCTGAAAGGGTCCAGAGAGGCCTGTGCAGCTTGGGAAAGGCTGTACCCACCGTGCTGTGAGGCGGGCAGCATGGTTAGAGGACCTGACTGTGTGGTGAAAATAGGATCAGGGTGAATTTCACCAGCCTGAACAGGGTTGTCTTCAGATGACCAACTGTCCCGGGCTGCCGGGGATTGAGAAGGTTCTTAGAGCACAGAACTGCTAGTTTAAAAATAGGGAAAGTCCTGGACAAACAAGGAAAACTTGTCTCCATAGAGAGAAGCTACCTAGCAGTGGAGAGAGGTTGGCTGCAGTCTTGAGACCTAAGAGCATCTCTTACAAAGAGACACTCCCTCTATCTGTAGCTACCTACCTACTTTCTGGGGCACACAGTGGGGCAGGGCTTGTTTCAGAGAGAATCAGGGAGCTGGGATCCAGGAGTGGCCTGAGAACAAGGGGCAGTAATTGATGGGATTCTGTGTGATACCCTCAGACAAAAGCTTTCCTGTCCTTTGGAGCCCTCTGGGTTAGCTTGAGCATCCCCTGGCTGGGACCCTCAGTGTCTGAGCCGGATGAGGGGCTGGTGCTGGGAGACAACCTCTCCCAAAGCAGCTTGTGTCTCCCCCACCACCACTCTAAGAATCTGGGGCCCCAGGGAACCTCCATCTTCACCGTGTGGCTTGACCCATTGTTGACTGGTCAGACACCAGATATAAGTCTCTGAGTGTTCTTCATTCATTCACTCAACAAACGTACACTTGCATCCCTTGTGTGCTGGCACTTGGGGGAGGCACTGAGGATACAACTTGCCCTCACATCTATGAGGCAGACGCACATGAAATGAGTCACACACATATTGATTATCACTTTGGTACATGATAGACACGAGGAAGAGTCTACAGAGACTGAGCAAGACAGGAGCCTGATCTAGTCTAGGGTGAAGACTTTCCTGACAAAGTGACAATTAATCAGGAACCTGGAAGATGCGGAGAAATTTGCTAGACAAAAGGGTTGAGAGTCTTCTAGGAAGGGCAACCAACAGGTGCCAAGGCCCTGAGGCCTGAAAGAGACTGGTGCATTCAAGAACTGAAAGGAAGTCAAAGTAGGGGACATGACCAGAGCAAAGGAAAACAGTGAAGAGCAAGAGCTGAAGGGCTGTTCAGGAGATGGTCAGGGAGGGGCAGTCGTGGGGGACACTTCAGAGTGACCATGGTGTCCGCTTTGTCCCACTTTCTCTCAGCATCTCCATGAACGGGAAGCTAATTGCTTGTAAACGTGGCTGCCAGGCTATTATGGATACTGGGACTACATTCCTGCTTGGCCCAAGTAGACACATCGCCAAAATCCAGAGGCTTATCCGCATCAGGCCCTTTGGAAGTCTGCAGGTGAAGGGTCATGCTACAGGGTCGCTCCCAGGCTCCCCAAACAAGGATCAGCTGAGCTGACCTCTCTCCCTCTTTCTCTAACAGTACACAGTTCCATGTAACATCACCAGCACCCTGCCTCCTCTCATCTTCACCATCAAGGGCATCGACTACCCAGTGCCTGCTCAAGCCTACATTCATAAGATGAGGGGCCAATCCTGAAGGCTAGTTCTCAAATCTGGGACTTGCAGGAACCCTTGGGCTGCTGGTGGGAAGAGGGCGCCCTCTGCAGGCCAAGTCAAACCATTGCAGATACTGCTGTGCCCCTGTGGCTGGGCCAGTGCTTCCCACGAAACCAACCACCTGAGAGTGAAGGGCAGTCTGGGACATCCATCCTCCTGAAATAAATGTGGAGACATCACTCCGTGCTGGCCTGGTGGGAGTCACAAGGAGAAGGGAACACTAAGGTCCTCAGTTTCAGTTCAACCAGAGATCTCAGATGCATGAACATGGAAAGTCAGCTCTAGCAATCCCTGAAATATACCAAGTGACAAGAAGGATGGCTGGGGACAGTCCCAGTGTGCTGTGCCACCATAGGGGTTAAGAGTTTCCCTTCCCATCTTGAAAGTGTCCAGGTTGGAATGATATATTACATGGTAATCCTAGTCCTCAGGTCCCCTTGCTAAGCCCCAGCACCCGCTTGGTGAGTTGGGGTACTGACCCTTCTGTGGGGAGGTGGATTATTAAGGTGAGTAAAGGCTACATAGTGACTGCTCAGCCCCAGCACAGAGTGGAGGCTTCATGTCATCTCCCTGTGGGAGTTCAGAGCAGGCTGATGGGCTCAAAGAAGGCTTTGAGGAAGAAAGCTTCAGTAATTCTAAACCCTCAGCCTCATGGAGGAACGAGGAAGCCTGCTTGGGTTAAGGCAAATCTATACTGGATTCCATGCAAATGGCACCCCCGGGGCCTGTGCAAAGGGGCACCGGGGGCAGATTAGGGGTGATGAGGGCTACAGACTCGGGGAGCATCATGGTAAGTCACCCAACCCAGCCTGGAGTGGCCAGGGAGGGTGAGGGTGTCCAAGAAGACTTCTTAGAGGGCCTGAGTGAAGTCTTAAAGACAAGGGTTGGGAGGATCAGGGAGAATAAAAGGCATTCTCTGCAGAGAAAAGAGTGAGCAGAGGTCAGAAGGAAAGGAACAGCAGAATGTGAGGGAACTTTGGGCCATTATTGTTCTTTTTAAAAAATTCATTGAAGTATTGTTCATTTACAATGTGTTAAATTCTGCTGTACAGCAAAGTGTCGGTTACACATATACATATATGTATTTTTCATATTTTTTCCATTATAGTTTATCATGGGATATTGAATATAGTTCCCTGTGCTATACAGCAGGACCCAATTATCCACCCTCCCTATATTAGTTTGCATTTGATAATCCCAGACGCCCAATTCTCCCCTCCCTCATCCCATAGGTCTTGGCCTTTCTTGTTCTCGGGTGAACCCCGACTCCTGCAGCTGCTAAGAAACCCACTTGATTCTTATCAAAGGAGGGATATGAATCCGAGAAGCTTCCAGCTCTCGATCTTGATTGGGGGAGGCAAGTAGGGGCTCAGACTGACTGGTGTGTATTTCCTTCTACCCCAGAGTTCTCAGGGCCTCTGCTACAGCACCTTCAGAATGGCAAACAGCAAAAGAATGAGGCAGAGACCTGGGTCCTGGGTAACATCTTCCTGAGGCTGTACTTCTCAGTTTATGATTGGGAAAAGTACAGGATTGGCCTGGTTCCTGCAGTGTAAATCCAGGCTGCTACAGGAATCAGTCAGGCTCACACCAAACACACACTCACTCACACGTAGGGCACTCTGGCCCAGGGATGCTGGTGAACTGTGCTTGGTGCTCTGCAAAGCCCTCGTCTCCGGAAAGAATGAAGGATTTTGGGATTTCCTTGATGACTCAGTGGTAAGGAATCCACTTGCCAATGTAGAAGACAGGGGTTCAGTCCCTGATGTGAGAATTTCCCACATGCTGTGGAGCAACTGTGCCCCTGCGCCACAACCATTGAGTCTGTTCTGGGAGCCTGAGTCTGGGAGCCACAATCACTGTGCCCACATGCCACAGCTACTGAGGCCCGAAGGTGCTCTAATGCCTGCCCTGCAACAAGAGAAGCCACCACAGCGAGAAGTCCACACACTGCAGCTAGAGAGTAGCTCTTGCTAGCCACAGTTAGAGAAAACAGAAGCCTGACAGCAAACACCCAGCACAGTCAAAAATAAACTAAGTAAATAAAGAAAATTATTTTAAAAAGAAAGAATAAAGATTTCATCTCAATGGTGCTGATATGAATGGGGGCCTCTCTTTGGGTCAGGGGGTGGCAGTGCATCATACCCAGACAGGGCCTAAAATCAAGTCTGAACCACCAGTGAGAGGAGCCCGACTCCAGCTGGATTTCAAGAAAGGGGAGATTTATTGGAAGGACACTGGGGATCCAGGATGCAGGAACCAGAGCAGATCCAAAGATCTGTGACTACTGTTGTTCAGTCACGAAGTCATGTCTCACTCTGTGTGATCCTATGAACTGCAGCACTCCAGGCTTCCCTGTCCACCACCCACTCCTGGAGTTTGCTCAAACTTATGTCTATCAAGTCAGTGATGCCATCCAACCATCTCATTCTCTGTCATCCCTTTCTCCTCCTGCCTTTAGTC
The DNA here is from genome assembly GCF_002263795.3 of Bos taurus. Lineage (NCBI taxonomy): Eukaryota > Metazoa > Chordata > Mammalia > Artiodactyla > Bovidae > Bos > Bos taurus. The sequence goes on from NC_037356.1 coordinate 37,512,512, forward strand.
TTTCCCAGCATCAGGGTCTTTTCTATTGAGTTAGCTCTGCACATCAGGTGGTCAGCTTCAGCATCAGTCCTTGCAATGAATATTCAGGACTGATTTCCCTTAGGATGGACTGGTTGGAACTCCTTACAGTCCAAGGGACTCTCAAGAGTCTTCTCCAGCACCACAGTTTAAAAGTGTCAGTTGTTAGGCACTCAGCCTTCTTTATGGGCCAGCTCTCACATGCATACATGACTACTGGAAAAACCATACCTTTAACTATACAGACCTTTCTCAGTAAAGTGATGTCTCTGCTTTTTAATACACTGTCTAGGTTTGTCATAGCTATCCTTCCTAGGAGCAAGTGTCTTTTAATTTCATGGCTGCAGTCACCATCTGCAGTGATTTTGGAGCCCAGGAAAATAAAATTTGTCACTGCCTCCATTGTTTCCCCATCTATTTGCCATGAAGTGATGGGACCAGATGCCATGATCTTTGCTTTCTGAATGTTGAGTTTTAAGCCAGATTTTTCACTTTCCTCTTTCATTTTCATTAAGAGGCTCTTTTGTTCTTCTTCACTTTCTGCCATAAGGTGGTGTCATCTGCATATCTGAGGTTATTCATATTTCTTCCAGTAATCTTGATTTCAGCTTGTGTTTCTTCCAGCCCAGCGTTTCTCATGATGTACTCTGCATATAAGTTAAATAAGCAGGGTGACAATATACAGCCTTGATGTACTCCTTTCTCAATTTTGAACCAGTCCATTATTCCATGTTCAGTTCTAACTCTTGCTTCTTGACCTGCATACAGGTTTTTTAGGAGGCAGGTAAGGTGGTCTGGTATTCCTATCTCTTTAAGAATTTCCCAGTTTGTTGTGGTTCACACAGTCAAAGGCTTTAGTGTAGTTAATGAAGAATAAGATTTTCTGGAATTCTGTTGCTTTTTCAATGATCTAGTGGATGTTGGCAGTTTGATCTCTGGTTCCTCTGCCTTTTCTAAATCCAGCTTGAACATCTGGAAGTTCTTGTTTCATGTATTATTGAAGCCTAGCTTGGAGAATTTTGAGCATTACTTTGCTAGCGTGTGAGATGAGTGCGGTTGTGTGGTAGTCTGAACATTCTTTGGCATTGCCTTTCTTTGGGATTGGAGTGAAAATTGACCTTTTCCAGTCTTGTGGCCACTGCTGAGTTTTCCAAAGTTGCTGGTGTATTGAGTGCAACACTTTCACAGCAACATCTTTTAGGATTTGAACTAGCTCAGCTGGAATTCCATCATCTCCACTAGCTTTGTTTGTTTTGATGCTTCCTAAGGCCCATTTGACTTTATACTCCAGGATGTCTGGCTCTAGGTGAGTAATCACACCATCGCTGCCCATCTTGGCATCTCAGCTCTGGCTGACTTCTGACCCCTGCCCACTCCTCCTTCCCCTTTCCCTCATGTTCTCTCCAGCCTCAGGTGCGTGTGGTGGCATCAGCCGAGCAGTCAGTGTGTGCCTCTCTGCTGAGGGGGCCGTGGTAGCCGCTTCCTACCTGGACGACCTGGATGGGACAGGGGCCCAGGAGATGGTTCAGCTGCTGGGAAGGCCAGGGAGGGAGGAGGGGGCATCACAGAGCCCATGCTGCCTTTCAGGCTGACGTGTCTCAGGCAGGGGCCACTGGAGCAAGTGCAGGTGAAAGTGAGATGACCTTACCCCTTTAAAGCCCTAATGTTGCCTCCACTGCCCTCAGCTCTACACGTTTTTTGGTGTGTAACCTCCCCCTTCCATAGGCCTGCTCTGCCTGCCATCTGTCATTGTGTCTTGTGCGGGATGAATTTCTGGTCCACGTGTCTGAGGACGACTGGGACAAAGTCATAGTTATTCTTTACCCATAGGGAAAGTCAAGTGGCTGATCCATTGGCTACCCACCAACTGTGCATATGGCATTTCATTAAATTTTCTTGCTTTATGACCTGATAAAACAGCATATAACTCAGCAAATTGGCTACTTTAAACTTCCCCAGTATTTTTCATCAATTTAATAGTGACCATATTATATGCCACTGCTTTTCAACAGCAAATGAATTCTATATATTTAGGTGATCCATCAGTATCACCATGCATGCTGTTTTTCTTGTGCTGTTAAAGAGACAAAGGGCTTTCCCCAATTACAGGTGACTCAGTTATCTCAGGGCAATTATCCTCTTTCTCAAGGCCTTTTGTAGGAATTTCAAGTTTTCTTCATGTAAGGCAGAAAACCCATGTGTCTCAGGTTTGGCTAGATCCTGAATATATCATATGATTTCCATTTTATTATGCTGGACTCCTAGGCTTGTCCAGTCCTGTGGCTTTAGGGGGAAACTTTGTACGCATCTCACGATTGTCACCTGTCTCAGTATTACAATGTGATCTATAGTCAATTGTTTTGTATCAGTCAAAGCCCAGTAACAAGCCAATAACTGTTTCCCAAAGGCAGCGTGAATTCTCCTCTGTGTGCTTGTGCTCAGCTGTGGCCAACTCTTTGCCACCCTTTGGATCGTAGCCTTCTAGGCTCCTCTGTGCATGGGATTTTTTCAGGCAAGAATATGGGAGTGGGTTGCCATTTTCTCCTTGAGGGAATCTTCCCGGCCCAGGAATCGAACTCACGTCTCATATATCTTCTATGTTGAAGGCAGACTTTTTTACTGCTTGTTGTAGTTCAGTCACTCAGTCATGTCCAACTCTTGGCGACCCTATAGACTGCAGCACACCAGGCTTCCCTGTCCTTCACCATCTCCCAGAGTTTGCTTAAACTCATGTCTATCGCGTAGTTGATGCCACCCAACCATCTCATCCTCTGTTATCCCCTTCTCCTCCTGCCTTCAATCTTTCCCAGAATCAGGGTCTTTCCAATGAGTCAGCTCTTTGCATCAGGGGGACATTGTATTGGAGCTTTAGCCTCAGCATCAGTCCTTCCAATGAATATTCAGGGTTGATTTCCTTTAGGATTGACTGGTTTGATCTCCTTGCTGTCTGAGGATTCTCAAGAGCCTTCTCCAACACCACAGTTCAAGAGTATCAATTGTTCAGTGCTCAGCCTTCTGTATGGTTAAACTCTCACATCCATACATGACTCTCACATCCATACATGACTCCTGGAAAAACTGTAGCTTTGACTATATGGACCTTTGTCAGCTAAGTGATGTCTCTGTTTTTTAATATGTTGTCTAGGTCCATCATAGCTTTTTTTCCAAGGAGGAAATATCTTTTAATTTCATGGCTACAATCACCATCTGCAGTGATTTTGGAGCCCAAGAAAATAAAGTCTTTCACTGCTTCCATCTGCCCCCCACCCCCCACCTATTTACCATGAAATGATGGGACTGGATGTTATCATTTTAGTTTTTTGAAAGTTGAGTTTAAGCCAGCTTTTTCACTCTCCTCCTTCTCCCTCATCAAGAGGCTTTTTAGTTCCTCTTCACTTTCTGCCATAAGGGTGTCATCTGCATATCTGAGGTTATTGATATTTCTCCCAGCAATCTTGATTCCAGCTTGAACTTCAGCCACCCAGCATTTCACATGATGTATTCTGCATATAAATGAAATAAGCAGGGTGACAATATACAGTCTTAATGTACTCCTTTTTCAATTTGGAACCAGTCTGCTTTTCCATGTCCAGTTCTAACTGTTTTTTCTTGACTTGCATACAGATTTCTCAGGAGGCAGGTAAGGTGGTCTGATATTCCCATCACTTTAAGAATTTTCCACAGTTGTGTTCCACACAGGCAAAGGCTTTAGCATAGTCAATGAAGCAGAAGTAGATGTTTTTCTGGAATTCCCTTGCTTTCTCAACGATTTAGTGGATGTTGGCAATTTGATCTCTGGTTCCTTTGGCTTTCTAAATCCAGCTTGTACATCTGGAAGTTCTCGGTTCACGTAGTTTTGAAGGCTAGCTTGAAGGATTTTGAGCATTACTTTGCTAAGCCTGTGAAGAGTACAATTGTGTGGTTGATTGAACATTCTTTGGCATTGCCCTTCTTTGGGATTGGAATCTACCTGATAAAGAATTCCAAATAATGATAGTGAAAATGATCCAAAACCTTGAAATCAAAATGGAATCACAGATGAATAGCCTGGAGACAAGGATTGAGAAGATGCAAGAAAGGTTTAACAAGGACCTAGAAGAAATAAAAAAGAGTCAATATATAATGAATAATGCAATAAATGAGATCAAAAACACTCTGGAGGCAACAAATAGTAGAATAACGGAGGCAGAAGATAGGATTAATGAAGCAGAAGATAGAATGGTAGAATTTAATGAATCAGAGAGGAAAAAAGAAAAACGAATTAAAAGAAATGAGGACAATCTCAGAGACCTCCAGGACAATATTAAACGCCACAACATTCGAATCATAGGGGTCCCAGAAGAAGAAGACAAAAAGAAAGACCATGAGAAAAGACTTGAGGAGATAATAGTTGAAAACTTCCCTAAAATGGGGAAGGAAATAATCACCCAAGTCCAAGAAACCCAGAGAGTCCCAAACAGGATAAACCCAAGGTGAAACACCCCAAGACACATATTAATCAAATTAACAAAGATTAAACACAAAGAACAAATATTAAAAGCAGCAAGGGAAAAACAACAAATAACACACAAGGGGATTCCCATAAGGATAACAGCTGATCTTTCAATGGAAACTCTTCAGGCCAGGAGGGAATGGCAAGACATACTTAAAGTGATGAAAGAAAACTGACCTTTTCCAGTCCTGTGGCCACTGCTGAGTTTTCCAAAGTTGCTGGCATATTGAGTGCAGCACTTTAACAGCATCATCTTTTAGGATGTGTGCCACTGAGTCACCATAATAGTAAATTCTCCTGACCCCTGGAAAGGAAGCCCAAAGGCACTCTTTCCCTTGCAGTTATTGCCGTAAGCTCCTATTAGCATACAATTCACTTATAGACGAATGTAATTCAGTGTCACCAGGTGGTACTGGCCACAAATCTAAATCAGGCTGTATTGCACTATTAGCAACATTGAAAGCCTATTCTTGATTGTCAGCGCAATAAATTCATACTTTTTTTTTTTCTGATTACTTTGCACAGTGGACCCAATATTTGGCTCAAGTGTGTAATATGCTCTTGCCAGAAACCAAATAGCCCTAAAAATTTTTGAGCCTCCTTTTTCTTTCTGGGATTTTAAAATTCCATTATCTTTTGTTTAACCTTAGGTAGAATCTTTCTATGTCCTTTAGCCCATTGTATTCCCAAATACTTTACCATTTGGACAGGTCCCTGATTTTTGGAGGGATTAATCTCCCATCACAAACATCCCAGTATCTCCCCTCAACTTCCACTTTGGCTACTGACAGATGGACTTTCTTTTTGTTTACCTTACTGAGGCATTTGTGATATTTAGCTTGTGCAAACTTTGCAGTGGCTTTTTCAGGTATCAGCTGGAAAGTGGAGACTTGGTTAGCTAAAATATAATTTCGCTATTGTAACATGAAAAATCATCTTTGCAACTTGGTTAATTCTTTTTCCAGTTTTGACTTCGCTTCAAGCGATTGTAATTTGGATTCATGCATCTTCTGGGAGGCAGAGTGGAGAATCCAGCCTCTGCAAACCAATGAGGTACACTCTTGTTCTTTCTCAGTTGGCTGCTGCTGCTGCTGCTAAGTCGCTTCAGTCGTGTCCGACTCTGTGCGACCCCATAGAAGGCAGCCCACCAGGCTCCCCCGTCCCTGGGATTCTCCAGGCAAGAACACTGGAGTGGGTTGCCATTTCCTTCTCCAATGCGTGAAAGTGAAAAAATAAAGTGAAGTCGCTCAGTCGTATCCGACTCTTAGCGACCCCATGGACTGCAGCCTACCAGGCTCCTTCATCCATGAGATTTTCCAGGCAAGAGTACTGGAGTGGGGTGCCATTGCCTTCTTCGTCTCAGTTGGCAGGATCTAACAAATATTCAATAAATTCTAAAGGTTCAGCCTGCATTAATTTGAGGTCCCAATTTTCAGACAATTCAGTGGATCTACCCCATTCAGTAGTTAACAAGCATTAAAGCAAGACTTCCCATCTGGGAATAACAACTTAATTAGTCTTAACCTCTTTCTGTTTAAAGAGTGGCATTTGGTTTCATAAATCCTGATCACAGCACCAATTGCTGATTTCCCAAAAGTTTTCTTCCATTTTAGGTTGATAGAATCTAGTAACAAAAGAAATCAGTTGTTACACACAAGTAAACAGTTTTAACTTGTTATAGAAAATTATTTGACTTGTTTTGGTATACAATCTTCAAAAGAAAAGAAATAGAAACAATAGAGAGAAGTAATAGCATGCACATCACCAAACTGGGCCAAAAACCTGATCCAGACCTGAATAGCACTTAGAAGGCTCAAATGACAGCAATCTGGGGTCCCAATGGGTAAAGGGTCTGAGCAGTGTGTCCACCCCATGAGTGAGATTTCAAATTGCAGTTTTTTGGGTTCCAGCTTATAATTTCAGCCCGCAAACTGATATTATCATCAGGTGGTGTTGGATAATGCAACTCTGGTTTTCCTTCAACTTTTACAATGCTGTTTCACCTTGTGAGTCAAGGTTTTCCAGACCCTGGGAGGCTGGCCAGGCCTCCAGGGGCCCAGAAAATTCCAGGAAATTTCTTCTCTTATATAAGGTGCTACTTGACATACTGGTAGCAATTTGTGTACCTGCAAGTGGGCATGTAATCCAGGCCCAATTCAGGCAAAGTTAGATCTGTCAGAGGCAGCTCCTCTACTTCTGAAACCTAAACAAGACTACCTCCTCAATTTAACTTCCCTAACAGCATCACATTTCTTCCAGTATTGAAAATGTGCAATTATAATAGTGCTGTAGCCTAGATCTTTGATGCAGGTTGACATCATAGAGGCCCCTGATCTGTTCCATCTGTCCCACTACCTAAAGCCACTCAAATGTCAGTAGACTGCTCTTGAAGTCTTCACTTTAATTTTTGAGGTCTTTTCCTCCTAGCCATCTCCTCTCCAATGGAGGACAGCAATGCACATCTTGTGGCATGTCTAGGGAGACCACACGAGATAAGGAATGTCTAGCATGGCCCCCACCATCTACTTTCATCATATTATTAGCTGTGTTTTCTCTCCAAGTTGGAAAGAGTCTCCCCATGCTTAGACAGGTTGTACAGTTCAGTTTGGCTTTCAGCCAATCCCCAAAGAAATGACTATAGTAGAATTCTCTGTATTATGAGAATTTTTCAAGTCTACTCCCCACAGATGCTGATGGAGGCAAAGATTTTATCCAGAGGACGTATTTCTCATCAGGCCATAGTGGCTTAAAAGAGAATATTAGAGCAGATTAGAGCATATATAACTAGGTAATCTTCAGCACCACTACAAGCTCAGAACTTGATCTTCCCTGAGTGCTTGGACCCAGGAAAGAACCATGAAGTGGCGGTGGCCCTCTCAGACTGCATAGTCATGTAAGTAAGGGGCTGTTAATTGGCATCATCTCTCCTTCTGGGACTTTTCTTGTTGTCCTTTTATTCTTTCACCCAGCAGGGTTAGAAGGACATGTAATCATTTCCTGACAGTCTTAAAGTTCAGCTCTCCCTTATTGATAAGTCCTTTCCCATGGGCACTGTGGGGCCCAAGGGCCTTGGGGTAGAGCTGCATGTTTGCATATCTCTTGGGGTTCCAGTTACATCATGACTTCTATGAAAATGGAACTTCTTGGAATTGTTCAGTGCACAACGTGTGCAACTGTATGTTGTGTCCAGTGAAAAAGCGTTTCTTTTGTTTTTGGTTCTAGGTCTTCTCTCTGCTCTCTCTTCACAGCTGTGTGTATGTATCTGTGTCTTCACTTCTGTATCTCTCTTTCATCCCTCCACATTTTGGATGTCTCTGTGCATGCAGAATGCTCAGAGTTTTTTTCCTTTTTAAAAAGTTCTTCCTTGCTTCTCTAGTGTCTCAACTTCCTTTTTTCATTCCACATCTCCTGGCTTCCTCTCTGAGCACTCTCTTCGGCTTGATCCTGGGAGAAAGATCAGGAGTACTGCTTCTGGGCTGTTTTACATCTAACAAGCATCTCGACCACAGCCAAGTCACAAACTCCCTGCATTTGAAATTCCTCCCTCGTAAAAAGAGAATAATGATCCTGCTTCTACCTCCCTGCCTGAGTTTCTTTAAGAAAGATATCGTGGGATGCCCACAGCCATTACCATTACCATATTTGAGACCTCTTTTATATCAAGTATGTTGTATTCATCAGTTCACTAAATATCCAAAATATTTCATATGGGGGGTGGGGACTATTACATTCCATCTTTTTTCTACGGGAGAAACTGAGATTCCAAATGGCTTATCCAAGATTACCTCAACAGAATCTATATTTAAACCTAGGTCTTTGCCATGGTCTTTACATGGCCTCATGATAAGATGACACTTACAAAAATGCTTTAAAAAATACAGTGCCATTCCAATGCCAGGTATTACAGTCATATCATAACATGAACAGCTGATTGTTGCCCCTTCCTTGTTTCCTTTTCCCAATGCTTGGTGAAAGAATCCCTCTAACAAAGATGAAGACCATGTGAGAAACCCTCAGGGAAAAGTTGCTGAAAAATTTCTCTGAGGAACAAACACACTTACAGCCTGTCCCAGAATACTGCTGATGACCAGAAATCCTCTTCTCAGCCCCTGAGGAACTACATGGATGTGAGAGTGTTGAGAGGATGGTGTTCTTCCCTAGCACTGCGATTCTTCTGGACTTTTAGGGTGGGTTGTTGGAGCTGGGGCTCCTGCAGGAGGCAGAAACACTGGGGAACAAGGATTCCATTCCCAGAGGAGAAGACACTCTCAATCTCAACTCTTGGTCTGTGGTGACTGGGCCCAGCAATGATCAGGTGGCAGGTAAGCATCCATATCTGTGCCAAAGATGTATCACTAGTTTGAGAGAGACTGTAATTTCTGAACTAAGTGAACCCCTCAGTTATAGATGAAGGGTGAGGAATGCCTTCAAATAAAGTCAACTACAAATCGAGTCTGAAAACCAGGCAGATGAAGTTCAGACTCTACAGATCCAAGAACGATACCAGTAAAAAGTTACCAAGCCCCTATTGCATGTGATGCCATAAAAGTCTAACACTATGGTTATTGTTCATTGATCTGAAAGAAGATCTTGACTCTTACTCAAGAATGCACAGGTCAGCCAGAGCAATAGTCAAAGAGTAAATACTTGTCAAGTGGAAGGGCCACCTGTGTGGTTTTGATAGGAGTCTTGAGTTTAGGGAATGTAGCCTGGGGTAAGCTTGGAGTGCCACCTGGGAAAAGCTTCTCAAATGAAGGCACCAGGACTTCCCTGGTGGTCCAGGGGTGAAGATTCTACACTTCCAATAAAGGAAGGCAGGGTTCCATTCTTAGTCAGGAAAGTAAAATCCCATATGCCAGGCAGCCCAGAAAAAAATAAAAAATTAAATCAGGCACCAGTCTGAGCAGGGACTGTGAGGTGGGACAGTTGGAAAGTGATTTCAGGGGACATGGGACACACAGAGGGAGGCAATACTCTGGGAATCGGGGGTGGACATGGCAGTCAGATCTGTCCTATCCTCCCTCCCATGCCCCTGTAGTTGGCCTACATCAGCAACATCAACACTGGAACACCCTCTCAGGAGTTCCGGGTCATATTCAACACGGGCTCATCTGACTTGTGGGTACCCTGCATCTACTGCCTAAGTCTTGAGTGCTGAGAGTGCCAGCCCCCTTGCCCATCTTTTATTTCCCCTCCCATACCCTTTTCCATCCTTGGCACCTGGCCAACAGTGTTCTTTTGTGTCTGCAGATGAACGCAGTAGCTTCGACCTTCACTTGTCCACTACCTTTATATGCGTGGGTCAGCCTTTCAGTGTCAACTACAGTACTTGGTTGATCAAGAGATTTCTTGGTTATGACATTGCTCAGGTAATGTAGAAACGAGAAGCTGAGTCAGGGCTGGTCATGGAGTGACCACTGCTTACTAAACAGATGCTGGACCAGCTGGCAGAACCCATCCTTCTCAAAATTCCCTAGTGACTGGCCATCTGCCTGTCAGGACCCCCTGGGGAGACAGAGCCCCTGCTGACACACAAACTCCCAGAACAGCTAATCCAGAGAGTGGCTGGGAGTGTGGACTTGCTGATCCTTTGCCTGTGAGCAGGTCAAGGTTCATTTTGCTGGGACAGGGATGGGGGAAAGGGCACCCACTTTTATATTCTCAGAAAGCTCCAGGCTCTTTCATGACAATAACTTGTTTAATTCTGCAACAAATCCATGCAGCATGTACAATGATTAGCTCCATGATAGCTAATCATAGCTCCACAGACAATGAAACTGAGGTGCAGAGAACAAGGGCCTTGCCAAGGTCACATATCTGGTAAGTGGTGGACCTAGGCTGGCCAGTCAGGGCTCCAAGTATGTGCAGGTTATTTGGGGAGAGGATAAAACTGATTTGAGGTTCTTGAGGGGCAGCCTAAGGCTTCAGGTATCCAGGCAGGGAAAGCAGGGGGTACAGATGTGCTAGGGGCCTGACAAATGTGTTATCACTAGGGGACTTTTAAGAGTCGAATATAAACCTTGGCCTGCCACCCCAAAGTGCCTTAGTATTTTCTGTCCCCCTCACTCTCTCTTTTTCTCTCTCTTTCTCAAACACACACACACACACACACACACCCAAAAGCATGTTTCCCAGACAGAATTTTCTTAAGAACCTTGCAAGTGACATTGTAGGATTCTGTCTTCCTGGGCAGATGCAGAATTCACAATGCATTGCCTTGATTTCAGTCCATTTCTGTCAATAGATCATAGTGATGCCAAAGAGAAGACTACCCTGCTCACTATACATTTTTTCCTCATGTGGGAACCGTTTGGTCCTGTCCTGATTCTCGGTTGCTGCACCCATACAGAAGGCATGAGGCCATTCTGACTCACTCAGATGGTGTTTGTCAGAGAGCAGGTGTTGTTAAAATCCATAGTCCCACACAAATGGAACCCAAATTCCTATCCCAGCTTGGTCTAACTATCTGAGTCAGTGCAGGGCATGGCTAGGCCTCAGTTATTCTCTGCAGTGGTAATGACAGCTGCGCCCCAGCCCAGTCCCAGCCTCGCTTCCTAAACCTTTATGGGGGAACACTCTACTCTCCCACAGATCGAGTACCTTGTTGGTGTGACCCAGCCACTCAGCCTAAGCTATGAAGAGTACAGGTTCAAAGATGCACCCTTTGATGGCATCCTGGGCTTGGGCTACTCAAACCTCTCTGTTGGAGGGACCACTCCCATCTTTGACAACCTGAAGAAACAAGGAGTCCTTTCCCAGCCTGTCTTTGCTTTCTGCTCAGGAAAGTCTGAGCTGGATGAGTCCTTGCTACAAATCAGCTGTATGATGCTTTCAGTTCCATAAAAAATTATAAACCACCTGACCCAGAAGTTTCCTTTATTCTAGCCCAGGGTAACTATGGCACCAGGGCCCCACTCAACACTGCCACTGGTTTTTTATAAGTAAAGTTTTATTGGAACAATGCTCATGGGCTCCAAGGGATCAGCTTGGTCAGGAAGGAGGAAAGAAGATGGAAAGCAATGGAAGGTGTCAGGTAATAGGTTGGAGGAAAAAGCAACAGGATTTGCTGATGGATTTGATATGGAAGAAAGGACAGAGATGTTGGGAATATTTCCTTCCTCTCTGACATTTCACCAGGAGACCAGAACCAGCTAAAAAATTTGCAGGAGCTAGTGCAAAATGAAACTGTGGGACATTTTGTTTAATAAGCATTGAAAATTTCAAGACAGGGATGGTAGAGGCATGGGGCCCTGTTGAGTATGGGCCCCACGGATAGCATAGGCACAGGCCTGTGAAGCCAAACCTGGGTGAGCTTGAATCCATGCCCATAATGCCCTTGGGCCAGGGCTTTTTGGAAAAATGATATTCTAGGCAAAGGGGAAGCCAGACCTCTCCAGCTCGGTGACCTCTGATGGTATCTCTAAGTACTCAGGTCACTGGAAAGAACCAGATCCTCTCACACAGCTGGGTGGTCAGTGTCTGGCCAGGCTGCCCGGTTTCAAACCTCTTCTCTGCCACTAATTAGCCGGTGAGTGACCTGGGTGATGTACTGAATCCTCCAGTTCCTCAATTTCCACATCTGTAAAATGGGGAGAGTAGTAGTGCCTTTGATGGGTGAATAAGCACAGCTCTCAGACATTTCCTGGTGTTATTCTCCTCCAACAAACTCCCCTCTTCCTTCTCTTGTCAGCTGTGGGGAGAATGGCAGCCTGGTGATGTTTGGCAGGGTGAACCACACCTACCACAATGGGGACCCTAACTGGGCACCAGTGTTTTGAACCCACCACTGGCAGATTGCCATGGTCCAGTAAGCAGCTCCCTCTGAGGGCCACCCCAAGTGATGCTCCCACCAGGGCACGTGGACACATTCAGATACACACAAATGCATGCCTAGATACCCAGTCACACTCACAGACACATGCTCCACCCACAAGACACAGGTAAAGAGACATAAACACACTCACACAAATACCCACACAAACACACAGACACAGATAGAAACTGGCAGACACTCAGACACACATAAAAAGACACATACAAGCAGTCAGACCCATAAACACACAGATGCACACACCACCCATGGGTTCGTAATTGCCCCGGGCTTCCTGAGGAGGTCTCTGACCAGGGTCCTGAGAGGTCTGTGCAGCTGGGGGAGGGCTGCCCCCCTGAGTGTGAGGTGGGAGCACACACACTAACCTCTAGTGTGAGGTTAGAGGACCCTACAGTGTGGTGAACAGAGGATCAGGGAGAATTTCACCAGCCTGAACAGAGTTATGATAAGATGACCAACTGTCCAGGGCTACCGGGGGGAGAAGGGGGTTCTTGGTACACAGAAGAGCCAGTTCAAACACAGAGAAAGTCATGAACAAACCAGTAAAACTGGTCTCTTGGTTTCCTTAAGGAGAAGCTACCCAGCAATGGAGAGAGGGTAGCTGCAGTCTTGAGACCTGAAGACAGCTTATACAAAGAGATATTTGCCCTACCCACAGCCACCTACCTACAGCGGGACACAGTGGATCAGGAGCTGTGACAGAGAGAAGCAAGAAGCTGGAATCCAGGAGTGGCCTGAGAACAGGGGCAATATTGGATGGGATTCTGTGTGATACCCTCAGAAAAAAAGCTGACCTCTCCTTAGGAGTCCCCTGGGCTAGCTTGGGCATCCCCTGGCCGGGGCCTCAGTATCCGAGCCGCGTGAGGGGGCGGTGCTGGAAGACACCCTCTCCCGGGACAGCTTGTGTCTCCCCAACCACCACTCTGAGCATCTACTGCCCCAGGGAACCTCCATCTTCACTGTGTGTGCTGACCCATTATTGGTCAGACACCAGATACAGGTATCTAGATGTTCTCCATTCATGTTTTCATTGATGGATTCATTCATTCACAAACATACATTGTGCATCTGCTGTGTGCTGGATACTTCAGGAAGATAGTGAGGATGCAACTTGCCCTCACATCTAGTAAGGTGGACATACATGAGACAACTCACACACCCAGTGAATTGCCACATTAGTACATGCTAGACATGAGAAAGATTCTATAGTGAGCAAGCGAGACAGGAGCCTGATCTAGTCTGGGGGGGATGACTTCCCTGAAAATGTAACAATTAAATTGAGACCTGAAAGTTGAGGAGAAATTAGCTAGACAAAGAAAGTGGGAGTCTTCTTTGAAGGGCATCCAGCATGTGCCCAGGCCCTGAGGCACGAAAGAGCCTGGTGCATTCAAGAACTGAAAAGAAGTCAACGAAGGTGACTTGAACAGAGCCAAGGAAAACAGAGTCAGGGCAAGAGCTGAAGGGCTGTTCAACAGACAGTCAGGGAGGGGACAGTCATGGGAAGACTTCAGGGTGATCCTGCTGCCTGTTCTGTCCATTTTCTCTCAGCATCTCCATGAATGTGATAGTTACTGCTTGTAAACATGGCTGTCAGGCCCTTGTGGACACCAGGACCTTGTCTCTGTGTGGTTCGAGAAGTATGGTCACCAACATCCATAGTCTCATCGGAGCCAGTCTCTTCCAGGATGACAAGGTGTAGGGTCATTCCGGGGCTCTCCCAACAAGGATCACCCGCGCCAACCTTTTCCCCTTTTTCTCTAACATCCTTGGTTCCATGTAAAGCCATCATGACCCTGCTTACTCTCACTTTCACCATCAATGGCATCGACTACCCTGTACCCACTCAAGCCTACATCCAGAAGGTGAGGGGCCAACCCAGAAGGCTGGTTCTCAAATCTAGGACTTGCAGGAACCCTTGGGCTACTGCTGGGTGGAGGGGTCCCCCGACAGGCCAGGTCACCGTGTTGCAGATGCTGCTCAGCCCATGTGTCTGGGTCACTGCCTCCCACAAAACCAACCACTTAATTGTAAAGGACAGTCTGGATACCCATCATCTTGAAATAAATATAGAGACACCAGCCCAATATTGGCCTGGTGAGGGGCACAAAAAGATGGGAACTCTAAGGGCCTCAGCCCCCAAAAAGCTTCCATTCATCCAGAGCCCTCAGATGCATGAACATGGAAAGTCAGCTCTAGCAATCCCTGAAATACACCAAGTGACAAGCAGGATGGCTGGGGACAGTCCCAATGTGCTGTGCCACCATAACGCTGAGTAGTCTCCCATCCCATCTCAAAAATGTCCAGGTTGTGATGATAAATTAAATGGTTGCCTTAGTCCAGGGCTGCAACTTCCCTTTGCTAAGCCCCAGATCCCCCTCTGTGAGTTGGGGTACCGACCCCTCTGTGGGGAGGCTGGTTGCTAAGATGAATAAAGGGCGCATAGTGATTGCATGGCCCCGGCACAGGGTGGAGGCTTCATGTCAGCCCCCTGTGGGAGCTCAGAGCAGGCTGATGGGCCAAAGAAGGCTTTGAGGAAGAGAGGAAATTGCAGTAATTCTAACCCCACAGACTCATGGCGCCATGAGGAGGCCTGCTTGGGTCCAGGCAAATCTACACTGGATTCCATGCAATTGCATCCCCGTGGGCTGTGCAGAGAAGTGCCCGGGGTAGATTAGGGGTGATGAGGTGAGGGCTTTAGGCTGAGGGTGGGGACAGGCACCGGGATAAGTCAGGCAACCTAGCCTGTAGTGGCCAGAGCGTGTGAGGGTAAGTCAGGAAGTATTTTTAGAGGGCTTGGCTGGAAGTCTTAAAGAAAAGTGTAGAAGGAACAGGAAGAAGTGAAAGTGTTCTCTGCAGAGAAAAGAAAGAGCTGAGATCAGAAGGCAAGATACAACAGAGTGTGAGGGGAACTATAGACCACTATTGTTCATTTCTTTTTATTTTATTTATTTATTTATTTTTTTGTTCATTTCTTTTAAAAAATATATTGAAGTATAGTTGATTTACAAAGTGAAAAGTGACATTCGCTCAGTTGTGTCTGCCTGTTTGCGACCCACGGACTATACGGTCCATGGAATTCTCCAGACCAGAATACTGGAGTGGGTAGCTGTTCCCTTCTCCAGGGGATCTCCCCAACCCAGGGATCAAACCCAGGTCTCCTGCATTGCAAGTGGATTCTTACCACCTGAGCCACAAGGGAAGCCCAAGAATACTGGAGTGGGTAGCCTATCCCTTCGCCAGCAGATCTTCCCAATCCAGGAATTGAACCGGGGTCTCCTGCATTGCAGGTGGATTCTTTTACCAATTGAGCTATCAGGGAAACAATGTTGTGTTAAATTCTGCTGTTCAACAAAGTGACTCAGTTACACACACACACACACACACACACACACACATGCACGCACACATGTGTGTGTGTGTGCATGTGTTTCATATTGTTTTCCATTACAGTTTATCATGGGATATTAAATATAATTTCCTGTATATATAGTAGGACTTTATATATCCTCTCTATATTAGTTTGTATCTGATCATCCCAAATACCCAATCCTTCTCTTCCCCAACTCCATCCATCATAAGAACCACACATCTTGGCCTTTCCTGTTCTTGCACGAGCCCCCACTTCCCCATCCGTCCTGAGATGCACCTGATTTTTACCAAAGAAGGGAAATTAAAAAAAAAAAAAACTGAAAAAAAAAAAAAAAAGTGAGAACCTGTTAACTCTGGATAAGGAGACAGAGGCAGGTAAGGTTCAGGCTGACTGGAATGTATTCTGTTTTCCCCAGAGTTGGCAGGACTGTTGCTATAGCAGATTTCAAGTGAACACAGATCTCATGGATGAGCTGGAGACCTGGGTCCTGGGTGATATCTTCCTGAGGCTGAATTTCTCAGTTTTTGATCAAGAAAATGACAGGATTGGCCTGGCTCCTGCAGTGTAAATGCTGGATCTGCCTCAGGAATCAATCAGGCCCACTACAAATACACACTCACTCACACCAAGGGAACGCCCACCCAGGGATACTGGTGAACTGTTTGGTTCTCTGCAGAGCCCTATTCTAGATAAAGAATAAACAATTTCACTCTCAAAGGTACTAGCACAAATGAGTTTCTCTCTTTGGGTCTGGGAGATGCAGCAAAATTGGGAAGGATCTAGAATCAGTCAATCTGAACCACACTCAGAGAAGCCCAACTCCAACTGGTTTCAAGGAAAGGGGAGACTTATTGGAAGGACACTGGGGCTCTGGTACACAGAAACAAGAGCAGATCCAAAGATCTCAGTGATTGGACCCAAGAAATCAGAAGCTATCAGCTCATTATTTCTCTCCCTTCCCCTTTTCCTTCAATACTCTTTGATTCTCTTAGTCTCACGGCTTTCTTCTCTCTTCCCTACTGAAGGATTCTGAAGCTGCCTGCCTCAGGGTTTTATATCTCTAAGGCATCTAACTAGGAAGGAAAAAACCTAAGAAAACATCAGTTTACCAGGGAGGGCTCTGATTGGTCCCACTCAGATCATCTTTCCAGCCCTGGACCAATCATCCTGGCAGGGGCATGGGCTCCTATGATTTTTACTGGTCATGTGGCCCTGGCCCCACAGCAAACGTGATTGACAATTTCTTCCAGAACCACATAACAGGAACTAAGGAGAGGCAGCACCAAGGAAGTGTCAGGAGGATGCTCTAGACCATGAAAAGTTTATGACTGCCTGCCCACTCCACCACCTCCTCATTAATGCAGCACAGTTTGCAATAGCTAGGACATGGAAGCAACCTAGATGTCCACTGGCAGACAGATGGATAAGAAAGTTGTGGTATATACACACAATGGAATATTACTCAGCTATTAAAAAGAACACATTTGAATCCGTTCTAATAAAGTGGATTAAACTGGAGCCTATTATAGAGAGTGGAGTAAGTCAGAAAGAAAAACACCAAATACAGTATATTAATGCATATATATGGAATTTAGAAAGATGGTAACGATGACCCTATGTGTGAGACAGCAAAAGAGACAGATATGAAGAAGAGACTTTTGGACTCTGTGGGAGAAGACAAGAGTGGAAAGATTTGAGAGAACAGTATTGAAATATGTATATTTCCATATGCGAAATAGATGACCAGTCCAAGTTCGGTGCATGAAGCAGGACACTCAAAGCCGATACACTGGGACAACCCATAGGGATAGGATGGGATGGGGAGGGAGGTGAGAGCGGGGTTTGGGATGCAGGACACATGTACACCCATGGCTGATTCATGTCAATGTATGGCAAATACCACCACAATATTATAAAGTGATTAGCCTCCAATTAATTAAAATAAATAAATTAATTTAAAATATATATATTCTATATTCCCCATCTTAGAGGACCTTTGGCAGTGGCCTTCTCTACAGGTGCTTCTGGGTAAGGCCATTGAAGCTGTATTGGTTCTCTTTTGTCCCTACATCTCAGTCACCAACACTCTGCCACTAACATCTGCAGTATAGTTTCCAGTCCCACTTCCTAACTGTTGGACCCCTGCAGATCCCTGATTCTCCCGCTCTGACAGGCCCCATTACAGACCTTCCCTTGGCCTCCAATGCTGCATGTAACAGGGGATCCAGGGTGCAAAGAGCCTTCAGCCTTTCTGAGCTTCCTCCTAGGGCAGAGCTACAAACCAGTTGGTTCCAGCTGCCATGGTTTGGCACTTTGGGAGTGGAAGCATCACTTCTTCCCAACTGGAGACCCTATGCAGAAGCCTAGGATGAGATATCAGGGGTCAGAGTCAGAGGGAGACCCAGACAAGAGCCAATACAGGAAAGAATATATAAGGTGGAAAACACACCCCAACACAATGCGTACTATGGGCCTTTGCTCAGGCAAGACGATCGTCAGGGAACGCCATGTCTCCCTTCATTTCTTGCTCAACTTGAGCAACTACTTTGTGCCAGGTGCTATTGTCACACGAGTGTATGTTCCTCAGTTCTTTGTCTCTTCACAACAAAGATTTGGAGCGACGGACATTAAAGCCCTCGGCGTGTCACAGCTCTTGGGTCTTGGACAAACCATGTTACAGCTCTTAGGCAAATCAGTGTTACAGCTCTATTTAGAAGATAGCAGGAAAGTGAGAGAGAGAGAGAGAGAAAGAAAAGAGCGCACACACATGGGAGACAGAGTCCCCGAGAAAGCGCTTTGGCTCCTCCTTTTATATGTTTTTTCCCTCCACCTGGGCCTGCCCTATGCAAATTGGGCTTAGCCAGTAGTGCTGTTTGTTCTGTTTGTTCTGCCTGAAGTTTTCACTCTGGTCCTCGGACCTTCCTTGTCCTTTAGCCACCGCCATTTTGGACTCCTTTTCCCTATTCTACCTACCTAACACTATGATGGACCCCAGGAATAGAGGGCTGGTTTAGGAACCCACCACCAAGTCATGAAGGCAGATGAAGAAACAACCCACAAAGGATAGGGCCAGAGAGAGAAAACAGAAGAGGTGTGAGTGGCAGGCCAGATGAGTGAAGGGCTTCCTCTTCAGGGAGCCAGAGAAAGGCTGGTGAATAGTGGGAAGTCTTGCTACCGTGCCGGGGTCCAGCCCCGGTGGATCCAGGGAATTCGAAGCGGGGATGGTGATGGCGATCAGGAAACTTCAGCTTATTTACATGTAATTAAAGATATAAAGAGTGGTTAAATAAGGATAGCTCAGTGAGGAAATTCAGTGGAGAAAAGAGGCTGAATAATTCAGCCAGAAGGTGAGAGAAAGAACGACATGGGGACACCAAGTTTTGGTGAACAAGGCCCGCACTTTATTTTCCAAAGTAGTTTTTTATACCTTAAGTTATGCATAGAGGATAATGGGGGAAGGGGTAGAGTCATGCAGTAAGCCAGGCTTTCTTCCTGCAAACTTATCATATGCAAAAGTTTAGGTGATTTGCATCATCTTCTGCCCCGGAGGCCTGTTAACATTTTAAGACCCTTTCTTCAGAAAACTTATTTTTCTCTAAAGGTGATTAGTCAGGCGCCACCCTCCAAAAGCATTAGATAAAGTTGCATTCCTATAGGGCAAAGGTGTGGTGGGCTATAACAAGAAAAAGAATTAACTCAAGGGTCCAAGGTTACAAACATTAAAGCTACTACTTACACCAATTATATTAATCAATACAGTGCCAGAGACACAGCAGGTAAGGGATATGGAGACTTAGCAGCAAACATTGGCCCAACAAGTGACAAACCCTTCACCAATACAATTTCGAATCAATCTTTTAACTGCTCAAAGGAATCTGTATTTAGACAGTTTAGAACATCTCATGCCTCTCACAGTTGGGAGGCTCTGAGCAATCACATGTGGCCGGAAAAACCTATTCAGGCAGGCTAGAGGACTTCCAAAGGAGTTTGTAGGTTGAAACACTATCACACCCAGGAACTTTATTAACTGGAGCTGTAAGTTAACTCTTTTTTCAGCGAGAGGTAGGGGGGGACAGCCCCCCATAAAGTCAGAGGTGTAGGTGAGAGCACAAAGCAGAAAGTAGGCAGACTCTGGTTTTGGGGATAGATGCTCAAGAATTTCCAGGGGGACTCCTGAGGCTCGATCCTGCCTTTGCCTATGCCGAGCCTCCTTCTTCATGACCTTTGCACGGGCGGAGTTCCTCAAGCTGGCTCCAGTCAGTGATAGAATTCCAGTTGAGCTATTCCAGATCCTGAAAGATGATGCTGTGAAAGTGCTGCACTCAATATGCAATATTCTGGGAGATGGCTCCCGGCATCTCCTCCTTTTTTATTTCTTAAAACAGCCAGATGCAGCTCAGTCGCGAGCTTCTGAATGTTCTGCTGAAGAATCCTGACAGTACAAGGAAGAATAATTATGAGAAGCAAAATTAGAACTAAAGATACTAGACAGAATGTTTTTTCCAGAAATAACGTTAGAGAAGGTGTGAAAAAAGTCATTAGCTGCTCCAGCGGCAGTAAAATCCAGTCGAGAGTGTTCCAAAGTCTGTATTTGATTATGAAGTTTCCCTAAGTCCAGGCCAATGTCAGAGCTGTTCCAAACACCTGAGATATGATTTTTGATTTTTTCCCATTCATAATCTGTCTCGTTTACCTTTAAAAATGTCACGCAGATCCACCGGTAATCAGCGTGGCATGACAGAGCCGTTTTCACCTTTAAAGCCTGTAACTCAGTCCCAATATGCATTATTGCCTCCTCCAAGGCATGTACACTCATCTCCAACTTTCTATCTATAACTTCCTGTGTTGCTAGAGTTAAAGAAACATTTTTAGACATGGTATTAACATATTGGGCAGTATGCACTTGTTGAGTCAATGATATTGCTGCACAGTAACACAAGTAATTGCTTCTATTAAAGCTGATATTCCTAAAATAAGTAGGCCCACAAACCGTCGCGTGATCACATTAAATCTTGTAGTTGTAACACAGCGAGACCATAATTAACATATCAATAAGTGGTTACATCATAAGATAAGGTGGACATTGTAACACTACAAAGGAGCAAACATATTGAGAGCATGCATTGTTCACCAGTCACTACATTGGGTCCACCAGTGAAAAGTCACATGTACATTAAGTTTTCCAGAATCGTTGGTAAAGAAAAAAACATAAGGAGAGGGTAGACAAGCTAAAACAGAATAAGTAGAATTATTTTCTGGTTGGAGTTCACACTGCAGCAGCCCTGTTGGTCTCGCCGGGATCTCGATGTTTATCTTGCTTCCCCTTCTGGCGGGCTCCTCTTTTGTGATCGAAGCAATGGGGAAACCGGATGTCTGGGGGACTGCAACATGGCGAATCAGCCTGTCCCGGATCTAAATTGGAGAATCTGCATCCTGTGGAAAAATACAAGCACATTCTCGACCGCTAGTTAATAATGGGTCAGGACCCTTCCATTGTCCTGAGAGGAGGTCCTTCCATTTGACTAGTGGTTTTGCATTCAATTGCTCCAGGCACCAATGGCGAAGCATTGCATTAGTTCCGGCTGAATCAATATTTTAAATATTTATTATGAAAAGAGCATGTTGCAAGATTTGATGGGGAGAACTATACTTAAACCCCCATTCTTTTAATTTTTGAATTTGGATTTTTAATGTTTGATGTGCTCTTTCCACAATGGCTTGTCCCTGTGGATTATAAGGGATGCCTGTATTATGTTTAATTTGAAACTTTATACAAAATTCCTGAAAAGACTTAAAAGTGTAAGCAGGAGCATTGTCAGTTTTCAGAGCTTTTGGCAGGCCCAAATATGAAAAACAAGTAAAGAGATGTTGTATTACATCTTTAATTGCTTCCCCTGTACGAGCAGTTGCAATAATAATGTGAGAAAAGGTATCTACAGTTACATGAACAAAGGACAGTTTTCCAAATGAAGAGACATGAGTTACATCCATCTGCCAGAGTGCATTAGGTTTGAGACCGCGAGGGTTAACTCCCATAGGTAGACTATTATAAACAGTGGGGCACAATCTCTCAAGCAGTCTCTCCGGGAATTTGGAATTGATATTTTAAAGCAGTAGCATATTGATGATGAAGTGAGTAAGAGGCTCTGGCCTCCTCAATCACAGTAGCCACTGTATTTCTGGTTAACAAGTCAGCCAAATCATTAAAGGCATTTAAAGGGCCGGGCAATCCGGAATGAGCCCGAATGTGTCCAATGAAAAATATTTAATTTCTTTTCCAAATATGTTGCTGTAATTTAGTTAACAAATGAAATATGGTAGTTTTATTTTCAGGTAAAACTGCAGTTTCAATGTGTGGAAACAACCTGACAATATACTGAGAATCAGAATAAAGGTTAAATTCCTCATCTGCAAACATAGCAAAAGCCTCTACGACTGCTGTTATTTCAGCTCTTTGAGCTGAAGTTTCCTGTGTTTCTAAAACCTTTTGGTGATTTTTAGTAACTATGGAGGCTTTACCGTTTGCTGACCCGTCAGTAAAGGCTATCTGAGCATTTGGAATAGGAGACTGTTTGCATCTGATGGGAAAAATAACTGGAATAGGGAACTGTTTGTATCTAACAGGGAAAATAACTGGGTGTCTAGATGTAAAATTTAACAAAACATTGGAGGGTAAATGATGCAAAAATTTGACCACAACAGTTTTCTATAGCAATCTGTCAATTTTCATCAAACATTAGAAGTGCATCAAGTTGTTCTTTATTATATGGAATTACAATTTCTGATGGCTCTTTACCAAATAATCCAATGCTCTGCTTTTTTCCTTTAATATCAAAGTAGCTATCAATCCTGGATAAGAAGCCACTACTTTTTTAGTTTGAGTGGGAAGATGGACCCACTCTAGGGGGCCGTTTTGCCATAAAACCAATTTTTTGTCTGGCTACCCCAGTTACACCTATGGGGGTTTCATGGCAAAGAAATTGTCAAGCAGTTGTCAATTTAATTTTTTAAATTTTTAAAATTTACATTTTAACAACATAAATTTAGAGATATGTTAATTTAGGTCTAATGTTTAGTTTAGGTCTCTGTATAAATTTAAATAATAAATGTATAACCTCCTTATCTCATATTGGTATACAGATATACCTAAATGCAAAATGTATTTATATATGTATTTATATATGGCAACAAGTATAAACTTATTGACACGTAATATATATAAATCAATATACTTGAATTAATCTTTATAATTAATATATTAATTAATATATATTACAGCAATACAACATGTACACAGCTAATACCAACCAACACAAACCAATGTACTGTAATAATACATGTCACACATATATAATATAATTATACAGTATATAGAACATATATCATCACAGCACATCAATCCATACCAATTAATATCAGCCACACACACATTACTGCAATATATATTTAATTATACAGTATATATATAATATGCATATGTAGTATACAT
Source organism: Bos taurus (assembly GCF_002263795.3). Classification (NCBI taxonomy): domain Eukaryota; kingdom Metazoa; phylum Chordata; class Mammalia; order Artiodactyla; family Bovidae; genus Bos; species Bos taurus. The sequence continues at coordinate 37,535,712 of NC_037356.1, forward strand.
ATTAATTTATATACAAATTAATTAAGTATAGATCTATAGATAGAATTAGGTATACCTTTTTTATATTTTATTTATACCCATACCTAATTAGGCAAACTGTGATTAGGCAAATATATTTATATTATGTATTTATAACAATATATAAAGTATTGTTAATTGTACCACCTGTTGATAACTAAGAAATTAAGAAAACCCTTCTCTGAGTATCTCCTATTTGAGACAGCACGTCCCTCCCCCATGGGGTAAAGGGGAGCATAGGAACTACATAGGGTTGGAAAGTTCCACAGGTATCCTCAAACTGCCAATCTAACATTTTTGAACTTTTAACTACTGTGGGGGCTTGAGGGCAAATGAAACAAAATTTGACCCCTGAAATCTATCAGGGCAACTTGCCAATCATCACTATTTTGTAAAAGACTTGTAGTTGATGCTTATTGAATGGAATTATTATATTTGCTACTTCTTTTCTAAAAAGTTCCACACTTCTTTTTTCCTCCTTTTATAATTAATTGTGCCACCAAGCTGGGATAAGGTAAAACTATTTTTGTTGGGGTCACTGGTAGATGGAACCAATGGGTCTTTTTGTCATAAGCACCCTGTAGGTGTATGTTTTGTGGCAAGAATAATTTAATCTCATCTTTTGGTAATATTAATCCTAATTAACTGATCATTTAAAGTCTCATCTACTGTAACAAGAGCTGACTCTGTCTCATTAGTCAACTTTCTCTTAGAACTGGAATTAAGATCGCTTTTTAAGCAATCAAATAAAGGCTTTAAATCTGCAGTAGTCAGTTTTAAATGTGGGCGTACCCAGTTAATGTCCCCTAATAATTTTTGGAAATCATTTAAACTTACTAAACAATCTCTCCGCAGCTTCAAAAGGGCATTATCAGTTTTCAAAACTTTTGGCAGACCTAAATATGAGAAGCAAGTAAAGAGGTGTTGCACAACATCTTTATAAGCTTCTCCAGTTATCGTTTTGTAACCTAAATCTGGTCTATAGCTTTTTAGATGACAAGCAACCATCTAATCTTTGCTTGAATACTTCCAGCAACGGTGAACTTACTACTCTTCAAGGTTTTAAACTCTCCCTCACCTTTTTCTCTGCAGCATTCCCACCCCACATACTACTTTCTCTAATCCCACCAACTCATTTTCAGTATTATGTGTTGGCCAGAAGCTGGGCCAGTCTTTCCCAGCAAGGTTAAGAGACGTCTGTTCCTGTGTCTAATAGCCCTGACATTTTATTTTCTTGAATTTTAAAGGCCTAGAAGCTGTAATTTCCTGTACCCAAAAAGCTAGATCACTAGATCCAAATCCTCTGGGGCCCCTAGCTTGAGAAGTCAAGGTTTTTCTTGTCTGATAGTAAGGTAAAAGCGAAAACTGTGTTATTCTTTGACCTTTATTAATTTGCACAGTTTTGGTAGGCGGCAAGATCAAAACTTTAATTTCTCAATATAATCAGAATCTACTACACCATGCACCACCGAAATTCCTTGAAAAGAAAGCAAACTTTGTCTCAGCACAAAACTTACAATGCCCTCAGGCAGGGGGCCAGCCACTCCCGTTGGAATCGGAGCAACCAGCACGTCGGGGGTTAATATTGTTGGTAAATCCCCTTACCGCTTTTCTCTTAGCCTGGGTGAGACCCCCTGAGGGGGTTTTCTCCAAGGAGCATGCTCTGCATATTGTGCACGCAGTCTGTTTTAAAAACTCCACTGTTCAAAAAACTTTTTATCTGCCTCATGCTTAGGCAACACTTTGAGAGGCTTTGGGGGCAAAGTGGGGAACTCTTGGGCCCTGGAAGGCGCAAACGGAGGCGGCAGAGATCGCCTTAAATCAGAAAGTGGTGGATAAGTTTTTTTTTTTAAAAGCTTTGTGCACAGGGGGAGGGAGCTCGCCAGGGCGCCTGGTCACAGCGTCTCTTACTGTCTCTCTCTCTCCCTCTCTTCCTGCCTTTCTCACTTTTCTCTCCCCCTTCCTTTTTCGCTACCCTTCTCTTTCCCTCGTTTCTTTCCCTTTACCCTCTTTCTTTCTTTTTCTTCCCTCCTCCCTCTCTTTCTCTCTGTATCTCTTTTTCTAACTTCCTTTCTTCCTTTCTCAATCTTGCTGCGTTCCCTGATTCCTTCCTTCTCCGTTCCTCTCTCTTTATCACTCTTTAGCTCTTTCTCTATCTTTAGATCTTTCTCTATTTTCTTTCCTTTTTTCTTTTTCATTTTCTTTTCTTTTTTTCTTTTTCTTCTTCTTCTTTTTTTTTTTTCCACTTGAGTGAGGCCCCCCTCAGGGGGTTTTCTGCAAGGAGTGGGCTCTGTATATTGTGTATTCTTTAAAAGCTCCTTTGTTTAAAAGAAAACTTTTTTTTTTTCTTTTCTTTTTCATCCTTAGGCAATGCTCTGGGAGGCTTTGGAGGTAAACTGGGGAGTTCCTAGGCCCTGGGAGGTGCAAGCGGAGGTGGCGTAGTCGCCTTAAATCAGAAATTGTTGGATAAATTTTTAAAGGTTTGTGTAGAGGGGAGGGGGCTCGCTAGGGCGCCCGGCCGCAGCGTCCTGTAAGCCCTTTCCTTCCTCCGGAGGTAGAGCACAGTCTCCCTCCTTTTTTTCGACAATGGCAGAAAATATGATCTGTGCAGAAGGTGGAGACCCACCTTCCACCATCCACCGCTATAGCCTCTCCCATAGGCTATCCAACAGCCTCATGACGGGGGTCCATAACATTTTTAATCACATTTGTAGGATAAGTTTTTAGTTTTTTGTTTTTTTTTTACCTTCACACAAGTATCTAAATTAACAGTACCCTCTTCTGGAAACCAAGGACACTGTTCTTGTACAAATGAAAAAAATGATTGAATGGTAGCTTTTTAAACTCTGATTCCTCTCTTACTTAATAACTGCAAAATTACTCCTATAAAGAGCTGTCTTTCATTTGATTCAGTGTTACCCATGTCAGAAAATTAAGTATAGTAGAAGATATAGTTTTAGTTTTCAAAGATCAGGTTTCTTTCAACATTTTAACTCTAGAAACCGGGTTTTCTCTCAAACCCCTTTGACACTTTCAATAAAAACCGGGTTTTCTCTCAAACCCTTTTAACACTTCCCACCACTACTTGCCCTGTCTGTCCTACAGGGGGTCCGCTGCAACCTGGGTGGGGGCCTATCCATCCCGTAAATTCAACACTTTCTCAACACTTTTTCTGAGGTACCTACCTTCGAATTAGCCTGTTCCGGGCGCGCCATCTCCCAGCATCACCCCACCTGAAACACATCCCTAAATCCCACAGTGATCACGTGTGTGCAGATTGGCCATATGTCCATGGTTACATATGCTTGGCACTTGAGATGGCACTTGATTATAATCAGCTTTAAGGGAGTGAACGAGTACTGGCTGTGGAGCTGATAAGGTGAGGAAAGGTGAGAACAGAATCTTTTTTTTTTAAAACAGTAAATATGAAGTGACCTAAATGGAGACTCAAGTGAACAGTTTATCAAACTCATTTTCCAAGTCGTCTTCATGGAACCATAAGTAATGTTCCTGTTGGTGAGAAACCACCGATAAGAGTAAGAATAGCTTTGGTTAATCACATAGGCTAGCTCACTGCCTACCCATGATCCCTGGCAAGGCAGGAGCCCCTCTGTAGATGTGAAAGAAGTCTCTTCCGATCTTCTGGCTCCAGCACTGGTGACAGACACATAGTAGGCCCTCATGAAATACATGGTGAATAAATGAATATATGAATGAGGAGATGATTCCACTAGAATACACTGCTGCATCCGTGTCAGGAGACACAAGCTGTCAGAAGAATCTACAAACATGAATAAGCAAGGACGTAGTCCTCAGAGTCTCTTACAAAGGGGAAAATCTGGGACATCCCAAGGCCCATTCAATTTTAAGTGTCCATTGACAGGCCAACATGCAGCCAACTGCCTTAAAAATGCATTTAATGTTATCAGAAATCCTTCCAGTAGGACATGGAGAGAAAAGAATAGAATACAAAACAGCATGATCCCAGGCATGCAGAGCACATGGAAGACAGTGCAGTGTCTGAGCCAGGCATGTACACACTGGAGCAGTTCTGCCTGGGTTCAATCAAAGGACAGGAGTCAGAAAGTTGGGGGCAGGTGACAGCAAGGCCACCATGGGAGCCACTGCAGATGCCCGAGGCCCGAGACAGGGCAGGGCTAGGATGGGGGGAGACAGTGACACAGCATCCACACACAGGTAGAGAGACAATAAATCTTTTTTCAGGGGGGTTGGTGATACCTCCCACTCTAAGGAGCTCAGACTACATGGAAAGTAGGAAAGGGATAGTTGCTAATGTGTGTTCCCTCCTCCCGGAGGAGAAAATGTATCACTCTTTCCTCACTTGGGATTCAGTGGAAGATAATGAGGCCCACAGGCAACTCTACTACCCGCAGTGGGTGGAGGTCAGACCAGTGCCCTTGGTCACCACTCCCAAAGGTGAGGCTGCAGAATGTTCCAGTGGGGAGGAGATGCTGCCGAGGGTTCAGCTCAGGGCAGCCCTCCAGATCTGACCTCCATGGTGGAAAAAGCAAGCTATTGACAGCTCTTGCTCAATGAGGATCTATCCTGGGACTGTTCTGCCGAAAAACAAATACTTTGCGCTGGTATCAGATCCTGTAAAAAGTGAACCCTGGGGGAAAAGCAAAAGCAAAGACTGAAAGCAAAAGGCAGCATGTTCTAAGCAGGAGGATGCTCAGATCAGAGTAAGGTGTGCAGCCCTAGAGTTGGCTGGTGGCGCCTCTCCTGCCTTGCTTCTGCATAAACAATTAGTGCCAGCTCTCCCCGCTGGGAGCAGAGCAGAAACACAGAAATTTGGGGACTGAGGTCCTGGGTTTGCACTGTGGATCTTTAGCTGTGTGACCTTGATCATGTCCCTTAACCTCAGTTTCCTCATCTGGAAAATGGGTACCATGATGATAATCCTACCTTGGGGATCATGTGTGTGACTGGGATGAGCAAGCAGCCATGAGAGGTATTTGCAAGCTTCTGAACCTGAATAAATCTTAATTATTCTGTTTCCTGGTGGCAATCTGATGATTAGAGGTGAATCCTGATTTCCCCAGCACTCAATATTGAGTGAGGAAAATGACTGCTCTTTCTGAACCATAACACAGAACTCTGACTGAGCCAATGCTTCTGTTTTCCTGGCTCCAATTACTCCCCTCCTCAGCTTTACCAGCAAACCTTTCCTTGCCAGCTCCTTCGAGCCTGAAAACACACTATGAAGAGAGTTTTAAAGGCCTTTGGTTTCTTCTCAGTTTTCCACATCTTCCTAGGGTAGCACAAGAAGCTGTTACCATGACAACTTGCACAGTTCAATCTCTGCTTGTTATATGGAACTGGCCCCATTCTGCCCCTCATTTCGAAAACACCTGCAGTTGCCTTAGAAACCTTTTCAAAACCTGCTGCTTAATGAGGATATGTGTGCTGAGCTGATATAATTTTTAAACAGAGCACAGCCAAAGTACAGTCCTTAGCATGTTGGCCATAGCTGCGAACAATTACCTGCCGCTGCCACCATCCCCTTCACCACATAACCAGGCAATGGTTACCAGGGGACTATTAGTGGTCCTGTTCAGCCATTGGTCAGAGCCACATTGGGCCCTTTCCACAAGCATCCCACTGTCAGTGAGACCATTCAGTAAAAGGTCCAGGGAGTGGTGGTCTGCAGTCAGACAGTGAGGTAGTAGGGAGATCCTGGCCTGCACTCTGGGGACCTCCAGGCCACCTGCCCTCAGGCCAGCAGGTAATCTGGGTGGCCTGTGTCCTGCAGGGCTCCAGAGCCCTCACCAAGGACACCCACAGGGCTTGGCCCAGGCCTTGAGGCAGTGGAGAACCTGTTCCCCATCACTGCCTCTGGGAATTAATGGCAGTGGCAGTCTGCACAGAGAGCAGTCTGTGGGACCTGGTCCCTGTCATTTGGGCTGCCTGAAGAGCCTGAGGGCCAAGTGGGTCTGGGATGCTGACCTAAAGGGGGCCACCAATGAGATTTGCCTCTTCAGCCATGATCTTGATCTCTGAGCGGGATCATTGTCCTTTGAGACCTTGCCCTTTCTTGTTAGAATAGAGAATAACATTTGCTTGGTGGGGATTTACAGGAACAATGGGAACATCATTACCTAACCATGACCTAACCTCAAGAACAAAGGATCTAACACCAAGACTTTTGCAACAACTAACCATGCCCCTCCCTCACTTTTCCCAGAAAAGGGGTTTACTGATAGATTTCAGGGAGCTGGGAGAGTTTCAGACATTAGCCACCCATCTTCTTGCTGGGCCCTGTAATAACCCTCTGCCAGCTACATCTGACCTTACAAACCTCTGGGTCTTGCAGGTACAGGGTCCTGTGCAACAATGAGGCCACAGTTAAAGAGAAACCAGGGCAGAGCCTCTTCAAATGTACTCATGACTCAGGCAGGAATCTACAGAAGCCATCACCACACAGGTGAGAGTTGGCAGAGCTGTATTAGTGCTGCAGTGAACTCTGGACTCTTTCCCTTACAGTGCAGAATGTCCACCAGGAACTAGGCTCTCCAGCAGCTGCCCACCTGGTTTTAACTGACTCACCCTCTTGGGCTCTCTTCCACATTCCCAGTAATCTCCAGAGAACATAGTCAGTCAGAGCTCTTACACCCTGCTGAAAACTGGGAGGGGAGTTTAGAGGAGTATGGATACATGTATACGTATGAGAGTCCCTTAGCTGTCCGCCTGAAGCTATCACACATGGTTAGTTGGCTACACTTATGTGCTTAGTTGCTCAGTCCAGTCTGACTCTTTGCGAGCCCATGGACTGTAGTCTGCCAGGCTCCTCTGACCAGGTAAGAACACTGGAGTGGGTTGCCATACCCTCCTCCAGGGGATCTTCCCAACCCAGGGATTGAACCCAGGTTTCCCATATTGCAGGCAGATTCTTTACCATCTAAGACATCAGGGAAGCCCAAGAATACTGGAGTGGGTAGTCTATCCCTTCTCTAGGGGAACTTCCTGACCCAGGAATAGAATCAGGGTCTCCTGCATTGCAGGTGGATTCTTTACCAGCTGAGCTACTATACTCTAATACAAAATAAAACTTAAAAAACAAACGAAAAAAGAAACGTGATGTTCAGTGCACTTTTGGGAGCACAAGTTATTCAAATTTTGATGTCTCTGCATATATTCTTAGGGATAAGACTGCCAGGCTTAAAGAGATGGGAATACCAGACCACCTGACCTGCCTCCTGAGAAATCTGCATGCAGGTCAAGAAGAAACAGTTAGAACTGGACATGGAATGGCAGACTGGTTCCAAATCATGAAAGGAGTATATTGTCACTATATACACTATATACAATATATGTATATATAGTGTATATTGTCACTCTGCTTATTTAACTTACATGCAGAGTATATTATGTGAAATGTCAGAATGGATGGAGCACAAGCTGGAATCAAGATTGCCGGGAGAAATATCAATAACCTCAGATAGGCAGGTGACACCACCTTTATGGCAGAAAGCAAAGAAGAACTAAAGATCCTCTTGATGAAAGTGAAAGAGGAGAGTGAAAAAGTTGGCTTAAAACTCAACATTCAGAAAACGAAGATCATGGCATCCAGTCCCATCACTTCATGACAAATAGATGGGGAAAAAATGGAAACAGTGACAGACTTTATTTGGGGGTGCTCCAAAATCATGGCAGATGATGACTGCAGCCATGAAATTAAAAGACGCTTGCTCCTTGGAAGAAAAGTTATGAGCAACCTAGACAGCATATTAAAAAACAGAGACATTACTTTACCAACAAAGGTCCATCTAGCCAAAGCTATGGTTTTTCCAGTAATCATGTATGGACGTGAGAGTTGGACTCTAAAGAAAGCTGAGCGGCGAAGACTTGATGCTTTTGAACTGTGGTGTTGGAGGAGACTCTTGAGAGTCCCTTGGACTGCAAGGAGATCCAACCAGTCCATCCTAAAGGAAACCAGTCCTGAATATTCATTGGAAGGACTGATGCTGAAGCTGAAACTCCAATATTCTGGCCACCTGATGTGAAGAACTGACTCATTTGAAAAGACCCCTGATGCTGGAAAGATTGAGGGAGGAGAAGGAGCCAACAGAGGATGAGCTGGTTGGATAGCATCACTGACTCGATTGACATGAACTTGAGTAATGAACTCCGGGTGTTGGTGATAGATAGGGTGGCCCGGTCTGCTGCAGTCCATGGGGTCTCAAAGAGTCAGACACAACTGAACAACTGAAATGAACTGATCTGAGGACTGCCAGATCATGTGGCAGCTCTATTTTCAACTTTAAAAGTCACTTCCATAATGGTCCTTGTAATGGCTGTTACCAGTTACATATCACCAGTAGCAAATGACGGTCCTTTTTTTTCTTAATCCAGCTTCAGCATTTCTTGAATGTAGACTTTTTGATAGCAGTCTTTTTAGCTCATCACACAAATGTGACTATCATGATTCAAAATATTGTTTTGGATATTGAAAGACAATACCACAAACTTTTCAGTATCTTCAAAAGTGTTTCATATTTGTTTTTTGAAAGTGAATTTTAATTATGAGTAATGCTTAAAAATAATTTGAAATCTGTTTTAGTAATGATGGGAATAAGCAAACTGATAAATAAACTTTTATTTCAAAATAGTTGTGACTGTAGAGTGGCGGTAAAGAATCCATCTGCCAATGTAGGAGAGTCAAAGGACACAAAGTGTCCATTCCCTGGGTCAGGAAGATCTTCTGGAGTAGGAAATGGCAACCCACTTCAGTATTTTTTCCTGGAAAAGTCTATGGACAAAGGAGCCTGGTGGGCTAGAGGACTTGGGGTCACAAAGAGTTGGACATGACTGAGCACACACATGCACTGACACATACACACACTTGGAAAATGGTGATTCTATCCTTAATTTTTTGAGGAATAGTCATACTGTTTTCCATAGCAACTGTACACTTTACATTTCCACCAGTAATATAAATAAAGGCTCAAATTCCACATCTTTGTCAATGATTCACATTTTTTTTTTTAACAATAGTTATTCTAGTGGATAGGAAGTGCTATCTCATTTAATTTTGATTCACATTTCCCTAATGACTACTGATGTGGAATGTCCTCATGTGCTTATTGGTGATTGGTGTATCTTCTTTAAAGAGATGTCTGCTCAAGTCCTTTGCCCATTTTAATTGGGTTATCTTTTCACTGTTGAGTTATAGGAGTTCTTCAAGTATTCTGTATATCAATTCATTAGCACTAATTTTTTAAAGTTGGATTGGCTATACAAATATGAGACAGAATGGATTTCAGAGCAAAGTATCTTACTAGGGATTAAAAAGGTCATTTTATGATGTGCTGTGCTTAGTCGCTCAGTCGTGTCCAACTCTTTGCAACTCTATGGTTCCTCTGTCCTTGGGGATTCTCCAGGCAAGAATACGGGAATGGGTAGCCATTCCCTCTCCAGGGGATCTTCCCAACCCAGGGATTGCATTCAGGTCTCCCGCATTGCAGGTGGATTCTTTCCTGACTGAGGCACCAGGGGAGCCCCACTTTATGACAAACAGGTCAATTATCAAAACATAACACCTGGAAATGTTTTATGGAACAGTAAATTTGAACAATTCAAGTCATTCAAAGTGCATTCTCTATTTACAATGAAATTAAATTGCAATTCAATGTTTACTGGACAGAAAAGAATAAAGTAGTAGCATAATGCTGATTTTTGGTCTTTTACTACCTGCAATTCTGCTTAAGAGGGAGCAGATAAAATAGCAGTACTTATGTGTCTTCATTGCTAGACATACCCGACCTGGGTTATTTGTTTGATTTTCATGGTTCAGCACCTGCTCACTTCTCCTATCTGGCCATCCTTAGCCAAAGGGTCTGCATTTATCAGTCCCAGATAAATCACTCCAAACAAGAAGTGTAAGTGCTGCTGCTGCTAAGTCACTGTTAGACTCTGTGTGACCCCATAGACGGCAGCCCACCATGTAAGTGCTAAATGTCCATTTTAAGTGCTAAGTCTTTAACATAAACCAATAAGACTTTTTTTCTTAATATTTTCCACTACTGACTCTTCAGCTTCCCCTGGCTCCAGTTCTACTCTTTTGAATATCACTTGCACCTATGTTCCCAGAAATACAGTCCTCAATTATACCCAACATCATTCCTATTCAGAATGGCCCTGATACATGCATGGAGAGAGAAAGAGAAGAGAGTTCCTCACTCTTTTTACATGTACACTCATTCCACGTACATACGCTGAATACCTGTACAGCAAGTTGGCTACATACAAACCTTGGCAGGTATGTTCTCCAGGCAAGGTCTAAGCAAGGTCAGAAGGTGGTCACAGGCCTGCTCCCATGCTTCTGAAATCTGAGCAAGACCACCTCCATTTTATTTTCCCTAACAATTGACTTTAAGTTTGCTTAGACTGAAGAGCATAAGAATAAGGACCAAGAACACAAGCAACCTTATGAATTCTATAAGTCAAATAACAATTCCATAGTCAATAGAAATAAAGTGATCAAAGAAACAAGTAACGGTTAAGCAATGGAAAAAATAATTTTTGAGCAGTACAGATCAGATCAGTTGCTCAGTCGTGTCTGACTCTTTGCAACCCAATGAATCGCAGCACGCCAGGCCTCCCTATCCATCACCAACTCCCGGAGTTCACTCAGACTCACATCCATCTAGTCAGTGATGCCATCCAGCCATCTCATCCTCTGTCATCCCCTTCTCCTCCTGCCCCCAATCCCTCCCAGCATTAGAGTCTTTTCCAATGAGTCAACTCTTCGCATGAGGTGGCCAAAGTACTGGAGTTTCAGCTTTAGCATCATTCCTTCCAAAGAAATCCCAGGGCTGATCTCCTTCAGAATGGATTGGTTGGATCTCCTTGCAGTCCAAGGGACTCTCAAGAGTCTTCTCCAACACCACAGTTCAAAAGCATCAATTCTTCGGCACTCAGACTTCTTCACAGTCCAACTCTCACATCCATACATGACCACAGGAAAAACCATAGCCTTGACTAGACGAACCTTTGTTGGCAAAGTAATGTCTCTGCTTTTGAATATGCTATCTAGGTTGGTCATAACTTTCCTTCCAAGGAGTAAGCGTCTTTTAATTTCATGGCTGCAGTCACCATCTGTAGTGATTTTGGAGCCCAGAAAAATAAAGTCTGACACTGTAGGATTAAGTAAAGAAAAAGTCCCATCATGAATGAGAATTATGATTCTGTACATCAAATATGTCCATTAACTTATTGGCAGTAATAGTAGTAACCGTAGAATGTTCTATCAAGATATGACTACATTTATCAATGAAATTTTGTTAACTCCTTGAAAATAAAAGTGTTAGTAGCTCAGTTGTGTCCAACTCTTGGTATCTCCATGGACTGTAGCCTGCCAGGCTCCTCTGATCTGAGGTGGACCAATCAGAGCTCTCCACTCTTCCCCAGGAGCATACTGGATACTTTCTGACTTGGAGGGCTCATCTTATGGTGTCATGTCATTTTGCCTTTTCATACTGTTCATTGGATTCTTGCAGAAAGAACACTGGAATGGTTTTTGCAATTTCTTCCTTCAGTGGACCATAATTTGTCTGAACTCTTCACTGTGACCCATACGGGTGACCTTGGCCAGCATGACTCATAGTGTCTTTGAGTTATGCAAGCCCTGTCCCCATGACAATACTGTGACCCATGAAGTGGAAGCAGTGACAGATTTTATTTTCTTGGGCTCCAAAATGACTGTGGACAATGAGTGCAGCCACAAAATTGAAAGGTGCGTGCTTCTTGGAAGAAAAGCTATGATAAACATAGGCGATGTATTAAAAAACAGAGACATCATTTTGCCAACAAAGGTCTGTATAGTCAAAGCTATGATTTTTCTAGTAGTTGTGTACAGATATGAGAGTTGGACCATAAAGAAGGCTGAGCGCCAAGAATTGATGTTTACTTTTGGTGGTACTAGAGAAAGCTCTTGGGAGTCCCTTGGACTGCCAAGGAGATCAAGTTAGTGAATCCTGAAGGAAATCAAAGCTGAATATTCTTTGGAAGGACTGATGCTGAAGCTGAAGCTCCAATACTTTGGCCACCTGATGCAAAGAGCCAACTCATTGGAAAAGATCCTCATGCTGGGAAAGATTGAAGGCAGGAGGAGAAGGGGGCAACAGAGGATGAGATGGTTGGATGGCATCACTGACTCACGGGACGTGAGTTTGAGCAAACAAAGGGAGACAGTGAAGGACAGGAAAGCCTGGAGTTCTGCACACTGTGGGGTCAAAAAAGAGTTGGCCATCACTTAGCGACTGAACAACAACCAAGAGGCAAAGAGAGTTCCCAAATTACAGGTGACTCAGTTATCTAAGGACCAATTATCCTCTTGCTGGAGGCCTTTAATGGGAATTTCCATTTTTTTCACCTAATTCTGCAACCCCATGTTTCCCAGGTTTGGAACAGTCCTTAATATATCATTTTAATTTTCTTAGGCTGGACTCCTCAACATATTTTATCCTGTGGGTTTTCAGTGAACTTTGTACCTACTGCATGATTGGCACTTGGAGCCTCAATATTACAGTAATATCTATAGTCATTTGTTTCCATATCAATCAAAGCCCCAGGGACAAGTCAATAACTGTTTTTTAAATATAGTGCAATTTCTCCTGGCCTCTAGAAATCTACTCTTGAAGCCCACAGCCATTCTTTTGCCTTTCTGTTTTTGCTGTTAGCTCCAATTAGTATACAGCTCACTTATAGACAAATGCAATTCAGTGTCATTGGGTGGTACTGGCCATAAGTCTAAAGCATGCCGTATTGTACATTTAGTGGCATCAGAATCCTGTTACCGCTCATCAGCCCATTGAACTTTATAGTTTGTTTCCTAGTTACTTTGTAGATTGGAACTCAATATTTGGTTCAAATGTGAATTATGCTGTCACCAGAAACCAAATAGCCCTATAAATTTTTGATCCTCCCTTTTCGTTGGGGAGTTTTAAGTTCCATTATCTTCTGTGTAGCCTTAGGTTAAATCTCTCTATGTCCTTTGGCCCATTATAGTCCCCAGATTTAAACTCTAGGCAGGTCTCTGAATTTTGGAGGGATTATTATGGTCGCAGTGTATCTCTGCTTTAGCTATTGACAGGTGAACTTTCCCTTACAGAGTCACTTTACATATTTAGCTTGTGCAAACTTTACTATGGCTATTTCAGCTACAAATTGGAAAGTGGAGACTTGGCCAGGCTATTTCAGGTATGAATTGGAAAGTGGAGACTTGGCCAGCTAAAATATAATTTTGACATTGTAACACGGACAATAATTCTTGCCAATTGCTTGACTCTTTCTCCAATTTTGATCTCTCTTCAATGAATCTTAATTTGGCTTCATGAACCTTATGGGACCAGCACCGCTTATTCTTGCCCTGTCTCAATTGGAATGACCTACAAAAGCTCAGTAACTTCTAAAGTTTTGGCCAGCTTTAATTTAGAGTCCCAATTCTCACACAATCCAGTGGATATACCCCATTCAGTAGCTAATAAGAAGTAAGGCAAATCTTCCCATCCAGATAAAAGCTTGATTAAAAAGTGGCATTTTTCATGAATTGGCTCATAGGGGCAAATGATGTTTTGCTGAAAGTTTTATTTTATTTTAGGTTCAAAGAATCTGATAACACAATAAACAACTCCTTACAAAGAATTTCAATTTCTAAAGATAATTATTTGACAATTTCAACAAACAGTCCTTAAAGAAAAGAAATAGAAACAATAGAGAGAAGTAACAGCTTGTACGTCACCAACTTGGGCTGACAACTTGTCCAGAATTGAAGAGCCCTGGAAAGTTCCAGAAGAAGGCAATCTGGAATCCCAATTGGGAAAGAGTCCTAGGTGGTCCTTGGACATCACGGGTGGGACTACAGGTTGCAGTTTTGGGGCCCTCTGCTTATAATCCAAGGCTGCAAACTGATATCACCATCAATTTCCCTATAAAAGTGCAGCTCTAGTTTGGCTTTAATTTTTTACAATGCTTTTTCTTTCACCTTGTGAATTATAAGATTTTCCAGACCCTGGGGGATAGCCAGGCCTCAAGGGGCTCAGGAAATTCCAAGACTCACTCCTTCTTCTTATCTAAGGTGCTAGTTGACATCACTGATAACAGTTGGTGTGCTTGCAGCAGGTATGTAGTTCCAGGCCGAGTCCAGGGAAGGTCAGGACTTGATCAGAGGCCTGCTCTCCTAGTTCTGAAGCCTGAAGAAGACTGTCTCAATTTTCATTTCCCTAACAGCATCACAGCTTCCCAAGTGGCACTAGTGGTAAAGAACTCCTGCCAATGCAGGAGCCACGGGTTTGATTCCTGGGTTGGGAAGGTCCTCTGGAGTAGATAATGGCAACCCACTCCAGTGTTCTTGCCTGGAGAATCCCATGGACGGAGGAGTCTGGCAGGCTACAGTCCATGGGATTGCAAAGAGTCAGACACAAAGAGCATCACATTTCTTCCAATATTGAAACTGCTCTTTTGTAATACTGCTATAGAACTTCCAACATCCGCTGGATCATTGAAAAAGCAAGAGAGTTCCAGAAAAACATCTATTTCTGCTTTATTGACTATGCCAAAGCCTTTGACTGTGTGGACCACAGTAAACTGTTGAAAATTCTGGAAGAGATGGGAATACCAGACCACCTGACCTGCCTCTTGAGAAACCTGTATGCAGGTCAGGGAGCAACAGTTAGAACTGGACATGGAAAAATAGACTGGTTCCAAATAGGAAAAGGAGTATGTCAAGGCTGTATATTGTCACCCTGCTTATTTAACTTACACGCAGAGTACATCATGAGTAACACTGGGCTGAAAGAAGCACAAGCTGGAATCAAGATTGCTGAGAGAAATGTCAATAACCTTAGATATGCAGATGACATCACCCTTATGGCAGAAAGTGAAGAGGAACTAAAGAGCCTCGTGATGAAAGTGAAAGAGGAGAGTGAAAGAGTTGGCTTAAAGCTCAACATTCAGAAAACTAACATCACGGCATCTGGTCCCATCACTTCATGGCAGATAGATGGGGAAACAGTGGAAACAGTGTCAGACTTTATTTTTCTGGGCTCCAAAATCACTGCAGATGGTGATTGCAGCCATGAAATTAAAAGACTCTTACTCCTTGGAAGGAAAGTTACGTCCAACCTAGATAGCATATTGAAAAGCAAAGATATTACTTTGCCAACAAAGGTCCATCCAGTCAAGGCTATGGTTTTTCCAGTGGTAATGTATGGATGTGAGAGTTGGACTGTGAAGAAAGCTGAGCACTGAAGAATTGATGCTTTTGAACTGTGGTGTTGGAGAAGACTCTTGAGACTCCTTGGACTGTAAGGAGATCCAACCAGTCCATCCTAAAGGAGATCAGTCCTGGGTGTTTATTGGAAGGACTGATGCTAAAGCTGAAACTCCAATACTTTGGGCAACTCATGTGAAGAGTTGACTCATTGGAAAGGACCCTGATCCTGGGAGGGATAGGGGACAGGAGGAGAAGGGGACGATAGAGGATGAGATGGCTGGATGGCATCACTGACTTGATGGACATGGGTTTGAGTGAACTCTGGGAGTAGGGAGTTGGTGATGGACAGGGAGGCCTGGTATGCTGCAATTCATAGGGTCACAAAGAGTCGGACATGACTGAGTGACTGAACTGAACTGATAGAACTTCGATGCAGTTTGGTGTCAATGGTGTGTCTGGTCTGTGTCATCTGTCACACTATCTAAAGCCACTCATATGTCACCGCACCGGGTTGTGTTGTGCAAGTCGTTTCAGTCCTGTCCGACTCTGCCGTTTGACCTCTCCTCTCCAACTGAGGACAGCAATGCACATCTCATGAGGTGGCTAGGAAGACCCCATGAGATCACAAATGTCTAACATGGCCCTTAACGTTTACCTTTATCACCTTATTAGCAGTGTTTTACCTACAAGTTGGGACGAGTCTCCCCACTCTTAGATTGTGCAGTTCAGTTTGGTTTTTCACCCAAGAACGAAGGAAGAGATTACAGTGGAATTTTCTGTATTATGAGAGTTTTCCAAGTCCATTCCTCACAGTCACCAATGGAGGCAAAGATTTTATCTAGAGGTTCATATTTCTCATCAGACTCATGGTGGCTTAAAGGAGAACATTAGAGCAGGTTAGAGCATATATAGCTAGGTAATCTTCACCGCCAGTGCATGCTCAGAACTCAATCTGTCTTGAGCACTTCAGTGGAGGACAAAAGCATGAAGTGGCTTGGACTTCTCGGGCTGGTAGCTCTCTCAGAGTGCATGGTCATGTAAGTGAGGGGACTATAAGTGACATCGTCCCTTTTTTATTTTTGTTTATTCTCGTCCTCTTATTCTTCCACCTGTCAGGGTTAGAAGGGAATGTAATCACTCCCTGACAGTCTAAAGTCAACTCTCACTTGTTGCTAAGTACTTTGCCACAGACTCTGTGAGGCCCTAGGCTCTACAGGCAAACCTGTAGGATCACACAACTCTTGGGGTCCAGCCACGTCATGTCCTATGTAAAATTGCATTCCTTGAAGTTGTTCAGTGCGCATCCTGTGCAACTGTAGATGTGGTGTGAAGAAACAACGTTTCTCCTGTATGTGGTTCTAGGTCTCCTCTCTGGTCTCTCTTCATTTCTGTGTGAATGTGTCTGTCTTCAACTCTATCTCCCTATTTTATCTGTCTCTTTGGATGTCTCTGTGCATGCAGAACTCTCTTAGATTTTCTCCTTTTTAAAAGCATTCTTCTTGGCTTCTCTTAACCTCCTTAATGTATTCCCCATCTCCTGGCCTCCTCTCTTCTGCTTGAGCCCAGAAGAAAGATCAGTAGTATTATTTCTGTGCTCTTTTAGCTCTAACAAGCAGTGTGACCTCAGCCAAGTCTCCAACTCCCTGCATTTCAAATTCCTCCCGTGTTTAAAGAGGATGATGAAGCCCTTCTACCTCCCTCCCTGAGCTTCCTTGAGAAGGATACAGTGGGATGACCACAGCAATGATACTGGCTGCCATTGCTGAGGCTTCCTGTATATCAGGTGCATTATATCCATCATCTCTCTTAATATCCAAGCCATTCTATGCAGGGGATGGTGTTGGTGGGGATTTTTTTTTCTTCCACCTTTTTACCATTGAGGAAATTGAGACTTCAGTGGTCATATGCCTTACCCAAGATTATGCAAAGAACCTATGTTCAGACCTAGGTCTTTGCCATGGTCATTGCATGGCATCCTGATAATAAGGTGACACTCATAAAAATGCTTGGAAGATACACAGTGCTGTTCCAACATCAGGTATGACAGTCTTTATAACACAGACAGCTGATTGCTGCCCCTTCTTTGTTTTCTTTTCCTCATGGCCGGTGAAAGAATCCCTCTTAGGCAAATGAAGACCATGCGAGAAACCCTAAGGGAAAGAAATTTGCTGACAAATTTCTCTGAGGAACACCCTTACAACCTGTCCCAGAAAGCTGCTAATGATCAAAACATAATTTATCATCATCCCTTGAGGAGCTATAAGGATGTGAGTGTGTTGGGAGGATGGTGCTCCACAGCGCCCCCTGGTGCTCTGGCTTTGCACTGGGGTTCAAGTGGAGATGCCAGTGGGGTTGTTGGGGCTGGGGCTCCTGCAGGAGGCAGAAACACGGCAGGGAATAAATAAAGTGGCCACCTGCCTGTTGTTGAGAGGTCATGGTCCGAGTTTAGAAGAAGTGGCCTGGTGTGATTGAGGAGGGCCATCTGTAAGAGAAGGGGCTCAGTTTGGAAGAGGAGACTGGAGAGCTTCTCAAATGAAGGCCCCACGATTTCCCTCTTGGTCCAGTGGTTAAGAATCTGTGCTTCCATTGAAGGAGTGGCGGGTTCCATCCTTAGTCAAGACAGTAAGATTCAGTATGCCATGCAGCCCTAACAGAAAGAAAAGGAATCACATCAGGCGGTGATCTGAGCAAAGGCTGTGTGGCGTGATTGGAGAGTGATTTCAGGAGACATGGGACACCTCAAGGGTGGCAGCAATCTGCGAATCAAGGGTGGCCAGTGCAGCCAAGTGTTCCCTAATCACCCCACCTTGGCCTCTGTAGTTTTCCTACATCGGCAACATCAACATTGGAACACCCCCTCAGGAGTTCCAGGTCCTCTTTGACACCGGCTCATCTAGCTTGTGGGTGCCCTCCATATACTGCCAGAGTTCCAGCTGCTGTGAGTACCTGCTCCCCTCCCCACCTCGCCCATCTTGTGTTTCCCCTCCAACTCCCTTCTCCATTCTTGGCACCTGGGGGACATTCATCTCTTGTGTCTGCAGATAAACACAATAGCTTCGTCCCTTGTAACTCCTCCACCTTCAAGGCCACGAACAAGATCTTCAATACCAACTACACCGCTACATCGATAAAGGGATATCTTGTCTATGACACTGTTCGGGTAATGTGGAAACAGAAGCTAAGCTGGGGCTGCCCAGGGAGCAACCACTGCTTACAAAACAGATGCCGGACCAGCTGGCAGTACCCTAGTGACTGGATGTCTGCCCCTCAGGACCCTGTCCCTGGATAGATAGTGCCTCAGCTGACACACAAACTCCCAGAATAGCTAATCCAGACAGTGGCTTGGGGTGTGGACTTACAGCTCCTTTGCCCGTGAGCAGCTCAAGATTCATTTCACTGGGAGCAGGGAGTGGGGGAGAAAACACCACATTTATATTCTCAGACTATGCTGGCACTTTCAAGGTAATAACTCATGTGACCCTGCAGCAATCACACGCAGCAGGTACTATGATTAGCTTCATGACACAGGTGAAGGAACTGAGGTGCAGAGAGCAAGGGCCTTGCCAGGGTCACACACCTATTAAGTGGTGGCTGGCCAATCAGGACTCAAGCAGGTGTGGGAATTTGGGAAGAGGATAAAACTGATCCAGGGTCCCTGGGTCAGCACAGAGCTTCAGGTATCCAGACAGGGAAAGCAGGGGGTCAAACACGTGGGAGGGGACTGATAAATGGGTTCTCACTCAAGGGGAATTTTGACAGTATAATAAAAACTATGGCCTGACTTCCCCAAAGTGCTTGAATATTTCTGCACCCACCCCACCCTTTCTCTTTCCTCTCTCTCTTTTTTCCTCTGTCTTTCCTGAACAAACACATGCACACACAAACACATCCCCAAATGCGTTTCCCAGGCAGAATTTTCTGGAGGTCCTTGCCAGTGATATTATATCATGGGGCCTCTTTCTCTTTGGGCAGATGTAGAATTCATAAGCATTGCCTTGAATTCAGTTCATTTCTGTCATCACATCATAGTGATGCTGAAGAGAAGGCTATTCTGCTCTCTACTCATTTTGTCCTCAGGGGGCACCATCGGGTCCTGTCCTGACTCTTGGTTGCCCCACCTGTACAGAAGGCATGACGGCCAATTTGACTCACTCAGATGGTGTTTGCAGGAGGAGCAGGTGTTGTTAAAAACCACAGCCCCGCAAAAATGGAACAAGAATTCCTGTCCCAGCTTGGTCTAACCATCTGAGATCAGTCCAGAGTACAGCCAGGCTTCAGTTCTTCTCTGCAGTGCTAATGACATCTACACCCCAGCCCAGTCCCAGCTCCATTTCCCAATCCTTTATGTGGGAACACTCTCCTCTCTACAGATCGGGAACCTTGTTAGTGTGGCCCAGCCATTTGGCCTAAGCCTGAAGGAGTTTGGGTTTGACGATGTACCATTTGATGGCATCCTGGGACTAGGTTACCCACGCCGCACTATCACAGGGGCCAACCCGATCTTCGACAACCTGTGGAAACAAGGAGTCATTTCTGAGCCTGTCTTTGCCTTCTACTTGAGCAGGTAAATCTGAGGTGGGCCAGACCTCTCTAATTCAGTGGTAAGGTGCTCCCAGTTGCATGAAAAATTACAGACCACATGATCTGGAAGTTTTCTGAGAGATAGTCTAGCCCAGGGTAACTATGGCCCCAGGGCCTTGCCTGGCCCCACCACTGGTATTTGTAAATAAACTTTTATTGATCAAAACTATGATCATGGGCTCAGGGACAGGGACTTGGTCCAGTGGGTGGGGGAAGAGGGAGAACAATGGAAGGTGTCAGGAAACAGGTTGGAGGAAAAAGCAATAGGATTTGCTGATGGATTTGATATGGAAGGGCTTCCCTGGTGACTCAGATATTAAAGAATGTGCCTACAATGCAGGGCACTCAGCTTTGATCCCTAGATCAGGAAGCTTCCCTGGAGAAGGGAATGGCTATCTACTCCAGGATTTTTGCTTGGAGAATTCCAAGGACAGAGGAGCCTGGTGGGCTATTGTCCATGGGGTTGCAAAGAGTCAGACACGACTGAGTGACTAACACACACACACCAACACACTTAGTGGCATGAATGTTTCCTTCTGCACTAACACTTCCCCAGGAGCCCAGGACCAGCTACACAGTCTGTGGGAGCCAGTGCAAAATAAAAATGTGGGACCCTTTGTTTAACAAGTATTTGGATTTCAAGACAGGGAGAGCCCCATGAACAGCACAGGTCACAGGCTCGTGAAGCCAACCCTGGGTGAGACTGAACCCTCACCCTCATTGTCCTTGAGCCTCGGCTGTTTTTGAAAAATGACAGGCTAGACAAGGAGGAAGCCAGACTCCTCCAGCACAGTATCCTCTGAGGGTATTTCTGAGCATTTAAGTAGCCATACAGGACCAGGTCCTCCTTAGAAAGTTGGGTGGTCAAAACCCAGCCTGGCTGCCTACCTTTGAACTTCTTCTGTGATACTCATTAGCTGTGACCAACCCGGGTCCACTACTCAATCCCTCTGAGCCTCGGTTTCTGCATCTGTAAAATGGATTCTGTAGTAGTGCCTCTGATGGGTGGATAAGCACAACCCTCAGATAGCGTGTGGTGTTACTCTCCTCCAGCAAGATCCTCTCTTCTTTCTCTCCACAGTCAGAAAGAGAACGGCAGCGTGGTGATGTTTGGAGGGGTGAACCGTGCCTACTATAAGGGAGAACTCAACTGGGTACCAGTGTCCCAAGTGGGCAGCTGGCATATAAACATAGACAGGTAAGCCTCTCCCTCTGAGAGCCACCCCAAGTGAGGCTCCCACATGTGCACATGGACACATGCAGACACACACGAATGCACCCCAGCTACACAGTCACACACACAGACACAGACTCCACCCAAAAAGACCTACATAGAAGCACACACAGCATCAGACTTATAAACACACAAAGGCACACAAATACCGACACAAAATCGGACACATAGAGAAACAGTGATATGCAGACACACACACACACCCGAGACACAAACAGACACATGCAGACATGCAAGCACACAGATAGACACACCACCCGTGGATTGATAATCACCCCAGGCCGCCTGATCAGGGCTCTGATCAGGAGAATGGGGTCCAGAGAGGCCTGTGTAGCTGGGGGAGGGCTGCACTCATCACACTGTGAGGTGAGGAACATGTTTGAGGACCTAAAGTGTAGTGAAAAGAGGATCAGGGAGAATTTCACCAGCCTGAACATGGTTGTGATAAGATGACCAACTGTCCAGGGCTACCTGGGACTGAGAAAGTTCTCAGTACAAAGTACTGCCTGTTTAAAAACAGGGCAAGGCCTTAATAAACCGGTAAAATTGGTCTTCTTAAGGAGAAGCTACCCAGCAGTGGAGAGAGGTTGGCTGCAATCTTGAGATTTGAAAGCTAATCAAACAGAGAGATACCTTCCTAGCCATAGCTACCTGCTTTTCTTCCAAGGCACACAGTGGGGCAGGGGCTATGACAGAAGGAATCAGGAAGCTGGGATTCAGGAGTGGCCTGAAAACAAGGGGCAATAATTGATGGGAATCTGTGTGATACCCTCAGATAAATCCTTTGCTGTGTTTCAGTGGCCCTCTGGGCTAGCTCAGGCATTGCCTGGCTGAGGGCCTCAGTGTCTGAGCCAGATGAAGGGGCGGTGCAGGAAGACAACCTTTCCCAGGGCAGCCTGGGTCTCCCTCCCACTAACACTCTGAGCACCTGCTGCCTCAGGGAACCTCCATATTCACTCTTATTATTGGTCAGACACCAGATATAGGTATCTGGATTTTCCTCATTCATTTTTTCATGGATTAATTCATTCATTCACAAGCATACACTTGCATCCCTTGTGTGCTGGGCACTTGGGGGAGGCACCGAGGACACAACTTGCCCTCCCATCTAGTGAGGCAGACGCACCCAAAATGACTCACACAGTGAATTACCACCTCGGCACCTGCTAAACATGGGGAAGAGTCTACAGAGACTGAGCAAGACAGAAGCCTGATCTGGGTTAGGGGGAAGACTTCATTGATAAAGTGACATTTAACCTGGAAACTAAAAGATGAGAAGAAATCATCTAGACCAAGGAGATAGATGGTCTTCTAGGAGGGGTAATCAGCACATGCCAAGGCCCTGAGATATGAAAGAGCTGGTGCATTCAATAACTGAAGGGAAGTCAAAGAGGATGAAATGACCAGAAAAAAGGAAAACAGGGTCAGGGCAAGGGTTGAAAGGCTGTTCAGGAGACAGTCACGCAGTCATGTTCAGGGGGCAGTCGTGGGGGAGATTTCAGAGTGATGCTGGTGCCTGTTTTATCCCATTTTTTCTCAGCATCTCCATGAATGGGACAGTGGTTGCTTGTAAACGTGGCTGCCAGGCCCTCTTGGATACGGGGACCGCCTTTCTGCGTGGCCCAAGAGGATCGGTCAGCAAAATCCAGAAACTCATCCATGCCAGGCCCATCGATCGTGAGGTGAAGGGTCACTCCACGGGGTCACTCCCAGGCTCTCCACACAAAGATCAGCAGAGCCAACCTCTCTCCCTCTTTCTGTTACAGCACGTGGTTTCCTGCCAAGCCATCGGGACACTGCCTCCTGCTGTCTTCACTATCAATGGGATAGACTATCCAGTACCCGCCCAAGCTTACATCCAAGTGAGGGGATAACCCTGGGCACTGGTTCTCAAATCTGGGACTTGCAGGAACCCTTAGACTGCTGCTGGGAGGAGGGCGCCCTCTGCAGGCTCAGCCACATCATTGGTCTCCCACAAAACCAACCACTTGAGAGTAAAGGACAGTCTGGGACATCCATCCTCCTGAAATAAGTGTGGAGTCACTACCCCATGCTGGTGTGGTGGGAGTCACAAGGAGAGGGGAACACTAAGGGCCTTTGCCTTAAACAGCTTTAGTTCAAACAGAGCCCTCAGATGCACGAAGATGGAAAGTCAGCTCTAGCAATCTGTGAAATAGCCAAGTGACAAGGAGGGTTGGCTGGGGACAGACCCAGTGTTCTCTCCCACTCTAGTGATTAACAGTCTCCATTCCCTTCTTGAAAGTGTCCAAGTTGGGATCATAAATTATGTGGTTACCCTAGTCCTTGGCTGCAACTTCCCCTTGCTAAGCCCCAGTGCCCCATCTGTGAGTTGGGATACCTAACTCCTCAGGTGGGTGCTAATATGAGGAAAGGGTGCACAGAGACTGCACAACTCTTGCACACGTTTGAGGCTTAATGTCAGTTCTCTATGGGAGTTCAGAGCAGGCTAATGGGCTCAAAGAAGCTTTTGAGGAAGACAGGGAATTTCATTAATTCTAAAACCCCAGACTCATGGAGACCTAAGGAATGCTTCTTGGTCAATGCAAATCTAAACTGGATTCCATGCAAATGGCACCCTTGGGGGCTGGGCAAAGGGGTTCTGGGGGCAGATTAGGGGTGATGAGGGCTACAGACTTGGGGGCACTAGGGAAAATCACCAACCCAGCCTGGAGTGACCAGGGAGGGTGAGTGTGGGTCAAGGAAGACTTCATAGAGGGCTCGCGCACAGTTTTAAGGAAAAGGGTTGTGGGGAAGGAGAAGAAACAGCATTTTCTGTAGAAAAAAGAGGGAGCAAGGAACAGCAAGGAATTATGGGCCATTCTTGTTCTCTTTTTAAAAATTTTATTGAAGTAAGTTGATTTACAATGATCTGTTTTTTCCTGCCATAAAGCAAAGATACTCAATTATATATGTGTATATATATATTTTTCATATTATTTTCCATTACTATTTATCATGGGATGTTGAATATGGTTCCCTGTATTATACAGTATGGCTTTGTTGTTTATCCATCCTCTCTATATGTTTGCATCTTATAATCCCTGCCTGTCTGCCCCTTTTCCTCCCTAATGGCAACCGCATGTCTTGGCCCTTCTAGTTCTTGGAAGAGCCCCTACTTCCACCACTGCTGAGAGAGTCACTTGATTCTTACCAAAGGAAGGAAGTAAAACCAGGAAACGTGTCAGGATATTGACGAGGGAGGCAGGTAAGGGCTTAGGCTGACTGCTCTGTGTTTTGTTTCCCCAGAGTTTGTCGGGCTACTGCTTCAGCAACTTTCTTGTGCGCCCACAGCGTGTGAACGAGTCGGAGACCTGGATCCTGGGTGAGGTCTTTCTGAGGCTGTATTTCTCAGTTTTCGATCGAGGAAACAACAGGATTGGCCTGGCTCCCGCAGTGTAAATGCTGGGCTACTTCAGGAATCAATCAGGCCCACTCCAAACACATACTCATGTGAGGGCACCCTGGGTGGGGCCAGGGATGCTGGTGAACTCTGTTTGTTGCGCTGCAAAGCCCTACTCTCTATAGAGAATAAAGGATTTCATCTCAATGGTGCTCATATGAATAGGTGCCTCTCTTTGGGTCAGGGAGGTGCATCACATTTGGGAAGGATCTAGAATCAAGTCTGAAGCACAAGTGAGAGAAGCCCAACTCCAGATGGCTTGAAGAAAAGGGGAGACTTATTGGAAGGATACTGGGGATCTGGACACACGAACCAGAGCAGAGCCAAAGATCTCTGTGACTGCACTGATTTCTCTATGAGAAATCAGAAGCCATTGTCTCACTCTTTGTCTCCCCTGCTCCTTCCCTTTATGCATCTTTGACTCTTTAAGCCTGAAAGCCTTCTTCCCTCAGGCTTCTACACTTAGTGAAGGACTCTGAAGTTGCCTGTCTCAAAGTTTTATATCCCTAAAGTATATAGCCCAGAAGGAAAGAAGCTCAGAAAACATCACTTTACCAGTAAGAGATATAAAGGACTGGTCTACCTCAGATCATAAGTTTAGCCCTGGACCAACCATCCTGATGGGGGCAGGTGGTACTATGATTAGCTTTACTTAAGCAAGTGACCTTGCTCCCCAGCAAACATGATTGACAGCTTCCTCCAGAATCAGGTGACTGGAGTCAGGGTGAGGCACTATCAAAGAAGTGTCAGGGGGATGTTCTAGACCATGAAAGTGTTTATGACTGCCTCAACTCCATCCCCTCCTCATTTAGAAGAATGTCTGTTATTATTGTTCAGTTGCTAAGTAGTGTCTGACTCCTTGCAACCTCATGGACTATAGCATGCCAGGCCTCCCCTGTCCTTCCTTGTCTCCTCAAGTTTGCCCAAGTTAATGTCCATCGAATCGATGATGCCCTCCTACCATCTCATCTTCTGCTGCCCTCTTCTCCTTTGGCTTTCAATCTTTCCCAGTGTCAGGGTCTTTTCCAACAAGTCAGCTTTTCACATCAGGTGGCCAAAGTATGGGAGCCTAAGATTCAGTATCCATTCTTCCAATGAATATTCATAGCTTATTTCTCGTAGAATTGACTGGTTTGATTTCCTTGCTATCCAAAGAACTCTCAAGAGTCTTTCCAGTACCACAATTCAAAAGCATCAATTCTTCAGCACTCAGCCTTCTTTATGATCCAACTCTCAGGTCCATACATGACTACTGGAAAGACCACAGCTTTGACTATATGGACTTTTGTTGGCAAAGTGATATCTTTACCTTTTAATATGCTGTCTAGGTTTCTCATAGCCTTCCTTTCAAGGAGCAAGCGTCTTTCAATTTCATGGCTGTACTCACTGTCACAGTGATTTTGGAGCCCAAGAAAATAAAGTCTGATACTGCTTCTACTTTTTCCCCTTCTGTTTGCCATGAAGTGATGGAACTGGAGGTGTTGATCTTAGTTTTTTTCACTTGATCTTAACCAAAAGGCTGAGAAGCAATGATCTTAGTTTTTTTAATGTTGAGTTTTAAACCAGCTTTTTCATGTTCTTCCTTCATCCTCATCAAGAACTCTTTGGTTCCTCTTTGCTTTCTGCCATTAGAGTGGTATCATCTGCATATCTAAGGTTGTCGATATTTCTCCCAGCAACCTTGATTCCAGCTTGTAACTCATCCAGCCTGGCATTTCACATGATGTGCTCTGCATATAAGTTAAATAAGCAAGGAGACAATATAAAGCCTTGTCATATGCCTTTCCCAGTTTTAAACCAGGCAGTTGTTCATGTAAGGTTCTAACTGTTGCTTCTTGACCTGCTTAAAGGTTTCTCAGGAGACAGGTAAGATGGTCTGGTATTCCTATCTCTTTTAAGAATTTTCCACAGTTTGTTGTGATCCACACAGTCAAAGGCTTTCATGTAGTCAGTGTAACAGAACTAGATGTTTTCCTGGAATTCCCTTGCTTTATCTATGATCCAACAGACATTGGCAATTTGATCTCTGGTTTCTCTGACTTTTCTAAACCCAGTTTGTTCATTTGGAAGTTCTCAATCCAAGTACTGCTTGAAGCCTAGCTTGAAGGATTTTGAGCATAACTTTACTAGCATGAGAAGTGAGTGCAATTATCAGGTAGTTTGAACATTCTCTACCACTGCCCTTCTTTGGAATTGGGATGAAAACTGACCTCTTCCAGTCCTGTGGCCACAGAAGGATGGTAAGGGGTGACAAAAATAGATTTGATTCTTCCCTTCTCAGAAGACCTTTGGCAGTGGCTTTCTTCTCCAGGGGGGATCTGGGTGAGGCTCCTCAGGATGACATATTTCCCTTCTGTCCCCCCAACCCTAGTCACCAACTCACTGGCACCCCCACTGCTGTGTCCTTTCCAGTCCCACTTCCCAGGTGACAGGCCCATTTGGCCTCCTCCAGGGCTCAGCATTGCCCCTTCTCTTGACCTCTAGTACTGTTGGGGAGGATGCTAAGCATGTAATGGGGGACCTAGGGTACACAAAACCTTCATTCTTTCTGAGCTTCCTCTAGGGGCAGAGCCACAAATCCTTTGGTTGAAGCTGCATGGTTTGGCACTTTGGGAGTGGAAGCGTCAGTTCTTTCCATCTGGAGACTCTGGGCAGAGACCCAGGCTGGGGACAGCAGGGGTCAGAGCTGGAGAGAGACCCAGACGAGAGAAGAAAATGGAAGGAAGAAATAAGGTGGAAAACACAATGTTTAGTATGGGCAAGAGAAGCATCAGCGAAAGGAATGTCTCCATCCCTTCCTCATCATTTCCTTCAGTACAAATTTACTACGTACATGCTATGACCAGATGCTGTAGTGGGCCCCAGGGATAGAGAGCTGGGTTAGAAATCCAGCACCAAGTCAGGGAGACAGATAAACAGTTCTCTAAGGGGAGTGCAGATGGAGAAAACAACAGATGTGTGGGTAGGAGGCCAGAGGAGTGAGGGTTTTCCTCTGCAGAGAGACAGGGAAAGGCTGGATAATAGTAGTAACGGAGTCATGGATGTCACTCTTGCCATCCCATCCTGAAACACACCCTTAAACCCTGCAGTTACCATCTGTGTGCAGTTCAGCCATATGTCCACCCTTTCATATGCCTGTCTCCATTGGGGTGGCACTGGACTATAATTGGCTTGAGGGGAGTGAAAGGGGACTGGTTGCAGAGCTGATAAAGGGAGGAAAATAGAGAATAGAACTCATTGTTTATCCTTTTAATGGAAAATATCATGAACTGTACTTAATGGAGATGTATTTATTTAATGCAACTTTTAAGTTATGAAAATATGATAACACATTCCCAAGAGATTTGAAAAATGCAGAGCAAAAACAGATCATTCCACTACACATCACAATTTTTTCTTTTAAGTAGATAGGCCTTACAAATAGCTGTGAAAAGAAGAGAAGCAAAAGCGAAGAAGAAAAAGAAATATATACCCATTTGAATGCAGAGTTCCAAAGAACAGCAAGGAGAGATAAGAAAGCCTCCCTGAGTGATCAATGCAAAGAAATAGAGGAAAACAATAGAATGGGAAAGACTAGATAGAGATACCAAGGGAACATTTCATGCCAAGATGGGCTCGATAAAGGACAGAAATGATATGGACCTACCAGAAACAGAAGATATTAAGAAGAGGTGGCAAGAATACACAGAAGAAATATATAAAAAAGATCTTCACGACCCAGATAATCACGATGGTATGATCACTCACCCAGAGACATCCTGGAATGCGAAGTCAAGTGGGCCTTAGGAAGCATCATTATGAACAAAGCTAGAGGGGGTGATGGAATTTCAGTTGAACTATTTCAAACTCTAAAAGATGATGCTGTGAAAGTGCTGCACTCAATATGCCAGCAAATTTGGAAAACTCAGCAGTGGCCACAGGACTGGAAAAGGTCAGTTTTCATTCCAATCCCAAAGAAAGACAATGCCAAAGAATGCTCAAACTACTGCACAATTGCATTCATCTCACACACTAGCAAAGTAATGCTCAAAATTCTCCAAGCCAGGCTTCAACAATATGTGAACCATGAACTTTCAGATGTTCAAGCTGGTTTTAGAAAAGGCAGAGGAACCAGAGATCAAATTGCTAACATCCATTGAATCATCAAAAAAGCAAGAGAGTTACAGAAAAACATCTATTTCTACTTTATTGATTATGCCAAAGCCTTTGACTGTGGGATCACCACAAACTGTGGAAAATTCTGAAAGAGATGGGAATAGCAGACCACCTGACCTGCCTCTTGAGAAACCTGTATGCAGGTCAGGAAGCAACAGTTAGAACTGGACATGGAACAATAGACTGGTTCCAAATAGGAAAAGGAGTATGTCAAGGCTGTATATTGTCACCCTGCTTATTTAACTTACACACAGAGTACATCATGAGAAACGCTGGGCTGGAAGAAGCACAAGCTGGAATCAAGATTGCCGGGAGAAATCTCAATAATCTCAGATATGCAGATGATGCCACCTTTATGGCAGAAAGTGAAGAGGAACTAAAGAGCCTCTTGATGAAAGTGAAAGAGGAGAGTGAAACAGTTGGCTTAAAGCTCAACATTCAGAAAACTAAGATCATGGCATCCAGTCCCATCACTTCATGGCAAAATAGAGGGGAAACAGTGACAGACTTTATTTTTTGGGCTCCAAAATCACTGCAGATGGTGAATGCAGCCATGAAATTAAAAGATGCTTGCTCCTTGGAAGACAAATTATGACCAACCTACACAGCATATTAAAAAGCAGAGACATTACTTTGCCAACAAAGATTCATTTAGTCAAGGCTTTGGTTTTTCCAGTAGTCATGTATAAATGTGAGAGTTAGGCTATAAAGAAAGCTGAGCACCAAAGAATTGATGCTTTTGAGCTGTGGTGTTGGAGAAGACTCTTGAGAGTCCATTGGACTGCATGGAGATCCAACCAGTCAATCCTAAAGGAAATCAGTCCTGAATATTCATTGGAAGGACTGATGTTGAAGCTGAAGCTCCAACACTTTGGCCACCTGATGCGAAGAACTGACTCATTTGAAAAGACCCTGATGCTGGGAAAGATTGAGGGTAGGAGAAGGGGACGAAAGAGGATGAGATGGTTGGATGGCATCACCAACCACTGACTCAATGGAAATGAGTTTGAGTAAACTCTGGGAGTTTGTGATGGACAGGGAGGACTGGTGTGCTGCAGTCTACGGGGTTGCAAAGATTTGGACACAGCTGAATGACTGAACTGAACTGAAGTAGATAGATTCAGATTTTTAGTTGGAGTTTCAATATCAAACTCTCAGAAATTTATTGCATGAATATACAAAGAAGTAGAAGAATATAGTAGGCCTGAAAAGCATCATGAACCAATTTGACATAATTAAGATTTATACAATTTTCACAAAATGGTAGGACACAAATTCTATTCAAGTTCCCATAGAGTATTAACTAGCAGACACTGGAACATATCCAGAGACATAAGACCAGCTGCAGAAATTTAATGGTCTAAAGGTACTGAAAACATATAGTCTATTCTCTTATTACTGTGGAATTATGTTAAAGATCAATATCAAAAAATATTTGAGAATAACCCACATATTCTCAAGTGCACTGTGACATTTACCAAGAGAGGTCTTTGACTTAGCCACTGAAAGCCTCAATAAAGTTAGAAGATTGAAAAAACCCAGAGGGTGATTGCAGAGAAGAAAACAATTAAGTGAGAAATTAATATAAAAAATACTTAAAAAACCCCATGTATTTGGAAATTAAACATCCAATTTTAAATGACAGCCATAACAAGGAAAATTAGAAAATATATGTAATAGAATAAAAATGAAAAGAGAATTTAGCAGAACTTGTTTTATGCACCTGAAGCTGCTCAATGCAATTAAATACAATGTGGAATCTTGAATAAGGGATGAGAACAAATAATGGACGCTAGCATAAAATTTTCTGAGATTTGAACAAAATCCAAACTTCAGTTAATAATACTGCATCACATTAATTTCCTGCCTTTTTTTAAACAGCATAATATTTCTTTATATTCTCAGAATTGGATTAGAAGAAACTTCTTCTTTTCTTTCCTTCTTTCTTTTCTCTTTCACTCATTCTTTCCTTCCTTCCACTGTTTTGATGTCTTCTCTGATCTTTCACCCTCACAGAACTCTCAAACCCAGATGCCAACACAGGCCAGGCAGACGTGTCAGAGACCCTGTCCCCTGAAAGCTCCATCCCAACTCAGGCACCTCCTACAGGTAGGAGGGCAGGCCCAGTGTGACCAGACTTGCCTGGTCTCCAAGGGAGGCTAGAAACCCACATCACTGTGACATGTCCCCAATTTTAAATTTCAGTAACCAGTTCTAAGTTGTGGCAACTACGGGGTGAGCTGTGGTTTGTCACCTGACATCAACAACTGATGTCCCTCCATGACAGACACGTGCGGGGAGGGCAGAGTCTATGGGAGGAAGGGGTGAGGGGGGAGGGGGTGGGGAGACCAATATTTCTCAGGTGTCCTGAAGCCCACCTTTTGTCACAGAGCCCTGTGTGGGGGCTGACAAAGCTGGAGAAGCACCAGCCCGAACCAAGGAGACAGTTTCCTGGTTCTGATCCTGGGCCTTGCTAAGGCCCACACCGTGGGGCGGGGATGCAGAGTCTCTGGGCACTGGCTCCTGCTGCTTGCATTCTTACCCTCAACATCTTTCCACTTCTTTCTATCTAGATGAAATCCAGCTCACATACCTCAAACACAGGGAACTCCATTTAGTGGAAGATAGTGAGGCCCAGAGGCAATTAAACTACCCCCAGTGGATGGAGGTCAGAGTGGCGCCCGTGGTCACCACCCCAAGCAGGAGGCTGCAAAATGTCCTGGTGGGAAGGGATACTGGTGATGGCTCAGGACAGTCATTCAGATTTGAGGTCAGTGGGGGGCGGGGGTGGGGAACAAGGTATTGATGGCTCCTGCTCAATGAGGATCTATCCTGGGACTGTCAAACTCAACTACAAATAGGAAAAAAGCAAGGGAATTCCTGAAAGACATCTGCTACATTGACTACGCTAAGTTCTTTGACTGTGTGGATTACCACAAACTGTGGAAAATTCTTTAAGAGATGGGAATAACAGACCACCTTATCTGACTTGGGAATAGCAGACCACCTTATCTGACTCCTGAGAAACCTCTATGCAGGTCAGAAGAAAAAACTTACATCAAACAACTGACTGGTTCAAAATTGGGAAAGGAGTACATCAAGGCTGTATGAAGTCACCCTGCTTATCTAACTTATATGCAGAGTACATCATGAAAAATGCCAGGCTTGATGAAGCACAAGCTGGAATCAAGATTGCCAGGAGAAATATCAATAACCTCAGATATGCAAATGACATCACCTTTATGGCAGAAAGTGAAGAGGAACTAAAGAGCCTCTTGATGAAAGTGAAACAGGAGAGTGAAAAAGCTGACTTAAAACTCAACATTCAAAAAACCAAGATCATGGCATCTGGTCCCATCACTTCATGGCAAATAGATGGGGAAACAATGGAAACAGAGACAGATTTTATTTTTTGGGGCTCCAAAATCACTGCAGATGGTGACTTCAGCCATGAAATTAAAAGATGCTTGCTCCTTGGAAGAAAAGCTATGACAAACCTACACAGCATATTAAAAACCAGAGACATGACTTTGCCAACAAAGGTCCATCTAGTCAAAGCTCTGGTTTTTCCAGTAGTCATGTATGAATCTGAGAGTTGGACCATAAAGAAGCCTGAGTACTGAAGAATTGATGCTTTTGAACTATGGTGTTGGAGAAGACTCTTGAGAGTCCCTTGCACTGCAAGGAGGTCCAACCAGTCAATCCTAAAGGAAATCAATCTTGAATATTCATTGGAGGGACTGATGCTGAGGTTAAAGCTTCAACACTTTGGCTACCTGATGCAGAGAGCCAATGCATTGGAAAAGACCCTGCAGCTGGGAAAGATTGAAGGCAGGAGGAGAAGGGGATGACAGAGGATGAGATGATTGGATGGTATCACCAACTCAATGGACATGAGTTTGAGCAAGCTATGGGAGATGGCGAGAGGCCGGAAAGCCTGGCATGCTGCAGTCTATGGGGTTGCAAAGAGTCAGACTTGACTGAACGACTGAACAACAACAAACCAGTATCCACGACACTGGAAAATGTCACTTTTCATTCCCATCCCAAAGAAAGGCCAATGCCAAGAATGTTCAGACTACCTAACAACTGTGCCCATTTCGCATGCTAGTAAGTTTATGCTCAAATCCTTCAAGGTAGGCTTCAGCAGTATGTGAACTGAGAATTTACAAATGTACAAGCTGGATTTAGAAAAAGCAGAGAAACCAGAGATCATAGAGAAAGGGAATTCCAGAAAAACATCTGCTTCATTGATTGTGTGAATGCCTTTAACTGTGTGGATTACAACAAACTTCTGAAAATTCTTAATGTGATGGGAATACCAGTTGACCTTACCCATCTCCTGAGAAATCTGTATGCAGGTCAGGAAGCAACAGTTAGAAATTTACATTGAACAACTGACTGATTCAAAGTTGGGAAAGGAGTGCATAAAGGCTGTGTATTATCACCCTGATTATTTAACTTATATGCAGAGTACATCATGTGAAATTGCTGGGCTGGATGAATCACAAACTGGAATCAAGATTGCCAGGAGACATATCAATAGCCTCAGATATGCAGATGATACTACTCTAATCGCAGAAAGTAAAGAGGAACTGAAGAGCCTCTTGATGAAGATGAAAGAAGAGAGTGAAAAAGCTGACTTAAAACACAACATTCAAAAAATTGAGGATCATGGCATCTGGTCCCATCACTTCATGGCACATAGAAGGAGAAAAAGTGGAAGCACTGACAGATTTTATTTTCTTGGGCTCCAAAATCACTGCAGATGTTGACTGAAGTCATGAAATTAAAAGACACTTGCTCTTTGGAAGGAAAGCTATGACAAACCTAGACAGAGTATTAAAAAGCAAAGACATCATTTTGCTGACAAAGATCCATATAGTTAAAGCTATGATTTTTCCAGTAGTCATGTTCAGATGTGAGCGTTGGACTATAAAGAAGGCTGAGTGCCAAAGAATTAATGCTTTTGAACTGTGATGCTGGAGAAGACTCTTGAGAGTCCCTTGGACAGCAAGGAGATCAAACCAGTCAGTCCTAAAGGAAATAAAATCTGTATATTCATTGGAATGACTGATGCTGACACTGAAGCTCCAATACTTAGGCCACCTGATGTGAAGAGCTGACTCATTGGAAAAGACCCCGATGCTGGGAAAGATTGAAGGCCAAAGGAGAAGAGGGTGGCAGAGGATGAGAAGTTTAGATAGCATCACCATCTCAACAGGCAAGAATTTGAGCAAACTCGGGAGATAATGAAGGACAAGTAACTCTAGCATGTTGCAGGTCATGGAATGGCAAAGAATTGGACACAATTTAGTGACTGAACAGCACCAGCATCATGGCAGTAGTCATGCTGACACCATGCATGTCTTCTGACATGGATACAGTTGTGTCATCTAGTGGAAGCATTTACTAACTTATTTATTTTTTAGTCAACATATATTTCTTGAGGGCCTACTAGATGTCTGACACCAGTGTTAGAGCCAGAAGATCCAAGGAGACTTCTTTCACTTGTACAGTGCAGGGGGTGGGAGTTACACCTTGCAAGGGATCTTGGGGAGACAGTGAGATAGCATATGTAATGAACTAGAGCTGTTATTCCTACTTTTATTGTTGATTTCTCATCTAGAGAATCATTCCTTATGGTTCTCTGGAGAACACTTGGACAATGAGTTTCACAAACTGTTCACTTGCATCACCTTTGAGCCCAGTTGCTGATATTTACTGTTAAAGAAAAATAACTGATTCCGTTCTCACATTTCTCCCCTTTATCAGCTCTGCTGTTAGTCCTCTTTCACTCCCCTCAATGTGATCATAATCCAGTGCCATCCCAAAGGGGCCAGGCACAGGTAACCATGGACATGTGGCCGTTCTGCACACAGATGGAAACTGCAAGGTTGAGGGGTGTGATTCAGGGTGGGTTGAAAAGCTTGAAGTCAATGCCTTTCCCCTCGTCCTATGCCAGCCTTTCTCTGCCTCCCTGAAGAGGAAGCCCCTCACTCCTCTTGGCCCTCCAGCCACGCCTCTGCTGTTTTCTCCATCTGGGCCTCCCCATTGCAGGTTGTCTGTTTATCTGTCTCCACGACTTTGTGGTGGGTTTATCACCCATGCCTCTATCCCTGGGGCCAACTACAGCACCTGGTGCAAAATGCGTACCTGCGTGCCTAGTTGTGTCTGACTTTCTGACCCTTGGACTATGGCCATCAGGTTCCTCTGTCCATGGGGTTTTCTAGGCAAGAATACTGGCACAGGTTTCCATTTCCTTCTCCAGGGGATCTTTCTGACCCAGGGATCTAACCTGCATTTCCTATGTCTCCTGCATTGCAGGCAGATTCTTTACCTGCTGAGCCCTCAGGAAAGCCCATAGTAGCTCCTCTGTAAGTATTTGTACTGAATACAAAAATGAAGAAAGGCAGGGGGACACTTCTTTCACTGATGTTTCTCTTGCCTGAGTAAAGACCCCTACTATGCATTGTTTTGGGGTATGTTTTCTACTTTATCTCTTCTTTTCATTTTCTTCTATTACCTGAGTCTCCCTGCATCTCTCACCCCTACTGTCCTGAGCTTAGGTCTCTACCTAGGGTCTCCAGGTAGAAAGAAGTGATACTTCTACTCCCAAGGTGCCAGTCCATGGCAGCTCACAACCAAATGGTTTGTAACTCCGGCCCTGGAGGAAGCTCAGAGAGGCTGAACACTCTGTGCCCCCTGGCCCACCGTTACATGAGTGACACCTTCCCCCTCCAGCACTGGAGGCCAAGGAAGGGATGTGCTGGACCCTGGAGGAGGGGGGTGGCTCAGGTATCCACAGGGGCTGTCACATGGGAAATGGGACTGGAAAGGTCACAGCAGGTATGGGTGGCAGAGAGCTGGTGACTGAGGTGGGGGGACAAAGGAGAGCCATCTCAGTGTGAGGGGCCTCACCCAGAACCCCCTGGAGCAGAACCCCGCTGCCAATGTTCATCTAAGATGTGATGAATAGAATATTTTTATTACCCCTCATAATCCCTCTGAATGAGGAGGCAGTGGAGTTGGCATCATCATAAACTCTTCCCTGATCTAGACCATCCCCCAGCCACTATCCTCAGGGCTGCCTCCTGCCAGCTCCAGTTATTAAGTTCTGAGGAAACTGTCAATCATGTTTGCTGCTGGGTCAGGGCCAGATGACCATGTAAAGCCACTCATAGGACCCTATGACTCTGCCATGATGGTTGATCCAGGGTTGGACATGTGATCTTAGGGGGCCATTCAGAGCACTCCCTTGAACCTCGATGTCTCTGAGCTTCTTTCCTTATGAGTTAGATGCCTTGGGAATATAAAAACCCTGGGGCAGGTAGCTTTGGACTCCCTCACTAGGTGTAGAAGCCTTAAGGAAGAAGGTTATTAGGCTAAGACCATCAAAGAAGAGAGAGGGGAAAGAGTGAAGGTCAGAAAGAGAGAACTGATGACTTCTGATTTCTTGGGTCCAGTCACTGAGATCTCTCTATCTTTTCTGGTTCCTATGTACAGGATCTCCAGTGTTCTTCTGAAAAGTCTCCGCTTTCCTTGAAACCAGCTGGAGTTGAGCTCCTCTCACTTGTGGTTCAGACTTGGTTCTAGACCCTCCCTGATTATTATGCACCTCCCAGACCCCAAAAGAAGCACCGATTTGTTTTAGCACCATTGAGAGTGAAACTTTTTATTCTTTATTGAGAATAGGGTTTGCAGAGCACCAAACACAGTTCACCAGCATCGCTGGGCAGGAGTGCCCTAGTGTGAGCGAGTGTGTGTTAGGAGCAGCCTGACTGATTTAGTCAAATGCTTGCTGATAGTCCAAGCATTTACACTGCCGGAGCCAGGCCAATCCTTCTATTTTTACGATCAAAAACCGAGAAGTACTGCCTCAGGAAG
Source organism: Bos taurus (assembly GCF_002263795.3). NCBI lineage: Eukaryota > Metazoa > Chordata > Mammalia > Artiodactyla > Bovidae > Bos > Bos taurus. The sequence continues at coordinate 37,572,243 of NC_037356.1, forward strand.
ATATCACCAAGGATCCAGGTGTTTAGAGAGCTATTTTCTGTGCCTCCTTGAAAGACGCTGCGGCAGCTGTTTTGAATCTGGAGGAATTAGAGACACACACCAGTCAGCCTGTGCGCTTACCTGCGACTCTCTCCTCAATATCCGGACCTGGCATACTTTTTGGTTTTATTTCCCTCTTTTGGTAAGTATCAGGTGATTTTCTCAGCAGCTGGGGATATGAGGGTTCATCCAAAACCAAAAAGGGCCAAGGCATGTGGTTGCAATATGGCAGGAGTGTGGGGAGGGGAGGATTGGGAGTTTGGAATGATCAGATGCAAAGTAATGTACAGAGGAATGATAAGCAACAAAGTCCTACTTCTAGAGCAAGGAACTGTATTCAATATTTATCGACTAACTAATGAAAAAGAATATATATATTTGTATATGTACAGCTAAATCACTTAGCTGTGCAGCAGAACTTAAGGCAACGCTGAAGATCAGCTATACTGCAATACAGTTTTTTAGAAAAGAACAAGAGAGTGTCTCCTAGTTCTCCTCACACTCTGTTTCTTTCCTTCTGACCCCTGCTCATTGTTTTCTCTGCAGAGAATGTCTGTTCTTCTCCTGCATCCCCAAAACTGGTTCTTTTTAACTTTTATTTTTTTTGGAGTATAGCTGATTAACAATATTCTGAGTTTCAGGTGGACAGTAAAGGACTCAGTCATACATATACATGTATCCTTGTCCCAAAGACACCCCTACCATCCAGGCTGCTACCTTACATTGAGCAGTGTTCCCTGTGCTATACAGTAGCTCACTGTTGGTTATACATGTTAAATACATTCAAAGCAGCGCTCACAACACATTCTTTAAGCCTTCGCTCAGCCCCTCTGAGAAGCCTGTTTGGACCCACACTCAGCCTTTGGCCACTCCAGGCTTGGCTGGGTGACTTATTCTGGTCTCCATCCCCGCCAGTCGGTCCATAGCCCTCATCACCCCTAATAAGTCCCAGGGTCCCTTTGCAGAGCACTGTGGGGTGCCATTTGCATGGAACCCAGGGCAGATTTGCCTAGACCCAAGCAGACCTCCCTATGGTGCCATGAGTCAGGGGTTTTAGAATTACTGCAATTCCCTCTCTTCCTCAGAGCCTTCTTTGAGCCCAACAGCCTGCTCTGAACTCCCACAGGGAGCTGACGTGAAGCCTCCACCCTGTGTCAGGGCTGAGCAGTCACTGTGCACCCTTTAATCACCTTAGCATCCAACCTCCCCACAGAGGGGTCGGGTAGCCCAACTCACAGAGGGGGAACTGGGACTTAGCAAGGGGAAGTTGCAGCCAAGGTCTAAGGTAGCCATGTAATTTATTGTAACTTGGACAATTTCAATAATGAAAGGGAGACTGTTAATCATTATGGTGGGAGCACTGCCACCAGCCAACCCCTCTTGTCACATGTCCTATTTTAGGGATCCCTAGTGCTGACTTTCTGAGTTCCTGCATCTGAGGGGTCTAGTTGAACTGAAGATCTATGAGGGCAGAGGCCCTTAGTGTTCCCCTCTCCTTGTGACTCCCACCATGCCATCACAGAGTGGTGTCTCCATATTTATTTCAGGAGGATGGATGTCCCAGACTGTCCTCTACTCTCAAGTGGCTGATTTTGTGGGAGGCGCTGGCCCAGCCACAGGGGCTCAGCAGCATCTGCAGTGGTGTGGCTTGGCCTGCAGAGGGTGCCCTCCTCCCAGCAGTAGCCCAAAGGTTTCTGCAAACCCTAATTTAGAGAACCAACCCTCAGGGATGGCCCCTCACCTTGATGATGTAGGCTTGAGGGCGCAGTGGATAGTCGATGCCATTGATGTTGAAGATGACAGGAGGCAGGGTCTTGACAGCATCACATGAAACCACATACTGTTAGAGAGAAGGAGAGAGGTTGGCCCAGAGGATCCTTATTATGTGGGGAGACTGGGAGTGACCCTGTGGCATGACCCTTCACCTCAGAATTCTCAAGCCTGGCGTTCATGAGCTTGTGGATGTTGGTGACCAGTTTTGTTGGGCCGTAGATCATTGATGTCCCGGTGTCCAAAAGGGCCTCACATCCACAAGAACAAGCAGTCACAGTCCCATTCATGCTGATGCTGAGAGAGTAGGACAAAGCGGGCATCAGGGTCATGTGGAAGGCTCCCTCACAGCTCCCCCTCCCTGACTGTCTCCTGAACAGAGCTTCATCTCTTGCCCCGACTTTTCCTTTGCTCTGATCACAGTACCTTCCTTGACATCCTTGAATGCAGCACTTGAATACACCAGGTTTTTTGTACCTTGACATAAGCTGGTCTTCCTTGCTAGAAGAGCCCCCTTCCCTTTGACTAGCTAATTTCGCCTCATCTTCCAGATTCCAGCTTAACTGTCATGGTTCCAGGGAAGTCTTTCCCCTGGTGTGTATCAGTCTCCTCTCTTGGTTACTTTCTATAGACCCTTCCTCAGGTCTGGTGGTGGTGGTGGTTTAGTCGCTAAGTCATGTCTGGCTCTTGCGATCCCATGGACAGTAGCCTGCCAGGCTCCTCTGTCCATGGGATTCTTTAGGCAAGAATATTGGAGTGGGTTGCCATTTCCTTCTCCAGAGGATCTTCCCAAAGCAGGAATCGAATCCAGGTCTCCTGCATTACAGGGAGATTCTTCACCAACTGACCTATAAGGGATGCCCCTCATGTCTAGTATGTACCAAAGTGACAATTCCCTCTGTGTATGTGTCATTTCTTGTACATTTGCCTTCTTAGATGAGAGGACAAGTTTTATTCTCATCACATCTCTAAAGTGCCTGGCACTCAGTGGATGCACAATGCTTGTCTGTTGAATAAGTGAATGAAGGCTGTGAAAATAATGAAGACCATCCAGAGAGGTATATCTGATGTCTCACCAACAATGGGACAAACACACAGTAAAGATGGAGGTTCCTGTGGCAGTAGATTCTCATAGGGGTGGGGGAGACCGGCTGCCCTGGGAGGGGATGTCTCTGAGCAGCAACCCCTCACTGGGCTCAGACACTGAGACCCTGACCAGGCGATACCTGACTAGACACAGAACCTCAAAGGACAGGTAAGCTTTTATCTGAGGGTCAAACACAGAATCTCATCAATTATTGCCTCTTCTCAAGCCACTCCTGGATCCCACCTTCCCGATTCTCTCAGTTGTAGCCCCTGACCCACTGTGCCCAGGGACGCGGGGTGTCTCTTTTTATGAGTCGCTTTTGGGTCCCAAGACTGTGGCCAACCTCTCTCCACTGCTGGCTAGTTTCTCCCTAAGGAGACCAGTTTCCCCCATTTCTTCAGGACTTTCCCTGTTTTTAAACTGACATTTCTCTGTGCTGAGAACTTCCTTGGTCCCATGTAGCCCTGGACAGTTGGTTATCTTATCACAGCTCTGTTCAGGCTGAGGAAATTCTCCCTGATCCTCTTTTCATCACACTGTAAAGTCCTATAACTGTGCTCCCCACCTCACACTCAGGGGTGCAGCCCTCCCATAGCTGCACAGGCCTCTCTGCACCCTATGATGGACCCTGTTCAGAGCCCTGGGCAGGAGGCCTGGGGTGATTATGAACCTATGGGTGGTTTGTGTATCTATGTGTTTCTGTGTTTGTTTATGTGTGTGTTCGTATGTGGCTCTGTGTGTGTACTTGTGTGTCTCTGGCTGGTTATGTATTTTTCTATGTGCCTGCTTGTGTCTTTGCATGTGTGTCTGTGTTATTGTGGGTGGTGTGCATGTCTGTTGACTGTGTGTCTGGGAGTGCATCTGTGTATCTGCCTGTGTCCATGTACAGATGTGAGAGCATCACTTGGGGTGACCCTCAGAGGGAGAGGCTTACTTGTTCATGCTTATCTGCCAATGGCTAGTTTGGGACACTGGTATCCAGTTGAGCTCTCCCTTGTAGTAGCGGTGGTCCACCCCACCAAACATCACCACACTGCCCTCTGGCTTGTTTCTGTAGAGAGAGGAGAGGGGGAGATCCTTGGAGGACAGTAACAACAGCACTGTCTGAGAGCTGTGCTTGTCCACCTTTCAAAAAGGAGTTGAAAAAGGAGTCCCACACTTTTGTTTTGGGTCCCACTCTTTCTTTTTACACTGGCTCCTGCAAATTGTTTAGCTGGTTCTGGGTACCCAGTGAAATGTTAGTGAGAAGGGAAGTACATCAAGTACACTGGTCCCCATGTACAGATGCAGAAATCAAGTCTAGAAGAGATTGAGAACCAGACAGAGGTCAGTCGCTGGCTAATGAGCGGCACAAAGGAGGTTAGAAGCCTGGCCACCTGCCTGGGCTCCACCTACTCATTCTTCAGAAGAGGTCCTGGACCTCCTGTGACGTGAGTGCTCAGAGATACCCTCAGAGGACAGTGTGCTGAAGACTTTTGGCTTCCCCCTTGTCCAGCCTGTATTTTTTCAGAAAAATCAAGGCCTGAAAGCACTAAGGGTGTGGCTTCAAGTCACCCAGGATTGGCTTCACTGGCCCGTGACCTGTGCTGTCCATTGGGCCCCACACTCAGCAGGGCCCCCACCTCTGCTCTCCCTGTCTTGAAATTCCCAGGGAGTTTGAAAAAGGAGTTGAAAAAGGAGTCCCACACTTTCGTTTTGGGTCCCACTCTTTCTTTTTGCACTGGCTCCTGCAAATTGTTTAGCTGATTCTGGGTACCCAGTGAAATGTTAGTGAGAAGGGAAAGATTTCCACCTTCCCTCTCTTCCCTTCCATGTCAAATTCATCAGCAAATCCTGTTGCCTTTTCTTCCAACTCGTATCCTGACACCTTGCATTAGTCTTCCTTTTCGCTCACCCCCTACAACAAGCCCCGGCTCTTACGCCCACGAGCATGGTTGTGTACCAATAAAACTTTATTTATAAAAGCCAGTGGTGAAGCCAGGTGGGACCCTGGGCCATAGTTATCCTGGGTTAGAATATCCCTTAGGATACTTCTGTATCAATTGTTGCATAATTTTCATGCAACTGAAAGCATCTTAAAACTAATTTGGAGAGAGGGATTGTTCAGCTCAGACTTACGTGTTCAAGTAGAAGGCGAAGACAGGCTCAGAAAAGGCACCGTGTGACCACAAGTTGTCAAAGATGGGGATGGTATCTTCGATGCCCATGGCGGGAAAAGCCAAGCCCAGGATACCATCAAAGGGTAGAGAATCAAACCCGTATTCCTCCAGGCTTAGGCCAAACGACTGTTCAGGGCTAACAAGGTTCCCGATCTGTGGGCGAGAAGATTGCTCCGAAGTAAAGGTTTGTTAAGTTCGTCTAGGCTTGGGCTGAGGGAGAGATGCCATTAGCACTGCAGAGCAGAACTGAGGTCTTTCTGTGTCCTCGGTAGACTTCAGATGGTTAGACCGAGCTGGGAGGGGATTTGGATTCTATTTATGTGGGTCTGTGGACTTTTAAAACATCTGCTCCTTGAAAAACACCGTCTGAGTGAGTCAAACTGGCCTCATGCCTTCGGCAACCAAGAATCAGGCCAGGACCCAATGGTGCCCCCTTGTGGACAAAATGAGCAGGAGAGCCTTCTCTGGCGTCTCTGTGAACTGATGACAGAAATGAGGTGAATTGATGGTTAATGTATTTTGGGTTCTGCATCTGCCCAGAAAGACAGAAGTCCATTATACAATGTTGCTGGCAGGGTTCTTATGAAATTACTGCCTGGGAAATACACTTTTGGGGGTATGTGTGTGTTTGTGTGAGTGTGTATGAGAGAGAGAGAGAAAGTAAAAGAGAGAGGCGAACTACTCAGGTACTTCGGGGGAGGGAGGCTATAGGTTTTATTAGACTCCCAAAGGCCCCATACGTTAAGAACACACTTATCAGGCCCACCTACATCTCTGGCCTTCTGCTTATCCACCCCGGATACCTGAAGTGCTTGACTGTGCCCAGGGTCCCCAGATCAGTTTTATCCTTTCCCCAAACACCCACTACCAGCTTTGGTCCTGACAAGCCAGCCTAGACCCATTGCTTACCACACATGTGACCTCAGCAAGACCCTTGCTGTCTGCACCTCAGTTTCCTCATCTGTATCATTAGCTAATCAACACACCTGCTGCATGAGGTTGTTGTAGGTTTAAGCAAGTTATTACCACGAAAGTGCCTGGCACAGTCTGAGAATATAAAAGTCGGTGCTTTCCCCTCTCTTCTTGCTCCCAGCAAAATGAACCTTGAACTGCTCATGGTCAGAGGAGCTGCAAGTCCACAGCCCAATCAACTCTCTGGGTTACCTAATTCATTTGTTTGTATATCACTATGGAGACTGTCTCTCCAGGGACAGAATCCTGTGGGTAAGATGGCCAGTATCTATGGGAGTTAGGGTAGGATGGTCCTGCCAGCTGGTCCTGTATCTGTTTTGTAAGCAGTGGTCACTCCATAGTCAGTCCTGACTCAGCTTTTGTTTCCACGTTACCCGAACGGTGTCAGAGCCAAGAAATCCCTGAATTATCCCAGATCCATAGAAGATGGTGATAGGCGAGCCTACTTCCCGGAAGCTTGAAGAATTTTGAGGATTGAAGGTTTTGTGTGTATCTGCAGACACAAGAGATAAGTGTCAGTCAGGTGCCAAGGGTGGAGAAGGGAGTTGAGGGCAAGTAAAAGATGGGTGGGTTGGAGGGTGTTTGTACTCACAACAGGCTGGACTGGTACAGGTGATGCAGGGCACCCACAAGTTAGCTGAGCCTGTGTCAAAGACGACCCGGAACTCCTGAGGGGGTGTTCCAATGGTGATGTTACCCACGTAGGCAGTCTGTGGGGACCAAGATGGGTGGGTTAGTGCAGATCTGGCTCCCCTCGATTCCCACACTGCTGCCTCCCTCTGGGTGTCACATGTCTTCTGAGATCACTTTCCAATCACCATGCAGCTCACAGCCTTTGTTCTCAGAGGTGCCTGCATTTGATATTTTTTCTTGCACCACGTGGTGTGTGGGATATTCACTCTATGACCAGGGGTTGAAAAAGTACCTCCTGCATTCGAAGCCCAGAGTCATAAGCACTGGACCTCCAGGGAAGTCCTGGTGCCTTCATTTGAGAAGCTCTCTAGTCTCCTCTTCAAACTCAGTCTGTGCACACCCTTCTCCAGGAGGGTCTCCTTGATCAATCCCAGCCACTCCCTCTAAACTCAGACCACATCCCATAAACACTGCACAGGTGACCCTTTCATTTGTCATATATTTACTCTTTGCCTATCCCTCAGGCTGCCTGCACAATCTTGAAGACAAAATGTGCTCTTTTTCCTAATCTAATAACAACATCCACAGTGTTAGATTCTTATGGCCTTACACAGAATAGGGATTCGGTAACTTTTTCCTGCTGTTATTCTTGCATCTGTGGAAGTTGAATTCTTCTGCCTGGGGGATTCACAATTGCTTTGCAGTTGGCTTTATCTTTTGACTAGAGATGGCTCACCCTTCATCTGTAACTGAGTGGCTCACTTAGTTCAGAAGGAACAATCTCCCTCAAACTAATGACATCTTTGACACAGAAATGGATGTTTACCTGCCACCTGGTCATTGCTGGACCCAGTCACCACAGATCAAGAGTTGTGGATGAGAATGCCTTCTCCTCTGGAATGGGGTTCCTGTTCCCCAGTGTTTCTGCCTCCTGCAAGAGCCCCAGCCCCAACTTCCCATCTGCCACCTCCAGAAGAACCTCAGTGCTAGGCCAGAGCACCAGGGGGCGCTGTGAGAGCCATCCTCCCTACAAACTCACATCCAGATAGTTCCTCAGGGGGTGAATAGTTATTTTGGAGTCATTCTTGGACAGTCTGTAAGCTTGTTCCTCCAGGAAATTGTTCAGCAAGTTTTTTTCCCTCAGGGTTTCTCGCAAGGTCTTCATTTTCTTTAGAGGCAAACTTTCACCGAGGATTAGGAAAAGAAACAAAGGAGAAGATACCATTAGCTGTCTGTGTTAAGGTATAACTGTCATTGTAATACACTGTGTATTTTCCAAGCGTTTTTATGAATGTCACGTTATTATCAGAATGCCATGCAAATACCATGGCAAGGGCGTAGGTTTGAATACAGGTTCTGTTGTGTAACATTGGGTAAGACCATCTGGATTCTCAGCTTACCCCTGGGTAAAACGGTGGAATGTAATGATTCTCATCCTCCACATAGAAAATTGGGAGATAAATGAAGTGATGGATATAATGTATCTGATATATAGTGAATCTCAACAATGACAGCTGTTAGTATTGCTATTGCCATTCCACTGTATTGTTCTCAAGGAAGCTCAGGGAAGAAGGTTGTAGAAGGGGATCATTATCCTAATTTTATGGGGAAGGAATCTGAAATTCAAAGAGTTTGTCACTTGGCTGTGGTCACACTGCTTGTCAGATATAAAATAGGGTAGAAGTAGCTTTCCCAATCTTTCTCCAAGTAGAAACGGAACAGAGGGTTGAGAGAAGAATCCAGGAGATAGGAAACAAATTAGGGAAATTAAGAAGCTAAAGAAGCAAGGATGAGTCAAAACTGAAAAATTAAAAGAAGAGAAAACAACATGGAGAGATCTGCACTCACAGAGACTTCCAAGGAGATGGAGAGATAAATTAGAGAGATGCCGAGATGCAGACATAGACATATACACACTGAAGTAGAGAGAGAACAGAGAGGACACCTAGAATATGTAGAAATGTAGAAAAATGCTATTCCACAGGACCACACATACATTTGTACAGGTTGTGCACTAAACAATTGCAAGGTCTTCCATTTTCAGCAGGTCACCACATGATGGGGTCCCAAGAGTTATGCAACCATGGAAACCTACATCTCGATCCTTGGGACCCACAGTTTCTATAGCAAGGTGCCTGCATGCGTGCTAAGCCCCTTCAGTCATGTCCAACTCTATATGACCCTATGGACCACAGCCTGCCAGGCTCCTCTGCCTGTGGGATTCTCCAGGCAAAAATATTGGAGTGGGTTGCCATGTCCTTCTCCAGGGGATATTCCCGACCTAGGAATTGAACCTGCATCTCTTACATCTCCTACATTTGCACGTGGGTCCTTTACCACTAGCACTACCTGCGAAGCCCAAGGCTAAAGAAGCAAGAATAGGTACCTATAGAAGGTGCTTATCAGTAAGTAAGAGTTGAACCTTAAGACCATCAGGGAAATATTCCATTCCTTTCTAACCCAGAAAGGAAGATGATGCCACTTACAGTCCCCATACTTACATGACTATGCACTCTGAGAGGGCCACCAGCCCGAGGAGCACAAGCCACTTCATGCTTCTTTCCTGGCTCCAAGTACTCAGGGAAGCTTTAGTTCCTTGACATGCAGTGGTGACCAGGAGCTTCTAGTTATATGTGCTCTAACCTGCCCTGATTGTCCCCTTTAGGCCACTAATGGATCTGATAAAAATACAAACCTCTTGATAAAAATTTTATTTCCATCATTGTCCTTAGGGAATGGACTTAGAAAATTCTTGGAATACAGAGAATTCTCCTGTGATCTCTTACTTGAGGCTAGGCTGGAGTGAACCGCATGGACATCTAGGTGTGGAGAAACTTGCCAACCTGGAGAAAATAACTGCTAAGAACACCATAAAAATGAATACCAGGGGCCGTGCTAGACATTCATGATCTCATGTGGTCTGCCTAGCCACTTCATGAGGTATGGTTTGCTGTCCTCATTGGAGAGCTGATTGCTAGGAGGCAAAGAGGTCAAATGGAAAAGTGGAGGCTTGAGAGGCAGCCCAGGGACATATGAGTGGCTTTAGGTAGTGGGTGTAATGGCAGAGATAAGGGGCACCTATGATGCCAGTCTACATCAAAGATTTAGGGCAGAGCAGTATTTCAATTGCATGATTTCAGTATTGGAAGAAGTGCCATATGCATCCACAAGATATTTTATATCGTCAGGGAAGACACATGTGCTGATGTCTGAGTTAGATGGTGGAAAGTCCAAGTTGATCAAGACACAAGTGGTCTTTATCTTAATCGAGCTATCAGTCTAGTTCTTACAAACTCATGGTCCAAGAAGCAAGAGAAATGATACAAAGCCTAGGCAGCCGTGCTCAACACTGGGCAGCACATGCCTTTCCACTGGGAGCAGCCTCTCCTCCACTTCAGCCATGCTGGAAAGTGGGTCAGTTGGCCATGTTTTTGAGAGAAGTCAAAAGTCTGGATATTTATGTGCAAGTTCTTGATTTTAATGTTAGTAACTAATTTTTATCCCCCCTAAACAGATTGGGAGCTATATTTCCACCATGGTGGGCTGGAATCAGCCTTCAGTCTATGCAGGTTTTTATTTCTGGCCTAGAAGTAGGAGTGTAGTGGGGACAGAGATGGATTTAATCTAAGTTGGTTGATTTAAAATGAGACTGAATGCATATTAAACATGTTAGTTTTCTTTCTATTTGAAAGGAAAGATCACGAGGGACGTATCAATCAATGACCTTAATAATGTCAGTTTGCTGAGGATAAATAGATAGATGTCTGATGTAAGTCTCCAGTAGGGTCCATGCCATGAAAAATTTTGACTGCCAAACAAAACACAGAAAAAATAATTTTGAAGTGTCTTATCAATCAAAGAAGGCAAAGAAAACCACACCAGTCTGGGCTCCAACCCAGACTGAGATGAACAGGGCTATCTGTTAAACTGTTACCACAGCCAAAGGAAAGACAATCGTGTTTCCTGGCTCTTCCAGGAAAATAGGCTCTCCCAGGGCCTATTCTTGCATGAGATCTATCCTGGCCTGTCCCTTGGATACAATAACAGGGGCCTGGTCTGGACACCAGGTATGTATAGATGGGGCACAATGTCGTAACCCTAATTTTTGCAAATTGTTTAAATCCAGTTTTGGTAGTTCCGTCTTTACAGAGGGAATATGAGAGCATCTAACAAATGACACACACATTTGCTCTTTAACTCAGCAATTCTACTCCTAGGGATCTACCCAACGACACACTGGTGAAAATATAAAAAGCTATATGCACAAGCTATCTTTTGCACGTTGTTTTTAAAATCAAAATATAAGCAACATACCTGAAGTGACCATCCATGGGGGAATCTGCAATAAGGCACAGGGCATCCCAACACCGGGGTATAATGTGGATGAAGGAGTAGTGGAATGGGTGACATTGTCAACTGTGTATTTAGCTTTTTAAAAAAAGAGGGTCCAAAAAAGTTCTTAGAGTTTGTTGCTTCTTATACACATGTATGTCTATTTTCATTTAGAAAGAGTAAAAGAATTAGCCAAAAACAACTAAAATGTAATTTATAGATGAGGAGCAGGGAAGTGAGATTTTTCTTGTTTTATGCTTTGATTTCCAGCCATGAAAATGTGTTATAGAATCAAAAAGTAATCATGTGCGTCAAAATTGAGAACAAAGACTAATAATAAGTCTAATTGTAACAAGTTGGTGACTAGCTGCACATATCAAAACATTGCTTGAGTTGCTATAAAATTCAGAATTATGACTCTACATTCAGAATACTGAATGTACTCTGGCTGAGCAAGGTTTGGTTTGAGACAAGCCTATAATCAAGGGATTTGTTCCCTCTTTGATGCTCAAAAAGATCTTGGAGCTTTGAATGACTAATGAATGAGAGAGGGGAACCAGTCATGTTCTTTGGGGACTTTGCTTTATGGATCTGCTTGGAGAAAAAGGACAGACACACAGGACAAGCCTGGACATCTCTGGGTCTCAGCTGGTTGTGAGTTGAGTTCCAGCCACCAGACTTCAGGGTCAGGTGCTGATGTTCTTCACAAGCCACCTTCAGAGAAGGAATAGAGGAAAGATATTTTGCCCAGAGAGCAGTGTAGTCAGCCGACCACGGGATCACACAAGGCAAGATGGGACAAGAGCTTTTGTTTGTCTCTTGGCTCTATCAGTTCCCTGGAGTTTCCACCCCTGAGGACAAGCACACAGAGATAGCCAGAGTCACTGGTGATTCCCCTGGCACTTGATGCCTCTGGTGATAACCAGTTTGTGTACACAGCCCTGGGCCCAGGGCTGACTCAGCCCTGTGAAAGCACCAGGGTCTCCCTTCCGGGGACGATGAGATGGTTCATTGCTGGCAACTTACAAGTAAAGTATGTAATAGGTCCTGGTTAGTGACTTGTGGCCAAGTTCCAAGCATGAATGCAATATTTGAAGTGGAAAAGTAGCTATTCATTAAGCTTGTTTACCTTGGTCCTTTACAGTGACTGTTTTTCTCACATCTAGAAAGTTCTCCCAGCTTTTTGCATTGCTGGTGTCTTTACAACGTTTAGCATCATCTAATGTGCCTCCCTCAGGCAGGCCTTCCCTGGCCACTCCAATCTCACAAGCACAGAGCCTGATCCATTCAAAGAGCCCATAGACACTGACTGCACTTCTCTCTGTGCTTTCAATGGGCACCTTTAGAGCTTGAAATTGTCCCCGATTTAAAGATGACAAAACTGAAGTTGAGAGGGGTTAAGCATCTCTGTGAAGGACATAGAGTCTGAGAGTGTTAGAGGCAAGATGTGAATCCAGGTCTGTCTGACTGCTAATACAGCTGCTTCTTAGTCCTGGGCTTAGGGGACCTGAAAGTAATGTAGAGAGGACAAGAGGGTGGGGCATGGAGGGTGGCACTGAGAAAGGACCTCACAAACTGGGGCTCTGACCTGGGACATTGTCTTCTGGGGATGCAGACTGTGGACCCTTCACCATCTGCAGAGTCACCAGTTGCCATGGCAGGGGGAGGGGCATGTGCTGATTCACGGACTGATTGTTGTGAATAAAAAGTACTGCCTGCCCTTTGTGTTGCTGTTTAGTCTCTCAGTCGTGTCTGACTCTTTTGTGACTCCCATGAACTGTAGTCCACCAGGCTCCTCTGTGCATGAAATTTCCCAATACAGGAGTGGATTGGCTTTTCCCCCTCCATGACATCTACACATAACCTTACTCAAGGGGCTTGAATGTTCAGAATTTTGACTCTACATTCAGACTGATGTTTCAGCTTCCTGTTGGGGGAGCTGAAATGTCAAAGTGACACCACTGTATCTGCATAAATACCACCCCTCCCCATTTTTCTTTTGACACTGCAAAAGTCTGAAAATCTCAAAGGATTCTATGGAGGAAGGAGAAGAATGGGAACTATGTTCTCTCCATCCTGGAGGGGAGACACTATTGAACTTGAGTTAAAGACAAAGGTATATGACACAGCTTACAAAATGAGAGTGAGCAGAGCACTTAAGAAGAGCGTTAGAGCCATATGGCCTGCATTCAAATTCCAGCTTGGCCATCTACTGGTTATGTTTCCTTGGGCAAACTACTTACTGTTTTCTATCTTTAAATACAGAATAAAAGCAGAACCAACTGAGTTAATATGTGTAGGGTGCTTTGATTCATGGTAAGTGCCATATGAGTTTTGTATAAAGTGTGGATTGAAAAAATACAGCACAATGTGAGAGCTTTGAGTAAAGTTTTATTTGGGACAAACAAGGACTACAGCCAGGGAGATGGCCTCTCAGTTAGCTCTGAGGAGCTTCACTGAAGAGGTGAGGAGAGGGAGGTCAGTGTGCATTTTATTGGTGAAGAGGGTACAGGCAGGCAAGCACACATTTTGGCAGAAGTTTGTTGCTAGTGAGAAAGACCAGTTGTCTATGTTAACAATTTTAGTGCTTTTTTAGATATGGGATTATACAAGATATCAAGCACATCAAATCTTTTGAAAATATTTCTTTGAAGTGTTCTTCTTCTAGTTTCCCCAGAGCAGTGAATACCTCATTCCTGACCTCTGCCCTGAAACTCCTTTCATGGTGTGCTGAAAATAAGTGACATCAGTGGCTAGTGACTCCATCCTTGTAGTGCCAGATGGTGAGCGACATTGTTTAGTTGGCAAAGTTAAACAGGTATGTGGGACTCAAATTCATACCTGTTCCACCTGCTGTATGTGAGGAGCTTGTCCAGGACTAGGGAGCCTCTTCAGGGTCATGTCATGATTTGGGCAATCATCTGGTTTTCTCTCTGGCTTCCAGATGAAGAATCAAAACCAATAGATCAGAAGAGACTTGGCCAAGCTCATAGCAGACCAAGGGATGTTAGTGACAAATCAGGGACTGGGCCTCAGGCAAGTCAGAGTCCTGAGTCAGCCTCTTGAAAGCTGTGTGAGCTCTGTGCGGGTCTGTCCATCTGTGGAATGAATGGGCTGCATTGAGGGCCCCCAAGTCTGATGGGTTTAAGTGGAAGCTGTTTGACCTACAGCTGCTCTGGGGCCTGCCTTGAGACTGCTGCCTGGAGGAGAGGCAACTTTTTTCCTTCTAACATCTAGCTTGGCTTGAAGTGTTTGGGAACTTTGTTTGACCTCCTGGAGCCTTATCAAAGCAGATGCCAGTGGGGATGAAAAGCTGATGGCCTGCAATTGAAACCAAGGGGGGCCCAAACTAGAGACGAGCCTGGCCTGTCTTGGCCGATCAGTTGGTAAACAATCACATAACACCCTGTGTCTTACAAATTCACAGAACTCAACAAAGAATTATGTTCACCAAAGACGATGGATGGGAGAGGGATAAAATGAGAGTTTGAGGTTAAAATATATATACTACTATATATAAAATAGAAAATCAGCAAGGACCTTTTGCATAGCACAGGAATTCTACTTAGTATTCTGTAATAACCTGTATGGGAAAGGAATCTAAGTAGAATGACACATGGATATGTATAAGGGAATTAGTTTCCCATACTACTAATACTAATACAAACTATAAGTCAACTATACTCTAATATAAATTAAAACCTAAATTGTTGAAAAAGTAAACTCTAGAGATCTGTGGGGCTCTTTTGACTCGCAACGCTCCTGACGTTATGCTGGAGTGGACAGAGGAGGTGCAGGACGCCTTGACACTATCTCAGGTTGCAATTTCCCTGTCTTCGGTGTACTTCACCTTCTAGTGAGCACTTGTGACTTGTTGTTGGAGGATCTAATACCCATAGACACCAGCTGGGTGCTACTTGAAGGCTGAGAGGTAGGTGCTGCTGGGAGTGTGAAAGCCCAGTTCCCTAGCCTTAGGCTGGGGCACTTTTGAGGCACAATTTATGTTCCAGAGTTCCCTGTGGGAACCGGCTGCAGCTTCCCTCTCTGAGCTTTCCCTGAAATCAGACCCAGGCTGATTTCATCCTTTTTCCTGTCCTACTTCCCCTGTGACCTCACTTGTTTCTTTGGGAGAAATTTCTTTTTTTAAATTCTTGGCTGCACTGGGTCTTCATTGCTGCTCAGGATTTCTCTATTTGCAGTAAGAAGTGGCTCCTCTGTAGTTGCAGTGCACTGGCTTTTCATTCCAGTGACTTCTCTTGTTGCAGATCACAGGCTCTAGGGTACACAGGCTCAGTAGCTGTGGCCCACCCACTTAGTTGCTCTGTGGCACATGGAATCTTCCAGAACTAGATCTCCAATGCATATCCCCTGCACTGGAGGTGGACTCCTAACCACTGGATCAAAAGGGAAGTCCTTCTGGGAGGAACTTTGAAATAAATCATGTTTACATGAAACCTGGCATCATGGCCTATTTATGGAGAGATAAGATTGTCCCGTGCTTCAGGCAACCCCCTGAGACCAGGACTGATTTAGTTTCCCCTGCCAAGTGTTCCTACAGCACCTTGAAGCTGTCCCTGCCATGTGGCTTTGTCCTTGCTTGTTTCTGAAACCCATGCTCTATCTTCTGGAGAGCAGGGCTCTCATTTGACTCACTTGCAAGTATATGTGACTAGATATTGTCTCTATACACCAGACTCTAATGTCAGAAGAAGGCTAATACAAAGATTAGTTATTAGATTATGAATGCTAGGTTACAAGTTCAACTGCTGTAATCAAACCCTAAATAACATTGTCTTAAATAGAATACAATTTCATTTCCCTTTCATATAATAATAGTCTAGGTTACTCCACAGTGATGGGGACCCACTTCTTTCTTCTTGCTTTGCCATCTTCCACATGTAATACTTACCTCTGGTCTGATATGGTTGTTCCAGCTCCTGTCATTACATTTGCATTCAAGCTAGAGAGAGAAAGAAGGGGAAGCAGGATATGTCCCTTTTGTTTGAGGCACAACCAGAAATTATAAAATTACTTTCACTCATTTCTTACTGGTTGCAATGAAGTCACAGAGGCAATTTTATTGAAATGGCTAGGAAAAGGAATTTTTATCTGGGTCACCCTACACTAGGTGTTTAGTGACCTGTTAACACTCCTGCTTCAGTGAAGAAGTGCTGACTTACTCTATGAAGGTATAAAACCCTCAAATTCTATGACTCCTCTTATGTAAGGTTTATTTCTCACTCACATCTGTCATGGGTGGGAGGGAGCCCTGCTCATCACAGTCTTTCAGGGAGGAAAGCAGATGGAGACTCCCTCTGAATGCAGGGGAAGGGAGTGTGTGGCAAATTAGATTCTTGTCCTTAAAGGGTTTCACTTGGAAGTGACATATCACCTCTACTAAATTCCATTGGCCGAAGTAACTTCCACGGTCATGGCAAATATGGGGGTGGTGGGTACACAGAAGGGCAGGGGCATGTGATCCTACTGAAGAACATTCAAGATGAGCAACAAGGGCCACCACCTTTCATTCATGTCCCTGTGCTTCACTCTTCTTTGGTTCTCTCCACCCTGCTCTCAGCCTCTTTTGGCCTGTAGATATGGATTTGGATAAGACTATCAGAGAGGGCATATACTAGGCTGTTAATAAGTGTGGAATTCAAGCAAAAATAAGTAAATAAACACAAAAAATCCAAAACTATAAGAAATTACAAATTTGCATTTATACAAGATTAGGTGTAAGTGTGGTTTATGCATCAATTTAATAAAATTATAAAAGAAAGAAAAAAATTTTAATATAAATTCATTCACTAACCCAACAAAACAATAATGAAGCTGTACCACATTAACTACATACTATTAACAAATTTAAGTTTATACGCACATTGCAAAAACCTAAAAGTACCATACTTTGGCCACTTAATGAGAAGAACTGACTCATTGGAATATACCCTGATGCTGGCAAAGACTGAAGGCAGGAGGAAAAGGGGATGACGGAGGATGAGTTTGTTGAATGACATCACCCACTCGATGGACATGAGTTTGAGCAAACTCCGGGATATGGTGACGGACAGGAAAGCCTGGCATCGCACAGTGCATGGTATAGCAAAGAGTCAGACATGACTGAGATACTGAATTGAACTGAACTGAAAAGTACCATAACTTTAACAAGGTAAAACTTAATATTTTTTCTGCCACTGTAACAAATCTGGAGGTTGGCCATCCAGAGCTTCACTGGTTTCATCTCCAAGGTGACCTGATGGTCTAGCACAATTGCAGGAATTCCAGCCATCACACCTGAAATCCAGACAGCAGTTAAGAAGAAGGCGGGGAAGGTGAAGAGATTCATCTTCCAGCTGAATCAGCTCCTTGAAAGCAGCCTTCCAAGAAATCCCTCTTTCGGGTCTGCTTATATCACAAAGTCACCAGTCTTGACTAAGAGCAAAGAAGAGAGGGAAATGCAGTCTTTAACTACCAGGCACACGATTGTATAACAAATTACATTCTTTTTTTTTTTTTTTTTCCCCAAGGAATCTCAATAATGGGTAATTTTGTAGAAAGCTACCAGCCTGTGCTTCAGAGAACAAAACCTTTCTGGATAGATCAGACAAAACTGCTGGGCACAGTGTGAAAGCCAGGAGGAAGGAGCAGGAATGACAGACAGCTAGATGGATCTGACTTGTGTTCTAGGGGCAAAAAAAGGAAAAAAGTCTTCCTCTGAGATCTCCCGAGGACTGAACTGCAGATTATACATACCACATGGCCAAGCTTGTTTTGAAAATTGCTTTTCCATCTCAGGTCCAAAATCTCTGTCAATAACTCAGCTTCTTAAATATCTCATCTTTGTTGCCTCACCTTCTAACCCACCTGTCTCACCTTCCTTACTTCTGTTCACATCACTTCTCTATCCAGTCACCAGCATAACAAGATCCAAGACTGATGAGCCAAATGAGCATTTTTTAGAAGAAGGTAAAAACACCATGGGGCTTCCCTAGCGGCTCAACTGTAAAGAATCCACCTGCAATGTGGAAGGCCTGGATTCGGTCCTTGGGTTGGGAAGATCTCCTGGAGGAGAGCATGGTAACCCACTCTAGTACTCCTGCCTGGAGAATCCTCATGGACAGAGGAAACTGGTTGGCTGCTCCATGGGGTTGAAAGATTCGTCAGAAACGAATGAGTGGCTAAGCACAGAACACAGCAGCACCATGACTATTTCTACCTTAACATTTTGTGTTCCTGATCAAAGTCATCCGACAGGCTGAGATGGCAAGAACAGGGAGATTCTTGTTTCCTCTAAAATCCCAACCAAGAAGGTGACTTCCTTGTACCTGGAGATGGTGTGTTCACGTTGAATCCACAGTACAGTGAGTCAGTGAATGTATGTGGAGTGAATGAACAAGAGGAGAGTAAGGAGCAATCCTCTCTTTCTCTCTCACTTTTTGCCTGTATCAGGACCACTCTGAGTAGGAATGACATTGGGTGTAATCGAGGCCTGGCATATGGGGACATAGGTGCAAGTGATAGGGGACCAGGGTCACAGGGAGGCTGAAAGGAGCCGGAAGTGGAAAACAGGAGGAAGCAGGTGGGAGGAGCACCCATTTCTAGTGCCACCTGCCTCTGATGACTTGAATTTCCTTCCATGTTTATCCCTTCTCTCCTTTACTCTAACTCTCTACCTGTAGTTATTCAGCAGGCCCAGCATCACCCTCTCTGCACCCCACCCTAAGATAACTTGGCAGTGACCCAGTTGATTCAGAGAGGAGATTGTCTTTTCCTCTCAACACCCTCAGTGGGATTACTATGTCTGTCACATTTAGAAATTCTTATCATTGTTTCAGAAGTTTCTAGAGTCTGTGTAAAAAGATGTATAAAATAGTCTCTGCCTACCCTTAGAGAAGTTGCCTTCTGTAGGGATATACATATACTATATTTATACAGAGAGGCGGTGAATGTTCCATTCCAGAAAATTGTAGTAAAGGCTAAGAAAGGAAAAGAAAAGTTGTGGTGTTTGAAGAACATACAAGGAAGTTACTTACCCAGTCTTAGTGGTATAAGATGGGCTTTCCAAAAGTGGATTTTAAGACTTAAAATGTGTCAGTGATAAGTAACCCAAAACAAAAGTGGCTTACAAAGGTGGCTTATTTCCCTTTCCATGAAAGTCCTGATGTGGGCATCCATCAGTGTAATGGGGCATGGAGCTCCATGGTGTCAGGGCTCAGGATCCCCCTCCTTTGTTGTGTGGCCAGACATAGCCTCTAGTCTCCTGGTCACCTCATGGTTCAAGGTGATCACTCTAGCTCCAGCTATTGTGCCCACATTCCACTTTCCACCATGGAATCAGTAAGTGAAAGGATATCTGACCATGCTGCTGCTGCTAAGTCGCTTCAGTCGTGTCCGACTCTGTGCAACCCCATAGACGGCAGCCCACCAGGCTCCCCCGTCCCTGGGATTCTCCAGGCAAGAACACTGGGGTGGGTTGCCATTTCCTTCTCCAATGCATGAAAGTGAAAATGAAAGGGAAGTCGCTCAGTCGTGTCCAACTCTTAGCCACCCCATGGACTGCAGCCTACCAGGCTCCTCTGTCCATGGGATTTTCCAGGCAAGGGTACTGGAGTAGGGTGCCATAAACTCAAGCTAATCTATCATTAGTGCTTTCTAATGTGTTACCCTTAAGTCATACAAATAGAAGGTGAAATATTATGTAGTACAAAAGGGCGTATAACAAAACATTAAGGTGATCTACCCAGGCCCTCCCCACCCCCGAGAAACAGTTTCAACCCAGCTTTCTGGCAGCTGCTATCAGTGATAGTCACTCTGATGATATTTTCAAAGTGAAATGTTTGGAAAACCAGCTACAGCATTGCTCAAAAGAGTTTCTGATGTCTCACAAGGGTCAATAGCTGAGACAGCCTTCCTCACAAACCCCATCTTTGTTCTAACAGGTGACCACTCCTTGGAGAAGGGTGATCACTTGACCCAGTGCCATTCATACATAAGCTGCCTGGCAGCCAATGTGGAGGCAAGAACATATAAATTCTGTCCAGTTCGGGCAACTGTGATTATCCAATAAGGCCCACTCTCTCTAGAATTTGAAATAGAAATTTGAGGTTATCTAGGTAAAGGAGGGGTGGAACATAGTGAAAAAAGAACAGGTCAAATAAGGAGAATGAGGCCAAGAATGACAATGTTCCTGGCATTGTCACCACCCATGGACTTTATTGCTCTGTGATCCAATAATTTCCAGGTCACAGAAGCTGTCCAAGTTGTGTTTCTGTCAGCAGCAATGAAGGTCTTAATTCAACATCTAATGAGTTTCTGAATTCGGGTGTCATAGATTTCTTTGGTCTAAGAAGCTGTCATTTTTCCAAAGTTGCAGTTGTGGAGGCTGCTGAGAGGCAAATAGGGAATGGGCTCTCACTCCAGGCCTGCTTGTCCAGTACTAGATGGCTAGATAAGGTGGTACTAGCAGCAGGCCTTGCTTCATGGGGCATCAGCCTAGTGATTCTGGGTGCGGGAGGGTGTGTTTCATAAGGTCCTCTCTTATTTTTAAAGCACTACCCACACTGGATGGACTAACTGTAACCTAGCTACTCTGAGTTGTTTTGAGGAACTCGCCAGTCAGTTCCAGACTGAGAACCACTGCTAGGAACCCTGGTCACCAGGTGTATAGAGATGGATGCTGTGACATAGCCCTCCTTTCTGCACCTTGTTAAAATTCAGCTTTGATGGTTCAGTCCCCATGGAGGGGAGTTGACAGCATCTAGCAAATGACACACACATATGCCCTTTAACTCAACAATTCTACTCTTAGGGATCTATCCCGAAGATACAGTGGCAAGAATGCACAAAGTCAGATGCACAAGCTATTCACTACAACACTATTTGCCAAAGCAAAAGATCATAAACAGATCGTAAGTGACCATCCATGGGGGAGTGTGGAATAAGGCACAGGGCATCCCAGCACTTGGGTGTAATGCAGATGAGGAAGGAGAGGAATGGGTGAGATGTTCAGGATACACTTTAGGTCTTTTAAAAAGAGGAACCAAAAGACTGCTGATAGTCGCTCCTTTTTACATACACAGGTATGCCTATTTTCAATAAGAGTGCAAGAATAAAGCGAAAACTAACAAAAACTTTATGAATGAGAGGCAGAGAAGGGAGTGAAGTTTTACTCATTTTATAGTTTGACTTTGCAACCATGGGAATGTGTTACAGAATAAAAAATAGATAAATGTACACATCTACAGAAGTTGAGAACAAATGAAGACTAATGAGCCTAATTACATCAAGTTGCTGACGTAACTGCCCAAAACAAATCATTAGTTTAAAATGCAGAATTATTTTTAATTTTATTTTTAAACTTTACAATATTGTATTAACTTTGCCAAATATCGAAATGAATCCACCACAGGTATACATGTGTTCCCCATCCTGAACCCTCCTCCCTCCTCCCTCCCCATACCATTCCTCTGGGTCATCCCAGTGCACCAGCCCCAAGCATCCAGTATCGTGCATCAAACCTGGATTGGCAACTCATTTCATACATGATATTATACATGTTTCAAAGCCATTCTCCCAAATCTTCCCACCCTCTCCCTCTCCCACAGAGACCATAAGACTGTTCTATACATCAGTGTCTCTTTTGCTGTCTCGTACACAGGGTTATTGTTACCATCTTTCTAAATTCCATATATATATGCGTTAGTATACTGTATTGGTGTTTTTCTTTCTGGCTTACTTCACTCTGTATAATAGGCTTCAGTTTCATCCACCTCATTAGAACTGATTCAAATGTATTCTTTTTAATGGCTGAGTAATACTCCATTGTGTATATGTACCACAGCTTTCTTATCCATTCAACTGCTGATGGACATCTAGGTTGCTTCCATGTCCTGGCTATTATAAACAGTGCTGCGATGAACAATGGGGTACACGTGTCTCTTTCCCTTCTGGTTTCCACAGTGTGTATGCCCAGAAGTGGGATTGCTGGATCATAAGGCAGTTCTATTTCCAGTTTTTTAAGGAATCTCCACACTGTTCTCCATAGTGGCTGTACTAGTTTGCATTCCCACCAACAGTGTAAGAGGGTTCCCTTTTCTCCACACCCTCTCCAGCATTTATTGCTTGTAGACTTTTGGATTGCAGCCATTCTGACTGGCGTGAAATGGTACCTCATAGTGGTTTTGATTTGCATTTCTCTGATAATGAGTGATGTTGAGCATCTTTTCATGTGTTTGTTAGCCATCTGTATGTCTTCTTTGGAGAAATGTCTATTTAGTTCTTTGGCCCATTTTTTGATTGGGTAATTTATTTTTCTGGAGTTGAGGTGCAGGAGTTGCTTGTATATTTTTGAGATTAGTTGTTTGTCAGTTGCTTCATTTGCTATTATTTTCTCCCATTCTGAAGGCTGCCTTTTCACCTTGCTAATAGTTTCCTTTGTTGTGCAGAAGCTTTTAAGTTTAATTAGGTCCCATTTGTTTATTTTTGCTTTTATTTCCAATATTCTGGGAGGTGGGTCATAGAGGATCCTGCTGTGATGTATGTCGGAGAGTGTTTTGCCTATGCTGTCCTCCAGGAGTTTTATAGTTTCTGGTCTTACGTTGAGATCTTTAATCCATTTTGAGTTTATTTTTGTGTATGGTGTTAGAAAGTGTTCTAGTTTCATTCTTTTACAAGTGGTTGACCAGATTTCCCAGCACCACTTGTTAAAGAGATTGTCTTTAATCCATTGTATATTCTTGCCTCCTTTGTCAAAGATAAGGTGTCCATATGTGTGTGGATTTATCTCTGGGCTTTCTATTTTGTTCCATTGATCTATATTTCTGTCTTTGTGCCAGTACCATACTGTCTTGATAACTGTGGCTTTGTAGTAGAGCCTGAAGTCAGGTAGGTTGATTCTCCAGTTCCATTCTTCTTTCTCAAGATAGCTTTGGCTATTCGAGGTTTTTTGTATTTCCATACAAATTCTGAAGTTATTTGTTCTAGCTCTGTGAAGAATACCATTGGTAGCTTGATAGGGATTGCATTGAATCTATAAATTGCTTTGGGTAGTATACTCATTTTCACAATATTGATTCTTCCAATCCATGAACATGGTATATTTCTCCATCTATTAGTGTCCTCTTTGATTTCTTTCACCAGTGTTTTATAGTTTTCTATATATAGGTCTTTAGTTTCTTTAGGCAGATATATTCCTAAGTATTTTATTCTTTCTGTTATAATGGTGAATGGAATTGTTTCCTTAATTTCTCTTTCTGTTTCCTCACTATTAGTGTATAGGAATGCAAGGGATTTCTGTGTGTTGATTTTATATCTTGCAACTTTACTATAATCATTGATTAGTTCTAGTAATTTTCTGGTGGAGTCTTTAGGGTTTTCTATGTAGAGGATCATGTCATCTGCAAATAGTGAGAGTTTTACTTCTTCTTTTCCAGTCTGGATTCCTTTTATTTCTTTTTCTGCTCTGATTGCTGTGGCCAAAACTTCTAAAACTATGTTGAATAGTAATGCTGAAAGTGGGCACCCTTGTCTTGTTCCTGACTTTAGAGGAAATGCTTTCAATTTTTCACCATTGAGGATAATGTTTGCTGTGGGTTTGTCATATATAGCTTTTATTATATTGAGGTATGTTCCTTCTATTCCTGCTTTCTGGAGAGTTTTTTGTCATAAATGGATGTTGAATTTTGTCAAAGGCTTTCTCTGCATCTATTGAGATAATCATATGGTTTTTATTTTTCAATTTGTTAATGTGGTGTTTTACATTTATTGATTTGCGGATATTGAAGAATCCTTGCATCCCTGGGATAAAGCCCACTTGGTCATGGTGTATGATCTTTTTAATGTGTTGTTGGATTCTGATTGCTAGAATTTTGTTAAGGATTTTTGCATCTAAGTTCATCAGTGATATTGGCCTGTAGTTTTCTTTTTTTGTGTGTGTGGGATCTTTTTCAGGTTTTGGTATTAGGGTGATGGTGGCCTCATAGAATGAGTTTGGAAGTTTACCTTCCTCTGCAATTTTCTGGAAGAGTTTGAGCAGGATAGGTGTTAGCTCTTCCCTAAATTTTTGGTAGAATTCAGCTGTGAAGCCATCTGGACCTGGGCTTTTGTTTGCTGAAAGATTTTTGATTACAGTTTCAATTTCTGTGCTTGTGATGGTTCTGTTAAGATTTTCTATTTATTCCTGGTTCAGTTTTGGAAAGTTGTACTTTTCTAAAAATTTGTCCATTTCTTGCACGTTGTCCATTTTATTGGCATATAATTGTTGAAAGTAGTCTCTTATGATCCTTTGTATTTCTGTGTTGTCTGTTGTGATCTCTCCATTTTAATTTCTAATTTTATTGATTTGATTTTTCTCCCTTTTTTTCTTGATGAGTCTGGCTAATGGTTTGTCAATTTTATTTATTCTTTCAAAGAACCAGCTTTTGGCTTTGTTGCTTTTGCTATGGCCTCTTT
The DNA here is from genome assembly GCF_002263795.3 of Bos taurus. Taxonomy (NCBI): domain Eukaryota; kingdom Metazoa; phylum Chordata; class Mammalia; order Artiodactyla; family Bovidae; genus Bos; species Bos taurus. Next base: position 37,596,684 of record NC_037356.1, read on the forward strand.
TGTTTCTTTTGCATTTATTTCTGCTCTAATTTTTATGATTTCTTTCCTTTTACTAACCCTGGGGTTCTTCATTTCTTCCTTTTCTAGTTGCTTTAGGTGTAGAGTTAGGTTATTTATTTGACTGTTTTCTTGTTTCTTGAGGTATGCCTGTATTGCTATGAACTTTCCCCTTAGGACTGCTTTTACAGTGTCCCACAGGTTTTGGGTTGTTGTGTTTTCATTTTCATTCATTTCTATGCAAATTTTGATTTCTTCTGTGATTTGTTGGTTATTCAGCAGTGTGTTGTTCAGCCTCCATATGCTGGAATTTTTAATAGTTTTTCTCCTGTAATTGAGATCTAATCTTACTGCATTGTGGTCAGAAAAGATGCTTGGAATGATTTCAATTTTTTTGAATTTGCCAAGGCTAGATTTATGGCCCAGGATGTGATCTATCCTGGAGAAGGTTCCATGTGCTCTTGAGAAAAAGGTGAAATTCATTGTTTTGGGATGAAATGTCCTATAGATATCAGTTAGGTCTAACTGGTCTATTGTATCATTTAAAGTTTGTGTTTCCTTGTTAATTTTCTGTTTCGTTGATCTATCCATAGGTGTGAGTGGGGTATTAAATTCTCCCACTATTACTGTGTTTTTGTTAACTTCTCCTTTCATACTTATTAGCATTTGTCTTACATATTGTGGTGCTCCCGTTAAAATGCAGAATTTTGACTCTACATTCAGAGTGGAATAATGTCTAAGAAGAAGTATCAACAAACAAAAATATGCCCCCCACTCCAAAGACATTCAAAAATAAAAAAGTAAAGAAATCTGAGACTATACCCAACACTTTATTATTGGTAATATTGCTACTATTATTGTGAAAATTAGAGAAGGAAATGGCAAACCACTTCAGCATTCTTGCCTTAAGGACCCCATGAACAATATGAAAAGGCAAAAAGGCATGACACTGAAAGATGAACTCCCCAGGTCAGTAGGTGTCTAATATGCTACTGGAGAAGAGCAGAGAAATAGCTCCAGAAGGAACGAAGAGGCTGAGCCAAAGCCAAAATGATACCCAGTTGTAGATTTTTCCAGTGGTGAAAGTAAATCCGATGCTGTAAAGAGCAATATTTAATAGGAACTTGGATTGTTAAGTCCATGAATCAAGATAAAAGACACTTGCTCTTTGGAAGAAAAGCAATAACAAACCTAGACAGTGTGTTAAACAGCAGAGACATTGCCAACAAAGGTCCCTATAGTCAAAGTTATGGATTTTCTAGTAATCATGTACAGGTATGAGATCTGCACAATAAAAAAGATTGAGCACTGAAGGATCGATGCCTTTGAATTGTGGTGCTGGATATGACTCTTACTCTTGAGAGTCCCTTAGATAGCAAGGAGATCAAACCGATCAATCTTAAAGGAAATCAAGGCTGAATATTCATTGGAAGGACTGATGCTGAAGATGAAGCTCCAACACTTTGGCCACCTGATGCGAAGAGCAACTCATTGGGAAAAATCCTGATGCTGGGAAAGACTGAGGGCAAGAGAATGGGACAACAGAGGACGAGATGGTTGGATGGCATCACCGACTCCATGAACATGAGTTTGAGCAAAATCCAGGAGATGGTGAAGGACAGGAAAGCCTGTGAGCTGCAGTCCGTGGGATCACAGGAAATGACTGAGCGACTGAACAATTACAAATTGTGAAAACTTTGTATGTATGTCACAGGCTAAAGCAGTAAGCAATTAAAACTCATGTTGTTCTGAAGCAAAATGTTCAGTGAATAGAGAAGAGTGGATAAGCATGAAACAAAAAAAGCTTAAGTAAAACCCCGCAGTCTTAAATTTCAAATTGAAAGCAGAAGTTTGAACCAATCAATTCTTTTCTTTCTGTTTTTTTTTTTCCTAATTTTATTTTATTTTTAAACTTTACATAATTGTATTAGTTTTTTTTTTTTTTTTTTTAAAGAAAATGTGTACTTCCTGGTTCTGACAACTGGAAAGCCTAGAAGTGGTGTGACCTTGTAACAGTGATGATCCTGAGGGCTAGCTTGTGGCTTCAATACATTTCTCATGAGAAAATCCATGGATTCCTGAAGAGATGGCTGATTTCAGGGCTGGGCCAAGAAAAGTACAAGATAAGCCTGGGAATCTTGAAGGACCAGAAATCTGAGGGCTTTCAAAGACTAACAAGAGTGGGACAAAAAGTTTAGGAATCCGTTTGATGAGGCCAAAAGTGGGATAGTTTTAGCATCAGATCAACTCGATTGAAACAAATTAATATATACAAAGCCAGGAGTTCCAAATGCTAATAGACTACATCTAATTTGTTGTTGTTACAGGTTTCCAGGGCACCAACTCATGATTTTGAGCCCCAAGAAGGGGAAATAATCATCAGTTTATGCTATTTTTGTTTGCATAAGGCATGTTTCACAAAAGTACAAGTAGTTGATGGTGAAATGTTTTCTTTACTTGAAGAATTTCATGAATTAAATCAGAAGAAATGTTAGAATCAGGAAACCACTATTTGCAACAGCTTCATGAAACGATGGATCTGGGTCAAGATCATCAATGGATGCTAAAATCATTAGATGAAATGTTAAAGGGGAAGTTTATAATGGATGCAAGAGGCTGGCAACTCAGGACCCACTGCATCTATATATCAATCAAAGTGGGGCAACTAGAAATTATAAGCCTCTTGGAGTGGTGCCTTAAGAAATATATGGAACTGCTGCTGCTGCTGCTAAGTTGGGTCAGTCGTGTCCCACTTTGTGCGACCCCATAGATGGCAGCCCACCAGGCTCCTGTGTCCCTGGTGTTCTCCAGGCAAGAATACTGGAGTTGGTTGCCATTTCCTTCTCTAGTGCATGAAAATGAAAAGTGAAAGTGAAGTCGCTCAGTCTTGTCTGACTCTTCACGACCCCATGGACTGTAGCCCACCAGGCTCCTCTGTCCATGGGATTCTCCAAGCAAGAGTACTGGAGTGGGTTGCCATTGCCTTCTCCTATATATGGAACTACATATGAAATATTCCAATAAAATTTGCTGAACTCAAGTCTGGATCTAACTACCAGTTTTCAGGGAAGTATATAGATAAAGGAACAGGGAAGTAATCCTCTAAACCAGGGTTCCCAACTTTATCAGCACTAGGGACTGGTTTCCTGAAAGACAATTTTTCCACAGGCCAGAGTGAGGGGATTTCAGGATGAATCAAGGGCATTATATTTATTGTGTACTTTATCTCTATTATTATTACATTGTGATATATAATGAAATAATTAGACAGCTGTCCACAAGGCAGAATCAGTGGGAGCCCAGAGCTTGTTTTCCTGGAACTAGACTGTTCCATCTGGGGGTGATGGGAGAGCGCTGGGGAGCAGCTGTAAATACAGATGAAGCCTCACTCACTGGCCTGCTGCTCACCTTCTGCTGTGCTGCCTGGTTCCTAATAGACCAAGGACTGGTACTGGTCCTGGTACTAGTGTTGTGGAGCCCTGCTCTAAACCCAATACTTGGGACATTTATGAGACAAACCACCCCACCTATTCCCACTTTTTAAACAAATAAATGGCATAAAATTGGGGGAGATTGTTATTTAAAGTCTGAGAAAGGTCTCATGCAATATATGTGTACATTGTTTAGACTTAGATTTGAATAAAGAAACTGTTGAAAGACATTTTTCAGAGGATTAGATAAATTTGGGTTTCCCTAGTGGCTCAGATGGTAAAGAATCCACCTGCAATGAGAGAGACCTGGGTATGATCCCTGGGTTGGGATGATCCCCTGGAGAAGGGCAAGGCAACCCACTCTAGTATTCTTGCCTGGAGAATCCCCATGGATAGAGGAGCTTGGCAGGCTACAGTCCATGGGGTCGCAAAAAATCGGACACAACTGAGAGACTAAGCATACCACAGATAAATTTGAACATGGACTAGATATTGGATATTAATTTTACTTGAAACAAAAGAGCTTGTTGATCATGCATTTTTTGTGAAACTCATAATCTCTTCCTTGAAATAACTTCAGCAGAAATGAATAAATATTTTAAAAGAAGAACATTTTAAATGAGGTCTGTCTTGATTTTAAAAGAAATGTCTGTGTAGTTGCTCTGTATTGAATTGTGTCTACCCCCAAGCTCAAGGGCTTTCCTGGTGGCTCAGATGGCAATCTGCCTGCAATGCAGGAGAACTTAGTTCAGTCCCTGGGTCAGAAGATCCACTGGAGAAGGGAATGGCTACCCACTCCAGCATTCTTGCCTGGAAAATTCCAGGGACAGGGGAGCCTGGCAGGCTACAGTCCATGGGGTTGCAAAGAGTCAGACACGACCAAGCGACCAACACACCAAATTCAAATGCTGTGTCCCTAACTCCTGATATGATGGTATTAGGAGGTAGGGCCTTTGGGAGATGATTATCTTGAGATGGAGTCTTGATGATGGGGCCCTTATGATGGGATTAGAGCCTTTAGAAGGGCCACCAGAGAGCTTCTTCTCTCTATTTCTCTATTTTCCCCTCTCTGATTCTCCCTCTCCTTCCTTCTAACTCCCTCCTTCTTTTTCTCCCCCAGCCCTGCACCCCCAACAAAGACATGTGAGGACACAGCAAGATAGAACTGTCTGCTAGCCTGCTGTCTGCTGTCTGCTAGAAGAACACTCTCAATATTGAAGAACACTCTTCAGTAGAATACTCCACTAGGAACTCAGTTGGCCAGCACCTTAATCTTGGAGCTGTAGCCTCCAGTCTACAGCCCAGACAGCCTGGGCTAACTAAGAGATTAGAGTTGCATTAATGGTTCTTGATGCTGAGTCTTGAAATACAGGGTTCACAATATTATTCTTTTTTATTTTTGTTATGTTTGAAATCTTCTTGTAATAAATTTACAAAATATCCATTTTGAAGTTTTTGTCTTTAGTGATACCCTCAGGGTCCCAAGGTAAGCAGACTCTGGCAGGTGCCATTAGTTGAGTGGTTGGAGCCAATCTGCTCATTACACCAGCTCTTCCCTTTTTATCTGATCACTGTCCCCCACTCTGAATTACACCCACACCCCACCCACTCCCATCTCCCCCTCCCTGCTAAGCTGGGTGAAATCCAGGTGGAATCTTTGATGAGCCAGGACAGGGCCTGGAGGTAGAAGGAATGGGGACATCTTTAGAAAGAATGAACTGCAGATGAATGGATAAGAAAGCTGTGGTACATATACACAATGGAGTATTAGCCATTAAAAAGAATACATTTGAATCATTTCTAATGAGATGGATGAAACTGGAACCTATTATACAGAGTGAAGCCAGAAAGAAAAACACCAATACAGTATACTAACGCATATATATGGAATTTAGAAAGATGGTAACAATAACCCTGTGTACGAGACAGCAAAAGAGACACTGATGTATAGATCAGTCTTATGGACTCTGTGGGAGAGGGAGAGGGTGGGGAGATTTGGGAGAATGGCATTGAAACACGTATAATATCATGTATGAAACGAGTCGCCAGTCCAGGTTTGATGCACGATACTGGATGCTTGGGGCTGGTGCACTGGGACGACCCAGAGGGAGGGTATGGGGAGGGAGGAGGGAGGAGGGTTCAGGATGGGGAACACAGGTATACCTGTGGTGGATTCATTTCACTATTTGGCAAAACTAATACAATATTGTAAAGTTAAAAAAAAAAAAAAAAAAAACAAAAAAAGAAGGAAGACAAAAAAAAAAGAAACAAAATGATGTATAAATAAAGTATCTTGCAGATACAAAAATTGTATCTATACTTCAAATATTAATAAGTGTGTGTGTGGAGGAATTTATATTTTTAGTTATTTTTTTCTGAAATCTATAACATAATAAACCCTATTAATTCTAAAAAAAAAAAAAGAATGAACTGGGCATCACTTTCCCTAGTTTTCCCCTCTTTAGTGCCATCTGCAGGTGAGGGAGTGGGCCTGTGTAGGGAGGGAGCCAAGGAGTGGGGCTCTGGGGATATTTGTAAGGGAAGGGAGGAGGAGTTCACTAGCAAGGAACCAAGATGTGGGAAGATTGCTCAGGATCCAGGAGGGAAGGAAGAAGTACTGGGGAAAGAATGGTACCCGTCAGAGGTCTAGACCCACCCTGGTCTTCCATTAAAACTTGCTGGAATTCATGTCCTTTCTGCAGGAATTCCTGCTCTTGATGTGGAGGGGACAGAGCCAGGCAGAGGAAGAGTCACACTCAGGGGCCCTTTGATTCCAGCTAACTGTGGGCATCATCCTAAGCTAGACAGCAACATGGCAGGTCATCCAAAACATTTAAAATACTATCTAATTCATTTAACCATCCTGGATGTGGAAATTTCAGTAAATCAAAAAGCCTATAGGGTTAATTATAAAAATCATCAGGCCAATTTTTTTTGAGACCAGACTTATTTCGCAAGCAAACTAGTTTTAATTTGGATATATTTAGTAGAAATCAGGGTAATTTTAGAGAGAAAAAGATTATGTTTCAATCAATGTTAAATCCAAATTTTGTAAATGGAGTTCTACATTTAGTGATTCACTTCCCAGATAGTTCCTTGCTTTTACCATGTATTAAGGTAAACTTGATTAAATTATTAAAAACACATTCTAAGTTTTTTTTTTTCCTGAAGCTTATCTCAGTAACCTTTAGATGAAAATTAGATGCCCCATGACCTGTAGCCAGGGAATGATGTGTACTGGAATATAAAATTTAAAGGATTGTCTTCAAGCTGGATGGAAGGAGCTGTATCAGGTACCCTTAAGTAGCTCATACACAGTGAAACTGAAGGGAAAATGACTCTTGCATTATCCACTTACAAAAGCCCTACACAGGACTGGTCTACAGAGAGGACTGCTGATCTCAAACTCACCTTAAAAAATAATGCTCAAACAGATGAAACCATGCTTATAACCAGGACAAGAAGATGACATTAGGAGTAGATGGCTTACTCAAGATGCTGGACCTGATTCATATGATCTTATAATGTTTTTTTTTTACTTCTTGGACTTTTGCACATAAATCAAATGTTTTCTATCACGGAGATGACTGTATGCTAGTTTTAAAAGTCAATCCATTTGTTGGGCTGTGGCCAAATACCTGCATCTAGTACTTCTAGATTGCCTCAGGGGTTTTTCTTATCCAAGACTCTAATTGGATGACTCAGAGATTTTTGTTTTAGAAGAAGTTTCAGTACCATTCAGGCTACTCTTGATATTATTAAGGGGACCTCTCACCAGGCCAATTAATAATATCTGATCTGACTCTGACCATAATATGAATTTTCCTCTAAGTTTCTTAAACTCAATCAGGGTAACAAGTGAAAATTAGGCAAAGAATAGAACTTCTCAGAATCAGGACTGCTCCTTAGTCCTGGCTCAGAAAATGAAGAGGTGATGCAGAGGAGATTAGAGGGTTGGGGATGGAGTGGGAAACTGAGAAAGGATCTCATCTATTAGAAAATATTCATTCTTTCATTGAGCACTTCTTCAAGGTGCTCTAAGCCTAGTATGGAAAATGCTTACTGTGAAGAAGGAGCTTAGGGTGCAGGAATACTGTGAGGCCTATGCTCAGATCACAGATGCTGGGCCCAAGGGTTGAGATGCCCTGAAGCCTAGTTTGTGATCCTTTGCCATGAGCCAGTCCCTACATGAGCTTGTCCACCTGGAGGGTCAGCTTTTCCTGCATGGCCTAGCAAGGGATCAAAACTTCAGAAAAGAAATGTGACCAAACTGTAACAGACATATTCCCAGAGTCCTGACTTGGATGGAAATTTTCAAAGGCTTCCTGGTGGCAGTGGCAACTGAGCTTTGTCTCAAAGGATTAAAAACTTTGCTGAGTGAGTGGTCAGATGGAGGGAGCAACCATCAACGAGGGAAGAACTGGTACCATACTGGCCTACAGGGACTGCCATTCATCTGGCTAGCTTAGCCCTAAGGTACCTTATATCAGTCAGTCTGGGCAGTATTGACAGTACAAACCATAACCAATTTCAAAATAAGAGCCTTGGGACTTCTCTGGCTGTCCAGTGGTTAACACTCTGCCCTTCCACTGAAGGAGGTGCTGGTTTAATCCCTGAAGAGGCAACTTAAGATCTTTCGTGCCACATGGTGGGCACAAAAAAACAACCTCTCTGTCCATTAAAAGTTGTCTGTGGCTCTGATTAAAGAAATTTCTTAGGGATGCAGCCTGATGGAGGCTTCACCAACTGCAGTGCCACTGGTTGTCATGGCGGTGGAAGGGTCAGATACTTATTCATGTACTGACTATTGTGAATGAAAAGTATTGCCTGCCCTGTCAGTAAACAAAGAATGTTGCAGGCATCCAATCATCAGGATACAGCCACTCCCTATGGTCAGCTCTGACAAAATTCAGGAAGGCAAAAGGATGCCCTCCATCAAGCCTTCAGCTACTGAAGCTATGAAGCCACCTCTCCCCTAAAATCTGTGTGCCCATAGGTGATTCAGGATGAGAAAAATAAGTATACTGCCCTAGATAGCTAAGGTGCATATCAAAATAATGATTTCAATGAGCCCAGGCTCTTGCATCTTCTCATACATGGAAAAATACTTGAAGTTTTAAACTTTAGATATTTAATCTTCCTTTAATGAACAGTTATATTTTCATGTTCAGACTGCTTTTTGTTGCAAAAACTCTTAAATGTCCTGGCTCCTCCTTTATCTCTTCAGAGCAGTCCCTTAGAGCTATGAGAGGTGGCCCCCCCTGGGCTTGAAGTTCTCAAAAAGTTGGCCGAATCAAACAGAATTGCTGACTTTTAGGTTGTACATTTTTTTTTCAGTTGACAATATCAAAGCATTTGCCTGGAGTGAGCTGTGTCTCTGCTACCTGTGTTGTGTTGGTGTAAACAAGCCACAGGGCTCCAGTGAATTTTGAGGGAATATAGAAGTATAAGCCAGCGTGAGTCTAGGACAAAGACTTGAAAACTTGGACAACAGCACTAATGAATGATACACACAGGACAGTGTAGAAAAGGGGAACCAAGATCAGGTCCCAGGGTGGTTTAAGCCAATGTTCAAGATCATGGAATTTATCCTGTGGGCAGTGGGAATCTTTGAGTAGATGAGTAAAACTACAGAGAATGGGGGAGAAAAATGGAAAGTGAGGCTAAAACAGAAGGAGATTAAACATGTATAGGGAGGGAGGATGGAGGGGGGTTCAGGATGGGGAACACTTGTACACCTGTGGTGAATTCATGTCGATGTATGGAAAAACCAATACAACATTGTAAAGTTAAAAAAAAAAAAAAAGAAAGTACATGAAGAGAACCAAGAAGCTGTAGAAACAGAATGGGAAAAACTCTGGACATGGAGTGAAGGTCATGGCCACCAGCTTCCAAACTTCCATTTCATTAGGAAGTGGGAGTGTGGACATGTATTTTGGAGGGTTGTTTACACTGGAGAATCAAGACTTTAGTAGGGGCATAAAGACCAACTTCAAGTCTCTAAGAGTTTTCACCTTAAAGAAAAGCTACATTTACTCTTTGACAAATTTTCAGAGTAAAACAATGAAAAGGCTAAATGGGATACAGGTAGATTTCACTTTAATTTGCTAACAGCTTCTGTTATTAACTTACCCTTGTCATTTGCTCTTTGGCAGCATCTTGCACAGACTGGGGCAGGTGTGTGATATTTGGAAATGTTAATTTCCTTCCAGTTCTCAGAGCCTAGGGAAGAAGGAATGAAAAGGTAATACTCTAGACTAGGAAGGGGTGGTAGTGAATAGTTTTGTGGCATTTTAGAACTCCACTGAAGAAAGCCCCCAGCTCCCTGCTCCCCACTTGTGTTTCAAAGGCAAAGTTAAATGAAGTTAAAAGGGAAAGTGGGCAAAGGAGTAAGTGCCTGGATGAAAAGGAGGAGGAGGCTCCTCTGGGGTGAGATGGATGGTCCACGCTGAGGCTGGTTCTCCTCCTGTCACGTCTGCAGGAAGAGGCAGAACTTCTGCTGGTGGTCCCTGGGTGCTGTGGTCTGATCCTTGAGCACATGCCCTTCATAGATGCTGGTGTGATCTCCTAGGACTGATGTTTCTTCTACCTGGGGCTTGGGAGGGGCACCTTTGTGACTTTCCCAGAGACAGTGGGCCCTGGCATATCACCTTGTGGCTGGGGGAGCTGGGATATAGTGGTGACACCACGGTATCTGCACAAACGCCATCCCCCTTCATGTTCCTTTTAACACCACGATAGTTTGTAAAATTCAAAGGAGTCTATGGAGGAGAAAAATATAGGGGGACATATATTCTTTCTGACCTGGATGAGAGAAGTTGAACTTGAATTAAAGTATATGACATGATTTAAAAAAATGAGAGTGAGCAGAGCATAACAGGTAAAAACACAGTGTCTGAGAGCAATGCTGCTGCTGCTGCTGATAAGTCTCTTCAGTCGTGTCTGACCCACTGGACCCCACCAGGCACCCCCATCTCTTTGATTCTCCAGGCAAGAATACTGGAGTGGGGTGCCATTGCCTTCTCCGCTGAGAGCAATGACCTTGGTTCAAATCCCAGTTTAACCATCTACCAGCTCTATGACCTTAGACAAGTTACTTATTCTTTCTGTGCCTCACGTTTCCCATCTTTAAATAGGTAATAACAATAACAGAACCTCAATGAGTTAATATGTGTTTGGTGTTTAGATTGATGATAAGGGCTAATAGAGTTTTGCCAAGAGAACGGACTGGTCATAGCAAACACCCTGTTCCAACAACACAAGGGAAGACTCTACACATGGACATCCCCAGATGGTCAACACTGAAATCAGACTGATTATATTCTTTGCAGCCAAAGATGGAGAAGCTCTACACAGTCAGCAAAAACAAGACCAGGAGGGGACTGTGCCTCAGATCATGAACTCCTTATTGCCAAATTCAGACTTAAATTGAAGAAAGTGGGGAAAATCACTAGATCATTTAGGTATGACCTAATCAAATCCCTTATGATTATTCAGTGGAAGTGAGAAATAGATTTAAGGAACTAGATCTGATAGACAGAGTGCCTGATGAACTATGGACGGAGGTTCATGACACTGTAGAGGAGACAGGGATCAAGACCATTCTCAAGAAAAAGAATTGCAAAAAAGCAAAATGGCTCTCTGAGGACACCTTACAAACAGCTGTGAAAAGAAGAGAAGCAAAAAGCAAAGGAGAAAAAGATACCCATTTGAATGCAGAGTTCCAAAGAATAGAAAGGAGAGATAAGAAAGCCTTCCTCAGAGATCAATGCAAAGAAATAGAGGAAAATAACAGAATGGGAAACACTAGAGATCTTTTCAAGAAAATTAGAGATACCAAGGGGACATTTCATGCAAAGATGGGCTCAATAAACGACAGAGATTGTATGGACATAACAGAAGCAGAAGATGTTAAGAAAAGGTGGCAAGAATACAGAAGAACTATACAAAAAAGATCTTCGTGACCCTGATAATCACAATGGTGTAATCACTCACCTAAAGCCAGACATCCTGGAATGTGAAGTCAAGTGGGCCTTAGGAAGCATCATTACAAATAAAGCTAGTGGAGGTGATGGATTCCAGTTGAGCTATATCAAATCCTGAAAGATGATGCTGTGAAAGTGCTGCACTCAATATGCCAGCAAATCTGGAAAATTCGGCAGTGGCCACAGGACTGGACGAGGTCAGTTTTAATTCTAATCCTAAAGAAAGGCAATGCCAAAGAATGCTCAAACTCTCACACAGTTACACTCATCTCACATGCTAGTAAAATAATGCTCAAAATTCTTCAAGCCAGGCTTCAGCAATACGTGAACCATGAAGTTCCAGTTGTTCAAGCTGGTTTTACAAAAGGCAGAGGAACAAGAGATCAAATTGCTAACATCTGCTGGATCATCGAGAAAGCAAGAGAGTTCCAGATAAACATCTATTTCTGCTTTATTGACTATGCCAAAGCCTTTGACTGTGTGGATCACCACAAACTGTGGAAAATTCTGAAAGAGATGGGAATACCAGACCACCTGACCTGTCTCTTGAGGAACCTGTATGCAGGTCAGGAAGCAACAGTTAGAACTGGACATGGAACAAAAGACTGGTTCCAAATAGGAAAAGGAGTACGTCAAGGCTGTATATTGTCACCGTGCTTATTTAACTTCTATGCAGAGTACATCATGAGAAACGCTGGGCTGGAAGAAGCACAAGCTGGAATCAAGATTGCCAGGAGAAATATCAATAACCTCAGATATGCAGATGACACCACGCTTATGGCAGAAAGTGAAGAAGAACTAAAGAGCCTCTTGATGAAAGTGAAAGAGGAGAGTGAAAAATTTGGCTTAAAGCTCAATATTCTGAAAACTAACATTATGGCATCCGGTCCCATCACTTCATGGCAAAAATGGGGGAACGGTGGAAACAGTGGCTGACTTTATTTTTTTGGGCTTCAAAATCACTGCAGATGGTGACTGCAGCCATGAAATTAAAAGATGCTGACTCCTTGGAAGGAAAGTTATGCCCAACCTAGACAGGATATTAAAAAGCAGAGACATTACTTTGTCAACAAAGGTCCTTCTAGTCAAGGCTATGGTTTTTCCAGTAGTCATGTATGGATGTGAGATTTGGACTATAAAGAAAGCTGTGTGCAGAAGAATTGATGCTTTGAACTGTGGTGATGGAGAGGACTCTTGAGAGTCCTTTGGATGGCAAGGGGATTCAACCAGTCCATCCTAAAGGAAATCAGTCCTGGGTGTTCATTGGAAGGACTGAAGTTGAAGCTGAAACTCCAATATTTTGGCCACCTAATGCAAAGAGCCCACTCATTGGGAAAGACCCTGATGCTGGGAAAGATTGAAGGCAGAAGGAGAAGGGGATGACAGAGGATGGACATGAGTTTGGGTAAACTTTGGGAGTTGGTGATGGACAGGGAGGCCTGGTATGCTGCGGTTCATGGGGTTGCAAAGAGTAGGACACACTGAGCAACTGAACTGACTGAGTGACTGAAGTGCTATTTAAGTTTTATATAAAGTTGTTGAAAAGAGCACAATGTGAGAGTTAAATTTTGTTTGGGGTGAAGTGGAGGACTGTAGCTCTGGAGACAGCTTCTCACAAAGCTCTGTTGAATATTGCCTAAGAGGTGCCTAAGAGGTATGTGTGGGAGTTCAGTGCATCTACGATTTGGTGAAGGGGTACGTGCAGTCAAGCACACATTTTGGCAGAAGCTTGCTGCTGGTTATGAAGAGCAGATATCTCTGTCAGTGATGCTTTTCTAGATATGAGAAGAAAATGGGCTCATAAAATCTTTTGAAAATATTTATTTGATGGAATGTTCTGCCAGTTTTCTCAGAGCACTGAGGGCCTCATTCCTGACCTCTACCCTAAATTCTTCACAGGCTGTGTTGAAAGGCAGTGACGTCAGTGGCTAGTGATTCCATCCTGGTAGTGTCAGATGGTGAGGGACAATGTTTAGTTGGCAAAGTATCAGGTATTTTTGGACTCAAATTCATACCTGTTCCACCTGCTGTACGTGAGGAGCTTATCTTGGCCTTCAGAACTGGCTCAGGTTCATGTCATTGTTTGAGGAATCATCTGGTTCCTTCTTTGGCTTTGCTGATGAGAAATCAAGGCCAAGAGAGCAGAAGGGACTTGGTTGAGGTTGCTGTAGACAAAGGGATGTGAATGACAAAGCAGGGACTGGAACTCTGGCAAGCCTGAGTCCTGAGTCAACCTCTCAAAAGCTGTGTGACTGCTGTGCAGGGCGGTCAAACTTGGAGGCTTTGTGGGCCTCCAGGCCTGAGGAGGTGAGTGGAAACTGTCTAACCTCCAGCTGCTCTGGGGGCTGCCTCAGGACTGCTTCCTGGAGGAGAAGCAGGTTTTTCTCTTGTCTAGTTGACCCTAGGGGTTGGAGAGCTTTGTTTGACCTCATGGAGTCTTATCACAGCCGATGCCAAGGTCAATGGGGATGAAAGTGTGAGGGGCTGTGGTGTGACACCAATATGGCCCAACCTAGAGACTGAGCCTGGCTTGTCTTGATGGAGCACTTGATCAAAAATTACACCCAGCCCTGTTCTTGCTCTTAAGAAATGTGTGTACGTTTCTCTTTGGAGTAACGAAGACTGAAATGCTATGCTGAATTTCTCTCCACTGGGGTGAAAGTACTCCTGCCTCTGGCTGATGGCTCATCCCAGTTCATCAGATATGATTTCTTGAAAACAGATTCCCAGTCTTCAAAAGTAAACTTATGGCTACCAATGGAAAGGAAGGGGAAGTGGGGCAAACTGAGAGTTTGGGATTAATATACATAGACTACTCAGTTCAGTTCAGTTCAGTTCATTTCAGCTCAGTCGTGTCCGACTCTTTGCGACCCCATGCATGGCAGCATGCCAGCCCTCCCTGTCCATCACCAACTCCCGGAGTTCACTCAAACTCATGTCCATCGAGTCGGTGATGCCATCCAGCCATCTCATCCTCTGTCGTTCCCTTCTCCTCCTGACCCCAATCCCTCCCAGCATCAGAGTCTTTTCCAATGACTCAACTCTTCGCATCAGGTGGCCCAAGTTATGGAGTTTCATCTTTAGCATCATTCCTTCCAAAGAACACCCAGGACTGATCTCCTTTAGAATGGACTGGTTGGATCTCCTTGCATTCCAAGGGACTCTCAAGAGTCTTCTCCAACACCACAGTTCAAAAGCATCAATTCTTGGCACTCAGCTTTCTTCACAGTACAACTCTCACATCCATACATGACTACTGGAAAAACCATAGCCTTGACTAGATGAACCTTTGTTGCAAAGTAATGTCTCACTACTAAATATTAAATAAATAATCCAGTAGGACCTACTGTATAGCACAGGGAACTCTTCTCAATATTCTGTAATAACTTTTATGGGAAAAGAATCTATGAAAGAATGAATATATATACATATATTATATATATATAATGGATATATATATATAATGGATATATATATATATAATGGATATATATATATATATAATGGATATATATATATATAATGGATATATATATAATGGATATATATATATATATGATGGATATATATATATAATGGATATATATATATATAATGGATATATATATATATATAATGGATATATATATATAATGGATATATATATATATAATGGATATATATATATAATGGATATATATATATATATATATAATGGATATATATATATAATGGATATATATATAATGGATATATATATATATGATGGATATATATATATATAATGGATATATATATATATAATGGATATATATATATATAATGGATATATATATATATAATGGATATATATATATATGATGGATATATATATATATATATATATACATTAATGGATATATATATATATATAATTGATATATATATATATAATGGATATATATATATAATGGATATATATATATATATATAATGGATATATATATATAATGGATATATATATATAATGGATATTATATATATATATAATGGATATATATATATATAATGGATATATATATAATGGATATATTATATATGATGGATATATATATATAATGGATATATATATATATATAATGGATATATATATATATAATGGATATATATATATATAATGGATATATATATATATATAATGGATATATATATATAATTTATATATATATATATAATTTATATATATATATATATTATATATATATATATATATATATATATAATGGATATATATATATAATGGATATATATATATAATGGATATATATATGGATATAATAGGATATATATATATATGGATTATATATAATATGATGGATATATATATATTATATATGGATATATATATATATATAATGGATATATATATATATATATGGATATATATATAATGGATATATATATATGATGGATATATATATATATATGGATATATATATATATATATATAATGGATATATATATATAATGGATATATATATAATGGATATATATATATATGATGGATATATATATATATAATGGATATATATATATATAATGGATATATATATATAATGGATATATATATAATGGATATATATATATATGATGGATATATATATATATATAATGGATATATATATATAATGGATATATATATATATAATGGATATATATATATAATGGATATATATATAATGGATATATATATATATAATGGTATATATATATATATATATAAAATGGTGAGAATAATACTGCAGTGGTTTGCCATTTCCTACACCAGGGGATCTGCCTGACCAAGTGATCAAACCCACATCTCTTGCATCTACTGGACTGGCAGGTGGAAATCAACTATACTGCAATAAAAACAAAATTAAATTAAAAAAGAAAAAGTTACCTCTAGAGACCAGAGGAGCTTTTCCCCCTCTTGTGGTATGATGTGATGTGATGCTGGAGAGGGCAGAGCCAGTGCAGAGCACCTCAACATTATCTGAGGTTGCATTTTCCTTGACTTTCATGTGCTTTTGAATGTAGGGTCACATTTGAGTTGTCTTTGGAGGATCTAGTACAAAGGCCCATAGACATGAGGTGGCCATTAGTTGAAGGCTGACAGGTCCTGGTGGGAGTGTGAAATCCCAGCTCCCCTGCCTTGTGTTGGGGCACTTTTGAGTCACAGTTTACATTCCAGAGTTCCCTGTGGGAGCAGGCCCTCTCTGAGACTTGCATGAAATCACACCCAAGGTTGGTTTCATCCCTTTTCCAGTCCTTCCAGTCCTGCTTCTCCTGGGACCTCACTGGTTTCTCTGAGAAGTTTTTTTTTTTTTTTGGACTGTGCTAGTCTTCTTTGCTGCATGAGCCTTCTCTGGTTTTAGTGAGTGAGAGCTATTCTTTACATGTGGCAAGAAGTCTTCTCATTGCAGTTGCTTCTCTTATTGCAGATCATGAGCTCTAGTGTGTAAGGGTTCAGTACTTAAGGCACACAGGCTTAGTTGTCTCCAAGCATGTGGAATCTTTCCAAACAAGGGATCCAACCCATATCCTCTGTACCAGCAGGCAGACTCCTAACCACTGGACCACCAAGGAAGTCTCTCTGGAAGTAACTTTGAATCTCTTGTACATGTAACCTTGAGTCATGGGCTACTTCTGGGGAGGATAACCCAAGGTTGTACCCTACTCCAGTGGTTCCTTGAAACTGGGACTGATATAGGTTCCTGTACAAGTTTTGCTACAGACACATGAAGCTATCTGGGCCAAGTGAATTTGCTCTTGATTGAGTTTCTGAATATAATCAATTTGATTTCAGTATTGACCATCCTTGGTGGCTCAGAGGTTAAAGCGTCTGCCTGCAATATGGGAGACTTGGGTTTGATCCCTGGGTCAGGAAGATCCCCTGGAGAAGGAAATGGCAACCCACTCCAGTATTCTTGCCTGGAGAATTCCATGGACAAAGAAGCCTGGTGGGCTACAGTCCATGGGGTTGCAAAGAGTTGGACACGACTGAGTGAGTGAAGTTGCTCCTGGTATTGACCATCTGGTGATGTCCATGTGTAGAGTCTCTTCTTGTGTTGTTGTAAGAGGGTGTTTGTTATGACCAACAACACAAGCGAAGACTCTACACATGGATATCCTCAGATGGTCAACACTGAAATCAGATTGACTATATTCTTTGCAGCCAAAGATGGAGAAGCTCTATAGTCAGCAAAAACAAGACCAGGAGGGGACTGTGTCTCAGATCATGAACTCCTTATTGCCAAATGCAGACTTAAATTGAAGAAAGTAGGGAAAACCACTAGACCATTCAGATATGAGCTAAATCAAATCCCTTATGATTATACAGTGAAATTGAGAAATAGATTTAAGGGACTAGATCTGATAGACAGAGTGCCTGATGAACTATGGACAGAGGTTCATGACACTGTAGAGGAGACAGGGGTCAAGACCATCCTCAAGAAAAAGAAATGTAAAAAAGCAAAATAGCTCTCTGAGGACTCCTTTAAAATAGCTGTGAAAAAAAGAGACGCAAAAAGCAAAGGAGAAAAGGAAAGATATACCCATTTGAATGCAGAGGTCCAAAGAATCGAAAGGAGAGATAAAGCCTTCCTCAGAGATCAATGCAAAGAAATAGAGAAAACAATAGAACGGGAAAGACTAGAGATCTCTTCAAGAAAATCAGAGATACAAAGAGGACATTTCATGCAAAGATGGGCTCAATAAATGACAGAAATTGAATGGACCTAACAGAAGCAGAAGATGTTAAGAAGAGGTGGCAAGAATACACAGAAGAACTATATGAAAAAGATCTTCATGATCCAGATAATCATGATGGTGTGATCATTCACCTAAAACCAGACATCCTGGAATGTGAAGTCAAGTGGGCCTTGAGAACCATCACTACAAACAAAGCTAGTGGAGGTGATGGAATTCCCCTTGAGCGATATCAAATCCTGAAAGATGATGCTCTGAAAGTGCTTCATTCAATATGCCAGCAAATCTGGAAAACTCAGCAGTGGGCACAGGACAGGACGAGGTCAGTTTTCATTCTGATCCTAAAGAAAGGCAATGCCAAAGAATGCTGAAACTACTGCACAATTGCACAAAGTGCACAATTGCACACTAGTAAAGTAATGCTCAAAATTCTTCAAGCCAGGCTTCACCAATACGTAAGCCATGAACTTCCAGATGTTCAAGCTGGCTTTACAAGAGACAGAGGAACCAGAGATCAAATTGCTAACATCTGCTGGATCATCGAGAAAGCAAGAGAGTTCCAGATAAACATCTATTTCTGCTTTATTGACTATGCCAAAGCCTTTGACTGTGTGGATCACAATAAACTGTGGAAAATTCTAAAAGAGATGGGAATACCAGACCACCTGACCTGTCTCTTGAGGAACCTGTATGCAGGTCAGGAAGCAACAGTTAGAACTGGACATGGAACAACAGACTGGTTCCAAATAGGAAAAGGAGTACGTCAAGGCTGTATATTGTCACCGTGCTTATTTAACTTCTATGCAGAGTACATCATGGGAAACACTAGGCTGGAAGAAGCACAAGCTGGAATCCAGATTGCCGGGAGAAATATCAATAACCTCAGATATGCAGATGACACCACCCTATTAGTTAGAAAGTGAATAAGAATGAAAAAGCCTCTTGAAAAAGTGAAAGAGGAGAGTTAAGCAGTTGGTTTAAAGCTCAAAATTCAGAAAACTAAGATCATGGCATCTGGTCCCATCACTTCATGGCAAATAGATGTGGAAACAGTGGCTGAGTTTATTTTTGGGGGCTCCAAAATCACTGCAGATGGTGATTGCAGCCATGAAATTAAAAGACGCTTACTCCTTGGAAGGAAAGTTATGACCAAGCTAGACAGGATAAAAGCAAAGACATTACTTTGTCAACAAAGGTCTATCTAGTCAAGGCTTTGGTTTTTCCAGTAGATCATGTATGGATGTAAGAGTTGGACTATAAAAAAAGCTGAGCGGTGAAGAACTGATGCTTTTGAACTGTGGTATTGGAGAAGACTCTTGAGAGTCCCTTGGACTGTAAGGAGATCCAACCAGTCCATCCTAAAGGAGATCAGTCCTGGGTGTTCATTGGAAGGACTGATGTTGAAGCTGAAATTCCAATATTTTGGCCACCTGGTGAGAAGTTCCAGTTCATTGGAAAAGACCCTGATGCTGGGAAAGATTGAGGGCAGGAGGAGAAGGGGACAAAACAGGATGAGATGTTTAGATAACATCACTGACTCAATGGACATGAGTTTGGGTAAACTCCAGGAGTTTGTGATGGACAAGGAGGTCTGGCGTGCTGTGATTCATGGGGTCCCAAAGAGTCAGACACGACTGAGCGGCTGAACTGAACTGAAGAAATTTCTTCAGGAAAATTAGAGATACCAATGGAAAATTTCATGCAAACATGAGCACAATAAAGGACAGAAATTGTATGGACCTAACAGAAACAGAAGATATTAAGAAGAGGTGGTAAGAATACACAGAAGAAATATACAAAAAAGATCTTTATTGACCCAGATAACCACGATGGTTTGATCATCACCTAGAGCCAGACACCCTGGATTGTGAAGTCAAGAGGGCCTTAGAAAGCATCCCTATGAACAAAGCTAATCCAGGTGATGGAATCCAGTTGAGCTATTTCAAATCCTAAAAGATGATGCTGTGAAAGTACTGCACTCAATATGCCAGCAAATCTGGAAAACTCGGCAGTGGCCACAGGACTGGAAAAGGTCAGTTTTCATTCCAGTTCTAAAGAAAGGCAGTGCCAAAGAATGCCCAAACTACCACACAATTGCATTCATGTCACATGCTAGCAAAGTAATGCTCAAAATTCTCCAAGGCAGGCTTCAAGAATACATGAAGCATGAACTTCCAGATGTTCAAGCTGGTTTTAGAAAAGGTAGAGGAACCAAAAGTCAAATTGCCAATATGTGTTGGATAATGGAAAAAGGCAAGAGAGTTCTAGTAAAACATCTACTTTTGCTTTATTGACTATGCCAAAGCATTTGACTGTGTGGATCACAATAAATTGTGGAAAATTCTTAAAGAGATGGGAATACCAGACCACCTCACAGGCCTCCTGAGAAAGCTGTGTGCAGTTCAAGAAGCAACAGTTAGAACTGGATATGGAACAACTGCCTGGTTCCAAATCGGGAAAGGAGTACACCAGGGCTGTATATTGCAATCCTGCTTATTTAACTTAAGTGCAGAGCACATCACGCGAAATGCTGGGCTGGATGAAGCACAAGCTGGAATCAAGATTGCCAGGAGAAATATCAATAACCTCAGATATGTAGATGACACCAGCCTTATGGCAGAAAGTGAAGAACTAAAGAGCCTCATGACGAAAGTGAAAGAGGAGAGTGGAAAAGTTGGCTTAAAGCTCAGCATTCAGAAAACTAAGACATTGGCATCTGGTCTCATCATTTCATGGGAAATAGATGTGGAAACAGTGGAAATAGTGACAGACTTTATTTTTAGGGGCTCCAAAATCACTGCAGATGGTCACTTCAACCGTGAAATTAAAAGACGCTTGTTCCTTGGAAGAAAACTTATGACCAACTTAGACAGCATATTAAAAAGCAGAGACATTACTTTGCCAACAAAGATTCATCTAGTCAAGGCTTTGGTTTTTCCAGTAATCATGTATGGATGTGAGAGATGGACTATAAAGAAAGCTGAGCACCAAAGAATTGATAATTTTGAACCGTGGTGTTGGAGAAGACTCTTGAGAGTCCCTTTGACTCCAGGGAGATCAAACTAGTCCATCCTAAAGAAGATCAGTCCTGAATATTCATTAGAAGGACTGACATTGAAGGTGAAACTCCAATACTTTGGCCACCTGATGAGAAGAACCAACTCATTGGAAAAGACCTTGATGTGGGAAATATTGTAGGCAGGAGGAGAAGGGGATGACAGAGGATGAGATTGTTGGATGGCATCACTGACTCGATGGGCATGAGTTTGAGCAGCCTCCGGGAGTTGGTGATGGACAGAAAAGCCCAGTGTACTGCAATCCATGGGGTCTCAAAGAGTCGAACGCAACTGAGCAACTGAACTGAACGGAACTGAGTTTCTGAAACCCATGCTAGACCACAGATTCTGAAGGACATGGCTCTCACTTAACCCACTTGTAGACCATGTGAGTAGATCTAGTCTCTATTTGTGTGGTGTGCTAAGTCTCTTCAATTGTGTCCGATTTTTTGTGACCCCATGGACTGTAGCCCTTCCAGGCTCCTTTGTCCTCGAGATTCTCCAAGTGAAAGTACTGGAGTGAGTCGCCATGCTCTACTCCAGTGGATCTTCCATACTTGGGTATCAAACTCACAACTCTTATGTTTCCAGCATTGGACAGGTGGGTTCTTTATCACTATTGGCATCCAGGAATGCCTGTCTCTATCCACCAGACTCTAATGTCAAAACAAGGCTAACACACAGATTTGTTACTAGGCTATGGGTATTAGGTTACAGGCTCAACTTCTGTACTCAAAATCTAAATACCCTTGTCTTAAAAACATTTTCATTTCTTTTCATGTAATAATAGTAGAGATTGCTCCACAGTGATGGGGGCCCATTTTTTTCTGGTTGCTTTGTCTTCATGAATATGTGATACTCACCTCTGGGCTTACATGGCTGCTCCAGCTCCTGCCATTACATCTGCATCCCAGCTAGCAGGAGAAAGAAGGGGACTCAGGATATGTCCCTTTCCTTTAAGGGCATAACAAGAAGTTATCAAATTACTTTCACTCATTTCTCACTGGCTGCAATGAAGTTAGAGAGGCATTTAAAAATGAAAGATAGGGTAGGAAATGAACTATCTGCTGGGTGGCCCTAGATTAGGTATTTAGTTACAGTTTAGTTACTAAATGATAAGGAGACAATTAGGAGTTCTTGTTATATTCTCCTCTTTCAGTGAAGAGAAAGTTACTTACAGTATGAAAACATAAAATGCCCAAATTTCAAAGTCTTAATAACTAAGATTTATTTCTCACTCACATCTGAGTTTAGTAGACAGGGGGCTCTGTTCAACACTTACTTTCAGGGAGGTAAGTAGGTGGAGCTTCCCTCAGGATGCAGGGGAAGGGAGTGTGAGGCCAATTAGACTCTGGTTCTTAAAGGTTTCCATTTTGAAATGATATGTCACCGCTACTCAAACTCTTCTGGCCAATGTAACTTCCATGGTCATGGCAAACCTGGGGGTGATGGGTACAGAGAAAGGCAGGAGAATGTGATCCGACTGCAGAACATTCATGGTGAGTAACAAGGACCACCACCCTTCATTCATGTCCCTGTGCTTTGTTCTTCTTTGGTTCTCCCCGCCCTCTTCCTTCACCAATTTTCGCCTGTAAATAGGGATTCAGACAATATTAAGACAGGACATATGCTAGGCTACACAAATGTGGGGAAAACAAAAAAGGAAAGAAGAAAAGAAAGAATAAATATTCAAAGTATGTAAGAATATTTAAAAAAATAATTTTGCATTTTACTATTTAGGTATATGCGTACTTTATGAACCAATCCTTAAAATAAAAAATAAGACAAATTTAAAAAATAAAATAAAATTAAAAAAATATAAATGTAATCACTAAACCCAACAAAATAATAAGGCTAAACATATTAGTATCAGGATTAGGTTTGGATGCACATCGCAAAAAACTAAGACAACTGTACCTTTAACAAGATAAACTTGATTTTTTTTCTCCCACTGAAATAAATCTGGAGGTGTGCCAGCCAGACCTTGAGTGGTATCCATCTTCAAGGTTACCTATTGGTCCAAATCAGATGCAAGAGTTCCAGCCATCACATCTGAAAACAAGACAGCACTGAAGAAGAAGGTAGGGAAGGAAAGAGACTCATCTCCCAGATGAATCAGCTCCTTGAAAAAGCAGCCTTCCAAGAAATGGCTCTTACATGTCTGCTATATCAAAAAGTCTCCAGTCATGACTAAGAGCACTGGCAGGTAGGAAATACAGTCTTTTAGCTATTGGGCATGTTGCCTAATAACAAAATGTATTTGGTGTTGAAAGAAAAGCAGAAAGTAGAGTATTTTTTAGGCAGTTTCTGGCTCCTGCCTAAAAGAACAAAACCTTTTTGGATGGATCAGCCTGAACTGCTGGGCACAATTTAGGAGCCAAGAGGAAGGAGCAGCAGTAAGAAACTGCTTGATGATCCAAGCTGCATTCCAGGAAACAACAACAACCAAAAATACAAAATTATCACTAGAGCTCTTCTAAGGATTGAATTGGGGGTTTTCCCTATCACGTGACACAATTTGTTTTGAAAACTGCTTTTCCAACTCAGGTTGCAAATATCTCTTGGTCCTTCAGCTTCTCAAGTATCTTGCCTTAGTTACCTCACATTCTGACCCCCCGTCTCACCTTCCTTACTCTTGTTCACATCACTTCTCCATCCAGTCCATCAGCATAACAAGATCCAGTACTGAGCAGCTAAACAACACTTTTCTGAAGCAGGTAAAACAAGATGATTATTACTATTTTAATATTTTTTGTTCCTGATTAAGGTCATCTGAAGGACTGAGATGTATTGGAGTAGGGAGAGCTCATATTTCCTCTAATATCCCAGCCAGGAATGTGACTTTCTTGGACCTGGAGATGGTGTGTTCACTTTTGTATCCACACGTCTTAGCAGAACAGCAAGTCCCCTATATATGAACAAGTTCTATTTCAAAGGGTGTTCAAAACTGGACTTTCAGACATTGTAGGTTTGAAATAAAGATACTGTACCACTCTACTCCATATAGTTCTATACAATAAAGTATGTAAAAGCACAATCACTTGTCAGGGATGTAACCAAAATGATGTGTGTCAGACCTGTGAACTAACTGATGTGTTTGGATATGCAAATGCACTTTTACATCTTTGAAAGTTCTCAACTTGAAGGTGTGTAAGTAACAGACTTGCTACACAGGCTTTCAGTGAATGTATGTCGTGAAGGAACAAGAGAAGTGAGTAAGGAGCTGCCTGCTCTTTCACTTTTTGCATGTATTATGGCCACTCTGAAAAGAAATGCCACTGGGTGTGATGGAGGCCTGGTGTATAGGAACATAGCTGCAAGTGACAGAGGACCAGGATCCCGGGAGGTGGAGCAAGAGCCAGGGTTGGCAGAAAAGAGTCAGAAGTACAAAATAGGAAGAAACAAGGTCACCGGTTTATTGGAAATTCAGCAAACATCCATACAGATTTGTTTGTAGTGACTTAGCTGTGGCTTAGAAGACCCTGTGGCTTAAGATGGGGCAGACAGGAAAGGAGAAGGTAGACTGAAACATGAAAATCAAACAAATAATGCCAGTCAGATATGTCTTGTACTGAAGATGTGTAAGTCCTGCCAATTTATGTGCTCCCTCCTGGGCAGAATTAAAGTAGTAAAAGAGGGAAGGTCCTCACTATGCTATCACCTTATTCTTCTTCTGTCAGTGAACATTGATTTCTAATTTAAGCTCTTTATAAACAGAGAATATACTTTGTATGATTGAATTCTTCTAACTTACTGTTCCATATAAATTTTTTGGGCTGTTATGTGCCTGGGCACATGGGCCCCTGAGCCTGGCAGGTTCTGTTTCTGCTGTAGAGTGCAGTGTATGGGGATCTGCTGTCATCTGGGGCCTGGGTTATGTCTTCAATCTGCGTTCACATGTGTGGGGTTAAGATTAATTGGGTTTAATTCTCTCATCTTGCTGTTTGTTTTGAATCTGTCCCATGTTCTTTCTTCCCATTTTTCATTTTCCCCCCTGACTTCTTTGCTTTGAGTAGTTTTTATGATTCCCTTTTATATCCCTTGCCAGTTTATTAGGTGTAACTCTTTTTTATGAAGTGGCTGTATTAAGATTCATGGTATGCATCTTTACCTTGCCAGTCGATCATCAAGTGATCTATTGCCTTACATGTAGAATAAGAACCTAATCATGCTATACTCTCATTCCTCCCTCCTGGCCTTTTTGCTGCTGTTGTCACACATTTCACTTCTACATCCATTATAAATCACATGATATATTGTTACAACTTTTGCTTTAAACAGTCATTCTCTCTTTTTTTTTAATTTAAATAAATAAAGCAGTTTATTGGGAAGGCAGAAAAAAAAATCTGTTGGTTCTCTAATTCTAAATCTATCTGAAACATTTTGTTCCATATATGTTTATATTTGTTTACATAATGGTGATTTTAAGCTCTTTATGAAGTGAAGTGAAAGTCAATGAGTCGTGTCCAACTCTTTGCGACCCCATCAACTGGTCCATGGAATTCTCCAGGCCAGAACACTGGAGTGGGCAGCCCTTCCCCCCTCCAGTGGATCTTCCCAACCTAGGGATTGAACCCAGGTCTCCCACATTGCAGGCGGATTCTTTACAAGCTGAGCCACAATGGAAGCCCATGAATCCTGGAGTGGGTAGCCTATCCCTTCTCCAGCGGATCTATACCCGGGATTGGATTCTTTACCAACTGAGCTATCAGGGAGGCCCAAGCTCTGTATAATTTTATTTATTTTTATTTTTGGCTATGCTGGGTCTTTGCTGCTGTGCGGACTTTTCTCTAGTGGTGATGTGTGGGCTTCTTGTTGTGGTGACTTCTCCTGTTGCAGACCACAGGCTCTAGAGTGTGTGGACTTCAGTAGTTGTGGCACGTGGGCTCAGTAGTTGTGGCTCCCTTGCTCTAGAGCACAGGCTCAATAGTTGTGGCACACTGGCTTACTTGCTTTGCAGCATGTGCGATCTTCCTGGACCAGGGATTGAACTCCTGTCTCCTTCATTGCCAGGCAGATTGTTTACCACTGAGCCACCAGAGAAGTCCCAATAAGCTCTTAAAATAAGACTTTTAAAGGGTCCTAGTTTCCAGTCATGTATGTCAAAGCTGTTTCAATATAGTAAGAAGACGAAGGGCAACAATGAAAAAAGGGCTGAGGATGCTTGTGTAGGATTCCTAAGTAAAAAAGGGCAAAAAAAGATGAAAAATGCTCCACCTCACTAATGAGTTAAAAAAAACAAACAAACAAAAAAAAAAAAAGCACACATTTAAACAAAAGCATAATTTTTAAGGCTTCCCAGGAGGCTCAGTGGTAAAGAAACTGCCTGCCAGTGCAGAAGCCACAGGAGCCATGGGTTTGATACCTGGGTGGGAAAAATCTGGAGAAGGAAATGACAACCCACTCCAGTATTCCTGCCTGGACAATCCCATGGACAGAGGAGCCTGGTGGGTTACAGTCCATGGGGTTGCAGAGACTTGGACACAACTGAGCACACACACGTGTGCATGCATCATTTAAAAAAAATTTGTGTGCATATTTTAATTTTATTTTTCCCCCACAGGTTTTATTTTATTTTTTAATATAAATTTATTACTTTTAATTGAAGGTTAATTACTTTAAAATGTTGTATTGGTTTTGCCATACATCAACATGAATCTGCCACGGGTGTACACATGTGCCCCATCCTGAAACCACCTCCCACCTCCCTCCCCATCCCATCCCTCTGGGTCATCCCAGTGCACCAACCCCGAGCATCCTGTATCATGCATCGAACCTGGACTGGCGATTCGTTTCACATATGATATTATACATGTTTCAATGCCTTTCTCCCAAATCATCCCACCCTCGTCCTCTCCCACAGAGTCCAAAAGAGTGTTCTATACATCTGTGTCTCTTTTGCCGTCTTGTATACAAGGTTATCATTACCATCTTTCTAAATTCAATGTATATGTGTTAGTATGCTGTATTGGTATTTTTCTTTCTGGCTTACTGCACTCTGTATAATAGGCTGCAGTTTCATCCACCTCATTAGAACTGTTTCAAATGTATTCTTTTTAATGGCAAAATAATACTCCATTGTGTATATGTACCATTAAAAAGCCTCTTGATGAAAGTGAAAGTGGAGAGCGAAAAAGTTGGCTTAAAGCTCAACATTCAGAAAACGAAGATCATGGCATCTGGTCCCATCACTTCATGGGAAATAGATGGGGAAACAGTGGAAGCAGTGTCAGACTTTATTTTCCTGGGCTCCAAAATCCCTACAGATGGTGACTGCAGCCATGAATTAAAAGATGCTTACTCCTTGGAAGGAAAGTTATGACCAACCTAGATAGCATATTCAAAAGCAGAGACATTACTTTGCCAACAAAGGTTCGTCTAGTCAAGGCTATGGTTTTTCCTGTGGTCATGTATGGATGTGAGTTGGACTGTGAAGAAGGCTGAGTGCCGAAGAATTGATGCTTTTGAACTGTGGTGTTGGAGAAGACTCTTGAGAGTCCCTTGGACCGCAAGGAGATTCAACCAGTCCATTCTGAAGGAGATCAGCCCTGGTATTTCTTTGGAAGGAATGATGCTAAAGCTGAAACTCCAGTACTTTGGCCACCTCATGCGAAGAGTTGAGTCATTGGAAAAGACTCTGATGCTGGGAGGGATTGGGGGCGAGAGGAGAAGGGGACGACAGAGGATGAGATGGCTGGATGGCATCACTGACTCGATGGATGTGAGTCTGGGTGAACTCTGGGAGTTGGTGATGGACTGGGAGGCCTGGCATGCTGCGATTCGTGGGGTCGCGAAGAGTCGCACACAACTGAAAGACCTGATCTGATCTGATCTGATATGTACCACAGCTTTCTTATCCGTTCGTCTACTGATGGACATCTAGGTTGCTTCCATGTCCTGGCTATTATAAACAGTGCTGCGATGAACATTGGGGTACATGCGTCTCTTTGAATTCTGGTTTCCTAAGAGTGTATGCCCAGCAGTGGAATTGCTGGGTCATATGGCAGGTCTATTTCCAGTTTTTTAAGGAATCTCCACACTGTTCTCCATAGTGGCTGTACTAGTTTGCATTCCCACCAACACGGTAAGAGGGTTCCCTTTTCTCTGGACAGTCTCCAGCATTTATTGCTTGTAGACTTTTGGGTAGCAGCCATTCTTACTGGTGTGAAATGGTACCTCACTGTGGTTTTGAGTTGCAAAAGGAACAGAAATGAAGTCCCTGTGGGGCTACAGTTACATATAGTTTAGTATTCTTAAAATTATTTCAAAGATCTTTTGGCGCACAATTAATTTTTCACCCAGTCAATTTTTCTTTTAATTTAGGGTTTATTTTGCATAGTTTCTGCTGCTACTTCTTCAAGTACACTGATTTTTTTCTTCTGTAGTGTCTAATCTGATGTTCTTTCCATCCAGTACACTCTTTATTTTCTATTTATTTAAAAAATAATTTTATTTATTTATTTTTTTGCTTCTCGAGTTGCAATGAGCCAGGGCTACTCTTCATTGCAGTGTGCAGGCTCCTTATTGCTTTGGTTTCTCCTGTCCCAAAGCATGGGCTCTGGGACTCAGTAGTTGTAGTTTCCAGACTCCAGAGCAGAGGCTCAATACCTGTGGTACAAGGGTTTAAATGCTCCACTGCTGGTGGGATCTTTGAGGATCGGGGATGGAACCTACATATCCAACATTGGCAGGCAGATTTTTACTACTGAGTCACCTGGGAAGTTCCTTGTATACTTTTATATACTTTATTAGTTAATTAGTTGTAACTTTTTTTTTTTTTGACGGTAGTTTTAACATTCATGCTATTCATCTGATGGCTCAGTTCAGTTCAGTTCAGTCTCTCAGTTGTGTCTGACTCTTTGAGACCCCATGGACTGCAGCATACCAGGCTTCCCTGTCCATCACCAACTCCCAGAGCCTACTCAAACTCATGTCCATCACGTTGGTGATGCCACCAACCATCTCATCCTCTGTCATCCCCTTCTCCTCCTGCCTTCAATATTTCCCAGCATCAGGGTCTTTTAGAATGAGTTGGTTATTTGCATCAGGTGGCCAAAGTGTTGGAGTTTCAGTTTCAATTTCAGTGCTTCCAATGAATATTCAGGACTGATTTCCTTTAGGATGGACTGGTTGGACCTCCTTGCAGGCCAAAGGACTCTCCAGAATCTTCTCCAAGACCGCAGTTCAAAAGCATCAATTCTTCAGTGCTCAGCTTTCTTTATAATCCAACTCACATCCATACATGACTACTGGAAAAACCATAGCCTTGACTAGATGGACCTTTGTGGATAAAGTAATGTCTCTGCTTTTTAATATGCTGTCTAGGTTGGTCATAAGTTTTCTTCCAAGGAACAAGCATCTTTTAATTTCATAGCTGCAGTCACCATCTGCAGTGATTTTGGAGTCCCCCAAAATAAAGTCTGTCACTGTTTCAACTGTTTCCTCATCTATTTGCCATGAAGTGATGGGACCAGATGCCATAATCTCAGTTTTCTGAATGTTGAGCTTTAAGACAACTTTTTCATTTTCATCAAGAGGCTCTTTAGTTCTACTTCCTTTTCTGCCATAAGGGTGGTGTCATCTGCATATCTACAGTTATTGCTATTTCTCTCAGCAATCTTGATTCCAGCTTGTGCTTCTTCCTGCCCAATGTTTCTCATGATGTCCTCTGCATATAAGTTAAATAAGCAGGTGACAATATACAGCCTTGATGTACTCCTTTTCCTATTTGGAACCAGCCTGTTTTTCCATGACCAGTTCTAACTGTCGCTTCCTGACCTACATACACATTTCTCATGAGATAGGTCAGGTGATCTGCTATTCCCATCTTTTCAAGAATTTTCCAGTTTGTGGTGATCCACACAGTCAAAGGCTTTGGCATAGTCAATAAAGCAGAAATAGATATTTTTTCTGGAACTCTCTTGCTTTTTTGATAATCCAATGGATGTTGGCAATTTGATCTCTCATTCCTCTGCCTTTTCTATACCCAGCTTGAACATCTGTAAGTTCACAGTTCATGTACTATTGAAGCCTGGCTTGGAGAATTTTGAACATTACTCTACTAGTGTGTGAGATGAGAGCAACTGTGTGGTAGTTTGAACATTCGTTGGCATTGTTGTTTTTGGGGATTGGAATGAAACCTGACATTTTCCAGTCCTGTGGCCACTGCTGAGTTTTCCAGATTTGCTGGCATATTGAGTGAAGCATTTTCACAGCATCATCTTTTAGGATTTGGAATAGTTCAACTGGAATTTCATCCCTCCACTAGTTTTCTTCGTAGTGATGCTGCCTAAGGCCCGCTTGACTTCGCATTCCAGGATGTCTGGCTGTAGGTGATGGCTCAGGCTCTAGGTGATGGCTCAGATGGTACAAAATCTGCCTGCAATTCTGGAGACCTGGATTTGATCCCTGGGTTGGGAAGATCCCCTGGAGAAGGAAATGGCAACCCACTGCAGTATTCTTGCCTGGGAGATCCCATGGACAGACGAGCCTGGTGGGCTACAGTCCATGGGATCACAAAGAGTCAGACACGCCTGAGTAATAGACACTTTCACATTCCATTCATCTTTACTTTGCCACAGTCTATCATCAAGTGATCTTCTATTGCTTTACATGTAGAATAAGAAAAATCTCTCTTAAAAATGATTTATTTAATTTATTTATTCATTTATTTGCCTGTGTTGGGTCTTAGCTATGGCATGCAGGATCTTCCTTGTAACGCAGGGACTCTCTACTTGAGGAGGGCAAGCTCAGTAGTTGCAGCACGTAGAGTCTCTATTTGAGGCATGCAGGCTTACTTGCTCAGTGGCATGTGGGATGTAAGTTCTCTGACAAAGGATTGAACCAGTGTTTCCTGCATTGCAAAGCAGATTCTCAACCACTATACCGCTGGGGAAATCCCTATATATACTTTAAATATATAGTACACATTTATCATTTCAGGTGCTCTACATTCCTCCATAGATCCAGATTTCCACTTCCTTTTAAATTCCTTCTGACGTGAGGCCTTCTTATTACATTGGTCTGTTGGTGATGAATTCTTATAGCTTTTGGGTCTAAGAAAGACTTTATTTTATCTTTTTTTTGAAATGTATTTTTCTTGGGTATAGAATTCTGAATCAATTATATATCTTTCTGCATTTTAAAATGTGGTACCGGTGTCTTCTGTCTAAATAGTTTCATATGCCTAATCTGCTGTCATTATTTTTTGTTATGTATCTGTTTTCCCTTCTGGCTACATTTCTTTCATTGCCTATTTTAAGTGAATGAACTATGATGTGCCTTGGTATACTTCTCATATTTCCTGTACTCGAGTTAACTGAGTTTCTGTGTTTATGGGTTTAAAGCTTTCATCATATGTGGAAAATTTTCGGCTAATAGTTTTGCAGTTCTTTTCTTTATTCTCTTGTCTTTCACTTCCTGTGGGATTCCAGTTGCATGTATTTTAGGATTCTTAAAGTTGTTTCAAAGCTCTCTGACACACAATTAATTTTTCCCCACTATCTTTTTAAAAACTTTATGGTTTATTTTGCATGGTTTTTGTTGCTATTGCTTCAAGTTCACTGTACTGTCAACAGTCAGTTGAAAACTGGAGAGGTATCTCCTACAGACTCATACCATTCTCTATGTGTATCTCTAATTTTCCGCTCCTTCAGGGCTACATCCCCTTACCCTGCCCAGCTGCTATTGCTGACAGAGCCAGGCTCCTAGGACCCAACTGCCCCTCAAGCTCCACAGTCTTCCCATCTGCAGGATGGGCAAGTCCTGCAGACTGGGACCCAGGCAGACTGCCACTGCTCTTAGGTCCCCAAGACAGGAAATGGGGAGATGTTCACCACTTATCTTGTGGCCAGACTCAGGGCCAGGGGTGACCTTGGTGAGGGCTCTGGAGCCCTGTAGGATGCCCCCAAGCTGGTTCCCTGTGTATGCCAGCTAACCTATTGGCCCAAGGCCAGGTAGGCTGGAGGGCCCCAGGTAAAAAAACGAGATCCAACTCTTATTTCACTTTAGCCTGAGAACCAACTCTCCACCTACTGTAGGCTGAATGGGCCTCTAAGTGATGCTCATAGACAGCTGGTTGCTTGGGCAAGGGGCCACTTGCAGCACCAAACAATGGCAGAGCAAGATCACTAATGATCTTGGGGTAACAGTTGCCTGGTAACACAGTAAGGGCCAATGGTGCACAGCAATGACCACCTGCTAAGGTCTGTGAAAGAGCGAACTCTGTTACAGAATTAATCCCATTTTATCAATAAGAAACAAATTAAGAGGATGAATAATTTGTCCAAGGTCCTGTAGCTAGTAAAAGGTCAACCTGGGATTTCAATCCAGAATATGGGTTCTCAAGCCTTGAAAGCGATTCACTGTCTTTCATGCCATGTTAACTATTTAGCACTGGGGTGTGGTGAAATCTCTTACTGCAATCCCACCCCAGAAACTTCTTAGAAAGAAAGAAATATAAAAAAGTCTTCTTCTGGAGGCGGTCCTAAGATGGCAGAGGAATAGGACGGGGAGACCACTTTCTGCTCCACAAATTCATCAAAACAACATTTGAACACTGAGTAAATTCCACAAAATAACTTCTGAATGCTGGCAGAGGACATCAGGCACCCAGAAAAGCAGCCCATTGTCTTCAAAAGGAGGTTGGAAAAAATATAAAAGACAAAAGAGGTAGGGATGGAGCTCTGTCCCAGGAAGGGAGTTTAAAAAAAGAAGTTTCCAAACACCAGGAAACATTCTCACTGCTGAGTCTGTAGCGAGCCTTGGAACCACAGAGGGCAACATAACCAGGTGGAAAAACAAATAAATAATTAAAACCCACAGATTACGTGCCCAATGGTAACTCCCCCAGTGGAGAACCAGTGCAGTCGTCTGCATCCATCACTAGCAAGCGGGGGCTGGGCAGGGAGGCACCAGCTGCATTGCTTAGAGTAAGGACTGGGTCTCTGTGCCCCGAGGGCAATCTGAAGGAACTAACTTGGGCTAGCAAACCATACTGTGGGATAGCTACCACGTGAAAAGCCGTAACCTAGGACACCGCCAGGCTCGCTCAAAGAACAAAGGACTGACTAGAGCTACATGAAAAGCCCTAATCTAAGGCCCTGTCAGGCTCACTTACAGAACAAAGGGCTGAGCAGAGCTAGCAGGCTGCAGACCATCCCCCTCCGGTGACAGGCAGCCAGAGCCGGTAGGGGGCATTCGCGGCCCCAGAGAGGCATTATCTACCAAACTGCAAGCAGGCTTCATTGCTAAGACTTCTTGGGATTCTGGATGGTCAACATCCACCTGAGAAGGTGCACTGGTTGTACACCCGGAAAACCGAGTGGCAGGGACGGGGGAGGCAATAAATTGCAGCGACCCCACTCGCCAAACATCTGGTCACCTGACCTGCTCCGACTTGGGAAGGGCACAAGTGAGCCTAAAAAAGTGTCCACCACTACTCCCTTGTGTCAGGGCGGAAATCAGACACTGAAGAGACCAGCAAATGGAAGAAGCTATAACAGAGGGAACCGCCTTGGAAGTGACAGGTGCAATAGATTAAAACCCTGTAGTTAGTACTGACTACATGGGAAGGGGCCTATAGATCTTGAGAAATATAAGCCAGACCAAGGAACTATCCAAAAAAGAACTCACCCCACACTGCCCACAAAAACACCAGAGAAATACCTAGATATATTTTTACTATTTTGACTATCATTCTTTTTTTTTTAATTTTTAAAATTTGTAAGCCCTCTATTACTCCTTTAATTTTCATTTTTATGACCTACCATTACTTTGCCTCCCACCAAAAAAAAAAAAAAAAAAAGGAGAGACCCTATTTTTTAAAGGAAACTTCATATATATTTTATAATTTTTGTGACTTTTAAAAAAAATATCGTATTTTTGAAAATCTAACCTCTATTCTAGATTTTTAATCTTTGACTTTTGGAATTTGTTATCAATTTTGTACCCTTAAGAACCCAATCTTCAGTACCCATTTTTACTTGGGAGTGAGATTACTGGCTTGATGGCTCTCTCCCCCTTTGGACTCTCCTTTTTCTCCACCAGGTCGCCTCTATCTCCTCCCTCTTCCTTCTCTTCTCTACCCAACTCTATGAATTTCTTTGTGAGTTCTGGACTGTGGAGAACACTTAGGGAACTGATTACTGGCTGGATCTGTCTCTCTCCTTTTGATTCCCCCCTTTATCCACCAGACCACCTTTGTCTCCTTCCTCCCTCTTCTCCTCTCTGTATAACTTCGTGAACATCTCTGAGCAGTCCAGACTGTGGATCGCAGATAAGGAAGTGATTACTGGCTAGCTTGTTCTCTCCTCTTTTGATTCCATCTCATCTCATTCAGGTCACCTCTATCTCCCTCCTCCCTCTTCTCTTCTCCATGTAACTCTGTGAACCTCTCTGGGTGTCCCTCAAAACTTTTCATCTTTAACCTAGATGTTTTATCAATGGTGCTGTATAGATGGAGAAGTCTTGAGGCTACTGTAAAAATAAGACTGAAAATCAGAAGCAGGAGGCTTAAGTCCAAATACTGAGAACACCAGAGAACTCCTGACTCCAGGAAACATTAATTGACAGGAACTCATCAAATGCCTCCATACCTACACTGAAACCAAGCACCACCCAAGGGCCAAAAAGTTCCAGAGCAAAACCTTGCAAATTCTCCAGAAACACAGGAGCACATCCCTGAGCTTCAATATACAGGCTGCCCCAAATCAATCCAAACCCATTGACATCTCATAACTCATTACTGGACACTTCATTGCACTTCAGAGAGAAGAAATCCAGATCCACCCACCAGAACACTGACACAAGCTTCCCTAACCAGGAAACCTTGACAAGCCACCCATACAACCCCACCCACAGTGAGGAAACTCCATAATCAAGAGAACTCCACAAACTGCCAGAATACAGAAAAGTTAAAGTTAGTTAAGTCACTCAGTCATGTCCGACTCTTTGTGACCCCATGAACTATAGCCCACCAGGCTCCTCCATCCATGGGGTCCTCCAGGCAAGAATACTGGAGTGGGTTGCCATTTCAAGGCCACCCCAAACTCAGCAATATAAACAAGATGAAGAGACAGAGGAATATCCATCAGGTAAAGGAACAGGGTAAATGCCCACCAAACCAAACAAAAGAGGAAGAGATAGGGAATCTACCTGATAAAGAATTCCAAATAATGATAGTGAAAATGATCCAAAATCTTGAAAACAAAACAGAATCACAGATAAATAGCCTGGAGACAAGGATTGAGAAGATGCAAGAAAGGTTTAACAAGGACCTAGAAGAAATAAAAAAGAGTCAATATATAATGAATAATGCAGAAAATGAGATAAAAAACACTCTGGAGGGAACAAATAGTAGAATAACAGAGGCAGAAGATAAGATTAGTGAGGTAGAAGATAGAATGGTAGAAATAAATGAATCAGAGAGGAAAAAAGAAAAATGAATTAAAAGAAATGAGGACAATCTCAGAGACCTCTGGGAGAATGGTAAACATCCCAACATTCGAATCATAGGAGTCCCAGAAGAAGCATACAAAAAGGAAGACCATAAGAAAATACTTGAGGAGATAATAGTTGAAAACTTCCCTAAATTGGGGAAAGAAATAATCACGTAAGTCCAAGAAATCCAGAGCATCCCAAATAGGATAAACCCAAGGTGAAACACCCCAAGACACATATTAATCAAATTAACAAAGATCAAACACAAAGAACAAATATTAAAAGCAGCAAGGGAAAAACCATCAAATAACACACAAGGGGATTCCCATAAGGATAACAGCTGATCTTTCAATAGAAACTCTTCAGGCCAGGAGGGAATGGCAGGACAGACTTAAAGTGATGAAAGAAAATAAACTATAGCCCAGATTACTGTACCCAGCAAGGATCTCATTCAAATATGAAGGAGAAATCAAAAGCTTTACAGACAAGCAAAAGCTGAGAGAATTCAGCACCACCAAACCAGCTCTCCAACAAATGCTAAAGGATATTCTCTAGACAGGAATCACAAAAAAGGGTGTATAAACTCAAACCCAAAACAATAAAGTAAGTGGCAACGGGATCATCCATATCAATAATTACCTTAAACATAAATGGGTTGAAAGCCCCAACCAAAAGAGAAAGACTGGATGAATGGATATGAAGACAAGACCCCTATATGTGTTGTCTACAAGAGACCCACCTCAAAACAAGGGACACATACAGACTGAAAGTGAAGGGCTGGAAAAAGATATTCCACGCAAATAGAGACCAAAAGAAAGCAGGAGTAGCAATACTCATATCAGATAAAATAGACTTTAAAACAAAGGCTGTCAAAAGAGACAAAGAAGGACACTACATAATGATCAAAGGATCAGTCCAAGAAGAAGATACAACAATTATAAATATATATGCACCCAACATAGGAGCACCTCAATATGTAAGACAAATGCTAACAAGTATGAAAGGGGAAATTAACAATAACACAATAATAGTGGGAGACTTTAATACCCCACTCACACCTATGGATAGATCAACTAAAAAGAAAATTAACAAGGAAACACAAACTTTAAATGATACAATAGACCAGTTAGACCTAATTGATATCTATAGGACATTTCACACCAAAACAATGAATTTCTTCTTTTCCTCAAGCTCACAAGGAACTTTCTCCAGGATATATCACATCCTGGGCCATAAATTAGCCTTGGTAAATTAAAAAAAGTGAAATCATTCCAAACATCTTTTCTGACCACAATTCAGTAAGATTAGATCTCAATTACGGGAGGAAAACTATTAAAAATGCCAACATATGGAAGCTGAACAACACGCTGCTGAATAACCAACAAATCACAGAAGAAATCAAAAAAGAAATCAAAATATGTATAGAAACGAATGAAAATTAAAACACAACAACTCAAAACCTGTGGGACACTTTAAAAGCAGTCCTAAGGGGAAAGTTCATAGCAATACAGGCATGCCTCAAGAAACAAGAAAACAGTCAAATAAATAACCTAACTCTACACCTAAAGCAACTAGAAAAGGAAGAAATGAAGAACCCCAGGATTAGTAGAAGGAAAGAAATCTAAAAATTAGAGCAGAAATAAATGCAAAAGAAACAAAAGAGACCATAGCAAAAACCAACAAAGCCAAAAGTTGGTTCTTTGAGAGGATAAATAAAATTGACAAACCATTAGCCAGACTCATCAAGAAACAAAGGGAGAAAAATCAAATCAATAAAATTAGAAATGAAAATGGAGAGATCACAACAGACAACACAGAAATACAAAGGATCATAAGAGACTACTATCAGCAATTATTTGCCAATAAAATAGACAACTTGGAAGAAATGGACAAATTCTTAGAAAAGTACAACTTTCCAAAACTGAACCAGGAAGAAATAAAAAATCTTAACAGATCCATCACAAGCACGGAAATTGAAATTGTAATCAGAAATCTTCCAGCAAACAAAAGCCCAGGTCCAGATGGCTTCACAGCTGAATTCTACCAAAAATTTAGGGAAGAGCTAACACCTATCCTACTCAAACTCTTCCAGAAAATTGCAGAGGAAGGTAACCTTCCAAACTCATTCTATGAGGCCACCATCACTCTACTATCAAAACCTGACAAAGATGCCACAAAAAAAGAAATATACAGGCCAATATCACTGATGAACATAGATGCAAAAATCCTTGACAAAATTCTAGCAATCAGAATCCAACAACATACATCATGACCAAGTGGGCTTTATCCCAGGGATGCAAGGATTCTTCAATATCCACAAATCAATGTAATATACCACATTAACAAATTGAAAAATAAAAGCCATATGATTATCTCAATAGATGCAGAGAAAGCCTTTGACAAAATTCAACATCCATTTTTGATAAGAACTCTCCAGAAAGCAGGAATAGAAGGAACATACCTCAACATAATAAAATCTATATGTGACCAACCCACAGCAAACTTTATCCTCAATGGAGAAAAATTGAAAGCATTTCCCCTAAAGTCAAGAACAAGACAAGAGTGCCCACTTTCACCACTACTAT
The DNA here is from genome assembly GCF_002263795.3 of Bos taurus. Lineage (NCBI taxonomy): Eukaryota > Metazoa > Chordata > Mammalia > Artiodactyla > Bovidae > Bos > Bos taurus. The sequence goes on from NC_037356.1 coordinate 37,634,885, forward strand.
TCAACATAGTTTTGGAAGTTTTGGCCACAGCAATCAGAGCAGAAAAAGAAATAAAAGAATCCAGATTGGAAAAGAAGTAAAACTCTCACTGTTTGCAGATGACATGATCCTCTACATAGAAAACCCTAAAGACTCCACCAGAAAATTACTAGAGCTAATCAATGAATATAGTGAAGTTTCAGGATATAAAATCAACACACAGAAATCCCTTGCATTCCTATACACTAATAATGAGAAAATAGAAAGAGAAATTAAGGAAACAAGTCCATTCACCATTGCAACGAAAAGAATAAAATACTTAGGAATATATCTACCTAAAGAAACTAAAAACTTATATATAGAAAACTATAAAACACTGGTGAAAGAAATCAAAGAGGACACTAATAGATGGAGAAATATACCATATTCATGGATTGGAAGAATCAATATAGTGAAAATGAGTATACTACCCAAAGCAATCTATAGATTCAATGCAATCCCTATCAAGCTACCAACGCTATTTTTCACAGAGCTAAAACAAATTCAGAATTTGTATGGAAATACAAAAAACCTCGAATATCCAAAGCAATCTTGAGAAAGAAGAATGGAACTGGAGGAGTCAACCTGCCTGATTTCAGGCTCTACTACAAAGCCACAGTCATCAAGACAGTATGGTACTGGCACAAAGACAGAAATATAGATCAATGGAACAAAACAGAAAGGCGAGAGATAAATCCACACACCTATGGACACCTTATCTTTGACAAAGGAGGCAAGAATATACAATGGGAAAAAGACAATCTCTTTAACAAGTGATGCTGGGAAAATTGGTCAACCACTTGTAAAAGAATGAAAGTAGAACAGTTTCTAACACCATACATAAAAATAAACTGAAAATGGATTAAAGATTTAAATATAAGGCCAGAAACTATAAAACTCCTAGAGGAGAACATAGGCAAAACACTCTCTGACATACATCACAGCAGGATCCTCTATGACCCACCTCCCAGAATATTGGAAATAAAAGCAAAAAGAAACAAATGGGACCTAATTAAAATTAAAAGCTTCTGCACAACAAAGGAAACTATAAGCAAGGTGAAAAGACAGCATTCAGAATGGGAGAAAATAATAGCAAATGAAGCAACTGACAAAGAATTAATCTTAAAAATATACAAGCAACTCCTGCAGCTCAACTCCAGAAAAGTAAATGACCCATTCAAAATATGGGCCAATGAACTAAACCGACATTTCTCCAAAGAAGACATACAGATGGCTAACAAACACATGAAAAGATGATCAACATCACTCATTATCAGAGAAATGCAAATCAAAACCACAATGAGGTACCATTTCACAGCAGTCAGAATGGCTGCTAACCAAATGTCTATAAGCAATAAATGCTGGAGACTGTCCAGAGAAAAAGGAACCCTCTTACACTGTTGGTGGGAATGCAAACTAGTACAGCCACTATGGAGAACAGTGTGGAGATTCCTTAAAAAACTGGAAATCGATCTGCCATATGACCCAGCAATCCCACTGCTGGGCATACACACCGAGGAAACCAGAATTCAAAGAGACATGTGTACCCCAACGTTCATCACAGCACTGTTTATAATAGCCTGGACGTGGAAGCAACCTAGATGTCCATCAGTAGACGAATGGATATGAAAGCTGTGGTACATATACACAATGGAGTATTACTCCACCATTAAAAAGAATACATTTGAATCAGTTTTAATGAGGTGGAGCCTATTCTACAGAGTGAAGTAAGCCAGAAAGAAAAACACCAATACAGTATACTAACACATATATATGGCATTTAGAATGATGGTAACGATAACCTTGTATGTGAGACAGCAAAAGAGACACAGTTGTATAGAACAGTCTTTTGGACTCTGTGGGAGAGGGCGAGGGTGGGATGATTTGCAAGAATGGCATTGAAACATGTATAATATCATATGTGAAACGAATCGCCATTCCAGGTTTGATGCATGATACAGGATGCTCGGGGTTGGTGCACTGGGGTGAGTACTTGTACAGCTTCTTAGACTGAAGAAATCTATGATACCAGAATTCAGAAACTTATTAGATGTTGAATTAAGACCTTCATTGCTGCTGACAGAAACACAACTTGGACAGCTTCTGTGACCTGGAAATTATTGGATCACAGAGCAATAAAGTCCATGGGTGGTGACAATGCCAGGAACATTGTCATTCTTGGCCTCATTCTCCTTATTTGACCTGTTCTTTTTTCACTGTGTTCCACCCCTCCTTTACCTAGATAACCTCAAATTTCTATTTCAAATTCTAGAGAGAGTGGGCCTTATTGGATAATCACAGTTGCCCGAACTGGACAGAATTTATACGTTCTTGCCTCCACATTGGCTGCCAGGCAGCTTATGTATGAATGGCACTGGGTCAAGTGATCACCTTTCTCCAAGGAGTGGTCACCTGTTAGAACAAAGATGAGGTTTGTGAGGAAGGCTGTCTCAGCTATTGACCCTTCTGAAACATCAGAAACCCTTTTGAGCGATGCTGTAGCTGGTTCTCCAAACATTTCACTTTGAAAATATCATCAGAGTGACTATCACTGATAGCAGCTGCCAGAAAGCTGGGTTGAAACTGTTTCTCGGGGGTGGGGAGGGCCTGGGTAGATGACCTTAATGTTTTGTTATATGCCCTTTTGTACTACATAATATTTCACCTTCTATTTGTATTACTTGAGAAACCTATATGCAGGTCAGGAAGCAACAGTTAGAGCTGGACATGGAACAACAGACTGGTTCCAAATAGGAAAAGGAGTACGTCAAGGCTGTATATTGTCACCCTGCTTATTTAACTTATATGCAGAGTACATCATGAGAAATGCTGGGCTGGAAGAAGCACAAGCTGGAATCAAGATTGCTGGGAGAAATCTCAATAACCTCAGATATGCAGATGACACCACTCTTACGGCAGAAAGTGAAGAGGAACTAAAAAGCCTCTTGATGAAAGTGAAAGAGGGGAGTGAAAAAGTTGGCTTAAAGCTCAACATTCAGAAAACTAAGATCATAGCATCTGGTCCCATCACTTCATGGCAAGTAGATGGGGAAACAGTGGAAACAGTGTCAAACTTTATATCTGGGGGCTCCAAAATCACTGCAGATGGTGACTGCAGCCATGAAATTAAAAGACACTTACTCCTTGGAAGGAAAGTTATGACCAACCTAGATAGCATATTAAGAAGCAGAGATATTACTTTGCCAACAAAGGTCTGTCTAGTTAAGGCTATGGTTTTTCCACTGGTCATGTATGGATGTAAGAGTTGGACTGTGAAGAAAGCTGAGCGCTGAAGAATTGATGCTTTTGAACTGTGGTGTTGGAGAAGACTCTTGAGAGTCGCTTGGAATGCAAGGAGATCCAACCAGTCCATCCTAAAGGAGGTCAGTCCTGGGTGTTCATCGGAAGGACTGATGCTGAAGCTGAAACTCCAATACTTTGGCCAACTTATGCAAAGAGTTGACTCATTGGAAAAAACCCTGTTGCTGGGAGGGTTTGGAGGCAGGAGGAGAAGGGGAAGACGGAGGATGAGATGGCTGGATGGCATCACAGACTCAATGGACATGAGTTTGAGTGAACTCCAGGAGTTGGTGATGAACAGGGAGGCCTGGAGTGCTCTGATTTATGGGGTTGCAAACAGTAGGACACAACTGAGTGACTGAACTGAACTGAACTGACTGATCTGTATTACTTATGGTAACACATTAGAAAGCACTAAATATAGGTTAGCTTGAGTTGATGCTCAAGAATCCTTTCACTTACTGATACTGTCGTGGTAATTGGAATATGGGCACAATAGTTGGAGCTAGAGTGGTCACCTTGAACCATGAGGTGATCAAGAGACTAAAGACTATGTCTGGCCACACAAGAGAAGAGGGGGATCCTGAGGCCTGACACCATGGAGCTCCATGCCCCATTACACTGTTGAATGCCCACATCAGGACTTTCATGGAAAGGGAAGTAAACCACCTTTGTAAGCCACTTTTGTTTTGGGTTTCTTGTCACTGACATTTTTAAGTCTTAAAATCCACTTTTGGAAAGCCCATCTTATACTCCCAAGACTGGGTAAATCCCTTCCTTGTATGTTCTTCAAACACCACAACTTTTCTTTTCCTTTCTTAGCCTTTACTACAATTTTCTGGAATGGAACATTCACTGCCTCTCTGTATAAATATAGTATGTGTATATCCCTACAGAAGGCAACTTCTCTAAGGGTAGGCAGAGACTATTTTTTACATCTTTTTACACAGACTCTAGAAACTTCTGAAACAATGATAAGAATTTCTAAATGTGACAGACATAGTAATCCCACTGAGGGTGTTGAGAGGAAAAGACAATTTCCTCTCTGAATCAACTGGGTCACTGCCAAGTTATCTTAGGAGGGGGTGCAGAGAGGGTGATGCTGGGCCTGCTGAATAACTACAGGTAGAGAGTTAGAGTAAAGGAGAGAAGGGATAGACATGGAAGGAAATTCAAGTCATCAGAGGCAGGTGGCACTAGAAATGGGTGCTCCTCCCACCTGCTTCCTCCTGTTTTCCACTTCCGGCTCCTTTCAGCCTCCCTGTGACCCTGGTCCCCTATCACTTGCACCTATGTCCCCATATGCCAGGCCTCGATTACACCCAATGTCATTCCTACTCAGAGTGGTCCTGATACAGGCAAAAGTGAGAGAGAAAGAGAAGATTGCTCCTTACTCTCCTCTTGTTCATTCACTCCACATACATTCACTAACTCCCTGTGCTGTGGATTCAACCTGAACACACCATCTCCAGCTACAAGGAAGTCACCTTCTAGGTTGGAATTTTAAAGGAAACAAGAGATCTCCCTGTTCTTGCCATCTCAGCCTGTTGGATGACCTTGATCAGGAACACAAAGTATTAAGGTAGAAATAGTCATGGTGCTGCTGTGCTGTGTGCTTAGTCACTCATTCATGTCTGACTCATTGCAACCACATCGAGCAGCCCACCAGGCTCCTCTGTCCATGAGGATTCTCCAGGCAGGAGTACTAGAATGGACTACCATGCTCTCCTCCAGGGTATCTTCCCAACCCAGGGACTGAATCCAGGCCTTCCAAATTGCAGGTGGATTCTTTACAGTTGAGCCGCTAGGGAAGCCCCATGGTGTTTTTACCTGCTTCTAAAAAATGCTCATTTGGCTCATCAGTCCTGGATCTTGTTATGCTGGTAGACTAGATGGAGAAGTGATGTGAACAGAAGTAAGGAAGGTGAGATATGTAGGTCATCAGGTGAGGCAACAAAGATGAGATATTTAAGAAGCTGAGTTACTTAGAGAGATTTCAGACCTGAGATGGAAAAGCAATTTTCAAAACAAGCTTGGCCATGTGGTATGTATAATCTACAGTTCAGTCCTCAGGAGATCTCAGAGGAAGACTTTTTCCTTTATTTGCCCCTAGAACACAAGTCAGATCTTGTGTCTGTCATTCCTGCTCCTTCCTCCTGGCTTTTACACTGTGCCCAGCAGTTTTGTCTGATCTATCCAGAAAGGTTTTGTTCTATGAGGCACAGGCTGGTAGCTCTCTACAAAAGTATCCATTGTTGAGATTTCTTGAAAAAAAAATGTAATTTGTTATACAATCATGTGCCTGGTAGTTAAGGACTGCATTTCCCTTTCTTTTTTTGCTCTTAGTCATGACTGGTAACTTTGTGATATAAGCAGACCTGAAAGAGGGATTTCTTGGAAGGCTGCTTTCAAGGAGCTGATTCAGCTGGAAGATGAATCTCTTCACCTTCCCCGCCTTCTTCTTAACTGCTGTCTGGATTTCAGGTGTGATGGCTGGAATTCCTGCAATTGTGCTAGACCATCAGGTCACCTTGGAGATGAAACCAGTGAAGCTCTGGATGGCCAACCTCCAGATTTGTTACAGTGGCAGAAAAAACTATTAAGTTTTACCTCGTTCAAGTTATGGTACTTTTCAGTTCAGTTCAGTTCAATTCAGTCTCTCAGCCATGTCCGACTCTTTGCTGTATCATGGACTGCAGGATGCCAGGCTTTCCTATCTGTCACCATATCCCAGAGTTTGCTCAAACTCATGTCCATCGAGTCGGTGATGCCATCCAACCATCTCATCCTCTGTCATCCCCTCTTCTTCCTGCCTTCAGTCTTTGCCAGCATCAGTATATTTTCCAGTGAGTCAGTTCTTCTCATCAAGTGGCCAAAGTATGGTAATTTTAGGTTTTTGCTGCTGCTGCTGCTGCTAAGTCGCTTCAGTTGTGTCCGACTCTGTGTGACCCCATAGACAGCCTCCTACAAGGCTCCTCTGTCCTTGGGATTCTCCAGGCAAGAACACTGGAGTGGTTGCCATTTTCTTTTCCAATGCATGAAAGTGAAAAGTGAAAGTGAAGTCGCTCAGTCGTGTCCGACTCTGTGCCACTCCATGAACTGCAGCCTACCAGGCTCTTCCACCCATGGGATTTTCCAGGCAAGAGTACGCAATGTGGTATAAACTTAAATTTGTTAATAGTATGTAGTTAATGTGGTACAGCTTTATTATTGTTTTGTTGGTTAGTGAATGAATTTATATTTAAAAATTTTCTTTCCTTTGTAATTTTATTAAGTTGATGCATAAACCACACATACACCTAATCTTGTATTAGTGCAGAATTGTGATTTCTTATAGTTTTGGATTTTTTGTCTTTATTTACTTATTTTTGCTTGAATTCCACACTTATTAACAGCCTAGTATATGCCCTCTCTGATAGTCTTATCCAAATCCATATCTACAGGCCAAAAGAGGCTGAGAGCAGGGTGGAGAGAACCAAAGAAGAGTGAAGCACAGGGACATGAATGAAAGGTGGTGGCCCTTGTTGCTCATCTTGAATGTTCTTCAGTAGGATCACATGCCCCTGCCCTTCTGTGTACCCAGCACCCCAGATTTGCCATGACCGTGGAAGTTACTTCAGCCAATGGAATTTAGTAGAAGTCATATGTCACTTCCAAGTGGAACCCTTTAAGGACCAGAGTCTAATTTGCCACACACTCCCTTCCCCTGCACTCAGAGGGAGTCTCCATCTGCTTTCCTCCCTGAAAGACTGTGATGAGCAGGGCTCCCTCCCACCCATGACAGATGTGAGTGAGAAATAAACCTTACATAAGAGGAGTCGTTGAATTTGAGAGTTTTATACCTTCATAGAGTAAGTCAGCAATTCTTCACTGAAGCAACAGTGTTAACAGGTCACTAAACACCTAGTGTAGGGTACCCAGATAAAAATTCCTTTTCCTAGCCATTTCAATAAAATGCCTCTGTGATTTCATTGCAACCAGTAAGAAAGTAATTTTATAATTTCTGGTTATGCCTCAAACAAAAGGGACATATCCTGCTTCCCCTTCTTTCTCTCTCTAGCTTGAATGCAGATGTAATGACAGGAGCTGGAGCAACCATATCAGACCAGAGGTATTACATGTGGAAGATGGCAAAGCAAGAAGAAAGAAGTGGGTCCCCATCACTGTGGAGTAACCTAGACTATTATTATATGAAAGGGAAATGAAATTGTATTCTATTTAAGACAATGTTATTTAGGGTTTGATTACAGCAGTTGAACCTGTAACCTAGCATTCATAATCTAATAACTGATCTTTGTATTAGCCTTCTTTTGACATTAGAGTCTGGTGTATAGAGACAAGATGTAGCCACATTTACTTGCAAGTGAGTCAGGTGAGAGCCCTGCCCTCCAGAAGCCAGACCATGGACTTCAGAAACAAGCAAGGACAAAGCCACATGGCAGGGACAGCTTCAAGGTGCTGTAGGAACACTTGGCAGGGGAAACTAAATCATTCCTGGTCTCAGGGGGTTGCCTGAAGCACGGGACAATCTTATCTCTGCACAAATAGGCCATGATGCCAGGTTTCATGTAAAAGTGATTTATTTCAAAGTTCCTCCCAGAAGGACTTCCCTTTTGATCCAGTGGTTAGGAGTCCACCTGCTAGTGCAAGAGATATGCTTTGGAGATATGGTTCAGGGAGATTTCATGTGCCACAGAGCACATGGTGAGCCACAACTATTGAGCTGTATACCCTGGAGCCTGTGATCTGCAACAAGAGAAGTCACTGGAATGAAAAGCGAATGCACTGCAATGACAGAGGAGCCCCTGCTCAGTGCAAATAGAGAAATCCTGAGCAGCAATGAAGACCCAGTGCAGCCAAGAATTAAAAAAATAAATCTCTCCCAAAGAAACAAGTGAGGTCACAGGGGAAGTAGGACAGGAAAAAGGATGAAATCAGCCTGGGTCTGATTTCAGGGAAAGCTCAGAGAGGGAAGCTGCAGCCTGTTCCCACAGGAAACTCTGGAACATAAGTTGTGCCTCAAAAGTGCCCCAGCCTAAGGCTAGGGAACTGGGCTTTCACAGTCCCAGCAGCACCAACCTCTCAGCCTTCAAGTAGCACCCAGTTGGTGTCTATGGGTATTAGATCCTCCAAAGACAAGTCAAAAGTGCCCACTAGAAGCTGAAGCACACCAAAGCCAGGGAAATTGCAACCTGAGATAATGTTGAGGTGTCCTGCACTTGCTTTGCCCACTCCAGCATCACATCAGGAGCCCTGCGAGTCAAAAGAGCCCCACAGATCTCTAGAGGTTACCTTTTTTCAAAAATTTAGCTTTCAATTTATATTGAAGTATAGTTGATTTATAGTATTGTATTAGTATTAGTTGTATGGGAAACTAATTCCCTTATACATATCCATGTATCATTCTTCTCAGATTCCTTTCTTTCTAAGGAAGAATAACCTTTCCCATACAGGTTGTTACAGAATACTAAGTAGAATTCCTGTGGTATAAAGAAGGTCTTTGCTGATTTTCTATTTTATATGTATGGATGTGAGAGTTGGACTGTGAAGAAAGCTGAGCACCAAAGAATTGATGCTTTTAAACTGTGGTGTTGGAGAAGACTGTTGAGAGTCCCTTGGACTGCAAGGAGATCCAACCAGTCCATTCTGAAGGAGATCAGCCCTGGGATTTCTTTGGAAGGAATGATGCTAAAGCTGAAACTCCAGTACTTTGGCCACCTAATGCAAAGAGATGACTCATTGGAAAAGACTCTGATGCTGGGAGGTATTGGAGGCAGGAGGAGAAGGGGACGACAGAGGATGAAATGGCTGGATGGCATCACTGACTCGATGGACGTGAGTCTTAGTGAACTCTGGGAGTTGGTGATGGACAGGGAGGCCTGATGTGCTGCAATTCATGGGGTTGCAAAGAGTCGGACATGACTGAGCAACTGAACTGAACTGAACTGAATGTAAATATATTAATCTCAAACTCCCAGTTTATCCCTCTCCCATCCATCATCTTTGCTAAACATAATTCTTTATTGAGTTCTGTGAATCTGAATATGCAGGGTCTGATGTGACTGTTTACCAACTGATCAGCCAAGACAGGCCAGGCTCGGACCCTTTTGGTGTCACACCACAGGCCCTCAACCTTTTTATCCCCACTGACCTTGGCATCTGGTTTTATAAGGCTCCAGGAGGTCAAACAAAGTTCCCCAACACTTCGGGCCAAGCTAGATGTCAGAAGGAAAAAATTGCCTCTCCTCCAGGCAGCAGTCCCAAGGTAGGCCCCAGAGCAGCTGTAGGTCAGACAGCCTCCACTTAAACACATCGGACTTGGGGACCCTCAATGCAGCCCATTCAATCCACAGATGGACAGCCCCACACAGAGATCACACAGCTTTCAAGAGGCTGACTCAGGACTCTGACTTGCCTGAGGTCCAGTCCCTGATTTGTCACTAACATCCCTTGGTCTGCTATGAGCTTGGCCAAGTCTCTTCTACTCTATTGGTCTTGATTCTTCATCTGGAAGCCATAGAGAAAACCGGATGATTGCCCAAATCATGACATGACCCTGAAGAGGCTCCCTAGTCCTGGACAAGCTCCTCACATACAGCAGGTGGAACAGGTATGAATTTGAGTCCCACATACCTGGTTAACTTTGCCAACTAAACATTGTTCCTCACCATCTGGCACTACAAGGATGGAGTCACTAGCCACTGATGTCACTTATTTTCAGCACACCATGAAAGGAGTTTCAGGGCAGAGGTCAGGAATGAGGTACCCAGTGCTCTGGGAAAACAGAAAGAAGAACACTTCAAAAAATATTTTTAAAAGAAGATTTGATGTGCTTGATATCTTGTATAATCCCATATCTAAAAAAGCACTAAAATTGTTAACATAGACAACTGGTGTTTCTCACTAGCAACAAACTTCTGCCAAAATGTGTGCTTGCCTGCCTGTACCCTCTTCACCAATAAAATGCACACTGACCTCCCTCTCCTCACCTCTTCAGTGAAGCTCCTCAGAGCTAACTGATAGGCCATCTCCCTGGCTGTAGTCCTTGTTTGCCCCAAATAAAACTTTACTCAAAGCTCTCACATTGTGCTGTATTTTTCCAATCCACACTTTATACAAAACTCATATGGCACTTACCATGAATCAAAGCACCCTACACATATTAACTCAGTTGGTTCTGCTTTTATTCTGTATTTAAAGATAGAAAACAGTAAGTAGTTTGTCCAAGGAAACATAACTAGTAGATGGCCAAGCTGGAGTTTGAATGCAGGCCATATGGCTCTAACACTCTTCTTAAGTGCTCTGCTCACTCTCATTTTGTAAGCCGTGTCATATACCTTTGTCTTTAACTCAAGTTCAATAGTGTCTCCCCTCCAAGATGGAGAGAACATAGTTCCTATTCTTCTCCTTCCTCCATAGAATCCTTTGAAATTTTCAGACTATTGCAGTGTCAAAAGAAAAATGGGGAGGGGTGGTATTTATGCAGATACAGTGGTGTCACTTTGACATTTCAGCTCCCCCAACAGAAAGTTGAAACACCAGTCTGAATGTAGAGTCAAAATTCTGAATGTTAAAGCCCCTTGAGTAAGGTTATGTGTAGATGCTATGGAGGGGGAAAAGCCAATCCACTCCTGTATTGGGAAATTTCATGCACAGAGGAGCCTGGTGGACTACAGTTCATGGGAGTCACAAAAGAGTCAGACACGACTGAGAGACTAAACAGCAACACAAAGGGCAGGCAGTACTTTTTATTCACAACAATCAGTCCGTGAATCAGCACATGCCCCTCCCCCTGCCATGGCAACTGGTGACTCTGCAGATGGTGAAGGGTCCACAGTCTGCATCCCCAGAAGACAATGTCCCAGGTCAGAGCCCCAGTTTGTGAGGTCCTTTCTCAGTGTCACCCTCCATGCCCAACCCTCTTGTCTTCTCTACATTACTTCCAGGTCCCTTAAGCCCAGGACTAAGGAGCAGCTGTATTAGCAGTCAGACAGACCTGGATTCACATCTTGCCTCTAACACTCTCAGGCTCTATGTCCTTCACAGAGATGCTTAACCCCTCTCAACTTCAGTTTTGTCATCTTTAAATCGGGGACAATTTCAAGCTCTAAAGGTGCCCATTGAAAGCACAGAGAGAAGTGCAGTCAGTGTCTATGGGCTCTTTGAATGGACCGGCTCTGTGTTTGTGAGATTGGAGTGGCCAGGGAAGGCTTGCCTGAGGGAGACACATTTGAGATGATGCTATACGTTGTGAAGATGCCAGCAATGCAAAAAGCTGGGAGAAGAACATTCCAGATGTGAGAAATAGTCACTGTAAAGGCCCAAGTTAACCAAGCTTAATGAATGACTACTTTGCACTTCCGATATTTCATTCATGCTTGGAACTTTGCCACAAGTCACCAACCAGGACCTCATTACATACTTCACTTGTGAGTTACCAGCAATGAACCATCTCATGCTCCCCAGAAGGGAGACCCTGGTACTTTCACAGAGCTGAGTCAGCCCTGGGCCCAGGGCTGTGTACACAAGCTGAACATCACCAGGAACATCAGGTGCTAGGGGCATCACCAGGGACTCTGGCTATCTTTGTGTGCTTGTCCTCAGGGGTGGAAACTCCAGGGAACTGATAGAGCCAAGAGACAAACAAAAGCTCTTTTCCCATCTTGCCTTGTGTGATCCCGTGGTCGGCTGACTACACTGCTCTCTGGGCAAAATATCTTTCCTCTATTGCTTCTCTGAAGTTGGCTTGTGAAGAACATCAGCACCTGACCCTGAAGTCTGGTGGCTGGAACTCAACTCACAACCAGCTGAGACCCAGAGATGTCCAGCATTGTCCTGAGTGTCTGTCCTTTTTCTCCAAGCAGATCCATAAAGCAAAGTCCCCAAAGAACATGACTGGTTCACCCCCTCTCAAGGCACGCAAAGCTCCAATCTTTTTTGAGCATCAAAGAGGGAACAAGTCCCTTGATTACAGGCTTGTCTCAGTCCAAACCTCACTCAGGCAGGGGTTCCCTGAGGAAAGAGTAAGACAATGCGTCTAAGTTCTCAGGGGGCTGAACATGGAATGCTCCTTCTTGTGAATGCAGGTCCATGTGACCCAGTGTCTCAAGAGTCTGTGTTGTGTGAATGAGGAGTGGAAGCTCTGGGCCTGCTGAGCTGGGAGTCAGTCAGGCAGCATCTACATGACTGCTTCCTGAGGACACTTCAGCTGGGGCTTCCCCAGTGTGTCTGGAACCTAGCAGCTCCAGATAGTGCTTTCCTGCTGCTACAAGAAGACAGATCTTCTGATAGAATTGCAGCCAGACTTGAGGGGCAATGGGAAAGGAACTTCCACTCTGGTACCTGCAGACCTCTGAGAGCTGCCCAGCAGTGGATACAATTGAGCTTTATGTCATCTTTCCCTTCCTGGAGGTCTCCTATCCTGAGAACCAGAGTTTCTGGTTCCCAGGTCTTCACTAACTTACCTGCAGCCTTAGAGTGAGTCATACATCCCAGGATCTAGTTTCCCATCTCTTGGATGAGGGAAACTGGACTTGCTCCAGAACACTTGTTCCAGATGGAGGTTCAATGTCAATCAGTGGGCAAGTGGCTCAGAGGCACAAGTTACCGAGGATGCTGAGGCTGCGACTAGTGGCCAGGGGGCCGTGACTGCCTGCTGATGTCCATGAATCCTGGGCTCAGGACTGGGAGTGGAAGACAACTTAGCACACAGCTGCTGTGAGATGGAGGACTTTAGAGGCCTTGCCCATTGGAACTTACCACAATTTGGGTTCCCTGGGATGAGATCAGGTAGCTATAAGTCAGAAGTTATCGACTAGGAAGGTTGTAGTTTCCTCTGCAGAAACCTGAGTTGGGCTGATGAATTAACTCTCTGAAAGGAACTCTGGACAAAGACCTGCCAGGACTCTTAGATAAATTAGAAAGTATTTTAAATACTTGGATGACCTGCCATTTTGCTGCCCAGCTTGGGATGATGCCCATAGTTAGAGTGGAATCAAAGGGCCCCTGGGGGAAGCTGTCCCTCTCCCCATGACTCATTAACAGTGAGTATGGCTCTATCCCCTTCATGTCCAGAGCAGGAATTCCAGCAAGAAGAACATGACCTCCAGTAAGGTTAAACAGAAGGCTTGGGTGGACTTGGCTCTCTGGTTGGCACCATTCTTTGCCTAGTGCTTCTTTCCTCCTTCCTGGATACTGGGAAATCTATCCACATTTTGGATTCTGGGCTATGAACTCCTTGCTTTCCTTCTAATGGTCCACAAAGCCCCACTAGTGGCTCCCTCCCTACCCAGGCCCCCTCCCTCACTTGCAGATGACACTAAAGAAGAGAAAACCAGGGAGGGGGCTGCCCAGTTCATTCTTTCTAATTTTTCCCCATTCCTTCTACCTCAAGGCCCTGACCTGGCTCATTAGAGTATACAGCTGGATGAACAAGCAGTTTAGCAGGGGGGTGCAGATGGGGGTGAGGGTGGGGTTCTTGGCTGTGGGTGATGGTGATCAGATGACAGAAGAGCTGGATAGAGAGCATGTGGATTTTCAGCCACTCAATCTTTGGGGGGCCTACCTGAATCTGCTTTTCTGGGGCTCCTCAGGGTACCACTAAGACACAGCCTTCAAAATGCACGTTTTGGAAATTTATTACAAAACGATGTCAAACAAAACAGAAACAAGAAACAATAGTATCATGAACTCTGTATTTCATAATTTGGCATCAATAACTACAAAACTACTCTCTGAGTCCCATAGGTTGTCATAGAGCAGACACTAGAAGTGCAAGTCAAGGTGGTGGACAATCAGTTCCTGGTGATGACAATCTTCCTGACTTACATCAGTTCTCTCCTTTCTATGTTCTCACATGTGGTAGGGGAGGGGATGGAGGAAGAGGAAGAATAAGAGAAAAAAAACAGGGGAAGAGTTTAATCCCATAATGAGGGCCCCACTATCAAAAACCCATATCAATTTAATTACTTCCCAAAGACCCTACCTCCTAATACCAACAAATCGGGAGTTAGGATTCAACATCTGAATTGTGTGGAACACGATTCATCTATAGTAGCTATGCAGATCTCTTTTCAAATCAAGACAAATCCTCACTTAATTTCTTTCTTCTTTTACTATTTATTCATCTATGCTGAAGTATTTTAAGGAAAAGTTGACCATCTCACAAAATATAGACAACCACAATGTATTTTGTTCCAAATAAAATTAACATCAATAGAGTTTTGCCAAGAAAATGCACTGGTCATAGCAAACACCCTCTTCCAACAACACTAGAGAAGACTCTACACATGGACATCACAAGATGGTCAACACTGAAATCAGATTGATTATATTCTTTGCAGCCAAAGATGGAGAAGCTCTATACAGTCAACAAAAACAAGACCAGGAGCTGATTGTGGCTCAGATCATGAACTCCTTATTGCCAAATTCAGACTTAAATTGAAGAAAGTAGGGAAAACCACTAGACCATTCAGGTATTACCTAAATCAAATCCCTTATCATTATAAGTGGAAGTGAGAAATAGATTTTAGGGACTAGATCTGATACATAGAGTGCCTGATGAACTATGGATGGAGGTTCGTGACATTGTACAGGAGACAGGGATCAAGACCATCCCCATGGAAAAGAAATGCAAAAAAGCAAAATGGCTGTCTGGAGAGGCCTTACAAATAGCTGTGAAAAGAAGAGAAGTGAAAAGCAAAGGAGAAAAGGAAAGATATAAGCATCTAAATGCAGAGTTCCAAAGAATAGCAAGAAGAGATAAGAAAGCCTTACTCAGCGATCAGTGCAAAGAAATAGAGGAAAACAACAGAATGGGAAAGACTAGAGATCTTTTCAAGAAAATTAGAGATACCAAGGGAACATTTCATGCAAAGATGGGCTCGATAAAGGACAGAAATGGTATGGACCTAACAGAAGCAGAAGATATTAAGAAGAGGTGGCAAGAATACACAGAAGAACTGTACAAAAAAGATCTTCATGACCAAGATAATCACGATGGTGTGATCACTGACCTAGAGCCAGACATCCTGGAATGTGAAGTCAAGTGGGCCTTAGAAAGCATCACTATGAACAAAGCTAGTGGAGGTGATGGAATTCCAGTTGAGCTATTTCAAATCTTGAAAGATGATGCTGTGAAAGCGCTGCATTCAATATGCCAGCACATTTGGAAAACTCAGCAGTGGCCACAGGACTGGAAAAGGTCAGTTTTCATTCCAATCCCAAAGAAAGGCAATGCCAAAGAATGCTCAAACTACCACACAATTGCACTCATCTCACACGCTAGTAAAGTAATGCTCAAAATTCTACAAGCCAGGCTTCAGCAATACGTGAACCATGAACTTCCAGATGTTCAAGCTGGTTTTAGAAAAGGCAGAGGAACCAAAGATCAAATTGCCAACATTTGCTGGATCATGGAAAAAGCAAGAGAGTTCCAGAAAAACATCTATTTCTGCTTTATTGACTTTGCCAAAGCCTTTGACTGTGTGGATCCCAATAAACCATGGAAAATTCTGAAAGAGATGGGAATAGCAGACCACCTGACCTGCCTCTTGAGAAACCTATATGCTGGTCAGGAAGCAACAGTTTGAACTGGACATGGAACAACAGACTGGTTCCAAATAGGAAAAGGAGTACGTCAAGGCTGTATATTGTCACCCTGCTTATTTAACTTATATGCAGAGTACATTATGAGAAATGCTGGACTGGAAGAAACACAAGCTGGAATCCAGATTGCCGGGAGAAATATCAATAACCTCAGATTTGCAGATGACACCACCCTTATGGCAGAAAGTGAAGAGGAACTAAAAAGCCTCTTGATGAAAGTGAAGGAGGAGAGTGAAAAAGTTGGCTTAAAGCTCACCATTCAAAAAACTAAGATCTTGGCATTGGTCCCATCATTTCATGGGAAATAGATGGGGAAACAGTGGAGACAGTGTCAGATTTTTTTTTTTGGGCTCCAAAGTCACTGCAGATGGTGACTGCAGCCATGAAATTAAAAGATGCTTACTCCTTGGAAGGAAAGTTATGACCAACCTAGACAGCATGTTGAAAAACAGAGACATTACTTTTCTAACAAGGGTCTGTCTAGTCAAGGCTATAGTTTTTCCATTGGTCATGTATGGATGTGAGAGTTGGACTGTGAAGAAAGCTGAGTGCTGAAGAATTGATGCTTTTGAACTGTGGTGTTGGAGAAGACTCTTGAGAATCCCTTGGACTGCAAGGAGATCCAACCAGTCCATTCTGAAGGAGATCAGCCCTGGGATTTCTTTGGAAGGAATGATGCTGAAGCTGAAACTCCAGTACTTTGGCCACCTCATGCGAAGAGTTGACTCATTGGAAAAGACTTTCATGCTGGGAGGTATTGGGGGCAGGAGGAGAAGGGAACGACAGAGGGTGAAATGGTCTGGATGGCATCACTGACTCGATGGACGTGAGTCTTAGTGAACTCTAGGAGTTGGTGATGGACAGGGAGGCCTGGCATGCTGTGATTAATGGGGTTGCAAAGAGTCGGACACGACTGACTGAACTGAACTGATCCAGTCCATGTTCAAATTTCCCTGATTCTCTAAAAACAGATGTTTTTTCACAGTTTATTGAAAGAATGTACTCATATGTTTCACTTTTAAATTGTTCTCTTTTAAGACTAAATAACTGTCTCTCTCCCCAATTTTAAAGCCATTTATTTGTTAAAAAACTGGGAGGAAGTGGCGTGATTTGTCTTATAGAATGTCCCAAGTATTGGGTTTAGAGCAGGGATCCACAACGCCGGCACCAGGACCAATACCATTCCTTGGTCTATGGAGAACCAGGTCGCAGAGCAGGAGGTGAGCAGCAGGCCAGTGAGTGAGGCTTCCTCTGTATTTACAGCTGCTCCCCATCGCTCTCCCATCAGCCAGAGATGGGACAGTCTCATTCCAGGAAAACAAGCTCAGGGCTCCCACAGATTCTGCATTATGATGATCTGTATAATTATTTCATCACATATCCCAATGTAATAATAAAAGAAATAAAGTGCACAATAAGTGAAATATCTTTCAATCATCCCGAAATCATCTCCCTACCAACATTTGTGAAAAAATTGTCTTCCAGGAAACTAGCCCCTTGTGACAAAAGGTGGGGGAATGTAGGTTTAGAGAATTGCTTCTCTATATCTTTATCTGTGTTTTTCCTGGGAGACTGGTAGGTAGATCTAGACTTGAGGTCAAAATTTTTATTGGAATATTTCATATGCAGATATATATTTCTTATGGTGCTACTTAAAGAGTCTCACTATTTCTAGTTGCCTCACTTTGAGAGATGCTGAAATGCAGTGCCTTCTGATGTTGCCAGCTTCATGGATCCATTAAATACTCCCCTTAAGGCAATGGCACCCCACTCCTAGAAAATCCCATGGACGGAGGAGCCTGGTGGGCTGCAGTCCATGGGGTCGCTAGAGTCGGACACGACTGAGCGACTTCACTTTCACTTTTCACTTTCATGCATTGGAGAAGGAAATGGCAATCCACTCCAGTGTTCTTGCCTGGAGAATCCCAGGGAGGGGAAGCCTGGTTGGCTGCCGTCTATGGGGTCGCACAGAGTCGGACACGACTGAAGCGAAGTAGCAGCAGCAGCTACCTTTCATTTATGGTTTCAGCATCCATTGATGACCTTTGCCCAGATCCATTGTTTCATGAGGATGTTGCAAAATAGTGCTTTCCTGTTTCTACCACTCCTTCTGTTTTAATTTCTGGAATTCTTCAATAAAAATAAGATTCTTTTAACTGTTTGTAGTTACATGGAATCTGCTACATACCAATAAAAAGGCATAAATATTGATGACTATTTTCTTTCTCAGCGCTCAGAATGGTGTTAGTGCCCTAGCAATCTGTCACAGTGACAAATGAGATGTTGTCTACTAGTATTTTGAATTTCTGACTTTTTATACATTTAATTTGTTCTAGTTAATGGATGTAATGCTAAAATTATCCCAATTTTGGCTTCTTCATATGGATTCCTATACTTTCTGTCCAGTCCCCACTGGTCTTTGAAGTCCTTCAACTTTCCTCTCCTTCAAGAGTCCCAAGATTATACTGTGCACTTCTGCACCCAGTCCTGAAATCAGCCATCTGTTTAAGAATCCATGGATCCTCTGGTGGGAAATGCATTTAGAGGCTACATGTTAGACTTCAAGATAGTGATTGTTATCAAGCTGTCATTGCTTCTAAGGTTTTCAGTTGTCAGAGCAGGAAGTATAGACATTCTTTATTAAAAAAAAAAAAAGGAATGCAATTGATGGTACAAACTTATTCTTTCAATTCAAGTTTTAAAATTGCAGGGTTTTGCTTAAGCTTCTTTATTTTATGTAAAACTCTTTTCTCTAACCACTGAAATTTTTACCTCAGAACAACATCAGCATTAATTACTGACTCACTTTAACCTGTAACATACATATGATACTTTCACAATAAGAGAAGCAATATCACCAACAATAAGTTGTTAAATATAGCTTCAGATTTCTTTGTGTTTTTTGCTTCTGTTTTTCTTTTGGTTTGTTTTGTATGGGTCAGTATTTTTGTTTGTCTTTGTCCTTAGAAGATATTCCACTCTGCATGTAGAGTCATAATTTTGAATTTTACAGCAACTCAAGCAATGTTTTGATATGTACAGCCAATCACCAACTTGTTACAATTAGACTTATTAGTCTTTGTTCTCAATTTTGACACATGTGATTACTTTTTGATTCTGTAACACATTTTCATGGCTGCAAATCAAAGCATAAAACAAGAAAAATCTCAATTCCCTACCCCTCATCAATAAATTACATTTTAGTTGTTTTTGGCTAATTCTTTTACTCTTTCTAAATGAAATAGATATACATGTGTATAAGAAGCAACAAACTCTAAGAACTTTTTTGGACGCTCTTTTTTTAAAAAGCAAAATACACAGTTGACAATGTCACCCATTCCACTACTCCTTCATCCACATTATACCCCGGTGTTGGGATGACCTGTGTCTTGTTGCAGATTCCCCCATGGATGGTCACTTCAGGTATGTTGCTGATATTTTGCTTTTAAAAACAATGTGTAGTAGACAGCTTGTGCATATGGCTTTTTATGTTTTCACCAAAGTGTCATTGGGTAGATCCCTAGGAATAGA
Organism: Bos taurus; assembly: GCF_002263795.3. Classification (NCBI taxonomy): domain Eukaryota; kingdom Metazoa; phylum Chordata; class Mammalia; order Artiodactyla; family Bovidae; genus Bos; species Bos taurus. The sequence goes on from NC_037356.1 coordinate 37,654,340, forward strand.
ATTGCTGAGTTAAAGAGCAAATGTGTGTGTCATTTGTTAGATGCTATCATATTCCCTCTGTAGAGACTGAACCACCAAAACTGGATTTAAACAATTTGCAAAAATGAGGGTTATGACATTGTGCCCCATGTATACACACCTGGTGTCCAGACCAGGCCCCTGTTGTTGTATCCAAGGGACAATCCAGGATAGATCTCATGCAGGAATAGGCCCTGGGAGTCCTGGAAGAGCCAGGAAACACGATCGTCTTTCCTTCGGCTGTGGTAACAGTTTAACAGATAGCCCTGTTCATCTCAGTCTGGGTTGGAGCCCAGACTGGCGTGGTTTTCTTTGCCTTCTTTGATTGGTAAGATACTTCAAAATTATTTTTTCTTTGTTTTGTTTGGCAGTCAAAATTTTTCATGGCATGGACCCTACTGGAGACTTACATCAGACATATATCCATTTATCTTCAGCAAATTGGCATTATTAAGGTCATTGATTGATATGTCCCTGGTGATCTTTCTTTGTAAATAGAAAGAAAACTAAAATGTTTAATATACATTCAGTCTCATTTAAATCAACCAACTTGAATTAAATCCCTCTCTGTCCCCACTGCACTTCTACTTCTAGGCCAGAAATAAAACCTGCATAGACTGAAGGCTGAATCCAGCCCACTGTGGTGGAGATTTGGCTCCCACTATGTTTGAGGGGGATAAAAATTAGTTACTAACATTAAAATCATGAACTTGCACATAAATATCCAGACTTCTGACTTCTCTCGAAAACTTGGCCAACTGACCCACTTTCCAGTATGGCTGAAGTGGAGGAGAGGCTCCCAGTGGAAAGGCATGTGCTGCCCAGTGTTGAGCACGGCTGCCTAGGCTTTGTATCATTTCTCTTGCCTCCTGGACCCTGAGTTTGTGAGAACTAGACTGATAGCTTGATTAAGATAAATACCACTTGTGTCTTGATCAACTTTGACTTTCCACCATCTAACTCAGACACCAGCACACATGTCTTCCTTGTAGGTTTGTTGGACGATATAAAATATCTTGTGGATGCATATGGCACTTCTTCCAATACTGAAATCATGCAATTGAAATACTGCTCTGCCCTAAATCTTTGATGCAGATTGACATAATAGGTGCCCCTGATCTCTGCCATTAGACCCACTACCTAAAGCCACTCATATGTCCTTGGGCTGCCTCTCAAGCCTTCACTTTTCCATTTGACCTCTTTTCCTCCTAGCAATCAGCTCTCCAATGAGGACAGCAAACCATACCTCATGAAGTGGCAAAGCAGACCATGTGAGATCATGAATGTCTAGCATGGCCCCTAGTACTCATTTTTATGGTGTTCTTAGCAGTTATTTTCTCCAAGTTGGCAAGTTTCTCCACTCCTTAGATGTCCATGCACTTCATTTTGGTTTTCCAGCCAAGCCTCAAGGAAGAGATGACCGTAGAAGTCTCTGTATTCTGATAATTTTCTAAGATCATTCACCAAAGACAAGGATGGAGATAAAAATTTTATCAAGAACTTTGTATTTTTATCAGATCCATTAGTGCCCTAAAGCGGACAATTAGGGCAGGTTAGAGCACATATAACTAGAAGCTCCTGGTCACCACTGCGTGCTAAGGAACTAAAGCTTCCCTGAGTACTTGGAGCCAGGAAAGAAGCATGAAGTGGCTTGTGCTCCTCGGGCTGGTGGCCCTCTCAGAGTGCATAGTCATGTAAGTATGGGGACTGTAAGTGGCATCATCTTCCTTTCTGGGTTAGAAAGAAATAGAATATTTCCCTGATAGTCTTAAAGTTCAACTCTTACTTATTGATAAGCACCTTTCTATAGGTACTTATCCTTGCTTCTTTAGCCTTGGGCTTCCCAGGTGGTGCTATTGGTAAAGGACCCCTGCAAATATAGGAGATGTAAGAGATGCGGGTTTGATCCCTGGGTCGGGAAGATCCCCTGGAGAAGGACATGGCAACCCACTTCAATATTTTTGCTTGGAGAATCCCACGGGCAGAGGAGCCTGGCAGGCTGTGGTCCATTGGGTCATATAGAGTTGGACAGGACTGAAGGGGCTTAGCATGCATGCATGCGCCTTGCTATAGAAACTGTGGGTCCCTGGGTCAAGGTACAGGTTTGCATGGTTGCACAACTCTTGGAACACCATCATGTGGTGACCTGCTGAAAATGGGACTCCTTGTAATTGCAACCTGTACAAATGTATGTGTGGTCCTGTGGAATAGCATTTTTCTACATTTTATTCTAGGTGTCCTCTCTGTTCTCTCTCTACTTCAGTGTGTATATGTCTATGTCTGCATCTCTGCTTCTCTCTCATTTATCTCTCCATCTCTTTGGAAGTCTCTGTGAGTGCAGATCTGAGAGGATAATAGGCAGGAAGGCCAGGGGTCTCCAAACGGACAAAATAGCTTGCAAGTGTCAGACATTTTTATCTCTCAAGCAGCAGGAGGAAACCAATTAATGATATATTTTTCTTTCTCTATACAAATTTAAAAGGAGGTTTCTCTTAAAATACTGTGTTGCCATAATGACACTTGGTTTTACCTAAAGTTAACTATTCTCAAACATTGAGATAACCAATGCATTTTTCTTATGGACATGTTTGACTTAAGCTATGCTAATGTGCTATGCATTTACCCCAAACTCTGTCTTCAAGTCGGTTCCGCCTCATGGCTTAGAACCTACTTGACGAACCAGCATGTTATACTCAGATATTGTTCTCCTAATCTATGTAAATAAAACTATTTGTATGGTAATCTGTGCTACAAGACTCAAGTTAATCATTTTATGGCCCAGGATGAACATTTGATGCCAAGATTATCCCAAAATTCATCTTATGGGTGAGGGGCCTGGTGCCATTCTGAGTTTTAAGATATTCCTTTCTTTCATTAACCGACTGCTAGTGGAGAAGGCAATGGCAACCCACTCCAGTACTCTTGCCTGGAAAATCCCATGGACGGAGGAGCCTGGTAGGCTGCAGTCCAGGGGGTCTCGAAGAGTCAGACACGACTGAGTGACTTCACTTTACTTTTCACTTTCACGCACTGGAGAAGGAAATGGCAACCCACTCCAGTGTTCTTGCCTGGAGAATCCCAGGGATGGCAGAGCCTGGTGGGCTGCCATCTATGGGGTCTCACAGAGTTGGACATGACTGAAGTGACTTAGCAGCAGTGACTATACAACATCCAGCTGAAGACTAGCAGGGGGGTACTCTTTCTGCCCTCTTCTGATGCCTATGTCAGAAGCTTTCCCTGTCTCCTTTATACTTTAATAAAACCTTATTACACAAAGCTCTGAGTGATCAAACCTCATATCTGGCCCCGGATTGAATTCTTCTCCTCTGGAGGCCAAGAATCCCGGCCATCTTTTAATTCAGCAACAATCTTTCACATCTCTCCATGTTGTTTTTCCTTCTTTTAATGTTTCAGTTTTGACTCATCCTTGCTTCTTTAGCCTCTTAATTTCCCTAATTTGTTTCCTATCTCCCAGATTCTTCTCTCAATTCTCTGTTCCATTTCTATTGGAGGAAGATAGGGAGAGCTACTTCTTTGTTATTTTACATCTCACAAACAGTGTGACTACATCCAAGTGACAAACTACTTGAATTTCAGATTTCTTCCCTGTACAAATAAGATAATGGTTCTCTTCTAGAACCTTCCTCCCTGAGCTTCCTTGAGAAGGATATAGAGGGATGGCAATGGCAATACTAATGGTTGTCATTATTGAGATTTAAGATGTATCAGATACATGATATCCATCACTTCACTTATCTCCCAAATTTTCTATATGGCGGGGGATCATTAAATTCCACCTTTTTACCCAGGGGTAAGCTGAGAATCCAAATGGTCTTACCCAATGTTACACAACAGAACCTGTATTCAAACCTACGTCCTTGCCATGGTGTTTGCATGGCATTCCGATGATACGGTGACACTCATAAAAACGCTTGGAAAATACACAGTGTATTACAATGACAGTTATACCTTAACAAGGATAGCTAATTGTATCTTCTCTGTTTCTTTTCCTAATCCTCCGTGAAAGTTTGCCTCTAAGGAAAATGAAGACCTTGCGAGAAACCCTGAGGGAAAAAAACTTGCTGAACAATTTCCTGGAGGAACGAGCTTACAGACTGTCCAAGAGAGACTCCAAAATAACTATTCACCCCCTTAAGAACTATCTGGATGTGAGTTTATTGGGAGGATGGCTCTCACAGCGCCCCCTGGTGCTCTGGCCTAGCACTGTGGTTCTTCCGGAAGTAGCAGGTGGGATGTTGGGGCTGGGGCTCCTGCAGGAGTCAGAAACACTGAGGCACAGGGACCCCATTCCAGAGGAGAAGGCACTCTCATCCACAACTCTTGGTCTGTGGTGACTGGGCCCAGCAATGACCAGGTGGCAGGTAAACACCCATTTCTGTGTCAAAGATGTGTCATAAGTTTGAGGGAGATTGTTCCTTCTGAACTAAGTGAACCACTCAGTTACAGATGAAGGGTGAGCCATCTCCAGTCAAAAGATAAAGCCAACTGCAAAGCAAGTGTGCATCCCCAGGCAGAGGAATTCAGCTTCCACAGATGCAAGAATAACAGCAGGAAAAAGTTACTGAATCCTTATTCTGCATAAGGCCATAAGAATCTAACACTGTGGTTATTGTTATTAGATTAGAAAAAAGGGTATGTTTTGTCTTCAAAATTGTGCAGGCTAGCCTGAGAGAAAGGCAAAGAGTAAATATATGTCAAATGAAAGGGTCACCTGTGTGGTGTTGATTGGATGTTGTCTGAGTTTAGAGGGAGTGGCTGGGATTGATCAAGGAGGACCTCCTGGAGAAGGGTGTGCTCAGACTGGGTTTGAAGAGGAGACTAGAGAGCTTCTCAAATGAAGGCATCAGGACTTCCTTGGAGGTCCATTGCTTATGACTCTGGGCTTCGAATGCAGGAGGTAATTTTTCAACCCCTGGTCATAGAGTGAATATCCCGCATATCACATAGTGCAGGAAAAAGTATCAAATGCAGGCACCTCTGAGAACAAAGGCTGTGAGCTGCATGGTGATTGGAAAGTGATCTCAGGAGACATGTGACACCCAGAGGGAGGCAGAAGTGTGGAAATCGAGGGGAGCCAGATCTGCACTAACCTACCCTTCCTGGTCCCCATAGATGGCCTACGTGGGTAATATCACCATTGGAACACCCCCTCAGGAGTTCCGGGTCGTCTTTGACACAGGCTCAGCTGACTTGTGGGTGCCTTCCATCAGCTGTGTCAGTCCAGCCTGTTGTGAGTACAAACACTGCCCCCCCTCAAATCAACCCATCTTTTACTTGCCCTCTCCACCCTTCTCCACCCTTCTCTCCACCCTGAATCTCCCTCTCCACCCTTGGCACCTGACTGACACTCATCTCTTGTGTCTGCAGATACACACAAAACCTTCAATCTTCACAATTCTTCCAGCTTCGGGCAAACACACCAGCCTATTAGCATCTCCTATGGACCTGGGATAATTCAGGGATTTCTTGGCTCTGACACCGTTCGGGTAATGTGGAAACAAAAGCTGAGTCAGGACTGACTATGGAGTGACCACTGCTTACAAAACAGATACAGGACAAGCTGGCAGGACCATCCTACCCTAACTCCCATAGATATTGGCCTCTTACCCACAGGATCCTGTCCCTGGGGAGACAGTTTCCATAGTGACACACAAACAAATGGATTAGCTAACACAGAGAGGGGCTTGGGCTGTGGACTTGCAGCTCCTCTGCCCATGAGCAGCTCAGGGTTCATTTTGCTGGGAGCCAGAAGAGGGGGGAAAAAGCACCAACTTTTATATTCTCAGACTGTGCCAGGCACTTTCGTGGTAATAACTTGTTTAAACCTGCAACAACCCCACACAGCAGGTGCGTTGACTAGCTAATGATACAGATGAGGAAACAGATGCAGACAGCAAGGGCTTGCTGAGGTCACAGGTGTGGTAAGCGGTGGAGCTGGGCTGGCTTGTCAGAACTGAAGCTGGTGGTGGGTATTTGGGGAAAGGATAAAACTGATCTGGGGACCCTGGGTGCAGTCAAGCACTTCAGGTATGCAGGGTGGATAATCAGGAGGCCAGAGATGTAGGTGGGCCTAAGTGTGTTCTTAACGTATGGGGCCTTTGGGAGTCTAATAAAACCTATAGCCTCCTTCCCCCTAGTGCCTGAGTAGTTCACCTTTCTCTTTCTCTCTCTCTCTCATACACACTCACACAAACACACATATACCCCCAAAAGGGTATTTCCCAGGCAGTAATTTCATAAGAACCCTGCCAGAAACATTGTATAATAGACTTCTGTCTTTCTGGGCAGATGCAGAATCCAAAATACATTACCATCAATTTACTCCATTTCTGTCATCAGTTCAGAGAGATGCCAGAGAAGGCTCTCCTGCTCTTTACTCATTTTGTCCACAAGGGGACACCACTGGGTCCTGGCCAGACTCAGTTGCCCCACCTGTACAAGAAGGCATGAGGCCAATTTGACTCACTCAGATGGTGTTTTTCACAGGAGCAGATATTTTATTTTATTTATTTATTTTAATTGGAGGCTAATTACTTTACAGTATTGTAATGGTTTTTGCCATACATTGACATGAATCAGTCATGGGTGTTCCTGTGTTCCCCAACCTGAGACCCACTCCCCATCCCATCCCTCAGAATCATGCCAGTGCACCAGCCCTGAGTACCCTGTCTAAATCCACAGACCACATAAATGGAACCCAAATTCCCCTCCAGGCTAGGTCTAAAAATCTGAGGTCTACCGAGGACACACAAAGACCTCAGATCTCTGCAGTGCTAATGGCATCTCTTCCTCAGCCCAAGCCTAGACCCACTTAACAAAACTTTATGTGGGAACACTCTTCTCGCCCACAGATCGGGAACCTTGTTAGCCTTAAACAGTCGTTTGGCCTAAGCCAGGAGGAATATGGGTTTGATGGTGCACCCTTTGATGGCGTCCTGGGCTTGACCTACCCCTCCATCAGCATCAAAGGTATCATCCCCATCTTTGACAACTTGTGGTCGCAAGGTGCCTTTTCTGAGCCTGTCTTTGCCTTCTACTTGAACACGTAAGTCTGAGCTGGACAGTCCCTCTCCAAATTAGTTATAAGATGCTTTCATTTGTATGAAAATTATGCAACAATTGATACAGAAGTATGCTGAGAGATGATCTAACCCAGGAAAACTATGGCCCCAGGGCCCCACCTGGGTTCACCACTGGGGTGAAAAAAATAAATTTATTTATTTATAAATAAAGTTTTATTGGTATACAATCAGGCTCCTGGATGCAAGAGCTGGGGCTTGGAGTAGGGGGTGAGCGAAAAGGAAAACTAATGCAAGGTGTCAGGATACAAGTTGGAAGAAAAGGCAACAGGATTTGCTGATGAATTTGACATGGAAGGAAAGAGAGGGATGGTGGAAATCTTTCCTTCCTCATGAACATTTCACTGGGCACCCAGGACCAGCTAAACAATTTTCAGGAGTCAGTGCAAAATGAAAGAGTGGGACCCAAAACAAAAGTGTGGGATTTCTTTTTCAACAACTATTGGGAATTTCAAGACAGGGAGAGCAGAGGTGGGGGCCCTGCTGAGTGTGGGGCCCAATGGACAGCACAGGTCACAGGCCAGTGAAGCCAACCCTGAATGACTTGAAGCCACACCCTTGGTCTTTTCAGGCCTTGGTTTTTCTGAAAAAATACAGACTGTACAAGGGGGAAGCCAAAAGCCTTCAGCACACTGCCCTCTGAGAGTATCTGACCACTCAGGTCGCAGGAGGTCCAGGGCCTCTTCTGAAGACTGAGTGGATAGAGACCTGCTAGGTGGCCCAGGTTCTAACCTCCTCTGTGCCACTCATTAGCCAGCGACCAACCTCAGTCTGGTTCTCAATTGCTCCTAGACTCGATTTCTGCATCTGTACATGGGGCCTTATTAGGGCCTTGATGGGTGGACAAGCACAACTCTCAGACAGTGCTGTTGTTACTGTCCTCAAAGGATCCCCGCCCCATCTCTATAGATGCAAGCCGGAGGGCAGTGTGGTGATGTTTGGTGGAGTGGACCACCGCTACTACAAGGGAGAGCTCAACTGGATACCAGTGTCCCAAACTCGCTACTGGCAGATAAGCATGAACCGGTAAGCCTCTCACTCTGAGGATCACCCCAAGTGATGCTCCCATATCTGTACATGGACACAGACAAACACACAAATGCACTACCAGACACACAATTAACCGACATACACACCAACCACTACGACACAGACAGACACACAGGCACACATACAAAGACACTAGTAGGCACATATAAAGATGCATAACCAGCCAGAGACACACAAGTACACACACAGAGCCACATATGAATACACATAAACACAGAAACACAAAGATACACAAATCACCCATGGGTTCATAATCACTCCAGGCCTCCTGCCCAGGGCTCTGAACAGGGTCCATCACAGGGTCCAGAGAGGCCTGTGCGCTGTGGGAGGACTGCACCCCTGAGTGTGAGGTGGGGAGCATGGTTATAGGACTTTACAGTGTGATGAAAAGAGGATCAGGGAAAATTTCCTCAGCCTGAACAGAGCTGTGATAACATGACCAACTGTCGAGGGCTACATGGGACCAAGGAAGTTAGTACAGATAAATGTCAGGTTAAAAACAGGGAAAGTCCTGAAGAAATGGGGAAAACTGGTCTCCTTAGGGAGAAGCTAGCCAGCAGTGGAGAGAGGTTGGCCACAGTCTTGGGACCCAAAAGCGACTCATAAAAAGAGACACCCCACGTCCCTAGGCACACATGGGGCAGGGGTTATAACTGAGAGAATCAGGAAGGTGGGATCCAAGAGTGGCTTGAAAAGAAGAGGTAATCATTGATGAGATTCTGTGTTTGACCCTCAGATAAAAGCTTACTGGTCCATTGAGGTTCTGTGTCTAGTTAGGTATCACCTGGTCAGGGTCTCAGGGTCTGAGCCCAGTGAGGGGTTGCTGCTCAGAGACATCCCCTCCCAGGGCAGCAGGTCTCCCCCACCCCTATGAGAATCTGCTGCCGCAGGAACCTCCATCTTTACTGTGTGTTTGTCCCATTGTTGGTGAGACATCAGATATACCTCTCTGGATGGTCTTCATTCATTATTTTCACAGTCTTCATTCACTCATTCAACAGACAAGCATTGTGCATCCACTGTGTGCCAGGCACTTTAGGGATGTGATGAGAATAAAACTCGTCCTCACATCTAAGAAGGCAAATGTACAAGAAATGACACACACACAGAGTGAATTGTCACTTTGGTACATACTAGACATGAGGAAGGGTCTACAGATAGTGATGAAGACAGGAGACTGATATACACTGGGGGAAAGACTTCCCTGGAACCATGACAGTTAAGCTGGAATCTGGAAGATGAGGAGAAATTAGCTAGTCAGAGGGGAGGGGGCTCTTCTAGGAAGGAAGCATGTGTCAAGGTATTAAAGAGCCTGGTGTATTCAAGTGCTGCATTCACGCATGTCAAGGAAGGTGCTGTGATAAGAGCAAAGGAAAAGTCAGGGCAAGAGATGAAGCTCTGGTCAGGAGACAGTCAGGGAGGGGGCAGCTGTGAAGGAGCTTTCTGTATGACCCTGATGCCCGCTTTGTCCTACTGTCTCTCAGCATCAGCATGAACGGGAATGTTACTGCTTGTTCTCGTGGATGTCAGGCCCTTTTGGACACCAGGACATCAATGATCCATGGCCCAACAAGACTGATCACCAACATCCACAAGCTCATGAACGCCAGGCACCAGGGTTCGGAGGTAAAGGGTCATGCTACAGGGTCACTTCCAGTCTCCCCACATAATAAGGATCCTCTGGGCCAACCTGTCTCCTTCTCTCTAACAGTATGTGGTTTCATGTGATGCCGTCAAGACCCTGCCTCCTGTCATCTTCAACATCAATGGCATTGACTATCCACTGCCCCCTCAAGCCTACATCACCAAGGTGAGGGGCCATCCCTGAGGGTTTGTTCTCTAAATTGGGGTTTGCAGGAACTCTTGGGCTACTGCTGGGAGGAGGGCACCCTCTGCAGGCCAAACCACACCATTGCAGATGCTGCTGATCCACTATGGCTAGGCCAGCACCTCCACAAAATCAACCACTTGAGAGTAGAGGACAGTCTGGGACATCCATCCTCCTGAAATAAATGTGGAGACACCACTCCATGATGACATAGTGGGAGTCACAAGGAGAGGGGAAACACTAAGGGCCTCTGCTCTCATAGATCTTCAGTTCAACTAGACCCCTCAGATGCAGGAACTCAGAAAGTCAGCTCTAGGGATCCCTAAAATAGGACATGTGACAAGGGGGGTTGGCTGGTGGCAGTCCCTGTGTGCTCCCACCATAATGATTAACAGTCTCCCTTTCCTTATTGAAATTGTCCCGGTTACAATAAATTACATGGCTACCTTAGACCTTGACTGCAACTTCCCCTTGCTAAGTCCCAGTTTCCCCTCTGTGAGTCAGGCTACCTGACCCCTCTATGGGGAGGTTGGATGCTAAGGTGATTAAAGGGTACACAGTGACTGCTCAGCCCTGACACAGGGTGGAGGCTTCACGTCAGCTCCCTGTGGGAGTTCAGAGCAGGCTGTTGGGCTCAAAGAAGGCTTTGAGGAAGAGAGGGAATTGCAGTAATTCTAAAACCCCTGACTCATGGCACCATAGGGAGGTCTGCTTGGGTCTAGGCAAATCTGCCCTGGGTTCCATGCAAATGGCACCCCACAGTGCTCTGCAAAGGGACCCTGGGACTTATTAGGGGTGTTGAGGACTATGGACCAACGGGTGGGGATGGAGACCAGAATAAGTCACCCAGCCAAGCCTGGAGTGGCCAAAGGCTGAATGTGGGTCCAAACAGGCTTTTCAGAGGGGCTGAGCAAAGGCTTAAAGAATGTGTTGTGAGCGCTGCTTTGAATGTATTTAACATGTATAACCAACAGTGAGCTACTGTATAGCACAGGGAACACTGCTCAATCTAAGGTGGCAGCCTGGATGGGAGGGGTGTCTCTGGGACAAGGATACATGTGTATGTATGACTGAGTCCCTTTACTGTCCACCTGAAACTTCAAATACCGTTAGTTAGCTATACTCCAAAACAAAATTAAAAGTTAAAAAGAACCAGTTTTGGGGACGCAGGAGAACAGACATTCTCTGCAGAGAAAACAAGGAGCACGGGTCAGAAGGAAAGAAACAATATGAGGAGAACTAGGAGAAACTCTCTTCTTCTTTTCTTAAAAAACTGTATTGCAGTATAGCTGATCTTCAGCGTTGCCTTAAGTTCTGCTGCACAGCTAAGTGATTTAGCTGTACATATACAAATATATATATTCTTTTTCATTAGTTAGTCAATAAATATTGAATACAGTTCCTTGCTCTAGAAGTAGGACTTTGTTGCTTATCATTCTTCTGTATATTACTTTGCATCTGATCATTCCAAACTCCCAATCCTCCCCTCCCCACACTCCTGCCATATTGCAACCACATGTCATGGCCCTTTTTGGTTTTGGATGAACCCTCATATCCCCAGCTGCTGAGAAAATCACCTGATACTTACCAAAAGAGGGAAATAAAACCAAGAAGTATGCCAGGTCTGGATATTGAGGAGGGAGTCGCAGTAAGCACACAGGCTGACTGGTATGTCTCTCTAACTCCCCAAGGCTCAAAACTTCTGCCTTAGCATCTTTCATGGGGGCACAGAAACTAGCTCTCCAGAGACCTGGATCCTGGGTGGCGTCTTCCTGAGACAGTACTTCTCAGTTTTTGATCGAAGAAATGACAGGATTGGCCTGGCTCTGGCAGTGTAAATGCTTGGACTCGTTCAGGAATCAATCAGGCTGCTCCTAACACACACTCACTCACACTAGGGCACTCCTGCCCAGCGATGCTGGTGAACTGTGTTTGGTGCTCTGCAAACTCTATTCTCAGTAAAGAATAAAATGTTTCACTCTTAATGGTGCTAAAACAAATGGGTGCCTCTTTTTGGATCTGGCAGGTGCGTCATAATCAGGGAGGATCTAGAACCAAGTTTGAACCACAAGTGAGAGGAGCTCAACTCCAGCTGGTTTCAAGGAAAGGGGAGACTTTTCAGAAGGACACTGGAAATCATGTACATAGGAACCAGAGCAGATAGAAAGATCTCAGTGACTGGACCCAAGAAATCAGAAGTCATCAGTTCTCTCTTTCTCACCCTCGCTCTTTCCCCTCTCTCTTCTTTGATTGTCTTAGCCTGACAGCTTTCTTCCTTAAGGCTTCTACACCTAGTGAGGGAGACCAGAGCTACCTGCCCTAGGGTTTTATATCCCTAAGGCATCTAACCCATTAGGAAAGAAGCTCAGAGACCTGAGGGTTCAAGGGAGTGCTCTGACTAGTCCACCTCAGATCACATGTCCGTATGGTATCTCCAATTTTCTTGAAGAGATGTCTTGTCTTTGCAATTCTATTGTTTACCTCTATTTCTTGCACTGTTCACTTAAGAAGGCTTTCTTATCTCTCCTTGCTCTTCTCTGGAAGTATGCATTCCTTTGGTTTTAACTTTCTCTTTTCTGTTTGCTTTCACTTCTCTTCTTTTCTCAGCTATTTGTAGCCATCCTCAGATAATCAACCACTTTGCCTTCTTGCATTTCTGTGTCTTGGGAATGGTTTGATCACTGTCAAACTTCCATCATTAGCTCTTCAGGCACCCTGTCTACCAGATTTAATCCCTTGAATCTATTTGTCACCTCCACTGTATAACCATAAGGGATTTTATTTAGGTGATGCTTGAATGGTCTAGTTGTTTTCCCCATTTTCTTCATTTTAAGCCTGGATATTGCTTGCTTCTGCCTTCACAATTAGTGGCAGGTCACCACCCTCTGTCCCTGGTGGGAGCAGAGCGAAACCACACAATTTGGGAACTGATGTCCTGAGTTTGCACGTTGGCTCCTCATATCCCTAGTTGTGGGGCCTTGATCAAGTCCCTTAACCTGTTTCCTCATGAGGAAAGTGGGCATCACGATGATAATTCCACCTTGGAGAATGTATGTGTGCCTGGGAGGAGCAAGTAGCCCTGAGAAAGCTTTTTGAATTCCTGAGTCTGGAGCAAATATGAATTATTCTGCCTCTTGGGGTGGCAATCTTCTGTTTAGAGGCAACTCCTGCCACCCACAGGGCTCAATACTGAGTTATCAAAATGACTGCTGTTTCTGAACCATGATGGGAACTCTGACTGAGCCAGCACTTCTGTTTGCCTGGCTCCACCGGGAGCTAAAGAGCTGGCTTCACTTACTCCCCTCCTCAGCTTGTACAGTAGTTGATGGTGAAATGTTTTCTTTACTTGAAGAATTTCATGAATTAAATCAGAAGAAATGTTAGAATCAGGAAACCACTATTTGCAACAGCTTCATGAAACAATGGATCTAGGACAAGGTCATCAATGGATGCTAAAACCATTAGATGAAATGTTAAAGGGGAAGTTTATAATGGATGCAAGAGGTTGGCAACTCAGGACCCACTGCATCTATGTATCAATCAAAGTGGGGCAACTAGAAATTATGAGTCTCTTGGAGTGGTGCCTTAAGAAATATATGGAACAACATATGAAATATTCCAATAAAATTTGCTGAACTCAAGTCTGGATCTAAATACCAGTTTTCAGGGAAGTACATAGATAAAGGAACAGGGAAGTAATCCTCTAAGCCAGTGGACCCCAACTTTATCAGCCCTAGGGACTGGTTTCCTGAAAGACAATTTTTCCACAGGCCAGAGTGAAGGGATTATTTCAGGATGAATTAAGGGCATTATATTTATTGTGTACTTTATTTGTATTATTATTACATTGTGATATATAATGAAATAATTAGACAGCTGTCCACAAGGCAGAAATCAGTGGGAACCCAGAGCTTGTTTTCCTGGAACTAGACTGTTCCATCTGGGGGTGATGGGAGAGGGCTGGTGAGCAGCTGTAAATATAGATGAAGCCTCACTCACTGGCCTGCTGCTCACCTCCTGCTGTGCTGTCTGGTTCTTAATAGATCAAGGACTGGTACTGGTCCTGGTACTGGTGTTGTGGAACCCTGCTCTAAACCTAATACTTGACACATTTTATGAGAAAAACCACCTCATCTACTCCCACTTTTTAAACAAATAAATGGCATAAAATGAGGGGAGATTGTTATTTAGTTAAAGTCTGAGAAAGGTCTCATGCAATATATGTGTACATTGTCTAGACTCTGGTTTGAATAAATAAACTGTTGAAAGACATTTTTCAGAGGACTAGAGAAATTTGGGTTTCCCTGGTGGTTCAGATGGTAAAGAATCCACCTGCAATGAGAGAGACCTGGGTTTTATCCCTAGGTTGTGATGATCCCCTGGAGAAGGGCAAGGCAACCCACTCCAGTATTCTTGACTGGAGAATCCCCATGGATAGAGGAGCTTGGCAGGCTACAGTCCATGGGGTCACAAAGGGTCAGACATGGCTGAGAGTCTATGCACAGAACAGATAAATTTGAACATGGACTAGATATTGGATATTAATTTAATTTGAAACAAAAGATTTTGGTGGTTATGTATATATTTGAAATGGTAACCTCTTCCTTAAAATAACTTCAGGATTCATTTTGATATATGGCAAAACCAATACAATATTGTAAAGTTAAAAAATAAAATAAAAAAAATAACTTCAGGAAAAATGAAAAAAAAATATTTTAAAAGAAGAACATTTCAAATGAGGGTCTGTCTTTTTTTTTTTTTTTCCACAGAATATGTTCAGTCATTGAACATCACTGAAGTCAGTAGTTGTGCTTTTTATTTTAATTTTTTAAAAATTAATTCATTTATTTATTTTCCTTTACAATATTGTATTGGTTTTTCCCTAGATGGACTTGAAACCACCATGGGTGTATATGTGTTCCAAACATGTACTAACTAAACTAACAAACACATGAAAAGATGGTCAGCATCACTCATTATCAGAGAAATGCAAATCAAAATCACAATGAGGTACCATTTCATGCCAGTCAGAATGGCTGCTATCCAAAAGTCTACAAACAATAAATGCTGCAGAGTGTATGGAGAAAAGGGAACGCTCTTACACTGTTGGTGGGAATATTGGTGTTTTTCTTTCTGGCTTACTTCACTCTGTATAATAGGCTCCAGTTTCATCCACCTCATTAGAACTGATTCAAATGTATTCTTTCTAATGGCTGAGTAATACTCCATTGTGTATATGTACCACAGCTTTCTTATCATGGACATCTAGGTTGCTTCCATGTCCTGACTATTATAAACAGTGCTGCAATGAACATTGGGGTACACGTGTCTCTTTCAATTCTGGTTTCCTCAGTGTGTATGCCCAGCAGTGGGATTGCTGGATCATAAGGCAGTTCTATTTCCAGTTTTTTAAGGAATCTCCACACTGTTCTCCATAGTGGCTGTACTAGTTTGCATCCCCACTAACAGTGTAAGAGATTTCCCTTTTCTCCACACCCTCTCCAGCATTTATTGCTTGTAGACTTTTGGATCGCAGCCATTCTGACTGGCATGAAATGGTACCTCATAGTGGTTTTGATTTGCATTTCTCTGATAATGAGTGATGTTGAGCATCTTTTCATGTGTTTGTTAGCCATCTGTATGTTTTCTTTGGAGAAATGTCTATTTAGTTCTTTGGCCCATTTTTTGATTGGGTCATTTATTTTTCTGGAATTGAGCTGTAGGAGTTGCTTGTATATTTTTGAGATTAGTTGTTTGTCAGTTGCTTCATTTGCTATTATTTTCTCCCATTCTGAAGGCTGCCTTTTCACCTTGCTAATAGTTTCTTTTGTCGTGCAGAAGCTTTTAAGTTTAATTAGGTCCCATTTGTTTATTTTTCCTTTTATTTCCAATATTCTTGGAGGTGGGTCATAGAGGATCCTGCTGTGATGTGTGTCAGAGAGTGTTTTGCCTATGTTCTCCTCTAGGAGTTTTATAGTTTCTGGTCTTACGTTTAGATCTTTAATCCATTTTGAGTTTATTTTTGTGTACGGTGTTAGAAAGTGTTCTAGTTTCATTCTTTTACAAGTGGTTGACCAGTTTTCCGAGCACCACTTGTTAAAGAGGTTGTCTTTAATCCATTGTATATTCTTGCCTCCTTTGTCAAAGATAAGGTGTCCATATGTGCATGGATTTATCTCTGGGCTTTCTATTTTGTTCCATTGATCTATATTTCTGTCTTTGTTCCAGTACCATACTGTCTTGATAACTGTGGCTTTGTAGTAGAGCCTGAAGTGAGGCAGGTTGATTCCTCCAGTTCCATTCTTCTTTCTCAAGATTGCTTTGGCTATTCAAGTTTTTTTGTATTTATATACAAATTGTGAAATTATTTGTTCTAGCTCTGTGAAGAATACCATTGATAGCTTGATAGGGATTGCATTGAATCTATAAATTGCTTTGGGTAGTATACTCATTTTCACTATATTGATTCTTCCAATCCATGAACATGGTATATTTCTCCATCTATTGATGTCCTCTTTGATTTCTTTCACCAGTGTTTTATAGTTTTCTATATATAGGTCTTTTGTTTCTTTACGTAGATGTATTCCTAAGTATTTTATTCTTTTCGTTGCAATGGTGAATGGAATTGTTTCCTTAATTTCTCTTTCTGTTGTCTCATTATTAGTGTATAGGAATGCAAGGGATTTCTGTGTGTTGATTTTATGTCTTGCAACTTTACTATATTCATTGATTAGTTCTAGTAGTTTTCTGGTGGAGTCTTTAGGGTTTTCTATGTAGAGGATCATGTCATCTGCAAACAGTGAGAGTTTTACTTCTTCTTTTCCAATTTGGATTCCTTTTATTTCTTTTTCTGCTCTGATTGCTGTGGCCAAAACTTCTCAAACTATGTTGAATAGTAATGGTGAAAGTGGGCACCCTTGTCTTGTTCCTGACTTTAGAGGAAATGCTTTCAATTTTTCACCATTGAGGATAATGTTTGCTGTGGGTTTGTCATATATAGATTTTATTATGTTGAGGTATGTTTCTTCTATTCCTGCTTTCTGGAGAGCTTTTATCAAAAATGGATGTTGAATTTTGTCAAAGGCTTTCTCTGCATCTATTGAGATAATCATATGGTTTTTATTTTTCAATTTGTTAATGTGGTATATTACATTGATTGATTTTTGGATATTGAAGAATCCTTGCATCCCTGGGATAAAGCCCACTTAGTCATGGTGTATGATCTTTTTAATGTGCTGTTGGATTCTGATTGCTAGAATTTTGTTAAGGATTTTTGCATTTCTGTTCATCAGTGATATTGGCCTGTAGTTTTCTTTTTTTGTGGCATCTTTGTCAGGTTTTGGTATTAGGGTGATGGTGGCCTCATAGAATGAGTTTGGAAGTTTACCTTCCTCTGCAATTTTCTGAAAGAGTTTGAGTAGGGTAGGTGTTAGCTCTTCTCTAAATTTTTTGTAGAATTCAGCTGTGAAGCCATCTGGACATGGGCTTTTGTTTGCTGGAAGATTTCTGATTACAGTTTCAATTTCTGTGCTTGTGATGGGTCTGTTAAGATTTTCTATTTCTTCCTGGTCCAGCTTTGGAAAGTTGTACTTTTCTACAAATTTGTCCATTTCTTCCACGTTGTCCATTTTATTGGCATATAATTGCTGATAGTTGTCACTTATGATCCTTTGTATTTCTGTGTTGTCTGTTGTGATCTCTCCATTTTCATTTCTAATTTTATTGATTTGATTTTCTCTCTTTGTTTCTTGATGAGTCTGGCTAATGGTTTGTCAATTTTACTTATCGTTTCAAAGAACCAGCTTTTGGCTTTGTTGATTTTTGCTATGGTCTCTTTTGTTTCTTTTGCATTTATTTCTGCTCTAATTTTTTATGATTTCTTTCCTTCTACTAACCCTGGGGTTCTTCATTTCTTCCTTTTCTAGTTGCTTTAGGTGTAGAGTTAGGTTATTTATTTAACTTTTTCTTATTTCTTGAGGTATGCCTGTATTGCTATGAACTTTCCCCTTAGGACTGCTTTTACAGTGTCCCACAGGTTTTGAGTTGTTGTGTTTTCATTTTCATTCGTTTCTATGCAAATTTTGATTTCTTTTGTGATTTATTGGTTATTCAGCAGCGTGTTGTTCAGCCTCCACATGTTGGAATTTTTAATAGTTTTTCTCCTGTAATTGAGATCTAATCTTACTGCATTGTGGTCAGAAAAGATGCTTGGAATGACTTCAGTTTTTTTGAATTTACCAAGGCTAGATTTATGGCCCAGGATGTGATCTATCCTGGAGAAAGTTCCGTGTGTGCTTGAGAAAAGGGTGAAATTCAATGTTTTGGGATGAAATGTCCTATAGATATCAATTAGGTCTAACTGGTCTATTATATCATTTAAAGTTTGTGTTTCCTTGTTAATTTTCTGTTTAGTTGATCTATCAACTAAACAGGTGTGAGTGGGGTATTAAAGTCTCCCACTATTATTATGTTATTGCTAATTTCTCCTTTCATACTTGTTAGCATTTGTCTTACATATTGCAGTGCTCCTATGTTGGGTGCATATATATTTATAATTGTTATATCTTCTTCTTGGACTGATCCTTTGATCATTATGTAGTGACCTTCTTTGTCTCTTTTCACAGCCTTTGTTTTAAAGTCTATTTTATTTGATATGAGTATTGCTACTCCTGCTTTCTTTTGGTCTCTATTTGCATGGAAATTCTTTTTCCAGCCCTTCACTTTCAGTCTGTATGTGTCCCCTGTTTTGAGGTGGGTTTCTTGTAGACAGCATATGTAGGGGTCTTGTTTTTGTATCCATTCAGCCAGTCTTTGTATTTTGGTTGGGGCACTCAACCCATTTATGTTTAAGGTAATTATTGATAAGTATGATCCCGTTGCCATTTACTTTATTGTTTTGCGTTCGAATTTATACACCCTTTTTGTGTTTCCTGTCTAGAGAATATCCTTTAGCATTTGTTGGAGAGCTGGTTTGGTGGTGCTGAATTCTCTCAGCTTTTGCTTGTCTGTAAAGCTTTTGATTTCTCCTTCATATTTGAATGAGATCCTTGCTGGGTACAATAATCTGGGCTGTAGGTTATTTTCTTTCATCACTTTAAGTATGTCTTGCCATTCCCTGCTGGCTTGAAGAGTTTCTATTGAAAGATCAGCTGTTATCCTTATGGGAATCCTCTTGGTGTTATTTGTTGTTTTGCCCTTGCTGCTTTTAATATTTGTTCTTTGTGTTTGATCTTTGTTAATTTGATTAATATGTGTCTTGGGGTGTTTCACCTTGGGTTTATCCTGTTTGGGACTCTCTGGGTTTCTTGGATTTGAGTGATTATTTCCTTCTGCATTTTAGGGAAGTTTTCAACTATTATCTCCTCAAGTATTTTCTCATGGTTCTTCTTTTTGTCTTCTTCTTCTGGGATTCCTATGATTCGAATGTTGTAGCATTTAACATTGTCCCAGAGGTCTCTGAGATTGTCCTCATTTCTTTTAATTCGTTTTTCTTTTTTCCTCTCTGATTCATTTATTTCTACCATTCTATCTTCTAATTCACCAATCCTATCTTCTGCCCCTGTTATTCTACTATTTGTTGGCTCCAGAGTGTTTTTGATCTCATTTATTGCATTATTCATTATATATTGACTCTTTTTTTATTTCTTCTAGGTCCTTGTTAAACCTTGCATCTTCTTAATCCTTGTCTCCAGGCTATTTATCTGTGATTACATTTTGATTTCAAGATTTTGGATCAACTGCACTATCGTTATTCATATTTCTTTATCAGGTAGATTTCCTATCACTTCCTCTTTTGTTTGGTTTGGTGAGCATTTATCATGTTCCTTTACCTGCTGGATATTCCTCTGTCTCTTCATCTTGTTTATATTACTGAGTTTGGGGCGTCCTTTCTGTATTCTGGCAGATCGTGGAGTTCTCTTGATTGTGGAGTTTCCTCGCTGTGTGTGGTTTTGTACAGGTGGCTTGTCAAGGTTTCTTGGTTAGGGAAGCTTGTGTTGGTGTTCTCGTGGGTGGAGCTGGATTTCTTCTCTCTGGAGTGCAATGAAGTGTCCAGTAATGAGTTATGAGATATATATGGTTTTGTAGTAACTTTGGGCAGCCTGTATATTGGAGCTCAAAGCTGTGTTCCTGTGTTGCTGGAGAATTTGCTTGGTATGTCTTGTCCTGGAACTTGTTGGCCCTTGTGTGGTGCTTGGTTTCAGTGTAGGTACGGAGGCGTTTGATGAGCTCCTGTCAATTAATGTTCCCTGGAGTCAGGGTTTGGACTTAAGCCTCTTGCTTCCAGTTATTGGTCTTATTTTTACAGTAGTTCAAAACTTCTCCTTCTATACAGCACCATTGATAAAACATCTAGGTTAAAGATGAAAAGTTTCTCCACCATGAGGGTCATCCAGAGAGGTTCACAGCATTACATGGAGAAGAGAAGAGGGAGGAGGGAGTTAGAGGTGACCCAAATGAGATGAGGTGGAATCAATAGAGGAGAGAGTGGGCTAGCCAGTAATCACTTCCTTATGTGCACTCCACAATTGGGCCGCTCAGAGATGTTCACGGAGTTATACAGAGAATAGAAGAAGGAGGAAGGAGACAGAGGTGGCCAGGAGGCTAAAAGGGGGGCATGAAAAGGAGAGAGACAGATCCAGCCAGTAATCAGTTCCTTAAGTGTTCTCCACCATCTGGAACACACAGAAATACACAGAGTTGGGTAGAGTAGAGAGGGGTTAGGGAGGAGACACAGGCAACCTGGTGGAGAAAAAGGAGAGTCCAAAGGGGGAGAGAGCAGTAAAGCCAGTAATCTCACTCCCAAGTAAAAAATGGGTACTGAAGATTGGGTTCTTAAAGGTACAAAATTGGTAACAAATACCTAAAAGCAAAAATTAAAAATCTAGAACAGAGTTTGGAATTTCAAAAATATAATATTAAAGAAAATAAGAAGGAAAATAAAGAGAGAAAAGAAAAAAAAGTCACAAAAATTATAAAGAAAATATAGGTACAAAATTGATAACAAATACCAAAAAGCAAAAGTTAAAAATCTAGAGTAGAGTTTGGAATTTCAAAAATACAATGTTAAAGAAAAGAGGAAAAAGAGAGAAAAAACAAACAAACAAAAACAAACAAAGTCACAAAAATTATAAAGAAAATATAGGTACAAAATTGATAACAAATACCAAAATTCATAAATTAAAAATCTAGAGTAGAGTTTGGAATTTCAGAAATACAATGTTAAAGAAAAGAAGAAGAGAAAGAAAGAGAGAGAGAAAAAAAAAGGTCACAAAAATTATTTTAAAAAATATATGTGAAGTTTGCTTTAAAAAAATAGGGTCTTTTTATTTTTTTTGAAAAGTAATAGTAGGTTATAAAAGTGAAAATTAAAGGAGTAACAGAGGACTTAAAACTTTTTAAAAAATTAAAAAAGAAAGAAAGAAAGAATGATCGTAAAAATAGTAAAAATATATCTAGGACTTTCTCTGGTGTTGTTGTAGGTACTGTGGGATCAGTTCATTTTTGGCTAGTTCCTTGGTCCGGCTTATATTTCTCAAGATCTATAGGCCCCTTCCTATGCAGTCGGTACTAACGACAAAACGACAGGGTTTTAATCTATTGCCTGTCGCTTCCAAGGCGGTTCCCTCTGTTATAGCTTCTTCTGTTTGCTGGTCTCTTCAGTGTCTGATTTCTGCCCTGATACAAAGGGGGCGGTGGTGGACACTTTTTTTTTTTTTTAGGCTCACTTTTCAGTCGCGCTGTGGGGAGGGAGGGACGCTGCAAACAAATAACACTGGTGTGTGCTGCAGTGCCTCAGCCACACTGGGCCTGCCCCCACTCCCGGCGCGTGTAGCCTCCCTGCCCACACTGCTCAGGTTCTAGGTTGCTCCACCGGGAACCATCCGTGGCTGGCCCTGGGCTGCTTGCACCTCCCAGGTCCAAGCCGCTCAGGTTCAGGCACTCGGGTAGTCCTCAGAGGCGCAGACTCGGTTGGGTCTGCATTTTGTGCCCTTCCCAGGTCCGAGCAGCTCAGGTGATGAGGTGTTTGGCGAGCATGGTTGCTGTGACTTATCGTCTCCCTGCCACTCAGTTTTCTGGGTGTACAACCGGCATACCTTCTCAGGCGGATGTTGACCGTCCAGAACCCCAAGAAGTCTTAGTTAGCAAAGAAGCCTGCTTACAGTTTTGTAGATAATCTCTCCCTGGGGCTGCGATTGCCCCCTTCCGGCTCTGGCTGCCTGTCACCGGAGGGGGATGGTCTGCCGCCGGCTATCTCTGTTCAGTCCTTTGTTCCGTGAGCGGGCCTGGCAGTGTCTTAGGTTAGGGCTGGCTTTTCGCGTGGTAGTTATCCCACAGTCTGGTTTGCTAGCCCAAATTAGTTTGCTCAGATAGCGCTTGGGGCATTCAGGCCAGATCCTTACTCTAAGCGATGCAGCCGCACCTCCCTGCCCAGCCCCCTCTTCCTAGTGGCGGGTACAGGCATCTGCGCTGCTTCTCCGCTGGGGGAGTTACCTTTGGGCTTGTAATCTGTGGGTTTTAATTGTTTATTTATTTTTCCTCCCTGTTATGTTGCCTTCTGTGCTTCCAAGGCTCGGCACAGACTCGGCAGTGAGAGTGTTTCCTAGTGTTTGGAAACTTCTCTCTTTTTAAGACTCCCTTCCTTCCTGGGACGGAGCTCTGTCCCTCCCTCTTTTGTCTCTTTTTTTGTCTTTTATATTTTTTCCTACCTCCTTTTGAAGACAATGGGTTGCTTTTCTGTGTGCCTGATGTCCTCTGCCGGCATTCAGAAGTTGTTTTGTGGAATTTACTTGGTGTTTAAATGTTCTTTTGATGAATTTGTGGGGGAGAAAGTGGTCTCCCTGTCCTATTCCTCCACTATCTTAGCTCCTCCCTAGAGATTCCTTAAATAAATGTAAAAAAAGAAAAGAAAAGAAAAGAAAAGAAAAAACCCTGCCATATGACCCAGAAAACCCACTGCTGGACTTACACACTGATGAAACTCTTTCAGAATTGAAAGAGACGCATGTACCCCAATGTTCATTGCAGCACTGTTTATAATAGCCCGGACATGGAAGCAATCTAGATGTCCATCAGCAGATGAATGGATAAGAAAGCTGTGGTACATATACACAATAGAGTATTATACTCAGCCATTAAAAAGAATACATTGGAATCAGTTCTAATGAGGTGGATGAAACTGGATCCTATTATACAGAATGAAGTAAGCCAGAAAGAAAAACACCAATACAGTATACTAACATATATATATGGAATTTAGAAAGAAGGTAACTATAACCCTGTATACGAGACAGCAAAAGAGACACTGATGTATAGAACAGTCTATTGGACTCTGTGAGAGAGGGTGAGGGTGGAATGATATGGGAGAATGGCATTAAAACATGTAAATTATCATATGTGAAATGAATCGCCAGTCCAGGTTTGATCCATGATACAGGATGCTTGGGGCTGGTGCACTGGAATGTCCCAGAGGGATGGGATGGAAAGGGAGGTGGGAGGGGCATTCAGGATGGGGAACACATTTTAAATGAGGGTCTGTCTTGATTTTAAAAGGAACATCTGTGTAGTTGCTCTGTACTGAATTGTGTCTACCCCCAAACTCAAGGGCTTTCCTGGTGGCTCAGACTAATTTGCCTGCAATGCAGAAGAACTTAATTCAATCCTTAGGTCAGTAGATCCACTGGAGAAGGGAATGGCTACCCACTCCAGTATTCTTGCCTGGAAAATTCCATGGACAGGGGAGCCTGGCAGGCTACAGTTCATGGGGTTGCAAAGAGTCAGACACGATCAAGCAACCAACACACCAAATTCAAATGCTGTGTCCCTAACTCCTGATATGATGGCATTAGGAGGTAGGGCCTTTGGGAGGTGATTATCTTGAGATGGAGTCTTGATGGTGGGGCCCTCATGATGGGATTAGAGGTTTTAGAAGAACCACCAGAGAGCTTCATCTATTTCTCTCTTTTCCCCTCTCTGATCCTCCCTCTCCTTCCCTCTAACTCTCTCATTCTTTCTCTCCACCTGCCCCCAAAGACATTGAGGATACAGCAAGATAAAACTGTCTGCTAGCCAAGAACAGTCCAATATTGAAGAACACTCTTCAATAGAACACTCCACTAGGAACTCAGTTGACCAGTACCTTAATCTTGGAACTGTAGCCTCCAGTCTATGACAGCCTGGGCTAACTAACAGATTAGAGTTGTATTAATGGTTCTTGATGCCAAGTCTTGAAATACAGGGTTCACGATATTATTCTTTTATATTTTTGTTATTTTTGATCTTCTTGTAATAAATTTACAAAATGGCCAATTGAGGTTTCTGTCTTTATGATACCCTCAGGGGCCCAAGGAAAGCAGTCTCTGGCAGGTCCCATTAGTTGAGTGGTTGGAGCCCATCTGCTCATTACACCAGCTTTTCCCCTGTCATCTGACCACTGCCCCCCACTCTGAGTTACACCCCCACACCACTCCCATCTCCCCCTTCCTGCTAAGCTGGGTGAAATCCAGGTGGAAACTCTGATGAGCCAGGACAGGCCCTGGAGGTAGAAGGAATGGGGACATCTTTAGAAAGAATGAACTGGGCATCACTTTCCCTAGTCTTCTCCTCTTTAGTGACATCTGCAGGTGAGGGATAGGGCCTGTGTAGGGAGGGAGCCATGGCGTGGGGCTTTGGGGATATTTGTAAGGGAAGGGAGGAGGAGTTCATTAGCCAGGAACCAAGATGTGGGAAGATTGCTCAGGATCCAGGAGGGAAGGAAGACATACTGGGGAAAGAATGGTACCTGCCAGAGGTCTAGACCCACCTGGGTCTTCCAGTAAACCTTGCTAGAGTTCCTGTCCTTTCTGCTAGAATTCCTGCTCTAGATGGGGAGGGGACAGAGCTGGCCAGAGGAAGAGTCACACTCAGGGGCTTTTTGATTCTAGCTAACTGTGGGCATCATCCCAAGCTGGACAGCAACATGGCAGGTCATGTAAAGCATTTAAAATACTATCTAGGGGGCGGTTCTAAGATGGCAGAGTGATAGGACGGGGAGACCTCTTTTTCCCCTACAAATTCTTCAAAAGAATATTTAAATGTGGAGCAAATTCCACAAAACAACTTATGAACGCTGGCAGAGGACACCAGACACCCAGAAAGGCAGCACATTTCTTTGAAAGGAAGTAGGACAAAATATAAAAGATAAAAAGACAGACAAAAGAGCTAGGGATGGAGACCCATTCTGGGAGGGAGTGTAAAAGAGGAGAAGTTTCCAAACACCAAGAAACCCTCTCACTGGCGGGTCTGTGGGGAATTTTGGAATCTCAGAGGGCAAAATAACTGGAAGGAGGAAAAATAAATAAATAAATAAACCCACAGATTACATGCTTAATGGCAACTCCCAGTGGAGAAGTAGCCCAGATGCTGACCTTTTCATGGGCTGCCTTGCTTAGGGCTAGGACCGGGCCTCAATGCCCTGAGGGCAATCTGAGGGAACTAAGGTGACATAGCAACCCAAACTGTGGGATAGCCAGAGAGAGACCAACAAATAAATAAATAAATAAATAAAAATAAAAAAGAAAGACAGAGAGTGAGAGAGAACTTTCCTTTGAAAAGCCCTAAGCTAAGGCACTGCTGGCAGGCTTACAGAACAAAGGACTGAGCTGCTGGCAGGCTTACAGAACAAAGGACTGAGCAAATACCAGAGGACAGCAAGCCAGCTGTGGACTGGCCCATCCCCTGCCAGAAGCAGGAAGGAAGATGATGGCAGCCAGAGATGGAAAGGGGTGATCTTAGCCACAGAGATGACATCATCTACCAAACTGTGAGCAGGCTCCTAGTTGCTAACCAAGTCTACTTAGTCTTCTTGGGATCCTGGATGGTTGACATCAGCTGGGAGGGTCGCAGCCAGATATCAGCTCCCCAGAGGAGACAACGGCATACCTGAGACGGCACTCCCACTGCGCACCCAGGAAACCGAGTGACTGGGATAGGGGAGGTGATAAGATGCAGCGCACCTTATCGGGGAGAGTGCACTCGCCAAGCACATGGTCGCCTGAGCTGCTGGGACCTGGGAAGGGCACAAAAAGCAGGCCCAACCACGTCTGCATCTTTGTGGACTACCTGAGAACCTGAACCTGAGTGGCTTAGACCTGGGAAGTGCACGCAACTCAGGGCCCACTTTAGACAGTTCCCCTGCAGAGCAACCTGGAACCTGAGCAGTGTAGTCTGGGAAAGCTCACATGCCGTGAGTGGGGCAAACCCAGTGTGGCCAAACACTGCAAGCACTCCCCACACATGCCAGTGATATTTGTTTGCATGGCTCTCACTTAACTTACTTGTAGTCCATGTGAGAAGATCTAGTTTCTATCTGTGTGGTGTGCTAAGTCTCTTCAGTTGTGTCCAAGTTTTTGAGACCCCATGGACTGCAGCCCTTCCAGGCTCTTCTGTCTTCGAGATTCTCCAAGCAAAAGTACTGGAGTGAGTCACCATGCCCTACTCCAGGGGATCTTCCAGACCTGGGGATCAAACTCACCACTCTTATGTTTCCAGCATTGGACAGGCGGGTTCTTTATCACTATTGGCATCTGGGGGTGCCTGTCTCTATCCACCAGACTCTGATGTCAAAACAAGGCTAACACACAGATTTGTTACTAGGCTATGGGTGTTAGGTTACAGGCTCAACTTCTGTACTCAAAATCTAAATAACCTTGTCTTAAATACATTTTCATTTCTTTTCCTGTAATAAGAGTAGAGATTGCTCCACAATGATGCGGACCCAGTTTTTTCTGGTTGCTTTGCTTTCATGAATATGTGATACTCACCTCTGGTCTTACATGGCTGCTCCAGCTCCTGCCATTACATCTGTATCCCAGCTAGCGGGAGAAAGAAGGGGACTCAGGATATGTCCCTTTCCTTTAAGGTCATAACCAGAAGTCATAAAATTACTTTCACTCATTTCTCAGTGGCTGCAATGAAGTCAGAGAGGCATTTTTAACAGAAAGATAGGCTAGGAAATGAACTATCAGCTGGGTGGCCCTAGACTAGGAATTTAGTTAAGTTTAGTTATTAAATGAAGAAGGAGACAAATAGGAGTTCATGTTATAGTCACCTCTTTCAGTGAAGAGAAAGTTACTTACAGTATGAAAACATAAAATGCCCAAATTTCAAAGTCTTAATAACAGATTTATTTCTCACTCACATCTGAGTTTAGTAGACAAGGGGCTCTGTTCAACACTTACTTTCAGGGAGGTAAGTAGATGGAGCTTTCCTCCGGATGCAGGGGAAGGGAGTGTGAGGCCAATTAGACTCTGGTTCTTAAAGGTTTCCATTTTGAAATGATATGTCACCACTACTCAAACTCCGCTGGCCAATGTAACTTCCATGGTCATGGCAAACCTGGGGCTGGTGGGTACACAGAGGGCAGGAGAATGTGATCCGACTGCAGAACATTCATGGTGAGTAACAAGGACCACCACCCTTCATTCATGTCCCTGTGCTGTGTTCTTTGGTTCTGCACACCCTGCTTCCTTCATCACTTTTGGCAGGTAATAGGATTCAGACAAGATTAAAAGAGAGGACATATGATAGGCTATACAAATGTGGGGAAAACAAGAAAGGAAAGAAGAAAAGAAAGAATAAAAATTCAAAATCTGTAAGAATAATTTTTTAACAATAATTTTGCATTTATACTATTTAGGTATATGTGCACTTTATGAACAAATCCTTAAAATAAAAAATAAGACAAATTTAAAATACAAATGTAATCACTAAACCCAACAAAATAATAAGGCTAACCATATTAGTATCAAGATTAAGTTGTATGCACATTGCAAAAAACTAAAACAACCATGTCTTTAACAAGATAAACTTGATTTTTTTCTCCCACTGGAATAAATCTGGAGGTGGGCCAGTCAGACCTTGAGTGGTATCCAACTTCAAGGTTACCTATTGGTCCAAATCAGATGCAAGAGTTCCAGCCATCACATCTGAGAACAAGACAGCACTGAGGAAGAAGGTAGGGAAGGAAAGAGACTCATGTTCCAGCTGAATGGGCTCCTTGAAAAAGCAGCCTTTCAAGAAATCGCTCTTACATGTCTGCTATATCACAAAGTTACCAGTCATGACTCAGAGCACTGACAGGTAGGAAATGCAGTCTTTTAGCTACCGGGCACGTTGCCTAATAGCAAAATACATTTGGTTTTGTAAGAAAAGCAGAGAATAGAGTTGTATGCAGTTTCTGGCTCCTGCCTAAAAGAACAAAACCTTTCTGGATGGATCAGCCTGAACTGCTGGGCACAATTTAGGAGCCAAGAGGAAGGAGCAGCAGTAAAAAACTGCTTGATGATCCAAGCTGCGTTCCAGGAAACAACAACAAAAAAGACAAACTCATCACTAGAGCTCTTCTAAGGATTGAATTAGATAGTATACATATCACATGAACCAATTTGTTTTGAAAACTGCTTTTCCAACTCAGGGCCAAATATATCTCAGTCCTTCAGCTTCTTAAATATCTTACTTTTGTTACCTTACATTCTGACCTACCTGTCTCACCTTCCCTACTCCTGTTCACATCACTTCTCCATCCAGTCCACCAGCATAACAAGATCCAGTACTGAGCAGCTAAACGACACTTTTTAGAAGCAGGTAAAAACAAGATAATTATTGCTATTTTAATATTTTTTGTTCCTGATTAAGGTCATCTGAAGGACTGAGATGTATTGGAGTAGGGAGAGCTCATATTTCCTCTAATATCCCAGCCAGGAATGTGACTTCTTGGACCTGGAGATGGTATGTTCACTTTTGTATCCACACATCTTAACAGAACAATAAGTCCCCTATATATGAACAAGTTCTATTTCAAAGGGTGTTCAAAACTGGCCTTTCAGACATTGTAGGTTTGAAATAAAGGTACTGTACTACTCTACTCCATATAGTTCTATACAATAAAGTATGTAAAAACACAATCACTTGTCAGAGATGTAACCAAAATGATGTGTGTCAGACCTGTGAACTAACTGATGTGTTTGGATATGCAAATGCACTTTTACATCTTTGAAAGTTCTCAACTTGAAGGTGTGTAAGTAACAGACTTGCTACACAGGCTTTCAGTGAATGTATGTCATGAAGGAACAAGAGAAGAGAGTAAGGAGCTGCCTGCTCTTTCACTTTTTGCATGTATTATGGCCACTCTGAAAAGAAATGCCACTGGGTGTGATGGAGGCCTGGTGTATAGGAACATAGCTGCAAGTGACAGAGGACCAGGATCCCGGGAGGTGGAGCAAGAGCCAGGGTTGGCAGAAAAGAACCAAAAGTACAAAATAGGAAGAAGCAAGGTTCACCGGTTTACTGGAAACTCAGCAAACACCATACAGATTTGTTTGTAGCGACATAACTGTGGCTTAGAAGACCCTGCGGCTTAAGATGGGGCAGACAGGAGAGGAGAAAGGAGACTGAAACGTGAAAATTAAACAAATAACACCAATCAGGTATGTCTAGTACTGGAGACATGTAAGTCTTGCCAATTTATCTGCTCCCTCCTGGGCAGAATTAAAGTAGTAAAAGAGGGAAGGTCGGCACTATGCTATCACCTTATTACTCTGCTGTCCAGTGAACACTGATTTCTAATTTCTTTATAAACAGAGAATATACTTTGTATGATTGAGTCCTAACGTACTGTTCCATATAAACTTTTGGGGCTGCTCTGTGCCCAGGCACATGGGCCCCGGAGCCTGGCAGGTTCTATTTCCGCTGTAGAGGGCAGCATATGGGGATCTGCTCTCATCTGCAGCCTGCGTTATGTCTTCAATCTGCGTTCACATGTGTGGGGTTAACTTTAGTTGGGTTTTATTCTATTACCTTGCTGTTTGTTTTCAATCTGTCCCATGTTCTTTCTTCCCCTTTTCCATTTTTCCTCTGACTTCTTTGCTTTGAGTAGTTTTTATGATTCCCTTTTATATCCCTTGTCAGTTTATTAGCTGTCACTCTTTTTTATGAAGTGGCTGTATTAAGAGTCATGGTATGCATCTTTACCTTGCTAGTTGACCATCAAGTGATCTTCTATTGCTTTACATGTAGAATAAGAACCTAACCATGCTATACTCTCATTCCCTCCTGCCTGGCCTTTTTGCTGTTATTGTCACACATTTCACTTCTACATCCATTATAAATCGCATGATATATTGTTACAATTTTTGCTTTAAACAGTCAATTCTTTTCTTTTTTTAAACAAAATTAAAACATGTTTATTGTAGACAGTTGGAGGAAAAAAAAAATCTCTTATAATCCACCCAACCTCAAAAGATTGTTATTAACATTTTAATTTATATTCTCTAAGTCTTTTTTCTATATGTATACTTCACCTAGAAATATATATATATATATATATATATATATATTTACAAAATGTAATCATATTGTGCGTGATGTCTTACAATTATTTTCTAAAGAAATTAAAAAGAACAGAAATGATGTTTCTGTGGGGCTCCAGTTACATGTAGTTTAGCATTAAAATTATTTCAAAGCTCTCTTGACGCACAATTTATTTTCCACCCCATCAATTTTTCTTTTAATTTGGGGTTGATTTTGCATAGTTTCTGCTGCTACTTCTTCAAGTACACTGATTTTTTTTTCTTCTATAGTGTCTAATCTGCTGTTCTTTCCATGCAGCATACTTTTTATTTTCTATGCATTTCTTTTTTTTTTAATATGTTCTTCATTACAATTTTTTTAAATTTTATTTTATTTTTAAACTTTACGTAATTGTATTAGTTTTGCCAAATATCAAAATGAATCCGCCACAGGTATACATGTGTTCCCCATCCTGAACCCACCTCCCTCCTCCCTCCCCCTACCATCCCTCTGGGTCATCCCAGTGCTCTAGCCCCAAGCATCCAGTATCGTGCATCGAACCTGGACTGGCATCTCGTTTCATACATGATATTTTACATGTTTCAATGCCATTCTCCCAAATCTTCCCACCCTCTCCCTCTCTCACAGAGTCCATAATCTATGCATTTCTTAAAATAATTTTATATACTTATTTTTGTCTTCTCGAGTTGCAATGAGCCAGGGCTACTCTCCATTGCAGCATGCAAGCTTCTTATTGCTTTGGCTTTTCCTGTTGGGAACCATGGGCTCTAGGGTATGTGAACTCAGTAGTTGCAGTTCCCAGACTCTAGAGCAGAGGCTCAATAGCTGTGGTAAATGGGTTTAACTGCTCCACTGCAGGTGGGATCTACGAGGATCAGGGATGGAGCCCACGTATCCAACATTGGCAGGCAGATTTTTACCACTGAGTCACCTGGGAAGTTCCTCGTATACTTTTATATACTTTATCAGTTAATTAGCTGTAACTTTTTTTTGATGGTAGTTTTAACATTCATGCTATTCATCTGATGGCTCAGTTCAGTTCAGTTCAGTCTCTCAGTCGTGTCTGCCTCTTTGAGACCCCATGGACTGCCGCATGCCAGTCTTCCCTACCATCACCAACTCCCGGAGCCTAATCAAACTCATATCCAATGTGTCAGTGATGCCATCCAACCATCTCATCCTTGGTCATCCCTTTCCCCTCCCGACTTCAATCTTTCCAGTATCAGGGTCTTTTCCAATTAGTTGGTTCTTTGCATCAGGTGGCCAAAGTGTTGGCATTTCAGCTTCGGTATCAGTCCTTCCAATGAATATTCAGGACTGATTTCCATTAGGATGGAGTGATTGGACCTCCTTGCAGTCCAAAGAACTATCAGGAGTCTTCAACATCACAGTTCAAAAGCATCAATTCTTCAGTGCTAAGCTTTCTTTATAATCAAACTCTCACATCCATACATGAATACTGGAAAAACCATAGCCTTGAGTTCAGTTCAGTTAAGTTCAGTTGCTCAGTCGTGTATGACTCTTTGCGACCCCATGAATCACAGCACACCAGGCCTCCCTGTCCATCACCAACTCCTGGAGTCTACCTAAACCCCTGTCCATCAAGTCGGTGATGCCATCCAGCCATCTCATCATCTGTCATCACCTTCTCCTCCTGCCCCCAATC
Source organism: Bos taurus (assembly GCF_002263795.3). Classification (NCBI taxonomy): domain Eukaryota; kingdom Metazoa; phylum Chordata; class Mammalia; order Artiodactyla; family Bovidae; genus Bos; species Bos taurus. Next base: position 37,686,348 of record NC_037356.1, read on the forward strand.
CTTCCCAGCATTAGGATCTTTTCCAATGAGTCAACTCTTCGCATGAGGTGGCCCAAGTATTGGAGTTTCAGCTTCAGCATCAGTCCTTCCAATGAACACCCAGGACTGATCTCCTTTAGGATGGACTGGTTGGATCTCTTTGCAGTCAAAGGGACTCTCAAGAGTCTTCTCCAACACCACAGTTCAAAAGCATCAATTCTTCGGCGCTCAGCTTTCTTCACAGTTCAACTCTCTCTACCATACATGACTACTGGGAAAACCATAGCCTGACTAGATGGACCTTTGTTGCAAAGTAATGTCTCTGCTTTTAAATATGCTATCTAGGTTGGTCATAACTTTCCTTCCAAGGAGTAAGCGTCTTTTAATTTCATGGCTGCAATCACCATCTGCAGTTTTTTGGAGCCCCCCAAAATAAAGTCTGACACTGTTTCCACTGTTTCCCCATCTATTTGCCACGAAGTGATGGGACCAGATGCCATGACCTTAGTTTTCTGAATGTTGAGCTTTAAGCCAACTTTTTCCTTTTCATCAAGAGGCTCTTTAGGTCTACTACTTTCTGCCATAATGGTGGTGTCATCTGCATATCTGAGGTTATTGATATTTCTCCCAGCAATCTTGATTCCAGCTTGTGCTTCTTCCAGCCCAGTGTTTTTCATGATGTCCTCTGCATAGAAGTTAAGTAAGCAGGGTGACAATATACAGCCTTGTTGTTCTCCTTCCCTGTTTGAACCAGTCTGTTGTTTAATGTCCAGTTCTAACTGTTGCTTCCTGACCTGCATACACATTTCTCAAGAGGCAGGTCAAGTGATCTGGTAATTCCATCTCTTGAAGAATTTTCCACAGATTGTGGTGATCCACACGGTCAAATGCAGAGTTCCAAAGAATAGCAAGAAGAGATAAGAAAGCCTTCCTCAGTGATGATTGCAAAGAAATAGAGGAAAACAACAGAATGGGAAAGACTAGAGATCTCTTCAAGAAAATTAGAGATATAAAGGGAACATTTCATGCAAAGATGGGCTCAATAAAGGACAGAAATGGTATGGACCTAACAGAAGCAGAAGATATCAAGAAGAGGTGGCAAGAATACACAGAAGAACTGTACCAAAAAATCTTCACCTCCCAGATAATCACGATGCTGTGATCACTAACCTAGAGCCAGATATCCTGGAATGTGAAGTCAAGTGGGCCTTTGAAAGCATCACTATGAACAAAGCCAGTGGAGGTGATGGAATTCCAGTTGAGCTATTTCAAATCTTGTAAGATGATGCTGTGAAAGTGCTGCATTCAATATGCCAGCAAATTTGGAAAACTCAGCAGTGGCCACAGGACTGGAAAAGGTCAGTTTTCATTCCGATCCCAAAGAAAGGCAATGCCAAAGAATGCTCAAACTACTGCACAATTGCACTCAACTCACACACTAGTAAAGTAATGCTGAAAATTCTCCAAGCCAGGCTTCAGCAATATGTGAACCGTGAACTTCTTGATGTTCAAGCTGGTTTTAGAAAAGGCAGACAAACCGGAGATTAAATTGCCAACATCTGCTGGATCATGGAAAAAGCAAGAGAGTTCCAGAAAAGCATGTATTTCTGCTTTATTGACTATGCCAAAGCTTTTGACTGTGTGGATCACAATAAACTGTGGAAAATTCTGAAAGAGATGGGAATACCAGACCACCTGACCTGCCTCTTGAGAAATCTATATGCAGGTCAGGAAGCAAGAGTTAGAACTGGACATGGAACAACAGACTGGTTCCAAATAGGAAAAGGAGTACGTCAAGGCTGTATATGGTCACCCTGCTTATTTAACTTATATACAGAATACAACATGAGAAACGCTGGGCTGGAATCAGCACAAGCTGGAATTAAGATTGCTGGGAGAAATATCAATAACCTCAGATATGCAGATGACAGCACCCTTAATGCAGAAAGCAAAGAGGAAATAAAAAGCCTGTTGATGAAAGTGAAAGAGGAGAGTGAAAAAGTTGGCTTAAAGCTTAACATTCAGAAAACTAAGATCATGGCATCCGGTCCCATCACTTCATGGGAAATAGATGGGGAAACAGTGGAATCAGTGTCAGACTTTATTTTTTTGGGCTCCAAAATCACTGCAGATGGTGATTGTAGCCATGAAATTAAAAGATGCTTACTCCTTGGAAGGAAAGTTATGACCAACCTAGATAGCATATTTAAAAGCAGAGACATTACTTTGCAACAAAGGTCCATGTAGTCAAGGCTATGGTTTTTCCAGTGGTCATGTATAGATATGAGAGTTGGGCTGTGAATAAAGCTGAGCGCCGAAGAATTGATGCTTTTGAACTGTGGTGTTGGAGAAGACTCTTGAGAGTCCCTTTGCCTGCAAGGAGATCCAACCAGTCCATCCTAAAGGCTATCAGTCCTGGGTGTTCATTGGAAGGACTGATGCTGAAGCTGAAACTCCAATACTTGGGCCACCTCATGCGAAGTGTTGACTCACTGGAAAAAACCCTGATGCTGGGAGGAATTGGGGGCAGGAGGAGAAGGTGATGACAGATGATGAGATGGCTGGATGGCATCACCAACTGGATGCATATGAGTTTGGGTGAACTCTGGGAGTTGGTGTTGGACAGGGAGGCCTGGCTTGTGATTCATGGGGTCACAAGGAGTCGGACACGACTGAGTGACTGGCCTGAACTGAACTGAAAGTTGTTTCAAAGCTCTCTGACAGACAATTATTTTTTTTCCACCGTCTTTTAAAATAAATTTATGGTTTGTTTTGCATGATTTTTGTTGCTATTGCTTTAAGTTCACTGTACTATCAACAGTCAGTTGAAAACTGGAGAGCTGTATCCTACAAACTCATACTGTTCTCTATGTGTAGCTCTCCATGTGAACTCTAACTAATAGAGTCACAGCTCTTTCTTTCCAAATCTGGGGAGATTGTTTGGCTCTTCCTGGATACCCCCTCCCTGTGCCATGTGTTAGAAACTCTGTCTAGAGTTGGAACAATTGTAAGGCTCACCTCCGTTCCTTCCCCCTCTCAGGAATCCATTCTCTGGTGCCTGATGTTTGATGTACAAAAGCTAATGCTTCATTTATTTTGTCTGGTTTGGAGTTGTTTGAGGCAGGAGGATAAATATGGTCTTTGCTCCTGTAAGTCTGCCAAAATGGAGGTCCCCTTGCAGTCAGCACTCACTGAGTTCCTTGTGCATGCTAGGCACTGACCTCCATGCAGGGGTGCAGACATGATGGGGAACGTGTGTTGGGTCCTTGGGGAGCCCCTGTCTTTCTGGAGAAACATGCTGATTCTTACATAGTAATCGGAATGTGGTATGCACAGAGGACCATCAGGGAGCAGGAAGAAGTCTGTGGGGAATGAGGAAGGAACAATTCCTGGATAGCTAACAGGGATGGGTCAGCAGGCCATTTCAACCTGAAGAATGTACCAGGAAGAAATTCTAGGCCAAGGAATGGAATGGCAATAGTAAAGGCAGGAGCAGTAGTGTTGGGAGTTCCCAGAGGACAAGATCCCATTTCTATTCATCTTTATCAATGTTTAATGTTTGTTAGGTGATTGGAAACATGATTTCTGTTTTCGGAGTTGTAGAACAATATTCAGTGGAAGGACTGATGCTGAAGATGAAGCTCCAGTGCTTTGGCCACCTGATGCATGAGCCAGCTCATTGGAAGAGACCCTGATGCTGGGAAAGATTGAGAGCAGAAGGAGAAGGCGGTGACAGGATGAGATGGTTGGATGGATTCACCAGTTCAATGGGTATGAGTCTGAGGAAACTATGGGAGATAGTGAAGGACAGAGAAGCTTGGCATGCTGCAGTCCATGGAATCACAATGAGTTCGACATGGCTTAGTGAATGAACAGCAACAATGAGAAGAGAGGGTCCAGTGAAGCCTGTGGTTCATGTGGGAATGGAGAAAGATTTAGCTGGAAGGGGAGGTTCCTGATTCTCTGGTGCAGATCCTTCAGTCCCAAGACAAAGAACTCAAGATTTTGAACATGTTACCAAAGGCTGTTTAACAAACAAACAAACCAACAAACTGCTTGCAGCAGGATATGAGAGTTTTGACTGTGTTTGTTCTTTAGACTTTACTGGGGAATGTGGAAGAGACCTGGAGAGGGCTGAGTCTGCAAAAACCAGGCAGGCAGCTGCTGGAGGGCCTGGCTCCTGGTGGACATTCTGCACTAGGGAGGAAATGAATCCAGAGCTCACTGCGGCAGTAAAAGTGAACTGCCACATTTCACCTGTGTGGTGATGGCCTCTGTAGATTCCTGCCAGAATCACAAGTAGATTTGAGGAAAGTCTGGCCTGGCTTCTTGTTTTCTGTGGTGTGATTAGTTGTTACAAACTTCTTGGTGTCACATCTTTTGTTCTTGAGATCAGGTCTTGGTAAGGTAATGATGTCCCTATAAATCTCTGCCAAACAAATTTTCTCTGTTCTGACAAGAAAGGGCAAGGTCCCAAGGCGCAGTTTTCTCCTTCTAAGGTCCTGGTCTTAGTTAAGGGGAACAAGATCTTAATTTTCTGCTCCTTCAGGGCTACATCCCCATACCTTGCCCAGCTGCTACTGCTGACAGAGCCAGGGTCCCAGGACCCAACTGCCCCTCAAGCTCCACAGCCTGCCCACTGCAGGATGGGCAAGTCCTGCAGACTGGGACCCAGGCAGACTGGCACTGCTCTTCCCGAGGCAGGAAGTGGGGAGATGTTCACCACTGTCTTATGGCCAGACTCAGGACCAGGTGTGACCTTGGTGAGGGCTCTGGAGCCCTGTAGGATGCCCCCAAGCTGGTTCCCTGTGTATGCCAGCTAACCCATTGGCCCAAGGCCAGCTAAGCTGGAGGGCCCCAGGTAAAAAAATGGGATTCAACTCTTATTTCACTTTAGCCTGAGAACCAACTCTCCACCTACTGTAGGCTGAATGGGCCTCTAAGTGATGCTCATAGACAGCTGGTTGTTTCAGGAAGGGGCCACTTGCAGCACCAATCAATGGCAGAGCAAGATCACTAATGGTCTTGGGGTAACAGTTGCCTGGTAACACGGTAAGGGCCAATGGTGCACAGCAATGACCACCTGCTAAGGTCTGTGAAAGAGCGAACTCTGTTACAGAATTAATCCCATTTTATCAATAAGAAACAAATTAAGAGGATGAATAATTTGTCCAAGGTCCTGTAGCTAGTAAAAGGTCAACCTGGGATTTCAATCCAGAATATGGGTTCTTAAGCCTTGAAAGCAATTCTTTCTTTCATGCCATGTTAACTATTTAGGACTGAGGGGTGGTGAGATCTCCTACTGCAATCTCATCCCCAGAAACTGCTTAGAAAGAAAGAAATCTGAAACGTCTTCCTTCTGAAGTGTACATGCCAATGTTGCAGCAGATTTTTGCAGCAGATCACTTCAATGGTGTTTTGAGGCAAGTCACAAATGAGTGATGGGTGCTTTGATTTTGTTAAGTCCCGTGGGTAGTTAGATGACTAAACATCTGGTTACTTCTTTGCATGGTTGGAATCACCCTTGGAAAAGAAAGCTAGTTCAGGTTCACATGTATTTCCTCACTAAATAGCAGGCATAGGAAGGTTTCTAAGGCAACTGCCAGTGTTCTAGACATGAGGGGCCGAATGGGGACAGTTCCATTTAACAGGTTGAGATTGGACTGTGCAGGTTGCCATAGTAACAGATTCCTGTGCTACCGAGGAGATGCGGGGAACTGACAAGAGACCAAAAGCCTTTACAACTCTCCCTGCAGTGTGATTTTAGGCTAGAAGTATTTGGTAAGGAAAGGTTGGCTGATAAGTGTGAGGAGGGGAGTAAGTGAAGCCAGCTCTTTAGCTCCTGGTGGATCCAGGAAAAAGAAGTGCTGCTCAGTCAGAGTTCCTTGTCATGGTTCAGAAACAGAAGTCATTTTGCTTGACTCATATTGAGCCCTAAGCGTGGCGAGAGTTGTCTCTAAACAGAAGATTGCCACCTGAAGAGGCAGAATAATTCACATTTGCTCCAGACTCAGGAATTCAAAAAGCCTTCTCAGGGCTACTTGCTCCTCCCAGGCACACATACAGTCTCCAAGGTGGAATTATCATCATGATGCTCACTTTCCTAATGAGGAAACTGAGGTTAAGGGACTTGATCAAGCTCACACAACTAGGGATATGAGGAGCCAAAGTGCAAACTCAGGACATCAGATCCCAAATTGTGTGGTTTTGCTCTGCTCCCACCAGGGACGGAGGGTGGTGACCTGCCACTAATTGTGTAGGCAGAAGCAAGCAATATCCAGGCTTAAAATGATGAAAGGAGAGAAAACAACTAGACCGTTCAAGTATCACCTAAATCAAACCCCTTATGATTATACAGCAGAGGTGACAAATAGATTCAAGGGATTAAATCCGGTAGACAGGGTGCCTGAAGAACTAATGATGGAGATTTCTAACATTGTACAGAAGGTGGTGATCAAACCATCTCCAAGAAACAGAAATGCAAGAAGGCAAAGTGGTTATCTGGGGATGGCTACAAATAGCTGAGAAAAGAAGAGAAGTGAAAGCAAATGCAAAGGAGAAAGTTAAAATCAAAGGAATGCAGACTTCCAGAGAAGAGCAAGGAGAGATAAGAAAGCCTTCTTAAGTGAACAGTGCAAGAAATAGAGGTAAACAATAGAATTGCAAAGACAAGACATCTCTTCAAGAAAATTGGAGATACCATACAGACATGTGATCTGAGGTGGACTAGTCAGAGCACTCCCTTGAACCCTCAAGACTATGAGCTTCTTTCCTTATGGGTTAGACGCCTTAGGGATAAAAACCCTAAGGCATGTAGCTCTGGTCTCCCTCACTAGGTGTAGAAGCCTTAAGGAAGAAAGCTGTCAGGCTAGACATACAAAGGAAAGAGGGGAAAGAGCGAGGGTGAGAAAGAGAGAACTGATGACTTCTGATTTCTTGGGTCCAGTCACTGAGATCTCTCTGTCTTCTCTGGTTCCTATGTACACGATCTCCAGTGTTCTTATGAAAAGTCTCCCCTTTCCTTGAAATCAGCTGGAGTTGAGCTCCTCTCCCTAGTGGTTCAGACTTGGTTCTAGATCCTCCCTGATTATGATGCACCTCCCAGACCCAAAAAGAGGCACCCATTTGTTTTAGCACCATTAAGAGTGAAACATTTTATTCTTTACTGAGAATAGAGTTTGCAGAGCACCAAACACAGTTCACCAGCATCGCTGGGCAGGAGTGCCCTAGTGTGAGCGAGTGTGTGTTAGGAGTCGCCTGCTTGATTCCTGAAACAGTCCAAGCATTTACACTGCCGGAGCCAGGCCAATCCTTTCATTTTTTCGATCAAAAACTGAGAAGTACTGCCTCAGAAAGACGTCACCCAAGAGCCAGTTGTCTGGAGAGAGATTTTCTAGGCCCCCTTGAAAGATGCTAATGCAGGAGTTTTTATCCTGGGGGAGTTAGAGACATACACCAGTCAGCCTGTGTGCTTACCTGCTACTCCCTCCTCAATATCCAGACCTGACACACTTCTTCATTTTATTTCCCTTTTGTTGTAAGTATCAGGTGATTTTCTCAGCAGCTGGGGATATGAGGGTTCATCCAAAACCAAAAAGGGCCAAGTCGTGTGACTGACATATTCGGAACGTGGGGAGGGGAGGATTGGAAGTTTGGAGTTATCAGATGCAAAATAATATACAGAAAAGTAACAAAGTCCTACTTATAGTGCAAGGAACTATATTCAATATTTACTGATTAACTAATAAAAATATATTTAAATATGTACAGCTAAATCACTTAGCTGTGCAGCATAACTTAAGGCAACACTGAAGATCAGTTATACTGCAATACAGTTTTTTAGAAAAGAACAAGAGCGTCCCTTGGTTCTCCTCCCACTCTCTGTTTCTTTCCTTCTGACTCCTGCTCCTTGTTTTCTCTGCAGAGAATGCCTGTTCTTCTCCTGGGTTCCCAAAACCAGCTCTTTTTTTAAACTTTTAATTTTGTTTTGGAGTATAGCTGATTAACAGTATTTGAAGTTTCAGGTGGACAGTAAAGGGACTCAGTCATACATATACACGTATCCTTGTCCCAAAGACATCCTTTCCATCCAGGCTGCCACCTTATGTTGAGCAGTGTTCCCTGTGCTATACAGTAGCTCACTGTTGGTTATGCATGTTAAATACATTCAAAACAGTGCTCACAACATGTTCTTTAAGACTTCGCTCAGGCCCTCTGAGAAGCCTGTTTGGACCTACACTCAGCCTTGGCCACTCCAGGCTTGGCTGGGTGACTTATTCTGGTCTCCATCCCCACCTGTCGGTCCATAGCCCTCATCACCCCTAATAAGTCCCAGGGTCCCTTTGCAGAGCACTGTGGGGTGCCATTTGCATGGAACCCAGGGCAGATTTGCCTAGACCCAAGCAGACCTCCCTATGGTGCCATGAGTCAGGGGTTTTAGAATTACTGCAATTCCCTCTCTTCCTCAAAGCCTTCTTTGAGCCCAACAGCCTGCTCTGAACTCCCACAGGGAGCTGACGTGAAGCCTCCACCCTGTGTCAGGGCTGAGCAGTCACTGTGCACCCTTTAATCACCTTAGCATCCAACCTCCCCATAGAGGGGTCAGGTAGCCTGACTCACAGAGGGGAAACTGGGACTTAGCAAGGGGAAGTTGCAGTCAAGGTCTAAGGTAGCCATGTAATTTATTGTAACTGGGACAATTTCAATAAGGAAAGGGAGACTGTTAATCATTATGGTGGGAGCACACAGGGACTGCCACCAGCCAACCCCCCTTGTCACATGTCCCATTTTAAGGATCCCTAGAGCTGACTTCCTGTATTTCTGCATCTGAGGGGTCTAGTTGAACTGAAGATCTATGAGGGCAGAGGCCCTTAGTGTTCCCCTCTCCTTGTGACTCCCACCATGTCATCATGGAGTGGTGTCTCCACATTTATTTCAGGAGGATGGATGTCCCAGATTGTCCTCTACTCTCAAGTGGTTGATTTTGTGGGAGGCGCTGGCCCAGCCACAGGGGCTCAGCAGCATCTGCAAGTTGTGGCTTGGCCTGAGGAGCATGCCCTCCTCCCAGCAGTAGCCCAAGGGTTCCTGAAAACCCCAATTTAGAGAACAAACCCTCAGGGATGGCCCCTCACCTTGGTGATGTAGGCTTGAGGGGGCAGTGGATAGTCGATGCCATTGATGTTGAAGATGACAGGAGGCAGGGTCTTGACGGCATCACATAAAACTGCATACTGTTAGAGAGAAGGAGAGAGGTTGGCCCAGAGAATCCTTATTATGTGGGGAGACTGGGAGTGACCTTGTGGCATGACCCTTCACCTCAGAATTCTCAAGCCTGGCGTTCATGAGCTTGTTGATGTTGGTGACTAGGTCTGTTGGGCCGTAGATCAATGATGTCCCGGTGTCCACAAAGGCTTGACATCCATGAGAACAAGCAACAATATTCCCATTCATGCTGATGCTGAGAGACAGTAGACAAAGCGGGCCTCAGGGTCATGTGGAAGGCTCCCTCCTTGAGGGACTGTGAGCTCCCTCCCCCACAGCTGCCCCCTCCCTGACTGTCTCTAGAACAGTGAGTCATCTCTTGCCCTGACTTTTCTTTTGCTTTGATCACAGCACCTTCCTTGACATCCTTGAGCAGTACTTGAATACACCTTTTGTACCTTGGCTCTTTTATACCTTGCCACATGCTGGGCTTCCTTGCTAGAAGCGTCCCCTCGCCTTTGACTAGCTAATTTCTCCTCATTTTCCAGATTTCAGCTTAACTGTCATGGTTTCAGGGAAATCTTTCTCCCGGTGTATATCAGTCTCCTGTCTTGGTCACTCTCTGTAGACCCTTCCTCATGTCTAGCATGTACCAAGGTGACAGTTCACTCTGTGTGTGTGTCATTTCTTGTACATTTACCTTCTTAGATGTGAGGGCAAGCTTTATTCTCATTGCCTTCCTAAATTGCTTGGCACACAGTGGATGCACAATGCTTGTCTGTTGAATGAGTGAATGAAGACTGTGAAAGTAATGAAGACCATCCAGAGAGGTATATCTGATGTCTCACCAACAATGGGACAAACACACTGTGAAGATGGAAGTCCCTGTGGGCAGCAGATTCTCATAGGGGTGGGGGAGACTGGCTGCCCTGGGAGACGGTGTCTCTGAGCAGCACCTCCTCATTGGGCTCAGACACTGAGACCCTGACCAGGAGATACCTGACTAGACACAGAACCTCAAAGGACAGGTAAGCTTTTATCTGAGGGTCAAACACAGAATCTCATCAATTATTGCCTCTTCTTCTCAAGCTACTCCTGGATCTCACCTTCCCGATTCTTTCAGTTATAACCCCCGCCCCACTGTGTGCCCAGGGGTGTGGGGTGTCTCTTTTTATGAGTCATTTTCAGGTCCCAAGACCGTGGCCAACCTCTCTCCACTGCTGGCTAGCTTCTCCCTAAGGAGACCAGTTTTCCCCATTTCTTCAGGACTTTCCCTGTTTTTAACTGACATTTATCTTGCTGAGAACTTCCTTGGTCCTTTGTAGCCCTGGACAGTGGGTCATCTTACCACAGCTTTGTTCAGGCTGAGGTAATTCTCCCTGATTGTCTTTTCACCACACTGTAAAGTCCTATAACCATGCTCCCCACCTCACACTCAGGGGTGCAGTCCTCCTGCAGCTGCATAGGCCTTTCTGGACCTTGTGATGGACCCTATTCAGAGCCCTGGTCAGGAGGCCTGGGGTGATTATGAACCCCTGGGTGGTTTGTGTATTTATGTGTTTCTGTGTTTGTTTATGTGTGTTCATATATGGCTCTGTGTGTACTTGTGTGTCTCTGGCTGGCTATTCATGTTTATATGTGCCTGCTTATATGTTTGCATGAGTGCCTTGTGGCTGTCTGTGTCATAGTGGTTGATGTGTATGTCTGTTGACTGCCTGGGAGTGGATTTGTGTGTCTGTCTGTGTCTGTGTACAGCTGTGGGAGCATCACTTGTGGTGACCCTTAGAGAGAGAGGCTTACTGGTTCATGCTTATCAGCCAGTGGCGAGGTTGGGACACTGGTATCCAGTTGAGCTCTCCCTTGTAGTAGCGGTGGTCCACCCCACCAAACATCACCACACTGCCCTCCGGCTTGTATCTGTAGAGAGAAGAGAGGGGGAGATCTTTGGAAGAGATTCTGTCTGAGAGCTGTGCTTGTCTACTCATCAAGGCCCTAATAAGGTCTCCATCTACAGATGCAGAATTCGAGGCTAGGAGCAATTGAGAACCAGACTGAGGTCGGTTGCTGGCTAATGAGTGGCACAAAGGAGGTTAGAAGCCTGGCCACCTGGCAAGGCTCTATCCATTCAGTTTTCAGAAGAAGCCCTGGACCTCCTGTAACCTGAGTGCTCAGAGATACCCTCAGAGGTCAGTGTGCTGAAGGGTTTTGGCTTCCCCCTTGTCCAGCCTGTATTTTTTTCAGAAAAATCAAGGCCTGAAGCACTAGGGTGTGGATTCAAGTCACCCAGGGTTGGCTTCACTGGCCCATGACCTGTGTTGTCCATTGGGCCCCACACTCAGCAGGGCCCCCACCTCTGCTCTCCCTGTCTTGAAATTCCCAATACTTGTTGAAAAAGGAGTCCCACACTTTTGTTTTGGGTCCTACCTTTCTTTGTGTAGCTGGTCCTGGGTGCTCAGTGAAATGTTAGTGAGAAGGGAAAGATTTCCACCTTCCCTCTCTTCCCTTCCATGTCAAATTCATCAGCAAATCCTGTTGCCTTTTCTTACAACTCGTATCCTGACACCTTGCATTAGTCTTCCTTTTGGCTCACCCCCTACACCAAGCCCCAGCTCTTGTGCCCAGGAGCATGGTTGTGTTCTAATAAAACTTTATTATAAAAGCCAGTGGTGAAGCCAGGTGGGGCCCTGGGGCCATAGTTATCTTGGGTTAGATTATCTCTCAGGATACTTTTGTATCAATTGTCACATAATTTTCATGCAACTGAAAGCATCTTACAACTAATTTGGAGCCAGATTGTCCAGCTCAGACTTACTTGCTCAAGTAGAAGGCAAAGACAGGCTCAGAAAAGGCACCTCGCGACCACAAGTTGTCAAAGATGGGGTGGCACCTTTGGTGCTGATGCAGGGGAAGGCCAAGCCCAGGACGCCATCAAAGGGTGCACCATCAAACCCGTATTCCTCCTGGCTTAGGCCAAACGACTGTTTAAGGCTAACAAGGTTCCCGATCTGTGGGCGAGAAGAGTGTTCCCACATAAACGTTTGTTAAGTGGGCCTATGGCACCCCACTCCAGTACTTTTGCCTGGAAAATCCTATGGATGGAGAAGCCTGGTGGGCTGCAGTCCATGGGGTCGCTAAAACTCAGACACGACTGAGCGACTTGACTTTCACTTTTCATTTTCATGCACTGGAGAAGGAAATGGCAACCCACTCCAGTGTTCTTGCCTGGAGAATCCCACGGATGGGGGAGCCTGGTAGGCTGCCGTCTATGGGGTCGCACAGAGTCGGACACGACTGAAGTGACTTAGCAGCAGCAGCAAGTGGGTCTAGGCTTGGGCTGAGGAAGAGATTGCAGTAGCTCTGCAGAGAAGAACTGAGGTCTTTCTATGTCCTAGGTAGATCTCAGATGGTTAGACCGAGACTGGATGGGAATTTGGGTTCCATTTAGGTGCGTCTGTATATTTTAAAACATCTGCCCCTCTGAAAAACACCTTCTGAATGAGTCAAACTGGCCTCATGGCTTCCGTACAGGTGGGGCAACCAAGAGTCAGGCCAGGATCCAACGCTGTCCCCTTATGGACAAAATGAGTAAAGAGCAGGAAAGCCTTCTCTGGCGTCTCTATGAACTGATGAGAGAAATGGACTGAATTGACGGTAATGTATTTTGGGTTCTGCATCTGCCCAGAAAGACAGAAGTCCATTATACAATGTTGCTGGCAGCGTTCTTATGAAATTACTGCCTGGGAAATACCCTTTTGGGGGTATGTGTGTGTTTGTGTGAGTGTGTATGAGAGAGAGAGTAAAAGAGAGAGGCGAACTACTCAGGTACTTTGCGGGAGGGAGGCTATAGGTTTTATTAGACTCCCAAAGGCCCCATACATTGAGAACATACTTATCAGGCCCCCCTACATCTCAGTCCTCCTTCTTATCCACTCTGGATATCTGAAGTGCTTGATTTCCCTCAGGGTCCCCTGATCCTTTCCCCAAACACCCACCACCAGCTTCACCAATCCAGCCCAGCTCCATCGCTTACCACACGTGTGACCTCAGGAAGGCCCTTGCTGTCTGCACCTCAGTTTCCTCATCTGTGAAGTCGCTCAGTCGTGTCCGACTCTTTGCAACCCCATGGACTGTAGCCCACCAGGCTCCTCCATCCATGGGATTCTCCAGGCAAGAATATTGGAGTGGGTTGCCATTTCCTTCTCCAGGGGATCTTCCCAACCCAGGGATCAAACCCAGGTCTCCTGCGTTGCTGGCAGACGCTTTAACCTCTGAGTTACCAGGGAAGCCAATGTATCCTCATCTGTATCATTAGCTAATTAATGCACCTGCTGTGTGGGGTTGTTGTAGGTTTAAGCAAGTTATTACCATGGCAGTGCCTGGCACAGTCTGAGAATATAAAAGTAGCTGCTTTTTTCCCCCCTCTTCTGGCTCCCAGCAAAATGAACCCTGAGCTGCTCATGGGCAGAGGAGCTGCAAGTCCACAGCCCAAGCAACTCTCTGGGTTAGCTAATCCATTTGTTTGTGTGTCACTACCGAGACTGTCTCCCCAGGGACAGGATCCTGTGGGTAAGATGGCCAGTATCTATGGGAGTTAGGATAGGATGGTCCTGCCAGCTGGTACTGTATCTGTTTTGTAAGCAGTGGTCACTCCATAGTCAGTCCTGACTCAGCTTTTGTTTCCATGTTACCCGAACGGTGTCAGAGCCAAGAAATCCCTGAATTGTCCCAGATCCATAGAAGATGGTGATAGGCGAGCCTGCTTCCCGGAAGCTTGAAGAATTTTGAGGATTGAAGGTTTTGTGTGTATCTGCAGACACAAGAGATGAGTGTCAGTCAGGTGCCAAGGGTGGAGAAGGGAGTTGAGGGCAAGTAAAAGATGGGTGGGTTGGAGGGTGTTTGTACTCACAACAGGCTGGACTGGTACAGGTGATGCAAGGCACCCACAAGTTAGCTGAGCCTGTGTCAAAGACGACCCGGAACTCCTGAGGGGGTGTTCCAATGGTGATGTTACCCACGTAGGCAATCTGTGGGGACCAAGATGGGTGGGTTAGTGCAGATCTGGCTCCCCTCGATTCCCACACTGCTGCCTCCCTCTGGGTGTCACATGTCTTCTGAGATCACTTTCCAATCACCATGCAGCTCACAGCCTTTGTTCTCAGAGGTGCCTGCATTTGATATTTTTTCTTGCACCACGTGGTGTGTGGGATATTCACTCTATGACCAGGGGTTGAAAAAGTACCTCCTGCATTCGAAGCCCAGAGTCATAAGCACTGGACCTCCAGGGAAGTCCTGGTGCCTTCATTTGAGAAGCTCTCTAGTCTCCTCTTCAAACTCAGTCTGTGCACACCCTTCTCCAGGAGGGTCTCCTTGATCAATCCCAGCCACTCCCTCTAAACTCAGACCACATCCCATAAACACTGCACAGGTGACCCTTTCATTTGTCATATATTTACTCTTTGCCTATCCCTCAGGCTGCCTGCACAATCTTGAAGACAAAATGTGCTCTTTTTCCTAATCTAATAACAACATCCACAGTGTTAGATTCTTATGGCCTTACACAGAATAGGGATTCGGTAACTTTTTCCTGCTGTTATTCTTGCATCTGTGGAAGTTGAATTCTTCTGCCTGGGGGATTCACAATTGCTTTGCAGTTGGCTTTATCTTTTGACTAGAGATGGCTCACCCTTCATCTGTAACTGAGTGGCTCACTTAGTTCAGAAGGAACAATCTCCCTCAAACTAATGACATCTTTGACACAGACATGGATGTTTACCTGCCACCTGGTCATTGCTGGACCCAGTCACCACAGATCAAGAGTTGTGGATGAGAATGCCTTCTCCTCTGGAATGGGGTTCCTGTTCCCCAGTGTTTCTGCCTCCTGCAGGAGCCCCAGCCCCAACTTCCCATCTGCCACCTCCAGAAGAACCTCAGTGCTAGGCCAGAGCACCAGGGGGCGCTGTGAGAGCCATCCTCCCTACAAACTCACATCCAGATAGTTCCTCAGTGGGTGAATAGTTATTTTGGAGTCATTCTTGGACAGTCTGTAAGCTTGTTCCTCCAGGAAATTGTTCAGCAAGTTTTTTTCCCTCAGGGTTTCTCGCAAGGTCTTCATTTTCTTTAGAGGCAAACTTTCACCGAGGATTAGGAAAAGAAACAAAGGAGAAGATACCATTAGCTGTCTGTGTTAAGGTATAACTGTCATTGTAATACACTGTGTATTTTCCAAGCGTTTTTATGAATGTCACCTTATTATCGGAATGCCATGCAAATACCATGGCAAGGGTGTAGGTTTGAATACAGGTTCTGTTGTGTAACATTGGGTAAGACCATTTGGATTCTCAGCTTACCCCTGGGTAAAAAGGTGGAATGTAATGATTACCACCCTCCATATAGAAAATTTGGGACATAAGTGAAGTGATGATATAATGTATCTGATGTATAGTGAATCTCAACAATGACAGCTGTTAGTATTCCTATTGCCATCCCACTGTATTGTTCTTAAGGAAGATCAGGGAGGAAGGTTGTAGAAGGGGATCATTATCCTAATTTTATGGGGAAAGAATCTGAAATTCAAGGAGTTTGTCACTTGGCTGTGTTCACACTGCTTTTCAGATGTAAAACAATGTAGAAGTAGCTCTCTCAATCTTTCTCCAAATAGAAATGGAACAGAGGGTTGAGAGAAGAATCCAGAAGATAGGAAACAAATTAGGGAAATTAAGAGGCTAAAGAAGCAAGGATGAGTCAAAACTGAAAAATTAAAAGAAGAGAAAACAACACGGAGAAATCTGCACTCACAGGGACTTCCAAAGAGAGATAAATGAGAGAGATGCCGAGATGCAGACATAGACATATAGACATATACACACTGAAGTAGAGAAAGAACAGAGAGGACACCTAGAATAAAATGTACAAAAATGCTATTCCACAGGACCACACATACATTTGTACAGGTTGTGCACTAAACAATTGCAAGGTCTTCCATTTTCAGCAGGTCACCACATGATGGGGTCCCAAGAGTTATGCAACCATGGAAACCTACATCTCGATCCTTGGGACCCACAGTTTCTATAGCAAGGTGCCTGCATGCGTGCTAAGCCCCTTCAGTCATGTCCAACTCTATATGACCCTATGGACCACAGCCTGCCAGGCTCCTCTGCCTGTGGGATTCTCCAGGCAAAAATATTGGAGTGGGTTGCCATGTCCTTCTCCAGGGGATATTCCCGACCTAGGAACTGAACCTGCATCTCTTACATCTCCTATATTTGCACGTGGGTCCTTTACCACTTCGCACTACCTGCGAAGCCCAAGGCTAAAGAAGCAAGAATAAGTACCTATAGAAGGTGCTTATCAGTAAGTAAGAATTGAACCTTAAGACTATCAGGGAAATATTCTATTTCTTTCTAACCCAGAAAGGAAGATGATGCCACTTACAGTCCCCATACTTACATGACTACGCACTCTGAGAGGGCCACCAGCCCGAGGAGCACAAGCCACTTCATGCTTCTTTCCTGGGTCCAAGTACTCAGGGAAGCTTTAGTTCCTTGACATGCAGTGGTGACCAGGAGCTTCTAGTTATATGTACTCTAACCTGCCCTAAGTGTCCGCTATAGGGCACTAATGGATCTGATAAAAGTACAAAGCTCTCAATAAAATTTTTATCTCCATCCCTGTCTTTGGTGAATGGTCTTAGAAAATTCTCAGAATTCAGAGAATTCTACTGTGATCTCTTCCTTGAGGCTTGGCTTGAAAACCAAAGTGAAGCGCATGGACATCTAAGGCATGGAGAAACTTGCCAACTTGGAGAAAATAACTGCTAAGGACACCATAAAAGTGAATACGAGGGGCCATGCTAGACATTCATGATCTCATGTGGTCTGCCTAGCTACTACATGGTTTGCTGTCTTCGTTTGAGAGCTGATTGCTAGGAGGCAAAGAGGTCAAAAGGAAAAGTGTAGACTTCAGAGGCAGCCCAGGGACATATGAGTGGTTTTAGGTAGTGGGTCTAAGAAAAGCTTAGGAATCCATATGCAGAAGCCAAAACTGGGATAATTTTAGCATTACATCCATTAATTAGAACAAATTAAATATATAAAAAGTCAGAAATTCAAAGTACTAATAGACAACATCTCATTTGTCATTGTGACAGATTTCTAGGGCCCTAACACCATTCTGAGAGCTGAGAAAGGAAAATAATCATCAATATTTATGCCTTGTTTTTTTGTATGTAGCAGATTCCATGTAACCACAAACAGTTTAAGGAATCTTATTTTTATTGAAGAATTCCAGAAATTAAAACAGAAGGAGTGGTAGAAACAGGAAAGCACTATTTTGCAGCATCCTCATGAAACGATGGATCTGGGCAAAGGTCATCAATGGATGCTGAAACCATAAGTGGAAATAAAAAAGGGAGTATACAATGGATGCATGAAGCTGGCAACATCAGGATCCACTGCATTTCAGCATCTCTCAAAGTGAGGCAACTAGAAATAGTGAGACTCTTTAAGTAGCACCATAAGAAATATATATCTGCATATGAAATATCCCAATAAAAATTTTTGAACTCAAGTATAGATCTACCTGCCAGTCTCCAGGGAAAAACACAGATAAAGCTACAGAGAAGCAATCCCCCAACTTTTGTCACAAGGGGCTGGTTTCCTGGAAGACAATTTTTTCAAAGGGAGATGATTTTGGGATGATTGAAGGATATTTCACTTATTGTGCACTTTATTTCTTTTATTATTACATTGGGATATGTAATGAAATAATTATACAGATCATCATAATGCAGAATTGGTGGGAGCCCAGATCTTCTTTTCCTAAAATGAGACTGACCCATCTCTGGGTGATGAGAGAGCGATGGGGAGCAGCTGTAAATACAGATGAAGCCTCACTCACTGGCCTGCTGCTCACCTCCTGCTCTGCAACCTGGTTCTCAATAGACCAAGGAATGGTATTGGTCCTGGTGCCAGTGTTGTGGATTCCTGCTCTAACCCAATACTTGAGACATTCTATAAGACAAATCACGCCACTTCCTCCCAGTTTTTGAACAAACAAATGGCTTTAAAATTGGGAAAGAGACAGTTATTTAGTCTTAAAAGAGAACAACTTAAAAGTGAAACATATGAGTACATTCTTTCAATAAACTGTGAAAAGACATCTGTTTTTAGAGAATCAGGGAAATTTGAACATTGACTGAATATTAGATGTTAATTTTATTTGCAACAAAATACATTTTGGTTATCTATATTTTGTGAGATGGTAACCTTTTCCTTGCTTATTTAATTTATATGCAGAGTACATCATGAGAAACGCTGGGCTGGAAGAAGCACAAGCTGGAATCAAGATTGCCAGGAGAAATATCAATAACCTCAGATTTGCAGATGACACCACCCTTATGGAAGAAAGTGAAGAGGAACAAAAATCCTCTTGATGAAAGTGAAAGAGGAGAGTGAAAAAGTTGCCTTAAAGCTCAACATTCAGAAAACTAAGATCATGGCATCTGAACCCATCACTTCATGGGAAATAGATGGGGAAACAGTGGAAACAGTGTCAGACTTTATTTCTTTGGGCTCAAAAATCACTGCAGATGGTGATTGTAGTCATGAAATTAAAAGACGCTTACTCCTTGGAAGGAAAGTTATGACCAACCTAGACAGCATCTTCAAAAGCAGAGACATTACCTTGCCAACAAAGGTCTGTCTAGTCAAGGCTATGATTTTTCCTGTGGTCATGTATGGATGTTAGAGTTGGACTGTGAAGAAGGCTGAGCACCAAAGAATTGATGCTTTTGAACTGTGGTGTTGGAGAAGACTCTTGAGAGTCCCTTGGACTGCAAGGACATCCAACCAGTCCATTCTGAAGGAGATCATTCCTGGGTGTTCATCGGAAGGACTGATGCTGAAGCTGAAACTCCAGTACTTTGGCCACCTCATGAGAAGAGTTGACTCATTGGAAAAGAATCTGATGCTGGGAGGGATTGGGGGCAGGAGGAGAAGGGGACAACAGAGGATGAGATGGCTGGATGGCATCACCGACTTGATGGACATGAGTTTGGGTGACCTCCGGGAGTTGGTGATGGACAGGGAGGCCTGGCGTCCTGCAATACATGGGGTTGCAAAGAGTCGGACATGACTGAGCTACTGGACTGAACTGAACTGAACCTTTTCCTTAAAATACTTCAGCAGAGATGAATAAATAGTAAAAGAAAAAAGAAATTAAATGAGGCTCTGTCTTGATTTGAAAAGAGATCTGCATAGCCGCTATAGATTGAGTTTTGTTCCCTGCAATTCAGACCTTGAATCCTTAACTCCCGATGTGATGGTATTATGAGGTAGGGTCTTTGCGAGGTAAACTTGATATGGGTTTTTGATGGTGGGGCCCTCATGATGATGAGTTTAAACTCTTGCCTCCCCCCTTTCTCTCTTATTCTCCCTCTTCCTCCGTTCCCTCCCCTACCACACATGAGAATATAGAAAGAAGAGAACTGATGCAAGTCAAGAAGATTGTCATCACCAGGAACTGATTGTCCACCAACTGACTTGCACTTCTAGTCTCTGCTCTATGACAACCTATGGGACTCAGAGAGTAGTTTTGTAGTTATTGATGCCGAATGATGAAATACAGGGTTCATGATACTGTTCTTTCTTATTTCTGTTTTGTTTGACATTATTTTGTAATAAATTACCAAAATGTCCATTTTGAAGTCTCTATCTTAGTGGTACCCTGCAGGGCCCAAGAAAAGCAGATTCAGGTAGGCCCCCCAAAGACTGAGTGGTTGGAGACCCACCTGCTCTCTATCCAGCTCTTCTGTCCTCTGATCACCATCCCCCACACCCGAAGACCCCACCCTCACCCCCATCTGCACCCCCGCTGCTAACTTGCTTGTTCATCCAGCTGGAGACTCTAATGAGCCAGATCAGGGCCTGGCAGGAGAAGGGATGGGGACATTTTTAGAAAGAATGAACTGGGCAGCCCCCTCCCTGGTTTTCTCTTCTTTAGTGTCACGACTTCAGTGACACAACTGAAGCGACTTAGCAGCAGCAGGTGAGAGAGAGGGCCTGGGTATGGAGGGAGCCACTAGTGGGGCTCTGGGGACATTTGGAAGGAAAGGGAGGAGGAATTCATAACCAAGAGCCAAGACGTGGGCAGATTGCTCAGGATCCAGGAGGGAAGGAAGAAACACTAGGAAAGGAATGGTGCCAACCAGAGAGCCAAATCCACCCAAGTCTTCTGGTTAACCTTACTGGAGGTCATGTTCTTCTTGCTGGAATTCCTGCTCTGGACATGAAGGGGATAGAGCCATACTCACTGTTAATGAGTCATGGGGAGAGGGACAGCTTCCCCCAGGGGCCCTTTGATTCCACTCTAACTATGGGCATTATCCCAAGCTGGGCAGCAAAATGGCAGGTCATCCAAGCATTTAAAATACTTCCTAATTTATCTAAGCATCCTGGCAGGTCTTATGCCCAGAGTTCCTTTCAGAGAGTTAATTCATCAGCCCAACTCGGGTTTCTGCAGAGGAAACTACAACCTTCCCAGTTGGTAACTTCTGACTTGTAGCTACCTGATCTCATCCCAGGGAACCCAAATTGTGGTAAGTTCCAATGGGCAAGGCCTCTAAAGTCCTCCATCTCACAGCAGCTGTGTGCTAAGTTGTCTTCCACTCCCAGTCCTGAGCCCAGGATTCATGGACATCAGCAGGCAGTCACGGCCCCCTGCCCACTAGATGCAGCCCTAGCATTCTCAGTAACAGATACCTCTGAGCCACTTGTCCATTTATTGACATTGAACTTCAGTCAGGAACAACTATTCTGGAGCAAGTACAGTCTCCCTCATCCAAGAGATGGGAAACTGAACCATAGGGTTTATGACTCACTCTAAGGCTTCAGGTAAGTTAATGAAAACCTGGGAACCAGGACCTCTGGTTCTCAGGCTAGGAGAACTCCAGGAAGTGAAAGATGAGAGAAAGTTCAATTGCATTCACTGCTGGGCAGCTCTCAGAGGTCTGCAGGTACCAGAGTGGAAGTTCCTTTCCCATTGTCCCTCAAGTCTGGCTGCAATTCTATCAGATCTGCCTTCTTGTAGCAGCAGGAAAGCACTATCCGGAGCTGGTCCTGCTGGGTTCCAGGCACAGTGGGGGAGGCCCAGCTGGAGTGTCCCCAGGAAGCAGTCATGCAGGTGGTGCCTGACTGACTCCCAGCTCAGCAGGCCCAGAGCTTCCACTCCTCATTCACACAACACAGACCCTTGAGACACTGGGTCACATGGACCTGCATTCACAAGAAGGAGCATTCCATGTTCAGCCCCCTGAGAACTTAGACGCAGAGTGTTACTCTTTCCTCAGGGAACCCCTGCCTGAGCGAGGTTTGGATTGAGACAAGCCTGTAATCAAGGGACTTGTTCCCTCTTTGATGCTCAAAAAAGATCTTGGAGCTTTGAATGCCTTGAGAGGGGGTGAACCATTCATGTTCTTTGGGGACTTTGCTTTAGGGAACTGGTTGGAGAAAAAGGACAGACACTCAGGACAATGCTGGACATCTCTGGGTCTCAGCTGGTTGTGAGTTGAGTTCCAGCCACCAGACTTCAGGGTCAGGTGCTGATCTTATTCACAAGCCACCTTTGGAGAAGGAAGAGAGGAAGGAGATTTTGCCCAGAGAGCAGTGTAGTCAGCCGGCCATGGGATCACACAAGGCAAGATGGGACAAGAGCTTTTGTCTCTTGGCTCTATCAGTTCCCTGGAGTTTCCACCCCTGAGGACAAGCACACAGAGATAGCCAGAGTCACTGGTGATGCCCCTGGCACCTGATGCCCCTGGCACCTGATGCCCCTGGTGATAACCAGCTTGTGTACACGGCCCTGGGCCCAGGGCTGACTCAGCCCTGTGACAGCACCAGGATCTCCCTTCTGGGGAGCATGAGATGGTTCATTGCTGGTAACTCACAAGTGAAGTATGTAATGAGGTCCTGGTTGGTGACCTGTGGCCAAGTTCCAAGCATGAAACCAATATTGGAACTGGAAAAGTAGCTATTTATTACGCTTGGTTACCTTGGGCCTTTACAGTGACTATTTCTCACATCTAGAATGTTCTTCCAGCTTTTTGCTTTGCTGGCTTCTTCTCAATGTTTAGCATCATCTCAAATGTGTCTCCCTCAGACGGGCCTTCCTTGGCCACTCCAATCTCACAAGTACAGAGCCTGATCCATTCAAAGAGCCCACAGACACTGACTGCATTTCCCTCTGTGCTTTTCTTTTTTTTTTTTTTTTTTTTAATTTTATTTTATTTTTAAACTTTACATAATTGTATTAGTTTTGACAAATATCAAAATGAATCCACCACAGGTATACATGTGTTCCCCATCCTGAACCCTCCTCCCTCCTCCCTCCCCATACCATCCCTCTGGGTCGTCCCAGTGCACTAGCCCCAAGCATCCAGTATCGTGGATCGAACCTGGACTGGCAACTAGTTTCTTACATGATATTTTACATGTTACAATGTCATTCTCCCAAATCTTCCCACCCTCTCCCTCTCCCACAGAGTCCATAAGACTGTTCTATACATCAGTGTCTCTTTTGCTGTCTCGTACACAGGGTTATTGTTACCATCTTTCTAAATTCCATATATATGCGTTAGAATACTGTATTTATGTTTTTCCTTCTGGCTTACTTCACTCTGTATAATAGGCTCCAGTTTCATCCACCTCGTTAGAACTGATTCAAATGTATTCTTTTTAATGGCTGAGTAATACTCCATTGTGTATATGTACCACAGCTTTCTTATCCATTCATCTGCTGATGGACATCTAGGTTGCTTCCATGTCTTGGCTATTATAAACAGTGCTGCGATGAACATTGGGGTACACGTGTCTCTTTCCCTTCTGGTTTCCTCAGTGTGTATGCCCAGCAGTGGGGTTGCTGGATCATAAGGCAGTTCTATTTCCAGTTTTTTAAGGAATCTCCACACTGTTCTCCATAGTGGCTGTACTAGTTTGCATTCCCACCAACAGTGTAAGAGGGTTCCCTTTTCTCCACACCCTCTCCAGCATTTATTATTTGTAGACTTTTGGATCGCAGCCATTCTGACTGGTGTGAAATGGTACCTCATAGTGGTTTTGATTTGCATTTCTCTGATAATGAGTGATGTTGAGCATCTTTTCATGTGTTTGTTAGCCATCTGTATGTCTTCTTTGGAGAAATGTCTATTTAGTTCTTTGGCCCATTTTTTGATTGGGTCGTTTATTTTTCTGGAGTTGAGCTGTAGGAGTTGCTTGTATATTTTTGAGATTAGTTGTTTGTCGGTTGCTTCATTTGCTATTATTTTCTCCCATTCTGAAGGCTGTCTTTTCACCTTGCTAATAGTTTCCTTTGATGTGCAGAAGCTTTTAAGGTTAATTAGGTCCCATTTGTTTATTTTTGTTTTTATTTCCAATATTCTGGGAGGTGGGTCATAGAGGATCCTGCTGTGATGTATGTCGGAGAGTGTTTTGCCTATGTTCTCCTCTAGGAGTTTTATAGTTTCTGGTCTTACGTTTAGATCTTTAATCCATTTTGAGTTTATTTTTGTGTATGGTGTTAGAAAGTGGTCCAGTTTCATTCTTTTACAAGTGGTTGACCAGATTTCCCAGCACCACTTGTTAAAGAGATTGTCTTTAATCCATTGTATATTCTTGCCTCCTTTGTCGAAGATAAGGTGTCCATATGTGCGTGGATTTATCTCTGGGCTTTCTATTTTATTCCATTGATCAATATTTCTGTCTTTGTGCCAGTACCATACTGTCTTGATAACTGTGGCTTTGTAGTAGAGCCTGAAGTCAGGTAGGTTGATTCCTCCAGTTCCATTCTTCTTTCTCAAGATCGCTTTGGCTATTCGAGGTTTTTTGTATTTCCATACAAATTGTGAAATTATTTGTTCTAGCTCTGTGAAGAATACTGTTGGTAGCTTGATAGGGATTGCGTTGAATCTATAAATTGCTTTGGGTAGTATACTCATTTTCACTATATTGATTCTTCCAATCCATGAACATGGTATATTTCTCCATCTATTAGTGTCCTCTTTGATTTCTTTCACCAGTGTTTTATAGTTTTCTATATATAGGTCTTTAGTTTCTTTAGGTAGATATATTCCTAAGTATTTTATTCTTTCCGTTGCAATGGTGAATGGAATTGTTTCCTTAATTTCTCTTTCTGTTTTCTCATTATTAGTGTATAGGAATGCAAGGGATTTCTGTGTGTTGATTTTATATCCTGCAACTTTACTGTAGTCATTGATTATTTCTAGTAATTTTCTGGTGGACTCTTTAGGGTTTTCTATGTAGAGGATCATGTCATCTGCAAATAGTGAGAGTTTTACTTCTTCTTTTCCAATTTGGATTCCTTTGATTTCTTTTTCTGCTCTGATTGCTGTGGCCAAAACTTCCAAAACTATGTTGAATAGTAATGGTGAAAGTGGGCACCCTTGTCTTGTTCCTGACTTTAGAGGAAATGCTTTCAATTTTTCACCATTGAGGATAATGTTTGCAGTGGGTTTGTCATATATAGCTTTTCTTATGTTGAGGTATGTTCCTTCTATTCCTGCTTTCTGGAGAGTTTTTATCATAAATGGATGTTGAATTTTGTCAAAGGCTTTCTCTGCATCTATTGAGATAATCATATGGTTTTTATTTTTCAATTTGTTAATGTGGTGTATTACATTGACTGATTTGCGGATATTGAAGAATCCTTGCATCCCTGGGATAAAGCCCACTTGATCATGGTGTATGATCTTTTTAATGTGTTGTTGGATTCTGATTGCTAGAATTTTGTTAAGGATTTTTGCATCTATGTTCATCAGTGATATTGGCCTGTAGTTTTCTTTTTTTGTGGGATCTTTGTCAGGTTTTGGTATTAGGGTGATGGTGGCCTCATAGAATGAGTCTGGAAGTTTACCTTCCTCTGCAATTTTCTGGAAGAGTTTGAGCAGGATAGGTGTTAGCTCTTCTCTAAATTTTTGGTAGAATTCAGCTGTGAAGCCGTCTGGACCGGGGCTTTTGTTTGCTGGAAGATTTTTGATTACAGTTTCAATTTCCATGCTTGTGATGGGTCTGTTAAGATTTTCTATTTCTTCCTGGTCCAGTTTTGGAAAGTTGTACTTTTCTAAGAATTTGTCCATTTCTTCCACGTTGTCCATTTTATTGGCATATAATTGTTGATAGTAGTCTCTTATGATCCTTTGTATTTCTGTGTTGTCTGTTGTGATCTCTCCATTTTCGTTTCTAATTTTGTTGATTTGATTTTTCTCCCTTTGTTTCTTGATGAGTCTGGCTAATGGTTTGTCAATTTTATTTATCCTTTCAAAGAACCAGCTTTTGGTTTTGTTGATTTTTGCTATGGTCTCTTTTGTTTCTTTTGCATTTATTTCTGCTCTAATTTTTAAGATTTCTTTCCTTCTACTAACCCTGGGGTTCTTCATTTCTTCCTTTTCTAGTTGCTTTAGGTGTAGAGTTAGGTTATTTATTTGACTTTTTTCTTGTTTCTTGAGGTGTGCCTGTATTGCTATGAACTTTCCCCTTAGGACTGCTTTTACCGTGTCCCACAGGTTTTGGGTTGTTGTGTTTTCATTTTCATTCGTTTCTATGCAAATTTTGATTTCTTTTTTGATTTCTTCTGTGATTTGTTGGTTATTCAGCAGCGTGTTGTTCAGCCTCCATATGTTGGAATTTTTAATAGTTTTTCTCCTGTAATTGAGATCTAATCTTACTGCATTGTGGTCAGAAAAAATGCTTGGAATGATTTCTATCTTTTTGAATTTACCAAGGCTAGCTTTATGGCCCAGGATGTGATCTATCCTGGAGAAGGTTCCATGTGCGCTTGAGAAAAAGGTGAAATTCATTGTTTTGGGATGAAATGACCTATAGATATCAATTAGGTCTAACTGGTCTATTGTATCGTTTAAAGTTTGTGTTTCCTTGTTAATTTTCTGTTTAGTTGATCTATCCATAGGTGTAAGTGGGGTATTAAGGTCTCCCACTATTATTGTGTTATTGTTAATTTCTCCTTTCATACTTGTTAGCAGTTGTCTTACGTACTGTGGTGCTCCCGTGTTGGGTGCATATATATTTATAATTGTTATATCTTCTTCTTGGATTGATCCTTTGATCATTATGTAGTGACCTTCTTTGTCTCTTTTCACAGCCTTTGTTTTAAAGTCTATTTTATCTGATATGAGTATTGCTACTCCTGCTTTCTTTTGGTCCCTATTTGCATGGAAAATCTTTTTCCAGCCCTTCACTTTCAGTCTGTATGTGTCCCCTGTTTTGAGGTGGGTCTCTTGTAGACAACATATGTAGGGGTCTTGTTTTTGTATCCATTCAGCCAGTCTTTGTCTTTTGGTTGGGGCATTCAACCCATTTACGTTTAAGGTAATTACTGATAAGTATGTTCCCGTTGCCATTTACTTTATTGTTTTGGGTTCGAGTTTATACACCGTTTTTGTGTTTCCTGTCTAGAGAATATCCTTTAGTATTTGTTGGAGAGCTGGTTTGGTGGTGCAGAATTCTCTCAGCTTTTGCTTGTCTGAAAAGCTTTTGATTTCTCCTTCATACTTGAATGAGATCCTTGCTGGGTACAATAATCTGGGCTGTAGGTTATTTTCTTTCATCATTTTAAGTATGTCTTGCCATTCCCTCCTGGCTTGAAGAGTTTCTATTGAAAGATCAGCTGTTATCCTTATGGGAATTCCCTTGTGTGTTATTTGTTGTTTTTCCCTTGCTGCTTTTAATATTTGTTCTTTGTGTTTGATCTTTGTTAATTTGATTAATATGTGTCTTGGGGTGTTTCGCCTTGGGTTTATCCTGTTTGGTACTCTCTGGGTTTCTTGGACTTGGGTGATTATTTCCTTCCCCATTTTAGGGAAGTTTTCCACTATTATCTCCTCAAGTATTTTCTCATGGTCTTTCTTTTTGTCTTCTTCTTCTGGAACCCCTATGATTCGAATGTTGTAGCGTTTAATATTGCCCTGGAGGTCTCTGAGATTGTCCTCATTTCTTTTAATTCGTTTTTCTTTTATCCTCTCTGATTCATTTATTTCTACCATTCTATCTTCTAATTCACTAATCCTGTCTTCTGCCTCTGTTAGTCTACTATTTGTTGCCTCCAGAGTGTTTTTAATTTCACTTATTGCATTATTCATTATATATTGACTCTTTTTTATTTCTTCTAGGTCCTTGTTAAACCTTTCTTGCATCTTCTCAATCCTTGTCTCCAGGCTATTTATCTGTGATTCCATTTTAGTTTCAAGATTTTGGATCAATTTCACTATCATTATTCGGAATTCTTTATCAGGTAGATTCCCTATCTCTTCCTCTTTTGTTTGGTTTGGTGGGCATTTATCCTGTTCCTTTATCTGCTGAGTATTCCTCTGTCTCTTCATCTTGTTTAAATTGCTGAGTTTGGGGTGTCCTTTCTGTATTCTGGCAGTTTGTGGAGTTCTCTTTATTGTGGTGTTTCCTCGCTGTGTGTGGGTTTGTACAGGTGGCTTGTCAAGGTTTCCTGGTTAGGGAAGCTTGTGTCGGTGTTCTGGTGGGTGGAGCTGTATTTCTTCTCTCTGGAGTGCAATGAAATGTCCAGTAATGAGTTATGAGATGTCTATAGTTTTGGGGTGACTTTGGGCAGCCTGTATCTTGAAGCTCAGGGCTGTGTTCCTTTGTTGCTGGAGAATTTGCTTGGTATGTCTTGCCCTGGAACTTATTGGCCCTTGTGTGGTGCTTGGTTTCAGTGTCGGTATGGAGGCATTTGATGAGCTCCTGTGAATGAATGTTCCTTGGAGTCAGGAGTTCCCTGGAGTCAGGGTTTGGACTTAAGTCTCCTGCTTCCGATTATCGGTCTTATTTTTACAGTAGTTTCAAAACTTCTCCTTCTATACAGCACCATTGATAAAACATCTACATTAAAGATGATAAGTTTCTCTACAGTGAGGGTCACTCAGAGAGGTTCACAGGGTTACATGGAGAAGAGAAGAGGGAGGAGGGAGTTAGAGGTGACCCAAATGAGATGAGGTGAATCAATAGTGGAGAGAGTGGGCTAGCCAGTAGTCACTTCCTTATGTGCACTCCACAACTGGACCACTCAGAGATGTTCACGGGGTTATACAGAGAAGAGAAGAAGGAGGAAGGTAACAGAGGTGGCCAGAAGGATAAAAGGGGGGAATGAAAAGGAGGGAGACAGATCCAGCCAGTAATCAGTTCCCTAAGTGTTCTCCACCGTCTGGAACACACAGAAATTCACAGAGTTGGGTAGAGTAGAGAGGGGTTAGGGAGGAGACACAGGCGACCTGGTGGAGAAAAAGGAGGGTCCAAAGGGAGAGAGAGCAGTCAAGCCAGTAATCTCACTCCCTAGTGAAAAATGGGTCCTGAAGATTGGGTCCTTAAAGGTACAAAATTGGTAACAAATACATAAAAGCAAAAATTAAAAATCTAGAGTAGAGTTTGGAATTTCAAAAATACGATGTTAAAGAAAAGAAGAAGGAAAAGAAAGAGAGAAAGAACAAACAAACGAAAACAAACAAGGTCGCGAAAATTATAAAGAAAGTACAGGTACAAAATTGATAACTAATACCAGAAAGCGAAAATTAAACATCTAGAGTAGAGTTTGGCATTTCAAAAATACGATGTTAAAGAAAAGAAGAAGGAAAAGAAAGAGAGAAAAAACGAACAAACAAAAACAAACAAGGTCGCGAAAATTATAAAGAAAGTACAGGTACAAAATTGATAACTAATACCAGAAAGCAAAAATTAAAAATCTAGAGTAGAGTTTGGAATTTCAAAAATACAATGTTAAAAAAAAAAAAAAAAAAAGAAGAAGAAGAAAAATAAAGAGAGAAAACAAACAAACAAATACGAACAATGTCACAAAAATTATAAAGAAAATACAGGTACAAAATTGATATCAAATACCAAAAAGCATAAATTAAAAATCTAGAGTAAAGTTTGGAATTTCAGATATACCATGTTATATAAAAGAAGAAGAGAAAGAAACAGAGAAGAAGAAAAAAAAAAAGTCACAGAAATTATATAAAGAAAAACTATAGGTACAAAATTGATAACATATACCAAAAAGCGAAAATTAAAAATCTAGAGTAGAGTTTGGGATTTCAAAAATACAATGTTAAAGAAAAGAAGAAAAAAACAAAAACAAACAAACAAAAAAAACAAGGTCAAAAAATTATAAAATATATATATATGAAGTTTGCTGAAGAAGAAAAAAATTAGGGTCTTTTTTTTTTTTTTTTTTTGCAAAGTAATAGGTTATAAAAGTGAAAATTAAAGGAACAATAGAGGACTTAAATTTTTTTTTTTTTAATTAAAAAAAAAGAAAGAATGATTGTAAAAATAATAAAAATATATCTAGGACTTTTTTTTTTTTTTTTTTTTTTTGGGTGTTGTGGGTTCAGTTCATTTTTGGCTAGTTCCTTGGTCAGATTTATATTTCTCAAGATCTATAGGCCCCTTCCTATGTAGTCCGTAGTAACCACAGGGTTTTGATCTATTGCCTGTAGCTTCCAAGGCGTTTCCCTCTGTTATATCTTCTTCTGTTTGCTAGTCTCTTCAGTATCTGGTTTCCGCCCTGACTCAAAGGGCACGGTGGAGGACACTTTTTTTTTTTTTTTTTAGGCTTACTTGTTCAGTCGCGCTGTGGGGAGGGAGGGAGGGATGCTGCAAACAAATAACACTGGCGTGGGCTCGCAATGCCTCAGCCACCCTGGGTCTGCCCCTGCTCACGGCGCGTGTAGCCTCCCTGTCCACACTGCTCGGACTCTAGGTTGTTCCGCCGGGAACAATCTGAGGCTGGCCCTGGGCTGCATGCACCTCCCAGGTCCAAGCCGCTCAGGTTCAGGCACTCGGGTAGTCCTCAGAGGCGCAGACTCAGTTGGGCCTGCGTTTTGTGCTCTTCCCAGGTCCGAGCGCCAATTTGCTCTTCCCAGGCGAGCGCCAATGCTGCGACTTATCGCCTCCCCGCCACTCGGTTATCTGGATGTAAAACCGGCGCACCTTCTCAGGCAGATATTGACCGTCCAGACCCCCAAGAAGTTTTAGTTAGCAAAGAAGCCTGCTTACAATTTTATAGATAATGTCTCTCTGGGGCTGCGATTGCCCCCTTCCGGCTCTGGCTGCCTGTCACTGGAGGGGGAAGGTCTGCAGCCGGCTATCTCTGTTCAGTCCTTTGTTCCGTGCGCGGGCCTGGCGGTCTTAGGTTAGGGCTGGCTTTTCGCGTGGTAGGTATCCCACAGTCTGGTTTGCTAGCCCAAATTATTTCGCTCAGATAGCGCTCAGGGTATTCAGGCCAGATTCTTACTCTCAGCGATGCAGCCCACGCTGCGCCTCCCTGCCCAGCCCCGGTTTGCTAATGGCGGATGCAGGCGTCTGCGCTGCTTCTCTGCTGGGGGAGTTACTGTAGGGCTCGCAATCTGCGAGTTTTAAATTGTATATTTATTTTTTCTCCCTGTTATGTTGCCCTCTGTGCTTCCAAAGCTCGGCACAGATTCGGCAGTGAGAAGGTTTCCTGATGTTTGGAAACTTCTCTCTTTTTAAGATTCCCTTCCCGGGACGGAACTCCGTCCCTCCCTCTTTTGTCTCTTTTTTTTTTGTTTTTAATATTTTCTCCTACCTCCTTTCGAAGAGTTGGGTTGCTTTTCTGGGTGCCTGATGTCCTCTGCCGGCATTCAGAAGTTGTTTTGTGGAATTTACTCGACGTTTAAATGCTCTTTTGATGAATTTGTGGGGGAGAAAGTGTTCTCCCTGTCCTACTCCTCCGCCATCTTCCCCTCTGTGCTTTTCATGGGCACCTTTAGAGCTTGCAATTATTGAAATCAGTTGAGTTGGGCTCCTCTCACTAGTGGTTCAGACTTGGTTTTAAATCCTCACTGATTATTATGCACCTCCCAGACCCAAACAGAGGCACCCATTTGTTTTAGCACCATTAAGAGTGAAACTTTTTTTTTTGGAGAATGAACATTTATTACATATGATGAGTAAGAAGAACACCAGGGGTCTTTCCCAAAGCAGTGTCTCCTGGAACAGCAAAACTGAAGTTTTAAGCTAAGGGTACAAACACAGTCATGAAGGGGCTTGGCTGCAGACAAAATCCAAGCTTTAGTTGACTGAGGTCAGAAAAGGTCAATATTGTTGTCCTGTTTGTTATTGGTCAGTCACTAAGTTGTGTCCGACTCTTGGCAACCCTATGAACTGCAAGTCAGACTTCCCTGACTTCACAATCTCCCAGAATTTGCTCAAACTCACGTCCATTGAGTCAGTGATGCCATACAACTATCTCATCCTCTGTTGCCACCTTCTTTTGCTTTCAATATTTCCCAGCATCAGGGTCTTTTCCAGGGCTCTTCACATCAGGTGTCCAAAGTATTGAAACTTTAGCTTCAGCATCAGTCCTTCCAGTGAATATTCAAGGTTGACTTCCTTTAGGATTGACTGGTTTAATCTTCTTGCAGTCCAAGGGACTCTCAAGAGTCTTTTCCAGCACCACAGTTCAAAAGCATCAATTCTTTGGTGCTCAACCTTCTTTATGGTCCAACTCTCACATCCGTACATGACTACTGGATAAACCATAGCTTTGAGTATAAAAATCTTTGTTGACAAAGTGATGAAATATCAACAACCTCAGATATGCAGATGATACCACTCTAATGGCAGGAAGTGAAGAGGAACTTAAGAGCCTCCTGATGAGGGTGAAAGAGGAGAGTGAAAAAGCTGACTTAAAACTCAACATTTAGAAAGCTAAGATCATGGCATCTGGTCCCATCACTTCATGGCAGATAGAAGGGGTTAACGTGGGAGCAATGACAGATTTTATTTTCTTGGGCTCCAAAATCACTGCAGATGGTGACTGCAGCCATGAAAGTAAAAGAGCGTGCTCCTTGGAAGGAAAGCTATGACAAACATAGCCAGTGTATTTAAAAGAGTGAAACTTTTTATTCTTTACTGAGAATAGGGTTTGCAGAGCACCAAACACAGTTCACCAGCATCGCTGGGCAGGAGTGCCCTAGTGTGAGCTAGTGTGTGTTAAGAGCGGCCTGATTGATTCCTGAACCAGTCCAAGCAGTTACACTGCTGGAGCCAGGCCAATCCTGTCATTTCCTCGATCATAAACAGAGAAATACAGCCTCAGGAAGACGTCACCCAGGATCCAGGTCTCTGTAGATGTACTCACTCTGTTCTCTTTAAAGGTGCCAAAGCAGTGGCCTTGAGAATCCTGGGGGAGTCAGAGACACACACCAGTCAGCCTGAGCCCTTACCTGCTGCTGCTGCTGCTGCTAAGTCACTTCAGTCATGTCCAAATCTGTGTGACCCCATAGATGGCAGCCCATCAGGCTCCCCCGTCCCTGGGATTCTCCAGGCAAGAACACTGGAGTGGGTTGCCATTTCCTTCTTCAATGTATGAAAATGAAAAGTGAAAGTGAAGTCACTCAGTTGTGTCCAATTCTTCGAGACCCCATGGACTGCAGCCTACCAGGCTCCTCCATCCATGGGATTTTCCAGGCAAGAGGACTGGAGTGGGGTGCCATTGCCTTCTCTGGAGCCCTTACCTGCAGCTGCAGTCAATATCCAGACTCAGCACACTTTTTGGTTTTATTTCCCTCTTTTGGTAAGTATCAGGTGGTTTTCTCAGCAGCTGCAGATGTGAGGGTTCATTCAAAAATGAAAAAGGCAAAGATATGTGGTTGCCATATGGCAGGAGAGTTGGGGAGGGGAGGATAGGGAATTTGGGATTATCAGAAGCAAAGCAATATACCGAGGACTGATAAAAAACAAAGTCCTAGTGTATAGCACAAGGAACTATATTCAATATTCATTGATGAATTGTAATGAAAAGAATAAGAAAAAGAATATTTTTGTATGTTTGTAACTGAGTCATTTTGCTGTGCAACAGAACTTAATGCAACACTGAAGATCAGCCATACTTCAATACATTTTTTTAGAAAAGAAGAAGAGTGTCCCATAGTTCTCCTCACACTTTGTTTCTTTCCTCTGACTCCTGCTCCTTGCTTCGATGCAGAGAATACCTGTTTTTCTCCTGCATCCGCACAACCTATTTTTTTTTAAAGCTTCTAATTTTGTTTTGGAGTATAGCCAATTAACAATATTATGAATTTCAGGTGGATAGTAAAGGGACTCAGTCATATGTATCCATGTATCCTTGTCCCAAAGACACCCCCCGCCTCCATCCAGGCTGCCACATAACTTTAGCAGAGTTCCCTGTACTCCTCAGGAGCTTGTTGTTGGTTAGCCATCTTAGATACATTAATAGTAGTACACACAACAGATTCTTTAAGACTTTGCTCAGGCCCTCTGGGGAGATTCCTTGGACCCACACTCACCTTCTTTGGCCACTCCAGGCTAGGTTGGGTGACTTACTCTGGTGCTCCACCCCCACCGGTTGGTCCGTAGCCCTCATCACCACTAATCTGTCCCCAGTGCCCCTTTAAGAGCACCTTGGGATGCCATTTTCATGGAATTTAGTGTAAATTAGCCTAGACGAAAGCAGGTCTCCTTATGGCTCCATGAACTGCAGGGTTAGAATTACTGAAATTCCCTCTCTTCCTCAAAGCCTTCTTTGAGCCCATCAGCCTGATCTGAACTCCCACTGGGAGCTGACATGAAGCCTCCACCCTGTGCCGGGGCTGAGCAGTCACTGTGCACCCTTTATTCACCTTAGCATCCAACTTCCCCACAGAGAGGACTGATACCCCAACTCCCAGAGGGGGAACTGGGCTTAGCAAGGGCAAGTTGCAGCCAAGAACTATGGTAACCAAGAACTTATCATTCAAACCAGGAAAACTTTGAGAAGTGAAGGGAGACAGTTACTTTATGGTGGGACAGCACACTGAGACTGTCCCTAGCCATTCTTCTTGTCACATGGCATATTTCATGGAATGCTAAAGCTGACTTTTTGTGTTCATGTATCTGAGGGCTCTGATTGATTGAAGCTCTCTGAGGACTGAGGGTCTTAGTGTTCCCCTCTCCTTGTGACTCCCACCATGCCAGCATTGGGTGGTGTCTCCACATTTATTTCAGGATGATCAGTGTCCCAGACTGCCCTTTACTCTCAAGTGGTTGGTCTTGTGGAAGGCTCTGGCCCAGTCACAGGGGCTCAGCAGCATCTGCAATGGTGTGACATGGTCTGCAGAGGGCAGCCTCCTCCCAGCAGCAGCAAAAGGTTCCTGCAAGTTCCTATTTGAGAACCAACCCTCAGGGTTCTCCCCTCACTTTGAGGATGTAAGCTCGAGCTGGCATTGGGTAGTTGATGCCATTGATGGTGAAGAGAATTGAGGGCAGGGTATTGATGGCAAAACATGATACGTAGTGCTGTTAGAGAGAGAAGGAGAGAGGTTGGCCCTGGAGATCCTTGTTGTGTGGGGAGACTGGGAGTGACCCTGTGGTATGACCCCTCACTTCGGAACCCTGTGGCCTGGTGTGATTAGCTTCTGGATGTTATTTACCAGTCTTGTTGGGCCAACGGTCACTGGTGTCCCAGTGTCCATAATGACATGACATCCACGAGAACAAGCAATAACCTTTCTTTTCATGGAGATGCTGGGACATCAGGACAAAGCAGGTGTCAAGGTTTATCTGAATGTCCCCAGAGCTGCCCCTTCCCCGAGTATTTCCTGAACAGCCCTTCATCTCTTGCCCTGACTCTTTTCCTTTGCTCTGGACATGACACCTTCCTTGACATCCTTGAATGCAGTACTTGACTACACCAGGCTCTTTTGTACCTTGACACAAGTTGGTCTTCCTTTATAAAAGACCCTCCTCCCCTTTGACTAACTAACTTCTCATCTTCCAGATTCCAGCTTAACTGTCATGGTTTCAGGAAAGTCTTTCCCATGGTATATATCAGTCTCTTGTCTTGGTCACTTTCTGTAGACCCTTCCTCATGTCTAGTATGTACCAAAGTGACAATTCACTATGTGTGTGAGTCATTTCTTTACGTCTGCCTTCTTATGTAAGGGGAAGTTTTGTTCTCATCACGTCCCTAAAATGCCTGGCACACAGTGGATGAACGATGTTAGTCTGTTGAATGAGTGAATGAAGACTGTGAAAATAATGAATAAGGACCATCCAGAGAACTGTATCCAGTGTCGAACAAAAACAGGTCAAATGCACAGTGAACATGGAGGTTCCCAGGGGTAACAGATTCTCACAGGGGCAAGGGAGACCGGCTACCCTGGGAGAGGGTGTCTCCCTGCACTGCTCACTCACCCAGCTGAGATACTGAGGCCCTGGCCAGATGATAACTGACTAGCCCAGGGGACCTCCAAAGGACAGGTCAGCATTGTCTGAGGATACTACACAAAATCCCATCCATTATTGCCCCTTGTTCTCATTTCTGGATCCCACCTTCCTGATTCTCTGTTATAACACCTGCTGCACTGTGTGCCCGGGGTAGATAGCTATAGTTATGTGGGGTGTCTTTTATTATGAGTCGCTTTCAGATCTCAATACTGTGGCCAGCCTCTCTCCACTGCTGGCTAGCTTCTCCCTAAGGAGACCAGTTTTCGCCATTTGTTCAGCACTTTCCCTGTTTTTAAACTGACATTGATCTGTAATGAGAACTTAACTCTGTCCTGGGTAAACCTGGACAGTTGGTCATCTTATCATAACTCTGTTCAGGCTGAGGAAATTCTCCCTAAACCTTTTTTCACCAGACTGTAGGGTCCTCTAACTGTGCTCCCCACCTCACACTCAGGGGTGCAGTCCTCCCCCAGCTGCACAGGCCTCTCTGGACCCTGTGAAGGACCCTGGTCAAAGCCCTGGTCAGGAGGCCTGGGGTGATTATGGATCCACGGATGGTTTGTGTATCTTTGTGTTTGTGTGTTTATTTGTGTGTGTATTCCCATGTGGCTCTTTGTGTGTGCTTGTGTGTCTCTGACTGGCTATGCATGTTTATCTGTGCCTGCATGTGTTTCTATGTGCCTGCTGACATGCTGACATGTGCCCGCTTGTGTGTTTATGTGTGCTTTGTGTCTGTATGTGTCACTGTGGGTGGTGTATATGTCTGTTGACTGTGTGTCTGCGAGTGCATTTCTGTGTGTCTGCCTGTGTCAGTGTACACATGTGGGAGCATCACTTGAGGTAGCCCTCAGAGGGAGAGGCTTGCTGGCCCATGTTTATCCGCCAGTAAGCAATTTCGTTCAATGGTACCCAGTTGAGTTCTCCCTGGTAGTAGTCTTTGTCCACACCACCAAACATCCCACACAGCCACTTACCCTGCATCTGTAGAGAGAATAAAGATGGGGATCCTTGGAGGACAGTAAATAGTACTATTAGGGCTGTGCTTGTCCACCCATCAAGGCCCTAATAAGCTCCCTATTTACAGAAGCAGAGATTGAGCCCAAGAGGGCTTGAGAACCTGGTTCAGGCCAGTAACTGGCTAATCAGTGGACAGAGGTTAGAAGCTGAGTCACCTGGCCGGGCTCCACCCACCCAGGCTTCTGAAGAGACCCTGGACCTCCTGAGACCTGAGTGCTCAGATATACCCTCAGAGGACAGTATGCTGAAGGGTTTTGGCCTTCTGCTTGTCCAACTTGTCATTTTTCAGAAAAATCAAGGACTGAAAGCACTAAGAGTGTGGCTTCTGGTCACCCATATTGGCTTCATTGGCCATGACCTGTGCTATCTATAGGGCCTCCCATCAGCTGGGCCCACAGCCTCTGTTATCCCTGTCTTGAAATTTCCAATACTTGGTGAACAATGGCTCCCACACTTTCATTTTTCACTAGCTCCTGAAAATTGGGTAGCTGGTGTTTGGTTCCCAGTGAACTCATAGTGAGGAAGGAAAGATTTCTGCCATCCCTCTCCTTCCTTCCATATCAAATCCATCAGCAAATCCTGTTGTCTTTTCCTCCAACTTGTATGCTGATACCTTCCATTGGTCTTCCCCTTTCCTCACCCCTAGACAAAGCCGCTTCTTTTGAGCCTAGGAGCATGGTTGTGTTCCAATAAAACTTTATTTATAAAAGCCAGTGGTGAAGCCAGGTGAGGGCTGGGGCCATAGTTATCTTGGGTTAGATTATCTCTCAGGATACTTCTGTATCAAGTGTTCGATAATTTTTGTGCAATGGAAAGCATCTTACAGCTAATTTGGATAGAGGGCTTGTCCAGCTCAGACTTACTTGCTCAAGAAGAAGGCAAAGACAGGCTCAGAAATGGCACCTTGTTTCTTCAGGTTGTCAAAGATGGGGATGGCTCCTATGGCGGACATGTGGGGGTAGTTCAAGCCCAAGAGGCCATCAAAAGGTGTATTATCAAACTTGTTTATCTCCAAGCTTAGGCCAAATGGCTGGTCAGTGCTAACAAGGTCCCCAGTCTGTGGAGAGGAGAGTATTCCCACATAAAGATTTAGGAAGTGGGGCTGGGACTAGGCTGACGTGCATTGCCATTAGATCCTCAGAGAAGAACTGAGGCTAAGCTGTGTCTTTGATGGACCTCAGATGGCTAGACCAAGATGGGAGGGAAATTTGGGTTCCATTTGTGTGGGACTGTGGATTTTAAAACATCTGCCCCAGCCTTCTGTCCAGGTGGGGCAACCAAGAGACTCAGGTCAGGACCCAATGGTGCCCCCTTCAGGACAAAAAGAGTAGAGAGCAGGAGAGCCTTCTATTGGTGACACTATGACTGAAGACAAAAATGGACTGAATTGATTGCAATGTATTTTGGATTCTGCATCTGCCAGGATGGTAGAAGCCAATTACGCAATGTTGCTGGCAGGGTTCTTATGAAATTACCTCCTGGGAAATACACATTGGGGATATGTGTGTCTTTGTGTGAGTGTGTATGAGAGAGAGAGAGTAAAAGAGGGAGGGCAACTCCGGAGGTAATTTGGGGGAGGCAGGCTGAAGGTTTTATTAGACTCTCAAAGGCCCCTGAAGTGAGAAACCATTTATTAGGCCCCACAACATCTCTGGCTTCCTTCTTTCTCAACTTGGATATCTGAAGTGCTTGACTGCCCCCAGGGTCCCCAGATTAGTTTTATCCTGTCCCCAAACATCTTACAGCAGCTTCAGTCCCGACAAGCCAGTCCAGCTCCACCGCATACCACATATGTGACCTCAGCAAGGCCCTTGCTGTCTGCACCTCAGTTTCCTCATCTGTATCATGAGCTTAGCAAAGTACCTGCTGCATGGGTTGTTGCAGGATTGAACAAGTTATTACCATCAAAGTGCCTGGAACAGTCAGAGAAAATAAAAGTGCATGCTCTTTCCCCCCATCTTCTTGCTCCCTTCAAAATGAACCTGGAGCTGCTCATGGGCAGTGGAGCTGCAAGTCCACACCTCAAGGCACTCTCTGGGTTAGCTAATCTGGGAGTTTGTGTGTCAACACAGGCGCTGTCTCCCCAGGGACAGGATCCTGTAGGTAAGATGGCCAATATCTATGGGAGTTAGGAAAGGATGGGTTCTGCCAGCTGGTCCTGCATCTGTTTTGTAAGCAGCAGTCACTCCATAGTCAGTCCTGACTCAGCTTCTGTTTCCACATTACCCAAGTGGTGTCATAAGCAAACTTCATTATTCCAGTTTCATAGATGATGTTCAAAGGCTTATTGATATTCCAATAGGTGGAAGACTCGTGATACTTGAAGGTATTGTGTGTATCTGCAGACACAAGACATGAAGGTCAGACAAGTGCCAAAGGTGGCGGGCAAGTAAAAGATGGGTGGATTGAGAGGTGCTTATACTCACAACAGGATGGACTAGTGCAAAAGATGAAGGGCACCCACAAGTCAGATGAGCCTGTATCAAAGATGACCTGAAACTCCTGAGGGGGTGTTCCAATGATGATGTTACCCACAGAGGACAACTGTGGGGACCAAAAGGGGGTTGGTTAGCACAGACTTTGCTCCCTTCGATTCCCACACTGCTGCCTCTCTCTGGGTGTCACATGTCTCCTGAGATCACTTTCCAACCACTGTGCAGCTCACAGCCGTAGCTCACAGAAGTGCCTGCATTTGATTTTTTTTTTGCTGTGCTATGCGGCATATGGGATATTAGTTCTATGATCAGGCTTTGAAACAGTACCTCCTGCATTGGAAGCCCAGAGCTATAAGCACTTGACCCCAGGGAAGTCCTAGTACCTTCATTTGAGGAGCTCTCTAGTCTCCTCTTCAAATTCAGCCTGAGCACCCCCTTCCCCAGAAGGTCCACCTTGATCAACCCCAGCCACTCCCTCTAAACTCAAACCACATCCAATCAACACCACACAGGTGACCCTTTCATTTGACATGTATTTACTCTTTGCCTATTTCTCATGCTAGCCTGGGCATTCTTGAAGACAAATTGGGCCTTATTTAAAAAAAAAACTCTAATAAAAGAAGAGCAGTTTAGTAACTCTACTGAACAATTTTACTACACAACTTACTGCTATTATCCTTGCATCTGTTGAAGCTGAATTCCTCTGCCTGGGGATTCACAATTGCTTTGCAGTTGGCTTTATTTTTTGACTGGAGATGGCTCACCCTTCATCAGTAACTGAGTGGCTCACTTAGTTCAGAAGGAATAATCTCCCTCAAACTAATGACACATCTTTGACACAGAAATGGTTGTTTGCCTGCCACCTGGTAATGCTGGGCCCAGTCACCACAGACCGAGAGTTGAGGATTAGAGTGTCTTCTTCTCTGGAATGGGGTCCTTGTTCCCCAGTGTCCCTGCCTTCTGCAGGAGCCCCAGCCCCAACATCTAACCTGCCACCTCCAGATGAGACCCAGTACTAGGCCCTAGACCACCAGGGAATGCTGTGGACCGCCATCCTCCGAACACACTCACATCCAGGAAGTTCCTCATGGGTACAGATGTTATATTTGAATCATAAGTAGAAATCTGGGACAGTCTGTAAGAATGTTACTCCAAGATATTGTTCAGCAAGTTTTTTTTCACTGAGCATTTCTCGCATGGTCTTCACTTTCGTTAGAGGTATTCTTTCACCAAGCACTGGGGAAAGAAAACAAAGAAGAAGCAACAATTAGCTGTCAGTGTTCAGGTATAGCTGTCATTGTAATGACACTGTGTATTTTCCAATCATTTTTATGAGTGTCACCTATTATCAGAATTTTATGCATATACCATGACAAAGACATAGGTTTCAATTCAGATTCTGTTTTATAATCTTGGGTAAGCCATATGACCATGTCGGGGTCTCGGTTTCCATCTCAGTAAAAAGGTGGAATGTAATAATTTCCACCCTCCAAATTGAATATTCTGGGGATAGGTAAAATGATGGAGATAATGTACCTGATAAATAGGAAGTCTCAATAATGACAGCCATTAGCATTGCTGTTGACATCCCACTGTATCCTTCTCAAGGAAGCTTAGGTAGGGAGGTAGAAGGGGGATTCCTATCCTCTTTTTACAGGGGAGGAATTTGAAATGCAGGAAGTGTTTGAGTTGGCTGTGGTCACACTGCTTGTCAGATGTAAACAGTATATAACTAGCTCTCCCAATTTTTCTCCAAGTTGAAAGTGAAGAGAGGGTTGAAAGAAGAATCCAGGAGATAAAGAACAATTTAGGGAGATTAAGAGGCTCGAGAAGCAAGAAAGAGTCAAAACTGAAAAATTAAAAGAAAAGAAAAACAATACACAGAGATCTGCACTCACAGAGACTTCCAAAAAGAGGGAGACCTAAGTGAGGGAGATACAGAGATGCAGACATAGACATATACACACTGAAGTAGAGAGAGAACAGAGAAGAGATCTAGAAAAAACTGTGGAAAACTGCTGTTCCTAGGACCACACCTACCACTTCAGTTCTGAACTGAACAATGGCAAGGAGTTCCATTTTCAATAGGTCATGACATGACGAGGCCCCAAGAGTTCTGCAACCATGCAAACCTACACAAGACCCTTGAGACCCACAGTTCCTCTAGCAAAGTACTTATCAATAAATAGGAGTTGAACTTTAAGACTCTAGTGAATGATTGCATTTCCTTCTAACTCTGATTGGTGAAAGAATAATCAGATGAAAACAAGCATCTCAGAAAGGAATATAATGCCATTTACAGTCCTCATACTTACATGACTATGCACTCTGAGAGGGACACCAGCCCAGGGTGCCCAAGCTACTTCATGCTTCTTTCCTGGCTTCAAGTACTCAGGGAAGCTTCAGTTGTTAGCATGCAGTGGTGACCAGTAACTTCTAGTGATATATGCTCTGACCTGCCCTAATTGTCCCCTTTAGGCACTAATTTTTTTATAATAACACGAACTTTTCAATAATCTTTACCTCCATCAGTGATCTTGGGGAGTGGACTTTGAAAATCCTCCCAAAATAGAGAATTCTACTGTAATGTCTTCCTTGGGGTTTTGCTTGAGTATCACTGACTTGATGGACATGAGTTTGAGGAAACTCTGGAAAGTAATGAAGGACAAGGAAGCCTGGCTTACTGCAGCTCAAATAATCACAAAGATTTGGACTTAGCAACTGAAGAGCAATGAGAACATAGTATCTAGAGAAGCTGGTGTTTGGGTGGGAGTGGAGAAAGGTTTAGAAGAAAGAGGAGACAGTTGGGCACCGGTGCAAGTCCTTCATTTGCAAGCTAAGGAGCACAAGGTTTTGAATGTGTATCAAAGGTTAAAAAAAGAAATCAACTGTTTTCTGCAGGAGTGAGAGCTTTAACTAAGTTTGTTCTCTAGATTTTGTTGAGGGATGTGGGAGAGACTTGGGGTGGGCTGAATCTGCAGAAACCAGGTGACCAGCTGCTGGATGGCCAAGCTCATGGTAGACATTCTGCACTAGGTGGAAAAGGAGTCCAGAGAAAAAGTCTCCCTTCTGGAGTGTACTTACTAATGTATGAGGTTGTTGCGGCAGATCACTTCAATGGTGTATTGAGGCAAGTAAGAAATGCATGATGGGTGGTTTGCTTTGGTCAACTCCTTGGGCAGTTAGATGACTGAAAGTCTGGTTACTTCATTCCATGGCTGGAATCATCCTTGGGAAAGAAAGCTAGATCAGATCCACACATATTTTTTCATTAAACCACAAGCATAGGAAGATTTATAAGGCAATTGCAGATGTTTTAGACATGAGGGACCAAATGAGGTAGTTCCATTTAAGAGGTTGATATTGGACTGTGCAGGTGGCCATAGTTACAGCTTTTTGTGTTACGCTAGAGATGTGGGCAGAGAAGGCAATGGCACCCCACTCCAGTACTCTTGCCTGGAAAATCCCATGAATGGAGGAGCCTGGTAGGCTGTAGTCCATGGGGTTGCTAAGAGTCAGACACGACTGAGCAACTTCCCTTTCACTTTCCACTTTCATGCATTAGAGAAGGAAATGGCAACCCACTCCAGTGTTCTTGCCTGGAGAATCCCAGGGACAGGGGAGCCTGGTGGGCTTCTGTCTATGGGGTTGCACAGAGTCGGACATGACTGAAGCAACTTAGCAGCAGCAGCAGCAGCAGCAGAGATGTGGGAAACTGACAAGAGACCAACAGCCTTTACAACTCTCCTTGCAGTGTGATTTCAGGCTAGAAATAGTTGGCAAGGAAAGCCCTACTGGTAAGGCTGAGGAAGGGAATAATCTGAGCCAGTCCTTTAGCTCCTGTTTCAGCATGAAAAACAGAAACATCGGCTCAGTCAGAGTTCTGTGTCATCATTCAAAAATAGATGTGATTTTGCTTGACTCAATATTTAGCCTTGGGGGTGGCAGCCATAACCTCTGAACAGAAGATTGCCTCCTCCCAGGATGAATAATAATTCATATTTGATCCAGAATCAGGAATTCAGAAAGTCCTCTTAGGGCCACTTGCTCCTTGCAGGCACGCA
Source organism: Bos taurus (assembly GCF_002263795.3). Classification (NCBI taxonomy): domain Eukaryota; kingdom Metazoa; phylum Chordata; class Mammalia; order Artiodactyla; family Bovidae; genus Bos; species Bos taurus. The sequence continues at coordinate 37,729,323 of NC_037356.1, forward strand.
TGCAATCTCAAAGGTGGAATTATCATCATGATGCTCATATTCCAGATGAGGAAACTGAGGTTAAGGGACTTGATCAAGGTCACACAGCTAAGCACGTATAAAGTCAAGCACAAACCCAGGGCAACAACGGTCCTCAAATTGTGTATTTTTGCTCTGCCCCCACCGGGGGTGAAGGGTCATGATCTATCACTAATTGTTTAGGCAGAAGTAAGCAATATTCAGACTTAAATGGAAGAAACTAAGGAAAACTACTAGAACATTCAGCTATGACCTCAATCGAACACCTTATGATTATACAGTGGAGGTGACAAATAGATTCAAGGGATTAGATCTGGTAGGCAGAGTGCCTGAAGAACTATGGATGAAGTTTCCTAACATTGTACAGGAGGTGGTGACCAAAACCACCCCCAAGAAAAAGAAATGCCAGAAGTCAAAGTGGTTGTCTGAGGAGGCCTTACAAACAGCTGAGCAAAGAGAAGCCAAAGTCAAATGAGAAAGGGAAAGATATACCCAATGGAATGTAGATTTCCAGAGAATAGTAAGCAGAGATAAGAAAATCTTAAGTGAACACTGGAAAGAATAGAGGATAACAGTAGTATTGTAAAGACTGTATATCTCTTCAATAAAATTGGAGATACCATAGGAACATTTCATGCAATGATGGACACAATAAAGGACAGAAAAGGCAAGGATGTAACAGAAGCAGGAGAGATTAAGAGGAGGTTAGCAATACACAGAATTTTACAAAAAAGGTCACAATGGCCTGGATAGGCATGATGTTGGGGTCACTTATGTAAAGCAAGACATCCTGGAGTATGAAGTCAATTGGCCTAAGGAAATATTAGTTAGTGGAAGTGATGGAATTCCAGCTGAGCTGCTAAAAGTCCTAAGAGCTGATGCTGTAAAAGTGCTGCACTCAATACATCAGCAAATTTGGAAAACTCAGCAGTGGCCACAGGACTGGAAAATGTCAGTGTTCATTCCAATTCCTAAGAAGGGCAATTCCAAAGAATATTTAAACTATCAAAAACTGCACTCATCTCACATGCTAGAAGGTAATGCTCAAAATTCATCAAACTAAGCTTCAACAGTACACGAACTGACAGATTCCAGATGTAGAAGTTGGAATTAGAAAAGGTGGAGGTACCAGAGTTCAAATTGCCAACATCCACTGAATCATACAGAGAATAAGGGAATTCCAGAAAAAACACATTTGCATCTGCTTCACTGACTATACTAAAGCCTTTCATTGTGTGGACCACAACCAACTGTGGAATAGTCTTAAAGAAATGGTAGTCCCAGATCACCGTATCTGTCTCTTGAAAAATCTATATGCAGTTTAAAAAGTGACAGAGCCAGGTGGAACAGCTGAATGATTCAAAATTGGGAAATGAGCACAAGAAGGTATATATTGTTACTCTGCTTATTTAACCTATAAGTAAGACACATCATTCAACATGCTGGGCTGGATAATCCCAAGCAGGAATCAAGATTACTGGGAGAAATAACAATAGCAGATATATGAAGATGTTACCACCCTAATGGCAGAAAAGGAAGAGGAACTAAAGAACCTCTTGATGAGGGTGAAAGAGAAGAGGAAAAGTCTGCCTTAAAAGTCAACATTCAAAAAACTAAGATCATGACACTCAGTCCTGTCACTTCATGGCAAATAGGTGCAGGAAAAGTGGAAACAGTGGCAGATTTTATTTTCTTGGGCTCCAAAATCACAATGGACCTTGACTACAGCCATGAAATTAAAAGACACTTGCTCCTTGGAAGTAAAGCTATGACAAACCTGGACAGTGTATTAAAAAGCAGAGACATCACTTGGCTGACAAAAGTCTGTAGTGTCAAAGCTATGGCTTTTCCTGTAGTCTTGTACAGATGTGAGATTTGGACTATAAAGAATGGGGAACACCTAAGAATTGATGTTTTTGAATAGTGGTGCTGGAGAAGATTCTTGAGAATCCCTTGTACAGCAATGAAATCAAACCAGTCAGTCCTAAAGGAAATCAAACTGTGACCCCTGCTGTACCATCTTAGGCCTCTACTGAAGGTGTTCATGTGGAAAGAACTGATGCTTCCACTCCAAAACTGCCTAACCATGGCAATTCGAACCAAATGTTTTGTAGTACTACCCCTGGAGGAAGTTGAGAAAGGTTTAAGATTCTGCAGACCCTGAGTCCCCTAATTCTTGAGTTGCAGTCTCCCCATCAGAGTTGGAGGCCAAAGAAGGCGCATTCTGGGCCCTGGAGGAGGATAATGGCTCAGGGATCCACAGGGGCCGTCACTTGCCAAGTGAAACTGGAAAGGACACAGCAGGTGTGTGTGGCAGAGAGCTGGTGACTTGGGTGGGGGGACAAAAAAGAACCTTCTTAGTATGAAAAAGCTCACCTAGAGTCCCTGGAGCAGAAGCCCACTGCCAATGTTCATCTGAGATGTGATGATTGAATATTTTCATTACCCCTTATAATCCCTCTGATTAAGGAGGTGGTGGAGTTGGCGGTGGAAGAGTCATAAACTCTTTCATGGTCTAGACCATCCCCTAGCCACTATCTTTGAGGCTACATCTACCCAGCTCCATCTACCCAGCTCCACTCATGTGGTTCTGCAGGAAACTGACAATCATGATTGCTGCTGGATCAGGGCTACATAACCATGTAAAGCCACTCATAGGACCCCATGGCACTGCCAGTATGGTTGACCTCCAGCTGGACATGTGATCTGTGGTGGGCCATTCAGAGCACTCCCTTGAACCATGATGTCTCTGAGCTTCTTTCCTTACAGGTTAGATGCCTTAGGGATATAAAACCCTAAGGTAGGTAGCTTTGGATTCCCTCACTAGGTATAGAAGCCTTAAGGAACAAAGCTGTCAGGCTAAGACAATGAAGAGAGTGGGGAAAGAGTGAGGATGAGAAAGAGAGAACTGATGACTTCTGATTTGTTGGGTCCACTCACTGAGATCTTTGGATCTGCTCTGGTTCCTGTGTCTCAGATCCCCAGAATCCTTCCAATAAGTACCCCCTTTCTTTGAAGCCAGTTGGAGTTGGACTCCTCTCATTCATGATTCAGACTTGGTACCAGATCCTTCATGATCATTATGCATTATACATCCCAGAGCCAAACTGAGACACCCATTTATTTTAACACCATTAGGAGTGAAACCCTTTATTCTTTACTGAGAATAGGGTTTGCAGAGCACCAAATGCAGTTCACCAGCATTCCTGGGCAGGAGTTCCCTAAGTGTGAGCAAGTGTGTTTTAGGAGCAGCCTGATTAATTCTTGAACCAGTCCAAGCATTTACACTGCCTGAACTAGGCCAATTCTGTCATTTCCTCAATCATAAACAGAGAAATACAGCCTCAGGAAGATGTCACCCAGGATCCAGGTCTCTGAGTTGTTATCTTCCTCTGTGCCCCCTTCAATTCAGTTCAGTTCAGTCACTTAGTTGTGTCCGACTCTTTGCAACCTCATGAATTGCAGCACGCCAGGACTCCCTGTCCATCACCAACTCCTGGAGTTCACCCAAACTCATGTCCATCGAGTTGGTGATGCCATCCAGCCATCTTATTCTCTGTCCTCCGCTTCTTCTCCTGCCCCCAATCCCTCCGAGCATCAGAGACTTTTCCAATGAATCAACTCTTCACATGAGGTGGCCAAAGTATTGGGGTTTCAGCTTTAGCATCAGTCCTTCCAAAGAACATCCAGGACGGATCTCCTTTAGAATGGACTGGTTGGATCTCCTTGCAGTTCAAGGGACTCTCAAGAGTCTTTTCCAACACCACAGTTCAAAAGCATCAATTCTTTAGCACTCAGCTTTCTTCACAGTCCAACTCTCCCATCCATACGTGACTACTGGAAAAACCATAGCCTTGACTAGACGGGCCTTTGTTGGCAAAGTAATGTCTCTGCTTTTGAATGTGCTGTCTAGGTTGATCATAACTTTCCTTCCAAGAAGTAAGTGTCTTTTAATTTCATGGCTGCAATCACCATCTGCAATGATTTTGGAGCCCCGCAAAATAAAGTCTCACACTGTTTCCACTGTTTCCCCATCTATTTGCCATGAAGTGACGTGATCAGATGCTATGATCGTAGTTTTCTGAATGTTGAGCTTTAAGCCAACTTTTTCACTCTCCTCTTTCACTTTCATCAAGAGGCTTTTTAGTTCCTCTTCACTTTCTGACATAAGGGTGGTGTCATCTGCATATCTGACATTATTGATATTTATCCTGGCAATCTTGATTCCAGCTTGTGCTTCTTCCAGCCCAGCATTTCTCATGATGTACTCTGCATATAAGTTAAATAAGCAGGGTGACAATATACAGCCTTGACGTACTCCTTTTCCTATTTGAAACCAGTCTGTTGTTCCATGTCCAGTTCTAACTGTTGCTTCCTGACCTGCATACAGGTTCTCAAGAGGCAGGTCAGGTAGTCTGGTATTCCCATCTCTTTCAGAATTTTCCACAGTTTATTGTGATCCACACAGTCAAAGCCTTTGACATAGTCAATAAAGCAGAAATAGATGTTTTTCTGGAACTCTCTTGCTTTTTCAATGATCCCAACGGATGTTGGCAATTTGATCTCTGGTTCCTCTGCCTTTTCTAAAACCAGCTTGAACATCTGGAAGTTCATGGTTCACGTATTTCTGAAGCCTGGCTTGGAGAATTTTGAGCATTATTTTACTAGCCTGTGAGATGAGTGCAATTGTACAGTAGTTTGAGCATTCTTTGGCATTGGCTTTCTTTGGGATTGGAATGAAAACTGACCTTTTCCAGTCCTGTGGCCACTGCTGAGTTTTCCAAATTTGCTGGCACATTGAGTGCAGCACTTTCACAGCATCATCTTTCAGGATTTGAAATAGCTCAACTGAAATTCCATCACTTCCACTGGCTTTGTTCATAGTAATGCTTTCTAAGGCCCATTTGACTTCACATTCCAGGATGTCTGGCTCTAGGTGAGTGATCACATCATTGTGATTATCTTGGTCGTGAAGATCTTTTTTGTACAGTTCTTCTGTATACTCTTGCCACCTCTTCTTAATATCTTTTGCTTTTGTTTGAAAGGTGCTAAAGCAGTGGCCTCGAGAATCCTGGGGGAGTCAGAGACACACACCAGTCAGCCTGAGCCCTTACCTGCAACTGCCCTCAATATCCATACCTGCCACACTTCTTGGTTTTATTTCCCTCTTTTGGTAAAGTATCAGGTGGTTTTCTCAGCAGCTGGGGACGTGAGGGTTCATCCAAAAATGAAAAGGGCCAAGACATGTGGTTGTCATATAGTAGTGGAGTTGGGGATGAGAGGATGAGAAATTTGGGATTATCAGAAGCAAAGCAATATACAGAGGACTGGATAAACAACAAAGTCCTAATGTATAGCACAGGGAACTATATTCAATATTCTTTGATGAACTGTAATGAAAAGAATAAGAAAAAGAATATATATTTTTGTATGTGTGTAACTGAGTCAGTTTGCTGTGCAACAGAACTTAAGGCAACACTGAAGATCAGCCATACTTCAATACAATTTTTTAGAAAAGAACAAGAGTGTCCCATGTTTCTCCTCACACTCTGTTTCTTTACTTCTGAATCCTGGCCCTTGTTTTCTCCCCAGAGAATGCCAGTTCTTCTCCTGAATCCCCACGATCTTTTTTTTTTTTTAACTTTTAATTTTGTTTTGGAGTATAGCTAATTAACAATATTTTGGGTTTCAGGTGGACAGTAAAGGGAGTCAGTCATCGTATCCATGTATTCTTGTTCCAAAGACACCCCTCCCATCCAGGCTGCCACATAACATTGAGCAGAGTTCCCTGTACTACTCAGTAGCTTGTTGTTTGTTATCCACCTTAAATACATTCATAGCAGTGCTCATAACACATTCTTTAAGACTTTGCTCAGGCCCTCTGGGGAGATTCCTTGGACCCACACTCACCCTCTTTGGCCACTCCAGGCTTGGATGCATGAATTACTCTGGTGCTCCACCCACACCGGTTGGTCTGTAATACTCATCACCACTAATCTGCTCCCAAGGCCCATTTGAGAGGACCTTGGGATGCCATTTCCATGGAATCCAGTGTAAATTAGCCTAGACCCAAGCAGGTCTCCTTATGGCTCCATGAACTGCAGGGTTAGAATTACTGAAATTCCCTCTCTTCCTCAAAGCCTTCTTTGAGCCCATCAGCCTGATCTGAACTCCCACTGGGAGCTGACATGAAGCCTCCACCCTGTGCCGGGGCTGAGCAGTCACTGTGCACCCTTTATTCACCTTAGCATCCAACTTTCCCACCGAGGGGACTTGTACTCTAACTCACAGAGGGGGAACTGGGCTTAGCAAGGGGAAGTTGAAGCCAAGAACTAAGGTAACCAAGTAACTTATCATTCAAAGCAGGAAAACTTTGAGAAGGGAAGGGAGAGTGTTAATTTATGCTGGGACAGCACACTGGGACTGTCTGCAGCCATCTCCTTGTCACGTGGCTTATTTCAGGGACTGCTAGAGCTGACATTCTGTGTTCATGCATCTGAGGGCTCTGATTGAATAGAAACTCTTTGAGGACTGAGGACCTTAGTGTTCCCCTCTCTTTGTGACTTCCACCATACCAGCATCGGGTGGTGTCTCCACATTTATTTCAGGATGATCAGTGTCCCAGATGTCCCTTTACTCTCAAGTGGTTTTTTTTTTTTTTTTTTCTGGCAGGCACTGGCCCAGCCACAGGGCTCAGCAGCATCTGCAATGGTGTGACATGGCCTGCAGAGGGCAGCCTCCTTCCAGCAGTAGCCCAAGGGTTCCTGCAAATTCCTATTTGAGAACCAACCCTCAGGGTTGTCCCCTCACCTTGAGGATGTAGGCTTGAGCTGGCACTGGATACTTGATGTCGTTGATGGTGAAGATAATAGAGGGCAGGGTATTGATGGTAAAACATGAAATGTAGTGCTGTTAGTGAGAGAGGGAGAGAGGTTGGCCCTGGAGATCCTTGTTGTGTGTGAAGACTGGGAGTGACCCATTGGCGTGACCCTTCTCCTTGGAACCCCGTGGTGTGGCCCCGATGAGCTTCTGGATATTATTACCAGCGTTGTTGGTCTGACGATCAGTGATGTCACAGTGTCCACAATGGCATGACATCCTCCAGAACAAGCAATAACCTTACTTTTCATGGAGATGCTGAGACATCAGGACAAAGCAGGTGTCAAGGTTTCTCTGAATCTCCCCAGAATTGCCTCCTCCCAGACTGTTTCCTGAACATCTCTTCATCTCTTGCCTTGACTTTACCTTTGCTCTGATCACAGCACCTTCCTTGACATCCTTGAATACAGTATTTGAATACACCAGGCTCTTTAGTACCTTGACACAAGCTGGTCTTCCTTCCTGGAAGACCCTCCTCACCTTTGAGTAGCTAATTTCTTCTCATCTTCCAGATTCCAGCTTAACTGTCATGGTTTGTGGATGTATATCCACAGTGTGTATCAGGCTCCTGTTTTGGTCACTCTCTGTAAACCCTCTGTATACCCACATAAACTTAGGTATATGCTAGACCTAAGTGACAATTCACTATGTGACCGAGTCATTTCTTGTACATCTGCCTTCTTAGATGTGAAGGAAAGTTTTATTCTCATTGCCTCACTAAAATGCCTGGCAAATAGTGGATGCACAGTGTTTGTCTGTTAAATGAGTGAACAAAGACTGTGAAAATAATGAATGAGGATCATCCAGAGAGCTGTATCCAGTGTCAAACAAAAATGGGTCAAACACACAGTGAAGATGGAGGTTCCCAGGGGCAGCAGATTCTAATAGGGATGGGGAAGACTGGCTGTCCTGGGAGAGGGTGTCTCCCAGCACTGTTCATTTACCCAGCTCAGACACTGAGGCCCTGGCCAGGTGATAACTGACTAGTCCAGGGGACCTCCAAAGGACAGGTCAGCATTTGTCTGAGGGTATTACACAGAAACCCATCCATTATTGCCCCTTGTCCTCAAGTCATTTCTGTATCCCACCTTCCTGATTCTCTCAGTCAGCACCTTCTGCACTGGGTGCCTGAGGGAGGCAATAAGTAGCTGTGGTTATGTGGGGTGTTTTTTATTATGAGTTGCTTTAAGGTCTCAGGACTGTGGCCAACCTCTTTCCATTGCTGGCTAGCTTCTCCCTAAGGAGACCAGTTTTCCCCATTTGTTCAGGACTTTCCCTGTTTTTAAACTGATATTTATATGTACTGAACACTTCCTTGGTCCCATGTAGCTCTGGACAATTGGTCATCTTATCATAACTGTTTGGGCTGAGGAAATTCTCCTTAATCCTTTTTTCACCACACTGTAGGGTCCTCTAACCATGCTCCCCACCTCACACTCAGGGGTGCAGTTCTTCCGCAGCTGCACAGACCTCTCTGGACCCTGTGAAGGACCCTGCTCAAAGTCCTGGTCAGGAGGCCTGGAGTGATTATGGATCCACAGATGGTTTGTGTATCTTTGTGTTTGTGTGTTTATTTGTGTGTGTATTCTTATGTGGCTCTGTGTGTATGCTTGTGTGTCTCTGCCTGACTATGCATGTTTATCTGTGCCTGTGTTTTTTTTGTTTGTTTGTTTTCTGTGCCAGCCTATGGGAATACCAGACCACCTGATCTGCCTCTTGAGAAATTTGTATGCAGGTCAGGAAGCAACAGTTAGAACTGGACATGGAACAACAGACTGGTTCCAAATAGGAAAAGGAGTATGTCAAGGCTGTATATTGTCACCCTGCTTATTTAACTTATATGCAGAGTACATCATGAGAGACTCTGGACTAGAAGAAACACAAGCTGGAATCAAGATTGCCAGGAGAAATATCAATAACCTCAGATATGCAGATGACACCACCCTTATGGCAGAAAGTGAGGAGGACTTAAAAAGCCTCTTGATGAAAGTGAAAGTGGAGAGTGAAAAAGTTGGCTTAAGGCTCAACATTCAGAAAATGAAGATCATGGCATCCGGTCCCATCACTTCATGGGAAATAGATGGGGAAACAGTGGAAACAGTGTCAGACTTTATTTTCTTTTGGCTCCAAAATCACTGCAGATGGTGACTGCAGCCATGAAATTAAAAGACACTTACTCCTTGGAAGGAAAGTTATGACCAACCTAGATAGCATATTGAAAAGCAGACACATTACTTTGCCAACAAAGGTCCATCTAGTCAAGGCTATGATTTTTCCTGTGGTCATGTATGGATGTTAGAGTTGGACTGTGAAGAAGACTGAGCACCAAAGAATTGATGCTTTTGAACTGTGGTGTTGGAGAAGACTCTTGAGAGTCCCTTGGACTGCAAGGAGATCCAACCAGTCCATTCTGAAGGAGATCAGCCCTGGGATTTCTTTGGTGGGACTGATTCTGAAGCTGAAACTCCAGTACTTTGGCCACCTGATGTGAAGAGTTGACTCATTGGAAAAGACTCTGATACTGGGAGGGATTGGGGGCAGGAGGAGAAGGGGAAGACAGAGGATGAGATGGCTGGATGGCATCACTGACTCGATGGACGTGAGTCTGAGTGAACTCTGTCAGTTGGTGATGGACAGGGAGGCCTGGCGTGCTGCGATTCATGGGCTCGTGAAGAGTCGGACACGACTGAGCTACTGAACTGAACTGAACCCCTTGAAAGAAAAGCTATGACCAACCTAGACAGCATATTAAAAAGCAGAGACATTACATTGCCGACAAAGGTCTGTCTAGTCAAAACTATGGTTTTTCTGGTAATCATGTGTGAATGTGAGAGATAGACTATAAAAAAGGCTGAGCACTGAAAAATTGATGCTTTTGAACTGTGGTGTGGGAGAAGACTCTTGAGAGTCCCTTGGACTGCAAAGAGACCAGCTAGTCATTCCTAAATGTAATCAATCCTGAATATTCATTGGAAGGACTGATGTTGATACTGAAACTCCAATATTTTGGCCACATGACGGAAATAACTGATTCATTGGAAAAGACCCTGATGCTGGGAAAGAGTGAAGGCAGGAGGAGAAGGGGATGACAGAGGATGAGACAGTTGGATAGCATCAGTGACTTGATGGACATGAGTTTTAGTAGGTTCCAGGAGTTGGTGATGGACAGGCAAGCATGGAGTGCTTCAGTTCATGGGGTTGCAAAGAGTCAGACACAAATGAGTCACTGAACTGAACTGAGGACACATCATTCAAAGTGCTGGGCTGGATAATCCAAGCTGGAATCAAGATTGCTAGGAGAAATAACAACAGCAGATATGAAGATGTTACCACCCTAATGACAGAAGGGGAAGAGGAACTAAAGAGCCTCTTGATGAGGGTGAAAGAGAAAAGGAAAAAGCTGCCTTAAAAACTCAACATTCAAAAAACTAAGATCATGGCACTCAGCCCCAGCATTTAATGATAGTAGATGGAAGAACAGTGGAAACAGTGGCAGATTTTATTTTCTTGGGCTCCAAAATCACAATGGACCTTGACTACAGCCATGAAATTAAAAGACACTTGCTCCTTGGAAGTAAAGCTATGACAAACCTGGACAGTGTATTAAAAAGCAGAGACATCACTTGGCTGACAAAAGTCTGTAGTGTCAAAGCTATGGCTTTTCCTGTAGTCTTGTACAGATGTGAGATTTGGACTATAAAGAATGGGGAACACCTAAGAATTGATGTTTTTGAATAGTGGTGCTGGAGAAGATTCTTGAGAATCCCTTGTACAGCAATGAAATCAAACCAGTCAGTCCTAAAGGAAATCAAACTGTGACCCCTGCTGTACCATCTTAGGCCTCTACTGAAGGTGTTCATGTGGAAAGAACTGATGCTTCCACTCCAAAACTGCCTAACCATGGCAATTCGAACCAAATGTTTTGTAGTACTACCCCTGGAGGAAGTTGAGAAAGGTTTAAGATTCTGCAGACCCTGAGTCCCCTAATTCTTGAGTTGCAGTCTCCCCATCAGAGTTGGAGGCCAAAGAAGGCGCATTCTGGGCCCTGGAGGAGGATAATGGCTCAGGGATCCACAGGGGCCGTCACTTGCCAAGTGAAACTGGAAAGGACACAGCAGGTGTGTGTGGCAGAGAGCTGGTGACTTGGGTGGGGGGACAAAAAAGAACCTTCTTAGTATGAAAAAGCTCACCTAGAGTCCCTGGAGCAGAAGCCCACTGCCAATGTTCATCTGAGATGTGATGATTGAATATTTTCATTACCCCTTATAATCCCTCTGATTAAGGAGGTGGTGGAGTTGGCGGTGGAAGAGTCATAAACTCTTTCATGGTCTAGACCATCCCCTAGCCACTATCTTTGAGGCTACATCTACCCAGCTCCATCTACCCAGCTCCACTCATGTGGTTCTGCAGGAAACTGACAATCATGATTGCTGCTGGATCAGGGCTACATAACCATGTAAAGCCACTCATAGGACCCCATGGCACTGCCAGTATGGTTGACCTCCAGCTGGACATGTGATCTGTGGTGGGCCATTCAGAGCACTCCCTTGAACCATGATGTCTCTGAGCTTCTTTCCTTACAGGTTAGATGCCTTAGGGATATAAAACCCTAAGGCAGGTAGCTTTGGATTCCCTCACTAGGTATAGAAGCCTTAAGGAACAAAGCTGTCAGGCTAAGACAATGAAGAGAGTGGGGAAAGAGTGAGGATGAGAAAGAGAGAACTGATGACTTCTGATTTGTTGGGTCCACTCACTGAGATCTTTGGATCTGCTCTGGTTCCTGTGTCTCAGATCCCCAGAATCCTTCCAATAAGTACCCCCTTTCTTTGAAGCCAGTTGGAGTTGGACTCCTCTCATTCATGATTCAGACTTGGTACCAGATCCTTCATGATCATTATGCATTATACATCCCAGAGCCAAACTGAGACACCCATTTATTTTAACACCATTAGGAGTGAAACCCTTTATTCTTTACTGAGAATAGGGTTTGCAGAGCACCAAATGCAGTTCACCAGCATTCCTGGGCAGGAGTTCCCTAAGTGTGAGCAAGTGTGTTTTAGGAGCAGCCTGATTAATTCTTGAACCAGTCCAAGCATTTACACTGCCTGAACTAGGCCAATTCTGTCATTTCCTCAATCATAAACAGAGAAATACAGCCTCAGGAAGATGTCACCCAGGATCCAGGTCTCTGAGTTGTTATCTTCCTCTGTGCCCCCTTCAATTCAGTTCAGTTCAGTCACTTAGTTGTGTCCGACTCTTTGCAACCTCATGAATTGCAGCACGCCAGGACTCCCTGTCCATCACCAACTCCTGGAGTTCACCCAAACTCATGTCCATCGAGTTGGTGATGCCATCCAGCCATCTTATTCTCTGTCCTCCGCTTCTTCTCCTGCCCCCAATCCCTCCGAGCATCAGAGACTTTTCCAATGAGTCAACTCTTCACATGAGGTGGCCAAAGTATTGGGGTTTCAGCTTTAGCATCAGTCCTTCCAAAGAACATCCAGGACGGATCTCCTTTAGAATGGACTGGTTGGATCTCCTTGCAGTTCAAGGGACTCTCAAGAGTCTTTTCCAACACCACAGTTCAAAAGCATCAATTCTTTAGCACTCAGCTTTCTTCACAGTCCAACTCTCCCATCCATACGTGACTACTGGAAAAACCATAGCCTTGACTAGACGGGCCTTTGTTGGCAAAGTAATGTCTCTGCTTTTGAATGTGCTGTCTAGGTTGATCATAACTTTCCTTCCAAGAAGTAAGTGTCTTTTAATTTCATGGCTGCAATCACCATCTGCAATGATTTTGGAGCCCCGCAAAATAAAGTCTCACACTGTTTCCACTGTTTCCCCATCTATTTGCCATGAAGTGACGTGATCAGATGCTATGATCGTAGTTTTCTGAATGTTGAGCTTTAAGCCAACTTTTTCACTCTCCTCTTTCACTTTCATCAAGAGGCTTTTTAGTTCCTCTTCACTTTCTGACATAAGGGTGGTGTCATCTGCATATCTGACATTATTGATATTTATCCTGGCAATCTTGATTCCAGCTTGTGCTTCTTCCAGCCCAGCATTTCTCATGATGTACTCTGCATATAAGTTAAATAAGCAGGGTGACAATATACAGCCTTGACGTACTCCTTTTCCTATTTGAAACCAGTCTGTTGTTCCATGTCCAGTTCTAACTGTTGCTTCCTGACCTGCATACAGGTTCTCAAGAGGCAGGTCAGGTAGTCTGGTATTCCCATCTCTTTCAGAATTTTCCACAGTTTATTGTGATCCACACAGTCAAAGCCTTTGACATAGTCAATAAAGCAGAAATAGATGTTTTTCTGGAACTCTCTTGCTTTTTCAATGATCCCAACGGATGTTGGCAATTTGATCTCTGGTTCCTCTGCCTTTTCTAAAACCAGCTTGAACATCTGGAAGTTCATGGTTCACGTATTTCTGAAGCCTGGCTTGGAGAATTTTGAGCATTATTTTACTAGCCTGTGAGATGAGTGCAATTGTACAGTAGTTTGAGCATTCTTTGGCATTGGCTTTCTTTGGGATTGGAATGAAAACTGACCTTTTCCAGTCCTGTGGCCACTGCTGAGTTTTCCAAATTTGCTGGCACATTGAGTGCAGCACTTTCACAGCATCATCTTTCAGGATTTGAAATAGCTCAACTGAAATTCCATCACTTCCACTGGCTTTGTTCATAGTAATGCTTTCTAAGGCCCATTTGACTTCACATTCCAGGATGTCTGGCTCTAGGTGAGTGATCACATCATTGTGATTATCTTGGTCGTGAAGATCTTTTTTGTACAGTTCTTCTGTATACTCTTGCCACCTCTTCTTAATATCTTTTGCTTTTGTTTGAAAGGTGCTAAAGCAGTGGCCTCGAGAATCCTGGGGGAGTCAGAGACACACACCAGTCAGCCTGAGCCCTTACCTGCAACTGCCCTCAATATCCATACCTGCCACACTTCTTGGTTTTATTTCCCTCTTTTGGTAAAGTATCAGGTGGTTTTCTCAGCAGCTGGGGACGTGAGGGTTCATCCAAAAATGAAAAGGGCCAAGACATGTGGTTGTCATATAGTAGTGGAGTTGGGGATGAGAGGATGAGAAATTTGGGATTATCAGAAGCAAAGCAATATACAGAGGACTGGATAAACAACAAAGTCCTAATGTATAGCACAGGGAACTATATTCAATATTCTTTGATGAACTGTAATGAAAAGAATAAGAAAAAGAATATATATTTTTGTATGTGTGTAACTGAGTCAGTTTGCTGTGCAACAGAACTTAAGGCAACACTGAAGATCAGCCATACTTCAATACAATTTTTTAGAAAAGAACAAGAGTGTCCCATGTTTCTCCTCACACTCTGTTTCTTTACTTCTGAATCCTGGCCCTTGTTTTCTCCCCAGAGAATGCCAGTTCTTCTCCTGAATCCCCACGATCTTTTTTTTTTTTTTAACTTTTAATTTTGTTTTGGAGTATAGCTAATTAACAATATTTTGGGTTTCAGGTGGACAGTAAAGGGAGTCAGTCATCGTATCCATGTATTCTTGTTCCAAAGACACCCCTCCCATCCAGGCTGCCACATAACATTGAGCAGAGTTCCCTGTACTACTCAGTAGCTTGTTGTTTGTTATCCACCTTAAATACATTCATAGCAGTGCTCATAACACATTCTTTAAGACTTTGCTCAGGCCCTCTGGGGAGATTCCTTGGACCCACACTCACCCTCTTTGGCCACTCCAGGCTTGGATGCATGAATTACTCTGGTGCTCCACCCACACCGGTTGGTCTGTAATACTCATCACCACTAATCTGCTCCCAAGGCCCATTTGAGAGGACCTTGGGATGCCATTTCCATGGAATCCAGTGTAAATTAGCCTAGACCCAAGCAGGTCTCCTTATGGCTCCATGAACTGCAGGGTTAGAATTACTGAAATTCCCTCTCTTCCTCAAAGCCTTCTTTGAGCCCATCAGCCTGATCTGAACTCCCACTGGGAGCTGACATGAAGCCTCCACCCTGTGCCGGGGCTGAGCAGTCACTGTGCACCCTTTATTCACCTTAGCATCCAACTTTCCCACCGAGGGGACTTGTACTCTAACTCACAGAGGGGGAACTGGGCTTAGCAAGGGGAAGTTGAAGCCAAGAACTAAGGTAACCAAGTAACTTATCATTCAAAGCAGGAAAACTTTGAGAAGGGAAGGGAGAGTGTTAATTTATGCTGGGACAGCACACTGGGACTGTCTGCAGCCATCTCCTTGTCACGTGGCTTATTTCAGGGACTGCTAGAGCTGACATTCTGTGTTCATGCATCTGAGGGCTCTGATTGAATAGAAACTCTTTGAGGACTGAGGACCTTAGTGTTCCCCTCTCTTTGTGACTTCCACCATACCAGCATCGGGTGGTGTCTCCACATTTATTTCAGGATGATCAGTGTCCCAGATGTCCCTTTACTCTCAAGTGGTTTTTTTTTTTTTTTTTTTCTGGCAGGCACTGGCCCAGCCACAGGGCTCAGCAGCATCTGCAATGGTGTGACATGGCCTGCAGAGGGCAGCCTCCTTCCAGCAGTAGCCCAAGGGTTCCTGCAAATTCCTATTTGAGAACCAACCCTCAGGGTTGTCCCCTCACCTTGAGGATGTAGGCTTGAGCTGGCACTGGATACTTGATGTCGTTGATGGTGAAGATAATAGAGGGCAGGGTATTGATGGTAAAACATGAAATGTAGTGCTGTTAGTGAGAGAGGGAGAGAGGTTGGCCCTGGAGATCCTTGTTGTGTGTGAAGACTGGGAGTGACCCATTGGCGTGACCCTTCTCCTTGGAACCCCGTGGTGTGGCCCCGATGAGCTTCTGGATATTATTACCAGCGTTGTTGGTCTGACGATCAGTGATGTCACAGTGTCCACAATGGCATGACATCCTCCAGAACAAGCAATAACCTTACTTTTCATGGAGATGCTGAGACATCAGGACAAAGCAGGTGTCAAGGTTTCTCTGAATCTCCCCAGAATTGCCTCCTCCCAGACTGTTTCCTGAACATCTCTTCATCTCTTGCCTTGACTTTACCTTTGCTCTGATCACAGCACCTTCCTTGACATCCTTGAATACAGTATTTGAATACACCAGGCTCTTTAGTACCTTGACACAAGCTGGTCTTCCTTCCTGGAAGACCCTCCTCACCTTTGAGTAGCTAATTTCTTCTCATCTTCCAGATTCCAGCTTAACTGTCATGGTTTGTGGATGTATATCCACAGTGTGTATCAGGCTCCTGTTTTGGTCACTCTCTGTAAACCCTCTGTATACCCACATAAACTTAGGTATATGCTAGACCTAAGTGACAATTCACTATGTGACCGAGTCATTTCTTGTACATCTGCCTTCTTAGATGTGAAGGAAAGTTTTATTCTCATTGCCTCACTAAAATGCCTGGCAAATAGTGGATGCACAGTGTTTGTCTGTTAAATGAGTGAACAAAGACTGTGAAAATAATGAATGAGGATCATCCAGAGAGCTGTATCCAGTGTCAAACAAAAATGGGTCAAACACACAGTGAAGATGGAGGTTCCCAGGGGCAGCAGATTCTAATAGGGATGGGGAAGACTGGCTGTCCTGGGAGAGGGTGTCTCCCAGCACTGTTCATTTACCCAGCTCAGACACTGAGGCCCTGGCCAGGTGATAACTGACTAGTCCAGGGGACCTCCAAAGGACAGGTCAGCATTTGTCTGAGGGTATTACACAGAAACCCATCCATTATTGCCCCTTGTCCTCAAGTCATTTCTGTATCCCACCTTCCTGATTCTCTCAGTCAGCACCTTCTGCACTGGGTGCCTGAGGGAGGCAATAAGTAGCTGTGGTTATGTGGGGTGTTTTTTATTATGAGTTGCTTTAAGGTCTCAGGACTGTGGCCAACCTCTTTCCATTGCTGGCTAGCTTCTCCCTAAGGAGACCAGTTTTCCCCATTTGTTCAGGACTTTCCCTGTTTTTAAACTGATATTTATATGTACTGAACACTTCCTTGGTCCCATGTAGCTCTGGACAATTGGTCATCTTATCATAACTGTTTGGGCTGAGGAAATTCTCCTTAATCCTTTTTTCACCACACTGTAGGGTCCTCTAACCATGCTCCCCACCTCACACTCAGGGGTGCAGTTCTTCCGCAGCTGCACAGACCTCTCTGGACCCTGTGAAGGACCCTGCTCAAAGTCCTGGTCAGGAGGCCTGGAGTGATTATGGATCCACAGATGGTTTGTGTATCTTTGTGTTTGTGTGTTTATTTGTGTGTGTATTCTTATGTGGCTCTGTGTGTATGCTTGTGTGTCTCTGCCTGACTATGCATGTTTATCTGTGCCTGTGTTTTTTTTGTTTGTTTGTTTTCTGTGCCAGCCTATGGGAATACCAGACCACCTGATCTGCCTCTTGAGAAATTTGTATGCAGGTCAGGAAGCAACAGTTAGAACTGGACATGGAACAACAGACTGGTTCCAAATAGGAAAAGGAGTATGTCAAGGCTGTATATTGTCACCCTGCTTATTTAACTTATATGCAGAGTACATCATGAGAGACTCTGGACTAGAAGAAACACAAGCTGGAATCAAGATTGCCAGGAGAAATATCAATAACCTCAGATATGCAGATGACACCACCCTTATGGCAGAAAGTGAGGAGGACTTAAAAAGCCTCTTGATGAAAGTGAAAGTGGAGAGTGAAAAAGTTGGCTTAAGGCTCAACATTCAGAAAATGAAGATCATGGCATCCGGTCCCATCACTTCATGGGAAATAGATGGGGAAACAGTGGAAACAGTGTCAGACTTTATTTTCTTTTGGCTCCAAAATCACTGCAGATGGTGACTGCAGCCATGAAATTAAAAGACACTTACTCCTTGGAAGGAAAGTTATGACCAACCTAGATAGCATATTGAAAAGCAGACACATTACTTTGCCAACAAAGGTCCATCTAGTCAAGGCTATGATTTTTCCTGTGGTCATGTATGGATGTTAGAGTTGGACTGTGAAGAAGACTGAGCACCAAAGAATTGATGCTTTTGAACTGTGGTGTTGGAGAAGACTCTTGAGAGTCCCTTGGACTGCAAGGAGATCCAACCAGTCCATTCTGAAGGAGATCAGCCCTGGGATTTCTTTGGTGGGACTGATTCTGAAGCTGAAACTCCAGTACTTTGGCCACCTGATGTGAAGAGTTGACTCATTGGAAAAGACTCTGATACTGGGAGGGATTGGGGGCAGGAGGAGAAGGGGAAGACAGAGGATGAGATGGCTGGATGGCATCACTGACTCGATGGACGTGAGTCTGAGTGAACTCTGTCAGTTGGTGATGGACAGGGAGGCCTGGCGTGCTGCGATTCATGGGCTCGTGAAGAGTCGGACACGACTGAGCTACTGAACTGAACTGAACCCCTTGAAAGAAAAGCTATGACCAACCTAGACAGCATATTAAAAAGCAGAGACATTACATTGCCGACAAAGGTCTGTCTAGTCAAAACTATGGTTTTTCTGGTAATCATGTGTGAATGTGAGAGATAGACTATAAAAAAGGCTGAGCACTGAAAAATTGATGCTTTTGAACTGTGGTGTGGGAGAAGACTCTTGAGAGTCCCTTGGACTGCAAAGAGACCAGCTAGTCATTCCTAAATGTAATCAATCCTGAATATTCATTGGAAGGACTGATGTTGATACTGAAACTCCAATATTTTGGCCACATGACGGGAATAACTGATTCATTGGAAAAGACCCTGATGCTGGGAAAGAGTGAAGGCAGGAGGAGAAGGGGATGACAGAGGATGAGACAGTTGGATAGCATCAGTGACTTGATGGACATGAGTTTTAGTAGGTTCCAGGAGTTGGTGATGGACAGGCAAGCATGGAGTGCTTCAGTTCATGGGGTTGCAAAGAGTCAGACACAAATGAGTCACTGAACTGAACTGAGGACACATCATTCAAAGTGCTGGGCTGGATAATCCAAGCTGGAATCAAGATTGCTAGGAGAAATAACAACAGCAGATATGAAGATGTTACCACCCTAATGACAGAAGGGGAAGAGGAACTAAAGAGCCTCTTGATGAGGGTGAAAGAGAAAAGGAAAAAGCTGCCTTAAAAACTCAACATTCAAAAAACTAAGATCATGGCACTCAGCCCCAGCATTTAATGATAGTAGATGGAAGAACAGTGGAAACAGTGGCAGATTTTATTTTCTTGGGCTCCAAAATCACAATGGGCCTTGACCACAGCCATGAAATTAAAAGACACTTGCTCCTTGGAAGTAAAGCTATGACAAACCTGGACAGTGTATTAAAAAGCAGAGACATCACTTGGCTGACAAAGGTCTGTAGTGTCATAGCCATGGCTTTTTCCAGTAGTCTTATACAGATGTGAGATTATAGAATGGGGAGCACCTAAGAATTGGTGTTTTTGAATAGTGGTGCTGGAGAAGATTCTTGAGAGTCCCTTATAGAGCAAGGAAATGAAACTAGTCAGTCCTAAAGGTAATCAATCTCTGACCCCTGCTGCCCCAGATGAGGTCTCTGTCGAGGGTGTTCAGGTGGGAAGAACTGATGCTTCCACTCCAAAAGTGCCTAACCATGGCAGCTCTAACCAAATGGTTTGTAGCACCACCCTTGGAGGAAGCTCAGAAAGGCTGAAGCTTCTGTGTACCCTGGGTGCCCCGATATACGAGTTACATTCTCCCCAGCAGAGTTGGAGGCCAAGGAAGGGGCATTTGAGCCCTGCAGGAGGAGGATGGCTCAGGGATCCACAGGGGCCATCACTTGCCAAGTGGGACTGGACAGGACACAGCAAGCGTGTGTGGCAGAGGGCTGGTGACTGGGGTGTGGGGACAAAAGCAAACACTTTAAGTATGATGGACTCACACAGAACCCCTGGAGCAGAAGCCCACTGCCAATGTTCACCTGAGATGGGATGACTAGAATATTTTCATTACCCCTTATAATTTCTCTGGTTGAGGAGATGGTGGAGTTGGTGGTGGAAGAGTCATAAACTCTTCCATGGTCTAGACCATCCCCCAGCCACTATCTTTGAGGCTACAACTACCCAGCTCCAGTCATGTGGTTCTGCAGGAAATTGACAATCATGTTTGCTGCTGGGTCAGGGCCACATGACCATGTAAAGCCACTCATAGCACCCCATGGCACTGCCAGGATGGTTGGTCTCCAGTTGGACATGTGATCTGAGGTGGGCCATTCAGAGCACTCCCTAGAATCCTGATATCTCTGAGCTTCTTTTCTTATGGGTTAGATGACTTCAGGATATAAAACCCTAGGGCAGGTAGCTCTGGAGTTCCTCAGTAGGTGTAGAAGCCTTAGGGAAGAAAGCTGTCAGGCTAAGACAGTCAAAGAAGAGAGAGGGGAAAGAGCGAGGATGAAAAGGAGAAAACCAATGACTTTTGATTTCTTGGGCCCAGTCACTGAGATCTTTGGATCTGCTCAGGTTCCTATGTCCCAGATCCCCAGAATCCATCCAATAAGTTCCCCCTTTCTCTGAAGCCAGTTGGAGTTGGGCTCCTCTCAAGTGTGCCTCAGACTTTGTACCAGATCCTTCTTGATCATTATGCACCTCCCAGACACAAACAGAGGCACCCATTTGTTTTAGCACCATTAAGAGTGAAACCTTTTATTCTTTACTGAGAATAGGGTTTGCAGAGCACCAAATGCAGTTCACCAGCATCCCTGGGCAAGAGTGCCCTAAGTGTGAGCCAGTGTGTGTTTGGAGCAGCCTGATTGATTCCTAAACCAGTCCAAGCATTTACGCTGCCTGAGCCAGGCCAATCCTGTTATTTCCTCAATCATAAACTGAGAAATACAGCCTCAGGAAGACGTCACCCAGGACTCAGGTCTCTGCATGTTTAAAAATTTCTGCGCCTCCTTTAAAGGTGCTAAAGCAGCCGCCTTGAGAATCCTAGGGGAGTCAGAGACACCAGTCAGCCTGAGCCCTTACCTGCAACTCCCCCCAGTATCCAGGCTCAGCACACTTCTTTGTTTTATTACCTCTTTTGGTAAGTATCAGGTGATTTTCTCAGCAGCTGGGGATTTGACGGTTCATCCAAAACAAAAAGGGCCAAAACATGTGGTTGCCAGAAGGAAGGGTGTGGGTGAGGGGAGGACAGGGAGTAGGGGATTATCAGACGCAAAGTAATATACAGAGGAATGATAAACAACAAAGTCCTACTGAGAGCACATGGAAATATATTCAATATCCAGTGACAAACTGTAATGAAAAAGAATAAGAAAAAAAAAATATTTTTGTATGTGTATAACTGAGTCAGTTTGCTGTGCAGCAGAACTTAAGGCAACATTGAAGATTAGTCATACTTCAATACAAATTTTTTAGAAAAAAACGAGCGTGTCCCATAGTTCTCTTCATACTCTCTTGTTTCTTTCCTACTGACTCCTGATTCTTGTTTTCGTTGCAGAGATTGCCGGTTCTTCTTTGTCCCCACAACCTGTTCTTTATTAAAAACCTTCATTTTTATATTCGAGCATATGTGTTAACAATATTCTGAGTTTCAGGTGGGTGATGAAGTGACTCAGTCATACATATACATGTATCCTTGTCCCAAAGATACCCCTCCCATCCCGGCTGCCACCTAACATTGAGCAGATTTCCCTGTGCTATACAGTAGCTCATTGCTGGTTATGCATGTTAAATACATGAATAGCGATTTTCACAACATGTTCTTTAAGTCTTCACTCAGGCCCTCTGGGAAAACTCCTTGGAGCCACACTAACCTTCTTTGGCCACTCCAGGAATGACTGGGTGATTCACTCTCATGCTCCACCCACACTGGTCGGTCTGTAGCCCTCATCATCCCTAGTAAGTCCCCAGTGCTCCTTTGCAGAGCACCTCTGGTGCCATTTGCATGAAATTCAGTGTAGATTTGCCTATAGACAAGCAAGCCCCCTTATTGTGCTATGAGTCTGCGGGGTTAGAATTACTGAAATTCCCTTTCTTCCTCAAAGCCTTCTTTGAGCCCATCAGCCTACTCTGAACTCCCACAGGGAGCTGACATGAAGCCTCCACCCTGTGTCAGGGCTGTACAGACACTGTGCACCCTTTAGTCACCTTAGCATCCAACTTACCCACAGAGGGCTTAGGTATCCCAACTCACAAAGAGGGCACATGGGCATAGCAACAGAAAGAAGCAGCTGAGACTAGGGTAACTATGTAATTTATCATCCAAACAAGGAAAACTTTGAGAAGGGAAGGGAGACTGTTAATCCCTCTAGTGGGATAGCACACTGGGACTATCCCCAGCCATTCTCCTTGTCACATGGCCTATTTCAGGGATTGCTAGAGCTGACTTTCTGTGTTCATGCATCTGAGGGTTCTGATTGAACAGAAGTTCTCTGAGGCTGAGGTCCTTAGTGTTCCCCTCTTCTTGTGATTCATACCAGGCCAGCATGGGGTGGTGTCTCCATGTCTATTTCAGGAAGATCAGTGCCCCAGACTGACCTTTACTCTCAAGTGGTTGGTTTTGTGGGAGGCACTGGCCCAGCTACAGGGGCTCAGGATCATCTGCCATGGTGTGACATGGCCTGCAGAGGGTGCCTTCCTCCCTGAACCAACTCAAGGGTTTCTGCAAGTTCCTATTTGAGAACCAACCCTCAGGGTTGTCTCCTCACCTTGAGGATGTAGGCTCGAGCTGGCAGTGGGTAGTTGATGCCGCTGATGGTGAAGATAATAGAGGGCAGGGTATTGATGGTAGAACACGAAATGTAGTACTGTTAGAGAGAGAGGGAGAGAGGTTGGCCCTGGAGATCCTTGTTGTGTGTGGAGACTGGGAGTGACCCTGTGGCATGACCCTTCACCTTGGGACCCAGGGGCGTGGCACAGATGAGCCTCTGAATGTTAGTGACCAGTCTTGTTGGGCCGTTGATCAGTGATGTCCCAGTGTCCACAAGGGCCTCGCAGCCGCCAGAATAACCAATAAGCTTTCCTTTCATCGAGATGCTGAGAGACAGTGGAACAAAAACAGCATCAAGGTAACTCTGAGTCTCCCCAGAGCTGCCCCCTTCCTGTCTCCTGAACAGCCCTTCAGAGATGTAAGGCAACATCTCTTTCCCTGACTCTTTTACTTTGCTCTCGACATGACACCTTCCTTGACATCCTTGAATGCAATATTTGAATACATCAGGCTCTTTTGTACCTTGACACAGCTGGCCTTCCTTCCTAGAAGACCCCCCTCCCCTTTGACTAGCAAATTTCTTTTCCTCTTCCAGATTCCAGCTTAACTGTCATGGTTTCAGTGAAGTCTTTTCCTCGGTGTACATTAGTCTCCTGTCTTGGTCATTCTCTGTAGACACTTCCTCATGTCTAGCATGTACCAATGTGACAATTCACTATGTCTGTGAGGCATTTCTTGTACATTTGCCTTCTCAGATGTGAGGGCAAGTTTTTTTCTCATCACATCCCTAAAGTGCCTGGCTCAGAGTGGATGCACAATGCTTGTCTGTTGAATGAGTGAATGAAGACTGTGAAAATAATGAATGAGGACCATCCAGAGAGCTGTATCTGGTGTCGAACAAAAATGGGTCAAATACACAGTGAAGATGGAGGTTCCCTGAAGCAGCAGATTCTCATGGGGTGGGGGAGACCGGCTTCCCTGGGAAAGGGTATCTCCAGCACTGCTTACTCACCCAGCTCAGACACTGATGCCCTGGCCAGGCGATATCTGAGTAGCCCAGGGGACCTCCAAAGGACAGGTCAGCATTTGTCTGAGGATACTACACAGAATCTCATCAATTATTGCCCCTTGTTCTCAAGCCATTCCTAGATCCCACCTTCCTGTTCTCTCAGTTACAGCAGCTTCTCCACTGTGTGCTTAGGATAAACAATAGGTAGCTAGGTTAAGTGGGATGTCTTATTATGAGTCACTTTCAGATTTCAAGACTGTGGTCAACCTCTCTCCACTACTGTCTAGCTTCTCCCTAAGGAGACCAGTTTTCCCTCATTTGTTCAGGATGTTCCCTATGTTTAAATTGACATTTATATGAACTGAGAGCTTCCTTAGTCCTGTGTAAACATGAACAGTTGGTCATCTTATCACAGCTCTGTTCAGGCTTAGGAAATTCTCCCTGATTCTCTTTTCACCACACTGTAGGGTCCTCTAACCATGTTCCCCACCTCACACTCAGGGGTGAAGCCCTCCCCCAGCTGCACAGGCCTTTATGGACCCTGTTAAGAACCCTGGACAGAGCCCTGGTCAGGAGGCCTGGGGCAATTATGAATCCATGGGTGGTTTTTGTATCTGTGTGTTTCTGTGTTTGTGTGTGTATTTGTATGTGGCTCTGTGTGTTTGCTTGTGTGTCTGTCTGCTTATGCAATGTATGTCTGTGTGTGTGTTTGTATGTATCTGCTTATGTGTTTATACGTGCCCGCCTTTGTGTTTGTGTGTGTCTGTGTGTCTGTATGTGTCACTGTGGATGGTGTATATGGCTGGTGTATGTCTGTAAGTGTATTTGTGTGTGTCTGCTTTGTGTCCATGTACTGATGTGGGAGTATCACTTGGGGTGACCCTCAGAGGGAGAAGCTTACTGGTCTATGTTTATATGCCAGTCACCCACTCGGGACAATGGTATCCAGTTGAGCTGTCCCTTGTAGTAGGCTTTGTCCCTGCCAACCAACATCAGCATGCTGCTGTTCACCCTGCATTTGTAGAAAGAAGGAAGAGAGTGATCCTTGGATGACAGTAACAACAGCACTGTCAGGACTGTGCTTGTCCACCCATCAAGGCCCTGATAATGTCCCTATTTACAGATGCAGAAATTGAGGCTATGAGCAATTGTGAACTAGACCAAGGTCACTTACTGGCTAATGAGTGGCACAGAGGAGGGTAGAAGCTGGGCCACCTTTCCTGGGCTCCACCTACCCAAGCTTCTGATGAGTTCTGGACCTCCTGTGACCTGAGTGCTCAGAGATACCCTCAGAAGACAGTGTGCTGAAGGCTTTGGCTTCCCCTTGTCTCAGTCCAGAAAAATCAAGGCCTGAAAGTGCTAAAGGTGTGAGTTCAGGCTCACCCAGGGTTGGCACTGCTAGCCTGTGACCTGTGCTGTCCATAGGGCCCCACACTCAGTAGGGGACCTGACCTTTGCTCTACCTGGCTTGAAATCCCAATACTTGTTGAAAAAGGATTCCCACACTTTCATTTTGGGTCCCACACTTCTGTTTTGCATGGGCTCCTGCAAATTGTGTACCTGATCTGGGCTCCCAGTGAAATGTTAGTGAGGAAGGAAAGATTTCCATCATCCCTCTCTTTCCATACATTTCAAAATCATTAGTAAATCTTGTTGCCTTTTCTTCCAACTCACATCCTGATACCTTGCATTAGTCTTCATCTCCACTCACCCCCTACACCAAACTGCTGCTCTTGAACCCAGGAGCATGGTTGTATTCCAATAAAACTTTATTTATAAGGGCCAGTAATGAAGCCAGGTGGGGCCCTGGGGCCATAGTTTTCCTGGGTTAGATTATCTCTCAGGATACTTCTTTATTAAGTGTTCTATAATTTTCTTGCAACTGAAGCATCTTAAGCTAATTTGGAGAGAGGGCTTGTCCAGCTCAGACTTACTTGCTCAAGTAGAAGGAAAAGACAGGGTCAGAAATGGCACCTTGTTTCTTCAGGTTGTGAAGAACCTGTTATGATGGACCTGTTGGGGTAGTTCAAGCCCAAGACGCCATCAAAGGGTAAACCGTCAAATCCATACTCCTCCAGGCTTAGACCAAACGGCTGGTCAGTACTTACAAGGTTCCCAATCTGAGGGAGAGAAGAGTGTTCCCACTTACAGATTTGTGAAGTAGGGCTAGGACTGGGCTGGGTGCATCGTCATTAAATCCTCAGAGAAGAACTGAGGCTGGGCTGTGTCTTTGGTGGACCTCAGATGGTTAGACCACGCTGAGGAGAATTTGGGTTCCGTTTGTGAGGGGTTGTGGACTTTAAAACATCTGCCCCTCTGAAAAAACATCATCTGCTTGAGTCAAATTGGCTTCAAGTCTTCTGTACAGTTGGGGCAACAAAAAGTCAGGACAGGACCCAATGGTGCCCCCTTCGGGACAATATGAGTAGAGATCAGAACAGTCTTCTCTTTGTCATCACTATGACCTGATGACAGAAATGGACTGAATTCACTGTAATGTACTGTGGATTCTGCATCTGCCCAGGAAGACAGAAGCCGAAAATACAATGTTGCTTGCAGGGTTCTATGAAGGTACTGCCTGGGAAATATACTTTTGGAGACGTGTGTGTGTTTGTGTGAGTGTTTATGAGAGAAAGAGAATAAAAGAGAGAGGAGAACTACTCAGGTACTTTGAGGGAGGGAGGTCATAAGTTTTATTAGACTCTCAAAGGCCCCCTAGAGTGAGAACTCATTTATCAGGCCCCTCTGACATCTCTGTACTGCTTCTTTCCATCTTGGATATCGGAAGGACTTGGCTGCCACCAGGGTCCCCAGATCAGTTTGATTCTGCCCCAAATACCCCACGACAACTTCAATCCTGAAAAGCCAGCCCAGCTCCATTGCTTACCACATGTGTGACCTCTGCAAGGCCCTTGCTGTCTGCACCTCAATTTCCTCATCTGTATTATGAGCTAATCAAAGTACCTGCTGTGTAGGGTTGTTGCAGGATTAAACCAGTTACTACCCGAAAGTGCCTAGAACATTCTGAGAATTTAAAAGTGGGTGCTTTTCCCCCCCTCTTCTCGCTCCCAGCAAAATGAACCTTGAACTGCTCATGGGCAGAGGAGCTGCAAGTCCACACCCCAAGGTACTCTCTGGGTTAGCTAATCTGGGAGTTTGTATGTCATCACGGGTGCTGTCTGCCCAGGGACAGGACCCTGTGGGTAGGATGGCCAATCACTAGAGGAGTTAGTGTAGGATGGGTCCTGCCAGCTGGTCCTGCATCTGTTTTGTAGCTGTGGTCACTCCATTCCCAGTACTGACTCAGCTTCTGTTTACACACTACCTGAATGGTGTCATAAACAAGATATCCCTTTATTCTCCCAGATCCATAGATGATTTCAAAGGGCTTGGTCGTATGCTGGTAGGTGGAAGACTCCCGATACTTGAAGGTAATGTGTGTATCTGCAGACACAAGAGTTGAGTGTCAGAGAGTGACACTGTCAGATAAGTCAGACACACTGTCAGATGAGTGTCAGGTGCCAATGATGAAAAAGGCGGGGTATCAGACAAGTAAAAGATGGGTGGGTTGGGAGGTGTCTGTACTCATAACAGGCAGGACTGGTGCAAAAGATGGAGGGCACCCACAAGTCAGGTGAGCCCATGTCAAACAACCTGGAATTGCTGAGGGGGTGTTCTAGTGGTGATGTTACCCACGTATGCTATCTATGGGGACCAGGAAGGGTGGGTTAGTATAGATCTGGCTCCCCTCGATTTCCACACTGCTGCCTCCCTCTGGGTGTCACATGTCTCCTGAGATCACTTTCCAACCACCATGAAGTTCACAATCTTTCTTAGAGAGGTGCCTGCATTTGATATTTTTTCCTGCACTACACAGTATGAAGGATATTAAATCTATGACCAGGCATTGAAGAAGTACCTCCTGCATTCGAAGCCCAGAGTCATGACCATTGGACCCCAAGGGAAGTCCTGGTGCCTTCATTTGAGAAGCTTTCTAGTCTCTCCAAACCCAACCTGAGCACCTCCATCTACAGGAGGTCCTCTTTGATCAACACCACTCACTCCCTCTAAACTCAAACCACATCCAATCAACACCACACAGGTGACCCTTTCATTTGACATGTATTTACTCTTTGCCTCGCTCCCAGGCTGGCCTGGGCATTCTTGAAAGCAGAATGATTTCTTTTCTAATCTAATAAAAATAATCACAGTTAGATTCTTATGCTATTACACAGAATAGGGGTTTGGTAAATTTTTACTGCTGTGGTTCTTACACTTGTGGAAGTTGAATTCCTCTGCCTGAGGATTCACAATTACTTTGAAATTGGCTTTACCTTTTGATCAGAGATGGTTCATCCTTTATCTGTAACTGAGTGCCTCACTTAGTTCAGAAAACAATCTCCCTCAAACTAATGACACATTTCTGACACAGAAATGGACGTTTACCTGCCACAAAAATGGATGTTTACCTGCTACCTGGTCATTGCAGGGCCTAGTGACCACAGACCAAGAGTGGAGGATGAGAATGCCTTCTCCTCCAGGAATGGGGTCCCTGTTCCCCAGTGTCCCTGCCTTCTGCCCCTGCCACAGCCCCAACGTCTGATCTGCCACCTGCAGATGAGCCCCAGTGCTAGTCCACACCACCAGGGGGCGCGGGGGAGCACCATCCTCCCAATAGACTCACATCCAGGAAGTTCCTCATGGGTACAGAAGCCAATTTTTTTTTGGTTTCATAGTGGACTTTATTGGGAAAAGTTAGTGTAAAAAACATTCAAATTCATAAAATTTAAATAAAGTAAAATTATACCTTGTAGTTATAGTAATCGCTATAATAATCACAAATAAGGTAAGTCTAAATTATTGCCTAAGCAAACACTATTTTGTTAGAAATCTGGGGCAGTCTGTAAGCATATTCCTTCAGGAAATTGTTCAGCAAGGTTTTTCACTGAGGGTTTCTCGCATGACGTTCACTTTTGTTAGAGGTATTCTTTCACCGATCATTGGGGAAAGAAAACAAAGGAGAAGCAACAATTAGCTCTATCTGTTAAGGTATAAATGTCATTGTAATGGCACTGTGTATTTTCCAATCATTTTTATTAGTGTCACATTATTATCAGAATTTTATGCATATACCATGGGAAATACATAGATTTGAAAATAGGTTCTGTTCTGTAATCTTGGGTAAGCCATATGACCATGTGGGGTCTCAGTCTCTCCCTTGGGAAAAAGGCGGAATGTAATAATTCCCACCCTCCAAATAGAATATTTTGGGGATAAGTGAAGTGATGGATATAAGGTACCTGATAAATAGGAAATCTCAACAATGACAGCCATTAGTATTGCTGTTGCCATCTCACTGTATCCTTCTCAAAGAAGCTCAGGGAAGGAGGTAGAAATGGGATTCCTATCCTCTTTTACAAGGGAAAAATTTGAAATGCAAGAGGTTTGTGAGTTGGCTGTGGTCACACTGCTTGTCAGATATAAAACAGTGTATAAGTAGCTTTTCCACTCGTTCTCCAAGTTGAAATAGGAGAGACAGTTGAAAGAAGAATCCAGGAGATAAGGAACAAGTTAGGGAAATTCAGAGGCTTGAGAAGGAAGGATGAGTCAAATGAAATTTAAAAGAAAAGAAAACAACACAGAGAGAAACACATTCACAGAGACTTCCAAAGAGATGGAAAGATAAATGACAGTGAAACAGAGATGCAGACATAGACATACACATACTGAAATAGAGAGAGAACAAAGAGGACATGTTGAATAAAATGTAGAAAAAGTGCTATTCCACGGGACCACAACTACATCTGCATTGACTGTGCACTGAACAATTGCAAGGAGTTCCATTTTCAATAGATCATGAGATGACTGGACTCCAAGAGTTGTGCAAACATGCTAATCTACACCAAGACCCTTGCTAACTTCCTATAGCAAGGTATTTATCAATAAGTAAGAAGTGAATTTAAAACTGTCAGGGAAATATTCAATTCTCTTCTCAACCTGATGGGTGGAAGAATAATCAGATGAAAAGAAAATCCGAGAAAGGAAGATGCTGCTGCTTACAGTCCCCATACTTACTTGACTATACACTCTGAGAAGGCCACCAGCCCGAGGAGCACAGGCCACTTCATGTTTCTTTCCTACATCCAAGTACTCAGGGAAGTTTGGGTTCTTAGCATGTAGTGGTGACCAGGAGCCCCTAGTTATATATGCTCTGACCTACCCGAGTTTTTGCCTTTAGGCCACTAAAAGATCTGAAAAAAACATAAAGATCTTGGTAAAATCTTTACCTTCATCAGTGTCCTTGGTGAGTGGCCTTTGAAGCTTCTCAGAATACAGAGAATTGAACTGTAATCTCTTCCTTGAAGCTGGGCTGGAAAATCAAACTGATCTGCATGGACATCTAAGAAGATGGAAAACCTTGCCTACTTGGAGAAAAAACTGCGAAGAACATCATGAAAATGGATACTAGGGGCCATGCTTGACATTCTTGGTTTCATGTCATCTTCCTAGCCACTTCATGAGATATGCATTGCTGTCTTCGTTGGAGAGGAGATTGCTAGGAGGATAAGTTGTCAAATGGCAAAGGGAAGACTTCAGGGGCAGCCCAGGGACATACAACTGGCTTTAGGTAGTGGGTCTAATGGCAGATGTCAGGGGCACCCATGATGCCAATCTGTATCATAGATTTAGGGCAGAGCAGTACTTCAATTGCATGGTTTCAGTATTGGAAGATATATCATATGCATCCACAAGATATTTTATATCATCCTACAAATGTTCAAGGAAGAACTGTGTGCTAGGTTCTGGGTAAGAGGCTTCAAAGTAAAAGTTGATCAAGACAAAAATAGTGTTTATCTTATGTGAGCTAGCAGTCTAGCTCTCACAAACTCATTGCCCCAGGAGGCAAGAGAAACGATACTAGGACTAGGTTGCCATGTTGAACCCTAGGCAGCACAGGCCTTACCACTGGGATCAGCCTTTCCTCCACTTCAACCATGCTGGAAAGCAGGTTGTATATTTATGTACAATATACTGATTTTAATGTTAGCAACTAATGCTTTATTTTTCCCTGAAAAAGCAGTGGGAATGAAATCTCCATAGCTATGTGCTAGAATCAGCCTTCAGTCTCTGCAGGTTTTTATTTCTGGACTAGAGTTGGGAGTGCCCTGGGGAAAGAAGGTATGTAATTCAAGTTGGATGATTTCCAAAGAGACTGAATGCATACTAAACATGTTTGTTTCCTTTCTATTTATAAAGAAAGATCGATAGGAACATACAAACCAGCAAATTTAACTGCTGAAGATAAATGGAGATATTTCGGATATAATTTTCCCGTAGGGTCTATGCCATGAAAGATTTTGCCTGCCAAACCAAATATACAAAAAATAATTTTGAAATGTCTTACCAATCAAAGAACACAAAACAACTGTGGCAGCCAAAGTAAAGACAATCATGTTTAATGACTCATCCAGGACTTTCAGGGCCTATTCCTGCATGAGATCTATCCATGCCTGTCCCTTGAATACAACAGGAGCCTCTCCTGGTTGCCACATGTGTATAGATGGGGCACTGTGTCTTAATCCTCAATTTTGCATATTGTTTAAATTCAGTTTTGGTGGTTAAATTCCAACAGGGGTAATATCACATCACTGACAAATGACAAACGTATATGCCCCTTGAACTATGGTGTTGGAGAAGACTCTTGAGAGTCCCTTGGACTGCTAGGGGATCAAACCAGTCCATCCTAAAGGAAATCAGTCCTGAATATTCACTGGAAGGACTGATGCTGAAGCTGAAGCCCCAATTGTTTGCCCAACTGATTGGAAGAACTGACTCATTGGAAAAGACCCTGATATTAGAAAAGATTGAAGGCAGGAGGAGAATAGGAAGACAGATGATAAGATGGTTGGATAGCATCACCATCTTGGTGGACATGAGCTTGAGCAAGCACTGGGAGTTGGTGATGGATAGGGAAGCCTGGCATGCTGCAGTCGATGGGGTTGCAAAGAGTCGGACAGGAATGAGTGAAATAGAGAAGAAAGAATAATAAATCTAATTGTATCAAGTTGGTGACTAGCTGCACGTAACAACACATTAATTAAGCGGCTTTAAAATTTAAATTATGACTCTACATTCAGAGTGGAATACCTTCTAACAACAAACAAAAATACTGCTGATCCAAAAGAAAACCAAAGAAAATGAAAAGAAAATAAATCTGAAACTATGTTCAACAACCTGCTGTTCCTGATTTTGTTTCTGTTATTGTAACAGAATCATATGTCTCTTAACAGGTAAAAGCAAGTCAATAATTAAAACTAATATTGTTCTGAAGTATCACTTTCATTGGTTAGAAAAAGAGGTTCACACATAACATAAAGAAGTTTAATTAAAACCTTATTGTCTTAAATCTTGAACTGAAAGCATAGTTTTGTACCAACTAATTATATTCCTTTTTATTTTATTTTTTAGGGTAAATGTGTACTTCTTACTCTGACCACTGTAAAGCTTAAGAGCAATGACAACTTGATAACAGTGACTATTCTGAGGTCTAACATGTAGCTTCTAAATGCATTTCCCACCAGACAATCCATGGATTCTTAAAGAGATGGCTGATTTCAGGACTGGGTCAAGAAATGCACAAAATAATCTTGGGGATCTTGAAGAACCAGAAACCTGAGGGACTTCAAAGACAAGTGGGGACTGGACAGAAATTTTAGGAATCCAAATGAAACAGCCAAATATCTACAAGTTTGTTGGGCAGAATGATGTTTCTGCTTCTCAACACACTGTTTATGTTTCTCATAGCTTTCCTGCCAAGAAGCAAACGCCTTCTGATTTCATGGCTGCAGGCACCATCCACAGTGGTTTTAGAGGCTAAGATGAAGAAATCTGTCACTGCTTCCACATTTTCTCCTATTTTCCATGAAGGATGGGGCTGGATCCCATGATCTTAGTTTTTTAATATTTAATTTTAAGCTGGTCAAATGTGTCCAAATGTTAATAGGCAACATCTAATTTGTTACTGTGACAGATTGCTAGGGCACCAACTCACCATTCTGAGCACTGAGGAAGGAAAATAATCATCAATATTTAAGCTATTTTTGTTTCTATTAAGCATAAGTTATGTAACTACAAACAGTTCCAGGAAAACGAGCTAGACTGTCCCTTCTGGGGGTGATGAGAGAGTGATGGAGAGCAGCTATAATACAGATGAAGCCTCACTGGCCTGCAGCTCACCTCCTGCTGTGGAGGTCTGGTTCCTAATAGATCAAGGACTGGTACTGGTCCTGACCCACTGTACTGGTATTGTGGACTCCTGCTCTAAACCCAATAGTGGGCCATTCTGTAAGACAAACCACCCTGCTTCCTCCCAGATTCTGAACATATAAATGGCATTAAAATTGGGAGAGAAACAGTTATTTAGTCTTAAGATGAACATCCAAGTGCAAGATATGAGTACATTCTTTTAATAAACTGTGAAAAGACATCTGCTTTTTGAGAATCAGGGAAATTTGCACATGGACTGGATATTAGATGTTAATTTTATTAGGAACAGAGGAGCATTTTGTTCACATCATATCAATTTACCCCAAATACTTATTATGTAGATTTTGTGAAATGTTCATCTCTTCCCTAAATCTTCAGGAAAAATGAATAGAGTAAAAAAAATAATTAAATTTGGGTCTGTCTTGATTTAAAAACAGATCGGCATAGCTGCTATGGATTGAAAAGTGTCTACCCTTGACTTCCAATGTGATGGTAGTAGGAAGTAGGGCCTTTGGGAAGTATGTAATTTGACATGGGGTTTTGATGGTGGTCCCTCATGATGAGATTAGCCTCTCCCTCTTTTCCTTTATTATTCTCCCTCTTCCTCCTTCCCTTCCCCCATCACATGTGAGAACATAGAAAGAAGAGAAAGACCTGATGCAAGTCAAGAATGTCTTCACCGGGAACTCAATTGTCCACCACTTTGATATTGTATAGTCTCCAGTCTATGACAACCTGTGGGACTAAGAGGTTAGTTTTGTAGTTATTGATGCCAAATGATGAAATATAGAGTTCATGACACTCTTCTTTCTTATATTTGTTCTGTTTGAAATCATTTTGTAGTAATAAGTTTATAGAATGAAGTTTCTGTCTTAGTGATACCCTGAGGGGCCCAAGATAGCAGATTCAGGCCGGTCCCCAATGAGTGAGTGGTTGGAGGACCACATGCTCCTTACTCCAACTCATCTCTTGTCATCTGAAAACCATCCCCCAAACACCTGAGAACCTTACCACCACCCCATCTGCATCTCTACTCCCCTGCTAAGCTGCTGAGTCATCTAGCTGGCGATCTTGATGATTTACAAAATAGGGAAAACCACTAGACCATTCAGGTATGACCTAAATCAAATCCCTTATCATTATACAGTGGAAGTGAGTAATAGATTTAAGGTACTAGATCTGATAGACATAGTGCCTGATGAACTATGGATGGAGGTTCGTGACATTGTACAGGAGACAAGGATCAAGACCATCCCTATGGAAAGGAAATGCAAAAGAGTAAAATGGCTATCTGAGGAGGCCTTACAAATAGCTGTGAAAAGAAGAGAAGTGAGAAGCAAAGGAGAAAAAGAAAGATATTACCATTTGATTGTAGAGTTCCAAAGAATAGCAAGGAGAGATAAGAAAGCCTTCCTCAGCGATCAATGCAAAGAAATAGAGGAAAACAACAGAATGGGAAAGACTAGAGATCTCTTCAAGAAAATCAGAGATACCAAGGGAACATTTCATGCAAAGATGGACTCGATAAAGGACAGAAATGGTATGGCCCTAACAGAAGCAGAAGCTATTAAGAAGAGGTGGTAAGAATACACAGAAGAACTGTACAAAAAAGAGCTTCCTGACCCAAATAATCACAATGGTGTGATCACTCACCTAGAGTCAAACATCCTGGAATGTGAAGTCAAATGGGCCTTAGAAAGCATCACTACAAACAAATCTAGTGGAGGTGATGGAATTCCAGTTGAGCTATTTCAAATCCTGAAAGACGATGCTGTGAAAGTGCTGCACTCAATATGCCAGCAAATTTGGAAAACTCAGCAGTGGCCATAGGACTGGAAAAGGTCAATTTTCATTCCAATCCCAAAGAAAGCCAATGCCAAAGAATGCTCAAACTACCGCACAATTGCACTCATCTCACATGCTAGTAAAGTAATGCTCAAAATTCTCCAAGCCAGGCTTCAGAAATATGTGAACCATAAACTTCCATATGTTCAAGGTAGTATTAGAAAAGGCAGAGGAACCAGAGATCAAATTGCCAACATCCACTGGATCATTGAAAAAGCA
The DNA here is from genome assembly GCF_002263795.3 of Bos taurus. NCBI lineage: Eukaryota > Metazoa > Chordata > Mammalia > Artiodactyla > Bovidae > Bos > Bos taurus. The sequence goes on from NC_037356.1 coordinate 37,764,207, forward strand.
AGAGAGTTTCAGAAAAACATCTATTTCTGTTTTATTGACTATGCCAAAGCCTTTAACTGTGTGGATCACTGGAAACTGTGGAAAATTCTGAAAGAGATGGGAATACCAGACCACCTGACCTGCCTCTTGAGAAACCTATACGCAGGTCAGGAAGAAACAGTTAGAACTGGACATGGAACAACAGGCTGCTTCCAAATAGGAAAAAGAGTACATCAAGGCTGTATATTGTCACCCTGCTTATTTAACTTATATGCAGAGTACATCATGAGAAATGCTGGGCTCGAAGAAGCACAAGCTGGAATTAAGATTGCTGGGAGAAATATCAATAACCTTAGATATGCAGATGACACCACCCTTATGGCAGAAAGTGAAGAGGAACTAAAAAGCCTCTAGATGAAAGTGAAAGAGGAGAGTTAAAAAAGTTGGCTTAAAGCTCAACATTCAGAAAACTAAGATCATGGCATCTGGTCCCATCACTTCATGGGGGATAGATGGGGAAACAGTGGAAACTGTCAGGCTTTATTTCTTTGGGCTCCAAAATCACTGCAGATGTTGATTGCAGCCATGAAATTAAAAGACACTTACTCCTTGGAAGGAAAGTTATGACCAACCTAGATAGCATATTCAAAAGCAGAGACATTACTTTGCCAACAAAGGTCCGTCTAGTCAAGGCTATGGTTTTTCCAGTGGTCATGTATGGATGTGAGAGTTGGACTGTGAAGAAAGCTGAGCACCGAAGAATTGATGCTTTTGAACTGTGGTGTTGGAGAAGACTCTTGAGAGTTCTTTTGGTTGCAAGGAGGTCCAACCAGTCCATTCTGAAGGAGATCAGCCCTGGGTGTTGTTTGGAAGGACTGATGTTAAAGCTGAAACTCCAATACTTAGGCCACCTCATGCAAAGAGTTGACTCACTGGAAAAGGCCCTGATTCTGGGAGGGCTTGGGGGCAGGAGGAGAAGGGGACGGCAGAGGATGAGACGGCTGGGTGGCATCACCGACTCGATGGACATGAATTTGAGTAAACTCCGGGAGTTGGTGATGGACAGGGAGGCCTGGTGTGCTGCAATTCATGGGGTCACAAAGAGTCAGACACGACTGAGCGACTGAACTGACTGACTGACTGGAAGCATAAGGAATGCACACATTTTTAGAGAGAATGAACTGGGCAGACCCCTCCTTGGTTTTCCCTTCTTTAGTGCCATCTGCAGGTGAGGTAGGGCCTGGGTAGAGAGGAAGCCACAAGTGGGACTGCAGGGATATTTGCAAGAGAAGGGAGGAGGAATTCAGAACCCAGTAATGAGGAGGTAAGCATCTTGCTCAGGATCCAGGAGGGAAGGAAGAAGCACTGGGAAAAGAAGAGTGACTACCTGAGGGCCAGACCTATCCGAGTCTTCTGTTTAAACTTGGAGGTCACATCCTTCCTGCTGAAATTCCTGCTCCAGATGTGAAGGGGTGAGAGCTGTACTCACTCCTAATGAGTCACAGGGAGATGGACAGCCTCCCCCAGGAGCCCTTTGATTCCACACTAATTGTGGGCATCATCCCAGGCCAGAGAGCAAATGTCAGGTCATCCAAAAGATGGCCTACTTTAAATAGTATTTAAAATACTACAAAATTTGTCTAAGAGTCATGGCATATCTTGTGCCCAGAGTTTTTTAGGAGAGATGATTCATCAGCTTAATTTGGGTTTCTGCTGAGGAATTTACAAACTTCCCCATGGGTAACTTCTGACTTATAACTACCTGATCTCATCCCATGGAACCCAAGTGGTGGAATGTTCCAGTGGGCAATGGCTCTAAGGTCTTCAGTGTCACAGCACTGTGTGCCATGTCGTCTACTACTCCCAGTCCTGAGCCCAAGATCCATGGACATCACCTGGCAGTTATGGCCCCCTGCCACCAGAGGCAGACTCAGCAACCTCAGAAACACACACCTCTGAGCCACTTGTCCACTGATTGGCACTGAGCTTCAGTCTGGAACATGTGTTCTGGACCAAGTCCAGTCTCCGTCATCCAACATATGGCAAACTGAACCCTGGGGTGTATGACTCACTTTAAGCTGCAGGTAGATTAGTGAAGACTTGGGACCCAGGAACTCTGGTTCTCAGGCTAAGAGACTTCCAGGAAAGGAAAGATGAGAGAAAGCTCTATTGTATCCATGCTGGGCAACTTCTTAGACGTCTGCAGGCACTAGAGTGGAAGTTCCTTTCCCATTGCCCGTCAAGTCTGGTTCTGATTTTATCATCAGACCTGCTTTCTTGTAGCAGCAGGAAAACAATATTGAGGACTGTTTCTTCTGGGTTCCAGGCACAGTCGGGGAGCCCCAGCTGTATTGACCCCAGGAGGCAGTCGTGCAGGTGGTGACTGACTCATTACCAAGCCAGCATCCCCAAAGTTCCCACTCCTCATTCACACAACACAGAAACTTGGGTGACTGGATAACATGGACCTGCATCACTGTGCGAAGCATTCTCTTCTCAGCCTCTGGCAACCTAGATACAGTGTCTTACTCTTTCCTCAGTGAACCCCTGGCTGAGGGGTCTGAGACTAGCCTGGATGCAAGGGATGTGTTCCCTCTTTAACGCTTAAAATAGGCCTTGGAGTTTCAAAGGCTTTGAGAGGTTTATAAACACATTTAAGTTCTTTAGGGACTTTGCTTTATGAATCTGGTTGGAGAAAAAGGACAGAAACTCAGGACAAGGCTGGACATCTCTGGATCCCAGCTGATTGTCAGTTGAGTTCCAGACACCAGGCTTCAGAGTCAGGTGTTGATGTTATTCACAAGCCACCTTTGAAGAAGCAAAAGAGGAAAGAGATTTTGAGCAGAGAGCAGTGTGGTCAAAGGGTCATGGGAATCACATGGGGTGAGATGAAACAAGAGTGATTACTTGTTTCTTTGCTCTATCAGTTCCTTGGAGTTTCTACCCCTGAGGACAAGTACATAGAGATAGTTAGAGGTATTGGTGGTGCCCCTGCACCTGATGCTCCAGGTGATAACCAGTTTTTGTACACATTCCTAATACCAGAGCCTATTCAGCCTTGTGAGAGCCCCAGGTCTCCCTTCTTGGGGAGGCTGACATGGCTCATTGCTGTTAACTCACAACTGAAGTATGTGATGAGGTCATGTTGGTTGACCTGTAGACCAAGTTCCAAGCATGGAAGGAAGGATGGCAGTGGAAGGGTAGCCATTTATAAAGCTTGGTTACCTTGGTCCTTATCAGTGTCTACTTCTCACATCTAGAATGTTTTTCTCCAAGCTTTTTGCATGGCTGGGGCCTTCTCAACACTTAGCATCATCTCAAATAAGTCTCTCTCAGGCTAACTTTCCCTGGCCGCTGCACTCTCACAAGCACAGACCCTGATCCAAAAAGTGCCTATAGACACTTCCCTCCATCAGTACCATAATTATAGTTACCAAAGTGGAGAGGTGGGAGAGGGATAAATTGAGAGTTTGAGATTAATATCTGTATACTACTTTATTTAATAGATAATCAACAAAGACCTACTTTACAGCACAGGAATTCTGCTCAGTAGTCTGTAATAACTTGTATGGGAAAAGAACCTAAGAAAGAATGGATACATGTTTATCTATAAGGGAATTAATTTCCCATACAACTAATATTAATACAATCATGTAAATAAACTGCTCATATAATAAATTAAAAGCTATATTTAGGGCAGCGGTCCTAAGATGGCAGAGGAATAGGACGGGGAGACCACTCCCCCCCCCCCCCCCCACACAAATTTATCAAAAGAACATTTGAATGCTGAGCAAATTCCACAAAACAACTTCTGAACGCTGGCAGAGGACAGCAGACACCCAGGAAGGCAGCCCATTGTCTTTGAAAGGAGATAGGACAAAGGATAAAAGATAAAAAGAGAGACAAAAGTGTTAGGGACAGAGATCGGTCCTGGGGTGGGGGTGGGGAGTCATAAAAGAGGAGAGGTATCCAAACACCAGGAAATCCTCTCACTGGTGGGTCTGTGGGGAGTTTTGGAATCTCAGTGGGCATCATCATCAGGAGGTAAAATAAATAAATAAAACCACAGATTATGTGCCTAATGGCAACTCCCAGCAGAGAAGTAGCCCAGACACTTGGGTCCACCACCAGCAAGCAGGGGCTGAACAGGGAGGCAGGGGCTGCATTGTTTATGGTAAGGACCAGGCCTGAATGCCGTGAGGGCAATCTGAGGGAGCTAATGTGAGATAGCAACTCAAACTGTGGGTTAGCTAGAGAGAGAGAATAAAAAGAGAGAGAGAGAGAGAGAGAGAGAGAGAGAGAGAGAGAGAGAGAGAGAGAGAACTTTCTCGTGTAAAGCCCTAACCTAAGGCACTGCCGGGCCCACTCACAGAACAAGGGACTGAAGGAATACCATAGGAGAGCTAGCTGGCTGTAGAACAGCCCATACCCTGTCAGAGACAGGGAGGCAGGCGGGCGACAGCCAGAGCTGGAAAGGGGCAATCTTGGCCCCAGAGATGGCATCCTCTACCAAACTGTGAGCAGGCTCCCAGTTGCTAACCAAGTCTTCCTGGGATCCTGGACTATTGACATCTGCCTGGAGGTTTGCAGCCAGAGATCAGCTCCCCAGAAGAGACACATGTCACACCTGAAACGGCGCTCCCGCTGTGCACCCAGGAAACCGAGAAGCTGGGACAGGGGAGGCGATAAGATGCACTGCACCTGGAGAGTGTGTGCATGCCAAGCACCTGGTCACCTGAGGTGTTTGGACCTGGGACAGATACAAAAAGTAGGCCCAACTGAGTCTGCACCTTTGTGGAGTACCCGAGAACATGAATCTGAGTGGCTTAGACCAGGGAAATGCATGCAACCCAGGGACCGCTTTAGACAGTTCCCCTGCAGAGCAACCTGGAGACTGAGCAGTGTAGACTGGGAAAGCACATGCACCGTGAGTGGGGGCAAACTCAACGTGGCCAAGACACTGTGAGCACTCCCCACTCATGCCAGTGATACTTGTTTGCAGTGTTCCTTCCTCCCCACAGCACGACTGAACAAGTGAGCCTAAATAAGTGATCACCTTCACCCCCTTGTGTCAGGGTAGAAATTAGACACTGAAGAGACTTGCAAATAGAAGAAGCCAAAATAAACAGAGGGAACTGCTTTGGAAGTGACAGGTGCAAGAGATTAAAACCCTGTAGTTAGCATCGACTACATTGGAAGGGGCCTATAGATCTTGAGAAGTATAGCTGAAACAAGGAACTATGTGAAATTGAACTGACCTCACACTGCCTGCAACAGCTCCAGAGAAATTCCTAGATATATTTTTACTATTATCATTCAAAATTTTTTTCTTATTTTTTTATTTTTAAGTCCTCTATTACTCCTTTAATTTTCATTTTTATAACCTACTATTACCTTGCAAAAAAAGACCCTATTTACTTCCTATATAGTTATAATTTTTGTGAATTTGTTTTCTTTTTTTTTTTTAATTGTACTTTTGAGAGTCTAACCTCTACTCTAGATTTTTAATCTTTGCTTTTTGGTATTTGTAATCAATTTTTTACCTTTAAGAATCAAGTCTCCAGTGCACACTTTTACTTAGGGGTGTGATTACTGGCTTGATTGCCCTCTCCCCCTTTTGAATCTCCTTTTTCTCCCCTAGGTCACCTCTATCTCTTCCCTCCCCCTTCCCTTCTCTACCCAAATCTGTGAATCTCTTTGGGTATTCTGGGCTGTGCAAGAACATTTAGGGAACTGATTACTGGCTAGATCTGTCTCTCTCCTTTTGACACCCTCTCTTCTCCTCCTGGTCTCTTCCATCTCCTTCCTCCCCCTTCTCTTCTCTATGTAACTCCATGAACCGCTCTGGGTGTCCAGGCTGTGGAGAGCACATAGGGATTTGATTACTGGCTAGATTATTCTTTCTCTTTTGATTCCCCCTTTTCTCCTCCTGGTCACCTCTATCTACCTCCTCCCTCTTTTCTTCTCCATGTAACTCAGTGAATTTTTCTGGGTGTCCCTCAATGTGGAGAATCCTTTATCCATTAACCTAGATGTTTTATCATCAGTGCTGTATGGATGGAGAAGTCTTGAGGTTACTGTAAGAATAAGACTGAAAACTAGAGGCACGAGGCCTAAGTCCAAAACCTGACAACACCAGAGAACCCCTGACTACAGGGAACATTACATGATAAGAGCTCATCCAAAAGCCTTCATACCTACACTGAAACCAAGCTCCACCCAAGAGCCAACAAGTTCCAGAGCAAGACATACCATGCAAATGCTCCAGCAATGCAGGAACACAGACATGAGATTTAATATACAGGCTGTCTAAGTCACACCAAACCCACAGACATCTCAGAACTCACTACTGGACACTGCAGTGCACACCAGAGAGAAGAAATCCAGCTCCACCCACCAGAACACCGATGCAAGCTTCCCTAATCAGGAAAACTTGACAAGCCACTTGTCCAACCCCACACACAGGAAGGAACATCCACAATTAAGAGAAAGCACAAACTGCCAGAATACATAAAGGCCACCCCAAGCACAGCAACCTAAACAAGATGAAAAGGCAGAGAAATATTCAGCAGGTAAAGGAACATGATAAATGCCCACCAAACCAAACAAAGGAGGAGGAGATAGGGAGTCCATCTGAAAAAGAATTCAGAATAATGATAGTAAAAATGATCCAAAATCTTGAAAACAAAATGGAGTTACAGATAAAAAAAAAAAATGGAGTTACAGATAAATAGCCTGGAGACAAGGATTGAGAAGATGCAAGAAATGATAAACAAGCACTTAGAAGAAACAAAAAGAATCAATTAATAATGAATAATGCAATACATGAGATAAAAAGCACTCTGGAGGGAACCAACAGTAGAATAACTAAGCAGAAGATAGGATAAGTGCAGTAGAAGATAGAATGGTAGAAATAAATGAAGCAGAGAGGAAAAAAGAAAAAAAGAATGAAAAGAAATGAGGAGAACCTCAGGGACCTCTGGGACAATGTCAAACACCCTAACATTCTCATCATAAGAGTCCAAGAAGAAGAAGACAAAAAGAAAGGCCATGAGAAAATACCAGAGGAGATAATAGTTGAAAACTTCCCTAAAATGGGAAAAGAAATAGTCACCCAAGTCCAAGAAACCCAGAGAGTCCCAAACAGGATAAACCCAAGGTGAAACACCCCAAGACATATACTAATCAAATTAACAAAGATCAAACACAAAGAACAAATATTAAAAGCAGCAAGGGAAAAACAACAAATAACACAAGGGGATTCCCATAATGATAGCAGCTGATCTCTCAGTAGAAACTCTTCATGCCAGAAGGGAATGGCAGAACATACTAAAAGTGATGAAAGAGAAAAAACCTTCAACCCAGATTACTGTACCCAGCAAGGATCTCATTCAAATATGAAGGAGAAACCAAAAGCTTTACAGACAAGCAAAAGCTGAGCGAATTCAGCACCACCAAACCAGATCTTTGGCAAATGCTAAAGGATCTTCTCTAGACAGGAAACACAGAAAAGGTGTATAAACTCGAACCCAAAACAAAGGGATCATACTTATCAATAATTAACTAAAATGTAAATGGGTTGAATGCCCCAACCAAAAGACAAAGACTGGCTGAATGGATACAAAAACAAGACCCCTATATATGCTGTCTACAAGAGATCCACCTCAAAACAAGGGACACATACAGACTGAAAGTGAAGGGATAGAAAAAGATATTTTCATACAAGTAGAGACCAAAAGAAAGCAGGAGTAGCAATACTTATATCATATAAAACAGACTTTGAAATAAATGCTGTGAAAAGAGACAAAGAAGAACACTACATAGTGATCAAAGGATCAATCTAAGAACAAGATATAATAATTATAAATATATATGCACCCCAAATAGGAGCACCATAATATGTAAAGCAAATGCTAACAAGTATGAAAGGGGAAATTAACAATAACACAATAGTAGTGGGAGACTTTAATACCCCACTCACAACTATGGATAGATCAACTAAACAGAAAATTAGCATGGAAACACAAACTTTAAATGATACAATGGATCAGTTATACCTAATTGATATCTATAGGACATTTCACACAAAAACAATGAATTTCACCTTTTTCTCAAGTACACACGGAACCTTCTCCAGGATAGATCACATCCTGGGGCATAAATCTAGCTTTGGTAAATTCAAAAAAATTGAAATCATTCCGAGCATCTTTTCTGACCACAATGCAGTAAGATTAGATGCCAACACAGGGAAAATGACTATTAAAAATTCCAACATATGGAGGCTGAACAACACGCTGCTGAATAACCAAGAAATCACAGAAGAAATCAAAAAGGAAATCAAAATATGCATAGAAATGAATGAAAATGAAAACACAACAACCCAAAACCTGTGGGACACAGTAAAAGCAGTACTAAGGGGAAGGTTCATAGCAAAACAGGCTTACCTCAAGAAACAAGGAAAAAGTCAAATAAATGACATAACTCTATACCTAAAGCAACTGGAAAAGGAAGAAATGAAGAACACCAGGGTTAGCAGAAGAAAAGAAATCATAAAAATTAGGGCAGAAATAAATGCAAAAGAAAGAAAGGAGACCATAGCAAAAATCAACAAAGCTAAAAGCGGGTTCCTTGAGAAGATAAATAAAATTGATAAACCATTAGCCAGACTCATCAAGAAAGAACGGGAGAAGAATCAAATCAACAAAATTAGAAATGAAAATGGAGAAATCGTAACAGATAACAGAGAAATACAAAGGACCATAAGATACTACTATCAGCAACTATATGCCAATAAAATGGACAACTTGGAAGAAATGGACAGATTCCTAGAAGAGCATAACTTTCCAAAATTTAACCAGGAAGAAGTAGAAGATCTTAACAGACCCATAACAAACACGGAAATTGAAACTGTAATCAGAAATCTTCCAGCAAACAAAAGCTCAGGACCAGACAGCTTCACAGCTGAATTCTACCAAAAATTTAGAGAAGAGCTAATACCTATCTTACTCAAACTTTTCCAGAAAATTGCAGAGGAAGGTAAACTTCCAAACTCATTCTACGTGGCCACCATCACACTAATACCAAAACCAGACAAAGATGTCACAAAAAAGAAGACTAGCAGGCTAATATCACTGTTGTACATAGATACAAAAATCCTTAACAAAATTCTAGCAATCAGAATCCAACAACATATTAGAAAGATCATACATCATGACCAAGTGGGCTTTATCCCAGGGATGCAAGGATTCTTTAATATCTGCAAATAAATCAATGTGATACACTACATTAACAAACTGAAAGATGAAACCATATGATTATCTCAGTAGATGCAGAGAAAGCCTTTGACAAAATTCAATATCCATTTATAATAAATACCCTACAGAAAGCAGGAATAGAAGGAACATACCTCAACATAATAAAAGCTATATATGAGAAACCCATAGCAAACATTATCCTCAATGGTGAATAACTGAAAGCATTTTCCCTAAAGTCAGAAACAAGACAAGGGTACCCACTTTCACCACTACTATTTAACATAGTTTTGGAAGTTTTAACCACAGCAATCAGAGCATAAAAAGAAATAAAAGTAATCCAGATTGGAAAATAAGAAGTAGAACTCTCACTGTTTGCAGATGACATGATCCTTTATCTAGAAAAACCTAAAGACACCACCAGAAAATTACTAGAGCTATTCAATGAATATAGTAAAGTTGTAGGATATAAAATTAACACATAGAAATCCCTTGCATTCCTATAGACTAACAATGAGAAAACAGAAAGAGAAATTAACGAAACAATCCCATTCACCATTGCAATGAAAAGAATAAAATACTTAGGAATACATCTACATAAAGAAACAAAAGACCTATGTATAGAAAACTATAAAACACTGATGAAAGAAATCAAAGAGGACACTAATAGATGGAGGAAATATACCATGTTCATGGATTGGAAGAATCAATATAGTGAAAATGAGTATACTAACCAAAGCAATGTATAGATTCAATGCAATCCCTATCAAGCTAACAACAGTATTTTTCACAGAACTAAAACAAATAATTTCACAATTTGTATGGAAATACAAAAAACCTTGAATAGCCAAAGCAATCATGAGAAAGAAGAATGGAACAGGAGGAATCAACCTGCCTGATTTCAGGCTCTACTACAAAGCCACAGTCATCAAGGCAACATGGTACTGGCACAAAGACAGAAATATAGATCAATGAAACAAAATAGAAAGCCCAGAGATAAATCCACACACCTATGGAAACCTTATCTTAGACAAAGGAGGCAAGAATATACAATGGAGAAAAGACAATCTCTTTAACAAGTGGTGCTGGGAAAACTGGTCAACCACTTGTAAAAGAATGAAACCAGAACACTTTCTAACACCATACACAAAAACAAACTCAAAATGTATTAAAGATCTAAACATAAGACCAGAAACTGTAAAACTCCTAGGGGAAAACATAGGCAAAACACTCTCCAACATAAATCACAGCAGGATCCTCTCTGACCCACCTCCCAGAGTAATGGAAACAAAAGCAAAAATAAATAAATGGGAACTAATTAAACTTAAAAGCTTTTTAACAACGAAGGAAGTTATAAGCAAAGTGAACAGACAGCCTTCAGAATGGGAGAAAATAATAGCAAATGAAACAACTGACAAAGAATTAATCTCAAAAGTATACAAGCAACTTCTGCAGCTCAATTGCAGAAAAATAAATGACCGAATCAAAAAGTGGGCCAAAGAACTAAATAGACATTTCTCCAGAGAAGACATACAGATGGCTAACAAACATATGAAAAGATGCTCAACATCACTCCTTATCAGAGAAATGCAAATCAACACCACAATGAGGTACCATCTCATGCCAGTCGGAATGGCTGCTATCCAAAAATCTACAAACAATAAATGCTGGAGAGGGTGTGGAGAAAAGGGAATCATCTTATATTGTTGGTGGGAATGCAAACTAGTACAGCCACTATGGAGAACAGTGTGGAGATTCCTTAAAAAACTGGAAATAGAACTGCCTTATGACCCAGCAATCCCACTGCTGGGCATACACACTGAGGAAACCAGAATTGGAAGAGACATGTGTACCCCAATATTCACTGAAGCACTGTTTATAATAGCCAGGTCATGGAAGCAAACTAGATATGCATTGTCAGATGAATGGATAAGAAAGCTGTGGTACATATACACAATGGAGTATTACTCAGCCATTAAAAAGAATGCATTTGAATCAGTTCTAATGAGGTGGATGAAACTGGAGCCTATTATACAGAGTGAAGTAAGCCAGAAGGAAAAACACCAATACAGTATACTAAGACATATATATGGAATTTAGAAAGATGGTAATGATAACCCTATATGCGAGATAGCAAAAGAGACACAGATGTATAGAACAGTCTTTTGGAATCCGTGGGAGAAGACGAGGGTGGGATGATCTGAGAGAATAGTACTGAAACATGTATATTATCATATATGAAACAGATCACCAGTCCATGTTCGATGCATGAGACAGGGTGCTCAGGGCTGGTGCACTGGGATGACCCTGAGAAATGGGATAGGGAGGGAGGTGGGAGGGGGTTCAGGATGGGGAACAAGTGCATACCCATGGGTGATTCATGTAAATGTAAGGCAAAAACAATTACAATATTTTAAAGTAATTAGTCTCCAATTAAAATAAATAAAAAATAAAATCTAAATTAAAAAAAAAAGGCTACGTCTAGAGACCAATGGGTTTCTTTAGATTCACACAATTACAGATATTTTGCTGGAGATGGCAGAGTGGGTGCAGAAATCTTGACATTATCTGAGGTTGCATTTTCCTGAGCTTTGTTGTCCTTTTGCTTCTCGTGTCTCCTATGATTTGTCTTTGGAGGATCTAATACAGGGGCTTGGAGACACCAGCTGGGTGTTCATTGAAGGATGAGAGGGAGGTGCTAGTGGGAGAGTGAAATCCCAGCTCCCTAGCCTTGGGTTGGGGCATGTTTGAGGCACAACTTATGTCCCAAGTTCCCTGTGAAAACAGGCTGTAGCTTCCCTCTCCATGACTTGCATGAAATCAGACCCAGACTGCTTTCATCCATTTTCATGTCCTGCTTCCCCTGAGACCTCATTGGTTTCTCTTGGAGAATTTTTTTTTTTTTTTTTTAATTTGGCTGCATTAGGTCTTCATTGCTACTCAGGGCTTCTCTATTTGCAGTGAGGAGGGGCTACTCTGTAATGGCAGTGCGGTGGCTTTTCAATCCTGTGCTTCTCTTGATGCAGATCACAGGCTTTAGGGCATTCAGGATCAGTAGTTGTGGCTCACCAGCTTAGTTGCCCTGGGGCATTTGCAGTCTTCCCAAACCAGGTCTCAAATGCATATTTTAAGCACTGGATCAAAAAGGAAAAACCTCTGAAAAAAATTGGAAATAAATCACTTTTACATGAAACTTGGCACCATGGCCTATTTATGAAGAGACTGGTATAAGATTGTCCCTTAATTCCGGCAATCTCCAGAGATCAGGACTGATTTAGGTTCCCCTCCCAAGTGTCTCTACAGCATCTTGAAGCTGTCCATGCCATGTGGCTTTGTATTTGCTTTGTAATTTCTGAAACCCACACTAGACTACAGCTTCCCGAGGGCAGGGCTGTCACTTGACTCACTTGTAAGTATACGTCAGTAGATCTTGTCTCATTATACCAGACTCTAATGTCAAGACAAGGCTAACACAAAGATCAATTATTCTATTATGAGTGCTAGGTTACAGGTTCAACTACTGTAATCAAATTCTAAATAACATTGTCTTAAATACAATAAAATTTCAATTCGCTTTCATATAATGTTAGTGCAGGTCTCTCCCCATAGATGGAGACCCACTTCTTTCTTATCACATCTTCCACCTCTGCTGCTTACCTCTGGTTTAATATGGCTGCTCCAGCTCCTGTCATTACCTCTGCATTCCAGCTAGTGGGACAGAAAATAATACTTCCATTTGGAAGTGACATATCACCTCTACTCAAATTCCACTGGCTGAAGTATCTTCCATGGCCATGGGAAACCTGGGGGTGGTGGGTCCACAGAAGGGCAGGGGAATGTGATCCTACTACAGAACATTCATGATGAGTAAAAAGAGCCACCACCCTTCATTCATGTCCCTGTAATTCATTCTTCTTTGGTTCTCCCCACCCAGCTCTCAGCCTGTTTTGGCCTGAAGATATGGATATGGATGAAGTTATAAGATTGGACATGGCCCAGGCTGTACAAATATGGAGAAAACAAGAAAGCAAAGAAGATAAGAAAGTATAAAAATTCAAAATCTATAGAAAGCATGCTTTACTCATAATTTTGCCGTTATACAATTTAGATATACCTGTGGTTTATGCGTCAATTTATAAAATAAAAAATAAGAGAAATGTAAAATATAAGTATATTCACTAAACCCAACAAAATAATAAGGCTATATAATATTAATCACATAGTAGTATCAGGATTAAGTTTGGATGCACATTGCTAAAAACTAAAACAACCATAACTTTAGCAAGATAAACTTAATTTTTCTCTCCCACTGAAACAAAGCTGGAGGTGGGCCAGCCAGAGCTTGGGTGGTATCCATCTTCAAGGTTACATGATTTTTCAATACAACTGCAGGAGTTCCAGCCATCACAACTAAAATCCAGGCAACAGTTAGGGAGAATAGGGGAAAGGAGAGAGTCTCTTCTCTTAGCTAAATCAGCTCCTTGAAAGCAGTCTTCCAAGAAATCCCTCTTGAGATGTGCTTGCATCTCAAAGTCACCAGTCATGACTAAGAACATGGGTGGGTAAGAAATGCAGTCCTGTGGCTACTGTGCTCATTGTATATAACAAACTATTTTCAGTTTTGAAAGAGAAGCAAAGAATAGATCATTTTGTAGACATCCTGCAGTGCCTACCTTAAAGAACAGACCTTTTCTGAATGGTTTAGGCTGAACGGCTGGGCACACTGTGGGAGCCAGGAGGAAGAAGCAGCAATGAGAAACAGCTAGATGGATCTGAACTGTGCTCCAGAAAAAAGAGGCAGACTGGTCAGTAGTTCAGTCTAAGGACTGAAGTGAGGATTACACATACCACATGGCCCAGTTTGGTTTGAAAACTGCTTTTCCAATTCAGGCCCCAAATTTCTCTCAATTCTTCAGCTTCTAAATACCTTGTCTTTGTTACCTAACATCCTGACCTAACTGTCTCACCTTCCTTATTTCTTTTCACATCACTTCTCCATCTAGTCAGCAGCATTACAAGATCCAGTACTGGGGAGTTAGCAACACTTTCTAGAAGTGGGTAGAAACACAATGACTATTTCTACTTTAGTTTTGTTTGTCCTGATCAAGGTTGTTTGAAAGGACTGAGATGGCTAGAATTATGGAGATCTCACGTTTCCTCTAAAATCCCAACCAAGAATGTGACTTCCTTGGACCTAGAGGGGATGCATTCACTTTTGGATCCACAGGTCTTAGCAGAACAGTAAGTCCCCTTGTATATAAACAAGTTACATTTCAAAAGGGTGTTCAAAAATCCCAATTTCTTCATAAGTCCAGCAAAGTTACTTAGGTAGCCAGCTAAGACAATTGGCTATATATATTACTGTAGTTTAATAGCTTTATGATATTTTTCACACAAATAATACATAAAACAAACATAAACAATAAAAGAAACATTTTTAATCTTGCAGTACCTGGATAGGGCATGGCAACCCACTCCAGTATTCTTGTCTGGAGAATACCCATGGCAAGAGGAGCCTGGCTGACTACAGTCCATGTATTGCCAAAGTTGGACACAGCGGAGCAACTGAGCACACTTATAAAAATAGAATAGTAGTACCACTATATTACCACTGCATTTATGCTTCCTTTCAGACAGTGTAGGCTTGAAATAAAAATACTGCACTATTGTACTCCATACAGTTCTGTACAGTAAAGTACACAAAAGCACACCCTATTGTCTGGGATGAGCCCAAGACAATATGTGTCAGATCTGTGAACTAACTGATGTGATTGCACATGCAAATGCACTTTTACATGTGTAAAAATTTTCAACTTGAAGGTTTGTATGTAAAAGACTTGCTACACAGGTGTTCAGTGAATGTATCTAGTGAAGGAACAAGAGAGGAGAGTAAGGTGCTGCCTGTTCCTTCCCTTTTTGCGTGTTTTATGGCCACTCTGCATAGGAATTCCATTGAGCATAATTGAGGCCCAGTGTATGGGAACATGGCTGCAAGTGACAGAGGACCAGGATCCCAGAAGGTGGGACAAGAGCCATGGTTGGTTGAAAAGAGCCAGAAGTACAAAAGAGGAGGAAACAATTTTTCACTGGTGTATGTGAAAGACTCGGCAAATATCCAGATTTGTTTGTTATGATTGAGCTGTGTTTTTACCAATTGATTTTCCCCTCATTTTGGATATTTTCTTGCTTTTTTGCACATCTGGAATTTTTTTCTTTTTAAATTTATATATCTTAATTAGAGGATAATTACTTTATAATAATGTGAAGGAACTAGGACAAATACTTTCACAATTTATATGGAAATTTTAAATTGGATTTGGATGTGGTCATTTTTACCCTTTGGATGCTGGATGCTTTTTAATTATTATAAATTGTTCCTGGCACTGTTTGCAAACACTGTTAATTTCTTGTAAACTGTTGTACTTTTTGAAGGCTTGCTGTTCAGTTTTTTAAGCTTAGATGAGACCAGCCTTTAGACAAGGTTTATTATTCCCCACTAGCAAGCAATAACTAGCAATATTGTCTTTAAGGCCCTACTGATGTCATGGTAATTATTCATAATTTCCACTCTGGTGGGTGAGGACACAATTAGACTTGGCTCATTTTGAGGCTCAGGGATTGTTCCCTATAATTCTGACCAGTACTGTCAACTCTCCACTGAAAACTGGAGGGCTATCATCTGTACCTTCCCACAGTTCTACCTGTGTGGCTTTCTCTTGAGAACTCTTAACTATCTAGACTCTCAAATCTCTATTCTTGAGGAGACTGTTTGTCTCTGCCTAGATGCCCCCTCCTTCTATGTGTTGGAAACTATTTCTAGAGTTGGGGCAATTATAAAACTCACCTTGCTTGCTCCTGGCCACCCCCCAGGAATCCATTCTCTGCTGCCAGATGTTTGATGTAAAAAACTACTCTTTCATTTATCTTGTCTATTGTGTAGTTGTTTGAGACAGAGTGATAAATGTGTCCTTTGCTTCTCTATGTCTACCAAAATGGAGGTCCCCTGAAATCAGAACTCACTGAATGCTTTGTGAAAGCTAGGCACAGATTTCTGTATATGGGTGCAAACTTGACTGGGATAGGTGTTGGGGCCTTGGGGAGCCTCGTCTTGGAGAATGGAGAAACATGCCAATTACAAATAGTATTTGTTATGTCATATGTTCAGTTCAGTTCAGTCGCTCAGTCATGTCTGACTCTTTGCAAACCCATGGACTGCATCACACCAGGCCTTCCTGTCCTTCACCAACTCCTGGAGCCAGCTCAAACTCATGTCCATTGAGTTGGTGATGCCACCCAACCATCTCATACTCTATCGTCCTCTTCTCCTCCTGCCTTCAATCTTTCAAAGCAACAGGGTCTTTTCTAATGAGTCAGTTCTTCACATCAGTTGGCCAAAGTATTGGATCTTCAGGTTCAGCATCAGTCCTTCCAATGAATATTCAGGATTGATTTCCTTTAGGATTGACTGGTTGGATCTCCTTGCAGTCCAAGGGACTCTCAAGAGTCTTGTCCAACACCACAGTTCAAAACCATCAATTCTTCATTGCTCACCATTCTTTATGGTGCAACTGTCACATCCATACATGACAACTGGAAAAATCATAGCTTTGATTATACTGAGCATTTTCAGCAAAGTAATGTCTCTGCTTATGATACAGGATGCTTGGGGCTGGTGCATGAGGATGATCCAGAGGGATGGTATGGGGAGGGAGGTGGGTGGGGGGTTCAGGATGGGGAACATGTGTACACCCGTGGCAGAATCATGTTGATGTATGGCAACATCAATAAAATATTGTAAAGTAATTAGCCTCCAATTAAAATAAATCTATATTTAAAAAATGCTGCTAGGTTTGTCAGAGCTTTTCTTCAAATGAGCAAGCATCTTTTAATTTCATGGCTGTAGTAATCATCTGCAGTGGTTTTGAAGCCCCCCAAAATAAAGTCTCTCACTGTTTCCATTGTTTCTCCATGTATTTGCCATGAAGTGATGAGACCAAATGCCACGATCTTCATTTTCTGTATGTGCAGTTTAAGCCAGATGTTTCACTCTCCTCTTTCACTTTCATCAAAAGGCTATTTAGTTCCTCTTCACTTTCTGCCATGAGGGTGGTGTCATCTGCATATCTGAGGTTACTGACATTTCTCCTGGCAATCTTGATTCCAGTTTGTGCTTCATCCAGTTGGGCATTTCTCATGATGTACTCTGCATAGAAGTTAAATAAGCACGGTGACATTATACAGCCTTGAGATATGCCTTTCCTGATTTGGAACCAGTCTATTGTTCCATGTTCAGTTCTAACTGTTGCTTCTTGACCTGCATACAGATTTCTCAGAAGGCAGATAAGATGGTCTGCTATTTCCACAGTTTCCCACAGTTTGTTATGATCCACACAGTGAGGCTTTTGCATGGTCAGTAAAGCAGAAGTAGGTGTTTTTCTGAAATTCTTTTGCTTTTTCTATGGTCCAACAGATGTTGGCAATTTGATCTCTGGTTCTTCTGCCTTTTCTCAATCCAGCTTGAACATATGGAATTTCACAGTTCATGTACTGTTGAAGACTTGTTTGGAGAAATTACTTTGGTAGCAGGTGAGATGAGTGCAACTGTGTGGTAGCTGAACATTCTTTGAAATCACCTTTCTTTGGGATTGCAATGAAAACGACCTTTCCCATCCTGTGGCCACTGCTGAGTTTTTCACATTTGCTGGCACACTGAGTGCAGCACTTTAACAGCATCATCTTTTAGGATTTGAAATAGCTCAACTGCAATTCCATCACCTCCACTAGCTTTGCTCATAGTGATGCTTCTGAAGGCCCACTTGATTTGCATTTCAGGATGTCTAGCTCTAGGTGAGTGATCACACCATTGTGGTTATCTGGGTCAGTAATATCTTTTATGTACAGTTCTTCTATATATTTTTTCAACCTCTTCTTATTATCTTTTGCTTCTGTTAGGTCCATATAATTTTTGTCCTTTATTGTGCCCATCTTTGCATGAAATATTCCCCCCCACCCCATATGTAATTTTCTTGAAGAGATCTCTGGTCTTTCCCTTTGTGTTGTTTTCCTCTATTTCTTTGCACTGATCACTTAGGAAGGATTTTTTTTTCTTGTAATCCCTCCTTGCTATTCTGTGGAAGTCTGCATTCAGATGGGTATGTCTTTTTTTTCTCCTTTGCCTTTTGTTTATCTTCTTTTCTAAGTTATGTGTAAGGCCTCCTCAGACAACCATTTTGCCTTTTTGCATTTCTCTTTCTTGGGGATAGTCTTGATGTGGTAAGTACAGATCAAAAAATGAAGATCATTGCATACAGTTCCATTATTTCATGGAAAATACCTGTAGAAACAATGAAAACAGAGAGAGACTTTGTATTCCTGGGCTCCAAAGTCACTGCAGACAGTGACTGCAACTGTTAAAAAAAAAAAAAAAGACGCTTGCTCCTTGGAAGAAAAGCTATGAAAAACCTTGACAGCATACTAAAAAGCAGAGACATTACTTTACCGGCAAATACCTGTACAGTCAAAGCTATGGTTTTGAGAGAAGTTGTGACTGGATGTTAGAGCTGGACCATAAAGAAAGCTGAGCACGAAAGAATTAGTGCTTTTGAACTGTGGTGTTGGACAAGACTCTTGAGAGTCCTTTGGACTGCAAGGAGATCCAACCAGTCCATCCTAAAGGAAACCAGTTCTGAATATTCACTGGAAGGACTGATGCTGAAGCTAACCTCCAATACTTTGACCACCTGATTGGTAGAACTGACTCATTAGAAAAGACCCCTATGCTGGGAAAGATTAAAGGTAGGAGGCAAAGTGGAAGAGAGAAGATGAAATTGTTGGGTGGCATCACCAACTTGATAAACATGAGTTTGAGCAAGCTCTGGGAGTTGGTGATAGACAGGGATCTCTGCGTGCTTCACCCCATGATATAGGAAAGAGTTGGACATGACTGAGAAATAGATGGGGAAACAGTAGAAACGGTGCCAGACTTTATTTTTTTAGGCTCCAAAATCACTGCAGATGGTGATTGCAGCCATGAAATTAAAAGACACTTACTCCTTGGAAGGAAAGTTATGACCAACCTAGATAGCATATTCAAAAGCAGAGACATTACTTTGCCAACAAAGGTCTGTCTAGTCAAGGCTATGGTTTTTCCAGTGGTCATGTATGGATGTGAGAGTTGGACTGTGAAGAAGGCTGAGCGACGAAGAATTGATGCTTTTGAACTGTGGTGTTGGAGAAGACTCTTGAGAGTCCCTTGGCCTGCAAGGATATCCAACCAGTCCATTCTAAAGGAGATCAGCCCTGGGTGTTCTTTGGAAGGAATGATGCTAAAGCTGAAACTCCAGTACTTTGGCCACCTGATGCAAAGAGTTGACTCATTGGAAAAGACTCTGATGCTGGGAGGAATTGGGGGCAGGAGGAAGAGGGGACAACAGAGGATGAGATGGCTGAACGGCATCACTGACTTGATGAACATGAGTTTGAGTGAACTCTGGGAGACGGTGATGGACAGGGAGGCCTGGCGTGCTACGATTCTCAGGGTCGCAAAAAGTTGGACACAACTGAGTGACTGAACTGAACTGAACTGAGAGACTGAACTGAACTGATGTATAGAAGACCATCAGGGAGCAGGTAGAAGTCTTTGGGGAAGGAGGAAGGGACAATTCCTCGATAGCTGACAATGATGAATCGGCAGGTGGTTTCAAGCTGGAGAAGCTCTAGGGAAGCATTTCTATGCCAGTGGAGAGAATGGTAAGAGAACAGCAAGGTGGCAGTGCTGGGATTTCCCAGAAGACAAGATCTCTGTTCAATTAAACTTTATCAATGCTCAATTTTGTTAGGTGATTGGAAACATGAGTTTTGTTTTGCAAGTGGTAGAGCAATATTCAATGGAAGGACTGATGCTGAAGATGAAGCTCCAACACTTAGGCCATCTGATGTGAAGACCCAGCTCATTGGAAGAACACTAATGCTGGGAAAGACTGTGGGCAGAAGGAGAGTGATCAAAAGGATGAGATGGTGAGATGGCATCACTGACTCAATGGACATGAGTTTGAGGAAACTCCACGAAATAGTGAAAGTAAGGGAAGCCTGTTTTGCTGCCATACATGTAATCACAAAGAGTCAGACATGACTTAGCAACTGAACAATACCAATGAGGACACAGGGTCCAGTGAAGCCTCTGGCACTGGTGGGAGTAGAGAAAGATTTAGGTGGAAGGGGAGGCTTCCCATCCTCTGGTGCAGGTCCTTGAATCCAAGGCAAGGAGCACAAGATTTTGAATGTGTTAACAAACATTGTTTTCTAAAAACAAAAACAAAAACAAAAAACTGTTTTCTGCAGGGGTGAGAACTTTGACTGAGTTTGTTCTCTAGATTTTACTGAGGGATGTGGAAGGGATATGGAGTGGGCTGAGTCTGTAAAAAACAGGTGACCAGCTGCTGGAGGTCCAGGCTCATGGTAGACATTCTGCACTAGGTGGAAAACAAATTCAGAGATAAAGTGAACCAACTGGAGTGTACATGCCAATGTATCAGATTGCTGCGGCAGCTTACTTCAATATTGTTTTGAGGTAAGTGAGAAATGCACGATGGGTGGTATGCTTTTGTCAAATCCTGTGGATGGTTAGATGACTAAATGTCTGATTCCTTTAATGCATGGTTGGAATCATGCTTGGGAAAGAAAACTAGATCAGGTCCACACATATTTCATTGTTAAACAGCAGGCATAGGAAGGTTCCTAAGGCCACTGTAGGTATTTTAAACATGAGGAGCCATATGTGGACAGTTTTATTTAACAGGCTGAGATTGGACTATACAGGTTGCCATAGTTGTTGCTATGACAAGAAGCCATAACAGCTACTTGTTGCTACACTGGAGATGTGGGAAACTGACAAGAGACCAAAAGCCTTACAACTCTCCTTGCAGTGTGATTTCAGGCTAGATGTAGTTGACAAGGAAAGGCTGACTGGTAAGGCTGAGGAAGGGAGTAATCTGAGCCAGTAATCATTAGCTCCTTGGGAGCCCAGAAAACAGATGCATCGGTTCAGTCAGAGTTCTGTGTCATGGTTCAGAAATAGATGTCATTTGGCTTGAATCAATATTTAGCCTTGGGAATGGCAGCCATATCCTCTAAACAGAAGATTTCCTTTTCCCCATGTGGGAAAAAAATTCATAATTTTTCCAGACTCAGAAACAAAGAAAGCCCTCTTAGGGTCACTTACTCTTTGCAGGCATGCATACAATCTACAAGTTGGAATTATCATCATGGTGCCCATTTTCCAGATGAGGAAACTGAGGTTAAGGGACTTGATCAAGGTCACACAGCTAAGCATGTGAAAAGCCAAGCACAAACCCAGGGTAACAGTCCTCAAATTGTGTGTTTTTGCTCCACACCCACTGGGAATGGTGGGTTGTGATCTGGAAGCAATGCTTAGGCAGGAGCAAACAATATTCACGTTTAAATTGAAGAAAGTAAGGAAAACCACTAGAACATTCAGCTATGACCTAAATCAAATCAAATCCCTTATAATTATATAGTGGAGATGAAAAATAGATTCAAGGGATTAGTTCTGGTAGCCTGAAGAACTATGGATGGAGGTTTGTAACATTGTATGGGAGGTGGTCACCAAAACCATCCCTAAGAAAAAGAAATGCAAGAAGACAAAGTGGTTGCCTGAGGAGGCCTTAAAAACAGCTGAGAAAAATAAGAGAAGTGAAAGGCAAAGGAGAAAGGTAAAGATATACCTAGTAGAAGGCAGATTACTAGAGAATAGCAAGGAGAGATAAGAAAGTCATCATAAGGGAACAGTGTAAGAAGTAAAGGAAATAATAGAATTGTAAAGAGTATAAATCTCTTCAGGAAAATTGGAGATCCCATAGGGACACTTTATGAAAATATGGGCACAATAAAGGACAGAAAAATCAAAGACAAACAAAAGCAGATGAGATTAAGAAGAGGTAGCAAGAATGCACAGAAGAACTATACAAAAATGGTCATAATGACCGGGATAGGAATGATGCTGGGGTCACTCATGTAAAGTCAGATATACTGGAGTATGAAGTAAAGTGGGCTTTAGGAAGCATCACCACAAACAAAGTGAGTGGAGGGGATGAAATTTCAGCTGAGCTGTTTAAAAATCCTAACGAAGGTGCTATAAAAGTGCTGCATTGAATATGTCAGCACATTTGGAAAACTCAGCAGTGGCCACAGTGCTGGAAAAGGTCAGTTTTCATTCCAATCCAAAGAAAGGCAATTCCAAAGAATGTTCAACTTATCATGCAATAGTGCTCATCACACTTTCTAGCAAGGTAATGCTTAAAATCCTTCAAGCTAAGCTTCAACAGTACGTGAACTTAGAACTTCCAGATGTACAAACTGGTTTGAGGAGCCAGAGATCAAATTGCCAACATACATTGGATCATAGAGAAAGCAAGGGAATTCCAGAAAAACATCTACATCTGCTTCACTGACTATGCTAAAGCCTTTCACTGTGTGGACCACAACTAACTGTGGAAAATTCTTAAGGAAATTCAAGTACCAGATCTCCTTACCTGTCTCCTGAAAGGATACATCATTCAATATACTTGCATAAATCCCAAGATGCAATCAAGATTGCTGGGAAAAATATCAACATCCACAGATATGAAGATGACACACCCTAATGGCAGAAAGCAAAAAAGAACTAAAGAGCCTCTCGATGAGGAGAGGAGATGAAAAAAACTCAACATTCAAAAAACTATTCACAGACAGACACTCAACATTCATGGCATTCAGTCCCACCACTTCATGGCATATAGATGATGGAAAAGTGGAAACAGTGGCAGATTTTATTTTCTTGGGCTCCAAAAGCACTACATACCTTCACTGCAGCCACAAAATAAATTTATATATAAAAAAAAGACACTTGCTCCTTGGCAGGAAGAAAGGCTATGAAAAACCTGCACAGTGTATTAAAAAGCAGAGACTCACTTTGCTACAGAGGTCTGTAGTGTCAAAGCTATGATTTTTCCAGTAATCATGTACAGATGTGTGATCTGGACCATAAGAAAGGATGAATGCAAAAAAATGAAGCTTTTGAACTGTGGTGCTTGACAAGATTCTTGAGAGTCCCTTATACAACGAGGAGATCAAACCAGTCAATAGAAAGGAAATCAATCTCTGACCCCTGTCTCAGCTGAGGCATCTACTGAGGGCCTCCAGGTGGAAAGAATGGATGCTTTCACTGCAAAAGTGCCTAACCATAGCAGCTCCAAGCAAATAGTTTGTAGCTCCACCCCAGGAGGAAGCTCTGAGAGGCTGAAGGCTCTGTGTACCCTGGGTTCCTGATACAAGCATTTCATTCTCCCCAGAAGCATTGGAGGCCAAGGAAGGGGCATTCTGGGCCCTGGAGGAGGGGGATGGCTCAGGGATCCACTGAGGCCACCACTTAAGTAGGACAGGAAAGGACAGAGCAGACATATGTAGCAGAGAGCTGGTGACTGGGGTTTGGGAACAAAAGGGAACTAGCTCTGCATGAAGTACCTCACCCAAACTGCCCTGGAGGAAAAGCCCAGTGATAAGTTCATCTGAGATTATATGAAAAGAGTCTATTTCATTATCCCTTATAATTCCTCTGATTGAGGAGGTGGTGGAGTTGGTGGGTCATCACAAATTCTTCCATGGCTTAGACCATCTGTCAGTCGCTATCCCTGGGGCTGCACCTCCCCAGCTTCAGTCATGTAGTGCTGGAGGAAACTGCAATCATATGTGCTGCTGGGTCAGGCCAATGACCATGTAAAGTCAATCATAGGACCCCTGGCCCTGCCAGGATGGCTGATCTAGGGCTGTAAATGTGAACTGAGGTGGGTCATTCAGAGAACACCCTTGAACTCTGATGGCTCCAAGCTTCTTTCCTTACTAGGAGATGCCTTCGGGATATAAAACACAAGGCAGGTAGCTAACTCCCATATTAGGTGTAGAAGCCTTAAGGAAGAAATTTGTCAAGCTAAGACCTTCAAAGAAGAAGGAAGGGAAAGAGTGAGGATGAGAAAGAGAAAACTGATGACTTCTGATTTCTTGGTTCCAGTCACTGAGACTTTTGTATTTGCTCTGATTCTTGTGTCCTGGATTCCCAGAATCATTTCAATGAGTCTCCACTTTCTGTAAATCCAGTTGGAGTGGTCTCCTCTCAAATGTGATTCAGACTTTGTTCTAGATCCTTCCTGATCATTGTACACCTTCCAGACTCAAACAGAGGCACCCATTTGTTTCAGCACCATTAAGAGTGAAACCCTTTATTCTTTCCTGAGAATAGGGTGTGCAGACCACCAAATACAGTTCACCAGCATCCTGGGCAGGAGTGCTCAAAGTGTGAGTGAGTGTGTGTTAGGAGCGGCCTTACTGATTCCTGAACCACTCCAAGCATTTACACTGCCTGTGCCAGGCCAATCCTGTCATTTCCTCGATCAAAAACTGAGAAATACAGCCTCAGGAAGACGTCACCCAGGATCCAGGTCTCTGTGGATGTACTCACTGTGTTCTCTTTAAAGGTGGGATAGCAGTGGCCTCTAGAATCCTGGGGGAGTCAGAGACACACACCAGTCAGCCTGAGCTCTTACCTGTGACTCCCCCGATATCCAGACCCAGCACAATTCTTCACTTTATTTCCCTCTTTTGGTAAGTATCAAGGGGTTTTCTCAGCTTCAGGGGATATGAGAGTTCATCCAAAACCAAAAAGGACCAAGACATGAGGTTGCCATGAGGAAGGCTGTGGGGGAGGGGAGGACTGGGAGTTGGGGAAACAGAGGAATGATAAACATCAAAGTCCTACTGTAGAGCGTAAGGAACTATATTCAATATTCAGTGATAAACCACATGAAAATGAATAAGAAAAAGAATATATATTTTTTATGTGTATAACTGAGTCACATTGCTGTGCAGCAGAACTTAAGGCAAAACTGAGGATCAGCCACACTTCAATATAATTTTTAGAAAAGAACGAGCATGTCCATAGTTCTCCTCACTCCCTGTTTTTTCCCTTTTGACTCCTGCTCCTTGTTTTCTCTGTAGAGAATGCCGGTTCTCTTCCTGCATCCCCACAATCCATACTTTATTAAAAAACTTTATTTTGTATTGGAGTTTAGCTGAGTTTCAGGTGGACAGTAAAAGGACTCAACCGTATGTATTGGTGTATCCTGGTCCCAAAGATACCCCTCCCATTCAGGCTGTCATATAACTGAGCGGAGCTCCCCGTGCTACACAGTAACTCGTTGTTGGTTATCCATCTTAAATAGAGCAGTGCCCACAACACGTTCTTGAAGACTTAACTCAGGAACTCTGGGAAGCCTCCTTTGGCCCACACTCACCCTCTTTAGCCAGTCCAGGCTTGGTTGGGTAACTTAGTCTGGTTCCTCATCCCCACCAGTCAGTTGTAGCCCTCATCACCCCTAGTAAGTCCCCAGTGCCCCAGTGCAGAGCGCCTTGGAATGCCATTTGCATGGAATCCAGGGCAGTTTTGCCTAGAACCAAGCAACCCTCCGTATAGCTCCATGAGTTTGTGGTTTTAGAATGCCTGAAATTTGCTCTCTTCCTCAAAGCCTTCTTTGAGCCCATCAGCCAGCTCTCAACTCCCATAGGGCGCTGACATGAAGCCTCCACCCTGTGCCAGGTCTGAGCAGTCACTGTGCACCCTTTAACACCTTAGCATCCAACCTCGCACAGAGGGGTAGGGTACCCCAACTTACAAAGAGGGCACCTGGCCAGAGCAAGGGGAAGATGGCACTAGGGTGATAATGTAATTTATCATCCAAACCAGGAAAACTTCCAGAAGGGAAAGGACACTGTTAATCCCTATGGTGGGACGTCACACTGGGACTGTCCCAGCCATTCTCACTGTCACATGGCCTATTTCAGGGACTGCTAGAGCTGACTTTCCGTGTTCATCGATCTGAGGGTTCAGATTGAACTGAAGCTCTTTGAGGACCGAGGACCTGAGTATTCCCCTCTCCTTGTGACTCCCACCATGCCAGCATGGTGTGGCATCTCCACATTTATTTAAGGATGATCAATGTCCCAGACGGCCCTTTACTTTCAACTGCTTCATCTAGTGACAGGCTCTGGCCCAGCCACAGGGGCTCAGGGGCTCAGCAGCATCTGCAATGGTGTGACATGGCCTGCAGAGGGCGCCCTCCTCCCAGCAGCAGCCCAAGGGTTCCTGCAAGTTCCTATTTTTGAATCACCCCTCAGGGTTGTCCCCTCACCTTGTGGATGTAGGCTCGAGCTGGCACTGGGTAGTTGATGCCGTTGATGGTGAAGATAATAGAGGGCAGGGTATAGACAGCAAAACATGAAATGTAGTGCTGTTGGAGAGAGAGAGAGAGAGGTTGGCCCTGGAGATCCTTGTTTGTGTGGAGACAGGGAGTGACCCTGGGGCATGACCCTTTACCTCGGAACCCTGTGGCGTGGCACCGATGAGCTTCTGGATGTTATTGACCAGTCTTCTTGGGCCAAGGATCAGTGATGTTCCAGTGTCCACAAGGGCCTCGCAGCCACCAGAACAAGCAATAACCTTTCTTTTCATGGAGATGCTGAGAGACAGTGGAAAAAGCGGGCATCAAGGTCACTCTGAGTCTCCCCAGAGCTGCCCCCTTCCTGACTGTCTCCTAAACAGCCCTTTGTCTCTTGCCTTCTTTTCCTTTGCTCTCGACACAGCACCTTTCTTGACATCCTCGAATGCAGTACTTGAATACACCAGGATCTTTTGCACCTTGACACAAATTGGTCTTCCTTCCTAGAAGGGCTCCTTGCCCTTTGACTAGCAAATTTCTTCTCATCTTCCAGATTCCAGCTTAATTGTATTGTTTTCAGGGAAGTATTTCTCCCAGTGTTTATCAGTCTCCTGTCTTGGTCACTTTCTGTAGACCCTTCCTCATGTCTAGCATGTACCAAAATGACAGTTCACTATGTGGGTGAGTCATTTCTTGTACATCTGCCTTCTTAGATGTGAGGGCGAGTTTTATTCTCATTGCATCCCTAAAGTGCCTGGCACACAGTGGATGCACAATGTTTCTGTGTTGAATGAGTGAATGAAGACTGTAAAAATAATGAATGAGAACCATCCAGAGAGCTGTATCTGGTGGGGAACAAATAACGGGTCAACCACAGAGTGAAGATGGAGATTCACAGTGGCAGCAGAATCTCATAATAGGGGGAGAGAGGAACTCCTCTGGGAGAGGGTGTCTCCCAGCACTGCTCCTACAACCAGCTCAGACGCTGAGACCCTGGCCAGGAAATACATGACTAGCCCACAGAAACTCCAAAGGACAGGTCAGCTTTTGTTTGAGGGTATCACACAGAATCCTATCAAGTATGCCTCTTGTCCTCAGGTCAGTCCTGGATCCCACCTTCCTAATTCTCTGTTATAGGCCCTGCCCCACTGTGTTCCCAGGTATGTGGGGTGTCTTTTTAATTAGTTGCTTTCACGTCTTAAGACTGCAGCCAACCTCTCTCCACTGCTGGGTAGCTGCTCCCTAAGGAGACCAGTTTTCCCCATTTGCTCAGGACTTTCCCTGTTTTTAAACAGACATTTATCTGTACTGAGAACTTCCTTGGTCCCAGGTAGCCCTGGACAGTTGATCATCTTATAACTCTCTCCAGGCTAGTGAAATTCTCCCTGATCCTCTGTACACCAAACTGTAGAGTCCTCTAACCATGCTCCATGCCTCATAGGGCAGTGGGTTCAGCCCTCTCCCAGCTGCACAGACCTCACTGGACCCTTTTAAAACCCTGGTCAGAGCCGTGGTCAGAAGGCCTGGGGATTATGAACCCATGGGTTGTTTGTGTATCTATATATATGTATATGTGTTTGTATGTGTCTCTGTGTGTGTCTCTGACTAGCTATGCATATTTTTATGTGTCTCTGTGTATGTTTATATGTGTCTGCTTCTGTGTTTCCATGTGTCTGTGTGTCCGTCTGTGTTGCTGTGGGCGGTGTATATGTATGTGTGACTGTGTCTTAGAATGCATTTGTGTGTCTGCCTGTGTCCATGTACAGTAGTGGGAGCATCACTTGGGCTGACCCTCAGAGGGAGAGGCTTACCGGTCCATGTGTACACTCCAGTCACCTGCGTGGATCAATGGTACCCAGTTGAGCTCTCCCTTGTAGTAGTGGTGGTCCACCCCACCAAACATCACCACACTGCCCTTCGCCCTGCATGTGTAGAGAGAAGAGGGGGCTTGATACTTGGAGGACAGTAACGATGGCACTGTCTGAGAGCTGTGCTTGTCTACCCATCAAGGCCTTGTCTACCCAATAAGGTCCCAATTTAAAGATGCAGAAATAGAGGCTAGGAGTGATTGAGATCCAGATTGAGGTCGGTTACTGGCTAATGAGTGGCACAGAGGAGGTTAGAAGCTGAATCATCTGGCTGGGCTCCACCCACTATGTCTTCTGAAGAGGCCCTGGACCTCCTATTACATGAATGTTCAGATATCCTCAAAGGACAGGGTGCTGAAGCATTTTTACTTCCCCTTGTCCAGCTTGTTATTTTTCAGGAAAATCAAGGCCTGGAAGCGCTAAGTGTGTGGGTTCATGTCACCCAGAGTTGGCTCTGTTGGCCTGTGAACTCTACTGTCCAAACGGCCCCACACTCATAAGGGACCCCACCTCTGCTCTCCCTGTCTTGAAATGCTTAATATTTATCGAACAAGGGGTCCCACACTTTTGTTTTGTGTCCCACACTTTCATTTTTCACTGGCTCCTGCAAATTGGGTAGCTGGTCCTGGGCTCCCAGTGAAATGCTAATGAGGAAGGAAAGATATCCACCATCCTTCTCCTTCCTTCCTTATCAAATTCATAAGCAAATCCTATAGCCTTAACCTCCAACAGTTTTCCTGTTGCCTTCCATTAGCCATCCCCCTCAATCACCCCCTTATACCAAGTTACTGATCTTGAGCTCAGGAGCAGGGTTTATTCCAATAAAAATTTATTCATAAAAGCCAGTGGTGAATCCAGGTAGGGCCCTGGGGCCATAGTTATCCTGGGTTAGATTATCTCTCAGGATACTTCTTTATCAAGTGTTCTATAATTTTCATGGAACTGAAAGCATGTTACAGCTAATTTGGAGAAAAGGATTGTCCATCTCAGACTTACTTGCCCAAGTAGAAGGCAAAAACAGGCTCAGAAAAGGCACCTTGATTCTTGAGGTTGTCAAAGATGGGGATGGTTGTTATGAAGGACATGTCAGGGTAGTTCAAGCCCAAGACGCCATCAAAAGGTAGATCCTCAAACCCGTGTTCTTCCATGCTTAGTCCAAATTCCTGATCAGTACTTAGAAGGTCCCCAATCTGTGGGAGAGAAGAGTGTTCCCACTTACAGATA
Source organism: Bos taurus (assembly GCF_002263795.3). Classification (NCBI taxonomy): domain Eukaryota; kingdom Metazoa; phylum Chordata; class Mammalia; order Artiodactyla; family Bovidae; genus Bos; species Bos taurus. Next base: position 37,793,793 of record NC_037356.1, read on the forward strand.
TGTGAAGTGGGGCTAGGACTGGGCTGGGGTGCATTGCCATTAGATCCTCAGAGAATTCAGGCTGGGCTCTGTCTTTGGTGGTCCATAGACGGTTAGACCTACCTGGGAAGGGAATTTGGGTTCCATTTGAGAGAGGCAGTGAATTTTAAAACATCTTCCCCTCTGAAAAACACCACCTGAGTGAATCAAATTGGCCTCATGGCTTCTGTACGGGTGTGGCAACCAAGTCAGGCCTGGACCAATTGGTGCCACCTTGTGGACAAAATGAGTTGAGAGCAAGGTAGCCTTCTCTTTGGCATCACTATGAACTAATGACGGGAATGAACTACATTCTCTGTAAGGTACTGTGGATTCTGGATCTATCCAGGAAGACAGAAGCTGAAAACACAATCTTGCTTGCAGGGTTCTATGAAATTACTGCCTGGGAAATCCACTTTTGGGGATATGTGTGTATTTGTGTGAGTATGTATGAGAGAGAAAGAGAGAGAGGGTAACTACTCAAGTACTTTCGAGGAGGCAGGCCATAGGTTTATTAGATTCTCAAGGGTCCCCTAGAGTGAGAACTCATTTATCAGGCCCCCTGACATCTGAGGCCTCCAATTTCCTACTCTGGATACCTGATCCTTTGACTGCCCCCAGGGTCCCCAGATCAGTTTTGTCCTGTCCCAAACACCCCACAGCAACTTCAATCCTGAAAAGCCAGCCTAGCTCCACCTCTTACCACATGTGTGACCTCAACAAGACCCTTGCTGTCTGCACCTCAGTTTCCTCATATGTCTCATGAGCTAATAAGACCACCTGCTGTGTGGGGTTGTTGCAGGATTAAACCAGTTATTACCTTAAAGTGCTTGGAACAGTGACTCAGAATATGAAAGTGGGTGCTTTTTCCCCTCTTTTCTCGATCACAGCAAAATGAACTTTGAACTGCTCATGGGCAGAGGAGCTGCACGTCCACACCTCAAGTCACTCTCTGGGTTAGCTAATCTGTTTGCTCGTGTGTCACCATGGGCACTGCCTCCCCAGGGACAGGATCCTGTGGGTAAGATGGCCAATATCTATGGGAGTTAGGCTAGGAAGGGTCCTTCCAGATGGTCCTGCATCTGTTTTGAAAGCAGTGGTCACTTCATAGCCAGTCCTGACTCAGCTTCTGTTTACACGTTACCCGAACGGTGTCATAAGCAAGAAATCCCTTCGTGCTCCCAGATCCATAGGTGATGCTGAAGGTCTTTTGGGTAGGCCGGAAGGTGGAAGACTCAAGATGTCTGAACCTAATGTGAGTAGCTGCAGACACAAGAGATGAATGTCATCAGGTGCCAAGGGTGGAAACAGGGCAGCAGGGCAAATGAAGGATGGTCCGGGTACAGGGTGTCTGTACTCACAACAGGCTGAACTGGGGCAAAAGACGGAGGGCACCCACAACTCAGATGAGCCTGTGTCAAAGACAACCTGGAATTCCTGAGGGGGTGTTCCAATGGTGATTTTGCCCACATAGACCATCTACAGGGAAAAGGAGGGAGTGGGTTAGTGCAGAACTGGCTACTCTCTATTCCCACACTGTTGCCTCCCTCTGGGTGTCACACATCTCTTGGGATTACTTTTGAATCACTGTGCAGCTCAAAGCCTTTGATCACAGAGGTGCTTGCATTTGATATATATATATATTTTTTTCTGTGCTACATGGTATGCAGGATATTGATTCTATGACCAGGTGTTGAAGTGGTACCTCCTGCATTGGAAGCCCAGAGTCATAACCACTGAACATCCAGGACCACTGGACACCCAGGAGAGTCCTGGTGCCTTCATTTGAGAATCTCTGTAGTCTCTTCAAACCCAGCCTCAGCATCCCCTTCTCCAGGAGGTCCTTCTTGATCAACGTCAGCCACTCTCTCTAAACTCAGATGATATCCAATCAACATCACACAGATGACCCTTTCATGACATGTATTTACTCTTTGCCTATCTCTCAGGCTGTCATGGGCATTCTTGAAGACAAAATAAGCCCGTTTTTAAAATCTAAATACAGTAACCGCAGTGTTAGATTCTTATGGCCTTACATGGAATACAGGTTCAGTAACTTTTTACTGCTGTGGTTCTTGCATCTGTGGAAGCTGAATTCTTCTGCCTGGGGATTCACAATTGCTTAGCAGTTGGTTGGTTCTACCTTTTGATCAGTAATGGTTCACTCTTCATCTGTGACTGAGCGGCTCACTTAGTTCAGAAGGAACAATCTCCCTCAAACTAATGACACATCTTTGACACAGAAATGGATGTTTACCTGCCACCTGGTCATTGCCAGGCCCTGTCACCAAGATCAAGAGTTGAGGATGAGAGTTCCTTCTTCTCTGGGTGGGGTCCCTGTTTCCCAGGGTTTCTGCCTCCTGTAGGAGTCCCAACCTCAACATCCCACTTGGCACCTCCAGATGAGCCCCAGTGCTAGGCTAGAGCACCAGGGGGTGCTGTGGAGCACCATCCCCAATACACTCACATCCATGATGTTCCTCAGGGGATGAATAGTTATATTTGAGCCACGAGAAGAAATCTGGGACAGTCTGTAAGCCTGTTCCTTCAGGAAATTGTTCAGCATGTTTTTTTCACTGAGGGTTTTTCTCATGGTCTTCACTTTTGTTAGAGGTATTCTTTCATTGAGCATTTGACAAAGAAAACAAAGAAGCTACAATTAGCTGTCAGTGTTAAGGTATATTGTCATTGTAATGGCCCTGTGTATTTTCCAATCATTTTTATGAGTCACCTTATTATCAGAATTTTATGCATATACTATGGTAAAGACATAGGTTTGAATACAGGTTCTTTTCTGCAATCTTGGGTAAGCCATATGACCATGTGGGGTCTCAGTCTCCCCCTCGGTAAAATGGTATAATGCAACAATTCAAACCCTCCAAATAGAATATTCTGGGGATAAGTGAAGTGATGGATATAAGGTACATGAGAAATAAGAAGTCTTAACAATGACAGCCATTAGCATTGCTGTTGCCATCCCATGTGTCCTTCTCGTAGAAGCTCAGGGAAGGAGGTAGAAAGGGGACTCTTATCCTCTTTTACAATGGAGCAGTTTGAAATGCAAGAGGTTTCTGAATTGGCTTGGGTCACACTGCTTGTCAGATATGAAACAGTGTATATAAAACAGTGTATCTATCTCCAAGTTGAAAGAGAATTGATACTTCAAAGAAGAATCAAGGAGATAGGGAACAATTTAGGAAAATTTAGAGGCTCGAGAAGGAAGGATGAGTCAAATGAAAAATTAAAAGAAAACCGCACAGAGAGAAATACACTCACAGAGACTTCCAAAGAGATGGAGAGATAAATGACAGTGATACAGAGATGCAGACATAGACATATACACACTGAAGTATCCAGGGAAAAAAGAAGACATGTTGAATAAAATATAGAAAAGTGCTATTCCACAGGACCACACCTAATTCTGCATAGACTGTGCACTGAACAATTGCAAGGAGTTCTATTTTCAGTAGAGCATGAGATGACTGGACCCCAAGAGTTGTGCAACCATGCAAATCTACACCAAGACCCTTGGGATCCACAGTTCCTATAGCAAGTTACTTATCAATAAGTAAGAGTTGAACATTAAGACTGTAGGGATATATTCCATTCCCTTTTAAACCTGATGGGTGGAAGAATAATCAGATGAAAAGAAAAATTCGAGAAAGGAATATGATGTGGATTACAGTCCCCATACTTACATGACTATGCACTCTGAGGAGGTCAGCAGCCCAAGGAGCACAAGCCACTTCATACTTCTTTCCTGGCTCCAAGTACTGAGGGAAGTTCAGGTTCTTAGCATGTAGTGGTGACTGGAAGCCCCTAGTTATATATGCTCTGACATGCCTTCTTTTCCCCTTTAGGCCACTAAAAGATCTGAAAAAACACAAATCTCAAGATAAAATCTTTACCTCCATCAGTGTCCTTGGCGAGTGGACTTTGAAGCTTCTCAGAATACAGAGAATTGAACTGTAATCTCTTGAAGCTGGGCTGGAAAATCAAACTGATCTTCATGGACATCTACAAAGATGGAGAACCTTGACTACTTGGAGGAAAAACTGCTAAGAACATCATGAAAATGGATACTAGGGGCCATGCTCGACATTCTTGGTTTCATGTCATCTTCCTAGCCACTTTGTGAGATATGCATTGCTGTCTTTGTTGGAGAGGAGATTGCTAGGAAGATAAGTTGTCAAATGGCAAAGTGAAGACTTCAGGGACAGCCCAGGGACATACAACTGGCTTTAGTTAGTGGGTCTAATGGCAGACATCAGGGGCACCTATGATGCCAGTCTGCGTCAAAGATTTAGGGCAGAGCAGTACTTCAATTGCATGGTTTCAGTATTGGAAGAAATGTCATATCCACAATATATTTTATATCATCCAAAAACATACAAGGAAGAAGTGTGTGCTTGGTTCTGGGTTAAAGGCTTCAAAGTCAAAGTTGATCAAGACAAAACTAGTCTTTATCTTAAGAGTGCTAGCAGTCTAGCTCTCACAAACTCTTGGCCCCAGGAGGCAAAAGAAATGATACTAGGACTAGGTTGCCATGTTGGGCCCTGGGCAGCACAGGCCTTACCACCGGGAGCAGCCTTTCCTACACTTCAACCATGCTGGAAAGCAGGCCAGTTGGCCATGCTTTCAAGAGAAGTCAGAAGTCGGGATATTTATGTACAATCTACTGATTTTAGTGTTAGCAACTAATTTTTTTTTCCTGAAAAAACAGTAGGAACCAAATCTCCACAGCGATGTGCTGGAATCAGCCTTCAGTCTCTGCAAGTTTTTATTTCTGGCCTAGAGTTGGGAGTGCAGTGTGAACAGAAAGGAATTTAATTCATGTTGGTTGATTTACAAAGAGACTGAATGCATACTGAACATGTGTGTTTCCTTTCTACTTATAAAGAAAGATCATCAGGGACATACAAACCAATGAATTTAAGTGCTGAAGATAAATGGATATATTTCTGATATAATTTCCCCATAGGGTCTATGCCATGAAAAATTTTGTCTGCCAAACCAAACATTCAAAAAAATAATTTTGAAATGTCTTCCCAATCAAAAAAGACAAAACAGCTGTGGTAGCCAAAGTAAAGACGATCATGTTTAATGACTCATCCAGGACTTTAAGGGCCTATTCCTGCATGAGATCTATCCATGCCTGTCCCTTGAATAAAACAGGAGCATGTCCTGTTGCCAGGTGTATGTAGATGAGGCACTGTGACTTAATCCTCATTTTTGCACATTGTTTAAATTCAGTTTTGGTTGTTAAATCCCAACAGGGGGAATATGATGTCACTGACAAATGACACACATATATTCCCTTTGAACTATGGCGGTGGAGAAGACTCTTGAGAGTCCCTTGGACTGCAAGGAGATCAAACCAGTCCACCCTAAAGGAAATCAGTCCTGAATATTCACTGGAAGTACTGATGCTGAAGCTCCAATTATTTGCCCACCTGATGGGAAGAGCTGACTCATTGGAAAAGATCCTGATATTAGGAGAGATTGAAGGCAGGAGGAGAATGGGAAGACAGAGGATGAGATGGTTGGATGGCATCACCAAGTCGATGGACATGAGCTTGAGCAAGCTCTGGGAGTTGGTGATGCATAGGGAAGCCTGGCAAGCTGCAGTCCAAGGCGTTGCAAAGAGAAGGACATGACTGAGTGACTGAAGTGAACTGAACAAATAGAGAACAAAACTGATAAATCTAATTGCATCAAGTTGTGGACTAGCTGCCCATAAGAACACATTACTTAAATGGCTTTAAAATTCAGAATTATGACTGTACATTCAGAGTGGAATATAATCTAAGGAAAAACAAAAATACTCCTCATCCAAAACAAAACCAAAAAAATCAAAAGAAAAACAGGAAAGAAATCTGAAACTATATTCAACAACTTCAGGTCAGTCCAGTCACTCAGTCGTGACCAACTCTTTGTGAGCCCATGAACCGCAGCACACCAGGCCTCCCTGTCCATCACCAACTCCCGGGATCCACACAAACTCATGTCCATTGAGTTGGTGATGTCATCCGACCATCTCATCCTCTGTCATCCCCTTCTCCTCCTGCCCTCAATCTTTCCCAGCATCAGGGTCTTTTCAAATGAGTCAGCTCTTCGCATCAGGTGGCCAAAGTTTTGGAGCTTCAGCTTCAACATCAGTCCTTCCAAAGAACACCCAGGACTGATCTCCTTTAGGACGGACTGGTTGGATCTCCTGGCAGTCCAAGGACACTCAAGAGTCTTTTCTAACACCACACTTCAAAAGCATCAAGTCTTCAGGGCTCAGCTTTCTTTATAGTCCAACTCTCACATTCATACATGACCACTGGAAAAACCAAAGCCTTGACTACATGGACCTTTGTTGACATAGTAATGTCTCTGCTTTTCAATATGCTGGCTAGGTTGGTCACAACTTTCCTTCCAAGGTGTAAGCATCTTTTAATTTCAAGGTTGTAATCACCATCTGCAGTGATTTTGGAGCCCAGAAAAAAAGAGTGAACCACTGTCTTCACTATTACCCCATCTATTTGCCATGAAGTGATGGGGCCAGATGCTATGATTGTAGTTTTCTAAACGTTGAGCTTTTTTTTTTTATTTCATTTTATTTTTTAACTTTACAATATTGTATTGGTTTTGTCATATATCAAAATGAATCTGCCACAGGTATACATGTGCTCCCTATCCTGAACCCTCCTCCTTCCTCCCTCCCCATACCATCCCTCTGGGTCGTCCCAGTGTACCAGCCCCAAGCATCCAGTATCGTGCATCAAACCTAGACTGGTGACTCATTTCATATATGATATTATACATGTTTCAATGCCATTTTCCCAAATCATCCCACCCTCTCCCTCAACTTTTTAACACTCCTTTTTCACCTTCATCAAGAGGTTCTTTCATTCTTCTTCACTTTCTGCCATAAGGGTGGTATCATCTGCATAACTAAGGTTATTGATATTTCTCCTGGCAATCTTAATTCCAGCCTGTGCTTCCTCTAGCTCAGGATTTTCACCATGTACTCTGCATATAAGTTAAATAAGCAGGCGACAATATACAGCCTTGACATATTCCTTTCCTATTTGGAAACAATCTTTTGTTCCATGTCCATTTCTAACTGTTGCTTCCTGACCTACATACAGGTTTCACAAGAGGCAGGTCAGGGGGTCTGGTATTCCCATCTCTTTCAGAATTTTCCACATTTTATTGTGATCCACACAGTCAAAAGCTTTGGCATAGTCAGTAAAGCAGAAGTAGGGGTTTTTCTGGAATGCTCTTGCTGTTTTGATAATCCATTGGATGTTGGCAATATGATCTCTGGTTCCTCTGCCTTTTCTAAAACCAGCTTGAACATCTGGAAGTTCATGGTTCACGTATTGCTGAAGCCTGGCTTGGAGAATTTTGAGCATTACTTTACTAGCATGTAAGATGAGTGCAATTGTGTGGTAGTTTGAGCATTCTTTGGTATTGCCTGTCTTTGGGATTGGAATGAAACTGACCTTTTCTAGTCCTGTGGCCACTGCTAAGTTTTCCAAATTTGCTGGCATATTGAGTGCAGCACTTTCACAACATCATCTCTCAGGATTTGAAATAGCTCAACTGGAATTCCGTCACCTCCAATAGCTTTGTTCATAGTGATGCTTTCTGTTTATTTTTATTTTATTTTTTAACTTTACAATATTGTATTGGTTTTCTATTTTTATTTTTTTTAAATTTTATTTTATTTAACTTTACAATATTGTATTGGTTTTGCCATATATCAACATGAATCCACCACAGGTATACATGTGCTCCCCATCCTGAACCCTCCTCCCTCCTCACTCCCCATACCATCCCTCTGGGTCGTCCCAGTGCACCAGCCCCAAGCATCCAGTATCATGCATCGAACCTGGACTGGCAACTCATTTCATATATGATATTATACATGTTTCAATGCCATTCTCCCAAATCATCCCACCCTCTCCCTCTACCACAGAGTCCAAAAGACTGTTCTATACATCAGTGTCTCTTCTGCTGTCTCGTATACAGGGTTATTGTTACCGTCTTTCTAAATTCCATATATATGCGTTAGTATACTGTATTGGTGTTTTTCCTTCTGGCTTACTTCACTCTGTATAATAGGCTCCAGTTTCATCCACCTCATTAGAACTGATTCAAATGTATTCTTTTTAATGGCTGAGTAATACTCCATTGTGTATATGTACCACGCTTTCTTATCCATTCATCTGCAGATGGACATCTAGGTTGCTTCCATGTCCTGGCTATTATAAACAGTGCTGCAATGAAGATTGGGGTACATGTGTCTCTTTCAATTCTTGTTTCCTCAGTGTGTATGCCTAGCAGTGGGATTGCTGGATCATAAGGCAGTTCTATTTCCAGTTTTTTAAGGAATCTCCACACTGTTCTCCATAGTGGCTGTACTAGTTTGCATCCCCACTAACAGTGTAAGAGGGTTCCCTTTTCTCCACACCCTCTCCAGCATTTATTGCTTATAGACTTTTGGATAGCAGCCATTCTGACTGGTGTGAAATGGTACCTCATAGTGGTTTTGATTTGCATTTCTCTGATAATGAGTGATGTTGAGCATCTTTTCATGTGTTTGTTAGCCATCTGTATGTCTTCTTTGAAGAAACGTCTATTTAGTTCTTTGGCCCCATTTTTTGATTGGGTCATTTATTTTTCTGGAGTTGAGCTGTAGGAGTTGCTTTTATATTTTTGAGATTAGTTGTTTGTCAGTTGCTTCATTTGGTATTATTTTCTCTCATTCTGAAGTTTGTCTTTTCACCTTGCTAATAGTTTCCTTTGATGTGCAGAAGCTTTTAAGTTTAATTAGGCCCCATTTGTTTATTTTTGCTTTTATTTCCAATATACTGGGAAGTGGGTCATAGAGGATCCTGCTGTGATTTATGTCGGAGAGTGTTTTGCCTATGTTCTCCTCTAGTAGTTTTATAGTTTCTGGTCTTACATTTGGATCTTTAATCCATTTTGAGTTTATTTTTATGTATGGTGTTAGAAAGTGTTCTAGTTTCATTCTTTTACAAGTGTTTGGCCAGTTTTACCAGCACCATTTGTTAAAGAGATTGTCTTTAATCCATTGTATATTCTTGCCTCCTTTGTCAAAGATAAGGTGTCCATATGTGCGTGGATTTATCTCTGGGCTTTCTATTTTGTTCCATTGATCTTATTTGCATGCAATAACTTTTTCCAGCTCTTCACTTTCAGTCTGTATGTGTCCGTTGTTTTGAGGTGGGTCTCTTGTAGACAACGTATATAGGGGTCTTGTTTTTGTATCCATTCAGCCAGTCTTTGTCTTTTGGTTGGGGAATTCAACTCATTAAGTTTAAGGTAATTATTGACAAGTATGATCCCATTGTCATTTACTTTATTGTTTTGGGTTAGAGTTTATACACCCTTGTTGTGTTTCCTGTCTAGAGGAGATCCTTTAGCATTTGTTGGAGAGCTGGTTTGGTGGTGCTGAATTCTCTCAGCTTTTGCTTGTCTGTAAATCTTTTGATTTCTCCTTCATATTTGAATGAGTTCCCTTCTGGGTACAGTAATCTGGGCTGTAGGTTATTTTCTTTCATCACTTTAAGTCTGTACTGCCATTCCCTCCTGGCCTAAAGAGTTTCTATTGGAAGATTAGCTGTTATCCTTATGGGAATTCCCTTGGTGTGTTATTTGTTGTTTTTCCCTTGCTGCTTTTAATATTTTTTCTTTGTGTTTGATCTTTGTTAATTTGATTAATATGTGTCTTGGGGTGTTTTGTCTTGGGTTTATCCTGTTTGGGACTCACTGGGTTTCTTGGACTTGCGTGATTATTTCCTTCCCCAATTTAGGGAAGTTTTCAACTATTATTTCCTCAAGTATTTTCTCATGGTCTTTCTTTTTGTCTTCTTCTTCTGGAATTCCTATGCTTCGAATGTTGGGGGCATTTAACATTGCCCTAGAAGTCTCTGAGATTGTCCTCATTTCTTTTAATTCATTTTCCTTTTTCCTCTCTGATTCATTTATTTCTACCATTCTATCTTCTACCTCACTAATCCTATCTTCTGCCTCCATTATTCTACTATTTGTTCCCTCCAAAGTGTTTTTGATCTCATTTATTTCATTATTCATTGTATATTGACTCTTTTTATTTCTTCTATGTCCTTGTTAAACCTTTCTTGCATCTTCTCAGTCCTTGTCTCTAGGCTATTAATCTGTGATTCCATTTTGTTTTCAAGATTTTGGATCATTTTCACTATCATTATTTGGAATTCTTTATCAGGTAGATTTCCTATCTCTTCCTCTTTTGTTTGGTTTGGTGGGCATTTATCTATTCCTTTACCTTCTGGGTATTCCTCTGTCTCTTCATCTTGTTTACATTGCTGTGTTTGGGGTGGCCTTTCTGTATTCTGGCAGTTTGTGGAGTTCTCTTTATTGTGGAGTTTCCTCACTGTGGGTGGGGTTGTATGGGTGGCTTGTCAAAGTTTCCTAGTTAGGGAAGCTTGTGTATGTGTTCTGGTAGGTTGAGCTGGATTTCTTCTCTCTGGAGTGCAATGAAGTGTCTAGTAATGAATTATGAGATGTCAATGGGTTTGGAGTGACTTTGAGCAGCCTGTATATTGAAGCTCAAGGCTATGCTCCTGTGTTGCTGGAGAATTTGCATGGTATGTCTTGCTCTGGAACTTGTTCGCCCTAGGGTGGTGCTTGGTTTCAGTGTAGGTATGGAGGCGTTTGATGAGCTCCTGTCAATTAATGTTCCCTGGAGTCAGGAGTTCTCTGGTGTTCTCAGGATTTGGACTTAAGCCTCCTGCTTCTCAGAGAAGGCAATGGCAACCCACTCCAGTACTCTTGCCTGGAAAATCCCATGGATGGAGGGGCCTGGTAGGCTGCAGTCCATGGGGTTGCTAAGAGTCAGATACGACTGAGCGACTTCACTTTCACTTTTTACTTTCATGCATTGGAGAAGGAAATGGCAACCCACTCCAGTGTTCTTACCTGGAGAATCCCAGGGATGGGGATCCTGGTGGGCTGCCGTCTATGGGGTCGCACAGAGTCGGATACGACTGAAGCGACTTAGCAGCAGCAGCAGCAGCAGCTCCTGCTTCTGGTTTTCCATCTTATTTTTACAGTAGCCTAAAGACTTCTCCATCTATATAGCACTGTTGATAAAACATCTAGGTTAAAGACGAAAAGTTTCTCCACAGTGAGGAACACCCAGAGAGTTTCACAGAGTTACATGGAGAAGAGAAGAGGGAAGAAGGAGTTAAAGGTGACCCAACTGAGATGATTTGGAATCAAAAGAGGAGAGAGCATGCTAGCCGGTAATCACTTCCTTCTGTGCACTCCACAGTCTGGACTGCTCAGAGATGTTCATGAAGTTATACAGAGAATAGGAGAGGGAGGAAGGAGACAGAGGTGGCCAGGAGGATAAAGGAGGGAATCAAAAGGAGAGAGACAGATCCAGCCAGTAATCAGTTCCCTAAGTGTCTTCCACAGCCTGGAACACACAAAGAGATTCACAGAGTTGGGTAGAGAAGAGAAGGAGGAGGGAGGAGATAGAGGCGACCTGGTGGAGAAAAAGGAGAGTCCAAAGTGGGAGAGAGTAGTCAAGCCAGTAATCTCACTCCCAAGTAAAAATGGTTACTGAAGATTGGGTTCTTAAAGGTACCAAATTGATAAAAAATACCAAAAAGCAAAGATTAAAAATCTAGAGTACAGGTTGGATTTTCAAAAATACAATATTAAAGAAAAAAAAAAAGTCAGAAAAATTAAAAATATATATATGAAGTTTGCTTTAAAAAATAGGGTCTCTCTCTCTCTTTTTTTTTTTTTGCAAAGTAATCAGTTCAGTTCAGTTCAGTCGCTCAGTCATGTCAGACTCTTCATGACCCCATGAATCGCAGCACGCCAGGCCTCCCTGTCCATCACCAACTCCCGGAGTTCACTCAGACTCACGTCCATTGAGTCAGTGATGCCATCCACCCATCTCATCCTCTGTCATCCTCTTCTCCTCCTGCCCCCAATCCCTCCCAGCATCAGAGTCTTTTCCAATAAGTCAACTCTTCGCATGAGGTGGCCAAAGTACTGGAGTTTCAGCCTCAGCGTCATTCCCTCCAAAGAAATCCCAGGGCTGATCTCCTTTACAATAGACTGGTTGGATCTCCTTGCAGTCTAAGGGACTCTCAAGAGTCTTCTCCAACACCACAGTTCAAAAGCATCAATTCTTCGGCGCTCAGCCTTCTTCACAGTCCAACTCTCACATCCATACATGACCACAGGAAAAAACGTAGCCTTGACTAGATGGACCTTTGTTGGCAAAGTAATGTCTCTGCTTTTGAATATGCTATCTAGGTTGGTCATAACTTTCCTTCCAAGGAGTAAGCGTCTTTTAATTTCATGGCTGCAGTCACCATCTGCAGTGATTTTGGAGCCCCCCAAAATAAAGTCTGACACTGTTTCCACTGTTTTCCCATCTATTTCCCATGAAGTGATGGGACCAGATGCCATGATCTTCATTTTCTGAACGTTGAGCTTTAAGTCAACATTTTCACTCTCCACTTTCACTTTCATCAAGAGGCGTTTTAGTTCCTCTTCACTTTCTGGCATAAGGGTGGTGTCATCTGCATATCTGAGGTTATTGATATTTCTCCTGGCAATCTTGATTCCAGCTTGTGTTTCTTCCAGTCCAGCATTTTTCATGATGTACTCTGCATATAAGTTAAATAAGCAGGGTGATAATATACAGCCTTGACGTACTCTTTTTCCTATTTGGAACCAGTGGTTATAAAAACGAAAAGGAGTAAAACAAATTAAAGGAGTAATAGAGGACTTAAAAATAAAAAAAAAATTAAAACAAAATTAAAGAATGATAGTAAAAATAGTAAAAATATATCTAGGATTTTCTCTGTTCTTGTTGTGGGCAGTGTGGGGTCAGTTCATTTTCGGATAGTTCCTTGATTCATCTTATGTATCTCAAGATCTGTAGGCCCCTTCCTATGTAGTCGGTACTAACTACATAGTTTTAATCTATTTCACCTGTCACTTCCAAGGAGGTTCCCTCTGTTTTGGCTTCTTCTGTTTGCTGGTCTCTTCAGTGTCTGATCTCCGGCCTGACACAAAGGGGCGGTGATGGACACTTTTTAGGCTCACTTGTTAAGTCGTGCTGTGTGGAGGGAGGGACGCTGCAAACAAATAACACTGGCGTGTGCTCGTAGTGTCTTGGCCACACTTGGTTTGCCCCCGCTCATGGCGTGTGTGCTCTCCCTGTCTACACTGCTTAGGTTCTAGGTTGCTCTGTGAGGAACTGTCTGAGGCTGGCCCAGGGTTGTATGCTCTTCCCAGGTCTAAGCTGCTCAGGTTCAGGCACTTGGGTAGTCCTCAGAGGTGCAGACTTGGTTGGGCCTGCGTTTTTTGCCCTTCCCAGGTCCGAGCAGCTCAGGTGACCAGGTGTTTGGTGAGCGTGGTCGCTGTGACTTATCACCTCCCCTCTCCCTGCTGCTCGGTTTTCTGGGTGTACAACCGGTGCACCTTCTCAGGTGAATGTGGACTGTCCAGAATCCCAAGAAGTCTTGGTTAGCAATGAAGCCTGCTTGCAGTTTGGTAGATGATGCCTCTCTGGGGCCTGGATTGCCTCCTTCTGGCTCTGGCTGCCCTCGTCTGCCTGTCACTGGAAAGGGATGGCCGGTCTGCAGCCGGCTAGCTCTGCTCAGTCCTTTGTTCTGTAAGCAGACCTGGCGGTGTCTTAGATTAGAGCTTTTAGCCTGGTAGCTATCCCACAGTCTGGTTTGCTAGCCCAAGCTAGTTCCCTCAGATTGCCCTTGGGGCATTCAGGCCCAGTCCTTATGCTAGGCAATGCAGCCCGCTCCTCCCTGGCCAGCCCCTGCTTGCTAGTAATGGATGCAGACATCTGCTCTGCTTCTCCACTGGGGGAGTTACCATTGGGCACGTAATCTGTGGGTTTTAATAATTTATTTATTATTCCTCCTGGTTATGTTGCCCTCTGTGGTTCCAAGGCTAGCCACAGACTCTGCAGTGAGAGTGTTTCCTGGTGTTTGGAAACTTGTCTCTTTTTTAAGACTCCCTTCCTGGGATGGAGCTCCATCCCTACCTCTTTTGTCTCTCTTTTATATTTTTTTCCTACCTCCTTTCGAAGACAATGGGCTGTTTTTCTGGGTGCCTTATGTCCTCTGCCAGCATTCAGAAGGTGTTTTGTGGAATTTATTCAGTGTTCAAATGTTCTTTTGATGAATTTGTTGGGGAGAAAGTGATCTCCCCGAACTAATCCTCCACCATTTTAGGACCGCCCCTGATCCATGGATTCTTAAAGAGATGGCTGATTTCAGGCTCGAAGGACAGAAACCCGAGGGACTTCAAAGACCAATGGGAGCTAGACGGAAAGTCCAGGAATCCAAATGAAAAGGCCAAACATCTACCAGTTTGTTGGGCAGAATGATGTTTCTGCTTCTCAGTGTTTATGGTTCTCTTGGCTTTCCTCCCAAGAAGCAAACGCCTTCTGATTTCATGGCTGCAGTCACAATCCACAGTAGTTTTAGAGGCTAAGATGAAGAAATCTGTCACTGCTTCCACCTTTTCTCCTTCTATTTGCAATGAAGGATGGGGCTGGATCCCATGATCTTAGTTTTTTAATATTTAATTTTAAGTTGGCCGAATGTGTCCAAATGTTAATAAGCAACATCTAATTTGTCACTGTGATAGATTGCTAGGGCACCAACTCACCATTCTGAGCACTGAGAAAGGAAAATAATCATCAATATTTATGCTATCTTTGTTTCTATGAAGCATAGGTTATGTAATTACAAACAGTTCCAGGAAAACAAGCTAGACTGTCCCTTCTGGGGGTGATGAGAGAGTGATAGGGAGCAGCTATAATACAGATGAAGCCTCACTCACTGGCCTGCAGCTCGCTTCCTTCTGTGGAGATCTGGTTCCTAATAACCAAGGACTGGTACTGGTCCTGAACCACTGTGGTGGTATTGTGGACTCCTCCCCTAAACCCAATAGTGGGACATTCTGTAAGACAAACCACCCTGCTTACTCCCAGTTTCTGAACAAATGAATGGCATTAAAATTGGTAGAGGAACAGTTATTTCATCTTAAAGGAGAACAACCAAGTGCAACATAAGAGAACATTCTCTCAATAAACTGTGAAAAGGCATCTGCTTTTTTTGAGAATCAAGGAAATTTGCACATATACTGTACATTAAATGTTCATTTTATTGGGTGCAAAAGATCATTTTTTTTTCACATCCTATCATTTTACCCCAAATACTCATTATGTACATTTTGTGAAATGTTCATCTCATCCCTAAAATACTTCAGGAAAAATGAATAAGGAGTAAAAGAGAGAATGAAATGAGGGTCTGTCTTGATTTAAAAACAGATCTGCATAGCTGCTATGGATTGAATTGTGTCTGCCTTTGACTCCCAATGAGATATTATTAGGCATTAGGGTCTTTGGGAGGTACCCAGGTTGACATGGGGTTTTTATGGTGGTCCCTCATGATGGGATTAACTCTCCCTCTTTTTCTCTCTTATTCTCCCTTTTCCTCCTTCCCTTCCCCCACCACATGTGAGAACATAGCAAGAATAGAAAGACTTGATGCAAGTAAAGAATGTTTTTGCTGGGAACTCAATTGGCCATCACCCTGATGTTGCATAGTCTCCAGTCTATGACAACCTGTGGGACTAAGAGGTTAGTTTTGTAGTTATTGATGTCAAATGATGAAATGTAGGGTTTATGACACTTATTTCTTATATTTGTTATGTTTGAAATTGTTTTGCAGTAAGAAGTTTATAGAAAGTCCATTTTGAAGTTTCTGTCTTAGTGATACCCTGAGGAGCCCAAGATAGCAGATTCTGGCAGGTCTCCAATGAATGAGTGGTTGGAGGACAACATGCTCCTTACTCCAGCTCATCTCTTGTCATATGAAAACCTTCCCCCACACCTGACACCCTTACCACCCCCGTCTCCCATCTTCATCTCCATTACCCTGCTAAGCTGAGTCATCTAGCTCTAGATCTTGATGATTCAGGACAGGGTCTGGAAGCAGAAGGAATGCAGATATTTTTAGAAAGAATGAACTGGGCAGACCCCTCCTTGGTTTTCCCTTCTTTAGTGCCATCTATGGGTGAGGGAGGGCCTGGGCAGGGATGGAGCCAAATGGGACTGTATAGATATCTGCAAGAGAAGGGAGGACGAATTCAGAACCCAGGAACCAGGAGGTGGGAAGCTTGCACAGGACCCAGGAGGGAAGGAAGAAGCACTGGGAAAAGAATAGTGCCTACCTGAGGGCCAGACCTACCTGAGTCTTCCGGTTAAACTTGGAGGTCATGTCCTGCCTGCTGGAATTTCTGCTCCAGATGAGGAGGGGTGAGAGCTGTGCTCACTGCTAATGAGTCACAGGGAGAGGGACAGCCTCCCCCAGGGGCCCTTTGATTCCACTCTAACTGTGGGTATCATCCCAAGCCAGAGAGCAAATGGCAGGTCATCCAAAAGATGACCTACTTTGAATAGTATTTAAAATACCACAAAATTTGACCAAGAGTCCTGGTATATCTAGTTCCCAGAGTTTTTTAGGAGAGATGATTCATCAGCCTAATTTAGGTTTCTGCTGAGGAATCTACAAACTTCCCCATGGGTAACTTCTGACTTATAATTACCTGATCTCATCCCACAGAACCCAAATGATGGTACGTTCCAGTGGGCAAGGCCTCTAAGGTCCTCGGTGTTACAGCAGCTGTGTGCCAAGGGGTCTACCACTCCAGTCCTGAGCCCAGGACCCATGAATATCACCAGACAGTTACGGCCCCCTGCCCACCAGAGGCAGACTCAGCTTCCTCAGCAACAGGTACCTCTGAGCCACTTGTTCACTGATTGGCACTGAGCTTCAGTCTGGAACAAGTGTTCTGGAGCAAGTCCAGTCTCCCTCATCCAAGAGATGGGAAACTGGACCCTGGGTTGTATGATTCACCTTAAGGCTTCAGGTAAGTTTGTGAAGACTTGGGACCCAGGAACTCTGGTTTCTAGGCTAGGAGACTTCCAGGAAGGGAAAGATGAGAGAAAGCTCAATTGCATCCATTGCTGGGTAGCTCTTAGATGTCTGCAAGCACCAGAGTGGAAGTTCCTTTCCATTTGCCCCTCAAGTCTGGTTCTGATTTTATCAGCAGACCTGCCTCCATGTAGCAGCAGGAAAACAATATTCAGGGCTGTTTCTTCTGGGTTGCAGGCACAGTGGGGGAGCCCCAGCTGTAGTGACCCCAGGAGGCAGTCGTGCAGCTGGTGACTGACTCACTCCCAACTCAGAATCCCCAGAGCTCTTGCTCCTCATTCACACAACACAGACCCTTGGGTGACTGGATAACAGGAACCTGCATTCACAGCAAGAAGCATTCTCTTCTCAGCCTTCTGGCAACTTAGATAAGTGTCTTATGTTTCCTCAGGGAACCCCTGGCTGAGGAAGGCTGAGGTCTGAGACTAGCCTGAATGCAGGGGATGTGTTCCCTCTTTCATGCTCAAAATAGACCTTAGAGATTCAAAGTCTTTGAGAGACTTACAATCACCCTTATGTTTTATAGGGACTGTGCTTTATGAATCTGATTGGAGAAAATGGACAGAAACACAGGACAAGGCTGGACATCTCTGGGTCCCAGCTGATTGTGAGTTGAGTTCCAGCCATCAGGCTTCACAGTCAGGTGCTGATATAATTCACAAGCCACCTTTGAGGAAACAAAAGAGGAAAGAGTTTTTGTGCAGAGAGCAGTGTAATTAAAGGGCTGTGGGAATCACATGGGGCAAGATGAAACAAGATTCATTACTTGTTTCTTTGCTCCATCAGTTCTTTGGCATTTCTACTCCTGAGAACAAGTACATGGAAATAGCCAGAGGCATTGGTGGTGCCCCTGGCACCTGATGCTCCTGGTGATAACAAGTTTGTGGACACGTCCCTGAATCCAGAGCACATTCAGCCTCGTGGTAGCCCCAGGTTCTCCCTTCTTGGGAAGGCTGACATGGCTCATTGCTGCTAACTCACAAGTGAAGCATGGGATAAGGTCGTGGTGGTTGACCTGTAGGCCAAGTTCCAAGCATGGAAGGAAGATTGGCAGTGGAAGGGTAGCATTTATTAAGCTTGGATACCTTGGTCTTTAGCAGGGGCTACTTCCCACATCTGGAATGTTTTTCTCCCAGCTTTTTACATGGCTGGGTCCTTCTCAGAATTTAGCATCATCTCAAATGAGTCTCTCTCAGGCTCGCTTTCCCTGGCCACTGCACTCTCATAGGCACAGACTCTGATCCAAAAAGTGCCTAGACTCTTACCTCCGTCAGAAGAATAATTATAGTTTCCAAAGTGGAAAGATGGGAGAGGGATAAATTGAGAGTTGAGATTAATATATGTATACTATTATATTTAATAAATAATCAACAAAGACCTACTGTACAGGACAAGAATTCTCAATAGTCCATTATATCCTGTATGTGAAAAAATCTAAGAAGAATGGATACATGTGTATGTATAAGGTAATTAATTTCCCATGCAACTAATATTAATAAAATACTGTACATCAACTATATGCCTATATAAATTAAAAGTTAAATTAAGGGAAAAAAAAAAAAGGTTACCCGTCGAGACCCATGGGGTTCTTTAGATTCACAGGATTCCTTGTGAATGATGCTGGAGATGGCAAACTGGGTGCAGAAATCTAGACATTATCTGAGGTTACATTTTCCTGAGCTTTGGTGTCTTTTGCTTCTAGTGTCACCTTTGCTTTGTCTTTGGAGGATCTAATACAAAGGCTTGGAGACACAAGCTAGGTGTTAGTTGAAGGATGAGAGGGAGGCGCTAATGGGAGAGTGAAATCCCAGCTCCCTGACACTCAGTTGGAGCACGTCTGAGGCACAACTTATGTCCCCAGTTCCCTGTGAAAACAGACTGTAGCATACCTCTCCATGACTTTCATGAAATCAGACCCAGACTACTTTCATCCTTTTTCATGTCTTGCTTCCCCTGAGACATCATGGTTTCTCTGGGAGATTTTTTTTTTTTTTTTAAATTTTGGCTGCGCTAGGTCTTCATTTCTGCTCAGGACTTCTCTATTTGCAGCAAGCAGGGGCTACGCTGTAATTGCAGTGCACTGGCTTTTCAATCCTGTGCTTCTCTTGATGTAGGTCACAACTCTAGGGCACTCAGGCTCAGTAGTGGTGGCCCGCTGGTTTAGTTGCCCTGGGGCATTTGCAATCTTCCCAAACCAGATCTCAAACCTATATCTTAAGCACTGGATCAAAAGGGAAAACACTCTTGAAGGAATTTGAAATACATCACTTTTAGATGAAACTTGGCATCATGGCCTATTTTTGAGGAGACTGATAAGAGTGTTGTCCCCTACCACGAGCAACCTCCTGAGATCAGGAGTGATTTAGGTTCCCCTCCCAAGTGTTCCTACAGCATCTTGAAGCCGTCCCTGCCATGTGGTTTTGTTCGTGCTTGAGTTTCTGAAATCCACACTAGACCACAGCTTCCAGAGGGCAGGCCTGTCACTTGACTCACTTGTAAGTATACGTCAGTAGATCTTGTCTCATTATACCAGACTCTAATGTCAAGACAAGGCTAACACAAAGATAAGTTATTCTGAGTATTAGGTTACAGGTACAATGACTGTAATCAAACCCTAAATAACATTGTCTTAAATACAAGACAATTTCAATTCACTTTCATATAATGTTAGTGCAGGTCTCTCCACAGAGGTGGGGACCCACTTCTTTCTTGTCACATCTTCCATCTGTGCTACTTACCTCTGGTTTGATATGGCTGCTCCAGCTCCTGTCATTACATGTGCATTCCAGCTAGTGGGACAGAGAATAATACTTCCATTTGGAAGTGATATTTCACTTCTACTCAATTTCCACACTAAGCAGTATGTTCCATGGTCATGGCAAACCTGGGGGTGGTGGGTCCACAGAAGGGCAGGGGAATGTGATCCTAATGAAGAACATTCATGATGAATAACAAGGGCCACCAACCTTCATTCATGTCCCTGTAATTCATTCTTCTTTGGTTCTCCTCACACAGCTCTCAGTCTGTTTTGGCCTACAGATATGGATATGGATGAGGCTATAAGAGAGGAAATGGCCCAGCCTGTACAAATATGGAGAAAACAAGAAAGGAAAGAAGATAAGAAAATATAAAAATGCAAAATCTATAGAAAAGCCTGCTTGTAGTCATAATTTTGCATTTATACAATTTATGTATACTTGTGGTTTATGAATCAATTTATAAAGTAAAAAATAAGAGAAATGTAAAATATAAATATACTCACTAAGCCCAACAAAATAATAAGGCTATATAATATTAAACACATAGTAGTATCAGGATTAAGTTTGGATGCACATTGCAAGAAAGTAAAACAACCATAACTTTAGCAAGATAAACTTGACTTTTCTCTCCCACTGAAACAAAGCTGGAGGTGGGCCAGCCAGAACTTGGGTGGTGTCCATCTTCAAGGTTACATGTTTGTTCAATACAACTTCATGAATTCCAACCATCACAACTAAAATCCAGACAACAGTTAGGAAGTAGGTGGGGAAGGGAAGAGTCTTATCTCTCTGCTTGCATCTCAAAGTCACCAGTCATGACTAAGAGCACGGGTGGGTAGGAAATGCAGTCCTGTAGCTACTGAGCTCATAGCTATATAACAAACTATTTTCAGTTTTGAAAGCGAAGCAGAGAATAGATAATTTTGTAGGTATCCAGCAGTGTGTGCCTTAAAGAACAAACCTTTTCTGAATGGATTAGGCTGAACAGCTGGACACAGTGTGGGAGCCAGAAGGAAGGAGCTGCAATGAGAAACAGCTAGATGGATTTGAACTGAGCTCCAGAAAAAAGAGGCAGACTGGTCAGTAGAGACCTTCTAAGGACTGAAATGAAGATTACATATACCACATGACCCAATATGTTTTGAAAACTGCTTTTCCAACTCAGGCCCCAAATCTCTCTCAATCTTCAGCTTCTAAATACCTTGCCTTTGTTACCTCACATCCTGACCTACCTGTCTCACCTTCCTTATTTCTCTTTACATCACTTCTCCAACTAGTCCACCACCGTTACAAAATCCAGTATTGAGAACTTTTCAACACTTTCTAGAAGTGGGTAGAAACACAGTGACTCTTTCTACTTTAGTACTTGTTTGTCCTGATCAAGGTTGTTTGAAAGGACTGAGATGGCTAGAAGTATGGAGATCTTATGTTTCCTCTAAAATCCCAACCAGGAATGTGACTTCCTTGGACCTGGAGGGAGTGTGTTCACTTTTGGATCCACAGGTCTTAGCAGAACAGTAAGTCCCTTTGTATATGAATAAGTTACATTTCAAAAGGGTGTTCAAAAATCCCAATTTCTTCATAAGTCCAGCAAAGTTACTTAGGTAGCCAATTAAGACAATTGGCTATATATTACTGTAGATTAATAGCTTTATGACACTTTTCACACAAATAATACATAAAAAACAAACACAAACAATAAAAGAATCATTTTAATCTTGCAGTACCTGGATAGGGAATGGCAACCCACACCACTATTTTTGTCTGGAGAATCCCCATGGAAATAGGAGCATGGTGGACTGCAGTCCATATGTTGCAAAATTCAGATACAGCTGAGCAACTAAGCACACCTTTAAAAATAGAACAGTGGTACTGTCTACATTGCCACTGCATTTGTGCTTTCTTTAAGACAGCGTAGGCTTGAACTAAAAGTCCTGCACTATTATACTCCATACGGTTCAGTATAGTAAAGTACACAAAATCACACCCACTTGTTTGGATGTGCCCACGACAATGTGTCAGATCTGTGAACTAACTGATGTGATTGCACTTGCAAATGCACTTTTACATGTTTGAAAATTTTCAACTTGAATGTTTGTATGTAACAAACTTGCTACACAGGTTTTCAGTGAATGTATCTAGTGAAGGAACAAGAGAGGAGAGTAAGGAGCTGCCTGTTCTTTCCCTTTTGTGTGTATTATGGCCACTCTGAATAGGAATTTCATTGGGTGTAATTGAGGCCCAGTGTATGGGCCTTGTATGGGCAAGTGACAGAGGACCAGGATCCCAGGAGGTAGGACAAGAGCCGTGGTTGGTTGAAAAGAGCCAAAAGTGCGAAATAGGAGGAAACAAGCTTTCACTGGTTTATGTGAAAGACTCAGCAAATATCATCCAGATTTGTGTGTAGTGATTGAGCAGTGGATTATAGGAGCAGTCCCTGTTGCCCAGGATGAGCAAGATAGGAGAAGAGAGAGGAGACTGAACTATGAAAATGAAACATCCCAGGTCAAGTATGTCTAGTATTGAAGAGATGTAAGTCCTGTCAATTTATCTGCTCCGTCCTGAGAAGAATTAGAGTTGTAAAAGAGGGAAGGTCCACACTATGCTAGCACCTTATTCTTCTTCTGTCCAGCGAACATTGATTTCTAATGCCATTTCTTTATAAACAGAGGATGCACTTTGTATGATTGAAGTCTTCTAATTTACTGTTCCATATAAACTTTTGGTGCTGTTCTGTGCCCAGGCACATGGGGCTCTGGGGCCTGGCAGGCTCTGTTTCTGCTCAGAGTGCAGTGTATGGGGATTTGCTGTAGTCTGGGGCCTGGGTTATATCTTCAGTCTGGGTTCACATCTGAGGGGTTAACTCTAGTTGGGTTTAATTCTATCATCTTGCTCTTTATCTTCAATTTGTCCCATGTTCTTTCTTTCCATGTCTCTTTTTATGCCTGACTTCTTTGTGACTGAGTAGTTTTTATGATTCCCTTTTATATCCTTTGCCACTTTATTAACTGTAACTTTTTTTTTTTTTTTACTTTATTTTACTTTACAATACTTTATTGGTTTTGCCATACATCAACATGAATCCACCACGGGTGTACACGTGTTCCCAATCCTGAACCCCCCTCCCACTTCCCTCCCCATACCATGTCTCTGGGTCACCCCAGTGCACCAGCATCCTGTATCCTGCATCGAACCTACACTGGCGATTAGTTTCTTATATGATATTATACATGTTTCAATGCCATTCTCCCAAATCATCCCACCCTTGCCCTCTCCCACAGAGTCCAAAAGACTGTTCTATACATCTGTGTCTCTTTTGCTGTCTCTCAAGAAGGGTTATTGTTACCATTTTTCTAAATTCCATATATATGTGTTAGTATACTGTATTGGTGTTTTCCTTTCTGGCTTACTTCACTGTGTATAATAGGCTCCAGTTTCATCCACCTCATTAGAACTGATTCATATGTATTCTTTTTAATGGCTGAGTAATACTCCATTGTGTATATGTACCACAGCTTTCTTATCCATTCATCTGCTTATGGACATCTAAGTTGCTTCCATGTCCTGGCTATTATAAACAGTGCTGTGATAAACATTGGGGTACATATGTCTCTTTGAATTCTGGTTTCCTTGGTGTGTATGTCCAGAAGTGGGATTGCTGGGTCATAAGGCAGTTCTATTTCCAGTTTTTTAAGGAATCTCCACACTGTTCTCCATAGTGGCTGTACTAGTTTGCATTCCCACCAACAGTGTAAGAGGGTTCCTTTTTCTCCACACCCTCTCCAGCATTTATTGCTTGTAGACCTTTGGATTGCAGCCATTCTGACTGGTGTGAAATGTTTTTTAAGTAGCTTTAAGATCCATGGTATGCATCTTTAACTTGCCAACCTATCATTATTAATTATGATAATTATTAAATTATTTATTTATTTATCATTTCTTTGTCTGTACTGGGTCTTAGTGTGGCATGCAGGATCTTCCTTGTGGTAGGGACTCTCTATTTTAGGATGGCAAGCTCAGTACTTGCAGCGTGTAAACTCTATTTGAGACATGCAGGGTTAGTTGCTCAGTGACATGTGGGATCTTAGTTCTCTGGGAAAGGAACAAACCTTTGCCATTTGCAAATGTTTTGCCTTGAAAAGTAGATCCTTAACCACTGGACCACCAAGGAAGTCCATATATTTACATTTTAATACATATTACATGTTTGTCATTTTGGGTACTGTTCATTCCCCTTGTAGATCCAGATTTTCACTTTGTCTTAAATTCCTCCTGACTTGAGACCTTTTAGAAAACATTTATTACATTGGTCTGTTGGTGGTGATGCAGTCTTGTAGTTGTTGTATGTCTGAGAAAGTATTTTATCTTGTTTTTGACATGTATTTTTCTTGGGTATAGAATTCTGAGTCAATTATATTTTTCTCAGCATTTAAGATGTGGTGCCATTGTCCTCTGGCTAACATTGTTTCATATGCCTTATCTGCTGTCATCCCCATTTTTTGTTCTACTGTGTCTGTTTTTCCTTCTGGTTACATTTCTTTGGTTGATTGTCTTAAACCATGAATTATGATGTGCCTTTGTATAGTTTTCATATTTCTTGTCCTTGAGTTAATTGAGCTTCTGTGTTAATGGGTTTAAAGCTTTCATCCTATCTGGAAAATTTTCAGCCAGTAATTATGAAGTTCTTTGCTCTATTCTCCTGTCTTTCACTTCCTGTGGGATTCCGTTTACATATATTTTAGCACTCTTAAAATTACTTCAAATCTCTGTTATGCACAATTAATTTTTCCCACAGTCTTTCCATTTCTATTTTCCATGTCTCTATGTAACATACTAAATATTCTTCAGCGTCATGAATATAAGGATTATTGATGTAGCAAGCATTTTAATGTCCTTCCCTGCTAATTATGTAATATATATTTTACTTGTGTTTTTACTAATTGATTTTTCCCTCATTATGGATATTTTCTTGCTTCCTTACACATCTGGATTTTTTTCTTTTTAAATTTATTTATTTATCTTTATCAGAGGATAATTACTTTACAATATTTAGATGAAAGTAGGACAAATACTTTCACAATTTATATGGAAATTTTAAATTGGATTGTGGATGTGGTCACTTTACCTTTAGATGCTGGATATTTTAAAATTTTTATAAATTATTCCTTTCACTGTTTGCAAACAGTGTTAATTTCTTGGAAATAATTGCATTTTTTGAAGGCATGCTGTTCAGTTTTTTAAGCTGAGATGAAACCAGCCTTTAGACCAGGTTTACGATTTCCCACTAGCAAGGCAATATTGTCTTCAGGGCCTTATTGATCTCACGGGAATTATGAGTAATTTCCACGCTGGTGGGTGGGGACATAATTAGACTTGGTGCAATTTGAGACTCAAGGATTGTTCCCTATAATTCTGACCAGTACTGTCAACTCTCTGCTTAAAACTGGAGGGGTGCCACCTGTACCTTCCCACAGTTCTCTGTATGTAGCTCTTTCCTGTGAACTCTAACTTGTCAGGGTCCAGCCCTGGCTGATCCAGGGAATTCGAAGGGGAGACGGCTTCAGTGAACTGGATACAATAGCTTTAATTAAATATTAATTAGAGATATAAAGAGTAATAGAATGAGGATAGCTCAGCAGGAAAATTCAGTGGAGAAAAGAGGCTGAGTAGCTTGGTTTACGTGGAAAACCAATAAAACTTCAAACCAAGTAGTTTGCACCACTTACGTAGGCCACAGGCGTCCTTCCATTCTCCCTTGGGAGAGGAGACACTGAGGCCTCCCCAGTCGGATCTTAGAAGCCCCGGCAAAATTAGTAAGCTTGGCGGGCCTCTGCAGTCCAGATGGAGACTCAGCCAGAGGTTGAGAGAAAGAATGACACGGGTAGGCCAAGCTTCAGTGAGCAAGGCCCGTAGCTTTATTTTCAACAGGGGCTTTTATACCATAAGTTGCACATAGAGGATAATAGGGGGTGAGAAATCATGCAAAGTCAGCAGTCTTTGATTCTTATCGAAACCAGGGTTTCTTTTCTGCAAACTTATCATATACAAATGGTTTAGGTGATTTACATCATCTTCTGGCCAGAAGGTCTATTAACATTTTATGACTCTGACAAAGGTTTGTCAACTGTAAGACTTATTTTCTCTAAGAGTAATGATTTTAAACTTTGGCGCCATCCTCCGAAGGTGTTAGATAAAGTTGCATTCCTATAGGGCAGAGGTGCAGTGGGTTTACAACAAAGGAAAGAATTTATTACTTAAAGGATCTAAAGTTGATAGCACCAAGGTCACTACTTATTTTTTCTACATGTCAACTATATTTATTAATACACATTCAAGGATACAATACAGGGGATGTGGAAACTTGGCAGCAAGCATTGGCTCATCAATGAAATCTTCTACTAGTTTTATTCTGACAGTTTCTAACTCTCCGAGAGGCTCTAAGCTATTTCAATATCTTAAGCATCCCATGCCTCTTCCAGCTGGGAGACTGTAAACAATCGTATGCATAGCTGTAGAAGTCCGGGTAAACTTGTCAGGCAAGTTAGAGAGCCATCTGAGGGGTTTGGATTTAAACATTCCTATTATGTCCAGGAACTTTATTAACTGGAGCTGTAAGTTAACTCCTTTTCAGAGAGAGCAAGATGGTGGTGGGGGACTGCTCCCGTAAAGTCAGAGGTGAGAACACAAAGCAGTAAAGTAGGCAGACTCTGGTTTTGGGGGTAGATGCTCGAGAATATTCAGGGGGACTCCTGAGGCTTGATCCCGCCTTTGCATATGCCGAGCCTCCTTCCTCATGACCTTTGTCACGGGCGGAGTTCCTCACGCTGGCTCCTGGCACTAACTATATAGAGTCACAAATCTCTCTTCTTGGGGAGACTGTTTGTCTCTGCCTAGATATCCCTTCCATGTATGTGTTGGAAACTAATTCTAGAGTTGAGGCAATTGTAGAACTCACCTTTCTTGCTCCCCCCCTCAGGAATCCATTCTCTGCTGTCAGATGTTTGATGTAAAACAATGCTCTTTCATTAGTCTTTTATACTTTGGAGTTGTTTGAGACAGGAGGATAAATGTGTCCTTTGCTCCTCTATGTCTACCAAAATGGAGGTCCCCCTGCAATCAGAACTCACTGAATGCCTTGTGAATGCTAGGCACTGACTTCTGTGCATAGGTGCAAACTTGACTGGGGAAAAGTGTTGGGGCCTTAGGGAGCCCCAGTCTTGCTGGAGAAACATGCCAATTACAAATAGTATTTGCTATGTGGTGTGTTCAGTTCAGTTCAGTCTCTCAGTCATGTCTGACTCTTCGCAACCCCATGGACTGCAGCACGCCAGGGCTGGCTGTTCTTCACCAACTCCTGGAGTTTGGGCAAACTCATGTCCATCGAGTTGGTGATGCCATCCAACCATCTCATCCTCTGTCATCCTTTTCTCCTCCTACCTTCAATCTTTCCCAGTAACAGGGTCTTTTCTAACGAGTCAGTTCTTCACGTCAGGTGGCCAAAATATTGGAGGTTCAATTTCAGCATCGGTCCTTCCAATGAACAGTCAGGATTGATTTCCTTCAGGATTGACTGGTTTGATTTCCTTGCACTCGAATGGACTCTCAAGAGTCTTGTCCAACACCACAGTTCAAAGCCATTAATTCTTCATCATTCATCATTCTTTATGGTCCAACTCTCACATCCATACATGACAACTGGAAAAATCATAGCTTTGATTATATTGAAATTTTCAGCAAAGTAATGTCTCTGTTTTTTTTTTTTAATGTATAGATTTGTCATAGCTTTTCTTCAAATGAGCCAGCATCTTTTAATTTCATGGCTGAAGTCATTATCTGCAGTGATTTTGGAGCCCCCCAAAATAAAGTCTCTCACTGTTTCCATTGTTTCCCCATCTATTTGCCATGAGTTGATGGGACCAAATGCCATGATCTTCAGTGGAGTTTAAGCCAGATGTGTCGCTCTCCTCTTTCACTTTCATGAAGAGGCTCTTTATTTCCTGTTCAGTTTATGCCATGAGGGTAGTGTCTTCAGCACTGAGGTTATTGATATTACACACAGCAATCTTGATTCCAGCTTGTGCTTCATCCAGCTGAGCATTTGGCATGATGTACTCTGCATATAATTTAAATAAGTGAGGTGACAGTATACAGCCTTTACCTACTCCTTTTCTGTCTGTTGTTCCATGTTCAGGTCTAACTGTTCCTTCTTGACCTGCATACAGATTTCTCAGAAGGCAGGTAAGATGGTCTGTTATTCCCATCTCTGTAAGTTTTATACAGTTTGTTGTGATCCACACAGTCAAAGGCTTTTCCATGGTCAATAAAGCAGAAGTAGGTGTTTTTCTAGAATTCTCTTGCTTTTTCTATCATCTAACAAATATTGGCAGTTTGATCTCTGGTACCACTGCCTTTTGTAACTCCAGCTTGAACATACGGAATTTCATAGTTCATGTACTGTTGAAGACTTGCTTGGGAAGATTACTTTGGTAGCATGTGTGATGAGTGCAACTGTGTGGTAGTCGAACATCCTTTGAAATCACCTTTCTTGGGAATTGCAATGAAAACGACCTGTCCTGTCCTGTGGCCACTGCTGAGTTTTCCAAATTTGCTGGCATATTGAGTGCAGCACTTTAACAGCATCATCTTTTAGAATCTTATATAGCCCTACTGCAATGCCATCACCTCCACTAGCTTTGCTCATAGTGATGCATCTGAAGGCCCATTTGACTTCGCATTTCAGGATGTCTAACTCTAGGTGAGTGATCACACCATCGTGGTTATCTGGGTCATTAATATCGTTTTTGTGCAGTTCTTCTATGTATTCTTTCAACCTATTCTTAATATATTCTGCTTCTGTTAGGTCCATACCATTTCTCTCTTTTATTGTGCCCATCTTTGCCTGAAACATGCCCTCCCTATCTATAATTGCCTCGAAGAGATCTCTGGTCTTTACCATTCTTATGTTTTCCTCTATTTCTTTGCAATGATAATTTAGGAAGGCTTTTTTTTTTAAAAATTTTAATGTATTCTTGCTATTCTTTGGAACTCTGCATTCAGATGGGTATGTCTTTCTTTTCTCCTTTGCTTTTTGCTTCTCTTCTTTTCTAAGTTATTTGTAAGTCCTCCTCAGACAACCATTTTGCCTTTTGCATTTCTTTTTCTTGGGGATCGTCTTGATGTGGTATGTAGGGATCAAAAAACAAAGATCATGGAATTCAGTTCCATCACTGCATGGGAAATACCTGGAGAAACAATGAAAACAGTGACAGACTTTATTTCCCTGGGCTCCAAAATTACTGCAGATAGTGACTACAGTGAAAAAAAGACTGTAGCTCCTTGGAAGAAAAGCTATGAAAAACCTGACAGCATACTAAAAAGCAGAGACATTACTTTACCAGCAAAGGTCTGTAGAGTCAAAGCTATGGTTTTACCAGAAGTCGTGAGTGGATGTGAGAGTTGGACCATAAAGAAAGCTGAGCAGCAAAGAATTGATGCTTTTGAACTGTGGTGTTGGACAAGACTCTTGAGAGTCCCTTGGACTGTAAGGATATCCAACAAGTCCATCCTAAAGGAAACCAGTCCTGAATATTCATTGGAAGGACCAATGCTGAAGCTGAACCTCCAATACTTTGGCCACCTGATGGGAAGAACTGACTCATTAGAAAAGACCCTGATGAAGGGAAAGATTAAAGGCAGGAGGGAAAGGGGAAGACAGAAAATGAAATTGTTGGGTGGCATCATCAACTTGATGAACATAAGTTTGCGCAAGCTCCCGGAGTTGGTGATGAACAGGGAAACGTGGCGTGCTGCACCCCATGATACAGCAAAGAATTGGACATGACTGACAGACTGAACTGAACTGATGTACAGAGGACATAAGGGTGCAGGAAGAAGCCTCGGGATCCAGTCAATCCTGTGGCCCTGGTGGGAGTGCTGAAAGATTTAGGTGGAAGGGGAGGCTTCCCATCCTCTGGTGCAGTTCCTTGAATCCAAGTCAAGGAACACACGATTTTGAATGTATTAACAAACATTGTTTTCTTAAAAAAAAAAAAAAAAACAAAACTAAAAACTAAAAACTGTTTTCTGCAGGAGTGAGAACTTTGACTGAGTTTGTTCTCTAGATTTCACTGAGGGATGTGGAAGGAATATGGAGTGGGCTGAGTCTGCAAAAATTAGGTGACCAGCTGCTGGACGACTAGGCTTATGGTAGACATTCTACACTAGATGGAAAACAAATCCAGAGAAAAAGTGTCCCTTCTGGAGTGTACATGTCAATGTATCACATTGTTTCAGAAGATCACTTAAATCGTGTTTTGGGGCAAGCAAGAAATGCATGATGGGTGGTTTGCTTTTGTCAATTCCTGTGGGTAGTTAGATGACTAAATGTCTGGTTACTTAATTGCATGGTCAGAATTATGCTTGGGAAAGAAAACAAGATGAGGCCCACACGTATTTCACCATTAAACAGCAAACACAGGAAGGCTTCTAAGGCAACTGTAGGTAATTTAAACATGAGGGGCCAAATGGGGACAGATTCATTTAACAGGCTGAGATTGGACTGTACAGGTTCCCATAGTTGTTGCTATGACAAGTAGCCATCACAGCTACTTCTTGCTGTGCTGGAGATGTGGGAAACTGACAAGAGACCAAAAGCCTTTATGACTTTCCTTGCAGTGTGATTTCAGGGGAGAAGTAGTTGATAAGGAAAGGCTAACTGGTAAGGCTGAGGAAGTGAGTAATCTGAGCCAGTAATCAGTAGCTCTTTTGGGAGCCCAGAAAACAGAAGCATCAGCTCAGTCAGAGTTCTGTGTCATGGTTCAGAAATAGATGTCATTTGGCTTGAATCAATATTTAGCCTTGGGGATGGCAGCCATAATCTCTCAACAAAAGATTTCCTTCTCCCCAGGTGGGAGATTAATTCATATTTTTTCCAGACTCAGGAACCCAGAAAGCCCTCTCAAGGCCACTTGCTCTTTGTGAGTGTAAGTGAGTGTTTGCTCAGAGCAGCCTTACTGATTCCTGAACCACTCCAAGCATTTACACTGCCCGTGCCAGGCCAATCCTGTCATTTCCTCCATCAAAGACTGAGAAATACTTCCTCAGAAAGACGTCACCCAGGATCCAGGTCTCTGTAGATGTCCTCACTGTGTTCTCTTTAAAGGTGGTATAGAGGTGGCCTCTAGAATCCTGGGGGAGTCAGAGACACACACCAGTCAGCCTGAGCTCTTATGTGGGACTCCCACAAATATCCAGACCCAGCACAATTCTTGGTTTTATTTCCCTGTTTTGGTAAGTATGAGGGGATTTTCTCAGGAGCAGGGGATATGAGAGTTCATCCACAACCAAAAAGGGCCAAGACATGTAGTTTCCATGAGGAAGGGTATGGGGGAGGGGAGGACTGGGAGTTGTGGATACAGAGGAGTGATAAACAACTAAGTCCTACTGTAGAGCATAAGGAAATATATTCAATATTCAGTGATAAACCACATGAAAAAGAATAAGAAAAATAATATATAATTTTTATGTTTATAACTGAGTCACTTTGCTGTGCAGCAAAAGTTAACGCAACACTGAAGATTAGCCACACTTCAATAAAATCTTTAGAAAAGAATAAGAGTGTCCATAGTTCTCCTCACTCCCTGTTTCCTTCCTTCTGACTCCTGCTGCTTGTTTTCTCTGCAGAGAATGCCCGTTTGCCTCCTGCGTCCCCATAATCAGTACTTTATTAAAAAGAAAAAAAACCTTTATTTTGTATTGGAGTATAGCTGATTAAAAATATTCTGAGTTTCAGGGGGACAGTAAAGGGAATCACCCATACGTATGCATGAATCCTGGTCCCCAAAATACCCCTCCCATCCAGGCTGCCATATAATTGAGCAGAGTTCCCTGTGCTACACAGTAACTCGTTGCTGGTTATCCATCTTAAATAGAGCAGTGCCCACAGCACATTCTTGAAGACTTAACTTAGGAACTCTGGGAAGCCTCCTTCAGGCTGCACTCACCCTCTTTGGCCACTCCAGGCTTGGTTTGGTAACATACTCTGGTTCCCCATCCCCATCGGTCAGTCCGTAGCCCTCATCACCACTAGTAAGTCCCTCATTTCAGAGCACCTTGGGATGCCATTTGCATAGAATCCAGTGAAGTTTGCCTAGAACCAAGCAACCTTCCATATGGCTCAATGAGTTTGTGATTTTACAATTCCTGAAATTCCCTCCCTTCCTCAAAGCCTTCTTTGAATTCATCAGCCTGTTACGAACTCCCACAGGGAGCTGACATGAAGCCTCCACCCTGTGCCGGGGCTGAGCAGTCACTGTGCACTCTTTATTCACCTTAGTATCCAACATCCCCACAGAGGGGTCGGTACCCCAAATCACAAAGAGGGCACTTGGCCAGAGCAAGGGGAAGATGCAGCCGAGAACCAGGCTGACAATGTAATTTATCATCCAAACCAGGAAAACTGCAAGAGGGAAGGGAGACTGTTAATTCCTATGGTGGGAGATCACACTGAGAGTGTCCCCAGCCATTCTCCTTATCAAATGGCCTATTTCAGGAACTGCTAGAGCTGACTTTCTGTGTTCATCCATTTGAGGATTTAGATTGAACTGAAGCTCTTTGAACACTGAGGACCTGAGTGTTCCCCTCTCCTTGTGACTCCCACCATGCCAGCATGGCGTGGTGTCTCCACATTTATTTCAGGATGATCAGTGTCCCAGACAGCCCTTTACTCTCAAGTGGTTTTTTTTTTTTTTTTTCTTGCAGGCACTGGCCCAGCCACAGGGCTCAGCAGCATCTGCAATGGTGTGACAT
Source organism: Bos taurus (assembly GCF_002263795.3). Classification (NCBI taxonomy): domain Eukaryota; kingdom Metazoa; phylum Chordata; class Mammalia; order Artiodactyla; family Bovidae; genus Bos; species Bos taurus. Next base: position 37,826,425 of record NC_037356.1, read on the forward strand.
GGCTTGCAGAGGGCGGCCTTCTCCCAGCAGCAGGCCAAGGGTTATTTGAAGTTCCTATTTGAGAACCACCCCTCAGTCTTCTCCCCTCACCTTGAGGATGTAGGCTTGAGCTGGGACTGGGTAAGTGATACCATTGATGGTGAAGATAATAGAGGGCAGGATATTGATGGCAAAACATGAAATGTACTGCTGTTAGAGAGAGAAGGAGAGAGGTTGGCCCTGGAGATCCTTCTTGTGTGTGGAGCCTGGGAGTGACCCTGGGGCATGATCCTTCACCTTGGAACTCCGTGGCATGGCGCCGATGAGCTTCTGTATGTTATTGAAAAGTCTTCTTGGGCCAAGGATCAGTGATATCCCGGTGTCCACAAGGGCCTTGCAGCCACCAGAACAAGCAATAACTTTTCTTTTCATGGAAATGCTGAGAGACAATGGAAAAAGCGGGCATCAACGTCACTCTGAGTCTCCCCAGAGCTGCCCTCTTCCCGACTGTCTCCTAAACAGCCCTTTGTCTCTTGCCCTCTTTTCCTTTGCTCCTGATACGGCACCTTCCTTGACATCCTTGAATGCAGTACTTGAATACACCAGGCTCTTCTGCACCTTGACACAAGCTGGTCTTCCTTCCTAGAGGAGTCCCCTCCCCTTTGACTAGCAAATTTCTTCTCATCTTCCAGATTCCAGCTTAACTGTCATGGTTTCAGGGAAGTCTTTCCCCTGGTGTTTATCAGTCTATTTTCTTGACAGTCCCTGTAGACCCTTCCTCATGTCTAGCATGTGCCAAAGTCACAATTCACTATGTGTGTGTCCCATTTCCTGTGCAGCTACCTTCTTAGATGTGAGGGCAAGTTTTATTCTCATTGCCTCCCTAAAGTGCCTGGCACACAGCGGATGCACAATGCTTGTCTGTTTAGTGAGTGAATGAAGACCGTGAAAATAATGAATGAGAAACATCCAGAGAGCTGTATCTGGTGGGGAACAAATAACGGGTCAATCACAGAGTGAACATGGAGATGCTCAGGGGCAGCAGATTCTCATAGTAGGGGGAGAGAGAGGCGCCTCTGGGAGAGGGTGTATCCAAGCACTGCTCCTACAACCAGCTCAGACCCTGAGACCCTGGCCAGGAAATACATGACTAGCCCACAGAAACCCCAAAGGACAGGTCACCTTTTGTCTGAGGGTATCACACAGAATCCTATCAGTTATGCCTCTTGTCCTCAGGTCACTCTGGATCCCACCTTCCTGATTCTCTGTTATAGCCCCTGCCCCACTGTGTGCCCAGGTACGTGGGGTGTCTTTTTTATTAGTTGCTTTCATGTCTTAAGACTTCAGCAAATCTCTCTACAGTGCTGAGTAGTTGCTCCCTTAGGAGACCAGTTCTACCCATTTGCTCAGGACTTTCCATATTTTAAAATTCATATTTATCTGTACTGAGAACTTCCTTGGTCCCAAGTAGTCCTGGACAGTTGGTCATCTTATAACTATGTTCAGGCTGGAGAAATTCTCGCTAATCCTCTGTACACCACACTGTAGAGTCCTCTAATCATGCTCCAAGCCTCGCAGGGCAGTGGGTGCAGCCCTCTCCCAGCTGCACAGACCACTCCGGACCCTTTTAGGATCCTGGTCAGAGCCCTGGTCAGAAGGCCTGGGGTAATTATGAACCCATGAGTTGTGTGCAATCTATGTGCTTGTGTGTTTGTTTGTATATGTGTTTGTATGTGTCTCTGTGTGTGCTTGTGTGTCTCTGACTAGCTATGCATGTTTTTATGTGTCTCTGTGTATGTTTATATGTGTCTGCTTGTGTGTTTCCATGTGTCTGTGTGTCTGTCTGTGTCGTTGTGGGTGGTGTATATGTCTGTGTGACTGTGTGTCTGAGAATGCATTTGTGTGTGTCTGCCTGTGTCCATGTACAGTAGCGGGAGCATCACTTGGGTTGACCCTCAGAGGGAGAGGCTTACCTGTCCATGTGTACACTCCAGTCGCCCATTTCAATCAATGGTACCCAGTCGAGCACTCCCTGGTAGTAGGATTTATCCACCCCACCAAACATCACCTCACTACCTTTCACCCTGCATGTGTATAGAGAAGAGGTGGGGGGATCCTTGGAGGACAGTAACAGCAGCACTGTCTGAGAGCTGTGCTGGTCCACCCACCAAGGTCCTAATAAGGTCCCCATGTACAGATGCAGAAATTGAGTCTAGGAGCCATTGAGATCCAGACCAAGGTAGGTTACTGGCTGTGAGTGGCACAGAAGAGGTTAGAAGCTGAGTCACCTGGCTGGGCTCCACCCACTCTATCTTCTGAAGATGCCATGGACCTTTTGCGACCTGAGTGCTCAGATACACTCAGAGGACACGGTGCTGAAGCATAATGGCTTTTTCCTTGTCCAGCTTGTCATTTTTCAGGAAAATCAAAGCCTGGGAGTTCTAAGGGTGTGGGTTCAGGTCACCCAGAGTTGGCTGCACTGGCCTGTGACCTCTACTGGCCTGTGACCTCTACTGTTCAAAGGGCCCCACACTCAGAAGGGACCCCACCTCTGCTCTCCCTGTCTTGAAATGCCTAATATTTCTTGAACAAGGGGTCCCACATGTTTTTTTTTGTGTCCCACACTTTAATTTTCACTGGCTTCTGAAAATTGGGTAGCTGGCCCTGGGGTCCCAGTGAAATGCTAAAGATATCCACCATCCTTCTCCTTCCTTCTTTATTAAGTTCATCAGCAAATCCTACTGCCTTTTCCTCCAACATGTTTCTTGTTGCCTTCCATTAGCCTTCCTCCTCACTCATCCCCCTATACCAAGTTACTGGTCTTGAGACCTGGAGCAGGGTTGTGTTCCAATAAAACGTTATTTATAAATGCCTGTGGTGAAACCAGGTATGGCCCTTGGGCTATATTTATCCTGGGTTAGATTCTCTCTCAGGATACTTCTTTATCAAGTGTTCTATACTTTTCGTGCAACTGAAAGCATCTTACAGCTAATATGGAGAAAGGGATTGTCCATCTCAGACTTACTTGCTCAAGTAGAAGGCAAAAACAGGCTCAGAAATGGCACCTTGATTCTTCAGGTTGTTAAAGATGGGGATGGCTCCAGAGAAGGATAGTCTGGGGTAGTTCAAGCCCAAGATGCCATCAAAAGGTATACCCTCAAACCCGTATTCTGCCACGCTTAGAGCGAACGGCTGGTCAGTACTTACAAGGTCCCCAATCTGTGGGAAATAGGGGTGTTCTCACTACAGATATGTGAAAAGGGGCTAGGACTGGGCTGGGGTGCATTGCCATAAAATCCTCAGAAAAGAATTGAGGCTGGGCTGTGTCTTTGATGGACTTCAGAAGGTTAGACCAAGCTGGGAGAGAATTTGGTTTCCATTTGAGAGAGGCTATGAATTTTAAAACATCTGCCCCTCTGAAAAACACCACCTGAGTGAGTCATATTGGCCTTGTGGCTTCTGTACAGGTGGGGCAACCAAGAGTCAGGCCAGGACCCATTGGTGCCCCCTTGTGGAGAAAATGAGTCGAGAGCAAGGTAGCCTTCTCTTTGGCATCACTATGACCTAATGACAGGAATGTACTGCATTCTCTGAAAGGTACTGTGAATTCTGCATCTGTCCAGGAAGACAGAAGCTGAAAACTCAGTCTTGCTTGCAAGGATCTATGAAAATACTGCCTTGGAAATTCCCTTTTGGGGATATGTGTGTATTTGTGTGAGTGTGTATGAGAGAGAAAGAGAGAGAGGGAACTACTCAAGTACTTTAGGGAGGCAGGCCATAGGTTTTATTAGACTCTCAAAGACCCTCTAGAGTGAGAACTCATTTATCAGGCCCCCTGACATATCTGGCCTCCAGTTTCCAACTCTGGATACCTGAAGCCCTTGACTGCCCACAGGGTCCCTTGATCAGTTTTGTCCTGTCCCTAAACACCCCACAGCAACTTCAGTCTTGAAAAGCCAGCCCAGTTCCACCATTTACCACATGTGTGACCCCAGCAAGGCTCTTGCTGTCTGTACCTCAGTTTCCTCATATGTCTCATGAGCCAACCAGACCACCTGATGTGTGGGGTTGTTGCAGGATTAAACCAATTATTACCTGAAAGTGCTTGGCACAGTCTGTGAATATAAAAGTAGGTGCTTTTCCCCCCCTCTTTTCGCTTCCAGCAAATTGAACCTTGAACTGCTCATGGTCAGAGGAGCTGCAAGTCCACACCTCAAGTCACTCTCTGGGTTAGCTAATCTGTTTGCTCATGTGTTACCACGGGCACTGCCTCCCCAGGGACAGGATCCTGTGGGTAAGATGGCCAGTATCTATGGGAGTTAGGCTAGGAAGGGTCCTGCAGATGGTCCTGCATCTGTTTTGCAAGCAGGGGTCACTCCATAGCCAGTCCTGACTCAGCTTCTGTTTACACGTTACCTGAACAGTGTCATAAGCAAGAAATCCCTTCATGTTCCCAGATCCATAGGTAATGCTGAAGGTCTTCTGGGTAGGCCAGAAGGTGGAAGATTCAAGATGTCTGAATCTAACGTGTGTAGCTGCAGACACAAGAGATGAGTGTCATCAGGTGCCAAGGGTGGAAAACAGGGCGGCAGGGCAAGTGAAAGATGGTCCAGGTACGGGGTGTCTGTACTCACAACAGGTTGGGCTGGTGCAAAAGACGGAGGTCACCCACAAGTCAGATGAGCCTGTGTCAAAGACAAACTGGAATTCCTGAGGGGGTGTTCCAATGGTGATGTTACCCATGTAGAGCATGTACAGGGAGAAGGAGGGAGTGGATTAGTGCAGAACTGGCTACCCTCTATTCCCACACTGCTGCCTCCCTCTGGGTGTCAAATATCTCTTGAGATCACTTTCTAACTACTGTGAAGCTCACAGCCTTTGATCACAGAGGTGCTTGCATTTGATATTTTTTTTCCTGTGCTGCATTGTATGCAGGATATTGATTCTATGACCAGGCGTTGAAGTGGTACTTCCTCCATTGGAAGCCCAGAGGCATAACCACTGGACCTCCAGGAAGCTGGACACCCAGGGAAGTCCTGGTCCCTTCATTTGAAAAGCTCTGTAGTTTCTTCAAACCCAGCTTTAGGACCCCCTTCTCCAGGAGATCCTTCTTGATTAACCCCAGCCACTCCCTGCAAACTCAGACCACATCCAATCAACATCACGCAGGTGACTCTTTCATTTGACATGTATTTACTTTTTGCCTATCTCTCAGGCTGGCATGGACATTCTTGAAGGCAAAATAAGCCCCTTTTCTAATCTAAGAACAGTAACCAGTGTTAGATTCTTATGGCCTTACACAGAATACGGGTTCAATAACTTTTTCCTGCTGTGGTTCTTGCATCTGTGGAAACTGAATTCCTCTGCCTGGGGATTCACAATTGCTTTGCAGTTGGTTCTACCTTTTGATCAGAGATGGTTCATTCTTCATCTGTAACTGAGTGACTCCCTTAGTTCAGAAGGAACTGCTGCTGCGGCTAAGTTGCTTCAGTCGTGTCCGAATCTGTGCTACCCCGTAGACAGTAGCCCACCAGGCTCCCCCGTCCTTGGGATTCTCCAGTTAAGAACACTGTAGTAGGTCGTCATTGCCTTCTCCTCAGAAGGAACAATCTCCATCAAACTAATGACACATCTTTGACACAGAAATGGAAGTTTACCTGCCACCTGGTAATTTCTGGGCCCAGTCACCAAGACCAAGAGTTGAGGATGATAGTGCCTTCTCCTCTGGGTTGGGCGTCTTTTGCCCAGGGTTTCTGCCTCCTGCAGGAGCCCCAGACCCAACATCCCATGTGGCATCTCCAGATGAGCCGCAGTGCTAGGCTAGAGCACCAGGGGGCGCTGTGGAGCATCATCCTCCCAAAACACATCCATGATGTTCCTCAGGGGGGTGAATAGTTCTATTTGAGCCACGAGAAGAAATCTGGGACACTCTGTAAGCATGTTCCTTCAGGAAATTGCTCAGCATGTTTTTTTCACTGAGGGTTTTTCTCATGGTCTTCACTTTTGTTAGAGGTATTCTTTCATTGAGCATTTGACAAAGAAAACAAAGAAGCTACAACTAGCTGTCAGTGTTAAGATATAACTGTCACTGCAATGGCACTGTGTATTTTCTAATCATTTTTATGAGTCATCTTATTATCAGAATTTTATGCATATACCATGGCAAAGACATAGGTTTGCATAAAGATTTTGTTCTGTAATGTTGGGTAAGCCATATGACCATATGGGGTCTCAGTCTTCCCTCAGTAAAATGGTGGCATGTAATGATTCAAACCCTCCAAATAGGATATCTTGGGGATAAGTGAAGTGATGGATATAAGGTGTCTGATAAATAGGAAGTCTCAACAACGACAGCCACTAGCACTGCTGTTGCCATACCACTGTATCCTTCTCATAGAAGCTCAGGGAAGGAAGTAGAAGGGGGATTCCTGTTCTCTTTTACCAGGGAGAAATTGGAAATGCAAGAGGCCTGTGAATTGGCTGTGGTCACACTGCTTGTCAGATATAAAACAGTGTATAAGTAGCTCTCCCAATCTTTCCCAAGTTGAAAAAAAAGATAGCTGAAAAAAGAATCCATGAGATAGGGAACAAGTTAAGGAAATGTAGAGGCTCGAGAAGGAATGATGAGTCAAATGAAAAATTAAAGGAAAACAATACAGAGAGAAGTACACTCAGAGACTTCCAAAGAGATGGAGAGATAAATGAGTGATACAGAGATGCAGACATAGACATATACACACTGAAGTAGAGAGGGAACAAAGAACATGCTAAATAAAAGGTAGAAAAGTGCTTTCCACAGGACCACACCTACATCTGCACTGACTGTGCACTGAACACTTGCAAGGACTTCCAATTTCAATAGGTCATGACTTGACTGGACACCAAAAGTTGTGCAACTATATAAATCTACACCAAGACCCTGGGACCCACAGTTCCTATAGCAAGGTACTTATCTATAAGTAAGGGTTGAACTTTAAGATTGTGAGGGAAATATTCCATTCCCTTCTAGGCCTGATGAATAGAATAATCAGATGAAAAGAAAAATCACAGAAATGAATATGATGTGGCTTACAGTCTCCATACTTACATGACTATACACTCTGAGAAGGCCACCAGGCCGAGGAGCACAAGCCACTTCATGCTTCTTTCCTGGATCCAAGTACTTAGGGAAGTTCAGGTTCTTAGCATGTAGTGGTGACCTGGAGCCCCTAGTTATATATGCTCTGACATGCCCTAGTTTAGCCCTTTAGGCCACTAATAGGTCTGAAAAAAAAACACAAAGGTCTCAATAAAATCTTTACCTCCATCAGTGTCCTTGGCGAGTGGACTTTGAAGCTTCTCAGAATATGGAGAACTGAACTGTAATTTCTTCCTTGAAGCTTAGCTGGAAAATCAAACTGATCTGCATGGACGTGTACAAAGATGGAAAACCTTGCCTACTTGGAGAAAAAAAAAAAAAACTGCTAAGAACATCATGAAAATGGATTCCAAGGGCCATGCTTGACATTCTTGTTTTCATGTCATCTTCAACATTCAGAAAAGGAAGATCATGGCATCTGGTCCCACCACTTCATGGGAGATAGATGGGGAAACAGTGGAAATAGTGTCAGACTTTATTTTTCTGGGCTCCAAAATCACTGCAGATGGTGACTGCAGCCGTAAAATTAAAAGATGCTTACTCCTTGGAAGGAAAGTTATGACCAACCTAGATAGCATATTCAAAAGCAGAGACATTACTTTGCCAACGAAAGTTCATCTAGTCAAGGCTATGGTTTTTCCTGTGGTCATGTATGGATGTGAGAGTTGGACTGTGAAGAAGGCTGAGTGCTGAAGAATTGATGCTTTTGAACTGTGGTGTTGGAGAAGACTCTTGAGAGTCCCTTGGACTGCAAGGAGATCCAACCAGTCCATTCTGAAGGAGATCAGCCCTGGGATTTCTTTGGAAGGAATGATGCTAAAGCTGAAACTCCAGTACTTTGGCCACCTCATGCGAAGAGTTGACTCATTGGAAAAGACTCTGATGCTGGGAGGGATTGGGGGCAGGAGAAGAGGATGACAGAGGATGAGATGGCTGGATGGCATTGCTGACTCAATGGACGTGAGTCTGAGTGAACTCTGGGAGTTGGTGATGGACAGGGAGGCCTGGTGTGCTGTGATTCTTGGGGTCGAAAAGAGTCGGACACGACTGAGCGACTGATCTGATCTGATCCTAGCCACTTCATGAGATAATGCATTGCTGTCTTCATTGGAGAGGAGATTGCTAGGAGGATAAGTTGTCAAATGGCAAAGTGAAGACATCAGGGACAGCCCAGGAACATACAACTGGTTTTAGTTAGTGGGTCTAATGGCAGACATCAGGGGCACCTATGATGCCAGTTTGCATCAAAGATTTAGGGCAGAGCAGTATTTCAATTGCATGGTTTCCGTATTGGAAGAAATGTCATATGCATCCACAAGATATTTTATATCATCCAACAAGTGTACAAGGAAAAAGTGTGTGCTTGGTTCTGGGTTAAAGGCTTCAAAGTGAAAGTTGATCAAGACAAAAGTAGTCTTTATTTTAAGAGAGCTAGCAGTCTAGTTCTCACAAACTCATGTCCCCAGGAGGCAGGAGATATGATACTAGGACTAGGTTGCCATGTTGGGCCCTGGGCAGCACAGGCCTTACCACTGGGAGCAGCCTTTCCTCCACTTCATTCATGCTGGAAAGCAACCCAGTTGGCCATGTTTTCAAGAGAATCAAAAGTTTGGATATTTATGTACAATCTACTGACTTTAATGTTAGCAACTAATTTTTTTTCCCCAAAGAACTGTGGGAACGAAAACTCCACAGTGATGTGCTGGAATCAGCCTTCAGTCTCTGTAAGTTTTTATTTCTCCCCTAAAGTTGGCAGTGCAGTGGGGACAGAGAGGAATTTGATTCATGTCGGTTGATTTAAAAAGAGACTGGATGCATACTGAACATGTGTGTGTGTTTCCTTTCTATTTATAAAGAAAGATCACCGGGGACAACAAACCAACGAATTTAACTGCTGAAAATAAATGGATATACTTCTGATATAATTTCCCCATAGGGTCTATCCCGTGAAAAATTTTGTCTGCCACACAAAACATACAAAAAAAAAAATTGTGAAATGTCTTCCCAATCAAAGAAGACAAAACAAATGTGGCAGCCAAGTAAAGACAATGGTGTTTAATGACTCATCCAGGATTCCCAGGGCCTAATCCTGCATGAGATCTATCACTGACTATCCCTTGAATACAACAGGAGCCTCTCCTAGTCACCAGATGTGTGTAGATCGGACACTGTGTCATAACACTTATTTTTGCGCATTGTTTAAATTCAGTTTTCATGGCTAAATCCCAACAGGGGGAATATGACATCCCTGACAAATGACACATATATATGCCCTTTAAACTATGGCATTGGATAAGACTCTTGAGAGTCCCTTGTACTGCAAGGGGATAAAACAAGTCCATCCTAAAAAAAATCAGTCCTGAATATTCACTGGAAGGACTGATGCTGAAGTTGAAGCTCCAATTATTTGCCCACATGATGGGAAGAACTGACTCATTGGAAAAGACCCTGATATTAGGAAAGATTTAAGGCAGGAAGAGAAGGGGAAGACAGGATGAGATGATTGGATGGCATCACCAAGTCGATGGACATGAGCTTGGGTAAGCTTTGAGAGTTGGTGATGGATAGGGAAGCCTGGCATGCTGCAGTCCATGGCATTGCAAAGAGACGGACACTACTGAAGGACTGAACTGAACTCAACAAATTGAGAACAAAGACTGATAAATCTAATTGCATCAAGTTGATGACTAGCTGCCCATAACAACACATTACTTAAGTGGCTTTAAAATTCAGAATTATGACTACATTCAGAGTGGAATATCTTCTAAGGAAAAACAAAAATACTGCCCATCAAAAACAAAACCAAAGAAAATCAAAAGAAATAAGGAAAGAAATCTCAAACTATATTCAACAAATTATTGATCCTCATATTACTTGTTATTGTGACAGAATCATATATATGTTAATAGGAAAAGCAAGACAATAATTAAAACTAATGTTCTGAAGTAAGCCTTTCAGTGGCTAGAAAAAGAGGTTCACTAATAACATGAAGAACTTTAATTAAAACCCTGCTGTCTTAAGTCTTGGACTGAAATCATAGGTTTGTACCAACTAATTATTTTCCTTTTTATTTTATTTTTTAAAGGAAAATGTGTCCTTCCTACTCTGACCCATGTAAGCCTACAGGCAATGACAACTTGATAACAGTGACTATTCTGAGGTCTAACATGTAGCTTCTAAACACATTTCCCATCAGATGATGCATGGATGCTTAGAGATGTCTGATTTCAGGACTGGGTAAAGAAATGCGCAAAATAATCTTGGGAATCTTGAAGGACCAGAAAGCTGAGGGATTTCAAAGACCAATGGGGACTGGACAGAATGTATAGGAATCCAAATGAAAAGGCCAAACATCTACCCGTTTGTTGGGCAGAATGATGTTTCTGCTTCTCAACACACTGTTTATGTTTCTCATAGCTTTCCTGCCAAAAAGCAAACGCTTTCTCATTTCATGGCTGCAGTCACCATCAGCAGTGGTTTTAGAGGCTAAGATGAAAAATCTATCACTGCTTCCACATTTTCTCCTTCTATTTTCCATGAAGGATGGGGCTGGATCCCATGATCTTAGTTTTTTAATATTTAATTTTAAGCTGGCCGAATGTGTCCAAATGTTAATAGGCAACATCTAATTTGTCACTGTGATAGGTTGCTAGGGCACCAACTCACCATTCTGAGCACTGAGAAAGGGAAATAATCATCAATATTTATGCTATTTTTGCTTCTATTAAGCATAGGTTATGTAACTATAAATGGTTCCAGGGAAACAAGCTAGACTGTCCCTTCTGGGGGTGATGAGAGGGTGATGGGGAGCAGCTATAATATAGATGAAGCTCACTCACTGGCCTGCAGCTCACCTGCTGCTGTGGAGGTCTGGTTCTAATAGACCAAGGACCACTGGTCCTGACCCACTGTGCTGGTATTGTGGACTCCTGCTGTAAACTCAATAGTGGGACATTCTGTAAGACAAACCACCCTGCTTCCTCCCAGTTTCTGAACAAACAAATGGCATTGAAATTGGGAGAGGAACAGTTATTTCATCTTAAAGGAGAACAACCAAGTGCAACATATGACTACATTCTCTCAATAAACTGTGAAAAGACATCTGTTTTTTGAGAATAAGGGAAATTTGCACATGGACTGGATATTAAATGTTAATTTTATTGGAAACAAAGAGCATTTTTTTTAACATCCCATTCAGTTCAGTTCAGATCAGTCACTCGGTCATGTCTGACTTTGCAACCCCATGAATCACAGCACGCCAGGCCTCCCCATCCATCACCAACTCCCGGAGTTCACTCAAACTCACGTCCATCAAGTCAGTGGTGCCATCCAGCCATTTCATCCTCTGTTGTCCCCTTTTCCTCCTGCCCCCAATCCCTCCCAGCATCAGAGTCTTTCCCAATGAGTCAACTCTTCGCATGAGGTGGCCAAAGTACTGGAGTTTCAGCTTTAGCATCATTCCTTCCAAAGAACACCCAGGGCTGATTTCCTTTAGAATGGACTGGTTGGATCTCCTTGCAGTCCAAGGGACTCTCAAGAGTCTTCTCCAACACCACAGTTCAAAAGCATCAATTCTTCGGTGCTCAGCTTTCTTCACAGACCAACTCTCACATCCATACATGACCACTGGAAAAACCATAGCCTTGACTAGATGGACCTTTGTTGGCAAAGTAATGTCTCTGCTTTTGAATATGCTATCTAGGTTGGTCATAATTTTTCTTCCAAGGAGTAAGCGTCTTTTAATTTCATGGCTGCAATCACCATCTGCAGTGATTTTGAAGCCCCACAAATAAAGTCGGACACTGTTTCCACTGTTTCCCCATCTATTTCCCATGAAGTGATGGGACCAGATGCCATCCCATTATTTTACCCAAATACTCATTATGTACATTTTGTGAAATGTTCATCTCATCCCTAAAATACTTAATGAAAAATGAATAAGAAGTAAAATAGAGAATGAAATGAGTGTCTGTCCTGATTTAAAAATAGATCTGCGTAGTTGCTATGGATTGAATTGTGTCCACCCTTGACTCCCAATGTGATGGTATTAGAAAGTAGGGCGTTTCAGAGGTACCCAGGCTGACTTGTGGTTTTGATGGTGGTCCCTCATGATGGGATTAGCCTCTCCCTATTTGTTCTCTTATTCTGCCTCTTCCTCCTTCCCTTCAATGAACATATGTGAGAAGATAGCAAGAAGAGAAAGACTGATGCAAGTCAAGAATGTCTTCACCGGCAAATCAATTGGTCATCACCTTGATGTTGCATAGTCTCTGGTCCATGACAACCTGTGGGACTAAGAGGTTAGTTTTGTAGTTATTAATGCCAATTGATAAAATATAGGGTTTATGACACTCTTCTTTATTATATTTGTTATGTTTGAAATCGTTTTGTACTAAGAAGTTTATAGAAAGTCCATTTTGAAATTTCTGTCTTAGAGATACTCTGAGAAGCCCAAGATAGCAGATTCAGGCAGGTCCCCAATGAATGAATGGTTGGAGGACAACATGCTCCTTACTCCAACTCATCTCTTGTCATCTGAAAACTGTCCCCACACCTGACAACCTTACCGCCCCCCACCATCTACATCTCCATTACCCTGCTAAGCTGAGTCATCTAGCTGGAGATGTTGATGATTCAGGACAGGGTCTGGAAGCAGAAGGAATGTGGACACTTTTAGAAAGAATGAACTGGGCAGACTCGTCCTTGGTTTTCCCTTCTTTAGTGCCATCTGCAGGTGAGGGATTGGGCCTGGGTAGAGAGGAAGCCACAAGTGGGACTGCATGGATATTTGCAAGAGAAGGGAGGAGGAATTCAGAACCCAGGAACCAGGAGGTGGGCAGCTTGCACAGGACGCAGGAGGGAAGGAAGAAGCACTGGGAAAAGAATAGTGCCTACCTGAGGGTCAGATCTACCTGAGTCTTCCTCTAAACTTGGAGGTCATGTCTTTCCTGCTGGAATTCCTGCTCCATTTGTGAAGGGGAGAGAGCTGTACTCACTCCTATGAGTCACAGGGCAGCCTCCCCCAGAGCCCTTTGATTCCACTCTAACTGTGGGTATCATCCCAAACCAGAGAGCAAATAGCAGGTCATCCAAAAGATGGCCTACTTTAAATAGTATTTAAAATACTGCAAAATTTGTCTAAGAGTCCTGGTATATCTAGTTCCCTGAGTTTTTTAGCAGAGATGATTGATCAGCCTAATTTGGGTTTCTGCTGAGGAATCTACAAACTTCCCCATGGGTAACTTCTGACTTTTAAGTACCCAGTCTCACCCCACAGAACCCAAATGATGGTACGTTCCAGTGGGCAAGACCTCTAAGGTCTTCAGTGTCACAGCAGCTGTGTGCCAAGTGGTCTACCACTCCCAGTCCTGAGCCCAGGACCCATGAACATCACCAGACAGTTACAGCCCCCTGCCCACCAGAGGCAGCCTCAGCATCCTCAGTAACACCCACCTCTGAGCCTCTTGTCCACTGACTGGCACTGAGCTTCAGTCTGGAACAAGTGTTTTGGAGCAAGTCCATTCTCCCTCATCCAAGAGTTGGGAAACTGAACCCTGGGGTTTATGCTGCTGCTGCTGCTGCTAAGTCACTTCAGTCATGTCCAACACTGTGTGACTCCATAGATGGCAGCCCACCATGCTCCCCAGTCCCTGGGATTCTCCAGGCAAGAACACTGGAGTGGGTTTCCATTTCCTTCTCTAATGCATGAAAGTGAAAAGTGAAAGTGAAGTCACTCAGTCATGTCTGACTCTTAGTGACCGCATGGACTGCAGCCTACCAGGCTCCTCCATCCATGGGATTTTCCAGGCAAGAGAACAGAAGTGTGGTGCCATTGCCTTCTCCCTGGGGTGTATGACTCACTCTAAAGCTTCAGGTAAGTTAGTGAAGACTTGGGACCCAGGAACTCTGGTTCTCAGACCAGGAGACGTCTAGGAAGGGAAAGATGAGACAAAGCGCAGTTGCATCCACTGCTGGGCAGCTCTCAGATTTATGCAGGCACTAGAGTGGAAGTTCCTTTCCCATTGCCCCTCAACTCTGGTTCTGATTTTATTAGCAGACCTGCCTTATTGTAGTAACCGGAAAGCAATACTGCAGGCTCTTTCTTTGGGTTCCAGGCACAGTGGGGGAGCCCCAGCTGTAGTGACCCCAGGAGGCAGTCGTGCAGCTGGTGACTCACTTTCTCCCAACTCAGAATCCCCAGAGCTCCCAATCCTCATTCAGACAACACAGACCCATGGGTGACTGGATAACACGAACCTGCATTCACAGTGAGAAGCATTCTCTTCTCAGCCTTCTGGCAACTTAGATAAGTGTTTTATGTTTCCTCAGGGAATGCCTGGCTGAGGGAGGCTAAGGTCTGAGACTAGCCTGGATGCAGGGGATGTGTATCCTCTTTGATGCTCCAAATAGACCTTGGAGAGTCAAAAGCCTTGAGAGAATTACAATCACCCTTATGTTTTTTAGAGACTTTGCTTTATGAATCTGGTTGGAGAAAAAGGACAGAAATTCAGGACAAGGCTGGATATCTCTGGGTCCCAGCTGATTGTGAGTTGAGTTCCAGCCTCCAGGCTTCACGGTCAGGTGCTTATGTAATCACAAGCCACCTTTGAGAAAGCAAAAGAGGAAAGAGTTTTCGGGCAGAGAGCAGTGTGGTCAAAGGGTAGTGGGAATCACATGGGGCAAGATGAAACAAGAGTCATTACTTGTTTCTTTGCTCTCTCAGTTCCTTGGCATTTCTACTCCTGAGAACAAGTACATGGAGATAGCTAGAGGGATTGGTGGTCCCCCTGGCACCTGATGCTCTTGGTGATAACCAGTTTGTGGACATGTCCCTGAGTCCAGAGCATATTCAGCCTCATGATAGCCCCAGGTTCTCCCTTCTTGGGAAGGCTGACATGGCTCATTGCTGCTAACTCACAAGTGAAGCATGGGATGAGGTCATGGTGGTTGACCTGTAGGCCAAGTTCCAAGCATGGAAGGAAGATTGGCAGTGGAATGGTAGCCATTCATTAAACTTGGTTATGTTGATCCTTAGCAGGGGCTACTTTCCACATTTAGAATGTTTTTCTCACAGCTTTTTGCATGGCCCAGTCCTTCTCAACATTTAGCATCATCTCAAATGAGTCTCTCTCTCAGGCTTGCTTTCTCTGGCCACTGCACTCTCACAAGCACAGAACCTCATCCAAAAAGTGCCTAGACACTTCCCTCCATCAAAACAATAGTTACCAATGTGGAAAGGTGTGATAGGGATAAATAGAGAGTTTGAGATTAATATATGTATACTATTTTATTTGATAGATAATCAACAAAGACCTACTGTACAGCACAGGAATTCTGCTCAATAGTCTATAATATCCTGTATGGGAAAAGAATCTAGGAAAGAATGGATACATGTCTATGTATAAGGGAATTAATTTCTCATACAGTTAATATTAACACAATGCTGTAAATCAACTATATTCCTATGTAAATTAAAAGCTGATTTTAAAAAAAATGCTTACGTGTAGATATCCATTGAGTTCTTTAGACTCTCAGGATTTCAGATACGATGCTGGATATACCAGAACAGGAGCAGAAATACAGACATTATCTGAGGTTACATTTTCCTGAGCTTTGGTGTCTTTTGCTTCTAGTGGCACCTTTGCTTTGTCTTTGGAGGCTCTAATACAAGGGCTTGGAGACACCAGCTGGGTGTTAGTTGAAGGATGAGAGGGAGACACAGTGGGAGAGTGAAAGCCCAGCTCCCAGCTTTGGGTTGGGGCACGTTTGAGGCACAACTTATGTCCCAAGTTCCCTGTCAAAACAAGCTATAGCTTCCCTCTCCATGACTTGCATGAAAACAGACCCAGACTGAATTCATCCTTTTTCATGTCCTGCTTCCCGTAAGACCTCACTGGTTTCTCTGGGAGAATTAAAAAAAAATTTGTCCAATTACAATTAAAATAAATAAATTTATATTTAAAATAATTTTGGCTGCACTAGGTCTTCATTGCTGCTCAGGACTTCTTTATTTGCAGGGAGCAGGGGCTACTCTGTAATGGCAGTGCACTGGCTTTTCAATCCTGTGCTTCTCTTGATGTAGATCACAGGCTGTAGGGCAGTCAGACTCAGTAGTTGTGGCCCACTGGCTTAGTTGCCCTGGGGCATTTGCAATCTTCCCTAACCAGGTCTCAAACGCATATCTTAAGTACTGGATCAAAAGGGAAAACACTCGGGAAGGAATTTGAAATAAATCACTTTTACATGAAACTTGGCACTATGGCCTACTTATGAGGAGACTGATAGAGGATTGTCCCTGCTTCAAGCAACCTCCTGAGATCAAGACTGATTGAGGTTCCCCTCCCAAGGGTTCCTAAAAGAACTTGAAACTGTCCTGCCATGTGGCTTTGTTCTTGCTTGAGTTTCTGAATCCCACACTATAGCACAGCTTCCAGAGGGCAGGGCTGTCACTTGACTCACTTGTAAGTATATGTCAGTAGATATTGTTTCATTCAGACCCTAATGTCAAGACAAGGTTAACACAAAGATCAGTTATTATGAGTGTTAGGTTACAGGTTCAACGACTGTAATCAAACCCTAAATAACATTATCTTAAATACAACACAATTTCAATTCTCTTTTATATAACGTTAGTGCAGGTCTCTCCACAAAGATGAGGGCCCACTTCTTTCTTGTCACATCTTCTGCCTGTGCTACTTACCTCTGGTCTAACATGTCTGCTCCAGCTCCTGTCATTATATCTGCATTCCAGCTAGTGGGACAGAAAATAATACTTCCATTTGGAAATGAGATATCACCTCTACTCAAATTCCACTTGCCGAAGTATCTTCCATGGTCATGGCAAACCTGGGGGTGGTGGGTCCATAGAAGGGCAGGGTAATGTGATCCTACTGAAGAACATTCATGATGACTAACAAGGGCCACCATTCTTCATTCATGTCCTTTTAATTCATTCTTCTTTGGTTCCCCTCATACAGCTCTCAGTCTGTTTTGGCCTGCAGATATGGATATGGGTGAAGTTATAAGAGAGGACATGGACCAGGCTGTACAAATATGGAGAAAGCAAGCAAGGAAAGAAGATAAGAAAGTTAAAAATGCAAAATATAAAGGAAAGCATGCTTATAATCATAATTTTGAATTTATACAATTTAGGTATAATGGTTGATGAATCAATTTATAAAATAAAAAATTAGAGAAATGTAAAATATAAATATATTCACTAAACCCAACAAAATAATAAGGCTATATCACATTAAACACATAGTAGTATCAAGATTAAGTTTGGATGCACATTGCAAAAAACTAAAACAACCATAACTTTAGCATAATAAACTTGATTTTTCTCTCCCACTGAAACAAAGCTGGAGGTGGGCCAGCCAGAGCTTGGGTGGTATCCATCTCCAAGGTTACATGATTGTCCAATACAACTGCAGGAGGTCCAGCCATCACAACTAAAATCCAGACAACAGTTAGGAAGTAGGTGGGTAAAGGAAGAGTCCCATCTGTCAGCTAAATCAGCTCCTTGAAAGCAGTCTTCCAAGAAATCCCTCTTACAGATCTGCTTGCATCTCAGTCACTAGTCATGCCTAAGAGCACGGGTGGGCAGGAAATGCAGTCCTGTAGCTACTGGACTCATGGCTATATAACAAACTATTTTCAGTTTTGAAAGAGAAGCAGATAATAGATCATTTTGTAGGTAGCCTGCAGTGCCTGCCTTAAAGAACAAACCTATTCTGAATGGATTAGGCTGAACGGCTGGGCACAGTGTGGGAGCTCGGTGGAAGGAACAGCAATGAGAAACAGCTAGATGGATCTGAACTCTGCTCCAGAAAAAAGAGGCAGACTGGTCAGTAGAGATCTTCTAAGGACTGAAGTGAGGATTATACATACCACATGACCCAATTTGGTTTGAAAACTGCTTTTCCAATGCAGGTCCCAAATCTCTCAATTCTTCAGCTTCTAAATACCTTGTCTTTGTTACCTCACATTCTGACCTACCTGTCTCACCTTGCTTATTTCTGTTCACATCACTTCTCCATCTAGTCCACCAACATTGCAAGATCCAGTACTGAGGAGTTAGCAATACTTTCTAGAAGTGGGTAGAAACACAATGACAATTTCTACTTTAGTATTTGTCTTTATCAAGGTCTTCTGAAGGACTGAGATGGCTAGAATTATGGAGATCTCATGTTTAAGGCCTTTTAAAAAACATTTCTTGTTACATTGGTCTGTTGGTGGTGATGCAGTCTTATAGTTGTTGTATGTCTGAGATACTATTTTATCTTGTTTTTGATATGTATTTTTCTTGGGTATAGAATTCTGAGTCAATTATATTTCTCTCAGCATTTTAAGATGTGGTGTCAGTGTCCTCTGGCTAACATTGTTTCATATGCCTAATCTGCTGTCTTTCCCATTTTTTTGTTCTACTGTGTCTGTTTTTCCTTCTGGTTACATTTCTTTGGTTGATTGTTTTAAATAATGAATTATCATGCACCTTTGAATAGTTGTCCTATTTCTTGTCCTTGAATTAATTGAACTTCTGTGTTAATGGATTTAAAGCTTTCATCATATCTGGAAAATTTTCAGCCAGTAATTATGAAGTTCTTTTCTCTATTCTCCTTCTTTCACTTTCTGTAGGGTTCCATTTACATATATTTTAGTATTCTTAAAGTTGTTTCAAATCTCTGTGATGCATAATTATTTTTTTCCCACAGTCTTTCCATTCCTATTTTTCATGTCTCTATTTAACATACTCAGTATTCTTCAGCTTCATGAATATAAGGATTATTGATGTAGTAAACATTTTAATGTCCTTCCCTGCTAATTATGTAATGTATATTTTAACTGTGTTTTTACTAAATGATTTCCCCCCATTATGGATATTTTCTTGCTTCTTTATACATCGGAAATATTTTTCTTTTTAAATTTATGTATTTATCTTAATTAGAGGATAATTACTTTACAATATTGTGATTGACCTAGGACAAATATATTCACAATTCATATGGAAATTTTAAATCAGATATTGGATATGGTAAATTTTCCCTTTGGATGCTGGATATTTTTAAATTTTTATAGATTATTCCTGGTACTGTTTGCAAACACTGTTAATATCTTGGAAACGATTTTATTTTTTGAAAGCTTGCTGTTCAGGTTTTTTTTAGCTGATATGAGACCAGTCTTTAGACCAGGTTACTATTCCCCACTAGTTATGCAATATTGTCTTCAGGGCTATACTAATGTCATGGAAATTATGAGTAATTTCCATGCTGGTGAGTGGGGACACCATTAAACTTGGCTCAATTTGAGACTCAAGGATTGTTCCCTATAATTCTGACCAGTACTATAACTCTCTCCTGAGAACTGAAGGGGTATCACCTGTACACTCCCACAGTTCTCTGTGTGTAGCTCTCTCCTGTGAACCCTAACTATCTAGAGTCTCAAATATCTCTTCTTGAGGAGACCATTTGTCTCTGCCTAGATAGCCCTTCCATGTATGTGTTGGAAATTATTTCTAGAGTTGGGGCAATTGTAGAACTCTCCTTGCTTGCTCCCCACCTCAAGAATCCCTACTCTGCTGCCTGACATTTGATGTAAAAATCTGTTCTTTCATTTATCTCTTCTATTTTCAAGTTGTTTGAGACTGGAGGATAAATGTGGCCTTTGCTCCTCTATGTCTACCAAAATGGACATCCCCCTGCAATCAGAACTCTTTGAATGCCTTGTGGATTCTAGGCACTGTGCATGGGTGCAGACTTGACTAAGGATATGTGTTAATGCCTTGGGGAGCCCTGGTTTGCCGGAGAAACATGACAATTACAACTAGCATTTGCTATGGTGTATGTTCAGTTCAGTTCAGTCACTCAGTCATGTCCGACTCTTTGCAACCCCATGGACTGCAGCACACCAGGCTTCCCTGTCCTTCACCAGCTCCTGGATCTTGCTCAAATGCATGTCCATCGAGTCGGTGATGCCATCCAACCTTCTCATCCTCTATTGTCCTATTCTCCTCCTGTCTTCAACCTTTCCCAGTAATAGGGTCTTTTATAATGAATAAGTTCTTCACATCAGTTGGCCAGAGTATTGGAGGTTCAGCTTCAGCATTGGTCCTTCCAATGAATATTCAAGATTGATTTCCTTTAGCATGGACTTGTTGGATCTCCTTGTAGTCCAAGGGACTCTCAAGAGTCTTGTCCAACACCACAGTTAGTTGAAAACCATCAATTCTTCATCACTCACCATTCTTTATGGTCCAACTCTCATCCATACATGACAACTAGAAAAATCATAGCTTTGATTATACTGAACTATTTCTGTGAAGTTATATGTCTGTTTTTAAAAATGCTGCTAGGTTTGCCATAGCTTTTCTTCAAACAAGCAAGCATCTTTTAATTTCATGGATACAATCATCATCTGCAGTGATTTTGGAGGCCCCCAAATTAAAGTCTATCACTGTTTCCATTGTTTCCCCGTCTATTTGCCATGAAGTGATGGGAAAAAATGCCATGATCTTCATTTTCTGAATGTGGAATTTAACCAGATGTTTCACTCTCCTCTTTCACTTTCACCAAGAGTCTCTTTAGTTTCTCTTCACGTTCTGCCACGTGTTTTCTGCATATCTGAGGTTACTGAGATTTCTCTGAGCAACCGTGATTCCAGCTTGTGCTTCATCCAGTTGGGCATTTCGCATGATTTGCTCAGAATATAATTTAAATAATCAGGATTACAATATACAGCCTTTACGTACTCCTTTCCTGATTTGTAACCAGTCTGCTGTTCCAAGTTCAGTTCTAACTGTTGCTTCTTGACCCGCATACAGATTTCTCAGAAGGCAGGTAAGATGGTCTGGTATTCACATTCTGTAAGTTTTCCACAGTTTGTTGTGATCCACAGAGTCAAAGGCTTTCTCATGGTCAATAAAGCAGAAGTAGGTATATTTCTGGAATTCTCTTGCTTTTTCTATGATCTGGTGGATGATGGCAATTTGACTTCTGCTTCCTCTGCCTTTTCTAAATCCAGCTTGCACATATGGAATTTCACAGTTCATGTACTGTTGCAGACTTGCTTGGAGAAATTACTTTGGTAGCATGTGAGATGAGTGCAACTGTGTGGTAGTTGACATTCTTTAAAATCGCCTTTCTTTGTGATTGCAATGAAAACGACCTTTCCAGTTTTGTGGCCACTGCTGAGTTTTCCAAATTTGCTAGCATATTGAGTGTAGCACTTTAACAGCATCATCTTTTAGGATTTGAAATAGCTCAACTGCAATTCCATCACCCCCACTAGTTTTGCTCGTAGTTATGCTTCTTATGGCCCTCTTGTCTTCACATTTCAGGATGTCTAGTTCTAAATGAGTGATCACACCATCGTGGTTATCTGGGTCAAAAATCTTTTTTGTATATTCTTCTATATATTCTTTCAACCTCTTAATATATTCTGCTTCTTTTAGGTCCATGCCATTTCTGTCTTTTATTTGGCCCATCTTTGCATGAAATGATCCTTCCCTCACTCTAATTTTCTTGAGCAGATCTCTGGTCTTTTCCATTCTATTGTTTTCCTCTATTTCTTTCCACTGATCATGTAGGAATTTAGATTTTAAATTCACGTAGGAAAGAGATTTAAAAAATCTCTTCTTGCTATTCTTTGGAACTCTGCATTCAGATTGGTATGTCTTTCTTTTATGATCTGCCTTTTGCTTCTCTTCTTTTCTAAGTTATTTCTAAGGCATCCTCAGACAACCATTTTGCCTTTTGCCTTTCGTTTTCTTGGGGATGGTCTTGATGAGTTGTGTACAGATCAAAAAATGAAGATCACTGCATCCAGTTCCATTATTTCATGGCAAATACATGGAGAAACAATGAAAGCAGTGACAGACTTTATTTCCCTGGGCTCCAAAATCACTGCAGATAGTGACTGCAGCTGTGAAAAAAAAAAAAAAAAAAAAGACCCTTGCTCCTTGGAAGAAAAGCTATGGAAAACCTTGACAGCATACTAAAAGCAGAGACATTACTTTACCAGCAAAGGTCTATATAGTCAAAGCTATGGCTTTTCCAGAAGTCATGAGTGGATGTGAGAGTTGGCCCATAAAGAAAGCTGAGCATCAAAGAATTGATGCTTTTGAACTGTGGTGTTGGACAAGACTCTTGAGAGTCCCTTGGACTGCAAGGAGATCCAACCAGTCCATCCTAAAGGAAATCAGTCCTGAATATTCATTGGAAGGACCAATGCTGAAGCTGAACCTCCATTACTTTGGCCAATTGATGGGTAGAACTGACTCATTATAAAAGACCTTGATGCTGGGAAAGATTAAAGGCAGGAGGCAAAGGGGAAGACAGAAGACAAAATTCTGGGTGGCATCACCAACATGATGAACATGAGTTTGAGCAAGCTCTGGGAGTTAGTGATGGACAGCAAAGCCTGGCGTGCTGCAGCCCATGATATAGTAAAGAGTTGGACATGACTGAGAGACTGAACTGAACTGATGTACAGAGGACAATCAGGGAGCAGGCAGAAGTCTTTAAGGAAGGAGGAAAGAACAATTCCTAGATAGCTGACAATGATGCATTGGCAAGTGGTTTCAGGTTGGAGAAACCGTTGGGAAACAATTGTATGCCAGGTGGAGAGAATGGTAAGAGAAAGGCAGGGCGGCAGTGCTGGGATTTCCCAGAGGACAAGATCCCTGTTCTACTAAACTTTATCAATGCTCAATATTGTTAGGTGTTTGGAAACATGAGTTTTGTTTTGGAAGTGGTAGAGCAATATTCAGTGGAAGGACTGATGCTGAAGATGAAGCTCCAACACTTAGGCCATCTGATGTGAAGACCCAGCTCATTGGAAGAGACCCTGATGCTGGGAAAGACTGTGGGCAGAAGGAGAGGTAACAAAAGGATGAGATTCTGAGATGGCATCACAGACTCAAAGGACATGAGTTTGAGGAAACTCCATGAAATAGTGAAAGACAGGGAAGCCAGCTTTGTTGCCGAACATGTGATCACGAAGTGTCAGACATGACTTAGCAACTGAACAATACCAATGAGGACACAGGGTCCAATGAAGGCTCTTGTCCTGGTGGGAGTGCTGAAAGATTTAGGTGGAAGGGGAGGCTTCCCATCCTCTGGTGCAGGTCCTTGAATCCAAGGAAAGGAGCACAAGATTTTGAATGTGTTACCAAACATTATTTTCTAAAAAAACACACAAAAAAACTGTTTTCTGCAGGAGAGAGAGCTTTGACTGAGTTTGTTCTCTAAGTTTTGCTGAGGAATGTGAAAGGGATCGGGGGCGGGCTGAGTCTGCAAAAACTAGGTGACCTGCTGCTGGAGGGCAAGGCTTGTGGTAGACATTCTGCACTAGGTGGAAAACGAATCCAGAAAAAGTGTCCTTTCTGGCGTACTCATGCCAATGTATCACATTATTTCAGCAGATCACTTCAATGTTGTTTTGGGGAAAGCAAGAAATGTAGGATGGGTGGTTTGCTTTTGTCAATTCCTGTGGGTAGTTAGGTGACTAAATGTCTGATTACTTCATTGAATGCTTGGAATCATGCTTGGGAAAGAAAACTAGATCAGGTTCACACATATTTCATTCTTAAACAGCAAGCATAGGAAGGTTTCTAAGGCAACTGTAGATAATTTAAACATGAGGGGCCAAATGGGGAAAGATTCATTTAACAGGCTGAGATTGGACTGAACAGGTTGCCATAGTTGTTGCTATGACAAGAAGCCATAGCAGCTACTTCTTGCTACACTGGAGAAGTGGGAATCCGAAAAGAGACAAAAAGCCTTACAACTCTCCTTGCAGTATGATTTCAAGCTAGAAGTAGTTGATAAGGAAAGGCTGACTGGTAAGGCTGGGAAGGGAGTAATCTGAGCCAGTAATCAGTAGCTGTTTTGGGAGCCTGGAAAACAGACGCATCATCTCAGTCAGAGTTCTGTGTCATGGTTCAGAGATAGATGTCATTTGGCTTGAATCAATATTTAGCCTTGGGGATGGCATCCATAACCTCTAAACAGAAGATTTCCTTCTCCCCAAGTGGCAGAATAATTCATATTTGTTCCAGACTCAGGAACCCAGAAAGCCCTCTCAGGGCCACTTGTTCTTAGCAGACACACATGCAATCTATAACGTGGAACTATCATCATGGTGCCCATTTTCCAGATGAGGAAACTGAGGTTCAGGGACTTGATCAAGGTCACAGAGCTAAGCATGTGAAAAGCCAAGCAGAAACCCAGGGTAACAGTCCTCAATTTGTGTGTTTTTGCTCCACACCTATTGGGAGTTATGGATGGAGATCTGGCACCAATGGTTAGGCAGAAGCAAACAGTTTTCAGGCTTAGATTGAAGTAAGTAAGGAAAACCACTAGACCATTAAGCTATGACCTAAATCAAATCCCTTATGAATTTGTAGTGGAGATGAAAAATAGATTCAAGGGATTAGGGCTGGTAGCCTGAAGAACTATGGATGGAGGTTTGCAACATTGTACGGGAGGTGGTCACCAAAACCATCCCCAAGAAAAACAAATGTGAGAAGGAAAAGGGGTTGCCTGAGGAGGCCTTAAAAACAGCTGAGAAAATAGAGAAGTGAAAGACAAAGGAGACAGGGAAAGATTTACACAATGGAATGCAGAATTCCAGAGAATAGCAAGGAGAGATAAGAAAGTGCTTGTAAGTCAACAGTGAAAAATTAGAGGAAAATAGCAGAATTGTAAAGAACATAGATCTCTTCAAGAAAATTGGAGCTACCAGAGGAACACTTCATGCAAGGATGGGCACAATAAAGGACAGAAAATTCAAAGACCTAACAGAAGCAGATGAGATTAAGAAGAGGTAGGAAGAATGCACAGAAGAACTGTAAAAAAAGTCATAATGACTGGGATAGGAATGATGCTGGGGCCACTCATGTAAAGCCAGATATACTGGAGTATGAAGTCAAGTGGGCCTTAGGAAGCATCACTACAAACAGTGTTAGGAGAGGTGATGGAATTCCAGCTGAGTTATTTAAAAATCCTAAAGAATTAGGCTGTGAAAGTGCTTCATTCAATATGTCAGCAAATTCGGAAAACAGCAGTGTCCACAGTGCTGGAAAAGGTCAGTTTTTATTCCAATCCACAAGAAAGGCAATTCCAAAGAAAGTTCAACCTATCATGCAATGCGCTCATCTCACTTGCTAGCAAGGTAATATTCAAAATCCTCAAGCTAAGCTTCAACACCACATGAACTGAAAACTTCCAGATGTACATACTGGTTTGAGGAACCAGAGATCAAATTGCCAACATCCATTGGATCATAGAGAGCAAGGAAATCCCAGAAAACCTTTCTGTCTGCTTCACTGACTATGCTAAAGCCTTTCCTTGTGTGGACCACAACAAACTGTGGAAAATTCTTAAGGAATGGGAGTACCAGATCACCTTACCTGTCTCCTGAAAAGTCTGCATGTAGGTCAAAAAGTGGCAGTTAGAATCAGACACGGAACAACTGAAAGGTTTAAAACTGTGAAAGAAATGTGACAAGGTATACATTCTCACTCTAGTTATTTAACTTCTGTATAGGATACATCATTCGATATGCTGACTGCATAATTCCCAAACTGGAATACAGATTGCTGGGAGAAATATCAACATCCACAGAAATGAAGATGACACTGCCCTAATAGCAGAAAGCAAAAAAGAACTAAAGAGCCTCTTGATGAGGAGAGGAGATGCAAAAACTGGCTTAAAACTCAACATTTAAAAAACTATTTACAAAAATTTACTCAACATTCATGGCCTCATGTCACTCCACTTCATGGCATATAGATGAGGGAAAAGTGGATACAGTGGCAGATTTTATTTTCTTGGGCTCCAAAAGCACTACATACCTTCACTGCAGCCACAAAATTAAAAGACACTTGCTCCTTGGAAGGAAGAAAGGCTATGAAAAACCTGCACAGTGTATTAAAAAGCAGAGATTGACTTTGCTACAGAGGTCTGCAGTGACACAGCTATGATTTTGCCAGTAATCATGTACAGATGTGTGCTCTGGACCATAAGAAAGGGTGAATGGGAAAAAATTGGGCTTTTGAACTGTGGTGCTTGGGAAGATTCTTGAGAGTCCCTTATACAACAAGGAGATCAAACCAGTCAATCGGAAGGGAAATCAACCACTGATCTCTGCTGTCTCAGCTGAGGCATCTACTGAGGGCCTCCTGGTGGAAAGAACGGATGCTTCCACTGCAAAAGTGCCTAACCATGGCAGCTCCAAGCAAATAGTTTGTAGCTCCACCCCTGGAAGAATCTCAGAAAGGCTGAAGGCTCTGTGTACCCTGGGTTCACCGATACATGTGTTGCATTCTCCCCATCAGCATTGGAGGCCAAGGAAGTGGCATTCTGTGCCCTGGAGGCGGGGTATGGCTCAGGGATCCACTGGGGCCACCACTTACGAAGTAGGACTGGAAAGGACAGAGCAGGCATATGTGGCAGAGAGCTGGTGACTGATGTGTGGGAACAAGAGGGAATCAGCTCTGCATGAAGTACCTCACCCAAAATCCCCTGGAAGACAAGCCAAATGACAAGATCATATGAGATGGGACGAAGAGAGTCTATTTCATTTCCCCTTATAATTTTTCTGAATGAGGATGTGGTGGAGTTGTTGGGTCATGACAAACTCTTCCATGGCCTAGACCATCTGCCAGTCGCTATCCTTGGGGCTGCCTCTCCAGCTTCAGTCACGTAGTTCTGGAGGAAATTGACAATCATGTGTGCTGCTGGGTCAGGGCCAAAGACCATGTAAAGCCAGTCAGAAGACCCCTTGTCCCTGCCAGGATGGCTGATCTGGGCTGTACGTGTGAACTGAGGTGGGTCATTCAGAGAACACCCTTGAACTCTGATGTGTGCAATCTTCTTTCCTTACTAGGTGATGCCTTTGGGATTTAACACCCTAGGGCAAGTAGCTTGGACTCCCTCACTAGGTGTAGAAGTCTTAAGGAAGAAAGTTGCCAGGCTAAGACCATGAAAGAAGAGTGAAGGGAAAGTACGAGGGTGAGAGAGAATTGATGACTTCTGATTTCTTGGGTGCAGTCACTGAGATCTTTGTCTTTCCTCTGATTCTTGTGTCCTGGATTCCCAGAATCATTTCAGTGAGTCTACCTTTTTCTTGAAGCCAGTTGGAGTTGGACTCCTTTCAACTTTTATTCAGACTTGGTTCTAGATCCTTCCTGATCATTGTACACCTCCCAGACCCAAACAGAGGCACCCATTTGTTTCAGCACCATTAAGAGTGAAACCCTTTATTCTTTACTGAGAATAGGGTATGCAGACCACCAAATACAGTTCACCAGCATTTTGGGCAGGAGTGGTCAAAGTGTGAGTGAGTGTGTGTTAGGAGCGGCCTTACTGATTCCTGAACCACTCCCAGGATTTACACTGCCCGTGCCAGGCCAATCCTGTCATTTCCTCGATCAAAGACCGAGAAATACCGCCTCAGGAAGACGTCACCCAGGATCCAGGTCTCTGTAGATGGTGGACTCAATCTGTCCTCTTTAAAGGTGGTATAGCAGTGGCCTCTAGAATCCTGGGGGAGTCAGAGACACACACCAGTCAGCATGAGCCCTTACCGGTGACTCCCCTCAATATCCCAACCTAGAACAATTATTTGTTTTATTTCCCACTTTTGATAAGTATCAAGGGGTTTTCTCGGGAGCAGGGGATATGAGAGTTCATCCAAAACCAAAGAAGGCCAAGACATGAGGTTGCCATGCGGAAGTGTGTGGTGAGCAGAGGACTGGAAGTTGGGGAAACAGAGGAATGAAAAACAACAAAGTCCTTCTGTAGAGCGTAAGGAACTATATTCACTATCCAGTGATAAAACACATGAAAAAGAATAAGAAAATATATATTTTTCATGTGTATAACTGAGTCACATTGCTGTGCAGCAGAACTTAACGCCACCCTGAAGATTAGCCACACTTCAATATAATTACTTAGAAAAGAACAAGTGTGTCCATAGTTCCCCTCACTCCCTGTTTCCTTTCTTCTGACTCCTGCTCCTTGTTTTCTCTGCAGAGAATACTTGTTCTCCTCCTGCATCTCCACAATCTGTACTTTATTAAAAACAACTTTATTTTGTATTGGAGCATAGCTGATTAATAATATTCTGAGTTTCATGTGGACAGAAAAGGGACTTAACCATATGTATCCATGTATCCTGGTCCCCAAAATCCCCCTCCCATCCAGGCTGTCATATAACTGAGTGGAATTTCCCGTGCTACACAGCATCCTGTTGTTGGTTATCCATCTTAAATAGAGCAGTGCCCACAACACGTTCTTGAAAACTTAACTAAGGAACTCTGGGAAGTCTCCTTCGGCCCACACTCACCCTCTTTGGCCACTTCTGGCTTGGTTGGGTAACCTACTCTGGTTCCCCAACCCCACTGGTCAGTCCATAGCCCTCATCACCCCTAGTAAGTCCCTAGTGCCCCAGTGCAGACCACCTTGAGATGCCATTTGCATGGAATTCTGTGCAGTTTTGCCTAGAACCAAGCAACCCTCCATATGGCTCAATGTGTTTGTGGTTTCCTGCAATTCCCTCCCTTCTTCAAAGCCTTCTTTGAGCCCATCAGCCTGCTCTGAACTCCCACAGGGAGCTGACATGAAGCCTCCACACTGTGCCAGGGCTGAGCAATCACTGTGCATGCTTTATTCACCTTAGCATCCAGCCTCCCCTCAGAGGGGTCGGGTATCCCAACTCACAAAGGAGGCACCTGGCCAGAGCAAGGGGAAATGGCAGCTGAGAACTAGGGTGACCATGTAATTTATCATCAAAACCAGGAAAACTTTGAGAAAGGAAGGAAAACTGTTAACTTATGCTGGGCTATCAGACTGGGACTGTCCCCAGCCATTCTCTTTGTAACATGGTCTATTTCAGGGACTGCTAGAGCTGACTTCCATGTTCATGCACCTAAGGGTTCAGATTGAATTGACGCTCTTTGAGGACTGAGGACCTTAGTGTTCCCCTCTCCTTGTGACTCCCACCATGCCAGCATGGTGTGGCATCTCCACATTTATTTCAAGAAGATCAGTGTCCCAGACTGTCCTTTAATCTCAAGTGGTTGGTTTTCTGGCAGGCACTGGCCCAGCCACAGGGCTCAGCAGCATCTGCAATGGTGTGACATGGCCTGCAGACTCCACCCTCCTCCCAGCAGCAGCCCAAGTGTTCCTGCAAGCTCCAGTTAGAGAAATACCCCTGAGTATTGTCCCCTCACCTTGAGGATGTAGGCTTGAGCTGGCACTGGGTAGTTGATGCCTTTGATGGTGAAGATAATAGGGGGCAGGGTATTGACCGCAGAACATGAAACGTAGTACTGTTAGAGAGAGAGGGAGAGAGGTTGGCCTTGGTGATCCTTGTTGTATGTGAAACCTGAGAGTGACCCTGGGGCATGACCCTCTACCTCGGAACCCCGTGGCATGGCTCTGATGAGCTTCTGTATGTTATTGACCAGTCTTCTTGGGCCTTCAATCAGTGATGTCCCGGTGTCCACAACGGCCTTGCAGCCACCAGAGCAAGCAATAACCTTTCTTTTCATGGAGATGCTGAGAGACAACGGAAGAAAGCGGGCATCAAGGTCACTCTGAGTCTCCCCAGAGCTGCCCCCTTCCCAACTGTCTCCTAAACAGCCCTTCGTCTCTTGCCCTCTTTTCCTTTGCTCTCAACACAGCACCTTTCTTGACATCCTCGAATACAGTACTTGAATACACCAGGCTCTTTTGCACCTTGACACAGGATGGTCTTCCTTCCAAGAAGACTCCACTCCCCTTTGATTAGCAAATTTCTTCTCATTTTCCAGATTCCAGCTTAATTGTATCGTTTTCAGGGAAGTCTTTCTCCCGGTGTTTATCAGTCTCCTGTCTTGGTCACTCTCTGTAGACCCTCCTCATTTCTGCTGCTGCTGCTAACTCACTTCACTCGTGTCCTACTCTGTGTGACCCCATAGAAGGCAGCCCACCAGGCTCTGCCATCCATGGGATTTTCCAAGCAAGAGTACTGGAGTGGGTTGCCATTGCCTTCTCCTCCTCATGTCTAGCATGTACCAAAGTCACAATGCACTATGTGGGCAGGTCACTTCATGTACATCTGCCTTCTCAGATGTGAGGGCAAGTTTTATTCTCCTTGCCTCCCTAAAGTGCCTGGCACACAGTGGATGCCTAATGCTTGTCTGTTTAGTGAGTGAACGAAGACTGAGAAAACAATGAGAAACATCCAGAGAGCTGTAGCTGATGGTGAACAAATATGGGTCACACACAGAGTGAATATGGAGATTCACTGGGGCAGCAGATTCTCATAGTGGTGGGAGAGAGGGAGGGGCTCCTCTGGGAGAGGGTGTCTGCCAGCACTGCTCCTACAACCAGCTCAGACCCTGAGACCCTGGCCAGGAAATACATGACTAGCACACAGAAACCCCAAAGGAGAGGTCAGCTTTTGCCTGAGGGTATCACACAGAATCCTATCAATTATGCCTCTTGTCCTCAGGTCACTCCTGGATCCCACCTTCCTGATTCTGTTATAGCCCCTGTCCCACTTGTGCCCATGACGTGGGGTGTCCTTTTTATTAGTTGCTTTCACGTCTTAAGACTGCAGCCAACCTCTAACCACTTTAGGGTAGCTGCTTCCTAAGGAGACCTGTTCTCTCCATTTGCTCAGGACTTCCCTGTTTTTAAACAGACATTTATCTGTACTGATAACTTCCTATGTCCTAGGTAGCCCTCGATTGTTGGTCTTCTTATCATAACTCTGTTCAGGCTGGTGAAATTCTCCCTGATCCTCTGTCCACCACACTGTAGAGTCCTCTAACCCTGCTCCCCACCTCAAAGGGCAGTGGGTGCAGCCCTCTACCAGCAGCACAGACCTCTCGGTGCCTTTAGGACCCTGATCTGAGCCTGGCTCAGAAGGCCTGGGGATTATGAACCCATGGGTTGTTTGTGTATCCATGTGCTTGTGTGTTTGTTTGTATGTGTGTTTGTATGTGTCTCTGTGTGTGCTTGTGTGTCTCTGACTAGCTATACATGTTTTTATGTGTCTCTGTGTAGGTTTATATGTGTCTGCTTGTGTGTTTCCATGTGTCTGTGTGTCTGTCTGTGTCATTGTGGGTGGTGTATATGTCTGTGTGACTGTGTGTCTAGAATGCATTTGTGTGTGTCTGGCTGTGTCCATGTACAGTAGCAGGAGCATCACTTGGGCTGATCCTCAGAGGGAGAGGCTTACCTGTCCATGTGTACACTCCAGTCGCCTGCTTGGATCAGTGGTATCCAGTTGAGCTCTCCCTTGTAGTAGCGGTGGTCCACCCCACCAAACATCACCACACTGCCCTCCTGCTCGTCTCTGTATGGAGAAGAGGGGAGGGGTGCGGATCCTTGGAGGACAGTAACAACAGCACTGTGTGAGAGCTGTGCTTGTCCACTCATCAAGGCCCTAATAAGGGCCCCATGTACAGATGCAGAAATAGCATCTAGGAGAGAGTTAGATCCAGACTGAGGTCTGTTACTGGCTAGTGAGTGGCACAGAGGAGGTTAGAAGCTGAATCACTTGGCTGGGCTCCACCCGCTATGTCTTCTGAAGATGCCCTGGACCTCCTGCGACCTTAGTGCTCAGAAACCCTCAGAGTACAGGGTGCTGAAGCATTTTGGCTTTCTCTTTGTCCACCTTGTCATTTTTCAGGAAAATCAAGGCCTGGGAGTTCTTATGGTGTGTGTTCTGGTCACCCAGAGTTGCCTCCCCTGGCCTGTGACCTCTACTGTCCAAAAAGCTCCACCTCAGAGCTCAGAAGGGACCCCACCTCTGCTCTCCCTGTCTTGGAATGTTTAATATTTCTTGAACAAGGGGTCTCACACTTTTGTGTCCCACATTTTCAATTTTCACTTGCTCCTACAAACTGGGTAGCTGATCCTGGGCTCCCAGTGAAATGCTAATGAGGAAGGAAGGATATCCATGATCCTTCACCTTCTTTCCTTATCAAATTCATAAGCAAATCCTAATGCCTTTTCCTTCAATTGATTCCTGTTACCTTCCATTAGTCTTCCATCTCACTCACCCCACCCCAGACCAAGTTACTGGTCTTGAGCTCAGGAGTAGGGTTGTGTTCCAATACAAAGTTATTTATAAAAGCCAGTGGTGAAGCCAGGTAGGGCCCTGGGGCCATAGTAATCCTGGGTTAGATTATCTCACAGGATAATTCTTTATCAAGTGTTCTATAATTTCGTGCAACTGAAAGCATCTTACAGCTAATTTGGAGAAAGGGATTGTCCATCTCAGACTTACTTGCTCAAGTAGAAGGCAAAAACAGGCTCAGAAATGGCACCTTGATTCCTCAGGTTGTCAAAGATGGGAATGGCTCCAGAGAAGGATAGTTTGGGGTAGTTCAAGCCCATGACGCCATCAAAAGGTATACCATCAAACCCAAGTTCCACCACACTTAGACCAAATGGCTGGTCAGTACTTACAAGGTCCCCAATCTGTGGGAGAGAAGAGTGTTCCCACTACAGGTATGTGAAAAGGGGCTAGGACGGGGCTGGGGTGCATTGCCATAAAATCCTCAGAAAAGAATTGAGGATGGGCTCTGTCTTCGGTGGCCCACAGATGGTTAGACCAAGATGGGAGGGGAATTTGGGTTCCATTTGAGAGAAGCTGTGAATTTTAAAACATCTGCCCCTCTGAAAAACACCACCTGAGTGAGTCAAATTGGCCTCGTGGCTTCTGTACAGGTGGGGCAACCAAGAGTCAGGCCAGGTCCCATTGGTGCCACCTTATGGACAAAACAATCGAGAGCAAGATAGCCTTCTCTTTGGCATCACTATGACCTAATAACGAATGGACTGCATTCTCTGTAATGTACTGGGAATTCTGCATCTGTCCAGGAAGACAGAAGCCGAAAGCACAATCTTCCTTGCAGGGTTCTATGAAATTACTGCCTGGGAAATTCCCTTTTGGGGATACGTGTGTATTTGTGTGAGTGTGTATGAGAGAGAAAGAGAGAGAGCAGAACTACTCAAGTACTTTGGGCGAGGCAGGCCATAGGTTTATTAGACTCTCAAGGGTCGTCTAGAGTGAGAACTCATTTATCAGGCCCCTTGACTTCTCAGGCCTCCAGTTTCCCACTCTGGATACCTGAAGCCCTTGTCTGCCCTTAGGGTCCCCAGATCAGTTTTATCCTGTCCCCAAACGCCTTACAGCAACTTCAGTCCTGAAAAGCCAGCCTAACTCCACCATTTACCACATGTGTGCCCTCAGCAAGGCCCTTGCTGTCTGCACCTCAGTTTCTCATATGTCAGAGAAACTAATCAGAGTAACTGCTGTGTGGGGTTGTTGCAGAATTAAACCACTTATCACCTGAAAAAGCCTGGAACAGTCTGTGAAGATAAAAGTGGGTGCTTTTTTTTTTTTTCAAACAAGTCCATAGAAGCGAGACACCGAGCCAACTGTGACACCTCCTGAGTGGTCCGGGTTGTACTGGGCACTTTACTTCCCTGACTCAGGACCAGCTCAGTAGGTCAAAAGTGGGTGCTTTTATCCCCTCTTCCCACACCCAGAAAAATGAGCCTTGAACTGCTCATAGGTAGAGCAGCTGCAAGTCCACACCTCAAGCGACTCTCTGGGTTAGCTAATCTGTTTGCTCATGTGTCACCACAGGCACTGCCTCCCCAGGGACATGATCCTATGGATAAGATGGCCAATACCTATGTGAGATAGGCTAGGAAGTGTCCTGCCAGATAGTCCTGCCTCTGTTTTGCAAGAAGTGGTCACTCCACAGCCAGTCCTGACTCAGCATTTGTTACACTGTTACCCGAACTGTGTCATGAACAACAACTCCTTTCATCCTTCCAGAACCGTAGTTGATGCTGAAGGTCTTTTTGGTAGGCCGGAAGGTGGAAGAATCAAAATGTCTGAACATAACATGTGTAGCTGCAGACACAAGGGATGAGTGTCATCAGGTGTCAAGGGTGGAAACAGGGTGGCAGGGCAAGTGAAAGATGGTCCAAGAACGGGCTGTCTATACTCACAACAGGTTGGGCTGGTGCAAAAGACGGAGGTCACCCACAAGTCAGATGAGCCTGTGTCAAAGATAACCTGGAATTCTTGAGGGGGTGTTCCAATGGTGATGTTACCCACGTAGAGCCTCTATAGGGAAAAGGAGGGAGTGGGTTAGTGCTGAACTGGCTACCGACTGTTTCCACACTAATGCCTCCCTCTGGGTATCACATATCTCTTGAGATCACTTTCTAACCACTGTGCAGCTCACAGACTTTGGTCACAGAGGTATCTGCATTTGATATATTTTTCCTGTGCTACATTGTATGCAGGATATTGACTCTATGACCAGGCATTGAAGTGGTACCTCCTGCATGGGAAGCCCAGAGGCATAACCACTGGACATCCAGGAATGCTGGACACACAGGGTAGTCTGGGTGCCTTCACTTGAGAAGCTGTGTAGTCTCTTCAAACCCAGCCTTAGCAACCCCTTCTCCAGGAGGTCCTTTTTGATCAACCTCTGCCACTACCTCTAAACTCAGCCCACATGCAATCAACACCACACAGGTGACCCTTTCACTTGACATGTATTTACTCTTTGCCTATCTCTCAGGCTGTCATGGACATTCTTGAAGACAAAATAAGCCCTTTGGCTAATCTAAAAACAGTAACCAATGTGTTAGATTCTTATGGCCTTAAACAGACTACTGGTTCAATAAATTTTTACTGCTGTGTTTCTTGCATCTGTGGAAACTGAATTCCTCTACCTGAGGATTCACAATTGCTTTGCAGTTGGTTGTACCTTTTGATCGGTGATGGTTCACTCTTCATCTGTAACTGAGTGGCTTACTTAGTTCAGAAGGAACAATCGCCCTCAAACTAATGACACATCTTTGAAATAGAAATGGATATTTACCTGCCACCTGGTAATTGCCAGGCCCAGTCACAAAGACTGACAATTAAGGATAAGAGTGCCTTCTCCTCTGGGTGGGGTCCCTGTTTTCCAGTGTCTCTGCCTCCTGCAGGAACCCCAACTCCAACATCCCACTTGGCATCTCCAGATGAGCCCCGGTGCTAGGCTAGAGCACCAGGGGGTGCTGT
The DNA here is from genome assembly GCF_002263795.3 of Bos taurus. Classification (NCBI taxonomy): domain Eukaryota; kingdom Metazoa; phylum Chordata; class Mammalia; order Artiodactyla; family Bovidae; genus Bos; species Bos taurus. Next base: position 37,861,634 of record NC_037356.1, read on the forward strand.
GAAGCACTATTCTCCCAAAATACTCACATCCTTGATGTTTCTCAAGGGGTGAAAAGTTAGATTTGAGCCACAAGAAGAAATCTGGGACAGTCTGTAAGCATGTTCCTTCAGGAAATTGTTCAGGATGTTTTTTCCACTGAGGGTTTTTCTCATGGTCTTCACTCTCCTTAGAGGTATTCTTTCACCAAGCATGTGACAAAGAAAACAAAGAAGATGCTACAACAAGCTGTCAGTGTTAAGGTATAACTGTTATTGTAATGGCCATGTATACTTTCTAATCATTTTATGAGGCACAATATTATCAGAATTTTATGCATATACCATGGCAAGGACATAGATTTGAATACAGGTTCTGTTCTGCATTCTTGGGTAAGCCATTTGACAATGTGGTGTCTCAGTCTCCCCTTCAGTAAAATGGTGAAATGTAACAACAAACCCACAAATAGAATATCTTGGGGATAAGTGAAGTGATGGCTATAAGGTACTTGATAAATAGGAAGTCTCAACAATGACAGCCATTAGCATTGCTGTTGCCATCCTACTCTATCCATCTCATAGAACCTCAAGGAAGGAGGTAGAAGGGGGACTCTTATCCTCTTTTAAAAGGGAGCAATTTGAAATGCAAGAGGTTTCTGAGTTGGCTGTGGTCACAGTGCTTGTCAGATATAAATCAGTGTATATAAAACAGTGTATCTTTCTCCAAGTTGAAAGAGAAGAGAGAGTTGAAAGAAGAATCCAAGTTATAGTGAACAAGTAAGGGAAATTCAGAGGCTTGGGAAGGAAAGATGAGTCAAATGAAAAATTAAAAGAAAACAACTCAGAGAGAAATACACTCCCAGTGACTTCCAAAGAGATGGAGAGATAAATGACAGTGATACAGAGATGCAGACATAGACATATACACACTGAAGTAGACAGGAAAAAAAGAGGACATGTTGAATAAAATGCAGAAAAGTGCTATTCCACAGGACCACATCGACATCTGCATAGACTGTGCACTGAACAGTTGAAAGGAGTTGCATTTTCAATAGGTCACGACATGACTGGACCCCAAGAATTGTGCAGCCATGCATATCGACATAAGACCTTGGCATCTACAGTTCCTAGAGCAAGTTACAAAGAAAGAGTTGGACTTTAAGATTCTTAGGGAGATATTCCATTCCCTTCTAAACCTGATGGGTGGAAGAATAATCAGATGAAAACAAAAATCTGAGAAAGGAATATGATGTGGCTTACTGTCCCCATACTTACTTGACTATGCACTCTGAGAAGGCCACCAGCCCGAGGAGCACAAGCCACTTCATGCTTCCTTCCTGGCTCCAAGTACTTGGGGAAGTTTGGGTTCCTAGCGTGTAGTGGTGACCAAGAGCCCCTAGTTATATATGCTCTGACCTACCCTAGTTTTCCCGTTTAGGCCACTAAAAGATCTGAAATAAACACAAAGGTCTCGATAAAATCTTTACCTTCATCAGTGTCCTTGGCGAGTAGCCTTTGAAGCTTCTCAGAATAGAGAGAATTGAAGTGTAATCTCTTTGTTGAAGCTTGGCTAGAAAATCAAAGTGATCTGCATGGACATCTACAAAGATGGAGAACTTTGCCTACTTGGAGAAAAAAACTAAAAACATCATGAAAATGGATACTAGGGGCCATGCTCGACATCTGTGGCTTCATGTCATATTCCTAGCCACTTCATGAGATTTGCATTGCTGTCTTCATTGGAGAGGAGATTGCTAGGAGGGTAAGTTGTCAAATGGCAAAGTGAAGACCTCAGGGGCAGCCCAGGGACATACAACTGGCTTTAGTTAGTGGGTCTAATGTCAGATATCAGGGGCATCTGTGATGCCAGTCTGCATCAAAAATTTAGGGCAGAGTGGTACATCAATTGCATGGTTTCAGTATTGGAAGTAAGGTCATATGGACCCACAAGATATTTTATATCATTCAACAACTGTACAAGGTAGAACTGTGTGCTAGGTTCTGGGTTAAAGGTTTCAAAGTCAAAGTTGATCAAGACAAAAGTAGTCTTTACCTTAAGAGAGCTAGCAGTCTAGTTCTCACTAGACTCATGTCCCCAGGAGGCAGGAGATATGATACTAGGACTAGGTGACCCTGTTGGACTGTGGGCAGCACAGGCCTTACCACTGGGGGCAGCCTTACCTCCACTTCACCCATGCTGGAAAGCAGGCCAGTTGGCCACGTTTTCAAGAGAATCAGAAGTCTGGATATTTATGTACAATCTACTGCTTTTAATATTAGCAACTAATTTTTTTTTTCCTGAAAAAACAGTGGGAATGAAATCTCCCCAGCTATGTGCTAGAATTAGCTTTCAGTCTACGCAGGTTTTTATTTCTGGCCTAAAGTTGGGAGTGCAGTGGGGACAGAGAGGAATTTGATTCATGTTGGTTGATTTACAAAGAGAATGAATGCATACTAAACATGCTGACTCATTGGAAAAGACCTTGATATTAGGAAAGATTGAAGGCAGGAGGAGAAGCGGAAGACAGAGGATGAGATGGTTGGATGGTATCACCAAGTCGATGGACATGAGCTTGCACAAGCTCCGGGAGCTGGTGATGGATAGAGAAGTCTGGCATGCTGCAGTCTATGGCATTGCAAAGAGACAGACACAACTGAAAGACTGAACTGAATTGAACAAATTGATAACAAAGACTAATAAATCAAATTGCATCAAGTTGTTGACTAGCTACCTATAACAACACATTACTTAAATGGCTTTAAAATTCAGACTTATGACTCTACATTCAGAGTGGAATATCTTCTAAGGAAAAACAAAAATACTGCCCATCAAAAACAAAACCAAAGAAAACCAAAAGAAATAAGGAAAGAAATCTGAAACTATATTCAACAACTTCAGTTCAGTTCAGTTGCTCAGTCATGTCTAACTCTTTGTGAGCTCATGAACGGCAGCACACAAGGCCTCCCTGTCCATCACCAACTCCCGGAGTCCACACATACTCATGTTCATTGAGTTTGTGATGCCATCCCACCATCTCATCCTTTGTCATCCCCTTCTCCTCCTGCCCTCAATCTTTCCCAACATCAGGGTCTTTTCAAATGAGTCAGCTCTTCACATCAGGTGGCCAAAGTATTGGAGTTTCAGCTTCAGCATCAGTCTTTCCAGTGAACATTCAGGACTGATTTCCTTTAGGACGGACTGGTTGGATCTCCTTGCAGTCCAAGGGACGCTCAAGAGTCTTCTCCAACATCACAGTTCAAAAGCATCAATTCTTCGGGGCTCAGCTTTCCTTATAGTCCAACTCTCACATCCATACATGACCACTGGAAAAACCATAGCCTTGAGTACACGGACCTTTGTTGACATAGTAATATTTCTGCTTTTCAATATGCTGTCTAGGTTGGTCACAACTTTCCTTCCAAGGTGTAAGCGTGTTTTAATTTCATGGCTGCACTCAACATCTGCAGTGATTTTGGAGCCCAGAAAAATGAAGTCAACTACTGTCTCTACTGTTTCCCCATCTATTTGCCATGAAGTGATGGGACCAGATGCCATGATCTTAGTTTTCTAAATGTTGAGCTTTAAGCCATCTTTTTCACTCTCCTCTTTCACCTTCATCAAGATGTTCTTTCATTCTTCTTCACTTTCTGCCATAAGAGTGATGCCATCTGCATATCTGAGGTTATTGATATTTCTCCCAGCAATCTTGATTCCAGCCTGTGCTTCTTCCAGCCCAGTGTTTTCATGATGTACTCTGCATATAAGTTAAATAAGCAGGGTGACAATATACAGCCTTGATGTACTCCTTTCCTATTTTGAACCAGTCTGCTGTTCCATATCCAGTGCTAACTGCTGATTCCTGACCTGCATATAGATTTCTCAAGACGCAGGCCAGGTGGTCTGGTATTCCCATCTCTTTAAGAATTTTCCACATTTTATTGTGATCCACACAGTCAAAGGCTTTTGCATAGTCAGTGAAGCAAAAGTAGGTGTTTTTCTGGAATTCTCTTGCTGTTTCGATAATCCACTGGATGTTGGCAATACAATCTCTGGTTCCTCTGCCTTTTCTAAAACCAGCTTGGTCATCTGGAAATTCATGGTTCATGCATTGCTGAAGCCTGGCTTGGAAAATTTTAAGCATTACTTTACTAGCGTGTGAGATGAGTGCAATTTTGCTGTAGTTTGAGCATTCTTTGGCACTGCCTTTCTTTGGGATTGGAATGAAAACTGACCTTTTCCAGTCCTGTGGCCACTGCTGAGTTTTCCAAATTTGCTGGCATATTGAGTACAGCACTTTCACAGCATCATCTTTCAGGATTTGAAAGAGCTCAACTGGCATTCCATCAGCTCCACTAGCTTTGTTCGTAGTGATGCTTCCTAAGGCCCATTAGACTTCCCATTCCAGGATGTCTGGCTGTAGGTGACTGATTACACCATCGTGATTATCTGGGTGGTGAAGATCATTTTTGTACAGTTCTTCTGTGTATTCTTGCCACCTGTCTTAATATCTTCTGTTTCTGTTAGGTCCATATCATTTCTGTCCTTTACTGAGCTTATCTTTGCATGAAATATTCCTTTGGTATTTCTAATTTTCTTGAAGATATCTCTAGTCTTTCCCATTCTATTGTTTTCCTCTGTTTCTTGCGTTGATTGCTGAGGAAGGCTTTCTTTCGTATCTCTCCTTGCTATTCTTTGGAACTCTCCATTCAAATGGCTATATCTTTGTTTTTCTCCTTTGTTTTTTGCTTCCCTTATTTTCACAGCTATCTGTAAGGCCTTCTCAGACAGCCATTTGGCTTTTTTGCATTTATATTTCTTGGGGATTGTCTTGATTCCTGTCTCCTGTACAACGTCATGAACCTCCATCCATAGTTCATCAGGCACTCTGTCTATTAGATCTAGTCCCTTAAATCTACTTCTCACTTCCACTGAATACTCCTAAGGGATTTGATTTAGGTCATACATGAATGGTCTAGTGCTTTTCTCCACTTTCTTCAATTTCAGTCTGAATTTGGCAAAAGGAGTTCATGATCTGAGCCACCATCAACTCCAAGTCTTGTTTTTGCTGACTGTATACAGCTTCTCCATCTTTGGCTGCAAAGAATATAATCAGTCTAATTTTGGTGTCGACCATCTGGTGATGTCCATGTGTAGAGTCTTCTCTTGTGTTATTGGAAGAAGGTGTTTTCTATGACCAGTGCATTCTCTTGGCAGAACTCTATTAGCCTTTGCCCTGCTTCATTCTGTACTCCAAGACCAAATTTACGTGTTACTCCTGGTGTTTCTTGACTTCCTACTTTTGCATTCCAGTCCCCTATAATGAAAAGGACATCTTTTGGGGGGTGTTAGTTCTAGAAGGTCTTGTACGTCTTCATAGAATTGTTCAACTTCAGCGTTACTGATCGGGGCATAGATTTTGATTACTGTGATATTGAATTTTTTGACTTGGAAATGAACAGAGATCATGCTGTCATTATTGAGATTGCATCCAAGTACTGCATTTCAGACTCTTTTGTTGACTATGATGTCTACTCCGTTTCTTCAAAGGGATTCCTGCCCACACTAGTTGACATTTGGTCATCTGATTTGAATTCACCCATTCCAGTCCATCTTGGTTCGTTGATTCCTAGAATATCTATTTTCACTCTTGTCATCTCCTGTTTGACCACTTCCAATTTGCCTTGATTCATGGACCTAACAATCCAAGTTCCTATGCAATACCGCTCTCTACAGCATCGATCTCGCTTCTATCACCAGTCCCATCCACAACTGGATGTTGTCTTTGCTTTGGCTCCATCCTTTCATTCATTCTGGAGTTATTTCTCCACTGATCTCCAGTAGCATATTGGGCACCTACCGACCTGGGGAGTTCATCTTTCAGTGTCCTATCTTTTTGCCTTACCATATTGTTTATGGAGTTCTCAAGGTAAGAATATTGAAGTGGTTTGCCATTCCCTTTTCCAGTGGACCACATTTTGTCAGACGTCTCCACCATGACCCATCCATCTTGGGTGGCCCCACATGGCATGGCTTAGCTCATTGAGTTAGACAAGGCTGTGATCTGTGTGACAGATTGGCTAGTTGTCTGTGATTGTGGTTTCAGTCTGTCTGCCCTCAGATGCCCTCTCCCAGTTCCTACCATCTTACTTGGATTTGTTTTACCTTGGATGTGGGTTATCTCTTCACGGCTGCTCCAGCAAAATGCAGGCGCTACTCCTTACCTTGGGAGTAAGGTAGCTCCTCTTGGTTGCCACGCCTAATTTGGACATGGGGTAGTTCCTCTCCACCGTGCTTCTGCACTGCTGTTGCAGCTGCCACACATCTGCAGCGTCATCGCATCTGTGGGGAGCAATAATTCAACAACTTATTGTTCCTCATATTGTTTCTGTTATTGTGACAGAATCGTATGTATGTTAACAGGTAAAAGCAAGACAATAATTAAAACTAATGTTCTGAATTAAGTCTTTCAGTGGCTAGAAAATGAGGTTCACACATAACATAAAGAAATTTAATTCAAACCCTGCTCTCTTAAATCTTGAACTGAAAGCATAAGTTTGTACCAACTAATTATATTCCTTTTTATTTTAATTTTAAGGAAAATGTGTACTTCCTCCTCTGACCACTGTAAAGCTGAGAGGCAATGACAACTTGATAACAGTGACTATTCTGAGGTCTAACATGTAGCTTCTAAATACATTTCCCATCAGACGATCTTAAAGAGATGACTGATTTCAGAACTAGTTAAAGAAATGCACAAAATAATCTTGGGAATCTTGAAGAACCAGAAACCTGAGGGACTTCAGAGACCAATGGGGACTGGACAGAAAGTTTAGGAATCCAAATGAAAAGGCCAAACATCTACCAGTTTGTTGGGCAGAATGATGTTTCTGCTTCTCAACACACTGTTTACGTTTCTCATAGCTTTCCTGCAAAGAAGCAATCACCTTCTGATTTCATGGCTGCAGGCATCATCAGCAGTGGTTTTAGAGGCTAAGATGAAGAAATTTGTCTCTGCTGCCACCTTTCCTCCTTCTACTTGCCATGAAGGTTGGGGCTGGATCCCATGATCTTAGTTTTTTAATATTTAATTTTATGATGGCCAAAAGTGTCCAAATGTTATTAGACAACATTTAATTTGTCACTATGATAGATTGCTAGGGCACCAACTCACCATACTGAGCACTGAGAAAGGAAAATAATCATTAATATTTATGCTATTTTTGTTTCTATTAAGTATAGGTTATGTAACTACAAACGGTTCCAGGGAAACAAGCTAGACTGTCCCTTCTGGGGGTGATGAGAGAGTGTTGGGGAGCAGCTATAATACAGATGAAGCCTCACTCACTGGCCTGCAGCTCACCTCCTGCTGTGGAGGTCTGGTTCCTAATAGACCAAGGACTGGTACTGGTCCTGACTCACTGTGATGGTATTGTTGATGCCTGCTCTAAACTCAATAGTGGGACATTCTGTAAAACAAACCACCCTGCTTCCTCCCAGTTTCTGAACAAATGAATGCCATTAAAATTGGGAGAGGAACAGTTATTTCATCTTAAAGGAGAACAACCAAGTGCAACATATGACTACATTCTTTCAATAAACTGTGAAAAGACATCTGCTTTTTGAGAATCAGGGGGAAAATTCAACTAAATAACCTAAATAAATACATAAAGTCTAATAAATAAGCTAGCTCTACACCTAAAGCAACTAGAAAAGGAAGAAATGAAGAACCCCAGGGTTAGTAGAAGTAAAGAAATCTTCAAAATTAATGCAGAAATAAATGCAAAAGGAAAAAAAAAAAGAGGCCATAGCAAAAATTAAAAAGCAAAAATCTGGTTCTCTGAGAGGATAAATAAAATTGAAAAACCATTAGACAGACTCATCAAGAAAAAAAGGGAGAAAAATCAAATCAATAAAATTAGAAATGAAAATGGAGAGATCACAACAGACAACATAGATATACAAAGGATCATAAGAGACTACTATCAGCAGTTATATGCCAATAAAATGGACAACCTGGAAGAAATGGACAAATTCTTAGAAAAGTACAACTTTCCAAAACTGAACCTGGAGGAATTAGAAAATCATAACACATACATCACAAGCACGGATATTGAAACTGTAATCAGAAATCGTCCAGCAAACAAAAGCCCAGGACCTGATGGCTTCACAGATGAATTCTACCAAAATTTTAGAGAAGATCTAAACCTATCCTGCTCAAACTGTTCCAGAAAATTGCAGAGGAAGGTAAACTTTCAAACTCATTCTATGAGGCCACCATCACCCTAATAGCAAAACCTGACAAAGATGTTACAAAATGAAAATTACAAGCCAATATCACTGATGAACATAGATCATAGATCAAGTCGACACATATTTGGTCATTAAACAGCAAGCATAGAAAGGTTTCTAAGGCAACTGTAGGTAATTTAAACATGAGGGGCCAAATGGGGATAGTTTCATTTAACAGGCTGAGATTGGACTGTACAGGTTGCCATAGCAGTTGCTATGACAAGAAGGCATAACAGCTACTTGTTGCTACACTGGAGATGTGGGAAACTGAAAAGAGACCAAAAGCCTTACAACTCTCCTTGCAGTGTGATTTCAGGCTAGAAGTAGTTGATAAGGAAAGGCTGACTGATAAGGCTGGGAAGGGAGTAATCTGAGCCAGTAATCAGTAGCTCTTGTTGGAGGCCAAAAAACAGAAGCATCGGCTCAGTCAGAGTTCTGTGCCATGGTTCAGAGATAGATGTCATTTGGCTTGAATCAATATTTAGCCTTGGGGATGGCAGCCATAACCTCTAAACAGATTTCCTTCTTCCCAGGTGGCAGAATAATTCATATTTGTTCCAGAGTCAGGAACCCAGAAAGCAATCTCAGGGGCATTTTTTCTTAGCAGGCACAACATGCAATCTAGAAAGTGGAATTATAATCATGGTGCCCATTTTCCAGTTGAGAAAACTGAGGTTAAGAGACTTGATCAAGGTCACACAGCTAAGCATATGAAAAGCCAATCACAAGCCCAGGTTAACAGTCCTCAAACTCTGTGTTTTTGTTCAACATTCACTGGGAGTGGTGGGTGGTGATCTGGCAACAATATTTAGGCAGAAGCAAGCAGCATTCAGGCTTAAATTGTAGTAAGTAAGGAAAACCACTAGACCATTAAGCTATGACCTAAATCAAATACATTATGAATTCATAGTGGAGATGAATAATAGATGCCAGGGATTAGTTCTGTTTACCTGAAGAACTATGGATGAAGGTTTGTAACATTGTACAGAAGGTGGTCACCAAAACCATCCCCAAGAAAAACAAATGTGAGAAGGAAAAGGGGTTGCCTGAGGAGGCCTTAAAAACAGCTGAGAAAATAAGAGAAGTGAAAGGCAAAGGAGAAAGGGAAAGATATACTCAATGGAATGCAGACTTCCAGAAAATAGCAAGGAGAGATTTGAAAATCTTCATAAGTGAACAGTGCAAGAATTAGAGGAAAACAATAGAATTGTAAGGAGTATAGATTGCTTCAGGAAAATTGGAGCTACCAGAGGAACACTTCATGCAAGGATGGGCACAATAAAGGACAGAAAATTCAAAGATCTAACAGAAGCAGATAAGATTAAGAAGAAGTGGCAAAAATGTACAGAAGAACTGTAAAAAAACAATCATAATGACCGGGATGGAGATGACGTTTGGGTCACTCACGTAATGCCAGATATACTGGAGTATGAAGTCAAGTGGGCCTTAGGAAGCATCACTACAAACAATGATAGGGCAGGTGATGGAATTCCAGCTGAGCTATTTAAAAATCCTAAAGAATGAGGCTGCAAAAGTGCTGCATTCAGTATGTCACCAAATTTGGAAAACTCAGCAGTGTCCACAGTACTGGAAAAGGTCAGTTTTCATTCCAATCCAAATGAAAGGCAATTCCAAAGAATGTTGAAACTATCATGCAACTGCGCTCATCTCACTTGCTAGCAAGGTAATGCTCAAAATCCTTCAAGCTAAGCTTCAACTTTACATGAACTGAGAGCTTTCAGATATACAAGCTGATTTGAGGAACCAGAGATCAAAATGCCAATGTCCATTGGATCATAGAGAAAGCAAGGGAATCCCAAAAAGCATTTCTGTCTGCTTCACTGACTATGCTAAATTCTTTCACTATGTGGACCACAACAAACTGTGGAAAATTCTTAAGGAAATGGGAGTACCAGATCACCTTACCTGTCTCCTGAAAAGTCTGTATGTAGGTCAAAAATTGGCAGTTAGAATCAGACACGGAAAAACTGAAAGATTTAAAACTGGGAAAGAAGCAGGCCAAGGTGTAAATTCTCACTCTGGTTATTTAACTTCTATATAGGATACATCATTTGATATGCTGGACTGCATAATTACCAAGCTGGAATAAAGATTGCTGGGAGAAATATCAACATCCACAGATATGAAGATGACACTTCTCTAATGGCAGAAAGCAAAGAACTAAAGAGCCTCTTGATGAGGAGAGGAGATGCAAAAACTGGCTTAAAACTCAACATTCAAAAAACTATTCACAAGATATATTCAACATTCATGGCATCTGGTTAAACCACTTCATGTCAAATAGATGAGGGAAAAGTGGAAACAGTGGCAGATATTATTTTCTTGGGCTCCAAAACCACTATGGACCTTTACTTAAGCCACAAAATTAAAAGACACTTGCTCCTTGGAAGGAAGAAAGGATATGAAAAACCTGGACAGTGTATTAAAAAGCAGAGACTCACTTTGCTACCGAGGTGTCTATTGTCAAAGCTATCATTTTTCCAGTAATCATGTACAGATGTGTGATTTGGACCATAAGAAAGGGTGAATGGCAAAATTGAGCTTTCAAACTGCGGTGCTTGAGAAGATTCTTGATAGTCCCTTATAAAACAAGGAGATCAAACCAGTCAATTTGAAAGGAAATCAAACTCTGACCCCTGCTGACTCAGCTGAGACATCTTCTGAGGGCCTCCACGTGGAAAGAACGGATGCTTCCACTGCAAAAGTGCCTAACCATAGCAGCTCCAAGCAAATAGTTTGTAGCTCCACCCCTGGAGGAAGCTCAGAAAGGCTGAAGGCTCTGTGTACCCTGGGTTCACCGATACATGTGTTGCATTCTCCCCATCAGCATTGGAGGCCAAGGAAGTGGCATTCTGTGCCCTGGAGGCGGGGTATGGCTCAGGGATCCACTGGGGCCACCACTTACCAAGTAGGACTGGAAAGGACAGAGCAGGCATATGTGGCAGAGACCTGGTGACTGGGGTGTGGGGCAAAAGGGAACCCGCTCTGCATGAAGTACCTCAGCCAAAATCCTCTGGAGGAGAAGCCCAGTGATAAGATCATCTGAGATGGGACGAAGAGAGTCTATTTCATTATCCCTTATAATTCCTCTGAATGAGGAGGTGGTGGAGTTGGTGGGTCATTACAAACTCTTCCATGATCTAGACCATCTGTCAGTCGCTATCCTTGGGGCTGCCTCTTCCCAGCTTCAGTCATGTAGTTCTGGAGGAAACTAACAATCATGTGTGCTTCCTGGTCAGGGCCAAAGACCGTGTAAAGCCAGTCATAAGACCCCATGTCCCTGCCAGGATGGCTGATCTGGAGCTGTACATGTGATCTGAGGTGGGTCATTCAGAGAACACCCTTGAAATCTGATGTGTGCAGTCTTCTTTCCTTACTAGGGTGATGCCTTCGAGATTTGAAACCCTAGGGCAGGTAGCCTGGACTCTCTCACTAGGTGTAGAAGCCTTAAGGAAGAAAGTTGCCAGGCTAAGACCATCAAGGAAGAGGGAAGGGAAAGAGCAAGGGTGAGAGGGCGTTGATGACTTCTGATTTCTTGGGTCCCGTCACTGAGATCTTTGTATTTGCTCTGATTCTTGTGTCCTGGATTCCCAGAATCATTTCAATGAGTCTCCCTGTTCCTTGAAGCCAGTTGGATTAGGGCCTCTCTCAATTTTGATTCAGACATTGTTCTAGATCCTTCACTCCCAGACCCAAACAGAGGCACCCATTTGTTTCAGCACCATTAAGAGTGAAACCCTTTATTCTTTTCTGAGAATAGGGTGTGCAGACCACCAAATACAGTTCACCAGCATCCTGGGAAGTAGTGATCAAAGTGTGAGTGAGTGTGTGTTAGGAGCGGCCTTACTGATTCCTGAACCACTCCAAGCATTTACACTGCCCGTGCCAGTCCAATCCTGTCATTTCCTTGATAAAAGACTGAGAAATACCACCTCAGGAAGATGTCACCCAGGATCTAGTTCTCTGTAGATGGACTCGCTCTGTTCTCTTGAAAGGGGGAATGGCACTCGTCTTTAGAATCCTGAGGGGAGTCAGAGACACACCAGTCAGCATGAACTGTTACCGGTGACTCCCTCCAATATCCAGACCCTGCACACTTCTCATTATTTCCCTCTTTTGGTAAGTATCAAGGGGTTTTCTTACCAGAAGGGGATATGAGAGTTCATCCAAAAGAAAGAGGGTCAAGTCATGAGGTTGCCATGAGGAAGGGTGTGGGGGAGGGGAGGACTGGGAGTTGGGGAAACAGAGGAATGAAAAACAACAAAGTCTTACTGTAGAGCGTAAGGAACTATATTCAATATTCAGTGACAAACCACATGAAAAAGAGTGAAAAAAAGAAAAAATAATTTTTATGTGTATAACTGAGTCACATTGCTGTGCAGCAGAACTTAATGCAGCACTGAAGATTAGCCACACTTCAATATAATTTTTTAGAAAAGAACAAGTGTGTCCATAGTTCTCCTCACTCCCTGTTTCCTCTCTTCTGACTCCTGCTCCTTGATATTTTTTATGTTAGTTCAAACATTTTATTTCTTTTTTATTTTCTTACTCCTTCTCCCCTCCTTTCATTTATTTATTTTTAAATTTATTTATTTTAATTGGAGGCTAATTATTTTACAATATTATTGGTTCTGCCACACATCAACATGAATCCGCCATGGGCATACACGTGTTCCCCATCCTGAACCCCCCTCCCACCTCCCTCCCCAAACCATCCCTCTGGGTCATCCCAGTGCACCAGCCCCAAGCATCCTGTATCAAACATGGACTGGCGATTTGTTTCTTATATGATATTATACATGTTCTCTGCAGAGAATGCCAGTTCTCCTCCTGCATCCCCACAATCTGTACTTTATTAAAAAACTTTATTTTGTTTTGGAGTATAGCTGACTAACAATACTCTGAGTTTCAGGTGGACAGTAAAGGGACTCAACCATATGTTTCCGTGCATCCTGGTCCTAAGATACCCCTCCCATCCAGGCTGTCATATAACTGAGGGGAGTTCCCTGTGCTACACAGTAACTCGTTGTTGGTTATCCATCTTAAATAGAGCAGTGCCCACAACACGTTCCTGAAGACTTAACTCAGGAACTCTGCGAAGCCTCCTTCGGCCCACACTCACCCTCTTTGGCCATTCCAGGCTTGGTTGTTTAATGTACTCTGGGTCCCATCCCCACGGGTCAGTCCGTAGCCCTCATCACACCTAGTAAGTCCCCAGTGCCCCAGTGCAGACCACCTTGAGATGCCATTTGCATGGAATCCAGTGCAGTTTTGCCTAGAACCAAGCAACCCTCCACATGGCTCCATGAGTTTACAGTTTTAGAATTCCTGAAATTCCCTCTCTTCCTCAAAGCCTTCTTTGAGCCCATCAGCCTGCTCTGAACTCTTGCAGGGAGCTGACATGAAGCCTCCACCCTGTGCCAGGCCTGAGCAGTCACTGGGTACCCTTTATTCACCTTAGCATCCAATCTCCCCACAGAGGGGTCGGGTACCCCAACTCACAAAGGAGGCACCTGGACACAGCAGGGGGAAGATGCAGCTGAGAACTAGACTGACCATGTAATTTATCATCCAAACCAGGAAAACTTTGAGAAGGGAAAGGAGACTGTTAACTTACACTGGGACATCAGACCGGGACTGTCCCCAGCCATTCTCCTTGTAACATGGCCTATTTCAGGGACTGCTAAAGCTGACTTTCATGTTCATGCACCTAAAGGTTCAGATTGAATTGCAGCTCTTTGAGGACTGAGGACCTTAGTGTTCCCCTCTCCCTGACTCCCACCATGCCAGCATGGTGTGGCGTCTCCACATTTATTTCAGGAAGATCAGTGTCCCAGAGGACCCTTTACTCTCAAGTGATTGGTTTTCTGGCAGGCACTAGCCCAGCCACAGGGCTCAGCAGCATATGCAATGGTGTGACATGGCCTCCAGAGGGCGCCCTCCTTCCAGCAGCAGCCCAAGGGTTCCTGCAAGCTCCAGTTTGAGAACCAACCCTCAGTATTGTCCCCTCACCTTGAGGATGTAGCCTCGAGCTGGCACTGGGTAATTGATGCCATTGATGGTGAAGATAATAGGGGGCAGGGTATTGACCGCAGAATATGAAACAAAGTACTGTTAGAGAGAGAGGATGAGAGGTTGGCCCTGGAGATCCTTGTTTTGTGTGGAGACAGGGAGTGACCCTGGGGCATGACCCTTCACCTCGGCACACTGGCGTGGTGCCCATGAGCTTCTGTATGTTATCGACCACTGTTCTTGGGCCAAGGATCAGTGATGTCCCGGTGCCCACAAGGGCTTGCAGCCGCCAGAACAAGCAATAACCTTTCTTTTCATGGAGATGCTGAAAGCAATGGAAGAAAGCAGGTGTCAAGGTCACTCTGAGTCTCCCCAGAGCTGCCCCCTTCCCAACTGTCCCTAAACAGCCCTTCGTCTCTTGCCCTCTTTTCCTTTGCTCTCGACACAGCACCTTTCTTGACATCCTCGAATGCAGTACTTGAATACACCAGGATCTTTTGCACCTTGACACAAGCTGGACTTCCTTCCTAGAAGACTCCACTCCCCTTTGACAAGCAAATTTCTTCTCATCTTCCAGATTCCACCTTAATTGTATTGTTTTCGGGAAGTCTTTCCCCCAGTGTTTATCAGTCTCCTGTCTTGGTCACTCTCTGTAGACCCTTTCTCATGTCTACTCTGCTGCTGCTGCTAACTCACTTCAGTCGTGTCCGACTCTGTGCGACCTCATAGAAGGCAGCCCACCAGGCTCTGCGATCCCTGGGATTTTCTGGACAAGAGTACTGGAGTGGGTTGCCATTGCCTTCTCCTCCTCATGTCTAGCATGTACCAAAGTCACAATGCACTATGTGGGCAGGTCACTTCATGTACATCTGCCTTCTTAGATGTGAGGGCAAGTTTTATTCTCCTTGCCTCCCTAAAGAGCCTGGCACACAGTGGATGCCCAATGCTTGTCTTTTCAATGAGTGAATGAAGACTGAGAAAACAATGAGAAACATCCAGAGAGCTGTATCTGCTGAGGAACAAATAACAGGTCTCACACAGAGTGAAGGTGGAGATTCTCAGGCGCAGCAGATTTTCATAGTAAAGGGATAGAGGGGCTCCTCTGGGAGAGGGTGTTTCCCAGCACTGCTCCTACAACCAGCTCAGACCCTGAGACCCTGGCCAGGAAATACATGACTAGCCCACAGAAACTCCAAAGGATAGGTCACCTTTTGTCTGAGGGTATCACACAGAATCCTATCAGTTATGCCTCTTGTCCTCACGTCACTCCTGGATCCCACCTTCCTGATTCTCTGTTATAGCCCCTGTCCCACTGTGTGCCCAAGAATGTGGGGTGTTTTTTTTATTAGTTGCTTTCACATCTTAAGACTGCAGCCAAACTCCCTCCACTGCTGTGTAGCTGCTCCCAAAGAAGACTAGTTTTCCCCATTTTTGCAGGACTGTCCCTGTTTTTAAACTGACATTTATCTGTACTGAGAACTTCCTATGTCCTAGGAAGCTCTCGACACTTGGTCATCTTATCATAACTCTGTTCAGGCTGGTGAAATTCTCCTTGATCCTCTGTTCACCACACTGTAGAGTCCTCTAACCATGCTCCCCACCTCAAAGGGTGGTGTGTGCAGCCCTCTCCTAGCTGCACAGACCTCTTTAGACCCTTTTAGGACCCTGGTCTGAGCCTTGCTCAGAATACCTGGGGATTATGAACCCATGGGTTGTTTGTGTATCTATGTGCTTGTGTGTTTGTTTGTATGTGTTTGTATGTGTCTCTGTGTGTGCTTGTGTGTCTCTGACTAGCTATGCATGTTTTTATGTGTCTCTGTCTATGTTTATGTGTCTGCTTGTGTGTTTCCATGTGTCTATGTGTTTGTCTGTGTTGTTGTGGGTGATGTATATGTCTGTGTGACTGTGTGTCTGAGAATGCATTTGTGTGTTTCTGCCTGTGTTCATGTACAGTAGTGGGACCATCACTTGGGCTGACCCTTTGAGGGAGAGGCTTACTGGTCCAAGTGTACACTCCACTCGCCCAGGTGGATCAGTGGTACCCAGTTGAGCTCTCCCTTGTAGTAGCTGTGGTCCACCCCACAAAACATCACCACACTGCCCTCCCGCTTGTATCTGTAGAGAGAAGAGAGGTGGGGGATCCTTGGAAAACAGTAGCAATAGCACTGTCTGAGAGCTCTTCTTGTCCACCCATCAAGGCCCTAATAAGGTCCCCATGTACAGATGCAGAAATCGAGTCTAGGAGTGATTGAGATCCAGACTGAGGTCGGTTACTGGCTAATGAGTGGCACAGAGGAGGTTAGAAGCTGAATCACTAGGCTGGGCTCCTTCCACTAAGTCTTCTGAAGACCCCCTGGAACTCCAGCGACCGGAGTGCTCAGACACCCTCAGAGGACAGGTGCTGAAGCTTTTGGCTTTCCCCTTGTCCACTTTGTCATTTTTCAGGAAAATCAAGGCTGGGAGTTCTAAGGGTGTGGGTTCAGCTCACCCAGAGTTGGCTCCACTGGCCTGTGACATCTACTGTCCAAACGGCCCCACACTCAGAAGGGACCCCACCTCTGGTTTCTCTGTCTTGAAATGCCTAATATTTCTTGAACAAGGGGTCCCACACTTTTGTGTCCCACACTTTTGGTTTTCATTGGCTCATTCAAATTGGGTAACTGGTCCTGGGCTCCAAGTGAAATAAATGCTAATGAGGAAGGAAAGATATCCACCATCCTTCTCCTTCTTTACTGATAAAATTCATAAGAAAATCCTAATGTCTTTTCCTTCAACTTGTTTCCTGTTGCCTTCCATTAGCCTTCTTCCTCACTCACCTCCCCTAGACCAAGTTACTGGTTTTGAGCCCAGGATCGGGGTTGTCTTCCAATAAAATTTTATTTATAAATGCCAGGGGTGAAGCCAGGTAGGGCCCTGGGGTCATATTTATGGTGGGTTAGATTATCTCTCAGGATACCTCTTTATCAAATGTTCTAATTTTCTTGCAACTAAAAGCATATTACAGGTAATTTGGAGAAAGAGATTGTCCATCTCAGACATACTTGCTCAAGCAGAAGGCAAAAACAGGCTCAGAAATGGCACCTTCATTCTTCAGCTTGTCAAAGATGGGGATGGCTCCAGAGAAGGATATGTTGGGATAGTTCAAGCTCAAGACACCATCAAAAGGCATATCAAACCAGGTTTCCATAATGGTTAGACCAAACAGCTGGTCAGTACTTACAAGGTCCCCAATCTGTAGGAGAGGAGTGTTCCCACTTACAGATATGTGAAGTGGGGCTAGGACTGGGCTGGGGTGCATTGCCATTAGATCCTCAGAGAAGAATTGAGGCTGGGCTCTGTCTTTGGTGGCCCACAGATGGTTAGAGCAAGGTGGAAGGGGAATTTGGGTTCTATTTGAGAGAGGCTGAGAATTTTAAAACATCTGCCTCTCTGAAAAACACCACCGGAGTGAGTCAAAGCCTCATGGCTTTGTACAAGTGGGGCAACCAAGAGTCAGGCCAGGTCCCATTGGTGCCACCTTATGGACAAAACGATCAAGAGCAAGATTGCCTGCTCTTTGCCATCACTGTGACCTAATGACAGGAATGGACTGCATTCTCTGTAATGTACTGTGGATTCTGCATCTGTACAGGAAGACAGAAGCCAAAAACACAATCTTGCTTGCAGGGTTCTATGAAATTACTGCCTGGGGAATTCCCTTTTGGGAATATGTGTGTATTTCTGTGAGTGTGTATGAGAGAGAAAGAGAGAGAGGGGAACTACTCAAGTACTTTGGGGGACGCAGGCCATATGTTTATTAGACTCTCAAGGGTCGTCTAGAGTGAGAACTCATTTATCAGACCCCTTGACTTCTCAGGCTTCCAGTTTCCCACTCTGGATACCTGAAGTCCTTGGCTGCTCCCAGGGTCCCCAGATCAGTTTTATCCTGTCCCCAAACGCTTTACAGCAACCTCAGCCCTGAAAAGCCAGCCTAACTCCACCTTTTATCAATGTGTGACCTCAGCAAGGCCCTTGCTGTCTGTACCTCAGTTTCCTCATATGTCTCATGAGCTAATCAGAGTAACTGCTGTGTGGGATTGTTGCAGGATTAAACCAGTTATTACCTGAAAGTGCCTGGAACAGTCTGTGAATATAAAAGTGAGTGCTTTTATCCCCTCTTCTCACTCACAGCAAAATGAATCTTGAACTGCTCATGGGCAGAGGAACTGCAAGTCCACACCTCAGGCCACTCTCTGGGATAGTTAATCTGTTTGCTCATGTGTCACCATGCGCACTGCCTCCCCAGAGACATGATCCTGTGAATAAGATGGCCAATATCTATGGGAGTTAGGCTAGGAAGGGTCCTGCCAGATAGTCCTGCATCTGCTTTGCAAGCAGGGGCCACTCCATAGCCAGTCCTGACTCAGCATTTGTTACACTGTTACCCGGACTGTGTGATGAGCAACAACTCTTATCCTTCCAGAACCGAAGTAGATGTTGAAGGTGTCATTGGTAAACTGGAAGGTGGAAGACTAATGATGTTTGAACTTAACTTGTTTAGCTGCAGAAACAAGAGATGAATGTCATCAGGTGCCAAGGTTGGAAACAGGGTGGCAGGGCCAGTGAAGAATGGTCTGGGTACAGGGTGTCTGTACTCACAACAGGTTAGGCTGCTGCAATAGATGGAGGGCACCAACAAGTCAGATGAGCCTGTGCCAAAGACAACCTGGAATTCCTGAGGGGGTGTTCCAGTGGTGATGTCACCCACATAGAGCATCTACAGGGAGAAGGAGGGAGTGGGTTAGTGCAGAACTGGCTACCCTCTATTCCCACACTGATGCCTCCCTCTGGGTGTCACATATCTCTGGAGATCACTTTCTAACCACCATGCCGCTCACAAACTTTGGTCACAGAGGTATCTGCATTTGATATATTTTTCCTGTACTACATTGTATGCAGGATATTCACTCTACGACCAGGTGTTGAAGTGGTACCTCCTGCATGGGAAGCCCAAAGGCATAATCACTGCACGTCCAGGACCGCTGGGCACCCCGGGTAGTCCTGGTGCCTTCATTTGAGAAGCTCTGTAGTCTCTTCAAACCCAGCCTTAGCACCCGTTTCTCCAGGAGGTCCTTCTGGATCAACCCCAGCCACTCCTTCTAAACTCGGACCACATCCAATCAACACCACATAGGTGACCCTTTCATTTGACATATATTTATTCTTTGCCTATCTCTCAGGCTGGCATGGACATCCTTGAAGACCTTTTTAAGGCAAAATAAGCCCTTTTTCTAATCTAAAAACAGTACCCACAGTGATTCTTATGGCCATATATGGAAAACAGGTTCAGTAACTTTTTACTGTTTTCGTTCTTGCATCTGTGGAAACTGAATTCCTCTACCTGGGGTTTCACAGTTGCTTTGCAGTTGATTCTACCTTTTGATCAGTGACGGTTCACTCTTCATCTGTAACTGAGTGGCTCACTAAGTTCAGAAGGAACAATCTCCCTTAAACTAATGACACATCTTTGACATAGAAATGGATGTTTACCTGCCACCTGGTAATTTCCGGGCCCAGTCACAAAGACCAACAGTTGAGGATGAGAGTGCCTTATCCTCTGGTTGGGCTCCCGGTTTTCCAGGGTTTCTGCCTCCTGCAGGAACCCCAACTCCAACATTCCTACCTGCCACCTCCAGATGAGCCCTAGTACTAGGCTAGAGCACCAGGGGGCGCTGTGGAGCACCATCCTCCCAAAATACACCCCTGATGTTTCTCAGGGGGTAAATAGTTAGATTTGAGCCACGAGAAGAAATCTGGGACAGACTGTAAGCATGTTCCTTCAGGAAACTGTTCAGCATGTTTTTTCCACTGAGGGTTTTTCTCATGGTCTTCACTTTTGTTAGAGGTATTCTTTCACCGAGCATTTGACAAAGAAAACAAAGAAGATGCTACAATTATCTGTCAGTGTTAAGGTATAACTGTCATTTTAATGGCTCTGTGTATTTTCTAATCATTTTTATGAGACACATTATTATCAGAATTTTATGCATATGCCATGGCAAAGACATAGATTTGAATACAGGTTCTGTTCTGCAATCTTGGGTAAGCCATATGACCAAGTGGTGTCTCAGTCTCCCCATCAGTAAAATGGTGGAATGTAATAATACAAACCCTCCAAATAGCATATATTGGGGATAAGTGATGTGATGGATATAAGGTACCCAATAAATAGGAAGTCTCAACAATAACAGCCATTAGCATTGCTGTCGCCAATCCACGCTAACCTTCTCATAGAACCTCAAGGAAGGAGTTAGAAGGGGGACTCTTATCCTCTTTTACAAGGGAGCAATTTGAAATGCAAGAGGTTTCTGAGTTGGATGTGGTCACACTGCTTGTCAGATATAAAACACTGTTTATAAAACAGTGTGTATTTCTCCATGTTGAAAGAGAAGAGAGAGTTGAAAGAAGAATCCAAAATATAGGGAACAAATAAGGGAAACTCAGAGGCTGAAAAAGGAATGAAGAGTCAAATGAAAAATAAAAGAAAATAACACAGAGAGACATACACTCCCAGTGACTTCCAAAGATATGGAGAGATAAATGACAGTGATACAGAGATGCAGACATAGGCATATACACACTGAAGTAGACAGGGAAAAAAAGGACATGTTGAATAAAATGTAGAAAAGTGCTATTCCACAGGACCACATTTACATCTGTGTAGACTGTACACTGAACAGTTGCAAGGAGTTGCATTTTGAATAGGTCATGACATGACTGGACCCCAAGAATTGTGCAACCGAAATCTACAGCAAGACCTTGGGATGCACAGTTCCTATAGCAAGTTACTTATCAATAAGTAAGTGTTGAACTTTAAGACTCTTAGGGAAATATTCCATTCCCTTCTAAACCTGATGGGTGGAAAAATAATCAGATGAAAACAAAAATCCGAGAAAGGAATATGATGTGACTTACAGTCCCCATACTTACTTGACTATGCACTCTGAGAAGGTCACCAGCCCGAGGAGCACAAGCCACTTCATGTTTCTTTCCTGGCTCCAAGTACTCAGGGAAGTTTGGGTTTTTAGCATGTAGTGGTGACCCTAGTTATATATGCTCTGACCTACCCTAGTTTTCCCGTTTAGGCCACTAAAAGATCTGGAAAAAATCACAAAGTTCTCGATAAAATCTTTACCTTCATCAGTGTCCTTGGCGAGTGGACTTTGAAGCTTCTCAGAATACAGAGAATTGAACTGTAATCTCTTCCTTGAAGCTTGGCTGGAAAATCAAATTGATCTGCGTGGACATCTAGGAAGATGGAGAACCTTGCCTACTTGGAGAAAAAAACTGCTAAGACCATCACGAAAATGGATACTAGGGGCCATGCTCGACATTCGTGGTTTCATGTCATTTTCCTAGCCACTTCATGTGATGTCCATTGCTGTCTGTGTTGGAGAGGAGATTGCTAGGAGGATAAGTTGTCAAATGGCAAAGTGAAGACTTCAGGGGCAGCCCAGAGACAACAACTGGCTTTAGGTAGTAGGTCTAATGGCAGACATCAGGGGCACCTATGATGCCAGTCTGCATCAAAGATTTAGGGCAGAGCAGTACGCCAGTTACATGGTTTTAGTATTGAAGAAATGTCATATGCATCCACAAGATATTTTATAGCATCCAAAAAACCTACAAGGAAGAACTGTGTGCTAGGTTCTGGGTTAAAGGCTTCAAAGTCAAAGTTGATCAAGACAAAAGTAGTCTTTATCTTAAGAGGGCCATCAGTTTAGTTCTCACAAACTAATGTCCCCAGGAGGCAGGAGATATGATTCTAGGACTAGGTGGCTATGTTGAACCCTGGGCAGCACAGGCCTTACCACTGGGAGCAGCCTTTCCTTCACTTCGCCCATTCTGTAAAGCAGGCCAGTTGGCCATGTTTTCAAGAGAATCAGAAGTTTGGATATTTATGTACAATGTACTGCTTTTAATGTTAAAAACTAATTGTTTTTTTTTTTTTCCCCCCAGAAAAACCAGTGGGAATAAAATCTCCACAGCAATGTGCTGGAATCATCCTTCAGTGTTTGCAGGTTTTTGTTTCTGGCCTAGAGTTGGGAATGCAGTGGGGACAGAGAGGAATTTAATTCATATTAGTTGATTTGAAAAGAGACTGAATGCATACCAAACATGCTGACTGATTGGAAAAGACCCTGATATAGGGAAGATTGAAGGCTGGAGGAGAAGCGGAAGACAGAGGATGAGATGGTTGGACGGCATCACCAAGTCAGTGGACATGAGCATGAGCAAGCTTTGGGAGTTGGTAATGGATAGGGAAGCCTGGCATGCTGCAGCCTATGGCATTGCAAAGAGATGGATACAACTGAAGGACTGAGCTGAATTGAACAAATTGAGAACAAAGACTAATAAATCTAATTGTATCAGGTTGTTGACTAGCTACCTATAACAACACATTACTTAAGAGGCTTTAAAATTCAGACTTATGACTCTACATTCAGAGTGGAATATCTTCTAAGGAAAAACAAAAATACTGCCCATCAAAAACAAAACCAAAGAAAACCAAAAGAAATAAGGAAAAAAATCTGAAAGTATATTCAACAACTTCAGTTCAGTTCAGTTGCTCAGTCGTGTCCAACTCTTTGTGAGCCCATGAATGGCAGCATGCATGGCCTCCCTGTCCATCACCAACTCCTGGAGTCCACACATACTCATGTCCATTGAGTTGGTGATGCTATTGAACCATCTCATCCTCTCTCATCCCCTTCTCCTCCTGCCCTCAATCTTTCCCAATGTTAAGATCTTTTCATTTTTTAATTTTTATTTATTTTAATTGGAGGCTAATTACTTTACAATATTGTATTGGTTTTGCCATACATCAACATGAATCCACCATGGGTGTACCTGTGTTCCCCCTCCTGAACCCCCCTTCCACCTCCCTTCCTGTACCATCCCTCTGGATCATCCCAGTGCCAAGCATCCTGTATCATGCATCCACCCTCAACTGGCGATTCGTTTCATATATGATATTATACATGTTTCAATGCCATTCTCCCAAGTCATCCCACCCTCACCCATGGTAATGGTTATAATTACCATCTTTCTAAATTTCGTATATATGCATTAGTATACTGTATTGGTGTTTTTCTTTCTGGCTTACTTCACTCTGTATAATAAGCTCCAGTTTAATCCACCTCATTAGGATTGAGTCAAATGTAGTCTTTTTAGTGGCTGAGTAATACCTCATTGTGTATATGTACCACAGCGTTCTTATCCATTCATCTGTTGATGGACATCTAGGTTGCTTCCATGTCCTGGCCATTATAAACAGTGCTGCGATGAACATTGGGGTACACATGTCTCTTCCAGTTCTGGTTTCCTCAGTATGTATGCCCAGCAGTGGGATTGCTGGATCATAAGGCAGTTCTATTTCCAGTTTTTTAAGGAATCTACACACTATTCCATAATGGCTGTATTAGTTTGCATTCCCACCAACAGTGTAAGAGGGTTCCCTTTTCTCTACACTCTCTCCAGCATTTATTGCTAGTAGACTTTTGGATAGCAGCCATTTTGACTGGTGTGAAATGGTACCTCATTGTGGTTTTGATTTGCATTTCTCTGATAATGAATAATGTTGAGCATCTTTTCATGTGTTTGTTAGCCATCTGTATGTCTTCTTTGGAGAAATGTCTATTTAGTACTTTGGCCCATGTTTTGATTGGGCCGTTTCTTTTTCTGGAATTGAGCTGCAGGAGTTGCTTGTATATTTTTGAGAATAGTTCTTTGTCAGTTTCTTCATTTGCTATTATTTTCTCCCATTCTGAAGGCTGTCTTTTCACCTTGCTTATAGTTTCCCTTGTTGTGTAGAAACTTTGATTTTGATTAGGTCCTGTTTTTATTTTTCCTTTTATTTCCAATATTCTTGGAGGTGCGTCATAGAGGATCCTGCTGTAATTTATGTTGGAGAGTGTTTTGCCTATGTTCTCCTCTAGGAGTTTTATTGTTTCTGGTCTTACATTTAGATCTTTAGTCCATTTTGAGTTTATTTTTGTGTATGGTGTTAGAAAGTGTTCTAGTTTCATTCTTTTACAAGTGGTTGACCAGTTTCCCCAACACCACTTGTTAAAGAGATTGTCTTTTCTCCATTGTATATTCTTGCTTCCTTTGTCAAAGATAAGGTGTCCATAGATGGGCGGATATATCTCTAGGCTTTCTATTTTGTTCCATTGATCTATATTTCTGTCTTTGTGCCAGTACCACACTGTCTTGATGACTGTGGCTTTGTAGTAGAGCCTGAAGTCAGGCAGGTTGATTCCTCCAGTTCCATTCTTCTTTCTCAAGATTGCTTTGGCTATTTGAGTTTTTTTGTATTTCCATACAAACTGTGAAATTATTTGTTCTAGTTCTGTGAAAAATACTGTTGGTAGCTTGATAGGGATTGCATTGAATCTATAGATTGCTTTGGGTAATATAATCATTTTCACTCTATTGATTCTTCTGATCCACGAACATGGTATATATCTCCATCTATTAGTGTCCTCTTTGATTTCTTTCACCAGTGTTTTATTGTTTTCTATATATAAGTATTTTGTTTCTTTAAGTAGATGTAGCCCTAAATATTTTATTCTTTTCGTTGCAATGGTGAATGGAATTGTTTCCTTAATTTCTCTTTCTATTTTCTCATTATTAATGTATAGGAATGCAAGGGATTTCTTTGTGTTGATTTTATATCCTGCAACTTTACTATATTTATTGATTAGTTCCACTAATTTTCTGGTGGAGTCTTTAGGGTTTTCTATATAGAGGATCATGTCATCTGCAAACAGTGAGAGTTTTACTTCTTCTTTTTGAATTTGGATTCCTTTTATTTCTTTTTCTGCTCTGAATTCTGTAGCCAAACCTTGCAAAACTATGTTGAATAGTAGTGGTGAAAGTGGGCACCCTTGTCTTGTTCCTGACTTTAGGGGAAATGTTTTCAATTTTTCATCATTGAGGATAATGTTTGCTGTAGGTTTGTCATATATATTTTTTCTTATGTTGAGGTATATTCCTTCTATTCCTCCATTCTGGATAGTTTTTTATCATAAGTGGATGTTGAATTCTGTCACTGGCTTTCTCTGCATCTATTGAGATAATCATATGGCTTTTATTTTTCAATTTGTTAATGTGGTGTATTACATTGATTGATTTGCGGATATTGAAGCATCCTTGCATCCCTGGGATAAAGCCCACTTGGTCATGTGTATGATCTTTTTAATGTGTTGTTGGATTTTGATTGCTAGAATTTTGTTAAGGATTTTTGCATCTATGTTCATCAGTGTTATTGGCCTGTAGTTTTCTTTTTTTCTGTGGCATCTTTGTTAGGTTTTGGTTTTGGGTGGTGGTAGCCTCATAGAATGAGTTTGGAAGTTTACCTTCCCCTGCAATTTTCTGCAAGAGTTTAAGTAGAATAGGTGTTAGCTCTTCACTAAATTGTTGGTAGAATTCAGCTGTGAAGCTGTCTGGGTTTTGTTTGCTGGTAGATTTCTGATTACACTTTCAATTTCCATGCTTGTGATGGGCCTGTTAAGATTTTCTATTTCTTCCTGGTTCAGTTTTGGAAAGTTGTACTTTTCTAAGAATTTGTCCATTTCTTCCAAATTGTCCATTTTATTGGCATAAAGTTGCTCATAGTAGTCTCTTATGATCCTTTGTATTTCTGTGTTGTCTGTTGTGATCTCTCCTTTTTTATTTCTAATTTTATGATTTGATTTTTCTCCTTTTGTTTCTTGATGAGTCTGGCTAATGGTTTGTCAATTTTATTTATCCTCTCAAAGAACCAGTTTTTGGCTTTGTTGGTTTTTACTATGGTCTCTTTTGTTTCTTTTGCATTTATTTCTGCCCACATTTTGAAGATTTCTTTCCTTCTACTAACCCTGGGGTTCTTCATTTCTTCCTTTTCTAGTTGCTTTAGGTGTAGAGTTAGGTTATTTATTTGACTTTGTTCTTATTTCTTGAGGCATGCCTGTTTTGCTATGAACCTTCCCCTTAGCACTGCTTTTACAGTGTCCCACAGGTTTTGGATTGTTGTGTTTTCATTTTCATTTGTTTCTATGCATATTTTGATTTCTTTTTTGATTTCTTCTGTGATTTGTTGGTTATTCAGCAGCGTGCTGTTCAGCCTCCATATGTTGGACCTTTTAATAGTTTTCCTCCTGTAATTGAGATCTAATCTTACTGTCTTGTGGTCAGAAAAGATGTTTGGAATGATTTCAATTTTTTTTTTTTGAATTTACCAAGGCTAGATTTATGGCCCAGGATGTGATCTATCCTGGAGAAGGTTCCGTGTGCACTTGAGAAAAAGGTGAAATTCATTGTTTTGGAGTGAAATGTCCTATAGATATCAATTAGGTCTAACTGGTCTATTGTATCATTTATAGTCTGTATTTCCTTGTTAATTTTCTGTTTAGTTGATCTATCCATAGGTATGAGTGAGGTATTAACATTTCCCACACAATAATATTGTGTTATTGTTAATTTCCCCTTTCATACTTGTTAGCATTTGTCTTACATTTTGCGGTGGTCCTATGTTGGGTGCCTGTGTATTTATAATTGTTATATCTTCTTCTTGGATTTATATTTTTATCATTATGTAGTGTCCTTCTTTGTTTCTTTTCACAGCCTTTGTTTTAAAGTCTATTTTCTAGTAATTTTCTGGTGGAGTCTTTAGGGTTTTCTATGTAGAGGATCATGTCGTCTGCAAATAGTGAGAGTTTTACTTCTTCTTTTCCAATTTGGATTCCTTTTATTTCTTTTTCTGCTCTGATTGTTGTGGCCAAAACTTCCAAAAAAAAAAAAAAAAAAAAAAAACCCTGGAAATAGAACTGCCTTATGATCCAGCAATCCCACTGCTGGGCATACATACTGAGGAAACCAGAAGGGAAAGAGACACGTGTACCCCAATGTTCATCGCAGCACTGTTTATAATAGCCAGGACATGGAAGCAACCTAGATGTCCATCAGCAGATGAATGGATAAGAAAGCTGTGGTACATATACACAATGGAGTATTACTCAGCCATTAAAAAGAATTCATTTGAATCAGTTCTAATGAGGTGGATGAAACTGGAGCTTATTATACAGAGTGAAGTAAGCCAGAAGGAAAAACACCAATACAGTATACTAACGCATATATATGGAATTTAGAAAGATGATAACAATAACCCTGTGTACGAGACAGCAAAAGAGACACTGATGTATGGAACAGTCTTAGGGACTCTGTGGGAGAGGGAGAGGGTGGGAAGACTTGGGAGAATGGCATTGAAACATGTAAAATATCATGTATGAAACGAGATGCCAGTCCAGGTTCAATGCACGATACTGGATGCTTGGGGCTAGTGCACTGGGACGACCCAGAGGCATGGTATGGGGAGGGAGGAGGGAGGAGGGTTCAGGATGGGGAGCACATGTATACCTGTGGTGGATTCATTTTGATATTTGGCAAAACTAATACAATTATGTAAAGTTTAAAAATAAAATAAAATTAAAAAAAATAAAGTCTATTTTATCTGATATGAGTATTGCTACTCCTGCTTTCTTTTGGTTTCCATTTGCATGGAATATCTTTTTCCAGCCCTTCACTTTCAGTCTGTATGTGTCCCTTGTTTTGAGGTGGGTCTCTTGTAGACAACATATATAGGGGTCTTGTTTTTGTATCCATTCAGCCAGTCTTTGTCTTTTGGTTGGGGCATTCAACCTATTTATGTTTAAGGTAATTATTGATAAGTATGATCCCATTGCCATTCACTTTATTGTTTTGGGTTCGAGTTTATACACCTTTTCTGTGTTTCCTGTCTAGAGAAGATCCTTTAGCATTTGTTGGAAAGCTGGTTTGGTGGTGCTGAATTCTCTCAGCTTTTGCTTGTCTGTAAAGCTTTTGATTTCTCCTTCATATTTGAGTGAGATCCTTGCTGGGTACCATAATCTGGGCTGTAGGTTATTTTCTTTCATCACTTTAAGTCTGTCCTGCCATTCCCTCCTGGCCTGAAGAGTTTCTATTGAAAGATTAGCTGTTATCCTTATGGGAATCCCCTTGTGTGTTACTTGTTGTTTTTCCCTTGCTGTTTTTAATATTTGTTCTTTGTGTTTTATCTTTGTTAATTTGATTAATATGTGTCTTGGGGTATTTCGCCTTGGGTTTGTCCTGTATGGGACTCTCTGGGTTTCTTGGACTTGAGTAATTATTTCCTTCCCCATTTTAGGGAAGTTTTCAACTATTATCTCCTCAAGTATTTTCTCATGGTCTTTCTTTTTGTCTTCTTCTTCTGGGACTCCTATGATTTGAATGTTGGAGCGTTTAACATTGTCCCAGAGGTCTCTGAGATTGTCCTCATTTCTTTTAATTAGTTTTTCTTTTTATCCTCTCTGATTCATTTATTTCTACCATTCTATCTTCTACTTCAGTAATCCTATCTTCGGCCTCCATTATTCTACTATTTGTTCCTTCCAGCATGTTTTTTATTTCATTTATTGCATTATTCATTATATATTGACTCTTTTTTATTTCTTCTAGGTCCTTGTTAAACCGTTCTTGCATCTTCTAAATCCTTGTCTCCAGGCTCTTTATCCGTGATTCCATTTTGATTTCAAGATTTTGGATCATTTTCACTCTCATTATTCAGAATTCTTTATCAGGTAGATTCCCTGTCTCTTCCTCTTTTGTTTAGTTTGTTGGACATTTATCCTATTCCTTTACATGCTGGGTATTCCTCTGTCTCTTTGTCTTGTTTATATTGCTGTCTTTGGTGTGGCCTTTCTGTGTTCTGGCAGTTTGTGGAGTTCTCTTTTTTGTGGAGTTTCTTCACTTGGGTGGGGTTGTATGTGTGGCTTGTCAAGGTTTCCTGGTTAGGGAAGCCTGTTTTGGTGTTCTGGTGTGTGGATCTGGACTTCTTCTCTGTGGAGTGCAATGAGATGTCCAGTAATGAGTTATGAGATGTCAGTGGGTTTGGAGTGACTTTGGGCAGCCTGTATATTGAATCTAAGGGCTGTGCCCCTGTGTTGCTGGAGAATTTGCATGGTATGTCTTGCTCTGAAGATTGTTGGACCTTGGGTGGTGCCTGGTTTCAGTGTATGTATCAAGGCATTTGGTGAGCTCCTGTCAATTAATATTCCCTGTAGTCAGGAGTTCTCTGGTGTTCTCAGGATTTGGACTTAAGACTCCTGCTTCTGGTTTTCAGTCTTATTTTTACAGTAGCCTCAAGACTTCTCCCTCTGTACAGCCTAACCTAGATGTTAGGTTAAAGATGGAAATGTTAAAGGTTAAAGATGAAAAAGTTAAAGATGAAAAGTTTCTCTACAGTGAGGGACATCCAGAGAGGTTCACAGAATTACATGGAGAAGAGAAGAGGGAGGAGGGAATTAGAGGTGACTCGAATGAGATGAGATGGAATCAAAAGAGGAGAGAGCAAGCTAGCCAGTAATCACTTCCTTATATGTGCTTCACAGTCTGGACGTTCAGAGATGTTCACGGAGTTATACAAAGAGAAGAGGGAGGAAGGAGACAGAGGTGGGCAGGAGAATAAAAGGGGGGAATCAAAAGGAGAGAGACAAATCCAGCCAGTAATCAGTTCCCTAAGTGTTCTCCACCATCTGGAACACACAAAGAGATTCACAGAGTTGGGTAGAGAAGAGAAGCAGGAGGGAGGAGATAGAGGCGACCTGGTGGATAAAAAGGAGAGTCCAAAGGGGAAGAGAGCAGTCAAGCCAGTAATCTTGCTCCCAAGTAAAAATGGGCACTGAAAATTGGGTTCTTAAAGGTACCAAATTGATAACAAATACCAAAAAGCAAAGATTAAAAATCTAGAGTAGAGGTTCGATTTTAAAAAATACAACATTAAAGAAAAGAAAATAAAGTCACAAAAATTACTATATATATATATATATATATAAAGTTTGCTTTAAAAGATAGGATCAGGATGGGGAACACATGTATACCTGTGGCGGATTCATTGTGATATTTGGCAAAACTAATACAATTATGTAATTATGTAAAGTTTAAAAATAAAATAAAATTAAAAAAATAAAAAAAATAAAAGATAGGATCTCTCTCTCTCTATCTCTCTTTTTTTTTTTGGCAAAGTAATCAGATCAGATCAGTTGCTCAGTCGTGTCCGACTCTTTGCGACCCCATGAATCGCAGCACGCCAGGCCTCCCTGTCCATCACCAACTCCCGGAGTTCACTCAGACTCACGTCCATCGAGTCAGTGATGCCATCCAGCCATCTCATTCTCTGTTGTCCCCTTCTCCTCCTGCCCCCAATCCCTCTCACAATCAGAGTCTTTTCTAATGAGTCAACTCTTCGCATGAGGTGGCCAAAGTACTGGAGTTTCAGCTTTAGCATCATTCCTTCCAAAGAAATCCCAGGGCTGATCTCCTTAGGTGTTACAAGAGGGCATCAGAGGGCAGACACACTGAAACCATACTCACAGAAAACTAGTCAATCTAATCACACTAGGACCACAGCCTTATCTAACTCAATGAAACTAAGCCATGCCCGTGGGGCAACCCAAGATGGGCGGGTCATGGTGGAGAGATCTGACAGAATGTGGTCCACTGGAGAAGGGAATGGCAAACCACTTCAGTATTCTTGCCTTGAGAACCCCATGAACAGTATGAAAAGGCAACATGATAGGATACTGAAAGAGAAACTCCCCAGGTCAGTAGGTGCCCAATATGCTACTGGAGATCAGTGGAGAAATAACTCCAGAAAGAATTAAGCGATGGAGCCAAAGCAAAAAAAATACCCAGCTGTGGATGTGACTGGTGATAGAAGCAAGGTCCAATGCTGTAAAGGGTAAAGTAATAGTAGGTTATAAAAATGAAAATTAAAGAAGCAATAGAGGACTTAAATATTAAAAAAATTAAAAAATAAAGAATGATAGTAAAAATAGTAAAAATGTATCTAGGACTTTCTCTGGTGTTCTTGTGGGCAGTTTGTGGTCAGTTCATTTTCGGATAGTTCCTTGGTCCGGCTTATATTTCTCAAGATCTATAGGCCCATTCCTATGTAGTTGGTAGTAACTACAGGGTTTAAATCCATTGCACCTGTTACTTCCAAGGAAGTTTTCTCTGTTTTAGCTTCTTCTGTTTGCTGGTCTCTTCAGTGTCTAATTTCCACCCTGATTCAAGTGGGCGGTGGTGGACACGTTTTTAGGCTCACTTGTTCAGTCGCACTGTGGGGAGGGAGGGATGCTGCTAACAAATAACACTGGCATGTGCTCACAGTATCCTAGCCACACTGGGCCTGCCCCCACTCACGGCATATGTGCCTTCCCTGCCCACACTGTTCATGCTCTATGTTGCTCCTAGGGGAACCATCCGAGGCTGGCCCTGGGCTGCATGCACCTCCCAGGTCTAAGCTGCTCAGGTTCAGGCACTGCAGTTGTCCTCAGAGGCACAGACTCCGTTGAGCCTGTATTTTGTGCCCTTCCCAGGTCCTAGCAGCTCAGGTGATGAGGGAGTGGGGTGGCTGCGACTTATCACCTCCCCCCATCCCTGCTGCTCAGTTTTCTGGATGTACAACCAGCACACCTTTCTCAGGCAGATGTTGACCATCCAGAATCCCAAGAAGTTTTAGCAAAGAAGCCTGCTCGCAGTTTGGTAGATAATGCCTCTCTGGGGCCGTGATTGCCCTCTTCTGGCTTTGGCTGCCTGTCGCCAGAGGGGAATAGTCTGCAGCCTGCTAGCTCTGTTCAATCCTTTGTTCTGTGAGGCGGGCCTGCTTGAGTCTTAGATTAGGGCTTTTTGCGTGGTAGCTATCCCACAGTCGGGTTTGCTAGCCCAAGTTAGTTCCATCAGATTGCCCTCGGGGTATTCAGGCCCTGTCCTTACTCTAAGCAATGCAGCCCGTGCCTCCCTGCCCAGCCCCCATTTGCTAGTGGCTGGTGCAGGCGTCTGTGCCGCTTCTCCACTGGGGGAGTTAATGGTGGGCACATAGTGGGTTTTAATTATTTATTTGTTTTTCCTCCCAGTTATGTGGCCCTCTGTGGTTCCAAGGCTTGCCACAGGCTCAGCAGTAAGAGTGCTTCCTGGTGTTTGGAATCTTCTCTCTTTTTAAGAATCCCTTCCCGGGAAGGAGCTCCATCTCTACCTCTTTTGTCTCTCTTTTTGTCTTTTATATTTTTTCCTACCTCCTTTTGAAGACAATAAGCTGCTTTTCTGGGTGCCTGATGTCCTCTGCTGGCATTCAGAAGTTGTTTTGTGGAACTTACTCTGCATTTAAATGTTCTTTTGATGAATTTGTGAGGAAAAAAGTAGTCTCCCCATCCTATTCCTCCACAATTTTAGGACCGCCTCCTCAGGGTCTTTTCAAATGAGTCAGCTCTTCACATCAGGTGGCCAAAGTATTGGAGTTTCAACTTCAGCATCAATCCTTCCAGTGAACATTCAGGACTGATTTCCTTTAGGACGGACTGGTTGGATCTCCTTGCAGTCCAAGGGATGCTCAAGAATCTTCTCCAACACCACAGTTCAAAAGCATCAATTCTTCGGGGCTCAGCTTTCCTTATAGTCCAAATCTCACATCAATACATGACCACTGGAAGAACCATAGCCTTGACTAGATGGACCTTTGTTGACATAGTAATGTCTCTGCTTTTCAATATGCTGTCTAGATTGGTCTCAACTTGCCTTCCAAGGTGTAAGCGACTTTTAATTTCATGGCTGCAGTCACCATCTGCAGTGATTTTGGAGCCCAGAAAAATGAAGTCAACCACTGTCTCCACTGTTTCCCCATCTATTGGCCATGAAGTGATGGGATCGGATGCCATGATCTTAGTTTTCTAAGTGTTGAGCTTTAAGCCAACCTTTAAATCTCCTCTTTCACATTTATCAAGAGGTTCTTTATTCTTCTTCACTTTCTGCAATAGGGTGGTGTCATCTGCATATCTGAGGCTATTGATATTTCTCTCAGCAATCTTGATTCCAGCCTGTGCTTCCTCCAGCCCAGGCTTTTCATGATGTACTCTGCATATAAGTTAAATAAGCAGGGTGACAATATACAGCCTTGATGTACTCCTTTCCTATTTGGAACCAGTCTGTTGTTCCATGTCCAGTTCTAACTTGCTTCCTGATCTGCATACAGGTTTTTCAAGAGGCAGATCAGGTGGTCTGGTATTCCCATCTCTTTAAGAATTTTCCACAGTTTATTGTGATCCACAGAGTCAAAGACTTTGGCATAGTCAGTAAAGCAGAAGTAGGTGTTTTTCTGGAATTTCTTGCTTTTCTGATAATCCATCAGATATGGGCAATACGATCTCTGGTTCCTCTGCCTTTTCTAAAAACAGCTTGAACATCTGGAAGTTCACGGTTCATGTATTGTTGAAGCCTGGCTTGGAGAATTTTGAGCATTACTTTACTAGCGTGTGAGATGAGTGCAATTGTGCGGTAGTTTGAGCATTCTTTGACATTGCCTTTCTTTGTGATTGCAATGGAAACTGACCTTTTCCAGTCCTGTGGCCACTGCTGAGTTTTCCAAATTTGCTGGCATATTGAGTGCAACACTTTCACAGCATCATCTTTCAGGATTTGAAATAGCTTAACTGGAATTCCATCACATCCCCTAGCTTTGTTCATAGTGATGCTTCCTAGGACCCACTTGACTTCACATTCCAGGATGTCTGGCTCTAGGTGAGTGATCACACCATCGTGATTATCTGGGTCATGAAGATCTTTTTTGTACAGTTCTTCTGTGTATTCTTGCCACCTCTTCTTAATATCTTTTGCTTCTGTTAGGTCCATATCATTTCTGTCATTTATTGAGCTCATCTTTGCATGGAATATTCCCTTGGTATCTCTAATTTTCTTGAAGAGATCTGTAGTTTTTCCCATTCTATTTTTTCCCTCTATTTCTTTTCATTGATCTCTGAGGAAGGCTTTCTTATCTCTCCTTGCTATTCTTTGGAAATCTGCATTCAAATGGGTATATCTTTGCTTTTCTCCTTTGCTTTTTGCTTCCCTTCTTTTCACAGCTGTCTGTGAGGCCTCCTCAGACAGCCATTTGGCTTTTTTGCATTTCTTTTTCTTGGGGGTAGTCTTGATTCCTGTCTACTGTACAATGTCATGAACCTCCGTCCATAGTTCATCAGGCACTCTGTCTATTACATCTAGTCCCTTAAATCTATGTCTCACTTCCACTGTATAGTCCTAAGGGATTTGATTTAGGTCATACCTGAATGGTCTAGTGCTTTTCTCCACTTTCTTCAATTTCAATCTGAATTTGGCAACAAGGAGTTCATGATCTGACCCACCGTCAGCTCCCAGTCTTGTTTTTGCTGACTGTATAGAGCTTTTCCATCTTTGGCTGCAAAGAATATAATCAATCTGATTTTGTTGTCGACCATCTGATGATGTCCATGTGTAGAGTCTTCTTTTGTGTTGTTGGAAGAGGGTGTTTACTAGTGCATTTTCTTTACAGAACTCTATTAGCCTTTGCCCTGCTTCATTCTGTACTCCAAGGCCAAATTTATGTGTTATTCCTTGTGTTTCTTGACTCCTACTTTGGCATTCCAGTCCCCTATAATGAAAATGACATCTTTTGGGGGGTGTTTTTTGGAATGTCTTGTAGGTCTTCATAGAACTGTTCAACTTCAGCTTCTTCAGCATTACTGACTGGGGCATAGATTTGAATTACCATGATACTGAATGGTTTGCCTTGGAAATGAACAGAGATCATACTGTCATTTTTGAGATTGCATCCAAGTACTGCATTTCAGATTCTTTTGTTGACTGTGATGTCTACTCCATTTCTTCTAATAGATTCCTGCCCACAGTAGTAGATATAATGGCCATCTATTTTAAATTCACCCATTCCAGTCCATCTTAGTTCGTTGATTCCTAGAATGTCTATGTTCACTCTTACCATCTCCTATTTGACCACTTTCAAGGTCCATCTATTCAAGGCTAAGATTTTTCCAGTGGTCATGTATGGATGTGAGAGTTGAACTGTGAAGAAAGCTGAGCACCAAAGAATTGATGCTTTTGAACTGTGGTGTTGGAGAAGACTCTTGAGAGTCCTTTGGACTGCAAGGAGATCCAACCAGTCCATTCTGAAGGATATCCGCCCTGGGATTTCTTTGGAAGGAATGATGCCAAAGCTGAAACTCCAGTGCTTTGGCCACCTCAAGCGAAGAGTTGACTCATTGGAAAAGACTCTGATGCTGGGAGGGATTGAGGGCAGGAGGAGAAGGGGACGACAGAGGATGAGATGGCTGGATGTCATCACCGACTCAATGGATGTGAATTTGAGTGAACTCTGTGAGTTGGTGATGGACAGGGAGGCCTGCCGTGCTGCAATTCATGGGCTTGTAGAGTCAGACAGACCAGACTGAGAGACTGAAGTGAACTGAATTGAATTTGCCTTGATGCATGGACCTAACAATCCAGGTTCCTATGCAATATTGGTCTCTATAACATCGAATCTTGCTTCTATCACCAGTCCAATCCAGAACTGGGTGTTGTCTTTGCTTTGGCTCCATCCCTTCATTCTTTCTGGAGTTATTTCTCCACTGATCTCCAGTAGCATATTGGGTACCTACCAACCTGGGGAGTTCATCTTCCAGTGTCCAATCTTTTTGCTTTATCAATAGTTCATGGGGTTTTCAAGACAAGAATACTGAAGTGGTTTGCCATTCCCTTCTCCAGTGGACCACATTCTGTAAGACCTCTCTACCATGACCTGTCTGTCTTGGGTGGCCCCACATGGCATGGCTTAGTTCCACTGAGTTAGTTCCATTGGCTTAGTTCCATTGAGACAAGGCTGTGATCCGTGTGACAGATTGGCTAGTTGTCTGTGATTGTGGTTTCAGTCTGTCTGCCCTCTGATGCCCTATCTCAGTGCCTACCATCTTACTTGGGTTTCTCTTACCTTGGATGTGGGGTCTTTCTTCGCAGCTGCTCCAGCAAAACACAGCCATTGCTCCTTACCTTGGAAGTAGGGTAGCTCCTCTCGGCTGCCGCCCCTGATTTGAACATGGGGTAGTTCCTCTCCGCCATGCTTCTGCGCTGCCATTACAGCTTCAGCGAGCAATAATTTAACAGCTTATTGTTCCTCATATTGTTTCTGTTATTGTGACAGAATCGTATGTATGTTAACAGGTAAAAGCAAGACAATAATTATAACCAATGTTTTGAAGTAAGCCTTTCAGTGGCTAGAAAAAGAGGTTCACATGTAATATATAGAAGTTTAATTCAAACCCTGCTGTCTTAAATCTTGAACTGAAAGCATAAGTTTGTACAAACTAATTATATTTCTTTTAATATTAATTTTTAAGGAAAATGTGTACTTCCACCTCTGACTACTGTAAAGCCTAGAAGCAGTGACAACTTGGTAACAGTGACTATTCTGAGGTCTAACATCTAGCTTCTGAATACGTTTCCCATCAGACAATCTTAAATAGATGGCTGATTTCAGGACTGGGTAAAGAAAGGCACAAAATAATCTTGGGAATCATGAAAGACCAGAAAGCTGAGTGACTTCAAAGATCAATGGGGACTGGACAGAAAGTTTAGAAATCCAAATGAAAAGGCCAAACATTTGCCAGATTGTTGGGCAGAATGATGTTTCTGCTTCTCAACACACTGTTTATATTTCTTATAGCTTTCCTGCCAAGAAGCAACGCCTTCTGAATTCATGGCTGCAGTCACCATCCACAGTGGTTTTAGAGGCTAAGATGAAGAAATCTGTCACTGCTTCCACCTTTTCATCTTCTATTTGCCATGGAGGATGGGGCTGGATCCCATGACCTTAGTTTTTTTAATATTTAATTTTAAGCTGGCCGACTGTATCCAAATGTTAATAGGCAACATCTAATTTGTCACTGTGATAGATTGCTGGGGCACCAACTCACCATTCTGAGCACTGAGAAAGGAAAATAATCATCAATATTTAAGCTATTTTTGTTTATTAAGCATAGGTTATGTAACTACAAACAGTTCCAGGAAAACAAGCTAGACTGTCCCTTCTGGGGGTGATGAGAGGCTGATGGGGAGCAGCTATAATACAGATGAAGCCTTACTTACTGGTCTGCAGCTCACCTACTTCTGTGGAGGTCTTGTTCCTAATAGACCAAGGACTGGTACTGGTCCTGACCCACTGTGCTGGTATTGTGGACTCTTGCTCAATAGAGGCGAGAGGAGTTTGGTTTGAAAACTGCTTTTCCAATTCAGGTCCCAAATCTCTCTCAATTCTTCAGCTTCTAAATACCTTGTCTTTGTTCCCTCACATTCTGACCTACCTGTCCCACCTTCCTTATTTCTATTCACATCACTTCTCCATCTAGTCCACCAGCATTGCGAGATCCTGTATTGAGTACTTAGCAACACATTCTAGAAGTGGGTAGAAACACAATGAGTATTTCTACTTTAGTGTTTGTGTGTCCTGATCAAGGTCTTTTGAAAAGACTGAAATGGCTAGAATTATGGAGATCTCATGTTTCTTCTAAAATCCCAACCAAGAATGTCACTTCCTTGGACCTGGAGGGGATGCGTTTACTTTTGGACCCACAGATCTTAGAAGAACAGTAAGTCCCCTGTATATGAACAAGTTACATTTGAAAAAGGTGTTCAAAAATCCAAATTTCTTCATAAATCCAGCAAAGTTACTTAGGTAGCCAACTAAGACAATAGGTTATATTACTGTAGTTTAATAGCTTTATGATACTTTTCACACAAATAATACATAAAAAGCAAACACAATTAAAGAAACATTTTTAATCTTGCAGTACCCGGATAAGGCATGGCAACCCACTCCAGTATTCTGGTCTGGAGAATCCCCATGGCAAGAGGAACCTGGCATACTGCAGCCCATAGGTTGAAAATTCAGACACAGCTGAGCAACTAAGCACACCTTTAAAAATAGAATAGTAGTACCCTCTACATTATGACTGCATTTATGCTTCCTTTCAAACAGCGTGACTATGCCAAAGCCTTTGACTGTGTGGATCACAATAAATTGTGGAAAATTCTGAAAGAGATGAGAATACCAAACCACCTGATCTGCCTCTTGAGAAATTTGTATGCAGGTCAGGAAGCAACAGTTAGAACTGGACATGGAACAGACTGGTTCCAAATAGGAAAAGGAGTACATCAAGGCTGTATACTGTCACCCTGTTTATTTAACTTATATGCAGAGTACATCATGAGAAGCTCTGGGCTGGAAGAAACACAAGCTGGAATCCAGATTGCCAGGAGAAATATCAATAACCTCAGATATGCAGATGACACCACCCTTATGGCAGGAAGTGAAGAGGAACTTAAAAGCCTCTTGATGAAAATGAAAGAGGAGAGTGAAAAAGTTGGCTTAAAGCTCAACATTCAGAAAACGAAGATCATGGCATCTGGTCCCATCACTTCATGGGAAATAGATGGGGAAACAATGGAAACAGTGTCCGACTTTATTTGTCTGGGCTCCAAAATCACTGCAGATGGTGACTGCAGCCATGAAATTAAAAGACACTTACTCCTTGGAAGGAAAGTTATGACCAACCTAGATAGCATATTCAAAAGCAGAGACATTACTTTGCCAACAAAGGTTCATCTAGTCAAGGCTATGGTTTTTCCTGTGGTCATGTACGGATGTGAGAGTTGGACTGTGAAGAAGGCTGAGTGCTGAAGAATTGATGCTTTTGAACTGTGGTGTTGGAGAAGACTCTTGAGAGTCCCTTGGACTGCAAGGAGATCCAACCAGTCCATTCTGAAGGAGATCCGCCCTGGGATTTCTTTGGAAGGAATGATGCTAAAGCTGAAACTCCAGTACTTTGGCCACCTCATGTGAAGAGTTGACTTATTGGAAAAGACTCTGATGCTGTGAGGGATTGGGGGCAAGAGGAGAAGGGAACGAGAGAGGATGAGATGGCTGGATGGCATCACTGACTCGATGGATGTGAGTCTGAGTGAACTCCGGGAGTTGGTGATGGACAGGGAGGCCTGCGATACATGGGGTCACAAAGAGTCAGACATGACTGAGCAACTGATCTGATATATATATATATATATATATATATATATAATTTTTGTGACTTTGTTTTTTTCCTTAATATTATATTTTTGAGAATTCAACCTCTACTCTAGATTTGTAATCTTTGCTTTTTGGTATTTGTTATCAATTTTGTACCTTTAAGAACCCAATCTTCAGAAACCATTTTTACTTGGGAGCAAGATCTCTGGCTCGCTCTCTCCCCCTTTGGATCTCCTTTTTCTCTACCAGGTCGCCTCTGTCTCTTCCATCCCCTTTGTCTTCTCTACCTAACTCTGTGAATCTCTCTCTCTCTTTTTTTTTTTTTTTTTAAAACCGGCACGCTCTCGGTCGGGGCTCCGGCTCAGCGGCCCGGTTCCGCCCGGCAGCTCCGTGCCCACGGCCGCTGCGCCCGCAGGAAGCGTGCGCTGCCACCGGGCCGCCCCCAGCGCGGGGGGCGGGGCGCGGAGGGGCTGAATCTCTTTTTGTGTTCTGGACTGAGGAGAACACTTAGGGAATGGATTACTGGCTGGATCTGTTTCCCTCCTTTTGATTCCCCCCTTTATACCCCTGGCCACCCCTGTCTATTTCCTCCCTCTTCTCTTCTCTGTGTAACTCTGTGAACAACTCTGAGGGATCCATACTTTCGAGAGCACATAAGGAAGTGATTACTGGCTAGCTTGCTCTCGCCTCTTTTGAGTCCCCCTCTTCTACTCCTGGTCACCTCTATCTCCCTTCTCCATATTCTCTTCTCCATGTAACTCTGTGAACCTCTCTGGGTGTCCCTCACTGTGGAGAAACTTTTCATCTTTAACCTAGATGTTTTATTATTGGTGCTCTATAGATGGAGAAGTCTTGAGGCTACTGTAAGAATAAGACTGAAAACCAGAGGCGGGAGGCTTAAGTCCAAATCCTGAGATCACCAGAGAACTGAGTCCAGGGAGCATTAATCGATAGGAGCTCATCAAATGCCTCCCTACCTACACTGAAACCAAGCACCACCCAAAGACCAACAAGTTCCAGAGAAAGACATACCATGCAAATTCTCCAGCAACACAGGAACATAGCCCTGAGCTTCAACATACAAGCTGCCCAAAGTCACTCCAAACCCGTTGACATTTCATAACTCATTACTGGACACTTCATTGCACTTCAGAGAGAAGAAATCCAGCTCTACCCACAAGAACACAGACACAAGCTTCCCTAACCAGAAAACCTTGACAAGCCACCTGTCCAACCCCACCCACAGTGAGGAAACTCCACAATCAAGAGAACTCCACAAACTGCCAGAAGACAGAAAGGTGATCCCAAACACAGCAATAACAAGATGAACAGGCAGAAAAATATCCAGCAGGTAAAGGAACAAGGTAAATGTCCACCAAACCAAACAAAAGAGGAAGAGATAGGATATCTACCTGATAAAGAATTCCAAATAATGAATGTGAAAATGATCCAAAATCTTGAAAACAAAAAGGAATTACAGATAAATAACCTGGAGACAAGTATTCAGAAGATGAAAAAAAGGTTTAACAAGGACCTAGAAGAAATAAAAAAGAGTCAATATATAATGAATAATGCAATAAATGAGGTCAAAAACACTATGGAGGGAACCAAGAATAGAATAACAGAGGCAGAAGATAGGATAAGTGAGGTAGAAGATAGAATGTTAGAAATCAATGAAACAGAGGAAAAAAGAAAAATGAATTAAAAGAAATGAAGACAATCTCAGAGTCCTCTGGGACAATGTTAAACACCCCAACATTCGAATCATAGGAGTCCCAGAAGAAGACAAAAAGAAAG
The DNA here is from genome assembly GCF_002263795.3 of Bos taurus. Taxonomy (NCBI): domain Eukaryota; kingdom Metazoa; phylum Chordata; class Mammalia; order Artiodactyla; family Bovidae; genus Bos; species Bos taurus. The sequence goes on from NC_037356.1 coordinate 37,902,706, forward strand.
ACCATGAGAAAATATTTGAGATAATAATTGAAAACTTCCCTAAATTGGGGAAGGAAATAATCAGGCAAGTCCAAGAAACCCAAACAGGATAAATCCAAGGCGAAACACCCCAAGACACATATTAATCAAATATCAAAGACCATATTAAACAAAGATCAAACACAAGTAACAAATATTAAAAGCAGCAAGGAATAAAACAACAAATAGCACACAAGGGCATTCCCATAAGGGTAACAGCTGATCTTTGAATAGAAACTATTCATGCCAGGAGGGAATGGCAGGGGATACTTAAAGTGATGAAAGAAAAACACCTACATCCCAGATTACTGTACCAAGCAAGGATCTCATTCAAATATGAAAGAGAAATCAAAAACTTTACAGAAAAGCAAAAGCTGAGAGAATTCAGTGCCACCAAACCAGCTCTCCAAAAAATGTTAAAGGATTTTCTCTAAACAGGAAACACAGAAAGAGTGTATAAACTTGAACTCAGGACAATAAAGTAAATGGCAATGGGATAATACTTATCAATAATTACCTTAAATATAAATGGGTTGAGTGCACCAAACAAAAGACAAAGACTGGCTGAATGGATTAAAAAAAAAATGTGTTGTCTATAATAGACCCACCTCGAAACAAGAGACACATTCAGACTGAAAGTGAAGGACTGGAAAAAGATATTCCACTCAAATAGAGACCAAAGGAAAGCAGGAGTAGCAATACTCATATCAGATAAAATAGACTTTAAAGCAAAGGATTTGAAAAGAGACAAAGAAGGACACTACATAATGATCTAAATATCAATCCAAGAAGAAGATATAACAGTTATAAATATAAAGGCACCCAACATGGGAGCACCGCAATATGAAAGACAAATGCTAACAAGTATGAAAGTGGAAATTAACAATAACAGAATAATAGTGGGAGACTTTAATACCCCACTCACACCTATGGATAGATCAACTAAACAGAAAATTACCCAGGAAACACAAACTTTAAATGATACAATAGACCTGTTAGACCTAATTGATATCTATAGGACATTTCACCCCAAAACAATGAATTTCACCTTTTTCTTAAGTGCACACGGAACCTTCTCCAGGATAAATCACATCCTGGGCCATAAATCTAGCCTTGGTAATTTCAAAAATATTGAAATCCTTCCAAGCATCTTTTCTGACCACAAGGCAGATAAAATTAGATCTCAATTACAGGAGGAAAATTATTAAAAATTCCAACATATGGAGGCTGAACAACACACTGCTGAATAACCAACAAATCACAGAAGAAATCAGAAAAGAAATAAAAATATGCATAGAAACAAATGAAAATGAAAACACAACAATCCAAAACCTGTGGGACACTGTAAAAGCAGTGCTAAGGGGAAGGTTCATAGCGATACAGGCATACCTCAAGAAACAAGAAAAAAGTCACATAAATAACCTAATTCTACACCTAAAGCAACTAGAAAAGGAAGAAATGAAGAACCCCAGGGTTAGTAGAAGGAAAGAAATCTTCAAAATGCGGGCAGAAATAAATGCAAAAGAAACAAAAGAGACCATAGCAAAAATCAACAAAGCCAAAAGCTGGTTCTTTGAAAGGATAAATAAAATTGTCAAACCATTAGCCAGACTCATCAAGAAACAAAGGGAGAAAAATCAAATCAATAAAATTAGAAATGCAAATGGAGAGACCACAACAGACAACACAGAAATACAAAGGATCATAAGAGACTACTATCAGCAATTATATGCCAATAAAATGGACAACTTGGAAGAAATTGACAAATTCTTAGAAAAATAAACTTTCCGAAACTGAACCAGGAAGAAACAGAAAATCTTAACAGACCCATCACAAGCACGGAAATTGAAACTGTAATCAGAAATCTTCCAGCAAACAAAAGCCCAGGACCAGATGGCTTCACAGCTAAATTCTACCAAAAATTTAGAGAAGAGCTACCACCTATCCTACTCAAACTCTTCCAGAAAATTGCAGAGGAAGACAAACTGCCAAACTCATTCTATGAGGCCACCATCACCCTAATACCAAAACCGGACAAAGATCCCACAAAAAAAGAAAACTACAGGCCAATATCACTGATGAACATAGATGCAAAAATCCTTAACAAAATTCTAGCAATCAGAATCCAACAACACATTAAGAAGATCATACACCATGACCAAGTGGGCTTTATCCCAGGTATGCAAGTATTCTTCAATATCTGCAAATCAATCAACATAATACACCACATTAAAAAATTGAAAAATAAAAGCCATATGATTATCTCAATAGATGCAGAGAAAGCCTTTGAAAAAATTCAACATCCGTTTATGATAAAACCCTCCAGAATGCAGGACTAGGAGGAACATACCTCAACATAATAAAAGCTATATATGGCAAACCCACAGCAAACATTATCCTCAATGGTGAAAAATTGAAAGCATTTCCTCTAAAGTCAGGAAGAAGACAAGGGTGCTCACTCTCACCACTACTATTCAACTATAGTTTTGGAATTATTGGCCACAGCAATCAGAACAGAAAAAGATATAAAAGGAATCCAAATTCAAAAAGAAGAAGTAAAACGCTCACTGTTTGCAGATGACACGATGCTCTATATAGAAAACCCTAAAGAGTCCACCAGAAAATTAATAGAGCTAATCAATGTATATAGTAAAGTTGCAGGATATAAAATCAACACAAAGATATTCCTTGCATTCCTATACACTAATAATGAGAAAATAGAAAGAGAAATTAAGGAAACAATTCAATTCACCATTGCAACGAAAAGAATAAAATATTTAGGACTATATCTACCTAAAGAAATTAAAGACCTATATATATATATATAACTATAAAACACTGGTGAAAGAAATAAAAGAGGACACTAATAGATGGAGAAATATAGCATGTTCATGGATCAGAAGGATCAATAGCGTGAAAATGATTATATTACCCAAAGCAATCTATAGATTCAATGCAATCCCTATCAAGCTACCAACAGTATTTTTCACAGAGCTAGAACAAATAATTTCACAGTTTGTATTGAAATACAAAAAACCTCAAATAGCCAAAGCAATCTTGAGAAGGAAGAATGGAACTGGAGGAATCAACCTGCATAACGTCAGGCTCTACTACAAAGCCACAGTCATCAAGACAGTATGGTACTGGCACAAAGACAGATGTATAGATTAACGGAACAAAATAGAAAGCCCAGAGATAAATCCACGCACCTATGGACACCTTATCTTTGAAAAACGAAGCAAGAATACACAATGAAAAAAAAGACAATCCCTTTAACAAGTGTTGCTGGGAAAACTGGTCAACCATTTGTAAAAGAATGAGACTAGAACACTTTCTAACACCATGCACAAAAATTAACTCAAAATGGATTAAAGATCTAAATGTAAGACCAGAAACAATAAAACTCCTAGAGGAGAACATACGAAAAACACTCTCTGACATAAATTACAGCAGGATCTTCTATGACCCAACTCCCAGAGTATTGGAAATAAAAGCAAAAATAAACAAATGACACCTAATTAAACTTAAAAGCTTCTGCACAACAAAGGAACCTATAAGGAAAGTGAAAAGCAGACTTCAGATTGGGAGAAAATAATAGCAAATGAAGAAATTGACAAAGAATTTATCTCAAAAATATACAAGAAAATCCTGCAGCTCAATTCCAGAAAAATAAATGACCCAATGAAAAAATGGGCCAAAGAACTAAACAGACATTTCTCCAAAGAAGACATACAGATGGCTAACAAACACACGAAAAGATGCTCAACATCACTCATCAGAGAAATGCAAATCAAAACCACAATGAGGTACCATTTCACGGAAGTCACAATGGCTGCTTTCCAAAAGTCTACAAGGAGTAAATGCTGGAGAGGTTATGGAGAAAAGGGAACCTTCTTACACTGTTGGTGGTAATGCAAACTAGTACAGCCACTATGGAGAACAGTGTGGAGATTCCTTAAAAAACTGGGAATTGAACTGCCATACGCCCCAGCAATCCCACTGCTGGGTATACACACCAAGGAAACCAGAATTGAAAGAGACACGTGTATCCCAATGTTAATCTCAGCACTGTTTATAAAAGCCAGGACATGGAAGCAACCTAGATGTCCATCAGCAGACGAATAGATAAGAACGTTGTGGTACATATACACAATGGAATATTACTCAGCCATTAAAAAGAATACATTTGAATCAGTTCTAATGAGGTGGATGAAACTGGAGCCTATTATACAGAGTGAAGTCAGCCGGAAAGAAAAACACCAATACAGTATACTATTGCATATATATGGAATTTAGAAAGATGGTAACAATAACCCTGTGTATGAGACAGCAAAAGAGACAGAGATGTATAGAACAGTCTTCTGGACTCTGTGGGAGAGGGCGAGGGTGGGATGATTTGGGAGAATGGCATTGAAACATGTATATTATCATACGTGAAATGAATCGCCAGTCCAGGTTTGATGCATGATACAGGATTCTCGGGGCTGGTGCACTGTGATGACCCAGAGGGATGGGATGGGGAGGGAGGTGGGAGGGGGGTTCAGGATGGGGAACACATGTACACCCATGCAGATTCATGTCCATGTATGGCAAAACCAATATAATATTGTAAAACAATTAGCCTCCAATTAAAATAAATGAATTTATATTAAAAAATGAGTAATTTCCACGCTGGTGAGTGGGGACACAATTAGACTTGGTGCAATTTCAGACTCAAGGATTGTTCCCTATAATTCAGATCAGTACTATAAACTCTCTGCTGAAAACTGGAAGGGTATCACCTGTACCTTCCTACAGTTCTCTGTATGTCACTCTCTCCTATGAACTCTGTCTATATAGAGTCATAAATCTGTCTTCTTGGGGAGACTGTTTGTCTCTGCCTAGGTATGTGTTGTATGTGTTGGAAAGTATTTCTAGAGTTGGGGCAATTGTAGAACTCTCCTTGCTTGCTCCCTGCCTCAGAAATGCATTCTCTGCTGCCAGATGTTTGATGTAATACAATGCTCTTTCATTTGTCTTTTCTACTTTGGAGTTATTTGAGACAGGAGGATAAATGTGTCCTTTACTCCTTTATGTCAACTAAAATGGAGGAATCATGAGTGTATGTGAGAGTTGGACCATAAAGAAAGCTGAGTACCAAAGAATTGATACTTTTAAATTGTGGTGTTGGACAAGACTCTTGAGAGTCTCTTGGACTGCAAGGAGATCCAACCAGTCCATGCTAAAGGAAATAAGTCCTGAATATTCATTGGAAGGACCGATGCTGAAGCTGAACCTCTAATACTTTGCCCACCTGATGGGAAGAACTGACTTATTAGAAAAGACCCTGATGCAGGGAAAGATTAAAGGCAGAAGGCAAAGGGGAAGACAGAAGATGAGATTGTTGGGTGGCATCACCAACATGATGAAGATGAGTTTGAGCAAGCAACCTAGCATGCGGCACTCCATGATATAGCAAAGAGTTGGACATGACTGGGAGACTGAACTTAACTGATGTACAGAGGACATCAGGGAGCAGGCAGAAGTCTTTGGGGTCCAGTCAAGCCTGTGGCCCTGGTGGGAGTGCTGAAAGATTTAGGTGGAAGGGGAGGCTTCCCATCCTCTGGTGCAGGTCCTTGAATCCAAGGCAAGGAGCACATGATTTTGAATGTGTTACCAAATATTGTTTTCTAAAAAAAACAAACTAAAAAAAAATCTGTTTTCTGCAGGAGTGAGAACTTTGACTGAATCTGTTCTCTAGATTTTACTGAGAGATGTGGAAGGGATATGGAGTGCGCTGAGTCTGCAAAAATTAGGTGACCAGCTGCTGGAGGGCCAGGCTTATGATTGACATTCTGCACTAGATGGAAAAAAAATTCAGAAAAAAGTGTCCCTTCTGGAGTGTACATGCCAATGTATCACATGCCAATGAAACAATGTATCACATTGTTTCAGGAGATCACTTCAGTGGTGTTTTGGGGCAAGCAAAAATGCATGATGGGTGGTTTGCTTTTGTCAATTCCTGTGGGTAGTTAGATGACTAAATGTTTGGTTACTTAATTGCATGGTTGGAATTATGCTTGGGAAAGAAAACAAGATGAGGTCCACACATATTTTGACATTAAACAGCAAGCATAGGAAGGATACTAAGGCAACTATAGGTAATTTAAACATGAGGGGGCAAATGGGGAAAGATTCATTTAACAGGCTGAGATTGGACTGTACAGGTTGCCATAGTTGTTGCTATGACAAGTAGCCATAACAGCTACTTGTTGCTATGCTGGAGATGTGGGAAACTGACTTTATGACTCTCCTTGCAGTGTGATTTAAGGGGAGAAGTAGTTGAAAAGGAAAGCATGACTGGTAAGGCTGAGGAAGGGAGTATTCTGAGCCAGTAATCATTAGCTCCTGTGGGAGCCCAGAAAACAGAAGCATCGGCTCAGTCAGGTTCTGGTCAGGGTTCAGAGATAGATGTCATTTGGCTTGAATCATTATTTAGCCTTGGGGATGGCAGCCATAACCTCTAAAAAGTTTTCCTTCTTACAGGTGGTGGAATAATTCATATTTGTTCCAGACTCAGGAACTCAGAAAGCCCTCTCAGGGCCACTTGCTCTTTGCAGGCACACATGCAATCTAGAAGGTGGAATAATCACCACGGTGCCCATTTTCCAGATGAGAAAACTGAGGTTAAGATACTTGATCAAGCTCACACAGCTAAGCATGTGAAAAGCCAAGCACAAACCCAGGGTAACAGTCCTCAAATTGTTTTTGCTCCACACCCACTGGGAGTGGTGGATGGTGATCTGACACCAATGGTTAGGCAGAAGCAAGCAATATTCAGGCTTAAATTAAAGAAAGTAAGGAAAACCACTAGAACATTCAGCTATGACCTAAGTCAAATCCCTTATGATTATACAGTGGAGATGAAAAATAGATTCAAGGGATTAGGTTTGTTAGCCTGAAGAACTATGGATGGAGGTTTGCAACATTGTATGGGAGGTGGTCACCAAAACCATCCTCAAGAAAAACAAATGTGAGAAGGCAAAGTTGTTGCCTGAGGAGGCCTTAAAAACAGCTGAAAAAATAAGAAGAGAAAGGGAAAGATATACCCAATGGAATGCAGACTTCTAGACAATAGCAAGGAGTGATAAGAAAGTTTTCATAAGTGAATAGTGCAAGATTTAGAGGAAAACAATAGAATTGTAAAGAGTATAGATCTTTTCAAGAAAAGTGGAGATACCAGAGGGACACTTCGTGGAAAGATTGGCACAATAAAGGACATAAAAGTTAAAGATCTAACAGAAGCAGATGAGATTAAGAAGAGGTGGCAAGAATGCACAGAAGAACTATACAAAAATGGTCATAATGACCAGGATAGGGATGATGCTGGGGTCACTCACATAAAGCCAGATATACTGGAGTATGTAGTCAAGTGGGCTTTAGGAAGCATCACTACAAGAAAAACTAGGGAAGGTGATGAAATTCCAAATGAGTTGTTTTAAATTCCTAAAGAATGAGATTGCAAATGTGCTGCATTCAATGTCAGCAAATTTGGAAAACTCATCAGTGGCCACAGTGCTGGAAAATTCATTTTTCTTTCCAATGCAAAAGAAAGGCAATGCCAAAGAATGTTCAACCTATCATGCCATTGTGCTCATCTCACTTGCTAGCAAGGTCATACTCAATATCCTTCAAGCTAAGTTTCAACAGTACATGAACTGAGAACTTTTAGATATACAAACTGGTTTGAATAACCAGAGATCAAATTGCCAACATCCATTGGATCATAGAGAAAGCAAGGGAATCCCAGAAAAGCATTTCCATCTGCTTCACTGACTATGCTAAACCTTTTCACTGTGTGGACTACAACAAACTGTGAAAAATTCTTAAGGAAATGGGAGTACCAGATCACCTTCTCTTTCTCCTAACAAGTCTGTATGTAGGTCAAAAGGCAGCAGTTAGAATCAGACACGGAATAACTGAAAGATTTAAAGTTGGGAAAGGAGCATGACAAGGTATACATTGTCTGGTTATGTAACTTATATGTAGGATACATCATTCAATATGCTGCTCTGGATAAATCAGAAGCTGGAATCAAGATTGCTGGGAGAAGTATCAACATCCACAGATATGAAGATGACACTACCCTAATAATAGAAAGCAAAGAAGAACTAAAGAGCCTCTCAGTGAGGAGAGGAGATGAAAAAACTAGTTTAAACTCAACATTCAAAAAACCATTCACAAAAAGGTACTCAACATTCATGGCATCCAGTACCACCACTTCATGGCATATAGATGAGGGAAAAGTGGAAAGAGTGGGCAGATTTTATTTCCTTGGGCTCCAAAATCAATATGGACCTTGAGTGCAGCCAAAAAATTAAAACACACTTGCTCCTTGGAAGGAAGAAAGGCTATGAAAAACCTGCACAGTGTATTAAAAAGCAGAGACTCACTTTGCTATAGAAGTCTGTAGTGTCAAAGTTATGGTTTTTCTAGTAATAAGGTACAGATGTGATATCTGGACCATAAGAAACAGTGAACGCCAAAGAATTGAGCTTTTGAACTGTGGTGCTTGAGAAGATTCTTGAGAGTTCCTTATACCACAAGGAGATCAAACCAGTCAATCTGAAAGGAAATCAACTTCTGACCCCTGTTGTCTCAGCTGAGGCATCTACTGAGGGCCTCCAGGTGGAAAGAACGGATGCTTCCACTGCAAAAGTGCCTAACCATGGCAGGTCCAAGCAAACAGTTTGTAGCCCCACCTATGGAGAAGCTCAGAAAGGCTGAAGTCTCTGTGTACCCTGGGTCTCCTGATACATGCGTTGCATTCTCCCCAGCAGCACTGGAGGCCAAGGAAGGGGTTGTGTGCCTTGGAGGAGGAGGATGGCTCAGGGATCCACTGGGGCCATCACTTATCAAGTAGGACTGGAAAGGACAGAGCAGGCATATGTGGTAGAGACCTGGTGACTGGGTGTGGGGCAAAAGGGAACTAGCTCTTGGTGAAGTACCTCACCCAAACTCTCCTGGAGGAGAAGCCCAGTGAAAAGTTCATCTGAGATGGGATGAAGAGAGTCTATTTCATTACCCATTATAATTCCTCTGAGTGAGGAGGTGGTGGAGTTGATGGGTTATCACAAACTCTTCCGTGGCCAGGACTATCTCCCAGTCTCTTTCTTTGGGGCTGCCTCTCCCCAGCTTCAGTCATGTAGTTCTGGAGGAAATTGGCAATCATGTTTGCTTCTGGGTCAGGGCCACAAGACCATGTAAAGCCAATCATAGGACCCCATGCCCCTGCCAGCATGGCTGATCTAGGACTGTGCCTGTGATCTGAGGTGGGTCATTCAGAGAACACCCTTGAACTCTGATGTCTTCAAACTTTTCTTTCCTTATTGGAGATGCCTTCAAGATATAAAACGCTAGGGCAGGTATCTTGGACTCCCTCACTAGGTGTAGAAGCCTTAAGGAAGAAAGTTGTCAGGCTAAGACCATCAAACAAGAGGGAATGAAAGAGTGAGGGTGTGAAATAGAGAACTGATGACTTCTGATTTCTTGGGTCCAGTCATTGAGATCTTTGTATTTGCTTTGAGTCTTGTGTCCTGGATTCTCAGAATCATTTCAATGAGTCTCTCCTTTCCTTGAAGCCAGGTGGAGGTGGGCTCCTCTCAACTGTGATTCAGACTTTGTTGTAGATCCTTCCTGATCATTGTACACCTCCCAAACACAAACAGTGGCACCCGTTTGTTTCAGCACCATTACATGTGAAACCCTTTACTGTTTATTGTAGTAGGGTGTGCAGAACATCAAATACAGTTCAGCAGCATCCTGGGCAGGAGTACCCTAAGTGTGATTTAGTGTTTGCTCGGAGCGGCCTTACTGATTCCTGAAAACACTCCAAGCATTTACACTGCCTGTGCCAGGGCAATCCTGTCATTTCCTCAATCCAAGACTGAGAAATACAGCCTCAGGAAGACGTCACCCAGGATCCAGGTCTCTCTAGATGTCCTCACTGTGTTCTCTTGAAAGGTGGTATATCAGTAGCCTCTAGAATCCTGGGGGAGTCAGAGACACACATCAGTCATCCTGAGCCCTTACATGCGACTCCCCCCAGTATCCAGACCCAGCACAATTATTTGTTTTATTTCCCTCTTTTGGTAAGTATCAAGGGATTTTCTCAGTAGCAGGGGATATGAGAATTCATCCACAACCAAAAAGGGCCAAGACATGAAGTTTACATGAGGAAGGGTGTGGGGGAGGGGAGGACAGGGAGTTGGGGATACAGAGGAATGATAAACAACAAAGTCCTACTGTAGAGCATAAGGAAATATATTAACTACCCAGTCATAAACCACATGAAAAATAATAAGAAAAAGAATATATATTTCTGTATGTGTATAACTGAGTCACATTGCTGTGCAGCAGAACTTAACGCAACACTGAAGATTAGCCACACTTCAATAAAAATTTTAGAAAAGAAAAAGAATATCCATAGTTCTCCTCTCTCCCTGTTTCTTTCCTTCTGACTCCTGCTCCTTGTTTTCTCTGCAGAGAATGCTGGTTCTCCTGCATCCCCACAATCCATACATTATTAATAAACTGTATTTTGTATTGGAATATAGCTGATTAACAATATTCTGAGTTTCAGGTGGACAGTAAATGGACTCAACCATATGTATCCATGTATCCTGGTCCCCAAAATAAACCGCCCATCCAGGTTGTCATATAATTCAGTGGAGTTCCCCGTGATACACAGTAACTCATTGTTGGTTATCCATCTTAAATAGAGCAGTGCCCACAACACGTTCTTGAAGACTTAGGAATTCTGGGAAGCCTCCTTCAGCCCGCATTCACCCTCTTTGGCCACTCCAGGGTTGGTTGGGTAACGTACTCTGGTTCCCCATCCCCACCGGTGAGTCCATAGCCCTCATCACCCCGAGTAAGTCCCCAGGACCCCAATGCAAAGCACCTTGGGATGCCATTTGCATGGAATCCAGTGCAGTTTTGCCTAGAATCAAGCAACCCTCCATATGGCTCCATGAGTTTACAGTTTTAGAATTCCTGAAATTCCCTCCCTTCCTCAAAGTCTTCTTTGAGCCCATCAGCCAGCTGTGAACTCCCCTAGGGAGCTGACATGAAGCCTCCACCCTGTGCTTGGGCTGAGCAGTCACTGTGCACCCTTTATTCACATTAGCATCCCGCCTCCGCACAGAGGGGTCAGGTATTCCAACTCACAAAGGGGGCACCCGGCCCTAGCTAGGGGAAGATGCATCCGAGAACTAGGGTGACCATGTAATTTATCATCTAAACCAGCAAAACTGCAAGAAGGGAAGGGAGACTGTTAATCCCTATGGTGGGACAGCAAACTGGGACTGTCCCCAGCCATTCTTCTTGTCACATGACTTATTTCAGGGACTGCTAGAGCTGACTTTCCATGTTCATCCGTCCGAAGGTTCAGACTGAAGTAAAGCTCTTTGAACACTGAGGACCTGAGTGTTTCCTTCTCCTTGTGACTTCCACCATGCCAGCATGGCATGGTGTCTCCACATTTATTTCAGGATGATCAATGTCCCAGATGGCCCTTTACTCTCAATTGGTTCATCTGGCCACCCCGCCCCCCTCGCCCCCGCCGCTCAGCAGCGTCTGCAATAGTGAGAGATAGCCTGCAGAGGGCGCCCTCCTCCCAGCGGCAGCCCAAGGATTCCTGCAAGTTCCTATTTGAGAACCACCCCTCAGGGTTCTCTCCTCACCTTGATGATGTAGGCTTGAGCTGGGACTGGGTAGTTGATGACATGATGGTGAAGATAATAGAGGACAGGGTATTGACTGCAAAACATGAAACGTAGTGCTGTTAGAGAGAGAGGGAGAGAGTTTGGCCCTGGAGATGCTTCTTTTGTACGGAGACTGGGAGTGACCCTGGGGCATGACCCTTCACCTCGGAACCCCCTGGCATGGCGCTGATGAGCTTCTGGATGTTACTGACCAGTCTTCTTGGGCCAAAGATCAGTGATGCCCCGGTATCCACAAGGGCCTCACAGCTGCCAGAACAAGCAATAGTCTTTCTTTTCATGGAGATGCTGAGAGACAGTGTGACAAAGCAGGCATCAAGGTCACTCTGAGTCCCCCCAGAGCTGCCCCCTTCCCAACTGTCTTCTAAACAGCTCTTTGTCTCTTGCTCTCTTTTCCTTTGCCCCCGACAGGGCATCTTCCTTGACATTCTTGAATGCAGTACTTGATTACACCAGGCTCTTTTGCACCTTGACACAAGCTGGTCTTCCTTCCTAGAGGAGCCCCCTCCCATTTGACTAGCAAATTTCTTCTCATCTTCCAGATTCCAGCTTAATTGTCATGGTTTCAGGGAAGTCTTTCTCCTGGTGTTTATCAGTCTCCTTTCTTGACAGTCTCTGTAGATCCTTCCTCATGTCTAGCATGTACCAAAGTCACAGTTCACTATATGTGTGTCTCATTTCCTGTGCATCTGCCTTCTTAGATGTGCTGGTAAGTTTTATTCTCATTACCTCCCTAAAGTGCCTGGCACACAGTGGATGCCCAAGACTTCTCTGTTTAGTGTGTGAATGAAAACTGTGAACATAATGAATGAGAAACATCCAGACAGCTGTGTCTGGAGGGGAACAAATAAAGGGTCAATCACAGAGTGAAGACGGAAATTTGTGAGGGCAGCAGATTCTCACAGTGGTGGGAGAGAGGGGCTCCTCTGGGAGAGGGTGTCTGCCAGCACTGCTCCTACAACCAGCTCAGATGCTGAGACCCTGGCCAGGAAATACATGACTAGCCCACAGAAACTCCAAAGGACAGGTCAGCTTTTGTCTGAGGGTATCACACAGAATCCTATCAATTATGCCTCTTGTCCTCAGGTCACTCCTGGATCCTACCTTCCTGATTCTCTGTTATAGCCCCTGCCCCACAGTGTGCCCATGAACGTGGGGTATCTTTTTTATTAGTTACTTTCACATCTTAAGATTTCAGCAAATCTCTCTACACTTCTCAGTCGTTGTTCCCTTAGGAGACCAGTTCTCCCCATTTCCAGCACTTTCCCTGTTTTTAAACTGATATTTATCTGTACTGAGACCTTCCTTGGTCCCAGGTAGCCTCGGACAGCTGGTCATTTTATACCTCTGTTCAGGATGGAGAAATTCTCCCTAATCCTCTGTTCACCACAGTGTAGAGTCCTCTAACCATGCTCCACGCCTCACAGGGCAGTGGGTGCAATCCTCTCCCAGCTGCAAAGACCTCTCTGCACCCTTTTAGGACCCTGGTCAGAGCCCTGGTCAGAAGGCCTGGGGATTATGAACCCATGGGTTGTTTGCATATCTATCTGCTTGTGTGTTTGTTTGTATGTGTCTCTGTGAGTGCTTGTGTGTCTCTGACTAGCTATGCATGTTTATATGTGTATGTTTATATGTGTCTGCTTGTGTGCTTCGATGTGTCTATGTGTCAGTGTCGTTGTGGGTGGTGTATATGTCTGTGTGACTGTGTGTCTGAGAATGTATTGTGTGTGTCTGCCTGTGTCCATGTACAATAGCGGGAGCATCACTTGGGCTGACCCTCAGAGGGAGAGGCTTACCGGTCCATGTGTACACGCCTGTCACCCACGTGGATCAATGGTACCCAGTTGAGCACTCCCTGGTAGTAGGATTTATCCACCCCACCAAACATCACCACACTGCCTTTCGCCCTGCATGTGTATAGAGAAGAGAGGGGTGGATCCTTGGAGGACAGTAACAACAGCACTGTCTGAGAGCTGTGATGGTCCACCCATCAAGGCCCTAATAAGGTCCCTATGTACAGATTCAGAAATAGCGTCTAGGAGCGATTGAGATCCAGACTGAGGTTGGTTACTGGCTAATGAGTGGCACAGAGGAGGTTAGAAGCTAAGTCACCTGGCTGGGCTCCACCCACTCTATCTTCTGAAGATGCCCTACCTCCTGCGACCTGAGTGGTCAGACACATTCAGAGGACATGGTGCTGAAGCATATTGGCTTTCTCCTTGTCCAGGTTGTCATTTTTTCAGGAAACTCAAAGCCTGGTAGTTCTAAGGGTATGGGTTCAGGGAACCCAGAGTTGGCTCCACTGGCCTGTGACCTCTACTGTTCAAAGGGCTCAGAAGGGATCCCAACAGTGCCCTCCCTGTCTTGAAATGCCTAATATTTCTTGAACAAGGGGTCCCACATGTTTGTTTTGTGTCCCACACTTTCAGTTTTCACTGGCTCCTGCTAATAGGGTACCTGGTCCTAGGCTCCCAGTGGAATGCTAATGAGGAAGGAAAGATATCCACCATCCTTCTCCTTCTTTCGTGATCAAATTCATAACAAATCATATTGCTTTTTCCTCCAACTTGTTTCCTGTTGCCTTCCATTAGTCTTCCTCCTCACTCAACCCCCTAGACCAAGTTACTGGTTTTGAGTCCAGGAGCAGGGTTGTGTTCCAATAAAACGTTATTTATAAAAGCCAGTGGTGAAGCCAGGTACAGCCCTGGGGCTATATTTATCCTGGGTTAGATTATCTCTCAGGATTCTTCTTTATCAAGTGTTCTATAATTTTCATGTACCTGAAAGCATCTTACAGCTAATTTGGAGAAAGAGATTGTCCATTTCAGACTTACTTGCTCAAGTAGAATTCAAAAACAGGCTCAGAAATGGCACCTTGATTCTTCAGGTTGTCAAAGATGGGGATAGCTCCAAAGACGGATATGTTGGGGTAGTTCAAGCCCAAGATGCCAGCAAAAGGTGCATCCTCATATCCATATTCCACAACGCTTAGACCGAACAGCTGGTTAGTACTTACAAGGTCCCCAATCTGTGGGAGAGAAGTGTTCCCACTTACAGATATGTGAAGTGGGGCTAGGACTGGGCTGGGGTGCATTGCCATTAAATCCTCAGAGAAGAAGTGAGGCTGGGCTCTGTCTTTGGTGGACCTCAGACGGTTAGACCAAGCTGGGAGGGGAATTTGGGTTCCATTTGTGAGAGGCTGTGAATTTTAAAACATCTGCCCCTCTGAAAAATACCACCTGAGTGAGTTAGATTGGCCTTGTGGCTTCTGTCCAGGTGGGGCAACCAAGTCAGGCCAGGACCCATTGGTGCCCCCTTGTGGACAAAATGAGTCGAGAGCAAGGTAGCCTTCTCTGGCATCACTATGACCTAATGCCAGGAATGGTCTGAATTCTCTGTAAGGTACTGTGGATTCTGCATCTGTCCAGGAAGACAGAAGCCAAAAACACAGTCTTGCTTGCAGGGATCTATGAAACTACTGCCTGGGAAATTTCCTTTTGGGGATATGTGTGTATTTGTGTGAGTGCGTATGGGAGACAAAGAGAGAGAGGGGAACTACTCAAGTACTTTGGGGAGGCAGGCCATACATTTTATGAGATTCTCAAAGGCACCCTAGAATAAGAACTCATTTATCAGGCCCCTTGATATCTCTGGCCTCCAGTTTCCCACTCCAGATACCTGAAGCTCTTGACTGCCCCCAGGGTCCCCAGGTCAGTTTTATCCTATCCCCAATGACACCCCACTCCAGTATTCTTGCCTGGAAAATCCCATGGACAGAGTAGCCTGGTGGGCTCCAGTCCATGGGGTCCCTAAGAGTCGGGCACGACTGAGCGACTTCACTTTCACTTTTCACTTTCATGCATTGGAGAAGGAAATGGCAACCCACTCCAGTATTCTTGCCTGTAGAATCCCAGGGACAGAGGAGCCTGGTGGGCTGCCGTCTATGGGGTCGCACAGAGTCGGACACGACTGAAGCAACTTAGCAGCAGCAGCAGCAAACACCCTACAGCAACCTCAGTCCTGAAAAGCCAACCCAGCTCCACCATTTACAACATGTGTGACTTCAGCAAGGCCCTTGCTGTCTGCACCTCAGTTTCATCATATGTCTCATGAGCTAACCATCTGCTGTGTGGGGCTGTTGCAGGATTAAACCAATTATTACCTGAAAGTGCCTGGAACAGTCTGTGAATATAAAGTGAAAGTGAAAGTGAAGTCACTCAGTCGTGTCCAACTTTTTGTGACCCCATGGACTGTAGCCTACCAGTCTCCTCTGTCCATGGGATTTTCCAGGCAATAGTACTGGAGTGGATTGCCATTTCCTTCTCCAGGGGATCTTCCTGACCCAGGGATCGAACCTGGGTCTCCTGCGTTGTAGACAGACGCTTTACCATCTGAGCCACCAGGGAAGTCCTGGAAAGTGCCTGGAAAAGTCTGTGAATATAAAAGTGGGTGCTTTTCCCCGCTCTTCTTGCTCCCAGCAAAATGAACCTTGAACTGCTCATGGTCAGAGGAGCTGCAAGTCCACACCTTAAGTCACTCTCTGGGTTAGCTAAGCCATTTGCTTATGTGTCACCATGGGCACTGCCTCCCCAGGGACAGGATCCTGTGAGTAAGATGGCCAATGTCTATGGGAGTTAGGCTAGGAAGGGTCTTGCCAGATGGTCCTGCATCTGTTTTGCAAGCAGAGGTCACTCCATAGCCAGTCCTGACTCAGCTTCTCTTTACATGTTACCTGAATGGTGTCATAAGCAAGAAATCCCTTCATGCTCCCAGATCCATAGGCGATCCTGAAGGTGTTTTGGGTAGGCTGGAAGGTGGAAGACTTGTAATGTCTGAACCTAACTTGTGTAATTGCAGACATAAGAGATGAGTGTAATCAGGTGCCAAGAGTGGAAACAGGGCGGCAGGGCAAGTAAAGGATGGTTCAGGTAGGGGGTGTCTGTACTTACAACAGGCTGGACTGGGACAAAAGAGGGAGGGAACCTACAAGTCAGATGAGCCTGTGTCAAAGATAACCTGGAATTCCTGAGGGCGTGTTCCAATGGTGATGTTACCCTTATATTGCATCTACAGGGAGAAGGAGGGAGTGGATTAGTCAGAACTGGCTACCCTCTATTCCCACACTGATGCCTACCTCTGGTGTCGTATATCACTTGAGATCACTTTCCAACCACTGTGAAGCTCACAGCCTTTGATCACAGAGGTGCTTGCATTTGATTTTTTTGTTTCTGTGCTACATTGTATGCAGGATATTGATTCTATGACCAGGTGTTGAAATGGCACCTCTTGCATTGGAAGCCCAGAGGCATAACCACTGGACCTCCAGAAACGTTGGACACCCAGGGAAGTCCTGGTGCCTTCATTTGAGAAATTTTGTAGTCTCTTCAAATGCAGCCTTAGCACCTCCTTCTCCAGGAGATCCTTCTTGATCAACCCCAGGCACTAACTCTAAACTCAGACCACATTCAATCAACACCACACAAGTGACCCTTTCACTTGACATGTATTTATTCTTTGCCTATCTCTCAGGCTGACATGGCATTCTTGAAGACAAATAAGCCCCTTTTCTGATCTAAAAACAGTAAGCACTGTGTTAGATTCTTATGGCCTTACACAGAATACGGGTTCAATAACTTTTTCCTGCTGAGGTTCTTGCATCTGTGGAAACTGAATTACTCTGCCTAGGGATTCACAATTGCTTTGCAGTTGGTTCTACTTTCTGATCAGAGATGGTTCATTCTTCATCTGTAACTAGTTGACTCCCTTAGTTCGGAAGGAGCTGCTGCTGCTGCTAAGTCACTTCAGTCATATCCGATTCTGTGCAACCCCATAGACAGCAACCCACCATGCTCCACCATCCCTGGAATTCTCCAGGCAAGAACACTTGAGTGGGTTGCCATTTCCTTCTCCAATTCAGGAAAATGAAAAGTGAAAGTGAAGTCACTCAGTCGTGTCCGACTCTTAGCGACCCCATGGACTGCAGCCTACCAGGCCTCTCTGTCCTTGGGTTATTCCAGGCAAGAGTACTGCAGTTGGTGGTCATTGCCTTCTGCTCAGAAGGAACAATCTCCCTCAAACTAATGACATGTCTTTGACACAGAAATGGATGTTTACCTGCCACCTAGTAATTTATGGGCCCAGTTACCAAGACCAACAGTTGAGGATGAGAGTGCCTTCTCCTCTGTGTGGGGCCCCTTTTACCCAGTGTTTCTGCCTCCTGCAGGAGCCCCAGCCCCAATATCTCACGTGGCATCTCCAGATGAGCCCCAGTGCTAGGCTAGAGCACCAGGGGGCTCTGTGGAGCACCATCCTTCAAAAACACTCACATCCATGATGTTCCTCAGGGGGTGAATACCTTAGAGGTATTCTTTCACCGAACATTTGACAAAGAAAACAAAGAAGATGCTACAATTAGATGTCAGTGTTAAGGTATAACTGTCATTGTTATGGCACTGTGTACTTTCCAATCATTTTTATGAGTCACCTTATTATAAGAATTTTATGCATATTCCATGGCAAAGACGTAAGTTTGAATAAAGATTCTGTTCTGTAATGTTGGGTAAGCCATATGACCATGCGGGGTCTCAGTCTCCCCTTCGATAAAATGGTGGAATGTAATGATTCAAACCCTCCAAATAGGATATCTTGGGGATAAGTAAAGTCATGGATATAAGGTGCCTGATAAATAGGAAGTCTCAACAATGACAGCCACTAGCATTGCTGTTGCCACCACACTGTATCCTTCTCATAGAAGCTCAGGGAAGGAGCTACAAGGGGGATTCCTATCCTCTTTTACAAGGGAGGAATTTGAAATGCAAGAGGTTTGTGAATTGGCTGTGGTCACACTGCTTGCTCAGATATAAAACAGTGTATAAGTAGATCTGCCAATCTTTCTCCAAGTTGAAAGAGAAGAGAGAGTTAAAAGAAGAATCCAGGAGATAGGGAACAAGTTCAGGAAATGTAGAAAATTAAAAGAAAAGTTAAAAGAAAACACCACAGAGAGAAATACACTCACAGAGACTTCCAAAGGGATGGAGAGATAAATGATAGTGATACTGAGATGTAGACATAGACATATACACACTGGAATAGAGAGGGAACAAAGAACATGCTAAATAAAACCTAGAAAAGTGCTATTCCGCAGGACCACACCTACATCTGCATTGACTGTGCACTGAACAATTGCAAGGAGTTCCAATTTCAATAGGTCATGACATGACTGGACCCCAGAGTTTTGCAACTATGCAAATCTACACCAAGAACCTTGGGTTCCACAGTTCCTAGAGCAAGGTACTTATCGATATTTAAGGGTTGAACTTTAAGATTGTCAGGGAAATATTCCATTCCACTCTAAACCTGATGAGTAGAAGAATAATCAGAGGAAAAGAAAAATCACAGAAAGGAAGATGATGTGGCTTATAGTCTCCATACATACATGACCCTGCAATCTGAGAAGGCCACCAGGTCAAGGAACACAAGCCACTTCATGCTTATTTCCTGGCTCCAAGGACTCATGGAAGTTCAGGTTCTTAGCATGTAGTGGTGATTGGGAGCCCCTAGATATATATGCTCTGACATGCCCTAGTTTAGCCCTTTAGGTCAATAATAGTTCTTAAAAAAACACAAAGGTCTCGATAAAATCTTTACCTTCATCAGTGTCCTTGGTGAGTGGACTTTGAAGCTTTTTCGAATACAGAGAATTGAACTGTAATCTCTTCCTTGAAGCTTGGCTGGAAAATCATACTGATCTGCATGGACATCTAAGAAGATGGAGAACCTTGCCTACTTGGAGAGAAAACTGCTAAGAACATCCTAAAAATGGATACTAAGGGCCATGCTCAACATTCTTGGTTTCATGTCATCTTCCTAGCCACTTCATGAGAAATGCATTGCTGTCTTCATTGGCGAGAAGATTGCTAGGAGGATAAGTTGTCAAATGGCAAAGTGAAGACTTCAGGGACAGCCCAGGGACATACAACTGGCTTTAGGTAGTGGGTCTGATGGCAGACATCAGGGGCACCTATGATGCCAGGTTGCATCAAAGATTTAGGGCAGAGCAGTACTTCAATTGCATGGTTTCAATATTGGAAGAAATGTCATATGCATCCACAAGATATTTTATACCATCCAGCAAATGTACAAGGAAGAACTGTGTGCTAGGTTCTGGGTTAAAGGCTTCAAAGTCAAAGTTGATGAAGACAAAGTAGTGTTTATCTTAAGAGACCTAGCAGTCTAGTTCACAAAGTCATGGCCTCAAGAGGTAGGAGATATGATACTAGGACTAGGTGGCCAAGTTGAACCCTGGGCCACACAGGCCTTACCCCTGGGAGCAGCCTTTCCTCCACTTCACCCATGCTGGAAAGCAGACCAGTTGGCCATGTTTTAAAAAGAATTGGAAGTTTGGATATTTATGTATAATCTACTGATTTTAATGTTAGCAACTAAATTTTTTCCAAAAAAACAGTGGGAACAAAATCTCCACAGCGATGTGCTGGAATCAGCTTTCAGTCTCTGCAGGTTTTTATTTCTTGCCTAGAGTTGGGAGTGCAGTGGGGACAGAGAGGAATTTAATTCATGTCAGTTGATTTACAAAGACACTGAATGCATACTGAACATGTGTGTTTCATTTCTATTTATAAAGAAAGATCATCAGGGACATACAAACCAATATAATTTAACTGCTTAAGATAAATGGATATATTTCTGATATAGTCTCCCCATAGGGTCTATGTTATGAAAAATTTTGTCTGCCAAACCAAACATACAAAAAATAATTTTGAAATGTCTTCCCAATCAAAGAAGACAAAACTACTGTGGCAGCCGAAGATAATCGTGTTTAATGACTCATCCTGGACTCCCAGGGCCTATTCCTGCATGAGATTTATCCATGCCTGTCCCTTGAATACAACAGGAGCCTCTCCTTTTGCCAGGTGTGTTTAGATGGGTCACTGTGACTTAGTCCTCATTTTTTCGTGTTGTTTAAATTCAGTTCTGGTGGTTAAATCCCAACAGGGGGAACATGACATCACTGACAAATGACACACATATATGCCCTTTAAACTATGGTGTTGCAAAAGACTCTTCAGAGTCCCTTGGACCTCGATGAGATCAAACCAATCCATTCTAAATAAAATCAGTCCTGAATATTCATTGGAAGGATTGATGGTAAAGCTGAGGCTCCAATTATTTGCCCACCTTATGGGAACAACTGACTCATTGGAAAAACCCTGATGTTAGGAAAGATTGAAGGCAGAAAGAGAAGGGGAAGACAGGATGAGATGGTTGGGTGGCATCACCAAGTCGATGGACATGAGCTTGAGTAAGCTCCGAGAGTTGGTGATGGATAGGGAAGCCTGGCATGCTGCAGTCCATGGCGTTGCAAAGAGACCGACACAACTGAAAGGACTGAACTGAAGTGAATAAATTGAGAACAAAGAAACTGATAAATCTAATTACATCAAGTTGGTGACTTGCTGCCCATAACAACACATTACTTAAGTAGCTTTAAAATTCAGAATTATGACTACATTCAGAGTGGAATATCTTCTAACTAAAAACAAAAATACTGCCCATCCAAAACAAAACAAAGAAAAACAGGAAAGAAATCTGAAACTATATTCAACAACTTATTGTTCCTCATAACTTCTGTTATTGTGACAGAATCATATGCATGTTAAAAGGTAAAAGCAAGACAATAATTAAAACTAATGTTCTGAAGGCTTCCCTGGTGGCTCAGAGGTTAAAGTGTCTGCCTTCAGTGCGGGAGACCTGGGTTCAATCCCTGGGTCGGGAAGACCCCCTGGAGAAGGCAATGGCAACCCACTCCAGTATTCTTGCCTGGAGAATCCCATGGACAGAGGAGCCTGGTACGCTACAGTCCACCGGGTTGCAAAGAGTCAGACACAACTCAGCGACTTCACTTTCACTTTCACTTTCTGAAGTAAGCCTTTCAGTGGCTAGAAGAAGAGGTTCACACATAACATAAAGAAGTTTAATTCAAACCCTTCTGTCTTTAATCTTGAACTGAAAGCATAAGTTTGTACCAACTAATTATATTCCTTTTTATTTTATTTTTTAAGGAAAACGTGTACTTCCTACTCTGACCAATGTAAAGCCTACAAGCAATGACAACTTGATATCAGTGACTATTCTGAGGTCTAACATGCAGCTTCTAAATACATTTCCCATCAGACGATGCATGGATTCTTAAAGAGATGGTTGATTTCAGGACTGGGTAAAGAAATGCACAAAATAATCTTGGGAATCATGAAGGACCACAAAGCTAAGGCATTTCAAAGCCCAATGGAGACTGGACAAAAAGTTTAAGAATCCAAATGAAAATGCCAAACATCTACCAGTTTGTTGGGCAGAATGATGTTTCTGCTTCTCAACACACTTTTTATGTTTCTCATAGCTTTCCTGCCATGAAGCAAACATCCTCTGATTTCATGGCTGCAGGCACCATCCACAGAGGTTTTAGAAGCTAAGATGAAGTAATCAGTCACTGCTTCTACCTTTTCTCCTTCTATTTGCCATGAAGGATGGGGCTGGATCCCATGATCTTACTTTTTTAATATTTAATTTTAAGCTGGCTAAATGTGTCCAAATGTTAATAGGCAACATCTAATTTGTCACTGTGATAGATTGCTAGGGCATCAACTCACCATTGTGAGCGCTGAGAAAGGAAAATAATCATCAATATTTATGCTCTTTTGTTTCTATTAAGCATAGGTTATGTAACTATAAACAGTTCCAGGAAAACAAGCTAGACTGTCGATTCTGGGAGTGATGAGAGAGTGATGGGGAGCGGCTATAATACAGATGAAGCCTCACTCACTGGCCTGCAGCTCACCTCCTTCTGTGGAGGTCTGGTTCCTAATATATCAAGGACTGGTACTAGTCCTGACCCACTGTGGTGGTATTGTGGACTTCTGCTCTAAACCCAACAGTGGGACATTCTGTAAGACAATCCACCCTGCTACCGCCCAGTTTCTGAACAAATGAATGGCATAAAATTGCGAGAGGAACAGTTATTTCATCTTAAAGGAGAACAACCAAGTGCGACATATGACTACATTCTTTCAGTAAACTGTGAAAACTGCTTTTTGAGCATCAGGGAAATTTGTACATGGACTGGATATTAGATTTTAATTTTATTGGGAACAAAGTGCATTTTTTAACATCCCATTATTTTACCCCAAATACTCATTAAGTACATTTTGTGAATTGTTCATCTCGTCCCTAAAATATTTCAGGAAAAATGAATAAGAAGTAAAAGAGAGAATGAAATGAGTGTCTGTCTTGATTTAAAAACAGATCTGCATAGCTGCGATGTATTGAATTGAGTCCACTCTTGACTTCCAATGTGATGGTATTAGGAAGTGGAGTGTTTGGGAGGTACCCAGGTTGACATGGGGTTTTGATGGTGGTCCCTCATGATGGGATTAGCCTCTCCCTATTTTTCTCTTATTCTCCCTCTTCTTGTTCCCTTCAACCACCACATGTGAGAAGATAGCAAGAAGAGAAAGACTGATGCAAGTCAAGAATGTCTTCACCGGGAACTCAGTTGGCCACAACTTTGATGTTGCAGTCTCCAGTCAATGACAACCGGTGGGACTAAGAGGATGGTTTTGTACTTATTGATGCCAAAATGATAAAATATAGTGTTTATGACAATCTTCTTTATTATATTTGTTATGCTTGAAACCGTTTTGTAGTAAGAAGTTTATAGAATGTCCATTTTGAAATTTCTGTCTTAGAGATACCCTGAGGAGCCCAAGATAGCAGATTCAGGCAGGTCCCCAATGAATGAGTGGTTGGAGGACCCCATGCTCCTTACTCCAACTCATCTCTTGTCATCTGAAAACCATCCCCCACACCTGACAACCTTACCACCACCCACCCCCCCCCATCTGCATCTCCATTACCCTGCTAAGCTGAGTCAACTAGCTGGAGATGTTTGTGATTCAGAACAGGGTCTGGAAGCAGAAGGAATGTGGATATTTTTAGAAAGAATGAACTGGGCAGACCCTTCCTTGTTTCCCCTTCTTTAGTGCCATCTGCATGTGAGGGATTGGGCCTGGGTAGAGAGGAAGCCACAAGTGGGACTGCATGGATATTTGCAAGAGAAGGGAGGAGGAATTCAGAACCCAGGAACCAGGAGGTGGTCAGCTTGCACAGGATGCAGGAGGGAAAGAAGAAGCACTGGGAAAAGAATAGTGCCTACCTGAGGGTCAGATCTACCTGAGTCTTCCGGTTAAACTTGGAGGTCACATCCTTCCTGGTGGAATTCTTGCTCCATATGTGGAGGGAAGAGAGCTGTACTCACTCCTACTGAGTCACAGGGAGAGGGACAGCCTCCCCCAGAGCCCTTTGATTCCACTCTAACTGTGGGTATCATCCCAAGCCAGAGAGCAAATGGTTGGTCATCCAAAAGATGACTTACTTTAAATAGTATTTAAAATACTACAAAATTTGTCTAAGAGTCCTGGCATATCTAGTTCCTTGAGTTTTTTAGCAGAGATGATTCATCAGCCTAAATTGGGTTTCTGCTGAGGAATCTACAAACTTCCCATGGGTAACTTCTGACTTTTAAGTACCTGATCTCGTCCCACAGAACCCAAATGATGGTAAGTTCCAGTGGGCAAGGCCTCTAAGGTCCTCGGTATCACAGCAGCTTTGTGCCAAGTGGTCTACCACTCCCAGTCCTGAGCCCAGGACCCATGAACATCACCAGACAGTTACAGCCCCCTGCCCACCAGAGGCAGCCTCAGCTTCCTCAGCAACATGCACCTCTGAGCCTCTTGTCCACTGACTGGCACTGAGCTTCAGTCTGGAACAAGTGTTCTGGAGCGAGTCCAGTCTCCCTCATCCAAGAGATGGGAAACTGAACCCTGGGTTGTATGACTAACTCTAAAGCTGCAGGTACATTAGTGAAGACTTGTGACCCAGAAACACTGGTTCTCAGACCAGAAGACTTTCAGGAAAGGAAAGATGAGAGAAAACTCCATTTCATCCACTGCTGGGCAGCTCTCAGATAGCTGCAGGCACAAGAGTGGAAATTCCTTTCCCGTTGTCCCTCAAGTCTGGTTCTGATTTTATCAGCAGACCTACCTTCTTGTAGCAGCAGGAAGGCAATACTGCAGGCTGTTTCTTCTGGGTTCCAGGCACAGTGGGGGATCCCCAGCTGTAGTGACCCTCGGAGGCCGTCGTACAGGTGGTGACTGACTCACTCACAACTCAGAATCCCCAGAGCTCCCAATCCTCATTCAGACAACACAGACCTTTGGGTGACTGGATAATATGAACCTCCATTCACAGTGAGAAGCATTCTCTTCTCAGCCTTCTGGCAACTTAGATAAGTATCTTATGTTTCCTCAGGGAATCCCTGGCTGAGAGAGGCTAAGGTCTGAGACTAGCCTGGATGCAGGGAAATATGTTCTCTTTGATGCTCCAAATAGACCTTGGAGATTCAAAGGCCTTGAGAGAATTACAATCACCCTTATGTTTTTCAGAGACTTTGCTTTATGAATCTGGTTGGAGAAAAAGGACAGAAACTCAGGCCAAGGCTGGGCATCTCTGGGTCCCAGCTGATTGTGAGTTGAGTTCCAGCCACCAGGCTTCACAGTCAGGTGCTGATATTATTCACAAGCCACCTTTGAGGAAGCAAAAGAGGAAAGAGATTTTGGGCAGAAAGCAGTGTGGTCAAAAGGCCAGGGGAATCACACGGGGCAAGATGAAACAAGAGTCATTATTTGTTTCTTTGCTCTATCAGTTCCTTGGCATTTCTACTTCTGAGAACAAGTACATGGAGATAGTCAGAGGCATTGGTGGTGCTCCTGGCACCTGATGCTCCTGGTGATAACCAGTTTGTGGACAAGACCCTGAGTCCAGAGCATATTCAGCCTTGTGATAACCCCAGGTTCTCCCTTCTTGGGAAGGCTGACATGGCTCATTGCTGCTGACTCACAAGTGAAGTATGGGATGAGGTCATGGTGGTTGACATGTAGGCCAAGTTCCAAGCATGGAAGGAAGATTGGCAGTGGAATGGTAGCCATTCTTTAAACTTGGTTACATTGGTCCTTAGCAGGGAGTACTTCCCACATCTAGAATGTTTTTCTCTCAGCTTTTTGCATATCCAGGTCCTTCTCAACATTTAGCATCATCTCAAATGAGTCTCTCTCAGGCTTGCTTTCCCTGGCCACTCCACTCTCACAAGCACAGACCCTGATCCAAAAAGTGCCTAGACACTTCCCTCCATCAAAACAATAATTATAGTTACCAATGTGGAAAGGTGGGAGAGGGATAAATTGTCAGTTTGAGATTAATATCTGTATACTATTCTATTTAATAGATAATCAACAAAGACCTACTGTACAGCACAGGAATTCTGTTCAATAGTCTGTAATATCCTGTATGGGAAAAGAATTTAGGAAAGAATGGATACATGTCTATGTATAAGGGAATTAATTTCTTATACAACAAATATTAATCGATGCTATAAATCAACTATACTACTATATAGATTAAAAGCTGATTTTTTAAAAATGCTTACATGTAGAGACCCATTGAGTTCTTTAGACTGGCAGGATTTCAGATATGATGCTGGATATGCCAGAATGGGTGCAGATATCTAAACATTTTCTGAGGTTATATTTTCCTGAATTTTCATGTCTTTTGCTTCTAGTGTCACCTTTGATTTGTCTTTGCAGGATGTAATACAATGGCTTGGAGACACCAGCCGGATGTTAGTTGAAGGATGAGAGGGAGATGCTAGTGTGAGAGTGAAATCCCAGCTCCCTATCCTTGGGTTGGGGCACGTTTGAGGCACAACTTACATCCCAAGTTCCCTGTGAAAACAGGCTCTTGCTTCCCTCTCCATGACTTGCATGATATCAGACCCAGATTGGTTTCATCCTTTTTAATGTCCTGCTTCCCCTGAGACCTCACTGGTTTCTTTGTGAGAATTTTTTTTCTTTTTTAATTTTGGCTGCACTAGGTGTTCACTGCTGCTCAGGACTTCTCTATTTGCAGCGAGCAGGGGCTACTCTGTAATTGCAGTACACTGGCTTTTCAATCCTGCACTTCTCCTGATGTAGATCAGTCTCTAGGGCACTCAGGCTCGGTAGTTTTGGCCCACTGGGTTAGTTGCCCTGGGGCATTTGTGATCTTCCCAAACCAGGTCTTAAACACTGGCTCAAAGGGAAAACACTCTGGAAGGAATTTGAAATAAATCACTTTTACATGAAACTTGGCACCATGGCCTATTTATGAGGAGACTGAGAGAGGATTGTCCTGCTTCAAGCAACCTCCTGAGATCAGAACTGATTGAAGTTCCCCTCCCAAGGGTTCCTACAGGATCTTGAAGCTGTCCTGCCATGTGGCTTTGTTCCTGGTTCAGTTTCTGAATCCCGCACTAGAGCTTCCAGAGGGCAGGGCTGTCACTTGACTCATTTCTAAGTATACATCAGTAGATACTGTCTCATTCAGACCCTAATGTCAAGACAAGGCTAACACAAAGGTCAGTTATTCTATTCTGAGTGTTTGGTTACAGATTCAATGACTGTAATCAAACCCTAAATAACATTATCTTAAATACAATACAATTTCAACTCTCTTTCATATAATATTACTTCAGGTCTCTCCACAGAGAAGAGGGTCCACTTCTTTCTTTTCATATTTTCCACCTGTGCTTCTTACCTCTGGTCTAATATGGCTGCTCCAGCTCCTGTCATTACATCTGCATTCCAGCTAGTGGAACAGAAAATAATACTTCAATTTGGAAGTGACATATCACCTCTACTCAAATTCCACTGGCCAAGGTATCTTCCATGTTCATGGAAAACTTGGGGGTTGTGGGCACACAGAAGGGCAGGGGAATGTGATCCTACTTCAGAACATTCACCATGAGTAACAAAGGCCACCACCCTTCATTCATATCCCTGTATTCATTCTTCTTTGGTTCTCCCCACAGAGCTCTTGGTCTGTTTTGGCCTGCAGATATGGATATGGATGAGTTTAACAGAGAGGACATGATCTAGGCTGTACCAATATGCAGAAAACAAGAAAGGAAAGAGGATAAGAAAGTATAAAAATTCAAAATCTAAAGGAAAGCATGCTTATAATCATAATTTTGCATTTATACAATTTAGGTATAATGGTTGATGAATCAATTTATAAAATAAAAAAATAGAGAAATGTAAAACATAAATATATTCACTAAACTAAAGCTAACAAAATAATAAGGCTATATCATATTAAACACATAGTAGTATCAAGATTAAGTTTGGATGCACATTGCGAACTACTAAAACTACTATAACTTTAGCAAGATAAACTTGATTTTTCTCTCCCACTGAAACAAAGCTGCAGGTGGGCCAGCCAGAGCTTGGGTGGTATCCATCTCCTGGGTTACATGATTGTCCAAAATACAACTGCAGGAGTTCCAGCCATCACAACT
This sequence comes from Bos taurus, assembly GCF_002263795.3. Classification (NCBI taxonomy): domain Eukaryota; kingdom Metazoa; phylum Chordata; class Mammalia; order Artiodactyla; family Bovidae; genus Bos; species Bos taurus. The sequence goes on from NC_037356.1 coordinate 37,930,945, forward strand.
AAAATCCAGACAACAGTTAGGAAGAAAGTAGGGAAGGGAAGAGTCCAATCTCTCAGCTAAATCAGCTCCTTGAAAGCAGTCTTTAAAGAAATCCCTCTTACAGATCTGTTTGCATCTCAGTCACCAGTCATGACTAAGAGCACAGGTGGGTAGGAAATGCAGTCCTGTAGTTACTGGGCTCATGGATATATAACAAACTATTTTCAGTTTTGAAAGAGAATCAGAGAATAGATCATTTTGTAGGTAGCCTGCATTGCCTGTCTGAAAGAACAAACCTTTTCTAAATGGATTAGGCTGAATGGCTGGGTACAGTGTGGAAGCCAGGAGAAAGGAACAGCAATTAGAAACACCTAGATGGACCTAAACTGTGCTCCAGAAAAAAGAGGCAGACTGGTCAGTAGAGATCTTTTAAGGACTGAAGTGAGGATTATACACACCAGAGGACCAATTTGTTTTGAAAACTGCTTTTCCAACTCAGGTCCCAAATCTCTCTCAATTCTTCAGCTTCTAAATACCCTGTCTTTGTTACCTCAAATTCTGACCTACCTGTCTCACCTTGCTTATTTCTGTTCACATCACTTCTCCATCTAGTCCATCAGCATTGCAAGATCCAGAACTGAGGAGTTAGCAATACTTTCTAGAAGTGGGTAGAAACACAATGACTATTTCTACTTTAATATTCGTTTGTCCTTATCAAGGTCTTTTGAAGGACTGAGATGGCTAGAATCATGGAGATCTCATGTTTCAGCCCTGGTTAAAATAATTTCTTGTTACATTGGTCTGTTTGTGGTGATGCAGTCTCATAGTTGTTGTACATTTGAGAAAGTATTTTATCTTGTTTTTGATATGTATTTTTCTTGGGTATAGAATTCTGAGTCAATTATATTTCTCTCTGCATTTTAAGATGTGGTGCCAGTGTCCTCTGGCTAACATTGTTTCGTATGCCTAATCTGCTGTCTTTCCCATATTTGTTCTATTGTGTCTGTTTTTCCTTCTGGTTACATTTCTTTGGTTGATTGTTTTAAACAATGACTTATCATGCACCTTTAAATAGTTGTCCCATTTCTTGTCCTTGAATTAATTGAACTTCTGTGTTAATGGGTTTAAAGCTTTCATCATATCTGGAAAATTTTCAGCCAGTAATTATGTAGTTCTTTTCTCTATTCTTCTTCTTTCACTTCCTATGGGATGCCATTTACATATATGTTAGTATTCTTAAAGTTGTTTCAAATCTCTGTGATGCACAATTAAATTTTTTCCCACAGTCTTTTCATTCCTATTTTCCATGTCTCTATTTAACATACTCAATATTATTCAGCTTGATGACTATAAAGATTATTATTCTAGGAAGCATTCTAATGTCCTTCCTTGCTAATTATGTAATGTATATTTTAGCTGTGTTTTTACTAATTGATTTTCCCCTCATTTTGGATAGATACTGGATATGGCAATTTTTACCCTTTGGATGCTGGATATTCTTAATTTTTATAAATTATTCATGGCACTGTTTGCAGACACTTAATTTCTTGGAAACAATTGCATTTTTTGAAGGCTTGCTGTTCAGGTTTTTTAGCTGATACAAGACCAACCTTTAGACCAGGTTTACTATTCCCCACTAGTAAGGCAGTATTGTCTTCAGGGCCATACTGATGTCATGGGGATTATGAGTAATTTCCATGCTGGTGGGTGGGGACACCATTAGACTTGCTGCAATTTGAGACTCAAGGATTGTTCCCTATAATCCTGACCAGTACTATTGACTCTCTGCTGAAAACTGGAAGGTTATCACCTGTACACTCGCACAGTTCTCTGTGTGTAGCTCTCTCCTGTGAACTCTAACTATCTAGAGTCTCAAATCTCTCTTCTTGGGGAGACCGTTTGTCTCTGCCTAGATAGCCCTTCCATGTATGTGTTGGAAACTATTTATAGAGTTGGGGCAATTGTAGAACTCACCTTGCTTGCTCCCTGCCTCAGAAATCCATTCTCTGCTGCCTGACATTTGATGTAAAAAACTGCTCTTTGATTTATCTCTTCTATTTTCAAGTTGTTTGAGAGAGGAGAATAAATGTGTCCTTTGCTCCTCTATGTCTACCAAAATGGAGGTCCTCCTGAAATCAGAACTCACTGAATGCCTTGTGAATGCTAGGCACTGACTTCTGTGCATGGGTGCAGACTAACTAGGGATATGGGACTTTGGGGAGCCCCGTCTTGCTGGAGAAACATGACAGTTACAAATAGCATTTGCTATGGAGTATGTTCAGTTTAGTTCAGTCTCTCAGTCACGTTTGACTCTTTGCAACCCCATGGACTGCAGCACGCCAGGCTTCTCTGTCCTTCACCAACTCTTGGATCTTGCTCAAACTCATGTCATTGAGTCGGTGATGCCATCCAACAACCATCTCATCCTCTGTCATCCTCCTCTCCTCCTGCCTTCAATCGTTCCCAGTAATAGGGTCTTTTCTAATGAGTAAGTTCTTCACATCAGTTGGCCTAAGTATTGGAGTTTCAGCTCCAGCATCGATCCTTCCCACAAATATTCAAGATTGATTTCCTTTAGCATGGACTTGTTGGATCTCCTTGTAGTCCAAGAGTCAAGGGACTCTCAAGAGTCTTGTCCAACACCACAGTTCAAAACCTTCAATTCTTCATTACTCACCATTCTTTATGCTCCAACTGTCACATCCATACATGACAATTGGAAAAATAGCTTTGATTATACTGAACTTATTCAGCAAAGTAATGTCTTTGCTTTTAAAAATGTTGCTAGGCTTGTCATAACTTTTCTTCAAACAAGCAAGCATCTTTTAATTTCATGGCTGCAGTCATCATCTGCAGTGATTTTGGAGCCCCTAAAAATAAATTCTCACTGTTTCCATTGTTTCCCCATCTATTTGCCATGAAGTGATGGGACCAAATGCCATGATCTTCATTTTCTGAATGTGGAGTTTAAGCCAGATGTTTCACTCTCCCCTTTCACTTTCATCAAGAGGCTCTTTAGTTTCTTTTCACATTCTGCCATGAGAGTGGTCTTTTCTGCATATCTGAGGTTATTGATATTTCTCCCAGCAACCGTGATTCCAGCTTGTGCTTCATCTAGTTGGGCATTTCACATGAGGTACTCAGCATATAATTTAAATAAGCAGGGTGGCAATATACAGCCTTTACATACTCCTTTCCTGATTTGGAACCAGTCTGCTGTTCCATGTTCAGTTCTAACTGTTGCTTCTTGACCTGCATACAGATTTCTCAGAAGGCAGATAAGATGGTCTGGTATTCCAGTCTCTGTAAGTATTCCACAGTTTGTTGTGATCCACACAGTCAAAGGCTTTTGCATGGTCAATAAAGCAGAGGTAGGTATATTTCTGGAATTCTCTTGCTTTTTTCTATGATCCAATGAATGATGGCAGTATGATATCTGGTTCCTCTGCTTTTTCTCAATCCAACTTGCACATATGGAATTTCATGGTTCATGTACTGTTGAAGACTTGCTTGAAGAAATTATTTTGGTAGCATGTGAGATGAGTGCAAGTGTGTGGTATTTAAACATTCTTTGAAATCGCTTTTCTTTGGGATTGCAATGAAAACAACCTTTCCAATCCTGTGGCCACTGCTGAGTTTTCCAAATTTGCTAGCATATTAATTGCAGTACTTTAACAGCATCATCTTTTAGGATTTGAAATAGCTCAACTGCAATTCCATCACAACCACTAGCTTTATGCATAGTGATGATTCGTAAGGCCCTCTTGACTTCACATTTCAGGATGTCTAGCTTTAGGTAAGTGATTACACCATCGTGGTTATCTGGGTCATTAATATCCTTTTTGTATAGTTCTTCTACATATTCTTTCAACCTCTTCTTAATATATTCTGCTTCTCTTAGGTCCATGCCTTTACTGTCTTTTATTTGGCCCATCTTTGCATGAAAGGATCCTTCCCTACCTCTAATTTTCTTGAGCAGGCCTCTGGTCTTTCCCATTCTATTGTTTTCCTCTATATCTTTGCACTGATCACTTAGGAAGGCTTTGTTTTTAAATCTCTTTTGTTATTTTTGGAAATCTGCATTCAGATTGGCATGTGTTTCTTTTCCCTTTTGCCTTTTGCTTGTCTTCTTTCCTAAGTTATTTCTAAGGCATCCTCAGACAACCATTTTGCCTTTTTGCATTTCATTATATTGGGAATGGTCTTGATTAGGTACGTACAGATCAAAAAATGAAGATCACTGCATCCAGTTCCATTATTTCATGGCAAATACATGGAGAAACAATGAAAGCAGTGACAGAGTTTATTTCCCTGGGCTCCAAAATAACTGCAGATAGTGACTGCAGCTGTGGAAAAACAAAACAAAACAAAACAACAACAACAACAACAACAAAAAACAAACACTTGGTCCTTGGAAGAAAAGCTATGAGAAACTTTGACAGAATACTAAAAAGCATAGACATTACTACTTTACCAGCAAAGATATGTAGAATCAAAGCTATGGTTTTTCCAGAAGTCTTGAGTGGATGTGAGAGTTGGACCATAAAGAAAGCTGAGCACCAAATAATTGATGCTTTTGAACTGTGTGCTGGACAAGACTCTTGAGAGTCCCTTGGACTACAAGGAGATCCACCCAGTCCATCTTAAAGGAAATCAGTCCTGAATATTAATTTGAAGGACCAATGCTGAAGTGAACCTCTATTATTTTGGCCAATTGATGGGTAGAACTGACTCATTATAAAAGACCCCGATACTGGGAAAGATTAAAAGCAGGAGGCAAAGGGGAAGATAGAAGACGAAATTGTTGGGTGGCATCATCAACTTGATGAACATGAGTTTGAGCAAGCTCTTGGAGTTGGTGATGGACAAGGAAGCCTGGCATGCTGCACCCCATGATATAGCAAAGAGTGGGCATGACTGAGAGACTGAACTGAACTGATGTACAGAGGACAATCAAGGAGCAGGCAGAAGTCTTTAAGAAAGGAGGAAGGAACAATTCCTGGATAGCTGACAATTTTGGGTCAGCAAGCCATTTCAAGCTGCAGAAGCTGTAGGGAAGCAATTCTATGCTAGGTGGAAAGAATGGTAAGAGAAAGGCAGGGCGGCAGTGCTGGGATTTTTTCAGAGGACCAGATCCGACTTCTATTAAACTTTATCAGTGTTCAATATTGTTAGGTGATTGGAAAAATGACTTTTGTTTTGGAAGTGGTAGAACAGTATTCAATGGAAGGACTAATGATGAAGATGAAGCTCCAACACTTAGGCCAATGATGTCAAGACCCAGCTATTTGGAAGAGACCCTGATACTGGGAAAGGTTGTGGGCAGAGGGAGACAGATGAGAATATGAGATGGCATCACCTACTCAAAGAACATGAGTTTGAGGAAACTACATGAAATAGTGAAAGACAGGGAGGCCTGTTTTGTTGCCAAACATGTAATCACAAAGAGTCAGACATGGCTTAGCAACTGAACGATACCAATGAGCAGACAGGGTCCAGTGAAGGCTCTGGTCCTGGTTGGAGTGGAGAAAGACTTAGTTGGAAGGGGAGGCTTCCCATCCTCTGGTGCAGGTCCTTGAATCCAAGGCAAGGAGCACAAGATTTTGAATGTGTTACCAAAAATTGTTTTCTAAAAAAACAAAAAACTGTTTTCTTCAGGAGAGAGAGCTTTGACTGAGTTTGTTCTCTAGATTTTACTGAAGGATGTCGAAGAGATCTGGAGTGGGCTGAGTCTGCAAAAACCAGGTGACCGGCTGCTGGAGTGTGAGGCTTGTGGTAGACATCTGGCACTAGGTGGAAAACGGATCCAGAAAACATGTCCCTTCTGGATTGTACATGCCAATGTATCACATTGTTTCAGCAGATCACTTCAATGTTGTTTTGGGGCCAGCAAGAAATGGATGGGTGGTTTGCTTTTGTCAATTCCTGTGGATAATCAGATGACTAAATGTCTGCTTACTTCATTGAATGGTTGAAATCATGCTTGGGAAAGAAAACTAGATTAAGTCCACACATATTTGGTCATTAAACAGCAAGCATAGGAAGGTTTCTAAGGCAACTGTAGGTAATTTAAACATGAGGGTCCAAATGTGGACAGTTTCATTTAACAGGCTGAGATTGGACTGTACAGGTTGCCATAGCTGTTGCTATGACAAGTAGCCATAACAGCTACTTCTTTCTACGCTGGAGATGTGGGAAACCGAAAAGAGACCAACAGTCTTACAGCTCTCCTTGCAGTGTGATTTCAGGCTAGAAGTAGTTGACAAGGAAAGGCTGACTGGTAAGGCTTGAAAGGGAGTAATCTGAGACAGTAATCATTAGCTCTTTTGGGGGCCGAGAAAACAGAATCATTGGCTCAGTCAGAGTTCTGGGTCAGGTTCAGAGATAGATGTCATTTGGCTTGAATCAGTATTTAGCCTTGGAGATGGCAACCATAATCTCTAAACAGAAGATTTCCATCTCCCTAGGTGGCAGAATAATTCTTACTCTTTCAGACTCAGGAACCAAGTAAGCTCTCTCAGGGCCACTTGTTCTTAGCAGGCACATATGCATCTAGAGGTGGAATTATTATCATCATGCCCACTGACCAGATGAGAAAACGGAGGTTAAGGGACTTGATCAAGGTCACACAGCTAAGCATATGAAAAGCCAAGCATAAACCCAGGGTAGCAGTCTTCAAATTGTGTGTTTTTGCTCCACACTGACTGGGAGTGGTGGGTGGTGATCTGCCAACAATGCTTAGGCAGAAGCAAGCAGTATTCAGGTTTAATTGAAGTAAGGAAAACCAGTAGAACATTCAGCTATGACCTAAATAAAATCCCTTATGATTTTATAGTGGAGATGAAAAATAGATTCAAGGGATTAGGTCTGGAAGCCTGAAGATCTATGGATGGAGGTTTGTAACATTGTATGGGAGGTGGTCACCAAAACCAAACCCAAGAAAAATAAATGTGAGAAGGAAAAGGGGTTGCCTGAGGAGGCCTTAAAAACACCTGAGAAAATAAGAGAAACAAAGGATAAAGGGAAAGATATACTGAATGGAATGCAGACTTCCAGAGAGTAGCAAGGGGATATAAGAAAGTCTTAAGTGAACACTGCAAGAATTAGAGGAAAGTAACAGAACTGTAAAGAGTATAGATTGCTTTAGGAAAATTGGAGCTACCAGAGGAACACTTCATGCAAGGATGGGGCACAATAAAGGTCAGAAAAGTCAGAGACTTAACAGAAGCAGATGAGATTAAGAAGAAGTGGCAAGAATGCATAGAAGAACTGTACAAAAAATGGTCATAAAGACCAGGATAGGGATGATGTTTGCGTCACTCATGTTAAGCCAGATATACTGGAGTATGAAGTCAAGTGGGCCTTAGGAAGCATCACTACAAACAATGATAGGGCAGGTGATGGAATTCCAGCTGAGCTATTTAAAAATCCTAAAGAATGAGGCTATAAAAGTGCTGCATTCAATATGTCAGCAAATTTGGAAAACTCAGCAGTGGCCACAGTGCTGGAAAAGGTCAACTTTCATTCCAATCCAAAAGAAAGGCAATTCCAAAGAATGTTCAACCTATCATGCAATTGTGCTCATGTCACTTGCTAGCAAGGTAATGCTCAAAATCCTTCAAGCTAAGCTTCGACACTACATGAACTGAGAATTTCCAGATGTACAAACTGGTTTGAACAACCAGAGATCAAATTGCCAACATCCATTGGATCGTAGAGAAAGCAAGGGAATCCCAGAAAACATTTCCATCTGCTTCACTGATTATGCTAAAGCCTTTCACATAAAGGACCACA